>NC_092375.1:160740747-161949080 GCF_030028105.1 Mobula birostris
AAGTTAACCTTTACAGAATCCTGCACAAGGACTCCCAAATCTCTTCACACTTCTGATTTTTGAGTTCTTTCGCCATTTAGAAAATTGTCTATGCCTTTATTCCTTCCAACAAAGTGCATGACCATATATTTCCTCATTCTATACTCCATCTGCTACTTCTTTGCCCATTCTTTCAATCTGTCCAGGTCCTTCTGCCGACTTCCCACTTTCTCAACACTACCTGCCCCTTCACCTATTTTTGTATCATCTCCAAACCTAGGCACAAAGTAATCAATTCCATCATCTAAATCATTGATATACTGTATAATGTGAAAAGAAGCTGTCCCAATACCAACCGTTATGGAACACCATTTGTCACCAGAAGCCAACCAGAATACGTCCCCTTTATTCCAATTCTTTGCCCGCTTTCAAGCAGCCAATCTTCAATCTATGCTAGTAGTATCTTTCCTATAATTCCATGGGCTCTAAGCTTGTTAAACAGCCTCATCTGCAGCACCTTGTCAAGGCCTTCTGAAAATCGAAGTAAACAACATCCACTAACTCTCCTTTGTCTATCTTGCCTAGTATTTTCTCAAAGAATTCCATCTGTCAGGCTAAATTCCCCAGTAAGGAAACTATACTGCCTTTGGCCTACAATTTCATGTGTATCCAAGTACCCAGAAACCTCATCCTTAATAAATAATAGACTCCAACTTCATACCAACCACCGAAATCAGATAACTGGTCTATAATTTATTTTCTTCTGCCTTCCTCCCTACCTTAAGAATGGAGTGACATATGCAATTTTCTAGTCCTTCAGAACCATTCCAGAATCCAGTAATTCTTGAAAGGATAGTATGTGTCTTCAAGCTCCTGAGCCTTCTCCCGGAGGAAGAGGGATGAAAAGTCTGTTGGCTGGGTGGGTCATGTCCTTGATTGTCCTGGCAGCACTGCTCCGACAGCGTGTGGTGTAAAGTGAGTCCAAGGATGGAAGATTGGTTTGTGTGATGTGCTGCGCCATGTTCACGATCTTCTGCAGCTTCTTTCAGTCTTGGACAGGACAACTTCCATACCAGGTTGTGATGCACCCTAGAAGAATGCTTTCTACGGTGCATCTATAAAAATTAGTGAAGGTTTTAGGGGACAGGCCAAATTTCTTTAGTTTTCTCAGGAAGTAAAGACGCTGGTGGGCCTTCTTGGCAGTGGACTCTGCTTGGTTGGACCAAGTCAGATCATTTGTGATATTGACCCCGAGGAACTTAAAGCTTTTGACCTGTTCCACTTGCGCACCACCGATGTAAATTTGGTCATGCGGTCCGCTACTCCTTCTGAAGTCAACAACTAATTCCTTTGTCTTGCTAAAAGCAGCTACACTCACTTCTGCCTCCTCTACAATCTTGAATTTCTGGCATACTGCTAGTGTCTTCCACAGTGCAGACTGACACAAAATACTCATCAAGTTTTTCCACCTTTTCTTTGTCCCCAATTACTGCCTCTTCAATGTCATTTTTATGCAGTCCAACATTCACACTACTTCTCTTTTACTCTTTATATATCTGAAAAAAACTTGTAGTTATTCTTTTTTATATTATTGGCTTAGCTTAACTTCATATTTCATCTTTTCTTTATGTCTTTCATAGTTACCCACTGTTTGTTTTTAAAAGCTTCGCAATCCTCTAACCTTCCATTTTTTTTACTGTTATAAGCCCTCTCTTTTCCTTTTATGTTGTCTTTGACTTCCTTTGTCAGCCATGGTTGCTTTCTCTCTTTAGAATACTTCTTGTGTCTATCCTGTGCCTTCTGAATTTCTCCCAGAAACTCCAATTATTGCTGTTCTGCTGTCATTCCTGCTAGTGTCCCCTTCCAATCAACTGTAGCCAGTTCCTCTCTCATATCTGTGTAATTCCCTTTGCTCCACTGTAATACCAATTCATCTGACTATATTTTCTCCCTCTCAAACTGCAGGATGAAATCAATCATATTATGATCACTTCCTCCTAATGGTTCTTTTACCTTAAGCTCCTTAATCAAATCTGGTTGATAACACAAAACCAATCCAGAATTGCTTTTCTCCTAATGGGCTTAGCCACAATCCACTCTAAAAAGTCAGCTTGTAGGCATTCTACAAATTTCCTCTTTGAATCCAGCACCAGCCTGATTTTCCCAATTTACCTACATATTCAAATCTCCCATAACTATCATAAATATTGTCCATTTTACATGCCTTTTCTATCTCCCATTGTATTTTATATCCCACATTCTGGCTACCATTCAGAAACCTGTATAGAATTCCCATCTGCAGTTTCTTAACTCTATCCACAAGGACGCTACATCCTTTGATCCTATGTCAGCTCTTTCTAAGGATTTCATTTCAATTTTTACTAACAGGGGCCGCACACCCTTTTGCCTACCTGCCTGTCCTTTTGATATGAGGTGTATCCTTGAACATTATGCCCACACTTCATACCTGCCAATCTCTAACTGTGCCACAAGATCATCTACCTTATTCCCTATACTGCTAAGAAACAAAGCTAAGAGGTGAAAGGTGACATCAGATGCATGTCAAGACTGGTAGGGTTTGCAGGCCATTACTTCCTACAAATCTCTGCTGCACATAGTGACCCTGTGACCTCTGTCTCGGAGATTCACGTCAGGCTCTCTTTCAGGACAAGGCGGCTGTCCCTGATGGAGTACCTGGTAAAGCTCTGAAAATTTGTGCCAACCAATTGGTGGGGGTATTCAAAGACACTTTCAATCTCCCATTACTACAGTCAGAATTCCCAATTGCTTCCAAAGGGCAAACACTTACACCAGTACCCCAGATGAGCAGTATAGGCTGCCTTAAGAATTATCATCCAGAAACACTTAGGTCTACGGTGATGAAACCCTTTGAGAGGATTAGACTAGAATGACTAGAATCAACTCCTGTAAGGACCTGAACCCTCTGCAATTTGCCTATCACCACAATAGGTCTGTGGCAGACACTATCTCAATGGCTCTCCACGTGGCCTTGGACCACCTGGACAACATAAATACTTATGTCAGGATGCTGTGTATTGACTACAGCTCAGTGTTTAACACCATCATCCCTCCAGTCCTGATCAAAAGCTACAGAACCTGGATCTCACTACCTTCCTCTGCAACTGAATCCTCAACTTCCTAACTCGATGACCATAATCTGTGTAGATTGGAAGTAATATCTCCACTGACAATCAACAGTAGCACACCACAGGGACCTGTGCTTATCCCATTGCTCTACTCTGTCTATATCCATGGCTGTGTGACTAGGCATAGCTCAAATACCATCTACAAATGTGCTGATGATGCAACTATCACTAGCAGAATCTCAGATGATGATGATAGGGCATACAGGATCAGAATATACCAGTTCGTTGAGTAGGGTTGCAGAAACAACCTTGCACTCAACACTACTGAGACCAAAGAGCTGATTGTGGACTTCAGAAAGGGTAAAATGAGGGAACACAGACTAATCCTCATAGAGGGATCAGAAGTGGAGAGAGTGAAATACTTCAAGTTCCTGGGTGTCAACATCTCAAGGATCTAACCTGGTCATAACATATTGATGCAGCTATAAAGAAGGCAAGACAATGTCTGTATTTCATTTGGAGTTTGAGGGGATTTGTTTTGTCACCTAAAACACTCGAAACCTACAGTTGTACCGTAGAGAGCAATTCTGACTGGCTGCATCACTATCTGGTATGGTTGGGGAGGCGGGGGGTGGGTGTGCTACTGCACAGAGTCAAAGTAGGTTGCAGAAAGTTGTAAAATTAGTCAGCTCCTTCTTGGTTACTATGGAAGCTAGTACCCATGACATCTTCAAGGAGCAAAGCTTCAGGAAGTTTACGTTTATCATTCAGGACCCCCACCACCCAGAACATGCCCTCTTTTCATTGTTATCAGCAGGAAGAAGGTACAGAAGCCTGAAGGCACACACTCAGCAATTCAGAAACAGCTTACTGCCCTCTGCAATCCAATTTCTAAATGGACATTGAACCCATGAGCACTGCTGTTGTTCAGTCATTAGGTCGGGTCCAACTCTCTGTGACCTCATGGATTCCTGCATACCAAGCCTTCTTGCTGGAAACTGCCTCTCTAGGACCCCCCAAGGTCACACACATTGTCTGAGTAATATTATCTGTCCATTGTTGCCTCTGTTATCCTCTCCTTTTACCTTCTGTTTTACCAAACATCAGAGTCTTCTCCAAGGAATCCGGTCTTCTCATGATGTGGCCAAAATATTTGAGCTTTTCACTCTTAATCAAGCCTCCCAGTGAGTAGTCTGGCTGTATTTCTTCAAGGATTGACATTGGATCTTCTTTCTGTCCAACAAACTTTTAACACTTTTCTCCAGCATCCAAGTTCAAAGGTGTCAATTCTTTTGCATTCAGACTTACTGATAATCCAGCTCTCACAAACATGTATCACAACTGGAAGTACCATAGACTTGACTATAAGGATCTTTGTGAACAATGTTATGTCTCTGCTCTGCAGTATTTTATCTAAATTTGCCATTGTTGCTCTCCCCAGAATTAAATGCCTGTCAGGGTGCTGGAGCAGGGATCCAATCACAGACCTAGTACTGTGCACACAGTGATATTAATTGAGTAACAAATCCCAAGCTGCAAACAAAGTCAGCATCAAAGTTCAGGCAGAGATCAAAATATCCAGAGAAATCCAAAAACTAGAATCAGGAAACAGGCAGAGTTGACATTCAGACAGACAGGGTACAGATACAAATGCTGGAAAGGCTCAGGAAAATTCACTGGTACAATCTGGTAACAAACAGGTTGGAAACACAGGACTGAAATACACTGAGCAATAAACAGAGAGGCAGATGATAGGTGGAGCACAATGAGACACAGGTGGCAGCAATACAGGTAATAATGAGAAACAGATGAGAGACGGAGTACTCAGTAATACAGGGGCCAGAGTAGAGCAGGAGCGGGGACAGGAGCACATGGCAATACAAAACTACAGACTGACAGCTTGGGGGAAACACACAAAAAGACAGAGTTCAACTGGCAATGCTGGTTAATTTCATGGCTGCGGTTACCATCTATAGAAATCTTTGAACCAAGGAAGGCAAAATCTGTCACTGCTTCCACTTAATAGGGCTGGTCAACATTATCTTGGTTTTCTTTATATTGAGCAACAAGCCATCTTCTGTATTTTTCTTCTTTCACTTTGATTAGAAGCTTCCTCAGACCCTCCTCACTTTCAGCCATTAGTGTAGTAGCATCTGCATATCTGAGGTTGTTAATATTTCATCTGGCTATTTTGATTCCAACATTTGAGTCCTCTACAGCAGCATTCCTCATGATGTGTTCAGTATATAGATTAAGTAGAGTAACAGTGAGCAGCCTTGTCATACTCCTTTCCCAGTCTTGAATCAGTTTGTTGCGCTGTGTTCAGTTCTAACTGTTGCTTCTTTTATCTTATGGATAAAAGTAACCAGAGATATATGAGCACTACCTTACTACTTTTTCTTATTTATTTCTGATTTTTCACTGCCTATTTTAACTTAACTATATACATATATATACTTACCGTAAGTCAGTTTTTATTCTATATTGTGTATGTATTGCATTGTACTGCTGCCACAAAGTAACAAATTTCTCGACATATGCTGATGATATTAAACCTGATTCTGGTTCTGTTTCTGATACTGCGTGCATTCGTATATGTAACACTCAGCTCTATCAACCCACGTTTGTCTAGAGGAAACCGCCGTCTGCCCACCAAACTGTGTCTCACGTTTGCGTAGATACTGTGTATGCACCCCGATACAAACCCACAATGTAAAATATCAGTCAGTACACAATGTACATTTAAACGATTATACTTTATAAATTCTACTGTGACTACGGGGTTAGTAGAGAAACAAAAATATAAAATAAAAAAGGCGCCAAGAATAGAGATTATATAGTTCATGCACACATTGGAGCTCACACAATATCCTCGGTCCACCATTTGATTTCCTCCAAACTCTGCGACCCTCGGACTGGGACCAACCACGGTGTTCTACCACAGCACTTCCTGGACGTCCTCCCTCTTCGCTTCTCCTCGCCAAACTTCCTGCGCACTCACTCGGGTTCCCACACATACAGATAGAATGACATAACTTGCATTGGTTAATTCCCCATTATCTACAATTATAACCCAAACATTTCAACTGCAACGAACAGTACCTCATCAGTTAACATTACAGAGAAGCCATTTCATTATAACACTTCAGAGAAGCCATTTTATTATTAGCAGTTAACAGTTAACATTACAGTTAATATTACTGAGAACCCTACATATAAGTCAGTATTGCAACCATCACCATGTTCGATATTGCCCCCATGTTACACTTCAACTCATCCCACTGTCTACAATTTTACCCTATTATCTTCCTGTTCTGCCTCACAGTCTCACTACACACTGCATCTACTTGTATATCAACAGCTCCAACTTCAGCCCTATCACCCCAGTTCCCATCACACTATCAAATTTGTTTAAACCCTCTCCAACAGCTCTAGCAAACCTACTGACAAGCATATTAGTCCTCTTTCAGGTTCAGGTGTAACCCATCCTTCTTTGTGTAGGCCATAACTTCCCTAAAAGCGATATCAATATTCAAATTATCTGAAATTCTGCCCCCTTCACCACATCCTCAGCCGCTCATTCATCTGTACTACCATCCTCTTCCTGCCCTGACTAACCTGTGGCACTGGGTATAATCCAGAGATTACTGCTTTAGAGATCCAGCTCTTCAGCCTTGTCCTTAACTCCTTATACTCACTGTGCTGGACCTCTTCCCCCTCTCTACCTATGTCACTGGTGCCAATGAGCACCATGACCTCTGGCTGCTCACCCTCCATCTTGAGAATATTGTGCGGCCACTCTGAGACACCCTGGACCCTATCAGCTGGGAGGCAATACACCATTCTGGTTTCTGTTTCGAAGCCACAGAATCTCTTGTCAATCCCCCTAACTAACAAGTCTCCTATCACTACCACCCTGCCTGACTTTATCCTTCCCTGCTGAGCTTCAAAGCCGACTACAGTGCCACTGGCCTGGCTGCTGCAGCTGTGCCCTGATACCACCTCAGTAAAACATTTACAGCCTGGATTTGGAGGAAGTGAATGAGATTAAAAGTAAAGTTGTCAAATGTGAGAATGAGTTCGGCAAGCTGAAATAAGTTGGTGGGAGAGGGAGACTTGTTGGGCTTCTGTACAAGGAAGAAAGGAAGAACCCTCAATGTGCCTAGGCGTGGGATGATGTGTGGAGACATTCAATGCCCTGACTACAAACAATACAGTCAAGATGTTTGGGATTAGAAACCCGGAATTTTTCGAAGTGCTGGAGCATATCAGAGTTGTTAAAGATCTAATTAGGAAGAAATTGGACAAGGGAAGAATGAACAGAGACAAAATAGAATCCAATTATTTCCAATGTCCCTCAAGCAGGCAGTCGTCGTATTAACAAGGACGGTTATGCTGATGGATCTTGTGAAGGAGACAGAAATGTGCTGTCCCAAGAGGGGGTCTACAAGTTTTATGGATGTGGAAAGAAGTCTCCAGAGGAAGTGAGATAATTGTGATTGCCTTTGACACAAAGGCCTGATATTCAGTGGTGGAATACTGGTCCAGAGAACTGTCTACCTGAGGTAGAGGCATGTTACCAAATAACAGCAGCATCACCCTTGTCAATCAGTTTGAAGTTATTACTGGTTCTTTTCAAGCAGAATGCTAACAGTTCAGAGCAGAGTGGGTTATTAGAGTGAGAAAGGTAAGAGAAAGTATTGAGACCATTGATGCCATGTTAGCAGTATGGATTCATGCAAGAGGCCAGAAAGAGAGATCGGGGTGGATTGGGAGCCTTGGAAATATGAGAAAGTATCCAAAGTCTGGGTGAAGATTCCTGTCCAAAGTAATTGAGCACCGAGATGAAAGGAATGAAAAAAGATGATTTCAGCATCAGGACAGACTCACAATTCACATAGATGGGGACCATACGACCATAAGATAGGAGCTGAATTAGGGTATTTGGCCCATTAAGTGTGCTCTGCCATTCAATCTTGGCTAATTTATAATCCTCAATGCCATTCTCCTGCCTTCTACCTGTAACCTTTGAACCCCTTACTAATCAAGAACCTATCAACTTCTGCCTTAAATTTACAAATGATTTAGTCTCCACAGCTGTCTGTGAAAACTAATTTCACGTATTCACCACCCTCTGGCTAAAGAAATTTCTCCTCATCTCTGTTCTAAAGGGATGTCCTGGCATTCTGGGGCTGTGCTTTCTGGTCCTGGGCTCCTCCACTATTGGAAACATCCTCTCAATATCCATTCTATCTAGGCTTTTCAATATCTGAGAAGTTTCAAAAAGATCTCCCATCATTCTCCTAATCCCTCATGAGTAGGCCCTGGGCCATCAAACGCTCCCCCCAAATTAAACTTGGGATCATTCTCGTGAACCTGCTCTGGACCCACTCCAATGCCAGCACGTTCTTGCTTAGATAAGGGACCCAAGACTGCCCACAAGCACATGAGATTAAGTTGATTGTTCAGGATTAGAGCAGGATAAATTGAAGGTGAGAATAAAAATGGGGGTAAGGATGGGGTCTGCATACATAAAGGAGAAGAAGATATGAGGGAATGCTAAAATTCATTCATTGGCGTTTTCGGTCTAAGGCGAAGGACAAAGTCTTCAGCTGAAGCACTGAATGGTGTGAAGCACGAGATGGAACTTAAGCACAAAGAGAGTGAATGCAAGTGCTGAGACATGACATTAATGAGAATAGTGCTTCGGGCAACATGAAATAGTTTGAACACAGATGTAATCATGGGTTTTTTGTATTCTTGTGTAGTTATGACTTCAAAAAGCAAAATCAGTGTGCATATTCCAAAGCCAAATGATAAGATTAAGAGACTGTGGGTGCTAGAATCAGTAGAAAAAAGACAATCTGATGGAGGAGAACAAAATGTTCAGGCACATCTTTGGAGGCAGAAGGATAGTTAGTGTTTCAGGCTGAGACCTTGTATCACGACTGAGAGTTTAGAGGGAAGATAGCCAGCTTATGGAAATAAGGAGGAGAGTTGATTCAGGGGCCGGTCATAGGTGGAATCAGATGTGTGGAGCGGGGTAGGAAATGAAAGGCAGATGGAGCAAGGTGAGAGAGGGGCAGGGAGGGATGTTGAGTTGGAGGCTGATAGTTGGATACATAACTCCAGATAAGAGAGGAATGACAGCCAAATGGCACAATGTGTGGGAGGCAATAGGAAAGGTGAACTAAGGGAGAATGATGACGTGGATAGATTTTATGAGTAATGGGAAAATGGAAGCAGGTAGCTAAGAGTAATGGGGGGGTGGGGGGAACAGGATTGGAAAAGGTGAACAAAGGAAGAGAGAACCTATGTGGGCACTTAGAAGTGGGAAAGGTGCACAGGAGACGTAGGTTATCAAAACTTAAAGTTTCTGACATAACCAACAGTTCTCTGATAACCCTGGCATAAGGCAAAAACATGATGAAATCTCATGCTTGGCCCTTCAGTATGATGCCAGCAGCAAGTGTTCTTCCTGCTCAAATGTGCATGAATTCAATTTATTTCAAAATGCAAGCCTTAACATAACCCTGACCCAAGATAAATAGAATTTGCAACTCAGCAATTTAATTTGCATAGATGCAAATAGCCTTCATAAGTAAGCAAAAAATGTTGTTTCAACTATGCATATGACTCAACAGAATACATAATACAAACAGCTTTTTTTTTCACAGCTGTGCGGACCAACCATTGCTCTGAGCAGGAATTTTTTACATGGCCTGAAAACTGCATGGTACTTTAAATCAGAAACAGGAGCAAATCTGCAGATGCTGGAAATCCAAAGCAACACACACTGTTGAGTTCCTCAAACATTTTGTGTGTGTTGCCTTGGCACTTTAAATGTTTTTTTTGTAATATGCATACTATGAATTATTGACTGGATGGTGTTATCATTCAGCGGGCTGGCTGTTCATTAACAAAAAGCTACCGAGTTCCGACTTCCATTCTGTGTTCAAACACAATTAGCAATAGTGTTATAACTTGAAACACTGACAATGTAAACACATTGAAGCTCTAAAATGTTTCAAAGTAAAGTTTGTGATACATCTATTACTTAGAAAATTTATGGATTATATTCATTAATACATAATTAATTACAGGGTATTTCAGAATTGTGTTAACTTAGATTTCAAAATTATATTAAAATACTGTAAGTTCAAAGTTATATTAGCATTATATAAAAGAAAATTCTAACTGTGCAGCAACAAAGGCTAAGTGCGTTGGAGTAATTTCAATTACTGTGTGGCCACGCACTCACACAGCTTAGAGGGAACAGTGAATGCAAGCAGCTCAAAATACATAGCACAAAATAAAATGACCTCTGACATGTTAGAGGAAAGTGGAGCCCCTGGTGAATCTTACAAAGAAATATGAGTATGTTAAATGAATGTACAAAACTATGGCAAGTGGCTTTCTATGTATCAGAATGACACCAAACTACAATGGTTATGTCACACAGAGGAATTACACAAATTAGGATCTTACTCTCTGAAATTTACCAGGTTAAAGGATCAATTGATTGAAATTTTCAACATAATGTGGCACAGTGACAGAATAGATGTAGAGAGGAAATATTTCTGCTGGTTTAAAATTAGATCAGGTCTTTGAAAAGCGAAATTTGGAATTTCTACAATTAAAGAATGGCATAAGTTTGGGTTTCTTTTCTATATTTGCCAAATAATGCAAGGGAAATAGTTTATTTTCAATCCAAGACCCATGTATGTTTGTTAACCAAAGGTACTAAGGACAGAGGGAGAATGAAAACAGAATAGGTCTTATTTCTATGTCAGCAGGTCAGGCTTGAGGGACTAAATGGCCTTCTCCTGTTGCTATGTTTTCATTTGTGACCTCGTTATCTTTTGTTAGGCTGTCAGATTCAGTGGCAGCACTCTTTCCTTTGAGTTGGAAGAATGTAGATTCAAACTTTACACCAGAGACCTCAGCAAATAGTCTAGGCTGTCTGAGAGAGTAATACTTTTCAAATGTGGCTGCAAATTAAGACTACAAGTGCTCTCTCAGGTTGATGTAAAAGGTGTTATAACACTACATGAACAACAGACCATTGATTTGTTGATGACCTGACCAAAATTTATGCAAAGAAAAGCACTGAAAAACAAAGTATTTATAATTTATTATTAATTTGCTGTTTGTGGATCATTGCTGTGTTTTTCTGCATTAATATCATGAATGTAAATCAAAGATGCTTCATTGGCTCTGAAGTCCTTTGGGACATCCTGAAGCTGTGTACCTTTACTTCCTATAAACAAATAGAAATACCATGCAAAGATATGTGTTTTATTTAAAGCAGTTCTTTGTATAACCAACAAAAAAAGCAAAAAAAATCATATTTGCATTTTTCAAAAATGGCTTATTCTCTCCATTGAACTGAAGTACAATCCATCACAAACAGGTATATTGCAAAGTTAAGCAATTAGTAGATTGGATTAATAAATTCTAATGCAATAGTGTGTTGAGGGATATGTCATTCTGCAAAACCACTCATTACAAACTGAGTTTAATGTATTGCACAGTTCTACATTTTAAATGCTGGAACAACATTTACTTTGCTGACAGAAAATGTATTGATCTACACATGATTTATTGCCTAATTTTGAATTATATTGGAAAAGGGCTCCCTAAGTTAATGAGGGACATGAAGGATTTTGTTTAGTTAAATAATAGTTATGATATATTTAGTATTAACTATATTTATTATAAACAATCAAAAAAGTAAATATAGCAATGACCCGTAAAATTACACCTTCCTTGGAAGAAATCACATGTGCAGTATTGTTGCTCAATTGTTTTAAGAAGAATGAAACAATTATTGGGTCTGATATATGTGACATGATTTGGTGTTCTTATTCTGCAAATGGTGATTGGAGAGAGTTTGGAATTGTTCTCATTAACTGGGACTATTGTCTTCATATTGATCCTTCAGTAAAACAAGGGGTTGAATATCAGATAGATTATGAATGATGGGATCTCACAAGCTTTGTAGATATATTGGATTTTGAAAACAAATTCACAAATTGCAGGTACATGCATAATTAGATATGGTTCAGCCTTTTCCTTGAAGCATAAGATATATTGCGAGGTTTATTTTCCAACTAACCATGCCTTTCACTTAACTGGTTGGTAATATTGAGTTTTCTTGTCCAACTTTTAATGAAAAAAATTAATAGAGATCCAACAGATTAGTAGCAACTTGGCTATAAATTGCATTTTTCATAACCTTTTACAGTGTGGAACAAGGCCCTTCTGGCCCTTTAAGCTGAGTCACACGGCAACCCCCAATTTAACCCTACCTTAATCATGGAACACTTTATAATGACCAATTAATCTACCAACTGGTACATATTTGGACAGTGGCAGGAAACCAGAGTACCCGGAGGAAGCCCACATCATCACGGGGAGAACAAACAAGCTCTTTATAGGCAGCAGCAGGAATTGAACCAGGTCACCTGCACTGTTAAGCTTTGTGATGATGCTATCATCCATCTGCAAAGGAGTTATTTGTATTCATCTGATTTTCCAGCTTTCCTGATTGTACCAGCCACCTCATATACTCATCCATTCAATTTTTAAACTATTTTGAGGCTTTGTAGTTCCATTGTACTTCATAACCTCATCTCCCTTCTAATCCTAGTACTATAAATCTATGCTGCCTCTTTGCTGATCCTAATTCATCAAGTCTAATTCTCTTGAAAGAAATGTTGAGGAAATTTAAATGATGTTGATGCTTTTGAGAAGCTATTGATCAATGGACTAAAACAGAAATCTTTGTTGTAACCCTGTTTGATCCAATAACATTTTTGTCAGCCAATTGGATGAAGATCGTCATCACAAAACAAAAGGAAGCCAATTGGCTCATTGAATTCATGTTGGCCCCAGGTAACAATTCCAACAATCTCTTTCTCTCTTTCTTATTCCCTGCAATTTATTCTTCCTTACATATGTATTTCAACTATATAGACCAGATTAAAATAAACCTGGTGCAATAAAGAACAATTGATTTTGGTTTCTCCATTTTTAATAAGATGACTATATAACAAGAGTGGAGTCACAGGTCATAAAATGATTAAGTCATCTTAAAACTACCCCAATCTCTTTGGCAAAGGTGCTAATAGACATCATTAGTGGTTGAAGATACCAAAGAGCAAAGACAAACAAAAAATAAACGCTTAAATAGTTCAGGAGTGCTTAGACAGTATCGCAATTAAACAATGGCAGCATTAATAGCAAGAGAATACATGCACTGCATGCGGTTCCTGCCATTACAACAGTGGCATTGAAAATAAACTTAATTTCTGACAAAATAAGTTATACAGCCTAATCCTGCTTCCAGAAACAGGTCCATAGACCATGTTTTATGAAGGTGTAACGTAGGTTTCTGCCTCTACCACCCTGACACCCAGATCCCTGACACTCTGATGCATGAGAAAAGCTTTACTTGATCTTACTTTAATTCTTTACTCCCTCCTTTTTGAACTCCATACCAAGGGGAAATAGATCATTCTTATTACTCAGGGCTTTCATAATTTTATACATTTCAGCGTTTCGGTTCAAAACCTCCTTGATGAACTCCTAAAATATTTTAGTAAATCCCCTCTGCACCTTTTCCTGTTCTATAATTTCTTTGCTGTGAATTGATGTCCTCAACTATTTGTAGTACCAAATCTGTGATCTAAGTAGCATAACTATCCACTCCTTTATTCTGTGCCTCAGATACTGAAGAAAAACATCCTATATGGCTTTTTAATTGCCTTATTCATTTGTCCTGCTAACTCTAAGGACTTGTAGAGATACTCTCCAAGGCCCTTCAGGTAATCCATACTTCCATCCTTCCATTATTGTGGATGATCTTACCTTGGACACCTCCCATAAACTTCCCCTTATTGGATTCCATTTGTAATTATTCAGTTGAACTGACCATGCACACCAAAAACAAAACACTTTGTGTTTCCAAATCCGAAGCTTTCCTCTTCAATATTAACCACATAGCCAGATTTGAATCAATATCAAATGCCTTCATCAAGACTCATACATTTAAATCCAAGCCATTAATATCCACTAGATAAAACAAGGAAATGACTACTGACTTCTTGAAGCCTTACTGATAACAAACCTCCAGTCACAAAAAACACACACCAACCATTATCATTTGCTTCCTGCTCTCAAGCCAGTTTTGAATTTAATTTGCCATTCTCTATTCAATCTTATTGGCTTTTACATTTTGAAAAGTCTGCCATGTGGGACTTTGAACATATCAAATGCATAACACTCATTGATACTTCTTGTCATTTCCTCATAATATTCAGTCTAATTACTTATACACAATTTTACTTCAAATTTAAACAGACCATTTAAGCTATGTTTTTTCAAATGAAAGTTTACCTTGTCTCTCACAATTGAGTTCAGCAATTTACCCGCTAGAAAAGTTAAATTATGCACCTGTAACTCCCACCCACTATATAACAATAGCTTATATTGTTAAGCTATTTACAATACCTTGGAAAGGGAAGTTTGCTAGAGATCCTCGAGCTTATCATTACTGTGAGTGCAAAAGAAGAAAAAATCATCTAAGAAATTTCTGTCCTTGTATTTTCTGATATTTGAGCTTTGAACTTTGATATTCCCTTTGTTTCAAAAATATCTGTACCTCAAGCAAAACCAAAATGAAATTACTTTGTTATTTACCTCACTGTTGTTTGTGGGACCATGGTGTGTGTAAATTGGCTTCTTTACATTGCCTGTGGCTGTAGGGACTGCGATGTCCTAATATGAATGCCAGTTTTTCTGTCTCTGTTTTAAAAGTACTCATTTTATTCTATCTATTGTCAAGATCAGGAGACAAAGGAAAAGAAGAAAACACCTCAGAAGAGGCAGCCAGATTACATTGCAGTTGTTCAATTTCATAAAGTCAAGGAGTTGGACAACAGAAATAGCAATTCCTAATTTTAACACCTTTTGTGGCTGGGGAGAATACAGGAGAATTATAATTGTTCCATGGTGTTGTAACAGAAAGATCATGGGAAACAAATTAATACATTAGGGTTCTGCAGCCTTGGGGGGTGTGGTGATATAGTACTTAATAGGGTGCAGAAAATAGACAATACTTTTAGAAGTGCTAGAGTTGTTGTGGAGAGAGGACAGACTCAGGATTGCAAAGTACACACACTCACACAGAGCTTGACCAATGTCCAAAGGTGACAACAGTGATTAGGTTTTACTCTCATCAGAAGTCCCACAATAATTGTAGAACATAGAACATAGAATAGTACAGCACAGTACAGGCCCTTCGGCCCACAATGTTGTGCCAACCCTCAAACCCTGCCTCCTATATAAGCCCCCACCTTAGATTCCTCCATATACCTGTCTAGTAGTCTCTTAAACTTCACTAGTGTATCTGCCTCCACCACTGACTCAGGCAGTGCATTCCACGCACCAACCACTCTCTGAGTAAAAAACCTTCCTCTATTATCCCCCTTGAACTTCCCACCCCTTACCTTAAAGCCATGTCCTCTTGTATTGAGCAGTGGTGTCCCGGGGGAGAGGCGCTGGCTATCCACTCTATCTATTCCTCTTATTATCTTGTACACCTCTATCATATCTCCTCTCATCCTCCTTCTCTCCAAAGAGTAAAGCCCTAGCTCCCTTAATCTCTGATCATAATGCATACTTTCTAAACCAGGCAGAATCCTGGTAAATCTCCTCTGTACCCTTTCCAATTCTTCCACATCCTTCCTATAGTGAGGTGACCAGAACTGGACACAGTACTCCAAGTGTGGCCTAACCAGAATTTTATAGAGCTGCATCATTACATCGCGACTCTTAAACTCTATGCCTCGACTTATGAAAGCTAACACCCCATAAGCTTTCTTAACTACCCTATCCACCTGTGAGGCAACTTTCAGGGATCTATGGATATGTACCCCCAGATCCCTCTGCTCCTGCGCAGTACTAAGTATCCTGCCATTTAGTTTGTACTCTGCCTTGGAGTTTGTCCTTCCAAAGTGTACCACCTCACACTTCTCCGGGTTGAACTCCATCTGCCACTTCTCAGCCCACTTCTGCATCCTATCAATGTCTCTCTGCAATCTTCGACAATCCTCTGCACTATCCACAATACCACCAACCTTTGTGTTTTCCGTAAACTTGCCAACCCACCCTTCTACCCCCACACCCAGGTCGTTAATAAAAATCACGAAAAGTAGAGGTCCCAGAACAGATCCTTGTGGGACACCACTAGTCACAATCCTCCAATCTGAATGTACTCCCTCCACCACCACCCTCTGCCTTCTGCAGGCAAGCCAATTCTGAATCCACCTGGCCAAACTTCCCTGGATCCCATGCCTTCTAACTTTCTGAATAAGCCTACCGTGTGGAACCTTGTCAAATGCCTCACTAAGATCCATATAGATCACATCCAATGCACTACCCTCATCTATATGCCTGGTCACCTCCTCAAAGAACTCTATCAGTCTTGTTAGACATGATCTGCCCTTCACAAAGCCATGCTGACTGACCACCTGAGCGGACTATGATTCTCTAAATGCCCATAGATCCTATCTCTAAGAATCTTTTCCAACAGCTTTCCCAAATAAACTAATAATCAGATTTTAAATAACCCACTGAATCCAGAGAAATCAACCTCCCACCTTTATTCATTTTTCTTGTGATCTACATCAGCTATAGGGTTCAACAGGAGAGCAGTATTTGGTACAGAACCGGCTGCAATCCCCATTAGTGAGATTATCCACTTCAGAATTAAGAAACCCAGGGTATTGCTTAAACAGAGGGAGTGCAGCCATACAGATTGATTTCACTGCCTTAATTCATGAAATGCAGGAAGTTAGCATGCAGATACAGTGAGTGATCAGGAAAGAAAATTAAATGTTGATCTTTATTGCAAGGGGGTAGGCTGTATGAGTAAGGAAGCCTTGATACAACTGTATTCAAAATTTTGCTTACAGCCTTGGTCTCCTTGTTTAGTCAGGGGTATATTTGCTTTGAAGGGGCAATTCAGAGGAAGCTTATTCAATTGATTCCTGGGACAAAGGAGTTTGCTTGGGAGGAATAATTGAGCAGTTTAGAAGATTAAGTGGATTAAGTGAAAGAGGAGAATTTCTCAGGGGGGACTGACAAGATAGATGCTGTGTGGATGCTTGCTCTTATGGAGGAATCCAAAGGTAGAGGCCATAGTTTTGGAATGAAGGCTCATCTCCATTTCACATCAGATGAGAAGCAGTTGTCTCACGTAGGCTTGTGAAATTTTTGAATACCCCACCCCATTGAGCTGAGGTGGCTGAGATTTTGTATGTTCAAGGCCAAGATAGGATATAGAGGAGCCAAGAGTTGAGACAGGTGAGTTGATCAGATCAGCCATGATCTTATTTACAAGCTGAGCAAGCATACGAGGCACTTACATTTCTTAGAATTATACCATTTCCCATGTGAAAGACACCATAAACTATCCCTATGCAAACTATTGGAGAAATGCTTGTGGAAAGAGGAAGAGTCAAAATTAGGAAAAAGTGAAAGCAAGATTAAATTTGTAAGATCACAAGCAAAGGTTTCTTCAATTACCTAGTGAACTCCTTGCTTTGGTCACAGGCATTGAAAACCACACATGCACCCTCCCCCATAATACATGCTGTCTCCTTGCTCCTAGTGTTTCTTGCTGGTGGTGTTCAGTATGCAGGACTAGATTCAAGAGGTGGCAGGAGGTTTCTTCGTCTATGTTGAATTTTATGTCCGGAGTTTTCAATCAGATCTACAATGACAATTAAAGCTGTAGCTACCCATCTGTACCACTGTGACACCTTGGTGGCCATTTCCGCT
Source organism: Mobula birostris (assembly GCF_030028105.1). Taxonomy (NCBI): domain Eukaryota; kingdom Metazoa; phylum Chordata; class Chondrichthyes; order Myliobatiformes; family Myliobatidae; genus Mobula; species Mobula birostris. Next base: position 160,758,681 of record NC_092375.1, read on the forward strand.
TGTGATGGGTCAGCTGCTATATAATGGGGAGAACCTGAAGAGCCCAGATTGGCCAAAGGGTCCATTTGAAATCCAGGGGAGTAGAAGGTAAATACTGTACTAACATTTTGCTGGACCAAGTAACTGCTATTGTGTGACATAATTGACTCACATCAGTCTTTATGACAGTCTTAATCATATCATCATGTGAAAGATGCCTAGCCAAGGCACCCAAGAAACAGAAAAGTATTGGAAATAGCTGGTAAAGAAGAAGCCCAGTATTTCAAGCCTGACCTACGAATACTCCTGTCTGAGATGCAGCAAGAGAGAGAATAATGTTGAGTGTCTTTTGGGAAGATGCCACAGAAAGAAGGCAGGAGAAGTGGTGCTGATTATAAAATCTATCACTTCCAGAACTAACTTCCAGATGACCTGATCAGTTCAAGCAAATTAAAACATCTCTCTCCACAGAATGTAGCCTGCTGCTTCTGGGAGAGAGGAGGAAAGTACTTTTTAATTTGAGAGTTTTAATAAAAGGATGGGGCATAATTAATCATATATGGCAGGAGGAGATATTTAAATTTTAAATTCCCCCAACCTGTCATCGCAATGTAATGCAGGAATACTCATAGATTTATTGTGGCAAGTATTGTTGCAACATTAAGTATGATAAGCATTCATGTAGTCCCACCCTCAACCTCAGCAATTCAAAAGCACAGAACGACTGCAAATAAGACCATAAGACAGAGTAGCAGGATTCGGCCATTCAGCCCATGGAGTCTACTCTGCAACTTAATCATGGCTGATCTATTTCTCTTTCAACCCCCTTCTCCTGTCTTCACCCCTAGACCTTCACACCCTGATTAATCAGAACCTATCAACCTCCACCTTAAATACACCAAATGAGCTGGCCTCCACAGCCACCTATAGCAACAAATTCCACAGTTTCATCACACACTGGCTGAAGAAAGTCCTCCTCATCTCCATTCTAAATGTGTCTTCTGGTCCTAGACTCCCCCACTATAGGAAACATCCTCTCACAATACACTCTATCTAGGCCTTTCTAAATTCTAAGTTCAGTTCTCTAAATCCCTACTGATTTTTGCTCTGTTATATATCCTTACTTTTGCTCTTATGCTGGATTTGACTTCCCTTGTCAGCCAGAGTTGCCTCATCCTCCCTTTAGAATACTTATTCTTCTTTGGGATATATCTATCCTGTGCCTTCTGAATTGCTCCCAGAAACTTTAGCCATTGGTACTCTGCCATCATTCCTGCTCGTGTCCTCTTCCAATCAATTTTGGCCAGCTCTTCTCTCATGCCTCTGTAATTCCCTTTACTCCTCTATAGTACTGATACATTTAACTTTAGCTTGCCCCTCTCAAATTTCAGTGTGAATTCTATCATATTATGATCATCGTCTCCTGAAGGTTCCTTTACCTTAAGCTCCCTAATCAAATCTGGTTAGTAATTTATATATACATGTCACATTTGATATATATCATCATTGTATTCTTCTTAGGTGGATGTTCAGGAGTGAGGATGACCTCTCTGGTTTTATGGGTTCTATGCCATTAACAAGGTCAATAAGGGAAGTATAGACTCATTTACAGTTGGGCCTTATTGGTTTGTGTGGTAATGTATTCTATCTGCTGTTTAGACAAGGCATTTGTGTTATCCTGGTGCTTAGAATCTCAGTTATTAATGGCATTTCGAATGCTCTTTCTCTATCTCAACCAGTAATGGGCCAGGAATTTCTAAGACTCAAAGCAAATTTCATTTTTCTTCGAAGAGACTATGAGCACATCTTGCACCTGTTCCTCTGTTGGAATAGGAATCTGTTCCATTAACAGAGCTCTGAATAAGGTGTCTTGCAGCATTGCAATGAATGAAAGTACTGCTGACTTTGCAGCACTCCATTTGTTCCAGCATCGTGTGGTTAGACTAGATTTTCCCTCAAATCTTCAGGGAATTGTACCCAGCTCCTTCTGACTCAAAGGGAAAAGTGCTACCAAATAAGCAGGGTATATTGAAAGACAAACTTGAGGTATAAATAACTATAAAACAAAAGTAAAAATCCATCAAGGACCTTGAAGAGGAGGAGGATAATGACTTCTACCACATGCAAATGTTGCACAGGGGAATTTGTCACAACTAGTGAAATAATCTGAATAAAACGACTGGCAAATTAATAATAAACTCATGTTGTTGCAGAATTTCTTCAACAAAGTATACAGTATTATATGCATAAACATACATACAGATGATAGACTAGGGTTATGACAGCACAACGGTTAATTTGTTGGACTAGCATTCTCAAGATATGGACTAATAATCCAGAGACACAAGTCCCACCATAGTAGCTGGGGAATTTGCATTCAGTTAATTAAATAATATTGACTAAAACCGAAAAAAAAACAGCCAATAATGATGAGTTTAAAACAAATGTGTTGTGGAAAAACCCACCTAAGCCTCTTGGATTAAGGAATCTGCATCATCATCTGATCTCCCTTTGTGTAACTGCAAAGTGGTTGATTCTCCTCCAGGAATTGTTCAGCAAGTCACTCAGTTCAAGGGCATTTTGGGATGGGAATTAAGTGTTCACCAGTGACAGTTAAGGAATGCAAGGCAAAAGACCAATAAACTGTCATTTGTTGTCCACTGGTCTTTCTTATGAACTGGCTCTTGGATGAACTAGGTAACACAACTTCCCTGAACAAGTTGCACCACCATCCTAATGTCAGTATTACTTGGAATTTCCTTCAGTGATCATTTTGGTCCATTGAGACCCTGCTGATTTTCAAAGCAATGCAACTCCCCCACTAATTTTCCCTACAATCCATTCTGCCCTCATGCCTACAAATTCTCTCGGTGCTAGCATGCACTTATACTGGGAGCAATATACAGCCACCAAGTAACCTACCAAATGGCACATCTTTGATTATAGAGAAAATACCAGAAATATTCCTTTATTCCTAATAATCACCCCCACCACCCTCTCGGCAACATAACACTAATTTCTCCCCTTCCTAGTTCAAAGGGTCTTCAAACTGATATGTTAATTATTTCTCTTTCCATACAGAATGCCTGCCTTGAGTGCCTCCAAGATTTTACACTTTTATCACAGATCCTCCTCCTCAGTGTTACTTAGTTTGCAATATTAGATATAAGATATACCAAAGGATGTTACCATACATGCCACCTCCAAGGGTGACTGGCTCTGACTGTCCCTATCTAGTAGTAGGGATCCCAGAGGATTATGGGTTTGTGCCTCTGCTGTTCTGTGTTCTCTCCAGGGCACAAGCCTCGGTGGGAAGATTTGAAGAACCAGCTGTTGCCCATGCAGTGGGTTCCCCCTCTCCATGTCACTGATGTAGTCCAAGGGAAGGGCAAGCACCGATACACCTTGGTACCAGTGTCGTCACAGAGGCTGCCAGAGTGAAATTGTAAACAACATCAAATTGCCTTAGGGACCCCAGCTCCAGATTTCTTCCTCAAGGTTTATTTCCGAAGCCTTTCCCATGAGTCAGTATGGCCACAAGGCAGCAGGGGTTTAAATCAGAGTTTTCCTTCTAGGCGGGCTGCCATCCAAGGCCGATGAGCTCCATCTGCCTGAAGCAACTGGTTTTGAGGTGCCAGTGGTCCGCCTTTGCCCCTTCTCTTGTCAGTAGAAACAGTTCCACTGGGCCTAGTAGTGAAGCCATATGTAAAGGCCAAGAGCTGGACTTGGGTGTCAGAGGCTGTTAGATTCGCATGCCATTTGGAGCACTTTATAGGTAGTGGGAGCTTAACCCCACTTCCAACCCCAGCTATGATAACCTTAGGAACCAATCTAACACCATGCAATTGTAACAATCTTCTTGTTCTGTTGTTTGATCCTAGTCCATGTGAAATTTCAATTTACTGAATTAAGGTCCACATGGAGCATGTTTGTATAAATTGTCAAAATCAGCTGACGCATTTGCAAAATACCCACTATTACATTAAGCAGGTCACTCTGCCACTACTTTAACCATACACTATTACCCCAAATAAGTTCTATTAACTGGTGATCAACCAGTCGCAGTGAAAATGAACTCATACATATGGTGCTTCATTGCTCCAGGCTCTGGTTTTAGGAGATTTAAAATGCCTAGAAGCTCATCCCCGTTGGCATTGCTAAGCATGTTACGCAGCAGTGTGTAATCTTCCCCTGTAATGAAGGAACTTCAAAGGCAGTGTGCAACATGCTGATGCAGCTGGAAAGTGTGTTCACTGATACCAAATAGGGAACAATTTCTAGATGGTCAAATTTCGAACAAAATAAGGTGTTGTTTTTCCGGTTACCCCTTTTTTCTATCAACCGAATTTCGCGCAGAATTTACTTTCTTCAGTCCAACTACTTTTCCCTCTTCTCACATGCCCATCACTTCCCCTAGGACTCCATCTCCTCCTTCTCTCCTATGGTCCCCTGTCCTATAGTCTCTGATCAGATTCCTTCATCTCCAGCCCGTTACCTTTCCAACCCACCTGGCTTCATCTATTATCTTCTAATTATCCCTCTCCCCCCCAGCTTTTTATTCTGTCATCTTCCTGTCAGGTGTTGGGCACGTGGCCAAGTGGTTAAGGCGTTCGTCTAGTGATCTGAAGGTCACTAGTTCGAGCCTCAGCTGTGGCAACGTGTTTGTGTCCTTGAGCAAGGCACTTAACCACACATTGCTCTAGTGTCTGTGCGAGGAGTGGCGCCCCACACAGACTTCCAACTTACGCCTTGTAAGGCATGAAAATGCCCGACACAGGCCTCTCGTTTTCTGAGTCGACATTCCCTCCCCTCCCTCCCTCCCTCCCTATCTTCCTCCTTCCTATCCAGTCCTGAAGAAGGGTCTCTGTTTATTCATTTCCATAGGTGCTGCCTGACCTGATGAATTCCTCCGGTATTTTATGTGTTTTGCTTTGGATTTCAAGCATCTGCAGAATTTCTTCTGATTTTGATAATTTTAATTATTAATTATTTAAAATTATTATCTGTTTTTTTTATTCCCCCCCCCAAAACATTACCTATCAGTCAATGAAGCAACTGGTTCCATTAAGGTCCCCAGTCCTCTGTCTCCCTTAATGTGCTGCTATTAGCTCAGATTTTGAGCAACGGCGGGGGCTGGCATAGCTCTAACCGCTGGAAAGAGGTGAAGTTTTGCTACAATGCCTGACACAGTGTGGTGAATTACTATGATGTGCTGATGACTTTATAAGAAACCGTCTAATGATAAAACATTAATTGCACTACTTAATATAAACGGAGTGCTGCAAAATCCGGAGAAGGGGAGAGACCACGAGAGAGGGGTTAAATGTAATTGAAAAAGAACAAAATTTCAAATAGAATAACCCTCATAGCATCTTGACAAATTAGATCCATAGATTTACGGAACATGAAAACAGACCCTTCAGCCCAACTCATCCATGCTAACATTGCTTAAGCAATGGACCAAAGTTCATGTGTGGTAGTGGGGTGTTCTTATGTTGTTGCTGATATCTGCCAATGATGTCAACTTTCTGTTAAGTATGGTGCCAATCCTAAATGATAAACCCTGACTGTTGGAAGAGACCTGTACATCAGTGAACCAGAATAATTACCAGCACAAAGCAAGTGATAGACTGCCAGTCATGGCTCCCAGGCTTTGGCCTTTTTGGATCACAATGCTTTAGTACTTTAGAAGTCAAGAATAAGGCATAAAACTTATTGCTTATTAAGTGATACAATAGCAGAAAATGAAAAAGAGCTCAAAGCCAAGAGAACAAAGAAAAGACAAAGGATGAAGCAGCCATGGTTGTCTCATACTCAGACTGGAGATAACACAAATTCCAGTGCTAACAAGTAACCTATGAAATTGCCAGATTCAATTTGCTACTGAAAACCAAGAAGTTTCTAGAAAAAAGCAGAAGCAACTGTTCTGTTATTACAGAAATTAAATATATATAGGTGATTATATACAAATACAAGCAGACATAGGAAAGTCAAGCTACAAGGAAAATTACAATTCTACACCGCAATTCAATAACACCAATCACAAGTTGTCAGAGCCATTTAAAGTTTCTGAATGGCCTTAACAGTCCAACAAGGTCCAAAACTGTTAAACATTAATTACAAATGTGAAAAGCAATTAAAATGTGTTAAGATACATTATATTTATCAAAACACATAAAATAAGAGAAAGCTCAACTTTGTCAAAAAATGTAAGTTGCTCATGCTTCTCAATCAGATCTGCAGTGGAATATAATCACTGGAGGGCTGGAAGGTTGCAGGAAGTTCCACCACTGACACCAACATCAGAGTTGGAATTCACCAGTAGAACCCAAACAACTGCATTTCCACAGGAGAACAATACTTAGTGGTAGTGCAAAACTGAACAGGCAGCATTTTACAGCAGGTTTTGCCGTAATGGAACTCTATTTACCTCGAGCAAGCAAGGTTTGGGAAAGGGGGAAAGGACTGTGATACTTTCTTTGTTCAAAGAGCTCTCAACAGAAACAAGTAAGAACAATAATGTAGACGATCTTGATGCTCACAGACCCTACCACAAGGAGTGTATATGTTCAAAAGCAAGAGATCTAAAAAAGGTGAGAATTGGCATCAAAAACTACAGTTTCTGTCATATCCAATGGTTAGTAATGCACAGTAAACATTGTACTGTAATGGAAAAGAAACAGCACTTGCCTGAAAATAAGTAAAATGAAAGCTGCAGTTGCTATTTGTCATCCCCTTGAGCTAAAGTTATTGTTTATGCTGTGAGTACAGCAGCAGGCAACACTTCAAACTGTGTAAAATCAGAGGGTAATCATCTTCTGAACTTAACTTCTGTCCACTGAAGGAGATTTAGCAGTCAGTAGTCAAAATTATTTGTAAACATTGGGCTACTTTCCAGTCAATTGATTTTAAGATACTGATTGAAAATGTGCATGCTTTTTGTATATAATTTGGCATTTAGAGGTCTTGAAGTATATGCAAAATCCTGGAAATTATGAAAAGAATTCCCAGCCACAAAGTTAACCTCTTTCTAATACTGACTGACCTACTTTGCATTTTAGCATTTTTCTGATGAAATTTGACATTGAGAGTAGAATTGTACATATAAGAAAGATCTTATAAATTCAGGAATATCTTATGTTTTTATGTATTTCTTTGAATTCACCGTTATTCAGAAATGCTATTTCCTAACATTATTAATTAAATACACACAAGATCCTGCAGATACTGCAAAACCAGAGCAACAAACTCAAAACACTGGAGGAACTCAGCAGCTCAAGCGGCATCTATGGAGAGGAATAAACAGCTGATGTTTGTGCTGGGCCCTTTTCCTCAGGACAGGAAAAGAAGGGGGAAGAAGCCAGAATAAGAAAGTGGGGAGAAGTGGAAGGAGTGCAAGATGGCAGGTAATAGGTGAAGTCAGGTGAGAGAGAAAGTGAGTGTTGGAGGAGGGGTGTGAAGTGAGAAGCTGAGAGGTGATAGGTGGAATAGATAAAGGACTGAAGAAGAAGGAATCTGATAGGAGGGGAGAATGGACCATGAGAAAAAGGGAAGGAGGAGGGGCACCAGAGGGAAGTGATGGGCAGGTGAGGAATAGGGAAGGGATTATTTAATTACGGTTTTGAAATCTGTTCATTGAAATGATTTTCACTAATGACTTAGGACATCATTTGTATAAAATAATTAAATATTTGATCTAGGCTACAACTTCAGTGCAATGCTGAGAAAAAGCTTTACTGTTGATAGAACTGCCCTTTGGATAAAACCCCCTCAGCACACTCATGTAAATGTAAATGATTACATGACACATTTAAAGAAATGTATTATTTAGAGATAGCATGGCATTATTTAAAGATTGCATGGTGATGACCATTTTAAAATTCTGATGTATTATTTAAATATTTCATTTTATTCTTTTACAATATTGCATGACATTAATTAAAGATTCCAATAAATTATTTAAATATTGCATGGTACTATTTAAAGATTCAATTGCATTATTTAAAGATTCTAATGTATTATTTAAATTTTTCAATGCACTTTCTGAATATTCCAATGCATTATTTAAAGATTTCATGGCATAATTTAAAATTGCATGATATTATTTAAAATGCATTATTTAAAGATTCAATGCATCATTTGATGATTCCAATGCATCATTTGATTTCATGACATTAGGCAAAGATTGCCTATTGTTTAAAAATTAAAACGCATTATTTGATTATTCCAATGCATTATTTAAAGATTTAATGCATTATTTAAATATTTCATGGCATTAGGCAAAAATTGCATCTTTTTTAAAGAGTAAAATGCATTATTTAGTGATTTAATGCATAATTTGATGATTCCAATTTATTATTTAAAGATTTCATGACATTAGGCAAAGATTGCATGGTGTAGTTAAGCATTTTATGTATTATTTAAAGAATCAAGTGCATTATTTAAAGATTACATGATATGAATAACTAAAAGCAATAGAGGCCTCATGTCCAGGATAACAATTGCAATCAATATCATTAGCCCCAATTACCTGATTATGTACCTCTCTGTTGTGTGTGGCTTCGTACCATGTGAAACCTGTCCATTATGTTTGGCTACATTACGTCAGCAACTACACTTCAATAAGACTTCATTGACTGCAAAGTGGTCTGCGACACACAGAGGATATGAAAGACACTATATCAATTCAAATGAATTCTTCTGAGCTTTTAATAAATTAGACAGGAAGCACAGGGTGCTCAGGAGGGATTGATTAGATTCCACTGCAGCTAAGGTCTTAATGATTTGTCTCAATTTCTTCAGCATGGTACAGTACCATAGTGAGAGTTGGATGTCTGTCACATCTCAATGTCATCAGAAGCTTGCCAAAACATGCCAAGGAGCCCAGTCTATGAAATTTCCCTAAAACTGGAAACCGTATCCACAGTTAGATGCAAAGTCTCCCGACTGAAGTTCCAGTGACGTTTCTATCAAAGAAATAGAGAAGTCACCAAAATAATTAGATCAGAGATTGTAGGAATTTTGTTCTTGTTACTACAGTTCCCAGACATCGGATATCATTTCTGCTCTTCAATGAATCCTTTATCCTATTTCTGAGTGAACTCCATATCTAATACGATGAATTATGCACAGTACAATTTTACTTTTGCTTACTATTAATTGTATGGTCTAGTTCCTTTGTTGCCTTGCTGACAGCCTCTCAGAGTTTTGATTCGTTATCCGCTGTGGTCAATGACCCTCTACAGATGAATTTCTCTGTGTAGAAATTTATTCACTCATACAAACACATACAATTTAATAGAGTTTAACTCTGCTTCTGATTTGGCATCAGATGAAGCAGATTTCAGAAGCAGAATATAAGATGTTGCCATTGCCATTGCCATTAAAGAAGTGCTTCTAGACAAGTTTCTACTCCTGCAGAATCTAAACCAGAAAGGATAAAGCTGGATTTAACCTTGCTCGGATAATGAAATAAAGATTACGATAGATGGGAATTAGATAGGGAAATTAAAGAGAGAAAGAAAGAGAGAGAGAGAGAAAGAGATTAAAAAGAGAGAAATGTTTTTACATCTGCAACAGAATTCCAAAGCTAATGAGATTCCACAATAGAAAGATTACATTTTCAGTGCTAGTGAGACTGTTTTGCAGTAATTATCACTTACCCTTCTGTCAACATATCCCTTAATTTTGAATGCAACAGTGCTAACTTATCCCAAGTATAAGTAACAGGAACTTGTGGACAAGTACACCAAGATCACACCAGCTTCTATCGTTCTATCTTTATCTCCATAAGTCCACACTCTAGAAGCTGCTGTCAGACTTTCTCTATTATAGACCATGGAATCCAGTTATTACTCTCTCTCTGTCTGGATATTACTCATTCTCTGGGCACCCCATTTGTCTGCTTACCAAGGGCCCAAATTCAACTACTGTACATTCCCTTTTCAAAGAGTTCTCCAGATTGATTAGGGGACTTGTCTTGTGGTATCATCAGCCTTGAGGTATATCATACAGGAAATATTGCTGTGTAGCTGGCAAGCTAGCTGCTCTCGCCATCACAGATGTACAGTGCACTTGGTTGTCTCAGAAATGGAAGCCTCCTTCATGGTTTGGGAGCTGTAGGTTGATTCAGGCAATTTGTCCACTTATGGACAAGAAGCTTTTCCTATTAGTATGTATTGGTTTACTGAAAGGTTCACCAATGGCTGTATGTAGCTAGTGATGCTCTCCGTAGAATGAAGAAGCTGCAAATTTAATAAGAAAACTTTAATTGTCTGCTGGTCATGACTATACTGTGGCAATACTGGGATTCATTTGCCATTTATATTATGAATAGCATAAGGAAATATATTGTGCTGTGAAATCTAAGGATACCATCAAACTTATGAAGGCAGACAGACTCTTTAGGTCAGAAACAGAATGCTGGGTCAAGCAGTATCCATGGAAGTAAAGGTCCTGACTGAGCCTGGTATACCTCAAATCATTTATACACTTCCGAGTTGTGCTTTCAGCCATTGTTGCCCTATCCTGTGAAACAAACTTAATTTTTCAAACATTATTCTTGATGGGTATGATTTCATGTTTCCTAGATCAGGAAAAGCAGAACTACAATCTATCCTTGTCTCATCGGATGCTGCTTTACATAATTACATTTCAATCATTCAACTGCAGTCTCAAAAGGTATTGAGGATCTTCAAAAAGGATGTGATTATTTTGCTTTTCCTGTGAGCTGATATCTAAAGTGGATGCAGAACTCTTTGCCTGAGAAATCAATCAATGAATCCAAGCCAACACAGGCAGTCTTAATTTCCAAGGCCCTGATCTCTCTTTTTTAACTGTGCATGTGATAATAAGTAGCTGAACAAAGAGCTGCTATTATGTGAGGAGCAGCACCCTGATATCCATTAGCAGGGAGCCAGTGAAAATATCAGACCCTTTTGCCAATGAGCAAATGAAACGGCAAGACACACTGACAATAAATGGCAGGTAATCTCTCATGTCAGTATATAAATACATGTCATCAGACAGTAAATATGGAGCATGGCTTATATCAGAGCATTGGGATACTATCAATGCTGAAAGCTGGTTATCGCTATTTCTGATCCTAAACACGACCACTGTGGAAGGATTTGTGTGCCATAAATTTTACACAAATTCATCAATAGAATCAAAATGATCAGGAAGTGACCTGCAGTTCCTCCGGTTGCTGCGATTTTATTTCATAAATACAACATCTGACATATGAAGTAAATTTGCCAGCAGCAGACTCCCTGTGTAAAGGTAAGCACAAAGGAAGCTTGGGTTAGTGAAAGAGCATTGTGGTGAAGGGGCTCCAAAATCCAGCTCACTCCTTCTTCAGTCAGGTTGCCCTCTTGGAATAGAAGATAATTAAACTTGCCTTTTAGCAATCTGCGCCTTGTAAGGCATGAAAATGCCCGATGCAGGCCTCTCATGGTCTGAGTCGACGTTCCCTCCCTCCTTTAACAAATAAAGTTCTTGAACTGCTGCTGGACACTGAGTCTGTCTTGGAGCACATGGAAATACTGATAGGTGCAACCTGCAATAAAAACAAACAAACAGGCTTTTATGTAGTTGGATCTCAGACATCTGCAGTCAATCTGAAGCACCTGAGGAATGTGTAATCAATGCCTCCACCTCTATATAATCACAGTCTGAAAGAAAGCAACCAGACAACCCCAATGTACCAGCTCCAAACTTTGCTGTTTTCAATGTACACCATGCCTATTGGAACTCAGCATCTTGACCATTTCAGGTGCTGACAAGCACTGCAGGGATGAATCCAGGCACTAATAGATCTGTGATAGCTAGAATCAGTTCATCAGGTAATACTGACTCCCAGGGCACTTATACATTTTGCCATATTATCTGGACTTTCCAGCTTAATGGAAGGACAATGGTTGCTGCTAGCTCATTTTCAGCTGCTTTAATTACATATTGGATTTGTGGCATTGTAATTCTGGAACACTAGTCTTCAATTTAAATATACCTTCTCCATTAAAAATTACACAAATTTAAAAAATTGTGCTCACAATAGATAAATGAATATGGGGCAACTAATTTTACATCATCTTACCTCAGTCTTCTGCAGTAGCTCCCCTACCCCCATACTGGACGGCGGTGCAGCCTGTCAGAATACTCTCCATGGTAAATTTATAGAAGTCTTCGAGTGTTTTTGTTGACAAACCAAATCTCTTCAAATGCCTACTGAAGTATAGCCGCTGTCTTGCCTTCTTTATAGCAGCATCAATATGTTGGGACCAGGTTAGATCTCAGAGATGTTGACACCCAGGAACATAAAATTGCTGTCTCCACTTCTGACCCCTCTATGAGGATTGATTTGTGTTCCCTCGTCTTACCCTTCCTGAAGACAACAATCAGCTGTTTGGTCTTGCTGACATTGAGTGCAAGGTCATTCCTGTATGCCCTTTCTTCACCATCTGAAATTCTGCCAACAATGGTTGTATCATTACCAAATTTATAGATGGCATTTGAACTGTGCCTAGTCACATAATTGTGGGTGTAGAGAGAGTAGAGCAGTAGACTAAGCACACACCCTGCGGTATGCCAGTGTTGATTGTTAGCGAGGTGAAGGTGTTATTTCCAATCTGCGCAGAATGTGGTCTTCTGGTTAGGAAGTCGAGGATCCAGTTGCAGAGGGAGGTACAGAGGCCTAGGTTCTATAGCTTTCTGATCAGACTGTAGGAATGATGGTGTTAAATGCTGAGCTGTAGTCAATGAACAGCATCCTGACATGGATATTTGCATTGGCCAGGTGATCCAAAGATCATGTGGAGAGCCACTGATATCGCGTCTGCTGTAGATCTATTTTGGCAATAAGGAAATAGCAGTGGGTCCAGGTCCTTCCTGTGACAGGTGTTGATTCTAGCCATGATCAACCTCTCGAAGCATTTCATCACCATAGATGTGACTGCTACTGGACGATAGTCATTAAGGCAGCTCAAACTCCTCTTCTAGGGCACTGGTATAATTGTTGCCCTTTTGAATTAGGTGGGAACTTCTGATTGCAGCAATGAGAGACTGAAGACGTCTTTGAATATCCCTGCCAGTTGGTTAATACAGGTTTTCAGAGCCTCATGAGGTACTCCATCAGGCCCAGCCATCTTGCAAGGGTTCACCCTCTTGAAAGACAGCCTGATGTCAGCATCCAAGACAGAGATCACAGGGCCACCAGATGCTGAAGGGATCCACATAACTGGTTTTATTCTCCCTTTCAAAGTGAGCATAAAAGGCATTGAGCACATCTGGTAGTGAAGCATCGCTGCCTTTCATGATGTTGGGTTTTGCTTTGTAGGAAATAATGGCCTGCAAACCTTGCCAGAGTTGATGTACATCCAATGTCACCTCCCGTCTCTCCTAGAGCTGTTTCCTAGCTCTTGAAATAACCCTCTGCAAGTTATACCTGATTTTCTTATACAGACCTGGGTCATCAGACTTAAATGCCACAGATCTAGACCTCAGCAGACAACAAACCTCCTGGTTCATCCATGACTTTTGGTCTGGGAATGTATAGCACGTTTTTGTAGGCACACACTCATCCATACAGGTTGTAATGAAATCGGTGACAACTGTGGCATTCTTATCCAGCCTCGAAGATGACTCCCGGAATAGAGTCCAGTCCACCGATTCAAAGTAGTCCTGTAGGCGGTCCATCATGTGTCCTAGCCTCAAGGAGTGGTGCCTCAGGAAGGCACCATTAAGGACCCTCACCACCTAGGACATACCTTCTTCTCATTGTAAACCTTGGGAAGGAGGTACAGAAGCCTGAAGGCACATACTGAGTGATTCAGGAACAGCTTCTTCCCTTCTACCATCTGATTTCTAGATGGACATTGAACTCATGAACACTGCCTCACTACTATTTAATAGACATATAAGTACTTACTGTAATTCAGTATTTTTTCTCTACATTTATGTAGCACACTGGGAATGGTTTCACTGCTAACGTACTGGTGTTTGGGTTATGGTTAAAGATAATGAGTGCTTTGGAATGTAAGCTGTCCAATGAAGGGAGTATGCTTGCGTGGTGTGTGCCTAACACCGGGGCGAGCTGGGTCTTTTGTTCGGCGGGAGATGATGGGAGAAGACGCCAGAGAGAAGAAGTCATAGGACTCGACCCGGAATGGGGCCATGATCCGCCAACGCCCGGGGAGATCGAAGGAGGATCAGCGAAGGGGAAACTGTGAGCTCCAACTTGTGCACATTAGACTGTTTCATTAAAAATGGCCCTTTTCTTGTGTTTTTATTTTGCTTTACCAATGCCTTAGTCAAATTAAGAATTATAAAGTTAAATTGTTTAATTGTATGTGGTGTACTGTCTGTTAATTTGTGGTACTTATTTGCAACAGGATAGCACATCACTCAGCATCCACACAAACAGGGTTTGGGGGTGGATTCACTCACACGTTTGGCGGGACCAGAGATTGTCTTCCCTAGACTAACACGGTTGAAAGAACTAAAGTGTTTCATTCAGTTATCATATATTTCATTGTACTGCTGCCGTAAAGTTAATCAAAGCTCTCAACATATGCCTAGGATATTAAACCTGATTCTGTAGTTTAGAAAAATGTGATATTTGGATAGATGAGAGTAATATGCAGCAGTATTTACAAACTGTCAACAAAGATTAAAACAATAAAAATATTAGGAATATTGAATCCAGCAAAAACATGTTATGCTGCTGTTAAATAATCCATCAAAATAGTATCAGAAATAAAAAGTGAAATAAAGAAATATAACTCTTAGCTATCATTCATTTCTTAAGTTACCCGGTATCCAGAATCTGAACTCATTGTATTTTGGAGTCCCTCCCAGACTCATTTGGATAAAATATACTCAGTAATTGCTGGGAATGAAGAGGGAACAATCAGCAAGATACCTTGCAGAAGTCAAGAAGTGCTGGACATCCATGCCAGTGCATTGAATCTTCGGCTGGAAATATAAGAAGTTGCAAGGAGTAGTGGACTCAATCCTATTCATCATGGGCTCATTTCTCTCTAATATTGGTAGTATCTGTATGAGGGGCTGCCTCCAGAAACCAACATCTATCATCAAAGATGCCATCTTCTTTGGAAAATCCAAAAATCTGAGATGCAAAGGGACTTTGGGAGTCCGTGTGCAGAATACCCTAAAGGTTAACGTGCAGGTAGAGTCGGAGGTGAGGATGGCAAATGCAATGTTAGCATTAATTTCGAGAGGGCTAGAATATAAGAGCAGGGTTGTGATGCTGAGGCTTTATAACACACTGGTGAAGCCTCGCCTTGAGTATTATGAACAGTTTTGGTCTCCTCATCTTAGAAAAGATTTTTTGACATTGGAGAGGGTTCACAGGAGGCTCACAAGGATGATTCCAGGAATGAAAGGGTTACCATACGAGGAATGTCTGATAGCTTTGGTCTGTACTCATTGGAATTTAGAAGGATGAGCAGGGATCTGACTGAAACCTTTTGAATGTTGAAAGGCCTAGACAAAGTAGATGTGGAAAGGATGTTTCCCATGGTGGGGGAGTCTAGGACAAGAGCGCACAGCCTCAGGATAGAGAGGCATCCATTTAAAAAGAGATGCAGAGAAATTTCTTTAGCCAGAGGGTGGTGAATTTGTGGAATTTATTACCACTGGCAGCTGTGAAGGCTAGGCCGGGTGTATTTAAGGCAGAGCTTGATAGGTCCTTGATTGGACATGGCTGAAAAGCTATGGAGAGAAGGCTGTGGAGTGGGGCTGAAGAGGGAGAAAAAGGATTAGCTATGATTAAATGCTGGAGCAGACCTGATGGACTAAATGGCCTAAATGGCCTAATCCTGCTCCTATGTTTTATGGTCTTCTTGCAGCTATAATCAGACAGGGGGTACAGAAACCTGAAATCTTGTACGACAATGTCCAAGAGAAAACATTTGCCTTCAACCATTCAACTCTTAAACCATCCAGCACGGCCCTAATCACTGTCTCAATATAGCAACACGATGAGCACTTTGCACTAAAATAAATTTCTTTTTTTTTTGTTCCAATTGTGTTATCTCATGTAGAATACTCATTTGAATGTTGCTAATATAATGCTACTGTATGCACCTGAAATGCTGCTGCATTTAAGTTTCTCATTGTACCTGTGCACACATGTACTCGTACATAAACTCAAGATTCAAGATTCAAAAAACTTTATTGTTATTCTGACCGTACATCCGCTTTGCAGGGCAGAATGAGACAGCGTTTTCCAGGAGCAGTACAATCATAACATAACAAACGCAACACTAAATAATAAACGTAACAATAAATAGTAAAACACAACAGCCACATGTCAGTTAAAATCAAGTTATAAGTGTCCAGTGCAAGTTAAAAGTGTCCAAAGCAGAGTCAGGTAGAGCAACACACATCAAAGTTGCTGGTGAACGCAGCAGGCCAGGCATTTAGCAGTGGGAGGACTGCCTGTGGGAGGAAGCTGTTTAGTAGCCTTGTGGTTTTAGTTTTGATGCTCCTGTAATGCTTGCCTGATAGCAAAAAAACAAACAGTTCATGGAGAGGGTGTGAGGGGTCTTTAATGATGTACCGTGTCTTCTGGAGGCATCGACTCTGAAAGAGGTCTTGGACAGAAGGTAGAGAGACCCCAATAACCTTCTCTGCTCCCCTAACCATCCTCTGCATGGCTTTTTTTGTCGACAGCACTGCAGCTGGAGTACCAGGTTGTGATGCAAAAGGTCAGCACACTCTCAACCATGCCTCTGTAGAATGTAGTTAAGATGTTAGTGAGGAGTGATGCTTGTTTAAGCTTCCTCAGAAAGTGCAATCTCTGCTGGGCCCGTTTCACAATCCCAGTGGTGTTCCTGGACCAGGTGAGATTGTCCGAGATCGGCACACGAAGGAACTTGATGTTTTCCACTCTCTCCACTGTGGAGCCGCTGATGCTGAGGGTTGTGTGCTCAGGCTGAGACCGTCTGAAATCGACGATCATCTCCTTGGTTTTGGTAACATTAAGCATCAAGTTGTTATCACGGCACCAGCTCTCTAGGTGTTTGACCTCCTCCCTGTTAACTCAACATTAACTTTGACTTTAGATATGCATGTAAGTCAGAAATCAGTGTGTCAGATCTTTCACTTTACCATAGGACTCAAAATTTGATCAAAGTAGGACCTCATAGTCACGGAGAAGAGGACCAGATGTACCCCTTGTTGGATCCTCAGATCTGAACTCGGATAGATCATGAAGATGGTGGTTTAGTTTTCTTCTCTAAACAATATTTTTCTTAATTTATAAAAGTTAAATCTGTTTTAAATTATCAAATTTATAGTCATTGTACATTATTTAAATTAATTTCACCTGTTCCAACATATCTTTTATTGGATGTTTAGAAATAGTTGACAAGACTTTTGACATCCAGTCCAAGAGGTGATCAGGGTAGTCTAGGTCAAAGCTTCAAGGACTGTCACCGGATGCAAAGTCACTAATGACTGGCAGTCTGAAAGGCTATAGCAGCAATAGGGATCACACAGGGGCAAATTTAAAGGAAGAACGGGGTTGAATGCTATATGATCCATTGCAAGCCTGCAGCAGAAAACGAGATCAGATGTGTCAGCATCTGACTTTACAGTGCATTGCAGGGCTCAGACCTGGAAGTCAATGCAAACAACTGACCTTTGAGTCTAGGACTTATAACATGCTTTCAACATTAACAATGTAAAAATTGCATTTACTCCACCTTATCTATGCCCCTCATGATTTCATAAACTTCTATAAAATCACCATTTAATTTTCTATAACCCAAGGAATGAAGAGCTAGATTGGCTGGCTTCTCCCTGTAACTTAGACCCTCTAGTCCCGACAATATCCTTGTAAACCTTGTCTGCAATCATGTGTATTTAATATATCAGTAATATTTGAGTGAAATTGTAAACATATTGTTTAATTAAGCATTCTTTGTTGTTTAAATAATTCATTATGGTTATACGTATGAAGTCCAAAAAATGGTATGCACCATTACACCACCGCACCTCACTTAAAGTAAAAGCTAAGTACATAAGTTATTCCTGGCATTCCTGTGTTTTTATTTTGATTAGTTTTGGAGTTACAGAATATTACAATGGTGACAAGTAAGTTTTAAAATGAGCACCAGATGACTACCTACTGTACCCATTGAAGTGCAATGAGACATTAGAGCTTAAATAAACTGCACTGCAGGAAATAGTCAAGTAAAAAAATCAATGCAGCACATGCTTCTTCAGAAAGAGAGGACATTCTAGTTTAAAAAAGGGAGAAAACAAACTAAGTTCATGTGTCATTAACAGTGAGTACCCGGTGATACTAATTATGAATAAAAGAGTCGAAATGGCTGGCTATACCGGAAAGGCAAGCAGTATGTCGTACGTCAGAAGTGAATGGCAAATTAATTAAAATGGAATGGATACTAGCTCAGCTGTTTCAGTCAGTCTGAAAAATGAGTTTGAGGGGTATTTCAAAGATACTAGACTGAAGCCTGCAGATATCCAACTAAGAATTTGTATTGGAGAAAAGATAACTCCTGTGGGAATGACACTCGTGGCAGTGATATTGAGCCCCATTGAGAATTGTATGTGGTAAAAACTAGGAGGACCAACATGATGGGGATGTAATTGGCTGGAACAACAACAACTTGATTGGAAATCGATCCACCAGTTGCATGCCACATCCCCTGCAAGAGAGTGAACTAAGAAAGGTACTGGATAATGCCACACTGCCTCCATGCTGTTGACCATGAACCATTACCCAAAAGAGGGCAAACAAGTGTTGGTGCCGACCTCTGTGCTTCTGTTTTGGAAAGCACATTGGCTCAGAGGAGCCATGAAAGTGACGGAAGCAGTGATTCGACTACAGCAGTTTTTGTAGGCAACATATCTGAGAAAACTTCTGATATGTCAACCAGGCAGTTACTTATGAAATGTGGCTTGCTTTTTAGCTCGAAGAGAGTTCAAGGAGCTTCAGGAAAGATGCCAGCATTCGGCTTTTGTGAATATAGAGAATCATCTGGGTGCATTTAGATTATTGCATGAACTGCAAGTGGGAGACAGAAAGCTGCTTGTAAAAGTAGATGCAAAGACCAAAGCCCAGCTGGATGAATGGAAGGCCGAAAAGAAACAAGTCAACGGAGATACGAAAACAGAGGAGTCACCCTATGATGTTGTGTATGAGGAAATCAGGAAGAGAGATCAGATTATAAAGGGAGAAATAGAAGGATTAATAAGAGAATATTCCAATGAAGTGAATGCACCTTCTCAAGATCGAGATGCACAAACTAGAAAGAAGGAAAAGGAAAAGAAAGAGGAGGATGACATGAGTGATATGGAAGTGGAAGAGGATAAATGAGACCTAATTTATCAAGAAATTAACAAATTCAGATATACTCACAGGAAACTAGAAGAAGAAAAAGAAAGGTATGAAAGAGTGAAGGAATGTGAGAAAGAAAAAGAGTGGGAATGAGAACACGAACAAGATCCGTACCATGAGGAACTAGGGATAAGGAAAGGGACCATGACCGAGAAAAGTAAAAGTAAACTGTCCGGAACTGTCAGAAACACTTCCTGTAGTCACAAAGTCATCTCCTACAAACACCACAGAGGGGGGCCCAGAACCTGAGATTGTGTCACAGCCACAAGTCTCACTGCCAAGAGAAGTAATCCCCCTTGTCAGGAAAGACATTATTCTACAAAAGAGTAAGAAAGTTTTCACAGTGATTAATTCTTCAGGCCTGAATGGGACTAATTAAAATTACTATGCTATGGATGCTGTGCCTTGTAAGAGCAAGGATATGATGCTGAGGCTTTATAAGGCATTGGTGAGGCCTCACCTTAAATATTGTGAACAGTTTTGAGCCCCTCACCTTAGAAAAGATGTGCTAGAATTGGAGAGGGTCCAGATGAGGTTCACAAGGATGATTCCAGGAATGAAAGGGTTATCATACGAGGAATGTTTGATGGCTCTAGGTCTGTGCTCGCTGGAATTCAGAAGGATGAGGTGGGGCTCTCATTGAAACCTTTCAAATGTTGAAAGGCCTAGACAGAGTAGATGTGGAAAGGATGTTTCCCATGCTGAGAGAGTCTAGAACAAGAGGGCACAGCCTCAGGATAGAGGGGTGCCCTTTCAAAACAGCGATGTGTAGAAATTTCTTTAGCCAAAGGGTGGTGAACTTGTGGAATTTGTTGCCAGATGCAACTATGGAGACCAGGTCACTGGGTGTATTTAAGGCAGAGATTGATAGGTTCTTGATTGGACATGGCATCAAAGGTTACGGAGAGAAGGCCAGGGACTGGAGTTAAGGAGGAGACAGAAAAAAAGGATCAGCCATTATTGAATAGTGGAGCAGACTCGATGTGCCAGATGGCCTAATTCTGCTCCTGTGTCTTATGATCTTATGTCATGTATATAGTACTCATATTATATAGTATACTGTGTGTGTTGAGTTCCATTCTATATTGAGTCGGAGTTTATAGCTAAGTAGGGGTGGGTGTAGTGTATTTAATATTTGAGTAAAATTGTTAATATATTGTTTGATTAAGCATTCTTTGTTCTTTAAATAATTCATTATGGTTATATGTACGAAGTATGTAAATGGCATATATCATCATGCCACCATGTCATACACATCCACCTCACTTGAAGTAAAAATAAGGTACATGAGTTGTCACAGCTGTCCCTTGTTTTTATTTTGATTAGTTCTGAAGTTATGAAACATAACACAAACAATGGTTGCCAAACCATGTTTATATTGGTAGTATCATGCTGGTATCCAAACAGTGCCACAGATACTGGTAACACAATATATATAAAAAGCTGGAAGTGTGAAATTGTGAAATTTTAATTTGAACCAAATTAGTGTTCAGATCACTTAGTTTGCTCTATTATACAGAACCAAGTTGAACATTGTCATGCCTTATGAGCTTGCAAAATAATCATTAAGGTATTCCTGGATGCATCATAAGAAATATTCCCAATTGTATATACAAATTTTCTACTCAGTCCTTTTTAGGGTTGCTAAATGCACTCTAATGACACTTCCAATACCATGTAAAGCCTGGAGTCTAGGAGTTCCATCCTTAAATTCTCCAATATGTGGTGGTCTATGGTTACAAAAGGTTTCTTACTAGTTCCTTAAAAAGATGAACAGCATTAATATCTGTGGATATATTATGTCTTTGATTAACAAAGTCTGAAATCTTACACACAAAACAGTTTGCATCTTTATCCTCGTTCTACCCAAAATAGGACATTTTTTTTTTACTGACACTGATAGATCACACATGCCTTTGCTAACAGTAAACTGAATTATGCTATTTTTGATAACTGTAGTAGTACACCCTGAAATATTCCAAGAGTTAAGTTGAAGCTTTGTTATTTTAATTACTGTGTAATCAGCACATCTTCAGTTCAACTGGAAGCTCATTAATTTCACAGAACATATTTAGCTATAGACTGACTGAAGCTTAAAAAACTTTAAACCCTTTCCCCGAGAAAGAGTAGAGGGAGTAAATCCCATGAACAGAATGTGGTGGCACTGGGATATTTAGGGTGTAATTTGGATAAACCCAAGTGTGACCCACTGAAGACAATGTGAAGTTTTGCAAACTAGTGGAAGTGAATACTTTCAAGTCCTCCCTGGTGGTGTCACAGAACAAACTTGGGATACATTCGGGACTATTTGCAGTTCACTGCTGTGCAAACATTACTAGCCTCAGGCAGTAGACCTTCAGACCACTTTGATGGCCTTTTCGTATAAATAAAAGTATATTTTATATGATGATGTAACAAAGACATAATTAAGCAATAGAAATCAATTGAAACACAATTATGGAGATAAAAACTCCCCAGTTGCCAGCCTGAATTTACTTGTTTTTTAATCCAAATTGATGACTCAACTGATATGAATGGACTCTGCTTCATACTCCAGCCATGTTGGCATTCAGCCCCTTACCTCAACACATCTGAACGTCACTTTGGAACCAGGAGGTGAAAGATCATATGCAGCAGTATCTAAGCTCTAGCTCCTTCTCTAACTTCACACTGCAATAGTTGACCATGTACAGTACATCCATCCACATACACCCCTTTCACGACAACATGAATCCATCTATCTGTGAACCATATACACTGGACACCTTCCACCATCCCAGTTTTTGGAGTGTCAAGCTCTAGTGGGTTGATGGTCTGTAGACAATGGGCTTGAGGCAGCACGTGTAGAAGGTAGATGTGATCTTGAGGGGTGGTAGCTTCCAGAGACTGTAAGTGACTAGATTGATGCGATGCATGGGTAATCTTGAAGGGACCAATGAAACAGGGTGAGAGCTTGTAGGAGTCAGTGTGCAGGGGCTGGACAGCCAGACATAATCCACAGAACAGAGTAGGCAGATCTGGTTCTCAAGGTCCCAAATGATTGGGGCAAGGATCTGTGATGACAGAATGATAGGGTGAGGGTCAATTTCCATTTCAGCTGGGTTGCGCTCCTGTGACAGTATATCCACCTTTGTGTTCTTGCAGCCAGTCAGCAGGAGATAGTAATGTTGAATGGCTTGAAGAAGAGGGCCCAGTGAACCTGACGTGGTTTGAGTTGGTGGGTTTGTTGTGTTGATATGAGGTTCTGGGGGGTCAGTTCAGATCAGGAAGGGCTCAGTGTTTCCCATCAGCCAAAGTCTCCATTCCTCCAAGGCCCATTTGATGGTGAGTAGCTCCCTGTCGTCTTCTCCATAATGGCATTGTGTTGAGTTGAACTTGCAAGAGAAGGCACAAGGTCTTCCCATCAACTCTCCCTGGGAGAGGCCATGATCGTAACAGGGCAGCAGCACTTCTGCATTCCAGCCGTGCTCAGTCGCGAGGGTATTGAATTCCATGGTGTTCTCCAGAACCAAGCATGAGCCATGACACAGGCAAAGAATCGAATCCACTGTCCCCCTTCCACTTCCCAGATGATTGAAAACACAGCGCAATTCAACACTGAATTCCTCAGATTTATTGTAAGTGGTGGCTTTGTTATCCTAGTTGGCAGCGGCCCAGGTTCAGATCTCGCTCAGTCAAAAGAGGGATGATGAAAGTAACCTTGGCTAGAGCCCTAGAATACAGAGATGGCTGGAGCTCAAAGTGCATGGGGCACTGGGACAGGAAGATGCGGCGCTGGGTTGGGGATTCATCAAGGCATTCAAACACCAGGTTCCTAGGCTCAGAGGGAGGAGGTTGACTACTTACCCATTCAGCTAACCTCACAAAGCTTTTCCTCCACCAATATCCTCCATTAATTGCAACACACACAAAATTCTGGAGGAACTCAGCAGATCAAGCAGCATCTATGGAAATGAACAAGCAGTCGACATTTTGGGCTGAGACCCTTCTTCGGGACTGGAAAGGAAGTGGGAAGATGCCAGAATAAAAAAGATAGGGGAGGGGAATGAGGATTAACCGGAAGTGATAGGTGAAGCAAGGAATCTGAAAGGACAGGAGAGTGGACCATGGGAGAAAGGGAAGGAGGAGGGTCACCCAGGGGAAGTGATAGGCAGGAGGTAAGCAGCCAAAATGGGGAATGGAAGCAGAAGGAAGTGGGTGGGAATAAAATACCTGAAGGAGAAATCAATGTTCATGCCAGCAGGCTGGAGCCTACCTAGGTGGAATAAGAGGTGTTCCTCCCACTAAGAGTGATGTCATTGTGGCAAAAGAGGAGGCCATGCATCGACATGTCAGAATGGGAATGAGGATAGGAATTAAATGATTGGCCACTGGGAAATTCCACTTTTTGTACATGGAGTGGAGGTGCTTGACATAGTGGTCCCCCAATTTATGTCAAGTCTCTCCAGTACAAAGGAGGCCCATCAGGACCATTGGATTAAAATAGACAACCCCTACAGACTTACAGGTGAAATGTTCCTCATCTAGTAAGACTGTTTGGGACCATGAATGGAACTGAGTGAGGAGGTGAACGGGCTGGTGTAGCATTTCTGCTGCTGGCAGGTATATGTGCCAGGAGGGAAATAAGTGGAGACTGATGAATAGACAAGGGAATCACAGAAGGACCGACCCCTGCAGAAAGCAGAGTATGGGGGGTGGGGGTGGGGAGATGAAGATGTGTTTGGTGGTGGGATCTGGTGAAGATGGCAGAATTTACGGAGAATGATGAGCGGAAGTTCATTGGGTGGCAGGTGAGAACAAGGGGAACTCTATCCCTGTTAAGGCAGTAGAAAGATGGGATGAGTGCGGATGTCCGAGAAATAGAGGAGCTGCAGGTAAGGGCAGCATCAATGTTGGAAGAAGGGAAACTCTGTTGATGTCCTGGAAAGGAAAGCCTTGTCCTGGGAATAGGAAAAAGGGAATAGATTTTTACAGGAGATAGGGTAGGAAGAGGTATAGTCAAGATATCCACGGAAATTGGCTGGTTTATAAAAGGTGTCAGTAGACAGTTTGTCTCCAGAGATGGAGACAGAGCAATCGAGAAAGAGGAGAGAGAAATCAGAAATAGACCAAATGAATTCAAAGTCAGGGTAGAAGTTGGAAGCAAAGTTGATGAAACAGATGAGATCAACATGAAGCAGCACCAATGCAGTCATCAATGCAGCATGGGAAGAGTTGAGAAGCATTACCAGAGAAGGCTTGGAACATGAAAATGCAGGCACAGTTGGGCCCCATGTGAGTGTCCAACGCTGCCCCTTGAGTTTTCAGAAAGTGAGAGGATCTGAAGAAAAAATTGTTGAGGATGAGGGCCTGTTCTACCTGTCTGAGGAGGGTGGTGGTGGAGAGGAACTGGTTGAGTCTTCTGTTGAGAAGGAAATGGAGAGCTTTAAGGCCTTCCCGATAGGGGATAGAACTGTATAGGGACTGAACATCCATGATGAAAATGAGGTGATCAAGCCTAAGGAATTGAAAACTGTCAAGAACATGTGAAGTGTCATGGATATGGTTGAGAAGTGATGAACCAAATGGGATAGAAGGAGTCTAAGTATGTGGTTACAAATTCAGTGCAGTAGGAGCAGGCAAAGACAATGCGCCTATCTGGAGAGAAAGGTTTGTGGATCTTCGATAGGAGGTAAAAATGAGCAGTGTTGGGTAAGGAAACTGTGAGTTTGGTGGCAGTGGATGGGAGTTCTCCAGAATTGATGAGGTTAGTGATGTTGTTGGAGACAATTTTCTGGTGGTCTGGAGTGGGGTCCTTTGATCAATGATGGTGAATGGTTTCTTGCTGCTTGTGGATCATGTATTCATGTCAACAGATGACTTAGTTTAGGTGAGCATACTCTGCTAGGTTAATCAATGGTTCACTCAACCTGTCAGGAAATGTAGAGGAGGCTTGACTGAAATGCTGGGCAGCAGATATGACTCCGCCATGAAAAATAACTTTAATAATCAACTGCAAAATAACAAGACAAGGGGAACTACAAAACAAGAGAGAACAGATACTAAACTCGCAGGCAACAAGGTAACTGAACTCTAGGAGAAACTGGTTGGGGCTGGCTGATTTGTATGCGTGAACAAGGACTGTGGATGAGAGCCGGCTTTAAATGGGCTGCAGGTGATGGGTTAGAAACCAGTGGCAGTTGACTTCTATTAGCTGGATTGAGACTGAGAGGAGTCTGTATGCACAGGCCTGACATTGAAATGAAAATCAACCTATATAAAATTAGATTTTTTTGAGCCAGGATAGTTATTAAATAATAATTATGATTTAATTTGCAATAGAAACCATTATGCACAAGCAACAAATCATAAGATGTCTGGTTACTGTTGCAGTATATATTGCACAAGTACCTTGTCAGTTCTCTGATTTCTGCCTTCTGCGGGTAATTCCAGGGACGATGATAAGAGAGTGCTGTGTAGAGGAGGAAGAATCACTGACAGCAGCTTCTGGATTTCCACATATAGCTGCAAACTCCAAATTTACTGTCAGATCTTTCTAATATAAGCAAGAGAGCTGACAGTCTCACTGTTACTTCTTATCAGAAATTCTGGGCCATTGTTGCTTTATGCTGCAATTCAGCTATCAGCAAACAAAGTGATGAGAATGGGATTTCATTTTGCATTTAGTAAAGCATGATTGAAACACGCTTATGAGGTCTACACAAATTGAATATATCTCATCTTGAGCTAGTGCGTCAAACATTCTGTACTGTGTTTACAAAACTGAAATAAATGGGTTAAGATACAATCTCAAACTTGAACCAGCAACTTGCTCAGTTAATTAGCACCAGCTCCCACAAGACCCCTGGTCTAACAAAGAAGCACAATATCTAACATAGTCTATAAATTTAAAGAAAAGCATGTAGTTTGTAACAAATCCCTACATACAGATAGAGAGGAAAATATTAGACCATAAGACACCATAAGACAAAGGAGCAGAAGTAGGCCATTCGGCCCATCGAGTCTGCTTCAATTTTTGTGAAACTTCAAATGTGCACTTGATTTCTTCATTTTTTTTCTATTGATATAATGGTAAATAAGTTGATGTTAGGAGTCAGGAAGCAGAATTACTAGCCAATGCAAATAAAGTAAAGAAAATCATGAATATGGTCCTGTGATGGTATTGGGTTCTTGGTCCAAAATTCCCTAAACTAAAAAGAAGATTTGAAGCTCTATCTATCTCTATCTATGTGCCCACCTACTCTTCAAGCATAGCTTACTTCCCTGTCTAGTCTCTACTGTGAGGTTTTAATTGCCAATAGTCACTGCTTGTGTGGTGGGAACCCCTCCCTATGAAGGAGGAGATAATTCCACCTAATAAACACAGTTATTTTACTTTTAATAGACACATTAAAATATGGACAAATAATTCTTAACATACATTTAAAAGCCACCAAAGATTTCTAATTTGTAAAAGATTTCCAAGTTACAAAGGACTTAAAAAAAACAAAGCATTTCCAAACGCAGGTACAATTCTTACAAACTAGAAGGACATGCCAACAAGATGCAGATGAACAAGTCATCTGTTGAAGAAGCCGACGGTTGAGGAATAAACTCTAGTTCTTCTTTCTGTAACCCCATCTTTCTCTTGGTCTCCTTGTTATTCCTAACGATCACAAAACTGTGATAGTATGTAAATTATTTTCTACCAGATGACATCTATGTGAATCATGTGATGTTTTCCAGATACCCTTGCTGGGGCAAGATAATTCACACAGATGGTCTTAAAAGCTTCTGGTGACAGAGATCCCAAACATCCACAGTTCATGCTGTGAGGGCTGACCACCTGAGTAGACAAACATCCCAACATGTAACCATGCTTAATGTTGCATATCTCATTGTCTTGTGTTTGGCTAATGGAGACAAGTCTCTTGGTCATTTTACTTTGCAAAGCTGTGCCTCAACTTCCAACTGATTGCTGCTTGCAATTTAAGAACTGGGTATTGGTTTTAGTTTAAAACAAGAAGCTGAGTAAAGAATTTTGATAGAAGTTTAACTTTATCACCAACAACTCTGACTCTTTGGAAAGGTCATGCAGCAGTGCTAGAAAATTGAGTTTAGCAATGACCCTCTCAATTCCTGGAAAGTGAATATTGATCACAACCCTACCCCTCTGCCGTACATCGCATGAGAGCTCTGGGCCTCTATACCCCATCATGCAAAGGTTTACAAAATAACTTTAAAACATAAAGGATATACTGTAGTGCTTTCCTGGTGTATATGATGAATGAACTCTTCCCGGTCATCCAGCCAGGTACAGGTGTTGATTATAACTGACGTTTCGATGACGAACACTGCCATCTTGAAGATGATGGCCGACTTCGTCATTGAAATGTTGGTTATAATTGATACCTGTATCCAGCTGGAAGCCTGAGAAGAGTTTGTTCATAACCTTCATTTATGTTGCTAAATAGTGAGTCAAGGCGCCATCTGTGGTGCACAATGAGTAACCTTATGGAGTAACGTCATCAGTAGACTGGCACTCAAATGGGGCTTACTAAGTGCTGTTGATAACCAAGTTATGCAAATTCATTGACTTTCTTTGTCCAAAAACTGCAAGCTGCATATACAAATTCTGGCATTGAAAAGGAAATCAAAGTGTTTATATAAATTGATTGATCAGCAAAAATGAATATGTGGAAATGAGCAGCTTAGTTGGAAAGACGAAAGAGATTTTTCCCCTAATGGTAAACTTATGCTCCGTATTTCAGTATTTGGCATTTTCCTTTTATAAGAGAAACTTTTGATTTCAAATATGTACACATCCACAAATGATCTCCACTTAAAACCCCATTTGTCTAAAACCCTAAAGCCAATGTTAATAGTTCTAAATGCAGTGCATCTAAAGTGCAGATCAGAGTTTGTAACAACTCTAACTATACTAATAATTTTAAGGTCCCAGTTATTCTTAAAATGTATTTGTTATTTAAACTTACTGCACTGTTGAAGAAAACACATAAATTATTTCATACAAGAGATTATACAGATTGTTGGTGATAACAGTGGACAAAAGCTGGGCTCAAGTCGTATCACATTCTTCACTCCATTATTTCAGAGGAATTGCTAACAATTTGAAATCAACAGGGTTTAAGTGTCTGTCAGGAAGCAGTGTACTAATATATGCTACATGAATGCATTAATCATCTGTCCACTAGTATCGATTACAGTGCTTTCTAGACTGATAAATAATAAAGTAGTTCAAAGTGAAAGATGGATACAAAATGCCAAAGCCAAACTAAACAAAATGTTAGGAGGCTGTAGTATTAGAACAATCAATGGAAAACAGATTGCCAGATTTGGTCTAACAAGGTAGTAAAAAAATGAAATATAAACATGGTGCACAACAGGTCATTGAAGAGCTGTCAAGAGAGAAGATGTTTTCCATGCCCTTCTTTCATCAGCGTAATTACAGGGCTAATATTGATCACGAGAGCTTTTTGTGCATTCTGACATAATTGGACTAACAAAAATAAATAATAATAAATTCTGCACACATTCTTGCACCACTGACCTCCAAAACGTTGGAATAATGGTACGTTCCGCAATATTGAATTCTTGATTGAACGTAATATTTCTAATTAATCAGAAGATATAAACATCCACAATTGGACTTGGGAGGTGGGAGGTGTTGGGTGGTGGGAAGAATGGTGGGAAAGGAAATGTTGGAATTGGATATGGATTAGGTAGGAAAGTGTGCATGAAGCTCAATGCACAGCCTTGACCAGTTTAGTGCAGTATGGATCTAACCATGCTCCTATACCCTTGCATGGGAAAACACACTAGAAGTAGTAGATACAGCCCAGTCCATCACAGGTAAAGTCCTCTCCACCACTGAGCACATTTGCCTGTCACAGGAAGACAGCATCCATCATCAAGGACTCCCACCAACCAGGCCATGCTCTCTCCTAGCTGCTGCCATCAAGAAGGTGGTACAGGAGCCCCAGGTTCAGGAACAGTTAATACTCCTCAAACATCAGGTTCTTGAACCAGAGGGGATAATTTCAGTCATCCCAACACTGAACAGATTGCACAAACAATGAACTCACTTTTAAGGACTCTGCAGCTTGTGTTCTCAATACTTATTGCTTATTTATTTATTATTATCCTTTTCCTTTTCTTTTTGTATTTGCACATTTTGTTGTCCTTTGCACGTCGGTTGAATGTCCATCTCTGTTGCCTGCAGATTTTCATTGATTTGATTGTGTTTCTTTGCATTTATTGTGAATGCCCACAAGAAAATGAATCTCTGGGTTGTATATGGTGACATGTATGTATACTGATAATGTTTACTTTAATCTTTGTGCTCAAACCTCATTATTACAACAGTGCCCAGCCAGAACTAACTGTGCTCTTCATCGCATCAAGCAATGCAATTTCCAAAAATGGAAAGCAAAATAACTGCAGATACTGAAGGTCTGAAATAAAAATAGAAATTTCTGGCTCAGATAGAACCAGAGGAGAGTTAGCATTTCAGGTCCTATATTTCCAGCATTTTATTTTGTTATGCATTTCATTTCAAGAGTTGCCAGGACCAGCTGAAGTTAAGTGACACTCATTGAAACCATGACTGCACTTCGTAGAGGAAAATTTAATAGTTTCTTGTTTTGCACAATGGCCCCCCCATGGAAGCACAGTCCAAGATCCTGAAACAAGATGAGTGGAAATAATTAATGTTTTGAAATAATTATTTTGATGTGTCAATACCTTAATGCAATTCACTGTGATGAGATCATTTTCTTTGTCTCTTTCTCTCACTGAAATACTGGAGGACAGCCAGTCATTTAAACTAATAAATTGCTTTATCAAACTAAAGAACTTACAGATATACACACACAGCACTTTTACACCATGTGCCCATTACAATCCAGGAAGCTTCTCCCCAGGGACAGGCAGGCTCTCTGGACAGGATCCCTGGACATCATTACAATATTGAGGGAGCTGTTGCTCACATGATACAATTCTTAAAACAACATTAACAAAGAATCCACCAAAAATCAATTAAGGGGGTAAAAAAAAATAAACATCAAGTCTAACGTCCCAGTTTCTGTGCAAATGAATTGAACTGAAAGTGCTCCGGGTGCTTGCACATCTGAAGTAGTCTTCCAGATCTGGCCTTATATCTGTTCATTCAATCTGTGGTCCACTCCCGCCATGACTTCGTATGATCTGGAAGGGGGGGGGTGACGTTTATCAAGTGGATATATTTCCTCCCTAATCCGGCATCATTCTGATGTAGGCTTTCTCCTCACACTATCTCCGACCTTTAGCAATGGCAGATTTTGCCATTGTATGATAACAACATCTACACATACACCTATAGGTCATATAGCTGACATGATACCTTGCATTGAAGTATTTTTAACAATCCTGTCATGGTCTGTCTCTTACCAGTCTCATCAACTGTACTTTATTACTTCAATGTATAGGAATATCTTTCTGGTTGTCAATAATAAAATCTATGCTATACCTTGACTCTTTGGGTCACGAGCCTCGGAGAACATCTCCTAGCTGACTTCAGAATCATTTTGTTATATGTTGTAAGTACGCAACCTACCAGTTATAACTCCACTATCTAGAGTTTGGTGATTTACTTCAGAAAGAAATTATTTGTTTGTCTTGAGTCAAATTGAAATGTTACAGGTTTCAATTTCACCAAAATTTGGCATGGATACACCTAGTGTGTGTGCCTTCCACAGAAATGACCTCATTTGGTACTAGGTACATTGTGTTCAGCTGCTACTTTGAATTCAATTCTATCTCTGCCCCAGATGGCCCCTCTCTTCTAATCTAATAACTTCTTCATTGTGTACTTCTGTAGAAATTACTTTCAACATTCTTTCCTATATGCAGAACATTTTTCCTCCTGCCATCGACAATATCGACAACATCTATGCTACTTGTCAGTCCTTTCTATGCACTGCATTCTTCTTGCTTTTCAATAGGTGAACATTTGTCAGTTGGACATCTGTCAGTTTTATAAGGTCATGGAGTCATAGAGTACTACAGCACAGAAATAGGCCCTTCAGCCCATCTGTTCGAAGCTGCTGTTATTCTGCCTAGTCCCATCAACCCGCACCTTCACCATAAATCTCCGTACTCCTCTCATCCACGTTCCCATCCAAGCTTCTCTTACGTGTTGCAGTCGAACCCAAATCCACCACTTCCACTAGCAGCTTGTTCCTCACTTGCACCACCATCTAAGTGAAGAAATTCCCCTTCACATTTCCCTTAAATATTTCACCTTTCATTCTTAACCTGTCACCTCCAGCTCCAGTCTAACCCAACCTCAGAGGAAAACATCTGCTTGCATTTATTCTGTCTATACCCTTCATAATTTTGTATACCTCTATTAAATTTCCCCTCATTTTCTTGTGATCTAAGGAAAAAAGTCCTAACCTATTCAATATTTCCATATGACTCAGGTCCTCCAAATCCTGGCTACATCCTTGTGAAATTTCTCTGTACTCTTGTAGGTAGGTGACTAGAACTGCACACTGTACTCCAAATTAGGCCTTACCAAAGTCTTATGCAACTTCAACATAACATCCCAACTCCTGTACTCGGTACTCTGATTTATGAAGGATGATGTTTCAAGTATTGTCTTTATGACCCTATCTACCTGTGACGTCACTTTCAAGGAACTCTGTTCTACAGCATTCCTCAGTGCCCTACTTTTCACTTTGTACGTCTTACCCTGGTTTGTCCTCCCAAAGTGCAACACTTCACACTTGCCTGCATTAAATTCCATCTGCCGTTTCTCAGCCCGTTTTTCCAACTGGTCCAGACCCCACTTCAAGCTTTGACACTCTTCCTCGCTATCCACCATGCCCCCAATCTATGTGTCATTCACTAATTTGCTGATACAATTTACTATATTATCATCCAGTCCATTGATATAGATGACAAACAACAACGGACACTACTCACAGGCCTCCAGTCAAAGAGCCAATTATCTACTACCGCACTTTGCATTCTCCAGCGAAGCCAATATTGAATCCAATTTATTACCTCATCTTAAATGCTAAGCAAATGAACCATTTGACCAGCTTCCCATGCAAGACTTCATCAAAAAGTTTTGCAAAGAAATTATAGAAATCTACTGCATTTCCTTCACCAATTTTCCTGGTGACCTCCTTGAAAAACTCTGAGGGACTGGTTAGACAGAAACAAGCACTCACAAAGCCACGTTGAGTATCTCTAATCCTGGGCTCCGCGATAGCGTGGTAGTTAGAGCGACATTATTACAGCTCTGGGCATCGGAATTTGGAGTTCAATTCTGACATCATCTGTAAGGAGTCTGCCTGCCCTCCTGTTGGGATACATGGGTTTTCTCCAGGTGCTGCAGTTTCCTCTTACAGTCCAAAGTTGCTCTGGTTGGTAGGTTCATTAGTCATTGTAAATTATCCTGTGATCAGGCCAGGGTTGCATTGGGGTTGCTGGGGTGCCTAGGCTCAAAGGGCTGGAAGTGCCTACTCTGTGCTGTATCTCTAAATAAATAATCAGGCCCTATCTATCTAAATACTTATATATTCTGTCCCTTAGAATGCTTTCCAATAATGTAATCACTATTAGCCTGGCTTTATACCGCCCATAGGTTTTTATGTATGATGCATGTTCATTTTCCTGGAGTTTCCCTGTCTCAGATTGTGGCAGCTGCCTTACACTGGATTCCCAGCTCCTGCAAGCAATCCAATCGCTAATGGATGAGTGGTTCAAATCTACAAAACGGCAGCTCTATTATCTCCAATAAATGGAAATTTCATTTCCATTAAGGAAGTATCAATGGAGCCTTCATGCACTTGATGTGAGTAAGGAAATTGTAATGGAATATTACTTCCATTCTCGGTTGGTTGCATTTGCTTGTTCTGAGTCTAATGCATGCTCCAGAGTCCCATCTGAGGTTTCTATGACTTTGTACAATACCCTCATGATTAATGAGTTATACTGAAATCTTAACTTTCTCCTGACCTGGTTTATTGATAGCTCAATATGCTGTGTAATCTTGTACAATTCTCAGTCGTATTAACCAATATCATTGCTGGTACAGAGAAAAGAAAAGCAGTTGCAAATCTAACTCCTTTGCTACAGCTGGGTTTTTTATGCTTTCAAAATGCGGGCAGTTTGCACATCCCAGATTTTTACCTATATCTATAGCGAAGATCACCCCTTTCTATTCATTTCTAACACCAATAAATAATTTTGTTACATTTGTTGGTAAATGCTCACAATATTCCATGATGTTCTGAAATTTCTCACTCTATTCTGAAATGTTCTTTTACAAGACCCGCCTTCCTTACAATCCTAAAAATAGAATGGAGCCAGAAGAAACGGATCAATGCATCTGATCTGCTGTGAATCAAACGTTGGGTATTTTCCACTTCCCCATCAACAAGTTGCTGATTGTGGAGGAAATGGGGGAGCTTGACTTGGTGCTGTCCATTTTACTACCTGCTGCAAGGAAAACACCAGAGTCAGTGCAAGAAGGAAGCGTGCAGTCCAACAGCAAGTAATTGTCTTAGATGTTTCTCTTGCAATTGCAAGACCCTGTTGGACATTGGTAATGTAAAATGGATTGGAGAGCAGTGCAGATACAGTAGAAGCGCTCCTGCGCATGCCTGGAGCTTGAAAAAGCTGCCAGTTTTCAGCGGGAGTCTTTGATTGGATAGTGGCTCAGTAGAAGCATTCCTGTGCAGGTCCGGAGCAGAGCTTGAAAACCCCAATCTCCATGAAAGAAAGGTGCCATTCCAGCTGAGCAGTTATCATGGGATCAATCATCGTTGGAGTGATCTGAGTCAGAATGGTAAGGCTTTGGTGAGAACAGGCAGAGGAGAGGTAAGTAGGTAAGTTTATTTCTTATTGCTTTTTCTTATTTAACTCTTGAAAGAATAGGGGATCTGTTCTGGGTGTCAGATGTGGGATTTCCAGAAGACTTTCAGCCTCCCCGATGGCCGGAACTTGCACCAGGTGCATCAAGATGCAGCTGCTTAGAGAGCATGTTAGGGAACTGGGCTGCAGCTCCTTGACCATTGGCTCGTTAGGGAAAGTGAGGAGGTGATAGACAGGAACTACAGGAAGGTAGTCACCCCAAGGCTATAGGAGACAGATAATTGGGTGACAGTCAAGAGAGGGAAAGGAGATTGTCAGATAGTTGTACCACAGAGGCAAAATTCAAAAGGGCAAAGAAAGCAGGACTGAAGGTGCTGTATTTAAATGCATGTCGTATTTGGAATAAGGTGGATGAACTCGTGGCACAGTTAGAGATTGGTAAGTATGACGTGTGGCATCACTGAGTTGTGGCTGAAAGAAGTTGGGAACTTGGTATAAAAAGGATATAATTTGTATCGAAAAGACAGGCAGGAAAGCATAGGCAGTGATGTGGCTCTGTTGATAAGAGATGGAATTACATCTTTAGAAAGAGGTGACATTGGGTCAGAGAATGTTGAATCTTTGTAGGCAGAAATAAGAAACTGCAAGGGTGAAAAAAAATATTATGGGAATTATATATAGGCCTCCAAATAATAGCCAAGATGTGGGATTGTGATTGCAAAGGGAGCTGGAAAGGGCATGTAATAAGGCTAATGTCACAATTGTAATGGGGGACTTCAATATGCAAGGGGATTTGGAAAAGCAGGTTGGTGTCAGATCGCAAGAGAGGTTATTTGTTGAATTCCTATGAGATGGCTTTTTAGAACAGCTTGTGCTTCAGCCTACTCAGGGAAAGGCTATCTTAGACTAGGTGTTGTGTAATAATCCAGATTTTATTAGGGAGCTTAAGGTAAAGGAACCCTTAAGAGACAGTGATCATAATATGATTCAATTTATCCTGCAATTTGAGAGGGAGAAGCATAAGTCACATGTATCAGTATCTCAATGGAATAAAGGGAATTATAGAGGCATGAGAGTGGAGCTTGCCCAGGTGGATTGGAGGAGGATACTGGCGGGGATGACGGCCGAGCAGAGGTGGCTGATGTTTCTGGGAATAATTTACAAGATGCAGGATAGAAGAAGAAGTTCTCAAATGGTAGGGGTAGGCAACCGTAGACTGAGAAGGGAAGTTAAGGACTGCATAAAAGCCAAGGAAAAGCCATATAATGTAACAAAAGTAAGTGGGAAATTGGATGATTGGGAGGTTTTAAAATCCAACAAAAGGCAACTAAAAAGCCATAAAAAGGGACAAGATGAAATGTGAGGGCAAACTAGCTAATGATATAAAGCAGGATACTAAAAGTCTTTTTTTCAGTTATATGAAGAGTAAGAGGGAGGTGTGAGTTGATATTGGACCACCGGAAAATGATGCTGGTGGGTTAGTAATGTCGGACAAAGAAATGGCGGATGAACTTTATAAGAACTTTGCATCAGTCTTCACTGTGGAAGACACTAGCAGTGTGCCAGAGGTGCATGAGTGTCAGGGAGCAGGAATGAGTGTCATTGCTATTATGAAAGTAATGTGCTAGGCAAACTCAAAGATCTTAAGGTAGGTAAGTTACCTGGACCAAATAGACTACATCACAAAGTTCTGAAAGAGTGTACGGGGTTCTTTTTGTTAAATTTAAAATGGCTTCTTTTGTTATGTTATACTGGGGAATGCTGAGAAAGTCTCTAACTAGACAGTTGCTTGGATTATTATAGATAACAGGGTGCTATTAGCCAATGGCTGGTCATATATCGCTTTGTTTTCAGATACAATGCTGTATCATATGACTGGGGACGGGGTTTTTGTTGGGGAGTCGGGGGAGAGACAGGGAGGACGGTGGACGTGCGGGGGTTTTTGACGAGGAGTCGGAGGAGAGACGAGGAGGACGGTGGACGTGCGGGGGTTTTTGGCGGGGAGTTGGAGGAGAGACGGGAAGGACAGCGGACGTGCGGGGGTTTTTGGGGGGAGTTGGAGGAGAAATGAGGAGGACGGTGGACGGGGTTTTTGGCGGGGAGTCGGAGGAGAGACGAGGAGGACGGAGGAGAGACGGGGAGTCAGAGGAGAGACGGGGAGGACGGAGGAGAGACGGGGAGTCGGAGGAGAGACGGGGAGGACAGTGGACGGGGTTTTTGGGGGGAGTCGGAGGAGAGACGGGGAGGACGGCGGATGGGGTTTTTGGGGGGAGTCGGAGGAGAGACGGAGAGTCGGAGGAGAGACGGGGAGGACGGTGGAGAGACGAAGAGTCGGAGGAGAGACGGGGAGCCGGGGAAGAGATGGGGATTCGGAGGAGAGACGGGGAGGACGGAGGAGAGACGGGGAGTCAGAGGAGAGACGGGGAGGACGGAGGGGAGACGGAGAGTCGGAGGAGAGACGGGGAGGACGGCA
The DNA here is from genome assembly GCF_030028105.1 of Mobula birostris. NCBI lineage: Eukaryota > Metazoa > Chordata > Chondrichthyes > Myliobatiformes > Myliobatidae > Mobula > Mobula birostris. The sequence continues at coordinate 160,795,385 of NC_092375.1, forward strand.
GACGTGTGGGGGTTTTTGGCGGGGATTCAGAGGAGAGACGGGGAGTCAGAGGAGAGACGGGGAGGACGGCGGACGTGTGGGGGTTTTTGGCGGGGAGTCGCAGGAGAGACGGGGAGGACGGCGGACATGCGGGGGTTTTTGGCGGGGTGTCGGAGGAGAGACGGGGAGTCAGAGGAGAGACGGGAAGGACGGCGGACGTGCGGAGAGGCCCCGGTCGATCACTTCGGGTGTTCCCGAGCAGTGAGTCGACGGAATTCAGGTGGTCGTCTGGATTCGATTGAACTCCAACGGTTGCGCACGGAGAACTTGGACTTTGATAAGTGTTGGCGCCTTTTTTTCCATTACTTCCCTTTCTGTATCGTCATAGAATTAGTAATATCTATAAAGTGTACTTGTTAAAATTTACTGGGTGTGCTGGCTGATGATTGATGTTTGGGCTTGATTCGAGCGGCGACCGACCCTGTGGGGAGTGTTGAGGCAGGTGCTGGGTGGGATTGCCCCTAGACATATATGAGTCAATATAACGGAACGTTACAAGAGGTTGCTGAAGAGATACCAAATGCATTGGTATGATGTTACAAAATTACATGATTCTGGCCTGGTTTCAGAGGACTGGAAAATTGCAAGTGTCACTCCATCGTTACACAATCATCAAAAATGCTTACCATGCTATTCCATGCCCTCACTTTGAGAAGTCTGATCACCTGGCTGTACTTCTACTATAGTATAGGCAGGGACTGAAAACTGCAGTATCAATAGTGAGGACCAAGAAGGTCTGGATAAAGGAAGCACAGGAGCATTTATAGGACTGCTTTGAATCGGTGGACTGGACTGATTTCAGGGATTCATCCTCAAGTCTGGATGAATATGCTGCAGTTGTTACTGACTTCATTAAAACCTGTGTGGATGAGTGTGTGCCTACAAAGACTTGCTGTACATTCCCAAACCAAAAGCCGTGGATGAACCAGAAGGTATGTCGTCTGCTGAAGGCTAGATCTGTGGCATTCAAGTCTGGCGACCCAGGCCTGTACCAGAAAAACAGTTATGACTTGCAGAGGGCTATTTCAAGGGTGAAGAGACAATTTTGAATGAGGTTGGAGGTGTCATTGGATGTATGACAACTCTGGCAGAGTTTGCAAGACATTACTTCCTACGAAGTGAAACCCAACAGAATGAATGGCAGCGATGCTTCACTGCCAGATGAACTCCATGCCTTCTATGCCCACTTTGAAAGGGAGAATATAATTACAGCTGTGAAGATCCCTGCTGCACCCGGTGACCCTGTGATCTCTGTCTTGGAGGCTGATGTTAGGCCATCTTTAAAGAGGGTGAACCCCCACAAGGTGGAAGGCCCCAATGGAGTACCTGGAAAGGCTCTGAAAACTTGTGCCAACCAACTGGCTGGAGTACTCAAGGATATTTTCAGCCTCTCACTGATACAGCTGGAAGTTCCCACTTGCATCAAAAAGGCAACAATCATACCAGTGCCTAACAAGAATAATGTGACCTGCCTCAATGACTATCGTCTGGTAGCACTCACATCTACAGTGATTAAATACTTTGAGAGGTTGGTCATGACTAGACTGAACTCTTGCCCCCATAAGGACCTGGACCCATTGCAATTTGCCTATCGCTACAATAGGTCAACAGCAGACGCTATCTCAATGGCTCTTCATTCAGCCTTAGGACATCTGGACAACACAAACACCTATATCAGGATACTGTTCATCGACTATAGCTCAGCATTTAATACCATCATTCCCACAATCCTGATTGAGAAGTTGCAGAACCTGGGCCTCTGTACCTCCCTCTGCAATTGGATCAACACTGGTGCACCTCAGTGGTGTGTGCTTAGCCCACTGCTCTACTCTCTCTATTCCCATGACTCTATGGCTAGACATAGCTCAAATACCATCTATAAATTTGCTCTTCATACAACCTTGTTGGTAGAATCTTAGATGGAAATGAGAGGGCCTACAGGAGCGAGATATACCAACTAGTGGAATGATGTCGCAGCAACAGCTTTGCCCTCAACCTCAGTAAGATGAAAGAGCTGATTGTGGACTTCAGGAAGGGTAAGACAAAGGATCACATATCAATCCTCATAGAGGGATCAGAAGTGGAGAGAGTGAGCAATTTCAAGTTCCTAGGTGTCAAGATCTCTGAGAACCTAACCTGGTCCCAACATATTGATGCAGCTATAAAGAAGGCAAGACAGAGACTATGCTTCATTAAGAGTTTGAAGAGATTTAGTATGTCAACAAATACACTCAAAACCTTCTATAGATGTACTGTGGAGAACATTCTGACAGGGTGCATCACTGTCTGGTATGGGGGAGCTACTGCACAGGACCAAAAGAAACTGCAGAGAGTTGTAAATCTAGTCAGCTCCATCTTGGGTACTAGCCTACAAAGTACCCAGGACATCTTCAGGAAGCGATGTCTCAGAAAGGCAGCGTCCACTATTAAGGATCCCCTGCACCCAGGGCATGCCCTTTTCTCACTGTTACCATCAGGAAGGAGGTACAGAAGCCTGAAGGCACACACTCAGCGATTCAGGAACAGCTTCTTCCCCTCTGCCATCCGATTCCTAAATGGACATCGAACCTGTGAACACTACTTCACTTTTTTTTAATATATATTATTTCTGTTTTTGCATGATTTTCAATCTATTCAATATACATATACTGTAGTTTATTTTTTTATTTTCTTCTTCTTCTGTGTTATGTATTGCATTGAACTGCCGCTGCTGTTAACAAATTTCGCGACACATGCAAGTGATAATGAACCTGATTCTGATTCTGATCCACTCTTTAAGAAGCAAAAGAAAGGAAATTATAGGCCCATTAGTCTAACCTCAGTGGTTGGGAAAGTGTTGCGGTCCATTATTAAGGATGAGGTTCTGGGTACTTGGAGACTAATGATAAAATGAGTCAAAGTTCGTATGGTTTCTGTGAGGGAAATCTTGCCTGACAAACCGGTTAGAGTTCTATGAGGAAGTAACAAGCATGGTGGACAAAAAAGAGGCAGTGGATGTCACTTACTTGGATTTTTAGAGGCATTTGATAAGGTGTCACAAATGAGGCTGCTTAACAAGATAAAATTCCATGGCAGTAAGGAAAGATACTGGCATGGATAGAGGAATGGCTGACAGATAGCAAGTGGGAATAAAGAGTACCTTTTCTGGTTGCCTGCCAGTGGTTAGTGGAGTTCCTCAGGGGTCAGTATTGGGACTGCTACTTTTCACATTGCTTGTCAATGGTTCAGGTAATGGAATTGGGGGCTTTGTCACAAAGTTTGCAGAAAATACAAAGATAGGTGGAGGGATAAGTAGTACTGAGGAAGCAAATCAATTACAGCAGGACTTAGACAAATTGTCAGAAAGGGCAAAAATGTGGCAGATGGAATATAGTGTTGGGATAATACATTTTGGTAAAAGGAACAATAGAGTGGACTATTATTTAAAAGTGGAGAATGTCCAAACATCAGAGGTGCAGAGGGACTTAGGAGTCCTCGGAAAGACTCCCAAAAGGTTAATTTACAGTTGAGTCTGCGGTAAAGAAGACAAGTGCAATGTTGGCATTTATTTCGAGGGGAATAGGATATAAAAGCAAGGAGATAATGCTGTGCCTTTATAAGACACTAGTCTGACTGCACTTGGAGTATTGTCAACAGTTTTGGGCCCCATATCTCAGAAACAATGTGTTGTCATTGGAGAGAGTCCAGAGGAGGTTCATAAGGATGATTCTGGAGACAAACAGGTTAACATATGAAGAGCATTTGGCAACTTTGAGCCTCTACTCACTGGAATTTTGAAGAATATGGGGGGATGTTATTGAAACCTAATGAATGTTGAAAGGGCTAGATGAGGTGGATGTGGAGAGGATGTGTCCTAGGGTGGAGTGCCCAGAACTAGAGGGTACGGGCTCAAAATTGAGGGAGGACCCTTTAGAACCAATGTAAGCTGGAATTTTATGGCCAGAGAGTGGTGACTCTGTGGAATGCTCTGCCTCAGGCACCTGTAGAGGATAAGACCATGGGTATATTTAAAGTGAAGATTGATAGTTTCCTGATCGGTCAGGGCATCAAAGGTGATGGTGAGAAGTCAGGAGTATGGGGTTGAGTGGGATCCAGGACCAGCCATGGTGGAATGGGAGAGCAGACTTGATGGGCTAAATGTCAAATCCTGCTCCCATGTCTTATGATCTAAGTCTGTTTCCCTTGTTTATAGGCAAGGCAGACAGCAGGGGAGGTGTGTGGTCTCTGTCGTTGCAGGGACTAGGCTTCAATCTGCGGGCTTGCCTATTGCAGCAGTCCAGGAGGGCAGACAGTGGAGCCAGTGTAGCGCAATGCCCATGCTGGGTTGGGGGCTGGCCCTCCCATTAGAGCTGCCATCCAGTGTTTGATTGGCACAATGACAAGCTGGATTGCGTGCATATGTGCGTACCTTCGTCTGCGGACTGCTCAGAACTGCTTGTTCTCGCCAATTACACCCTTGCACCATCAGTTTACAAGACATGTCACTCAGGGACTTGGGCTATATATCTTTTTGTGCAACTGTATGTTTACTTGCTATCGTACATGTGCTATATGTGCCTTGTGCAATGTATGACTGTTGGCACTGTGTTACTGTTTCATTTAGCTGTATTCATGAGTATGGTTAAATAATTATTGGACTTGAACTTCAACTTGAACAATTTTCATGCATGAAGAAGACTAATTTCTTTATTGAATGAAATGTTCTTGCTTCATGTGTTAAGACTAGAAGAAATTAAGGGGAACATCATACAATTCTGACATAAGAAACATAAAAGAGGATAAAAATTAACAGGTGAAATTTAATGATAACATCCTCCTAGCTACAGGATTTTCCTTTCTAAAGAAATGCAATTGCATCAGCACAGCTGGTTTCTGCTCGTGTTGCTACTTTTTAATTTATTTTTCATTGTGTGACTGGTAACCATGAATGGAGCTATTATGTATGTATACATTATGTGGCTAACAGCACTGCTGCAAAATATTCCATAGGCAATTTTTTCAGAACTAATTTAAAAGTTTATGCTAAGCTACTTTTCCAGGTCTGGAAGTACATTAGACAATTCACTTCTTCCACTGGTTTTGCACGCGGCAGGTGTTGGCTGTTTCCACAATGAGAATCATCATTTATGTGGCCAGGTTGCTGTGCTTAGACATTAGCTTTGACTGAGTGCTCATACTCTGCCCTGGGAATCAGTGAGCCAAAGGTTGAAGTCCCTCTCCTAGAACGTTCACATGGCAACCTCAGTTGGTACCCCAGTAAAAGGCTGTGAAATGACTGCACTTTCAGAGACACCATCTTTTGGATAAAATGATACTCTGTCCGCTGATTCAAATTGATGTAAAGAATCCCATGTTGATGCTTTTGGTACCTAATAATCTTGTGAATAATTAATCTTTAGCCAGTATCTCAAGGACAATTGATTTGTTTGTGGGACACCAAGGTACTTCATCTGGCTGCCCAATTCCCTACACCAGCGGTCCCCAACCACTGGGCCGCGGACCGGTACCGGGCCGCAAAGTATGCGCTACCGGGCCGCGAGGGAACGATATGATTTGGCAATATGAGTCGGCTGCACCTTTCCTCATTCCCTGTCACGCCCACTGTTGAGCTTGAACGCTCGCGAGATCATTACACACGCGTCATCCATGTCAGCGTGGGAAGGAGATCAACTCCTCGAGCTTGCAAATGACGGTGGGCTGAAAAGTATGTTTGACATAACATCTCTGCCGGCATTCTGGATCAAAGTCAAGGCTCAATATCCTGAGATAGCCATGAAAACACTGAAAACATTGCTTTCATTTCCAACATATCTCTGCAATGAATGCAACGAAAACTAAATTGCGGAACAGACAGGACATAAGGAACCCCTTTGGATATAGCTGTCTCCCACCACCCCTCGATAGGACCGTCTTGTTGCAGGAAAACAAGCCCAGGGCACCCACTGATTCAGCCAAGTTGGTGTGTTGCAATGATTTTATATGTTCATACAGGGAAATATGCGCTGTGTGTTTAATATCCAAATGTTGCTTAAAATGTTATGATGCTATTGACTTATATAACCATATAACAATTACAGCACGGAAACAAGCCATCTCTGCCCCTCTAGTCCGTGCCAAACACTACTCTCACCTAGTCCCACCGACCTGCACTCAGCCTATAACCCTCCATTCCTTTCCTGTCCAAATACCTATCCAATTTTTCTTTAAATGATAATAATGAACCTGCGTCTGCCACTTCTACTGGAAGTTTGTTCAACACTTACTTAAAGCTCCCCTGATAATTGTCTTATCGCTATATTCATGCAAGGAAAATATGTGCTGTGTGTTTAATATTAAATTCGTCAGATAAACCCTTTTAGAAATGAAATTGAGTGTATTAGCCACTTATCACCTATATTGCGTTCGTGATTAACACCCCCCCCGAACAGCATCGCTAAAAACGACTTGTAGAAAAAAAATCGGCATGTGCACGTACACGCATGCGCACTGGTGCCCGCGCAAGGCTTCATGGTCATTGTAGTCTTTCTCGGGGTAAACCCAACGTATTTGACTGCTGCTCTTGTTGGTTGGCAACTCTACCAAACCCCGCCCCCCCCCACCCCCCCCTCCCCCCGGGTCGGCCGGTCCGCGGGAATATTGTCAAGATGAAACCAGTCCGCAGTGCGAGAAAGGTTGGGGACCCCTGCCCTACACTGCACAGTAGCTATGCTTCAAAAAACTCTTTGACCAGAAAATACTTTGGGAAGTCCTGAATCATTAATGGGCATTGTGCAAATATAAAACTTGCTACTTTAAGGTTGTGATGGTAAAGGTAGGTGTGTGAACCCACTGTTAAAAATGTGGAAATCTGTTGCACTCAAACCTGCTCTCTGGGCCTCCTTTGAAAAGTAGCTATGATGTTAAATGGTTATTTGGGACTAAATGATGCATTCAGTCAACAAAGAGTGTAGTTAGTACCAACTGAACACTAAAGTCAATGGAATGAACAGGTTACACAAATTCGACCTGCTGCCCTCAGTCTTATCTATAGTAACAGGATATTGATTTTAGACTCCATTTCCTTAAACTATCCTTCAATCTCAGTCTCTTTTATTTCTGTCATTTTCCAACAATTTGATTCACTCTTCCCCGTTACTACCATCTTCAAAATCTTTCCAAATCTTTCAAAGGAGGCTTTCAATTCTGCTTCAAATGCTCCATCCCTGACCCCCTATCCTTTTACCCCTTTATCTATATGTCTCTTTAAATTATTGGAATATTTCTCTGTATTGAATATGACACAAGCTATGCGTATTATTCTTGTGAACAGAGCCAATTTGCTAAAAATGAGGTTGATATCTCTCTTGTAAAGGAATGGGGGGAAATGTTTGTCTTCTGGGCAGTAAATTGGTGGCTCAAGCTACCTTCACATTATACCATCTCGTTCAATTCGTATCCCATTGAAATACAGTAATTTCCTATCTAGACAGTGAAGACCAAAACTTATCCTTTTGATTTTTATTACACGTTGTCAAAAAACAGAAGAAATAACTTGATCTTTAAAATCCTCTTTAAACACTCCAATCATTATTTTAGAGTTGTCCCTTTTCATTTTTGCAGTTACCATTTCCAATTTACTTCTGCCATTTTTGTAAGTTACTTTCCATGCTGTCTCTGTCAGCTCCATATAATCTGTATTCAAGTCTATGAATGAACAAAATACCTCTTCAGTTGAATATTTTTGTTCCCTCCCCCGTATGTTCTGCAGAATTCGCATATTGACTGTCAATCAAATAGAGATTATTTTCAGATCTTCATAATCAAATGGAAAAAAACAATATTCTTTTCAATTTCCTAACAAAATGATTGACAATAGTATATAACTACCAATGAAACAAATAATGCATGGAAATTGTGAAGCATCTGTGACAACAGAATGGTTTAATTAACTTTCAGGACGTAAAAACATAAAAGTAAGTCAGGTACAGTATACAGTATATTAAATATGGTATTATAAACCAAAATCTGTTGGCAGTTGTATGAGAAACAAATATTATTGCTAAAATTGGTTTATTATTTTCAAATGTGCTGAGATACAGTGAAAAACTTGTCTTGTATCCCGTCCATACAGATCCATTCTTTACAACAGAGCCTTGGGGTAGTACAACGTTAAATGTAAGAGAGTAAACAGAGAAATTGCAGTGCTGGTGGGCAGTGAGATGCAAAGTCATAACTAGGTAGATTGTGAGGTCAAAAGTCCATCTTATCGTACATAGGGAATGTTCAGATAGTCTCATAACAGTGGGATTGAAGCTACCCTTTGTCATGGAGACAAAGGACAGCTTTCAGGCACTTGTATTTTCTGACCATGGGGTGGGGAGAGGAGACAGAACGTCTGTGGAGGGACGTGTTATGTTGACTGCTCTAATGAGGCAGCAAGTGTAAACATAGTCCATGGATGGGAGACTGGTTTCGTGATGCACTGAGCTGTGATAATAACTCTGTGTAGTTTCTTGCAGTCACAGGCAGAGCAGTAGCTTCTTTTCTGCTGGCCAAGAATAAAACATGCAGCCAGATAGACAATACATATCAGACCGATATTTCTTTTTTTTCATATAGTAATGGTAAATAGGTTAATGGTACATATGATCCAGGATATAAGATGACAAGGAAGTTGGAACATTTTAGAAATTTTCCAGCTAACATCCCAATCAGCAAAATTAAAAAATTAAGATGTTGGAAATAGTGATTATGTCTTGCAGAATAAACCAGACTCTACAAAACACCAACTCCATGCTGATGGTTAAGCTCCTATTAACACCTATCCTACACTAACCTCATTTTATTCACCCCACATTCTCACAGCTCCCTCCAGACTAGGGTCCATTTGCTGCAGCCAGTTCACCCACTCACACACATATCTTTGGGATGTGGAAGGAAGCTGGTACGAAGGGAAGCTCATGTAGCCAGTGAGAGAATGTGAAAACTCCACGCAGAAAGCACCAGCGATCAGATATAAAACAGCTATGAGTAGCCATTTCACAGAGCAATGTCTGTACAGAAAGGAAAATTGAGTTAAGGTGAATGACCTTACATCAGAATTAGAAAAATTTGATTAATGCTCAAAGAATCAGCAATAGTTTATGAACGAGGAGGAACACCACACAATTGCAGCTTCTAATTACATTGTGGCAGTTAACCACTGCAAGGCTGACTGGAAATATTGACATTACAATTTAACAGAATTAAACATTAATGGATAAGTTGGCCACATCTACCTAATGGAAAATTTGGCCAAATATCATGCAATTGGGAAGTTAAGATTATGGATAGAAAGTAGATCAAATAAAGTTAGATAATTTGAGGCCTCAAATATAAAGTCAATTAGAAACCCTCTACTTTAAAAGAACTTGATGTCTGTGACACAAATCTTTTATTCCTTGGCACTTGATTTTTTCAATAAGTTCTCAACAGAGCCAACCAGGAAGAGCTGAATATTATATCATTCGACTCACACATGTACTCAAGGCCATGACAAATTTTAGGGATAGATGAATGAGCTGAGGATAGTGGGTGGATACAAGAGCTTCGTAAAAGAACTTAATTATTCTCCATCAATGGGAAGCCTTCTGCTCAATCCGACAGCAGTCTGAGAATTGGCTTCAGGACTTCAGTTACAGGCATGTAAAGCAATGATACATGTATATCAGGGCCAAATGAGTGTGGTTAAAGTCTCAAAGGTGGAGTCATTAGCCTTGGAAAGGATGTTAATGTTATTTTAATTTTTTTCACACCAGAAAATTTTGTGAAGATAGTATTAGTAGTTTCTCTGTAAAGAGTCTAGCCCCCCTGCAGTGTACAGGAGCTTAGGGATCACCACTGTTCAGTAGACTATGAGCTTTGTGTTAGGATTGGGGTTTTGATCTTCATTCTTTTCCTCAGGCATCCAAAGTCAATGCTGATGTACAAAAGGCAGTGGTAAATTTCGTCCTCCATTCTGCCTCTGCTTTAAGTTCTGTCATAGTTCACTGAATCATTTATTGCTACCCAGACCATAACAAAAACAAAGGATAATTGCCCAGCAAGTGCTTCAGAACACATTGTGGTTAAAGATTGGGTCAAAACGTGTACAGGCTTGCTTTCCATATGGTGTTCATTCTGATCATGAGAACAAAGAACAATCTAAAATTGGGCCCTCAGTCTCACGGATGCTATGTGAGCAAGTTCCCAGCATGTAGTCTGCATCTACAAGCAGAAGAGCATGAAAAGTGTTCAGATTGATTTTCTAAAAAGGAACAACCCAGAGCTTATTGCAATTGAATTACCATATTAATTAGTTGTTTCATATTTAAACTGCCTGATGTAGGTTATAGACAGTCATTGGAATTGATCCAGTTTTGAGTGAGGTGTTTCTCAAATAGTTTTGGGTTCCAATTTAATTATATGATTCATTGTAGCAGCTTCTTAGTCTTTCTGCTGTGTGTCAGGAAACATATAGGAGACCTGACGCAAAAGCAGAGAGGCAGAGACGATTCAGCAATGAGCAATAACTTTAATGATAGTCTGCAAAAATAACAAGCCACGAGGGGCCACAAAACGAGAGGGAACAAATACTAAACACAACAGGCAACAAGGTAACTGAAGACTAGGAGCAACTGGTCGAGACTGAGTAGTTTGATGGGTGACCAAGAACCGTGGATGAGAACTGGTTTTAAATAGGCTGCAGGTGACGAGTTAGAAGTGAGTGGTGGGTGAATCCTGTTTGCTGGATGGAGACTGGGAGGCGCCTGCTTGTGTAGCCCTGACAAGAACCATCTCCCCACCACCATATGGCCAGCACCTGACTGCTCAGCATGATCCAGGTGGGTCTAATGAAACTCCTCGATGACCGTACCCTTCCCAGTCAACCAGATACTGCACACCCCATCCATGATGACATGAACCTATAAACCAGTAAACCATCTTTCATTCAGGAGGTGCAGGCTCATATGGGTTGGGTAGACCACTGACATGTACGTAGGACACATGGAAGTAGGTGTGATCCTGAAGAATTGTGGTAGCTGGAATCTGTAAGTGACTGGATAGATGTGATGGGTAACTATGAAGGGACCAGTGAATTGGGCAAGAGATTGTGGGAATTGGTGTGCAGGATCGGATCTCAGGTGGACCGCCAGTCACTGTCCCCAGGCTGGAGTAGTCTGGCTGGGTGCCGCCAGTAGTTGGCCTGGAGGCAGTAGGCACGTTTGGCAGCTAGGATTACCTTTGTGTCCTCTTCCAAGCATTCTGACAGTGGCAAACTAGAATGCAAACTCCACTGTTGGGTCATCCATGGGGAACAATGGGGACTGGTAGCCACGAAACACTTCAAAGGGTGACATACCCATAGCAAAGGAGGTGTGTAGATTGTGGGGCAGTTCGCCCCAGAGCTGATACTTCGTTCATGCGGAAGAGTTGGAGGTGATGAAGCATCACAGAAACTTCTCCATTTGCTGATTGGGTCTTTCTAACTCTGTGGATAATAGCCAGAAGACAAACTTACTGAGGTGTGGAGGAGGAAGCAGAAGGTTTCCCAGAAGCAGCAGATGAATTGTGGGCCCTGTTCTGACACAATGTCCTGAGGGATTCCTGGGAGGTGAACTACATGCTGGACAACCAGATGATGGCAACGAGAATCTGCAAGAACGGAATGAGGGGCTGAGGGCCAATTTCCATTTCATCTGGGCTGAACTGACATAACAGTGCATCTGCTTTAGTCTTCTTTGAGCTGGGTTGATAGGAGATGGTGAAGCTGAATTATTCGAAGAAGGGGGCCCTGCCAGCCTGACATGGGTTGAGAGTGTGGGTCTGTTGAATGGATATGAGATTCTGGTGGTCAGTCCAGATCAGGAAGGCTTGGTGATTCCTATCAGCCAACGTCTCCATTCCTCCAAGCCCCACTTGATAACGTGTAGCTCCCTGTCTCCTATTCCATAATGGCGCTGTGTTGAGTTGAACTTGCACGAGAAAAGCCACAAGGTTGTGTCTCCCACCTGGTCCTTGCTGGCAGGGTATGGCGCATGTGCCCATGTCAGATGCATCCACCTCTACAACAAAAGGCTCAGAGGGGTTAGGATGATGGAGGATGGGAGTGGTGGTGAAGCATCTCTTGAGCTCCTCAAAAGTGTGTACCGTGGCAGAAGACCAGGTTTATCCATGAGGTGATGATTTAGTGACTGGTGAGAGAAGCAGAAATTGGGCTCTACTTCCTAATGAAATGGCAGCAAAAGTTGGAGAAGATCAAGAAAAACTGTAACTCATTGAGTGAGCATTGTCAGGGCCATTCAACAACAGTGTGCACTTTCTCTGGGTCCATGGTTATGCCTCGGTCTGAAAGGACATAATGAAGGAAGGAAATGACTGGGCTGTGGAACTGGCATTTCTCTAACTTGCAGTAGAGTTGATTTTCGATGGGAGCCTGAAGATTGAGCCGAAACAACAGACGTGGTCTTGGGGGTCCTTGGGGAAGATGAGGATATCGTTAAGGTAGATGTAAGGCATGTCATGGAGAATCGTGTTAAAGTGGGCTTGGAAAATGGCTGGACTGTTAGATGACTTACAAAAGTCATCTCCAAGTATTCATAGTGACCAGTGGGTGTTATGAATGCTGTCTTCCACTCACCCCCCCGGTAGATACAGATCAGGTTGCATGCGTTCTGTAGATCCATGTTGAAGAACGTCTGGGTCCCGCAGAGTGTTTTGAATGCTCTATCCATCATGGGGAAAGGGTAGTGGCTCTTAACAGTGATTTTAACGGTGGTCGATGCAGGGATGGAAAACTTCATCCTTCTTTCTGGAGACTAGAACGGTCAAATGAAGCCATACTGGAGCACTTAGGCGAAGCGGTCATTCATGGGAGGGGAGAGGGAGAACAGATGACCTCAGGGTCAATCACACAGTTGAGTGGCTTGTTAGGTAACAAGGTGCTGCCTTCTCTTTCACTGAAGGCAATGGCTAAGTAGTGATATTCCTCTGGAAGTTTGGTGAGGTCAAGGTTTTCCTCTGTCTCCATGGATTTACAGGGCTATGTCAACTGAGGTTGCAGGCAGGTGGGTCCCCAACTCAGCAGTGAACCAGATGACCAGGCAAAGTGAGAGTCGTGATCGGAGAGCCAGGGATAACCCAAAATGAGAGGAGTGTTGATAAGAAGGGAATAAGTGGACTCATGGACCTCTCCAAAGCTTACATGCACAGGCCGTGCAAAAGCTGTGACCATCGCAGACCCCAGAGACATTTGTCAATGGTCACGATGCAGAAGGAGTGAGAGATAGACTCAGTAGGGAGTCCAAGCTACACATGCAAAGTCCGGTCCATAAAAGTGCCTGCTGTGCCAGAATCCAGCAGAGCCTTCTGAGTATGGAGGAGTTCAGAGGGAGTGAGTCAGGCTATGTTGCTGGAATGAGGGGCCTGGGAGAGCTTACCAGATGGATGGTGCCTTGTCTCTACTTGGTGGTGCTGTTTTCTGGACATAGTGGGTGTCTGACGCATGTGTGATCAGTTGCAGCAGTAGCTCACAGTTTATTTCTCCACCGATTCTCGTGCTCTTTGGGGTTAAAAGAACTTTCCCTAACGACATGGGATCTGGAGACATTGCTGGTGAGAGTCCTGAAGCCTAAAGAGGTTCTGGGAATGAAATGATGTTCTGATTGATGATCTGGAGGCTCTTTCCATAAGATACTTTGTAAATACGAAGGGCCAGAGTGATGAGGCTTACAAGGTTGGTGGGTATCTAAGGCTAAGACTAAGACTAAGGACCTGGTGGTAGACCTGAGGAGAGCTAAGGTACCAGTGACCCCTGTTTCCATCCAGGGGGTCAGTGTGGACATGGTGGAGGATTACAAGTACCTGGGGATACGAATTGACAATAAACTGGACTGGTCAAAGAACAATGAAGCTGTCTACAAGAGGAGTCAGAGCCGTCTCTATTTCCTGAGGAGACTGAGGTCCTTTAACATCTGCCAGACGATGCTGAGGATGTCCTACGAGTCTGTGGTGGCCAGTGCGATCATGTTTGCTGTTGTGTGCTGGGGCAGCAGGCTGAGGGTAGCAGACACCAACAGAATCAACAAACTCATTCGTAAGGCCAGTGACGTTGTGGGGATGGAACTGGACTCTATGATGGTGGTGTCTGAAAAGAGGATGCTGTCCAAGTTGCATGCCATCTTGGAAAATGTCTCCCATCCACTACATAATGTACTGGCTGGGCACAGGAGAACGTTCAGCCAGAGACTCATTCCACCAAGATGCAACACAGAGCGTCATAGGAAGTCATTCCTGCCCGTGGCCGTCAAACTTTACAACTCCTCCCTTGGAGGGTCAGACACCCTGAGCCAATAGGCTGGTCCTGGACTTATTTCCTGGCCTAATTTACATAATACTATTTAACTATTTATGGTTTTATTACTATTTAATTATTTATGGTGCAACTGTAACGAAAACCAGTTTCTCCTGGGATCAATAAAGTATGACTATGACTATGACTATGACTATGACTATGATCTCCTGGGTAGATGGTTCATCTTTCAAGGCTGTAATGGTAATGGGCCAACTGTGCTTCTGCATTCCAGCTACATTCTGCTGTGAGAGAAATGAATTCCATGGTATAATCCAGCACTGGGTGTGAGCCTTGATGCAGGCAAAGTATTCAACCTGTTGTCTCCTTTCCACTTCCCAGATAGTCGAAAATCCCTCACATCTCAGCGGTGAATTCCTCATATTTATTGCTAATGGTGATTTTATTGTCCCAGTTAGTGGTGGCCCAGGTCAAAGCTCGCCTAGTCAAGAGAGAGATTATGAAGGCGATCTTCGATTGGTTCGTAGAATACAGAGGTGGCTGGAGCTTGAAGTGTAAGGCCCACTGGGATAAGAGGCTGCAGCACTAAGTTCGGGGTTCATCGAGGTTTACAGGCACAAGAACCTGGGGTTCCAAGGGAGGAAATTGACAAGCGTGAAGTTACTGTAATGAAACAGAGAGCTGGTTGAGAGTGCCAAGCAAATGGTCAATAGGTTCCTATTGTTTCCGGATCTTGTACTTGTGTCAGTGGATGATGTCCTTCAGTGAGCAAACTCTGCTGGTTCAAACTCTCGTTTACACATCTATCAGGAAATGTAGAGGAGGTTTGACCCAAAAGCCGAGCAGTGGAAATGCTTAGTGATGAGTGATCACTTGAGAATGAAAGGGTTAACATGTAAGGAGTGGTTGATGGCTTTGGGCCTGTATTTGCTAGACTTTAGAAGAATGAGGCAGGAACTCATTGAAAGCTACTAAATATTGAAAGGCTGAGATATGGTTGATGTGGAGTGGATGTTCCCTATAGCAGGTGAGTCTAGGACCAGAGGGCGCAGCTTCAGAATGGAAGTATATCCCTTTAGAACAGATATGAAGGGGAATTTCTTTAGCCAGAGGGTGGTGAATCTGTAGAATTCATTGTCACATACAGCTGTGGAGGCCAAGTCATTGAGTATATTTAAAGTGGAGGTTTATAGGTTCTTGATTAGCAGGGGCATCAGTTCTGAGGAGAAGGCAGGAGAATGGGGTTGAGAGGGATAATAAATCAGCCATGATGAAATGGTAGAGCAGACATGATGGGACAAATGGCCTAATTCTACCCTTATGTCTTGTGGTCTAAGTACCCGTTGTGTCCTCCTCTTTCTTCAATCTGACAACATTTCAGTCAAGTCCCCAACTCAATTAATGTTCTGGTATTAATATAACAAAATATTGAAATAATATGGCCTCTTCAGGTTACATGGAGCTCCTGGGCCTCAACAACCTTCCGCGTCAAAACTGTATCCAGTTCCTTTCTGAAAGCTCTAATTAAATATATATCCACCACACTTTCAGGCAACATATTCCAGGTTATAAATATTCACAAAGCAAGGAAGTTTTTCCTGACGTCACCCCTAGACTTTTCAACAATCACTTTAAAGTAGTTTCTCCTCAGTCTTGGCCCTTTTAACTAATAGAAACAATTTCTCTCTGTCTGCACTGTCAAAACCTGTCATGAGTTCCTACAAATATAATCTCAATGTTCTCTTCTCCGAGGAGAACAGTGTTTCTCCATTACAAAGATAGACTAATCTTTATAACTGAGATCCCTCATCTTTGGAAACAGACTAGTAAATCTTTTCTGCACAATTATCTGAAACCACAATTTTCCTTAAGTTTTGTGAGCAAAATTAAGTGCAATATGCAGTGGAAAATGATAACGGCTCAACATAAATGATCTGCTTTTCCACACAGTGCCTCAGTAGTAAAACTTAGTATCCCTTTGGTTTACAAATCATTCTCTGAATATACGCTGCTGGTCTCAAAGAATACTACTCAGGTACTCTAGATCTTGCCTCTGCCCCCTAAACCAACATCTCCCATCCCAAGTGTAGAATCAGCTGCCTTAGTCTACGTTTTCCCTTCCAAAAGAGTTACATTTCTTTGCATTAAATTTCATCAAATAGGTGCTTACCCATAACATCAGCCTATCTAGCCCTTCCTGGAGACCATCACAGTATCTTCATACTTTGTCATGCTTCTTCTTTCAGATTCATTTAGTGCTGTCACATCTGCATTGAAACATACCATGAAATGCATCATTTGTCTTAACAACCAAGACAACGTAAGGGATTTGCCAGCAAGTGCTGCCACTCATTCAGACACCAACATAACATGCTCACTGTGCTCAGCAGAACAACGCAGAACACAACAAGCAGCAAAACAAATGCAAAACAAGCCCTTTCCCTCTCTCCTACCCAGCCACACAGACAGGCCACCATTCTCCAGTCTCCGGCCTTTGGCCAACAGGCTTCAACTTCCGGGCTTCCAATGAGCCTTCAGGCTCTGATAATCGGTATCTCCCCCTCCTCACCCCCACAGACTAACTGATAACAGGACCCCAAACTCCAGGCTCAAACTGCGGGCTCACCAACTTGTCTGCCCTGTGCCTTCTCCTGCCTCCTGCTTGCACAGACATCAGGTCCTGGGACCCACTGACGTGGGACACGGCCTGATATCCATGCATGTCCTAAGTCACCCATCTGTGTCGCTGGCCTTTGATCACAGAATGGAGGTCTATATTTCAAATATCCTTCACCAACCATCCCTGGCATTGGCATTCAAACGCGGAACAGAGGCCTTGTCTCCAGATATTCAAACACAGAGCAGAGGCCTTGTCTCCAGATATTCAAACGCAGAGCAGAGGCCTTGTCTCCAGATATTCAAACGCAGAGCAGAGGCCTTGTCTCCAGATATTCAAACGCAGAGCAGAGGTCTTGTCTCCAGATATTCAAACGCAGAGCAGAGGCCTTGTCTCCAGATTTTCAAACGCAGAGCAGAGGCCTTGTCTCCAGATATTCAAACGCAGAGCAGAGGCCTTGTCTCCAGATATTCTTCATCACCCATGCACATTACTGGGTATCAAATGTGGAGTGTGGAGCGGAGGCCTAGATTCTGGTCTGACCTCTAACTCCCCCATACCCCCTGTCCCTAAACCATTATCTGACCTGTAACTCCCCTACATCCCAATCCCTAAAGGCTAATCTGACCCCTAACTCCCACTTCTGTCACAAAAACCACCCCGAAGAATATGAAAAACAATGTCTGAGCCACAATCTTGACAGAGACCACAGCTTGGCACCATCTTCACTAACAACTTTATTGCATGTAGAAAGTTTTTAAATTTTTGCATTTTATTGTGCACATGCATGTGCAAAGCATACAGTGTTTATAATAAAACAGAGGATTGGGAGGCAATAAAACATTGTGAGGAGTCAAAATATATCAAAGTTTATTGTGATTAGGCCTGCCAAAAAAACTGGCACTGGAACAGAGACACTGCAGCGTATGGCATCTATAAAACCCAGTGAGAAGACAAGATGAGGTTGAGCAGTTGTATTCATTAGTAGCAACATAGTTCTTATAGAATAGTTTCAGTCATCAGTAAATGACATGGAAACTGTGTGGTTAGAGATGAAAGCTAACACATTGATAAGGATAATCTACCTAATAACAGAAGAGAGCTGGAGGAAGAAACATACACTCAGTGGACACTTTATTAGGTATAGCAATACACCTGTTCGTTAATGCAAATATCTAATCAGCCAATCGTGTAGCAGCAACTCAATGCATTAAGGCATGCAGACATGGTCAAGAGTTTAAGTTGTTGTTCAGACCAAACATCAGAATGGGGAGGAAATGTGATCCAAGTGACTTTGACCATGGAAAGATTGTTGGTGCCAAGTGGGGTGATTTGAGTATCTCAGAAACTGCTGATCTTCTGGGATTTTCATGCACAAGTCTCTGGAGTTTACTGAGAATGGTGCAAAAACAGAAAAACATCCAGTGAGTGGCAGTTTTGTGGGTGAGAAAGCCTTGTTAATGAGAGAGGTCAGAGAAGAATGGCCAGACTGGTTCAAGCTGACAGGAAGGCGAAGGTAACTCAAATAACCACATGTTACAACAGTGGTGTGCAGAAGAGCATCTCTGAATGCACAACCTGTTGAACCTTGAAGTGAATGGGCAACAGCAGCAGAAATCCATGATCATACACTCAGTGACCACTTTATTAAATACAGGAGATACCTAATATGTATTTCCTTGGTTTGTGTGTACAAGCAAATTAAAACAATGCATAAAAGTGTGAGTAAATAAATATGAAGGATTTTATCTATTCTAAAAATAATTACCTATAAGAGACAGGTCATGGAGATAAGGAAGAAATAGGATAACATTACAATCTCTATGTAAAAAGCAGAAAGAGCTGATTCACTGCTGCATCAGTTAAAAAGCAACAGGGAGGGAAAACAAATATAAAAACACCTTCGAATAACAGCAGAGACTGACATAAAAATGACAAAGACCGTTTTTTAATATTTTGGAGGAAAACTTCTTTTCAGGGACGTTGAGTAGAATAAATTAACCACTATTATAGAACTCTGACTGAATAAAGGCACGAGAAAAAAAATGAGGCAGAAAAAAAGAGGCATAAATCAAATTTACTGAGAAATGTGGAGAACCCAACTGGGAACTGGAAGAAGACCATGAAGTGACACAGGATTAAATTGTATTGAAATGTCAAAATGTTATGTAATTGTCTTGCTTCATCCTTTATCTGAGGGAAAAAAACAGCTGTACTTTACTCCAGAGGGTGAGTTTAAAAATGGAATAACTGCACTTAACATTAAGAGGAGAAACAATAAATAAAGTTAGAGAAAAAGGAAGTTCCACTCCAGTCAGCCTTCACAGTGTATTTTTAAGGATTATGAGACAGCAAATGTGCTATTATGTATAATTTTTATAATTCATTAAGAAAGCATGTAGAGCTACAGGACTGATGAACAGTTAGTAATATACCTGTGTTTTAGAAAGAAGATAGGATATGTTCAGACCATTAGCTTGTTAGCAGGAAAGAAAAATAGTGGAATTCCATTAAAGCAGCAAACAGAAAAACATCCATAAGTCAAAAATATAATGATGAATATTCAGCATGAACTTCTAAAAGAAATAATTTACTGAACAAATCTCATTGAATACTTTGTGAGAAGACAAAAAAGAGTAAGGAAAGATAATTTAGTAGGTGTAATCTATCCGGACAGAATGAGCAAGGTCAGTAAATATAGAGTTGGGGTCATACAGCAGACTGGATAGCCAGTTGTCTGCAAGAAAGATGAGAATCAGGACAAATGGCCCTTACTCAGAGAAACAGGTGGTGGAGACTCAAAAGGATCAATATTGAAACCACTGCGGTTCACAATGTGATTGTGAACAAGGATGTAATTTCTAAGTTTGTGGTTGACATTATATTAGCCAAAACCAAGAAGTTTTGCGACAAACTGCAGTCAAATCGACTTGCAGAATGCAATTGGAAAAAAATGAACTTCAACACAACTAAGTGAGGTATCGTTTCTGTGCGCCAAAATTGCCCATATCATACATGGAAGGTAAATTAAATGGAGTAAAGAAGCAAAGGGTTCTGGGATACAAATATGTAAATCATACAGGTTTAAATAAAAGACCAAACACTATTTTGCTTTAATAAATGGATATATTTAAATTAAAAGAACATAGTACTGAACTTTAATTGAATCTTAGGTGGATATCCCTCAATATAAGATGCACATTCTTGTTAAAAGCCCTATTATTAAAAGAAAAGGGAGGTACTAGAGAAGGTGTGATAAATAGTTACACAGATGATAACAGGAGGCAAGATTAAATCTATCAAATTTAATCTCAGAGTGAACAGATTGAGCTGATTTTTTCTTGTAAAGAGAAAGATGAGAGGTGACAGATTCCTCAAGGAGAAAAGAAGGAGAGGGTCAAGATGTTTTCTCAAAGAATGATTATTATTTTGGCTCTGAATAAACTCAGCAAGAAGTATTCCCAGTCAAGTGAATAAATTTGAATACTAACAGATGTGTGTCTCTAAAGATTCATCCAGCACATTAACGTGATAAAACCAATTAACATGCATTTCCTGGATTTTTAATTAACAACTCATCTTTAACACTATTGCCTATGGTTTTTGGTGCGATATGGAATTGTCACTATTTGTCTAAACCACCTGTGCCACATACAGAGGCGTGTCAAAAATATGGTTATATTATACATTAAGAATCAGGACATTGATATTTTGATATAGTCATTGCAGGTATGGAAACAAAATGTTTCTTCACAGCTGGGATTATTTGTTTATGGTCAATAAAATATTGGTCCCTGATGGGAGTATGGTAGGTTGATCTAGAAGATTAAGCTGCAAAGGATCCATGGTTGTTTGGTAACCTGGATTCAGATTAGGTTTGCTAATAGAAAACAGATTGTAGTGCGAAAGGGTGTTATTCCAGCTGGAGGTCTGAAACTAGTAGTGTTTCATGGAGATCAGGGCTGGGGCCTCTTTTGTTTGTAATATATATATTTACAAATTTCTTCGATGAAAACGTAGATGGGCGCATTAGTAAGTTTCAGATACATGGACATTGGTGGAGTTGAAGACTGCAAAGAAGGATGCAGCAGAATGTTGATCTGATAATAGACACAGAAATAGCAGAAGGAGTTTAATCCGGGCAAGTGTGATGTGTTGCATTTTGGGAGGTCAAATATAAGGGGAAAGTATACAACTAATGTTAGAGGCCTTAGCAGCACAGATGTTCTGAGGAACCCTGGAGTCCAAGTTCATAGCTCCCTGAAAGTGGCCGCACAAGTGAAAAGGAAGGAGTGTGGCATGTTTGCATTCATTGGTCAGGACATTAATATAAGAACAAAGAAGATATGTTGCACATATAAGACTTTGGTTAGGACACACATGTGTGCAGTTCTGGTTGACCCTCTACAGGATGAACATGGGGCCTCGGTGAAGGTGCAGAAGAGGTTTATTAGGATGTGGGAGAGGTTGGACAAACTTGGGTTGTTTTCTCTAGAGCAAGGGTTCCCAACCTGGGGTCCAGGGACCCCTCATAAAGCTCCATTGCATAAAAAAAAGGTTGGGAATGCCTACTCTGGAGCATCGGAGGCTGAGGGATGATCAGATAGAAATTTAAATCTTATGAGAGGCACAGAAAGGGCAGAGAATTAGAATCCTATCCCAGGATAGAAATATTGGGTAGCATGGAGCATTGATTTATTTATTTATTATTTATTTTTTTCTATATTATGTACTGCATTGAACTGCAGCTGCTAAGTTAACAAATCTCACGACACATTCTGGTGATAATAAACCTGATTCTGATTCTGAGAGAGGGGCAAAGTTCATAGGATTTGTGCAGTGCAAGTTTGTTTGCACAGAAGGTGGTGTCTCCCTGTAATATGCAGCCAGAAGTTCTGGTGGAAGCCGTTACGATCGTGGTGTTTATGAAGCTGTTAAATATAGACATATCAATAAGCGGTGAATAGAGCGATATGGGTCCTGTACAGGCAGCAGAAGTTTAGTTTAATTTAGCACTATGTTTGGTGCAGATATCATCAGCCAAAGGGTCTGTTCCTGTGCTGCAATGTTCTAACAGTAATTATCATCTTAAGCCTATCAATTCTGTAAAAATCATGTTTTGCAGTGAACTCTTCTCTGGACTTTAACAATACTTATAGTAAATTCGCTGCGTACTTTGTGAAGAACCCTTGAATAAACTGCACACACCATTTTGTCTCACATGAATCAGTCAGTACCCTTTCAATGAACCTCATTAGAGCCAAGACCTACTGAGCACACAGATATAAAGCATTGTTAATTCTGAGAAAGATCAAAGCCATTGGGTGAATAATCTGAGGAATAGAAATTCATTATTCTTAGACAGCTCTCCAAAGGAAATCAGTCAAAGGTAATCAACATCTGTGTTTTTAATCTTTTAATAAAGTTTTTCATTCTGTTTGACTCTTTTCTTTTGAGCTAAAAGAAGCCTGAAATGTGGAAGCTGATGCCTGCAGCTCATTGTATGAAGGTACATGTGTTGGGAGAGATGGGAATGGGGATAAGCAGTATTACAGGACTCCTCTAACGGTCACCCAAAAATCATCCCATAATATTATGGATGTCTCTGAAACTCAGTCGGTCAGGAAATTAAATGCCTTAGAAATATTCCATCATACACAGAAAAGTGCAAGGCAGATCTTCATAAAACTGCCTGCACGTGTATGTATCGTACTCCCAAACAGCATATAGAACAAGTAGATCAGGTTGTTATAATGGTTTGACCAGTATTCTGTTCTTTAGATATGTCCTGACTTAAGATAAAATTAGATTAGCTTTATTTGTCACAGGTGCATAAAAATATTTAGTGAAATGCATTATTTGCATCAATTCAAATCAGCAGGGAACTTGCAGGACAGTTCACAAGTGTCACCACAATTCTGGCGCAAACTTAACATGCCCGCAACTGATTAACCCAACTCATACAGCATTGGAATGTGGGAGGAAACCAAAGCTCCACACTGTCACAGGGAGATCTTACAAACTCGATGGGAGCAATGGGAATTGAACCCCTGTCTTATAGCCAGTATTAAAGCATTACACTAACTGCTACCTAGAGGGTCATGGATTATATTGCAAATGTTTCTCTGCTATTTAAGAAGGCTGGGAGGCAGCAGAAAGGAAACTATAGACCTGTTAGCCTGACATCAGTGCTTGGGAAGTTGTTGGAATAGATTGTTAGGGATGAGATTACGGAGCACCTGGAGGCACATGACAAGATAGGCCAAAGCCAGCATGGTTTCCTGAAAGGAAAATCCTGCCTGACAAACGTACTGCAATTCTTTGACAAAATTAAAAGCAGGGTAGGTAAAGGAGATGTAGAAGACGTGGTGTACTTGGGTTTTCAGAAGGCCTTTGACGAGGTGCTGCACATGAGGCTGCTTAGCAAGATAAGAGCCCATTGAATTACAGGGAAGTTACTAGCATGGGTGGAGCATTGGCTGATGGGCAGAAAACAGAGAGTGGGAATAAAGAGATCCTATTCTGGCTGGTTGCCGGTTACCAGTGGAGTTCCACAGGGGTCAGTGTTAGGATCGCTGTATTTTACGATGTATATCAATAATTTGGACTACGGGATTAATGGATTTGTGGCTAAATTTGCCAATGATGCAAAGATAGGTGGAGGTGTGGGTAGTGTTGAGTAAACAGAGAGATGTAGATAGTTTAGGGGAATGGCCAAAGAAGTGGCAAATTAAATACAATGTTGGAAAGCGTATGATCATGTACTTTGGTGGAAGAAATAAATGGGCAGACTATTATTTAGATGGGGAGAGAATTCAAAATGCAGATGCAAAAGGATTTGGGAGTCCTTGTGCAGGATACCCTAAAGGTTAACCTCCACGTTGAGTCAGTGGTGAAGAAGGCGAATGCAATGTTGGCATTAATTTCTAGAGGTGGGCACGTGGTCAAGTGGTTAAGGCATTCATCTAGTTATCTCAAGGTCGCTAATTTGAGCTTCAGCTGTGGCAGCCTGTTTGTGCCCTTGAGCAAGGCACTTAATCACACATTGCTCTAGTCTGTGTGAGGAGTGGCGCCCCACACAGACTTCCAATCTGCGCCTTGTAAGGCACGAAAATGCCTGACACAGGCCTCTCATGGTCTGAGTCAACGTTCCCTCCCCCTCTAGAGGTATAGAATATAAGAGCAGGGATGTGGTGTTGAGGCTCTATAAGGCACTTGTGAGACCACACGGAGTATTTTGTGCAGTTTTGGGGTCCTTATTTTAGAAAGAATATACTGACATTGGAGGGGGTTCTGAGAAGATTCACGAGAATGATTCCAGGAATGAAAGGAACGTCTGGCAGCTCTTGGGCTGTATTCCCTAGAGTTCAGGAGAATGAAAGGGGATCTCATAGAAACATTCAGAATGTTAAAAGGCCTGAACAGATTAGATATGGCAAAGTTATTTCCCATGGAAGGCATTTCTAGGACAAGAGGGCACAACTTCAGGTTTAGAACTGAGATGGGGAGAAATTACTTTAGTCAGAGAGTGGTAAATCTGCAGAATTTGTTGCCACGAGCGGCTGTGGAGGCCGAGCCATTTGAGTGTATTTAAGGCAGAGATAGATAGGTTCTCGATTAGCCAGGGCATCAAAGGTGAAAGTAGGGGAGTGGGGGTGACTGGAAGAATTGGATCAGCCCATGATTGAATGGCGGAGCAGACTCAATGGGGCAAATGGCCTACTTCTGCTCCTACATCTTAAGGTCTGATGGTCTTATATTTGCTCTTTCAGCATTCAGAAGCAACACCTGTACCGCATGGCTAAGTGGATGAGCAGATCATAGTGTCTTGGATGCTACAGAAATCTATCAGGGAACAGACCTTCTACGAGCTTTCAGGCAGAAACAGAGGAGCGTGATCTGAGGGACAAGGATATGGAAAAGGAAGATAAGATTAAACAGAAGATAATTGGCTCCACAGGTTAGCTGCTGACGATTCCCCTTGTGAAGGATGGATCCCAATCTCCATACTAACACCTGTGCCAAGTTAACATCATTCTCCCTGATGTTCGGTACTGGCTTTTGGGCAAGTGTGCATAACTATCCACATCCCTGGCTTATCAAGTTGTTTGAGAGTGCATAACAATTAAAAAGAAACTGCATATACTCGTAAACTTTAATAAAATACTGGAAACACTCTGTATGTTTCGCCGCATCTTTGGAAAGAAAGACAGTTTATATTTTAGGTCCAGGACCTTTAATCATAGAAACATAGAAGCATAGAAAACCTACAGCACAACACAGGCCCTTCGGCCCACAGAGTTGTGCCGAACATGTCCCTACCTTAGAAATTACTAGGGTTACCCATAGCCCTCTATTTTACTAAGTTCCACGTACCTATCTAAAAGTCTCTTAAAAGATCCTATCGTATCCGCCTCCACCACCATTGCCCATTCCACGCACTCACCACTCTCTGAGTAAAAAACTTACCCCTGACATCTCCTCTGCACCTACTCCCCAGCACCTTAAACCTGTATCCTCTTGTGGCAACCATTTCAGCCCTGGGAAAAAGCCTTTGACTATCCACACGATCAATGCCTCTCATCATCTTATACACCTCTATCAGGTCACCTCTCATCCTCCGTCGCTCCAAGGAGAAAAGATCGAGTTCACTCAACCTATTCTCATCAGGTTGCTCTAGCATTCTCCATAACAAAGGAAGAAGTATGCCCAACTTCACTCCTGTACTATCCTTTCCCCCTGCACTGGCTGTAGATGATATGCCACCTCCATGTTATCTTTTAAACTGCATGGTACCTGGCCATGGTGGTCATAATGGCATGAAGTCGATCAGTAGTGTGGTTTCACCAGCACTACCTCCTTATTGCCTTGCACTGCCAGGTCACATTTATCAGGTAATCCAGAAGAAGGAAGGAAAAGCTTTTGGTGGGATATGACAATTGAGGATGCAACCAGAGAAAACTTAGAACTGTAACACTTCAAGTGCCCAGCAGATGGTGGTGACACATCCAAGAGCAATGATGTCATCTGTCTGGATGGAGATCCTCACTCCTAATCATTGGGAGGAATCTCAGTTGGATTATGAGACACACCTGAGGCAGATTGAGAGGTGTTTAAGGCTGGTGGCTGCATCTACCAGTTGCTCAGTCGTGATATTTGCCCTGCTTGTTAGAATCAACTGCTAGAATTAGTCAATCTCTGTGGGATTACTTACCCATATTGGTACTGTGAAAAGACTTTCCTGTGGAAACCCTCCCTTTGTTTTGTGGTCTGACTTTCCTGATTTTCTCCTGAAGCCTTGGATCTTGTGAGACAGCTTACCTGAAGCCTTTTTATTATATTCTCTATGAACTCCTGAGTTGCCTGAATACTTTAACTGGAATCTGAACAAGTGAATGTGGCAAGATGGTTGTACTGAGTGCCTCTGACTGTTGGAAAAAAATTGAAGTCATTTGACGTACACTGTCGCTGTTTCTGTCTGTGGTTTTGGTCAGACCCAGCGGCAGCCATTACAGAATGATGTTGCCGGGACTTGAGGACCTGAGTTATTGGGACAGGTTGAAAAGCTAGGAACTTTATTCCCTGGAGTGCAGGAGAATAAGGGAAGATTTGACAGATCCAGACAAAATTACAAGGGGTATAAATTGGGTAAATATTGGGTAAATGCAAACAGGCCTTTTTTCACAGAGGTTGTGGGAGATGAGAACTAGAGGTGTAGATTTAGGGTGAAAGGTGAAATATTTAGGGGAAAGTAAGGGGAAAACTTCTTCACTCACAGGGTGGTGGAGAATGTGGAATGAGCAGTCAGCGGAAGTGATCACTGTGAGTTGAATTGTAATATTTAAGAGAAGTTTGGATAGGAAGGGTGCAGAGGGCTATGGCCTGGGTATAGGTAGATGAGACTAAACAGAAGATTGGGCCAGCATGGACTAGATGAGCCAAAGGGTCGGTTTCTGTGCTGTTTGCTTTACGACTGAAATGTCTTTCTGAACAATCTTAGGCCTGTTATACTTTGCCATATGTCCTGCCAGTACTTCTGGGCATGTATCTGGAGGACCTCCTGAGGACACAAGGTGGCTCCCCTCCTTTCCATCTGATAAACAAGATCCTCCTGGGCAACATCAGAATGACTTGGTAGCTGGTCCCTCCATGGTCAAGTAATCTTAATAATTGCACTGGACTCTAATCACAAAGAGGATGACACATTAAGCAGACATGATGTTCCATCCTTTAGATTAGTACTGGGAAGTAAGGATATTGACCCTGCTGCTTCATGCAGTTGGTAAAAGTTACACTATACAATAGCTGCACAGAGACATCATGGGTTTGCAAAGATTGAAGGAAACCGTATATTGCCTTTCAATTAATATGTATGTGATAATCGCATTTTGCATTCCTTACCCTTATCTTCAGGAGTTATCCAATTTAATTCCAACTGCACGTGAAAGACTACATCAGTTCTGCTCCCAGTGCAATAAATCACTCCACGGTCTCTCTGAAGATGGCTTTGTTAAGAGAGATTGAGGCTGTGTCCCAACCAATAACTCCAAAACTTCCAATTAAAGGCCAGGATGTGACTTGTCAGCTGTTTGATTCCCACATGGAATTCCACTGAAAATGCACAGCAAATTATACCCCTCATTTTTTTTTTCAATCACCAATTATGAGCCCTGAATTCAAAATTGATTTTAGAAATTTACCTCCAAACAACATCTGTCTAAGCACAGGGAAATTAACCACTTCAGAAGATGGCACAATTCAGCAGCAACTCAGTAGTTCTGATGGGAATCATCAAATATTTCCATTTAGGACTAATACAGTTGAAATCCTCAGTCACAGCCATGAGTACTTTAGTAAACAACATAACTTTAAGACTTCTAAAACATTTTTTGATACACAAAATAAATGTACCTTCTTTATATCTGCTCAGCTAGGACAATAGAGATGCCAGGCAGGATAGTTGAATGCTCCTCTTACAAGATCTGGAAGGCAGGGAGACCTCCAGTGTCCCTGACAACTACAACTGTGAGAAGTGCATCCGGCGGCAGCTTCTAACAATACCAAAAGTGATCACAATATCAGTGAATTCACCCTGAAATTTGTGAAGGAGGAGTTGAGGTCAGATGTATTGGTATTACAGTGGAGTGAAAGGAATTACAGAGCCCTGAGAGAGGAGTTGGCCGGAATTGAATGGAAAAGAACACTGGCAGAGATGATGGCAGAGCAGTAATGGCTGGAATTTCTGAAAGTGATTAAGAAGGTGCAGGATACTTCTTCCAAAGAGGAAGAAGTATTCCAAAGGAAAGCTGACACTACCGTGGCTAACAAGAGAAGTCAAAGTCAACATAAAAGCCAAAGAGAGGGCATATAATAGATCAAAAATTAGTGGGAAGTTAAAGGATTGGAAAGCTTTTAAAAACCAACAGAAGGCAGCTAAAAAAAGCCATGAAGAAGGTAAAGATAGAATACAGAAGTAAACTAGTCAATAATATTAAAGAGGGTACCAAAAGTTTCTTCAGATTGGTAAAGTGTAAAAGAGAAGTGAGAGTGCGTATCAGACTGCTGGAAAATTATGCTGGAGAGGTAGTAATGAGGGACAAGGATATGGCAGAGGAACTGAATAAGTATTTAGCATCAGTCTTCACTGCAGAAGACACTAGCAGCATGGTGGAAGTTCCAGGTATCAGGGGTTATGAAGTGTATGAAGTTACCATTACTAGAGAGAAGGTACTTGGGAAACTGAAAGGTTGTGGAGGCATTAGTAATAATCTTTCAAAAATCACTAGATTCAGGAATGTTTCTGGAAGACTGGAAAATTGCAAATGTCACTGCACTCTTCAAGAAGGAGGAAAAAGCAGAAGAAAGGAGACTATATGCCAGTTAGTCTGACCTCAGTGATTGGGAAGATGTTGGAGTCAATTATTAAGGATGAGGTATCAGAGTACTTGGAAGCACATGATAAAATAGGCCATAGTTAGCATGGTTTCCTCAAGGGAAAATCTTGCCTGACAAACACGTTGGAAGTCTTTGAAGAAATAGCAGGCGGGAGGAGAAGATGGCAGCATGACGCAGCACGCGCAGCTCTCCGGTGAAATGATATCGTTTCTGTTAAATAGGGGCCGTGGACAATTCTGATTTGATGGAGACAGACGTGAAAGCACAGAGGAAGATCTGGAGAAATTTCTGAAATGCCGGTGAGCTGCCGCTGTTACTGTGCGATTGAGAATCTTCCGGAGGGAAGGCCCCAAAATCCCCGGCTTTGCCTGCTGCTGGCGACCGAGGCTGAGGTCGAAGTGTTTGGATAGAGATGGTGCTCAGTACTCGGTGTCGGAGAGCTGATCAGAGCTCGAAGTTTTTGGATGACTCAGAGTCGGACTGGGATCGGGCATGGCAGGGAGAGTTTTCTTCCTTCTCCCGTCTGCGTGAGATGTGGGACTTTTGAGGGACTTTGAACTTTTTTACTGTGCCGTGGCCTGTTCTTCATCAAGTTATGGTATTGTTGCACTGTTGTAACTATATGTTATAATTACGTGGTTTTTGTTAGTTTTTCAGTCTTGGTCTGCCTGTGTTTCTGTGATATCACACTGGAGGAATATTGTATCATTTCTTAATTCATGCATTACTAAATAACTAATAAAAGAGGACTGCGTGTCTTCATAATCTAATCTAAAAAAAAAAGTGGGATAGACAAAGGAGATACAATTGATGTTGTGTACCTGGATTTTCAGAAGGCCTTTGACAAAGTGTCACCCATGAGGCTGCTTAACAAGCTACGAGACCATGGTATTACAGGAAACACTTCACTTGTGAGTCTGTTGGGGTCATCTATTGCATCCGGTGCTCCCGGTGCGGCCTCCTCTACATCGGTGAAACCTGACGCAGATTGGGGGACCGCTTTGTCGAGCACCTCCGCTCCGTCTGCCACAACAGACAGGATCTCCCAGTAGCCACCCACTTCAATTCTGCTTCCCACTCCCATTCAGATATGTCCATACATGGCCTCCTGTACTGCCGTGATGAGGCTAAACTCAGGTTGGAGCAGCAACACCTCATATACCGTCTAGGTAGTCTCCAGCCCCTTGGTATGAACATAGAATTCTCCAACTTCCGGTAATTCCCTCCCCCCTCCCTTCCCCTATCCCTATGTCACTCTGCCCCCTCCCCCAGCTGCCTACCACCTCCCTCTTAGTTCCGCCTCCTTCTACTACCCATTGTGTTTTCCCCTATTCTTTCTTCACCTTTCCTGCCTGTCCCCCACCCCTTTATCTTTCCCCTTACTGGTTTTTCACCTGGAACCTACCAGCCTTCACCTTCCCACCCTCTCCCCACCTTCTTTATAGGGCCTCTGCCCCTCCATCTTCAGTCCTGATGACGGGTTCCGGCCCGAAACGTCGACCGATCTTTTCCACGGATGCTGCCCAACCTGCTGAGTTCCTCCAGCGTGTTGTGAGTATTACAGGAAATATTCTAGCATGGATAAAGCTGTGGTTGACTGGCAGCAGACAAAGAAAAAGAGTAAAGGTTGGCTGCTGGTGTCTGTGTTGGGACCGATTCTGTTTACATTATATTTCAATGGTATGGATGATGGAATTGATGGCTTTGTTGCAAAGTTTGCAGATGATGTGAAGATAGGCAAAGGGACAGGTAGTTTTGAGGAAGGGCTTTAACACATTAAGAGAAGAGGGCAAAGAAATGGCAAATGAAATAATGTCGTGAAGTATATGGTCATGCACTTTGGTAGAAGACATTAAAAGGTTGACAATTTTCTAAATGGAGAGAAAATACAAACAACTGAGGCCCAAAGGAACTTGGGAATCCTTATGTAGGTTGAGTCTGAGGTGAGGAAGACAAATGTGATGTTAACATTTATTTCAAGAGGACCAGAATATAAAATCAAGGATGTAATGTTGAGTCTTTATAAATCACTGGTGAGGGCTCACTTGGAGTAATGTGAGAAGTTTTGGGCCCCTTTCTTAGAAAGGATATTCTGAAACTGCAGAGGGTTCAAAGGAGGTTCACAAAGATGATTCTAGGATTGAACAACTTGTCTTATGAAGAACATTTGATTTGGTGAAAGGCCTTGATAGAGTGGAAGTGGAGATGATGTTTCATATGGTGGGAGAGTCTAAGACCAGAGGACACAGTTTCAGAACAGGGGGCATCCATTTAGAAGGGAGAAGAGGAGGTATTTCTTTAGCCAGAGAGTTATGAACCTGTGGAATTCTTTGCCACAGGCAGCTGTGGAGGCCGCCTTTATGTATATTTAAGGCAGAGTTTCGATGGATTCTTGATTGGTCAGGGCATGAAGGGATACGGGGAGAAGGCAGAAGACTGGGGCTGAGAGGAAAATTGGATCAGCCATGATGAAGTGGCGGAGCAGACTCCTTGGGCCAAGTAGCCTAATTCTGCTCCTATAATTTTTGGTCTACAGTCCTACAGGACTGCTTTGAGTTGGTGGACTGGACAATATTCAGGTATCATCTTCAAGTCTGAATGAATATGCCACAGACTTGAAGACCTACGTGGATGAGTGTGTGCCTTCAAGAACATACTGGAAACCATGGATGAACCAGAGGGCTGAGGGCTCAATCTGTGGCTTTCAAATCCAGTGATCTAGAAGTATGCAAATCCAGGTATGACTTATGGAAGGCTAGGTAAGCTAGAATAAACAATTGCGATTGAGGTTAGAAATGGGATTGGATGCACATCAGCTCTGGCAGGGTTTGTAGGCCAGTACATTCTTCAAAGTGAAGCCTAACATCATAAATGGCTGTGGTGAGCTCAACGCTTCTTATGCACACTTCGAAAAGGAGAACAAATCTACACTTGTGTGAATCCCTGCAGCATCTGGTGACCCTGTGATCAGTACGCCTTTCAAAAGGGTAAACCCTCACAAGGCATCAGGCCCTGATGGTGTACCCGGTGGAGCTTTGAAAACCTGTTCAAACACACTGGTGAGACTGTTCAAGGACATCTTCAAATACTCACTGCTGCTGTTGGAAGCTCCCACCTGCTTCCAAAGGACAACAAGCATATGCCCAAGAAGAGCATAACTATCGCCCAGTGGTATTCACATCTACTGTGATATTCATTAAGAGGTTGGTCATGTCTAGAATCAGCTCCTACCTAAGGCAGGACATGGACCAGATGCACTTTGGCTACTGCCAAAATAGGTCTACAGCACATGCAATCTCATTCACTTTCCACTCGGCCTTGGAACACTTGCACAACAGTAGTACCTACATCAGGCTTCTGTTTATTGACTACAACTCGGCTTTCAACACACTCATACCCTTGGTTTTAATCAACAAGATCCAAAACCTGGCCCTCTGTACCTCCCTCTGCAACTGGTTCCTTGACTTCCTCATAGGGAGGCCACAGTCAGTGCAGATCAGAAATAACATCTCCTCCTCGTTGACAATCAACACTGGCGCACGGCAAGAATGCGTGCTTAGCCCACTGCTTTACTCTCTCTACACCCATGACCATTTAGCTAGCACAGCTCAAAGACCACTTATAAATTTGCCAATGTCATAACTATAGTTGGCAGAATTTCAGATGATGACAAGGAGGCGTGCAGGAGTGAGATAGATCAGCTGGTTGAGTGGTATCACAGCAACAACCTTTCACTCAGCATCCGTAAGATGAAGGAAGTTACTTATGGACATCAGGAAGGGGAAGTCAAGGGAGCACACTCCAGTCCTCATCGAGAGATCAGAAATGGAAGGGGTGAGCAGATTCAAGTTCCTGGGTGTCAACGTCTCTGGGAATATATACTTTGATACAATTACTAAGAAGGCATAACAGTGGCTGAATTTCATTAGGAGTTTGAAGAGAATTGATATGTCACCAAACACACTTGCAATTCCTACAAAGGTACAGAGGAGAGCATTCTAAGCTGTTGTGTCATTAACTGGCATGGTAGGCCCACTGCACAGGATTGAAAAAAGCTACAGGAAATCGCAAACTCAGCCAGCCCAATCACGGGCACCAACCTCTCCAGTGTCAGGGACACCTTCAAAAGTTTCTGCACGACTTATTTAACTTAATTTATATACAAACGTTTGTACATATATATATATATACACTGCTGCCACGAAACAACAAATTTTGTAATATATGCCAGCGATATTAAACCTGATTCTGATTTTGACACATCCATTGCCATTTCAGTACGTGAGTCTGTTGCAACGCTGCCACAAATTCAAATCCAATAGCTTCATATGAATATGGTCTGATTTTTGTGTATTATTTTGACGAAACAGGAAAGTAATTATGGAAAATGAGATTATGGGTTCTTGAGTAGCTACATGATTGTGTTTCTGCAGATCTACTTTGACTATCCATCTCCAAAATCCATCTGTCATTTCAGCTTTCTGACAAGTTGACTGTCATGCTATTAAGTTTTGCATTTCATACAAGAAGCAGCGATCAGCAAATTATGTACAGATTTTCCCCTAAAGCTAAATTGTGGTCCAATCCCCAAGCATCAAAATCTAATTTTTGAAATGCCAAATGTGCATCCTGTAACTACTGTTGAAGCAGTCTGGATACAAATAAAATGCTTTTATGCCAAGGCTTCAGTGCCTGCCACTGGATCATCCATCATCTGTGCAAAAAGAGCAATGACATTAATTAAAGACAACTGACATAGGACAAAGATCCAGATGTATGAGTTGATACCTTTGTACCAATTACAAAGCAACCCATTCCAAGCCAAACCCCCCCCCTCTCCCTACACACACACACAAGATCCTATAACAGCATAGAATAAAAAAGAACTTGTAAGGGCTGTCACAAGACTAAGGACACATTTCCGCAACTAAAAAATGTTATCTGGAGTTCAGCAGGAGAAAGTGCAAATTATGCGAACGCTGCCCTCCCCCCCCCCCCCCAATAGCCCACAGAATAAGTATACCCCTTGAAGCCTTATTTGGCTAACTATTTGTGCAGGCTGTCAATTTCAGTCCAAAATGTTTAGTCCAAACTGTTCAGGGCAGAACTGTTAGCACATCACTTTACAGAGCCAGCCAGTGATCAACAATCAGGCTTCGATACCCGCTGCTGCTTGTGAGGAACTTGTAAGTTCCTCCAGGCCCTCCAATTACATCCCACACTCCAAAGCCTTAGGGTTAGTGAGTTGTGGTCATGCTATATTGGTGCCAGAAACATGGCAAAGTTTGCTGGATGCCCAGCACCATCCTTGTTGGGTTTTTCTGATGCAAAATGATGCATTTCACAGTATGCTTCAATACTTCAACGTGTATATGATAAATAAAGCTAATCTTTAAACTTTAAAGTGGTAAGCAAGAAGTTTCTTTCCCATCCTTCTCATGACACCCCAAAATACTTCGGAACTATATTCATGGAAGTAATGCAGAAACACCGCAGCCAATTCACTCACAGAAGGCTCCCACAATATAATAATGAACTCATGATAAGTTTTGGGAACATCGATGGGGGTAGGGGAGTAAACTTTTTCAGAAGACCAGATAAAACACCCCTGGACTTTTTTTTTTTAACAATCTGAACCATGTAGTCTTTAACCTGACAGAGTAGTATGACCTTGGTTTGATGAACTGAAGGGCAACACCTCCAACAATACAGCAGAAGGCACAATGCTAAGGAGTAGATCAATTGCTGATGGTGCCAGGTAAACCTCACCTAACACACTCTGTAATTGGATGAGATGTAGAAGACTGAAGATCCATTTAAAACTATACAAAGTATAACATTCTTCTTCCAGAGTAGGGAAACTTAAAGAATTCAAGTGGAGGTCTTCAAAAGGGAGTACCTCAAGGAGATGGCAACCATCATTACAAACACTTACTATCCAGAACATGCCCTCTTCTCATTACTACCAACGGAAAGTGATGCAGCAGCCTGAAGACGTACATTCAATGTGTTAGGAACAGCTTCTTCCTCTCCACCATCCGATGACTGAGTGGTCCCTGAAGCCATGACCACGACCTTGTTCTGCATCTTTTGCGCTATTTATTTTATTTGGTAACTTGTCGTGATTCTTACATCTTGCATTGTACTGCTGCCACAAAATGACAAACTTTATAACATATGTCACTGGTAATTAAGCTGATTCTGATTCTGACTCGGGACATCAACACAAAATATGAAATACATCTGTTAATTTGTCAAATGAATCATCAGACCCAAATATACTCGAACAGACATTCACCTTTGATGAGTATGTTGGTACCCTGGCAGCTAAAATGAAACAGTATAATTATGCAGATGAAAATATGTGTTCAAAGTTCAAAGCAGATTTATTATCAAGGTACATATATGTCACCGTATACAACCCTGCGATTCATTTTCTTGTGGGCATTCTCAATAAATCCACAATAGAATAATAACCATAATAGAATGTACAAAAGACTGCACCAACTTGGGCTTTCAACTGGTGTGGAAAAGACAACAAACTGTGCAAAAATAAAGAGAAAGAAATAATAATAATCAGTAAGTACCAAGAACATGAGATGAAAAGTCCTTGAAGGTGAGTTCATGAGTTGTGAAAATATTTCAATGATGGGGTAAGTAAAATTGAGTGAAGTTATCCCCTTTGCTTCAAGAGCCTGAGGATTGGAGGGTAGTAACTGTTCCTGAACCTGGTGGTGTGAGTCCTGAAGCTCCTGTACCTTCTTCCCGATGGCAGCAGTGAGAGGAGAGCATGTCCTGGGTGGTGGGGCCTCCTGATGATGGGTGCAGCTTTCCTGCGACAACGTCTCATGTAGATGTGCTCAATGGTAAAGAGGGCTATACCTGTCATGGACTGGGCCATATCCGCTACGTTTTGTAGGACTTTCCATTCTAGGGCACTGGTGTTTCCACACCAGGCTGTGATGCAGCCAGTCAATATAGTCTCCACCACACATCTATAGAAGTTTGTCAGAGTTTTAGATGTCATGCCAAATCTTTGCAAACTCCAAAGGAAATAGAAGCACTGCCGTGCTTTCTTCATAATTGCAATTTACGGGTTGGGCCCAGAACAGGTCCTCTGAAATAATAACACAGTGGAATTTTGAGTTCCTGACCCTCTACATCTCTGATCTTCTGATGAGGATTGGCTCATGACCTCTGGTTTCCTCCTCCTGAAGTCAATAATCAGCTCCTTGTCCTTGCTGACGTTGAGTATGAGGTTGTTGTTTCTATGGCACCACTCAGCCTGATTTTCTGTCTCCCTCCCATATGCTACTGATCTGTCAGCACCCTCGACCCAGCCTACGACAGTGGCATTGACTGCCAACTTCAACGTGGTATTGAGTATGCTTAGCCACACAGTTGTAAGTGTAATGTGAGTAAAGCAGGGGGCTAAGTGCATGGCTTTGTGGTGCCCTTGTGCTGATGGAGATTGTGGAGGAGATGTTGTTGCCAATCCAAAACCAAACTGACTGGGGTCTGCAAGCGAGGAAATCAAAGATCCAATTGCACGGGGAGGTATTGAGGCCAAGGTCTTGAAGTGTATTGATTAGTTTTAAGGGGATGATAGTATTGAAAGTTGATAAAGAGCATCCTGAGGTATGCACCTTTGCCATCCAAATGATCCAGAGTTGACTGAAGAGCCATTGAGATGGCATCTGCTGCGGACCTTTAGCTCCAGTAGGCAACTTGGAGTGGATCCAAATTGCTTCTCAGGCAGGAGTTGATATGCTTCATCACCAACCTCTCAAAGCATTTCATCATTGGGCATGTAGGTGCTACTCAAAGATAGTTATTGAAGCAGGTAACCACGTTCTTCTTAGGCATTGGTATAATTGAAACCTGCGTGAAGCAGGTGGGTGCCTCAGACTGGCGGTGTGAGAGCGTAAGATCTCAGTGAACACTCCAGTCTGCTGTCAGCACAGGTCCTCAGTTCTTGGCCAGGTACCTCATTTGGGTCGGACGCTTCTCGTGGGTTCACCCTCCCAAAGGCTCCCTACATGCCGGCCTCAGAGACTGACACCACAGGATCAAAGGCTGTGGGAGTTTGTGATAGTTCCTCCACGTTTTGACACCCAAAGTGAGTATAGAAGGCATTGAGCTCATCTGGAAGTGAAGCCCTGTTGCCGCCTGTGTCGCTTGATTTAACTTTAGAAGAGGTGATAATAATGAAGTCCTGCCACAGCTGCCGTGCCTCCTTCAATAATTGAAGTTTAGTCCAGAATTATCACAATGCCCGTAAGATAGTTTTCTGGCAATCATACCTGGACCTCTTGTAGCTTTCTTGGCCACCAGACTTGAATGCCCTCAGCAGATTGCAGATCTCACGGTTCGTCTATTTCCCTCCTGAACATTAATCTAGACACACTGTGTGGACTGTATCAATACTTCTTGCTATCTTAGTAAGGCAGCCAACAAAAACCAAATATCTAATCCATCCTGGACATTCTCTTTTCTCCCCCTTCCCATTGGGCAGAAGATACAAAAGCCTGAAATCACAAACCACCAGGATCAAGCACAGCTTCTATAATTCCATAATACTAGCTAAGAGTTTCTCTAGTACAATGAGATGGACTCTTGACCTCACAATCTACCTCATTATGAATTGCACCTTACAACCTTCCTGTGCTCCACTTTCTCTTTAACTGTACCACTTTTTTCTGAGTTCTGTCATTAGTTTACATTGTACTACCTCAATGCACCATTGTAATGAATTGATCTGTATGGACAGTATGCAAGACAAATTTTTCACTGTACCTCGATACATGTGACAATATTAAACCAATTTACCAACTGTATTCCACTTGAAATGAAGCAAAGGGCAGGAAGCTTTTGCCTTTTTCCAGCCCCTGAAAACTATTGCCTTTTGAAGAAGTGGTGGCAATGTCCACATGCTATCATGAGGAAAGAGACTGAGTAAGGGATTCTGGAATGTCAGAGCTTTCAGAGCATTAACTCCTCAAGACATACAAACATCTGTTCAGATTGCGATAGGGTGAAGGAAAGTGCTTGACTCAAGCTGGAAAGCAAGCCTGAAGTTTCCAGTCAGGGTTTGGTTTGGGCTGCGATGTACCTTACCAAAGCCTTTGTAAAGTTGGATAGGTGATTTTATTGTTAAGTTTTCATTTTACCTTTGAATAATTATAGGTATCTTTATTATTAATAGGTAACTAATTTAATATTTAATTATACTTACAATGATAACTGGAGAACAAAAGTACAACAGTTTGATTGATCTTTTCTTTATGAAAGAGAATATTCTTCAGAGATATTAAATATAAGGTGAACTGATGGGAAATTTGAGCTAAGTGTGATGCTTTACAGCCTTTGTATACATCAAAGACACATTGCTATTAACATTAAACTGAGACAAATAGTTAAGAAGATGCTTTCATTGTTTTGGTATGACTGTTCCTGTTGCGTGGAGAAGGAGCTTTACAGCATGGTAAATTACCCAGAGGTATTATATCCTGATACTATAAAGGGAGCAAATGAAAGCTCTATTTTAAGTATTATTTACTTCATTTCACCCACTTATACAAGTCAGTTCCTAGCATGAGCCATGATAGAGTGTTAATTCCATTGTTTTATTTTTGTATACTGACTATACTTAAAGGGTGATAAAGGTTCTCTGTTCAGACTCAAATAATGACCAGATATTGGTGTTTCCAAAGCTGTGCAACCTCACAAAGGTATTCTGGGGACCTAACAATGCAAAGACAGCAACAATGGAAGTTAGATTCAGTTCATAATCTGGATTTTGGGGAAAAATAACAACATCCAATGATGAACAGTACCAGATTCTCATTAAACAAATAAACATGTTTTGTTTGTCATCTTCCCTCCTTAACTCGCCTGCCTGACTCCATGCAGGTGATTCTTAGCGGACCTTTGAAGTGGCCCAGCAAGTCACTCAGTTGTACCTTTAGGCAGCTAGTATCAACCTGGGCAACGAAACTGGACAGAGCAAAGTCACTCCCAATGCAGTCAACCTTGCAAAATCCCGCATGCAGACAACCGGAGACTGGTATCTAAATTGGGAATGTTGATTCACAGGTGAGTTGAGCAACAACCTGGCAAAAGTTGCACTCACATAATGTGTCTTCTCCACCAGAATCCCTGGGTACATCCTGCCCTAACACAGCGGTGCGCAGGTGGAGGGAGGTGCCCTGCAAGTCCTCAACTTTGACTCCATTCCCCATGAAATCTTGTGGGGTCATGAGCGAGGGTAGCTCCTCCTAATTAATCACCTCTTATTTTCCCTGGCTGATGCGTCGGAGCTATTGAATAACAACTAACAGTAGCAAGGGTGTAAAATATGCTCTGGGAGGGGGACTTCAAATCAAATCAAGTTTGATTATCATTCAAACCATACATAGATACAGCTGAACAAGGCAGCATTCCCCTGGGGCCAAGTTGCAAAACATTCAAAATAGCGAGCAAACATTCAAAAATAGCAAGTAACATAATTCAGAATAGCGAGCAAAGAAGCATATTCACTCAAAAAAAAACGATATATGGCCCAAGACCCCGAATGATTAATGTCCGGCAATGGATGGTACAGCCTCCCAGCAGTACACAGATGTATGCTATCCAGCCTGTTATTCCACCACTTGAACACAGGAAGGCAGGACTGATGGGAGAGGCCAGGGTCCAGCCAACCTCAAACACCACGCAATAAATGCTTCTGCATTTCTTATCTGGTCTGCAGCAGCAAGCAAGCCCGAGGCTTGAGGCCTAGTTCTCACTAAAACCAAGGCTACACAGCTCCCATGTTGCCTGTCCTCCCACCAGACAAGGGTAACAGTCCTGTGGCAACTTACGTTGTCCCTTTCCATCAATCTTATGCTCCGCCATTGACTAAACTGGCCAGCCACTGGAAGACACAACTTGTTAGGCCACTTCATGGTGCCAAACTGCGTCTGTGACAGATATGAGTAAATCAACACAAAGCATTAACCATTTGACCCTGTGCTTACCAATCCACTTGCAACAGATGCACTTGTCTATGACAGCATTGGTAAGTGACAACTGTCCACTTGTGGCAATGAAACCATGTCTTCACGCCAATGAATTGAATTGAATTGACTTTATTTCTTATATCCTTCACATACATGAGGAGTAAAAATCTTTACGTTACATCTCTGTCCAAATGTGCAATGTGCAAATTATAGTAATTTGTAATAAATAGTATGTATGACAAAATAGACAACAGAACAGTCAACATAGCTTAGAAATACAATTGTATCAGCGTGAATTAATCAGTCTGATGGCCTGGTGTGAGAAGCTGTCCAGGAGCCTGCTGGTCCTGGCTTTAATGCTGTAGTACTGTTTCCCTGTTGATAGCAGCTGGAATAGATTGTGGTTGGGGGTGACTCAGGTCCACAATGATCCTTCGGGCCCTTTTTACTCACCTGTCTTTGCAAATGTCCTGAATAGTGGGAAGTTCACAACTACAGATGCGCTGGGCTGTCCGCACCACTCTCTGCAAAGTCCTGCGATTGAGGAAGTACAGTTCCCATACCAGGCAGTGAAACAGCCAGTCAGGATGCTCTCAATTGTGCCCCTGCAGAAAGTCCTTAGGATCTGGGGACCCATGCATGCCAAACTTCTTCAACCATCAGGTGAAAGAGGTACTGTTGTGCTGTTTTTCACCACACAGCCAGTATGTACACACCAAGTGAGGTCCTGGGTGATGTGTATGCCAAGGAACTTAAAGCTGTTCACTCTCTCAACCCCAGATCCACTGATGTCTCCATTCCTCCTGTAGTCCACAACCAGCTCCTTTGTTTTTGTAACATCGAGGGAGAGATTGTTTCCTTGACACCAGGGTGATGACTTCTTCTCTGCAGGCTGCCTTGTTATTGTTTGAGATAAGGCCAATCTGTAATTAATCTTTAATTAGCAGATTGGAGCTATAGATGGCGACACAGTCACGGGTATACAGAGAGTAAAGGAAGGGGCTTCGGACACAGTCCTGGGGGGCTCCTATGTTGAGGGAGCCCACTCTTACCACCTGCCAGTGATCTGGCAAGAAGTCCAGGATCCAGCTACACAAGGCAGGGTGAAGGCCGAGGTCTCTGAGCTTCTTGTCAAGCCTGGAGAGAATTTGTGGTGTTGAATGCTGAACTGTAGTCCAAGAACAGCATTCTCACATAAGCATCGCTCTTCTCCAGATGTATAAGGGCAGTGTGTCTAGCTGTGACTATTGTGTCATCTGTTGATTGGTTGTGTCGGTAGGTGAATTGTAGAGAGTCCAGTGTGGGTGGTAGCATGCTGCAGATGTAGTCCATGACCGGCCTCTCAACACACTTGCTTATTATTGAGGTGAGTGCAACAGGACGCCAGCTGTTCAGACATGTTATCTTGGTCTTTTTAGGTACAGGGGTAACAGTGGATGTTTTGAAGTACAAGGGTACTCTACACTGGGAGAGAAAGAGATTGAAAATGTCTGTAAACACAATTGCCAGCTGTGCCACGTGCCCTCTGAGTACCCACCCTGGGATGCCGTCCGGTCCCGCAGCCTTGTGACTGTCCACTGATTGGAAACACCTGCGTTACTGAGC
Source organism: Mobula birostris (assembly GCF_030028105.1). NCBI lineage: Eukaryota > Metazoa > Chordata > Chondrichthyes > Myliobatiformes > Myliobatidae > Mobula > Mobula birostris. The sequence continues at coordinate 160,836,849 of NC_092375.1, forward strand.
CTCAGAGATGACCAAGGTGCAGGTCGTACTGGTGGCTCTCCTCGGGGACTCAGTGTTGGCGACATCGAACCGAGCGTAAAAAAGATTTAGCTCACCTGGGAGAGAGGCAGTGATGTTGGCAGCACCATTGCGTTTAGCTTTGAAGTCTGCAATGGTGCGCAGACCTTGCCATAAGCTGCATGTGTTGTTGGTGGAGAGTCACGTCTGGATCTTGTCCGTGTATTGTCGTTTCGCTACCTTGATGACTTTGCGCAGATGGTAGCTGCATTTCTCAAAGCTCTGTCTCGCGCAGTAAGCGCAGCAAGCATGGAACTGTTGATCCAGGGTTTCTGGTTTGGACATCATATGGTGTAATACTACAATGGTGCTGAATGTGATAGACTCAGGCTACCTGTCAAATGGCACCCAACTCACTTTCTAGTTCTCTCATTTCTATCATTTACAGAGTACAAGTCAAGATCATAATGAAATGTTCACTTACGAAATGTTCAACAACTCTAAAGGAACTTCGAACCACTCAGGACAGAGCGGCCGGCTGAATAACACCCCATCAAGCACTCTAACCATCCACTCAGTAGTCAATTTATGAGGTACAGGAGTATTTCTGTATGTTCATGACCTTCCGCTGCTGTAGTCCAGCCACTCCAAAGTTCGATGCGTTATGCATTCAGAGATGCTCTTCTGCACACCACGATTGTAATGTGTGACGATCTGAGTTACTATTAACTTCCTGTCAGCTTGTACCAGTCTGGCCATTCTCCTCTGACCTCTCTCGTTAACAGGGTGTTTTCACCCACAGAACTGCTGCTCATAAGATGTTTTATTTTGTTTTTCGAACCATTCTCTGCAAACTTTAGTGTTGTGCGTGAAAATACTAGAAGATCAGCACTTTGTGAGATATTCAAATTACGTCATCTGGCACCAACAATCATTCCACAGTCAAAGTCACTAAGACAACATTTCTTCCCCATTCTGATATTTGGTCTGAACAACAACTGAACCTCTTGACCATGTCTGCATGCTTTTATGCATTGAGTTGCTGCCACGTGACTGGCTAATTAGATATTTGCAATAACGAGAAAGTGTACAGATGTCCCTAATAAAGCGATCACTGAGCGTAGATTCACAGCACTACCGCGGGACTGTAGCAGCAATGCTATCTACAAAATGCAATGCAGTTACTTGCCCAGGGTTATACAATTATATACACATCCATCCTCGACCTATTACCTTCATTACAAACAAGGACAAGGGCAGAAGATGCATGAATACACCACCATTGGCAAGTTCCCCTCCTACTTGCACACATCTTCACATAGAAATTCACCACTGATCCACTACCTTTTTGAAGGCAATTAAGGAAGGCAATCAATATTACACTTGTCAGTGATGCCCAGACCCAAAAATAAGTTTAACGGCAATCCTAAATTTGGTGGGGCCAATATAAAGAATTCAACAAGTGAAATAATCTGGGACAGAAATGAAAATCTGATGAGTCTCCCCTTTTCAAACATTGGAAAGCTGAACATTTTCCAATATGAACTCTTATATTGTGGAGCTTAGGAGACGATGAGGGTGGAACTTAGGAGACGATGGAATCTAACGGCATTTCCTTTGCATCTTTGGAAACAGTTCTATTTCTATCTTTAATATCTCTATTTTTCCATTTCAGGGTTCTTTTGAAGACCCTGACCTGGAGTTACCCGCTGACTTTAGTTCTTTGTGGGAATGGGGCCTGCTCTCGGGGTCTCATGACTGGCCGCTATTCAACATACCAAGGACGTCTCTAGAAGACTAGCTCGCCTTCGGGGTTCCAGGATCCTGTGGCTCTGGAGGCAGGTGGACTTGAGGTCGGTGTCTCCGCAGAAAATCAGTGTGTCGTGGGAGACAAAGATCGATAGCAGCAAGCTGGCTGCTGGCTCTGTGCCCAGAGACCCGAGTCCTTTGGGCACAAAGCTCGGAGAAAGTGACACAGCAGACTTTTAACATCATAAATCAGCAAGTTGTTTGTTATGTCTCCCCTCTCGCTGTGAAACAGGGACGCCTCTTTTTTCCTTATTAGGGAGAAAGAGAGCCTGTAGTATGTTGAATTACTGGATGAACTAGTAGTCTTTGGGGTACTGCAAGTCTGTGTCTTTATTGATTCGTTTGAGTGCTCGGTGGGGGGGTGCTGATGCGTTTTTTTGCTGGTGGGGGAGGGGGATTGTTGCTTTGCTGCTGCTTACATGTGGGGGGAGCTGGGGGGCTTTGGGGTTCTAACATTTAATGGTCATTCATTCTTTGGAGCACTCCTCTGTTTTCATGGGTTGTTGCAAAGAAAAAGAAATTCAGGATGTATATCGTATACATTTCCCTGACATTAAATGTACCTCTGAAACCTTTGAAACCTTTTAAACCAATATAAAATTGTTTCAATGTAATGGAGATCAATTTTAATGAAATGTAAGTATTATCCAGTTTCTTATTCCCCATTACTTATCTAAGCATGTTAAAGAGCAAGAAGGTTAATGTTCTAGAATGCAGAGCTGTGCTACAGCAGATGGAATTCAATCTGGAAAAGCATGATGTGATTCACTTTGAAAGGTCAAATTTGAAGGTGGAGTATAAGGTTAATGCAGGATTCTTAACAGTATGGAGGAACAGAGGTATCTTGAAGTTCATATCCATAGATCCCTCAAAATTGTTGTGCAGGTTGATAGGGTAGTTAAGAAACATATGGTGTGTTGGCCTTCATTAATCGGGAAATTGAATTCAAGAGCTATGAGGTAAATTTGTAGCTGTATAAAACTCTTGTTAGACCACACTTGGAAATTGTGTTCAGTGCAGGTCGCCTCATTATAGGGAGGATCTGGAAACTTCAGAGAGGGTGTAGAGGAGATTTACCAGAATGATGCCTGGATTAGAAAGCATGAATTATGAGGATAGGTCAGGTAAGCTAATGGTTTTCTCTTTGCAGCAAAGGAGGATGAAAAGCAACTTGATAGAGGTGTACAAGATGATAAGAGATATTGACCAAGTGGATTTTCTCCCAGGGTGAAAATGACTTACACAATGGGCCATAAATTTAAAGTGTAGGGAGAAAAGTATAAGCACGATATCAAAGGTAGGATTTTTCACACCGAAAGTAGTGAGTGCATGGAATGCACTGTCAGGGTAGAGGCACGTACATTAGGGACATTTAAGAAATTCTTGTATAGGCACACGGATGATAGAAAAATGGAGAGTAACCTGGGAGGGGAAGTGTTAGGTTGATCTTGGAGTAGGTTAAAAGGTTGGCACGACACTGGAGTACTGGGTTGTACTGTGCCATGTTCTATGCTGTATCTTGGCAAACACTATTGTGAAGGACAGGCTTGCAATAGACGGTTGGCCAATGCATCTTATTGTTGGTTGATCAATTTCAAAGGTGAAAAGGGCAAGTGAAACCAGTTGAAGTGTTTCATAGTCCAATGTGAAGGATGGATTGAAGCTACTGCTGTCTATTTCATCAAGCTGGAGTCACCCCTGAAACAGGAGCTAACATAAAGACAAATGATTCTCAAACAGATGGAGGGAAAGTGCAGCTGCTGCATTTAGCTTCCCTCACACAGCACGTCAAAAACGTTAGGGTCAAGAGAAGAACAGGAACAGCAAAAGTCATGAAATGAAATAATGGAGGATTGCTGCTGTTTCAAAGTTAACAAATTTTACAGCACATGCCGATGATAATAAACCTGATTCTGATTCTGATTCTGATGACAGAGCGATTGTCACAGTGTGTGCTGACAAGTGACTGGACCCAGGTGCAGAGGAATAACAGACTCCCACATAGAGACAGAAAACAAAATTTATTCATCGGAATTCCAACAGAACATAGGCAGCTTGACTGAGCGACACCACGAGACAAATCATTCTCGCAACACACAAGGACCCTGTGATGAGAGCTAATTGGGAGTCCACTTTAAATAATCACAGTGTGTTGAAAACCCGTGCCAGTCAAAATAACCTTGACATGATTAAACAGAAAGCAGGAGGGCTTAGCAACTCAAGATAAGGCAGCGATTAACAAATGCAGGTACGCAGGCCCTCGATTGAGGTATCTTCAATAGAAATGCATCTATGCAAGCAACATTACTCCATCAATGACTTTGTGTTAGACATGCAAATATACATGCAAATATAGCAGAGCTGTCATAGAACTTTTGTATGTGACTATTCCAAAACAAAATACAGTTTACTACAAAAGCCACGCAATCCAAGTAAGTCACAAATCAAACAGCTTGAGAAGTTTTCTATTCATCAATAACAAACTATTTTAATGGAAAATCTGCATCGATCCCACAAGTTACCTGCTGCTCCTTATTATCATGCATTAGCAGTTTGCCAGTTTATTGTGTTACCCATGCAACATAGCATACCAAATTAGATTTTGCTTCTAGAATGAATCTGTAACGTCACTCAACCTGTTCACATTTCTCCTTTCAATTAAATGTAGATTTAGTTTCCCACTATTCTGTTTGGCGTACAAATTACTAAAGATATAAAGGCACTGGAAGGCTATTGTCATTTCCGAATGTATGTTGTCAATTTTTACTGTTGGATACCTTGGAGAATTTCATTAAATTCTTGGTATGCAAAGAGATAACAGTTGAACTTCTTTGTGGACCAGCAACAGGTTTCCTAAAATAAACAGGATTTTTTTTTAAGAATTACAATAGGAAATAACTAGTCTACTGTCTGATATGAGTGTTTACCTACAATAGATGCTTGAATAAGGAACTATATGACAGTATTGATGTCATTCAAGTCATGTCAAGTTTATTGTCATTGTATAATGTATACCATCAAACAAGACAATGTTTCTCAGAACCAAGGTGTGAAGCACTGTAGTCTACATAACACATAATAACGTATGAAAGTAAGGATGGGTTGCACAAACAAACAGGTAAACAAACTAAAGCACATAAATTAAATATTGTAAGGTACAGAATAGATACACTTTGCGATGCGGCAGGAAGCTCAGATGCCTAATAGTTTGAGGGAAAAAACTCTTTCCCATCCTGACCATTCTTGCTGGATGGATGGATGGGATCCGTAATAATACTAAAGGCCTTGCGTACGCAGTGCTCCTGATTAATGTCCCCAATGGATGGCAGGGAGACCCCTATGATCCTCTCAGCCATTTTCACCACCTCTTGTAGGGACTTCCCGTCCGGTATTCGGCTGCTCCCATACCAGATGAAAATGCAACTTGTCAGCCCACTCTCAATGGTGCTCCTGTAAAATGCAGTTAAGATGGGGTTGGGTGGAAGCCTCGTTTTCCTCAATCTCCAGTGCTGAGATTTCCTCAATCTCAACACTGATTGTGGTGTAAAAGAAACAGTAAGATAAGGGGAAACATCCTTATTAATGCTTGGAAAGATAATCGTTAATAAAGGCAAAGAAAATCAAGCATACTTCTTTCAGAACAATATCAGAAGTAAAGCATTTATAACAGTTCATGAACAGGCTGCATAGCCCACACAAAGTGCTGGAAGAACTCAGCAAGTCCGGGAACATCTATAGAGGGGAATCAACAGTAGAAGATTCAGACTGAGACCCTGCTTCAAGACTTGATTTGCCTCCACAGATGATGTCTGACTTGCTTAGTTCCTCTAGCACTTTGTTAGCGTTGTCCAAGGTTCACAGCATCTGCTGAATCTCATGTGCTGATGGATATACGGTACTATTGTCAATGGTTCAGGAATAAATGCCGCTGGATATTTATAACACATGAAGATACTAACACGGATAGAAGATTGGCTGATTGGCAAGAGGCACTGAGTGGAAATAAAGGGGAACTTTTCTGCATGGCCGCCGGTGACTAGTGGTATTCTGCAGGGGTTGCTATTAGAACCGCTTCTTTTCAGGTTACATGTCAATGATTTGAATGACAGGATTGGCTTTGTGACAATACGAACAATACAAAGATAGGTGAAGGAGCAGGTACTACTGAGGAAGCAGGGAGTCTTCAAAAGGGCTTAGGCAGATTATGAGAGTGGGTGAAGAAGTGGCAAATGGAATATAGTGTAAGGAAGTGCATAATAAAGACACAAACAACTTTCTAAGCAGGGAGAAAATTCAGAAATCAGAGGTATGAAGAGTCTTAGGAGTGCTCGTGCTGGATTCCCTAAAGGTTAAAGGTTAAAGGTTAATTTTCAGGTTGAGAATGTTGCCCAGGTTTTCTGTGCTTTGGATGTGGACTTGGACTTGGACTGTGGATTTTTTTCAGTCTTGTAGTTTTTTGTATTCTGTGATTTTCACCTGATCTTTCTCGCTTTTTGTGTGGGAGGGAGGAGGATTTGGTCGTCAATGTGCCTGTTGCAGTTGTGTTCTTTTTTTCTTGCAGGAAGAGGGATTATTTTGTAATTGTGCTGCTGTCCTTTATTTCTTGGTTTCGTGGTTATCTGGAGAAGAAGAATTTCAGAGTTGTATACTTTGATAATAAATGAACCTTTAAGTTAGTGGTAAGGAAGGCAAATGCAATATTAGCCTTTATCTTATAGAGCATTGGTCAGATCACATTTTAAGTATTATGAGCAGTTTTGGGCCACTTGTCAAAGAAACAATGTGCTGGCACTGGAGAGGGTCCAGAGTAGACTCACAAGAATGATCCTGGGAATGAAAGGGTTAATGTATGAGGAGTGTTTGATGTCTCTGGACCTGTACTCAATAGAGTTTAGAAGAATGAAGGGGAATCTCATTGAAACTTTTTGAATATTGAAACAGCTAGATAGAGTGGAAGTGGAGAAAATGTTTCCTATAGTGGGGGAATGTAAGACCAGAGGGTACAACCTCAGAATAGAGGAACATCCATTTAGAACAAAAATGATGAGGAATTTCTTTAGCCAGCGGGTGGTGGATCTGCAGAATTCATTGCTATAGATGGATGTGAAGGCCAAATCATTGGATATATCTAAAGCTGAGGTTGATAGGTTCTTCATTAGTAAAGATGTCAAAATTAATGGGTGATGACAAGAGAATGGCGTTGAGAGGAATAATAAGTCAGTCATGATGGATTAGTGGAGCAGACTTAATGAGCTAAATAGCCTAATTCTGCTCCTATGTCTTATGGTCTTATAACTTCTTGTTGGCAAACTATATACTGTATATAATGCAATATATTAGACCACTTTTAGAGAGAAACTTTAAGCAAATAGCTGTGAAACACAGCATGTGGGCCCACATCCCTAATGTGCCTAATGATGGTTGGGAGACCTCCATGGGAAATCTTTTGTCCTGGCTGCCATGTTATCTGCACATACCCATACATGAGAGGGATTGCAATAGGTAGAATCAGATACTGAAAGGCACTATCTTGATATACGCTGTATCAAGTCTATATTGATCTCCTGCACCAAACGTCAGTAAAATCTGTTCCACTCACTGAATCAAGTGCATTGTGGTTTCTCGAAGTGTATGAAACATAGTTTGATTATCAGGTGAGCGTTAACATTTACAGATAAGAGCATTTCTCACACATGGAAAGGTATTAGGAAAGTTAAGTATGTTGCAAGTATTCAACATTTCCAGTGTTGTTTTGTTGCAAGAACCCCAGAGCTGGTATCCACTGAGAAACTCATTTACTGTGTTGTTGATTCCACAGTTTCTTTGTAGAATGAGTTTATTGTGAACACTATCCAACTTTCCAATCCCCTTCACCACAGCTGTATTCCAGCAAATTCTAAGGGAATGCTTTTGTTGGGGGCCACATTACAAAGCTCCCTGCATCTTCAACTTATTTATCGGCTCTCTGGTGCTTTGTGCAAAGGGCTAAACATTGAAAATTCTTCATTAGTGCCCGAAAGCTGTCTTCAATAAATGTCAAGGGGAGAAAAATTTACCTTTGATAACTTGTGTGAGATGAAGATGTGAAAATCAGCCACCAGTTATATCATCCCCCAACATTTGTTTCCATGGATTCACTTAAACTGGAGGAGTGACAGCTGTTTCTCTCCCACACCATCGGACAAAGTAGTTTAAAGTGAATTTTTCTGAGGTTGGTGTCCAGAGAGTAGGTGTATAAGTGTCAGCAATGTAACAATGAAGGTGGAATAACTCAGGAGACATTTATTTTATGTTTGCTTTCCCTGAGAATTTTAGCCTTGAGATTGGAAGAGAATGTGAACTTTCAAATCACATACATCAGTTGCATGCTGTTTATAGTTTTGTTCCTTTCCAACTGGAGTACATATTTACATACATAATGGCTTCTTTGAAAAGCCGCAAAGCTGGTTAATAGCTGTGGCTGCTGCTCCACAGGGAGTAAGTTCCAGATGCCCGCTCGCTGTGCAGGAGTATTTCTGACACCCTGATAACACACTGGACTGCAAATTGGCTGCAGCAGAATCCATTGCCTATTATACGCTTCAGAGACACATAAACCTAAAGGTTAAGGCTTTGATATCTACAACGGCCAGCAAGACAGCAATCCCTGTTAGTAAGTCCATATCTGTTGTATTAGATGGCATTTTGCAATGGCAGCCTTGCTTCTTAGATGCATGTGGTGTCCAAGGAGGGATAGCACCTCTTGCTGTGCACCGCCCAGGGGAAGCTCATCTCCCTTTGGTCCCCATCTGATACCCAGCTCTCACCCATGGCTCCAGGTAACCGTTTGCATGTAACAGTGGCCACACCCCGGTATGCTGCTTCGACAGACGGGCTACGCCAGGTGAGGATAACCTGGAACCTCCAACCTCGGTGATATGTCTGCCCAACATGCGAAGTCAAGAGTTTGGCATGGACTAGAAGGGCCGAGATGGCCTGTTTCCATGCTGTAATTGTTATATGGTTCTATGGTCATTTCCGGTGGACTGGGTGGATGAGATCAACTACAAGATCCAACGGCGCTATAAAGCTTCATGGAGAGCGGAGGGCATGACAAGGCACAGAAGGCTTCTTGGCTATCACTGGAGCCGAGGAAGTCTCCAGTTGTGACGGTTTTTCGTACCATTGGACCAAGAGTTTTGAGGCCAAGAGAATGGAACTGCCCCAGTGCAACAGCTTTTTCTCTGTAATACTCCTCCTGTACTCGTTATGATGAACAACCAGCTCCCAGCGAAGATTTGTTTATGTATGGGTAACCCTGGAAGAAAACGGGGAGAACCTGAAGCACAATTATCCAGCGATAGCTGTTCTCATTAGAGCAACAGCTGCATCGGTCAACATTAAAATGCAGGCTGAGACCAACTTCACAAGAATTTGGCAGTCGTTGAAGTAATGGAGGCTGCAGATGCTGGAGTACAGAGCAACAAACTCTATGGGGCTACGACATGGTCCCACCACCAGCCTCATCTTCCCCTCTTTCTGCTTTCCTCTGGACCATCCTCTCCATAACTTCCTAGCTCACTCATCCCAACTGTACTTCCCCAGGCAAGGTCCCTTGCAACCATGTGAGATATAACAACTATCTCTACACTTCCACCCACACCACTATCCAAGGCCCTACACAGCCCTTCCAGGTGAGGCAGACATTCACGCTGAACCTCCTCTATCCTTTTTTTATTGCATTCACTGCTCTTGACATGGCCTCCTCTCCATCAGAGAGATCAAGAGCACAGAAGAGATGCCGGCTTTGCTGAACATCCGCATTCCACCTGTCATGTCCTTCTAGGGTACACAGCTGCAAGCCATTTTAATTCCCTTCCCATTCCCACACCAACATGCCTGTCTCCTGTGTTAAAGTGAGGTTTTGGGTAGATGATTCATTTACACTTAAATGACTTTGGCCACCAGTCTTCTGTTTGACAAAGTACTGTGGATCGAGTTCACAACAATGCATTTGCTAAAAGCTGTGAATACCGGAACACTAGCCCAGACACTGTGGATGTAAGTGTGAAGTTTACAGGTAGCTTCGGAGACACCCTCATTTCTACTTTATAAATATGAATTGTCCTCTGTGTTAGCATGTAAAATACCAAATAAATGTATTGTGGATTTGACTTGCATTCCTAAAGGCTGTGAGTACCAACCCAGACATGTTGGTGTCGGGAGGAATGGATGAAATCAGAAGGTGTGATGTTTTGTATGTAGCTTCAAAAGGAAGCATTGTCTATACTTGTAAATATGAATTGTCCTTTGTATTTAGCAAATAAATATTGAGCCCAAATTGGGCTAGCAGACCTTTCCACCGAAAGCGTCTCCGTCCGTATGTTGCCTGCTGTACCTTGTGTTGTCAAGTAAAGAAACTGCTTTGTATCCACCAGTAGCTCTGTCTCTCCGGTGAATTCATCCACGTTACAACATCCCGAATGCCTCCTCCACTATCAAGGTCAGGTGAAACCCAGACTAGAGGAACAACACCTCCTGAGTATACTATGGCCCAATGGAATGAACATTGAATTCTCCATTTTCCAGTGAAGTGTTTGCCCCTCTGTCCAATTTCTCTCCTCTTGATCCATCCAGTTATTTCAACACCAACCCCAGCCCCATCTCCTTATCTTTCTCCTCCTCCACCCACACCCATCTGCCCATCACCCTCACATTCTTCCACTGTTTACCCTTTTCCTACTGCTCCCATCTGCCCACCCTATTGCCCTTATTTGATGTCATGCTCCACCTCTTGTTCCAACTGAATTTCATCATCTGCAGTCCTTTGTTGCATCCACACAGCACCAGAATCAGGTTTAGCGTGTCATCAAATTTGTTGTTTTGAGGCAGCAGTACGTTGCAAAACATTTTTAAAATACTATAAATTAAAAAAGAAACGTATTTTCAAAGTCAATTTAAATAGGTCGTGCAAAAAGAGAGCAAAAGAGAAAAATAATGAGGCAGTGTTCATGTATTCATTGGCCATTCAAAAATCTGATGGGGGAGGGGAAGAAGTTGCTCCTGAAATATTGAGTGTGTGTCTTCAGGCCCCTATACTTCCCCCTTAATAGTAGCAATGAGAGGAGGGCGTGTCCTGGGTGACGGGGGTCCTTAATGATGGATGCAGCCTTTTTGAGGCATCGCCTTTTGAAGCTGTCCTCAATGCTAGGGAAGGCTAGTGTCCATGATGGAACTGGCTAAGTTTCTGCATCCTTTTCTGATTCTGTGCAGTGGCTCATTCATACCAGATGGCGATACAGTCAATTCGATGCTCTCCAAGGTACATCAGCAGAAACTTGTGAGAGTATTTGGTGACATATACAAAGTCTTCTTAAACTCCGAATGAAATATAGCCGCCTGCCCCGCCTTCTTTGTAATTGCATCAAGATGTTGGCGCCAGGATAGATCTTCAGAGATGTTGATTGCCAGGAACTTGAAACTGCTCATCCTGTCCACATCTGTTCCCTCGATAAAGACTGGTGCTTGTTCCTTCAACTTCCTCTTCCAGAATTCCACCTCCAATTCCTTGGTCTTACTGACATTGAGTGCAAGGTTGTTGTGATGCCACTCAACCTTCTGATCTATCTTGCTCCTGTATGCCTTCTCTGAAATCCTGCCAACAGTTGCATCATCAGCAAATACAAATGTATATATGTATATAGTATTCGAGCTGTGCTTTGCCACACAGTCGTGGGTGCAGAAAGAGTAGAGCAGTGAGCTAAACACACAGCCTTGAGGTGCACCAGTATTGATTGTTACTGGGGAGAGAACGTTATTTCCTATCTGTACAGACTGTGATCTCCAAATGAGGAAGTCAAGGATCCAGTTGCAGAGGGAGGTAGAGTGGCACAGGTTCTGGAACTTGTTGACCGATACTGAGGATATGATGTTGCTGAGTTTTCATTAATGAACAACAACTTGACCTAGGTATTGTTATTGTCTGGATGATCCAAGGCTGAGAGGAGAGACAATGAGATTGCATCTGCTGTCATTCTACTGTGTAATAAGCAAATTGTAATGGGTCCATGTCCTTGCTTAGGCAGGAGTTGCTCCTGGCCATAACCAGCCTCTCAAAGCATTTCATCACAGTCGGTGTAAACGCAACTGAGCAGTAGCAATAATTGTTGAGGAAGTTCAGCCTGTTCTTCTTGGGCAGTGGTATAATTGTCACCCTTCTGAAGAAGGTGGGAACATCCAACTGAAACAGTGAGGGATTGAAGATGTCCTTGAACACTCTCACCGATTGGTTGGCCCAGGTTTTAAGTGCCCTATCAGGTACACCAGCAGGGCCTGACGCCTTACGAGGGGTCACCCTCCTGAAAGATGTTTTGATATCAGCCTCCAAGACAGAGATCACAGGGTCACCAGATGCTGCTGGGATCATACAGGTGGAGTTTTAGTCTCCCTTACAAAGCATGTATAAAAGGCATTGAGTGTCTTCCCCCTTCCTTTGTCCTGATGAAGGATCTCTGCCCGAAACATCGACTGTTTATTCATTTTAATAGATGCTGCCTGACCTGCTGAGTTCCTCCAGCATTCATGTATATTGTTCTGGATTTGCAGCATCTGCATAATCTTTTGTGAATATAATTGAAGCCGACTTGAAGCCTGCCAAAGTGCTGGTGCTTTTGAAAAAATTATTAACATAGTTAAGTTCCCTGCGCTGGAAGTGAGGGAAAAGATTGCTGTGTTATCGTTGATGACTGTAGTATCCTCACTGGCCACTGTTGTAGTACCAGATGATGATATTCCTTTGTTTAAGAAAGGTAATAGGGATATAGGGATAATTTTGGGAATTATAGACCAGTGAGTCATTTATCTGTGGTGGGCAAACTATTGGAGAGGATTCCTAGAGACAGGATTTATGAGCATGTGGAGAAGCATAGTCTGATTATGGATAGTCAGCTTGGCTTTCTGAGGGACAGATCATGCCTCACAAGTCTGATTGACACAGAGGTTGGTGCACTTGTGAAAGTGCAGAATGATGTCGTAGGTTACAGTGAGAAATTTGAGCCAGGCTGAGAAGAGGCAGGTAGAGTTCAATCTGGAGAAGTTTGAAATGATTCACTTCAGAAGGCGGAATCTGAAGGTACAGTACAAGGTTAAAGGCAGCTTTCTTACAGTGTGGAGGATCAGAAGGATCTTGGGGTCCAAGTCAATAGATCCTTCAAAGCTGCCAAGCAAATTTAAAGGGTGGTTAAGAAGGCGTATGGAGTGTTGGTCTTTATTAGTTGGAGAACTGAGTTCAAGAGCTGTAAGATAATGTTGCAGTTCTATAAAACTCTGGTTAGACCACACTTAGAGTAGTTTGTTCAGTTTTCATCACCTCATTATAAGAAGGATGCAGAGGAGATTTACCAGGATGCTGCCTGGATTAGAGCGTGTGTCTTAAGAAAGGCTGAGCAAGTTTAAGTCTTCTCTATCTGAAGTGAAGGAGAATGAGAGCTGACTTGATAGAGGTGCACAAGATGACAAAGAGTATAGATAGAGTGGACAGCCAGTGCCTTTTTCCCAGGGCAGCAACGGCTAATACACTTTAAGGTGACTAGAGGGAAGTGTAGGGGTGATGTTAGAGGTACATTTTCTTAGCAGCGAGTGTTAAGTGCATGGACCACGCTGCCAGGGGATATCTAGAACCATATAGATTAGGGACATCTAACAGTCTCTCAGATAGGCATATGGTTAAAAGAAAACTAGGAGGGAAAGGTAAGATGATCTTGGAAAAGGTTAAAAGGTTGGAACAACATTGTGGGCTGAAAGGGATGTCCTGTGCTGTATTGTTCTATGCTCAATGTGCTGCGAATCTGAAAGGCTGCAACATTCCCAGATGGCAAAAGACGTGCTGTTCCTCAGGTTTGTGTTGGGCTTCAATTTAACAGTACGTGAGGCCATAAACAGATCGTTTGGTGTGAGAGTGGGATGGAGGATTAAAGTAGTAGGCAACAGGAAACTCGGACTCACTGTGCAGATTGAACACAGAAGTTCTGCAAAATAGTTATTGAATCTGTATTAATTCTTTAACCGTGGAGGTGACTGCATGGACCATAGAGGTGACTATATGATGTTTGTTACAAATAACATATGCAGTAGTCCAGAGTGGAAGAAATGGAAGTGAATTCCTGCTTCACCTAGAAATATTATTTGGGTCCCTGGGTCCCTAACAAGAGTCTGGGATTATTGGTAGAAATGGAAGTGTAAACCAGGGAGTTATATAGGGAACAGTTCCACAAAATGCAGAAAGGGGAGGAGAGGGAAAGATTCTTCTGGTGGTTGAATCTCTTTGAAAGTGGTGGTAGTTATGGAGAATGTGTTCTTTAACGCATTGGCTGATGGAGTGGAGGATGAGGGTTGGGGATCTCTATTATGTTAACAATGGCTGTGAGAAAACCACAGTACAGCACAAAGAAAGGTGCACAGTATTAACTGATGCCCATAGAGGAGAAAGTGCTCACTGTTAATAGAGTTGGTATTAGTCATAGTCATATTTTATTGATCCCGGGGGAAATTGGTTTTCGTTACAGTTGCACCATAAATAATAAATAGTAATAGAACCATAAATAGTTAAATAGTAATATGTAAATTATGCCAGTAAATTATGAAATAAGTCCAGGACCAGCCTGTCGGCTCAGGGTGTCTGACCCTCCAAGGGAGGAGTTGTAAAGTTTGATGGCCACAGGCAAGAATGACTTCCTATGATGCTCTGTGCTGCATCTCGGTGGAATGTCTCTGGCTGAATGTACTCCTGTGCCCACTCAGTACATTATGTAGTGAATGGGACACATTGTCCAAGATGGCATGCAACCTAGACAGCATCCTCTTTTCAGACACCGCCGTGAGAGAGTCCAGTTCCATCCCCACAACATCACTGGTCTTACGAATGAGTTTGTTGATTCTGTTGGTGTCTGCTACCCTCAGCCTGCTGCCCCATTGCAAAGTCCATTATCAGCAAAGTGGCAGAATGCAGAGCAAATGAAGGTAGTCTCTCTCCAGGTCTTCATTCTCACATTTCCATTACCTTTATGCCACAACTTCTACTTTTGTGAGAATGCGCCCTCCTTTCCCCTTTGCCACTTTCCTACAATACACACCGCCCTGTACTCCATCCTTCATTCTGGATGTAATGTCGCAATAGCTAACATGTCAAGTGTACTGTATTTTGTTTCACTTCAGTATTAAATCATATTTCAAAAATATAATCAATGCCAGGATTTTTGAAACTATCTCATTAATAAGTGTAATTAAACAAAATATAAATGATTATTTTTATCTTCTACCCTTCTCCTCATCTTTGCACTGAGTTCCTGTATCTTTTAGAATTGATTTCAAAGTTCTCCTATTTGTTTTTAAAGCTTCTAATTGTCTGGGACCGGAATACCTTGCGGAATCATTTTCGATTTATACTCCTGCTCCAACTCTCAAATCTTCTTCTGTGGGTTCTCTTAAACTTAAACAAACTCCCTCAGAAGATCATTTTGAATGACACTCCTAAACTACAGAGTTGAATAGCTAAAACGATAAGGGATGCAGACTCAGCTGACACTTACATGCCATCTCAAAGCCTATTTATTCAACCTTACTTTAACTAACAGCTTTTTGGTGTCTTTTACTTTCATGGTTTTTTTTTTATATTTTATTTTCGTGTTTGTACTTTTATCCCTTTGTAAAGTACTCTGAACTAGTGTACATCATCTGTCTGAAAAGTGCTCTATAAAGCTATTATTATTTTATTTTTACTCAGCTCAGGCAGATAAAACCTGAGATATGGGCATAGCCAAGCACACTCATTTCTCAATTGCTAGGAACTTTCAGATTGCTGTAGTGGTGCTTTAGTATTGTGGCTTCCTGAAGATGTACATAGAGACTGCTGTGTAGTCCTAATTGTTTAATGCTATTGTGTGATGAATATGGGATGATACCAGTTGTAGATATTGCTATTGAGGCAATGTGCACCCTGTTCATATTCCATAGTCTTAAAATTTCTGTTTTTAATTCAGCATATCTGGTGTTTTTCACTTATTGATTTCTGTATGTTATGTGTGTTTGGAATGGCTATGTCTATTAAACAGGTTGTTCTTGCTTGCTTATCCTACAATATTAGACCATAAGACCATAGGATATAGGAGCAGATGTAGGCCATCCAGTCCATCGAGTCTGCTCCGCCATTCAGTCATGGGCTGATCCAATTCTTCCAGTCATCCCCACTCCTCTGCCTTCTCCCCATACCCCTTGATGCCCTGGCTAATCAAGAATTGGGTGCCTTAAATGCACCCAATGACTTGGCCTCCACAGCTGCTTGTAGCAACAAATTCCACAGATTTACCACCCTCTGACTAAAGTAATTCCTCCGCATCTCTGCTCTGAATGGACATCCTTCAATCCTGAAGTCGTGCCTTCTTGTCCTAGACTCCCCTACCATGGGAAATAACTTTGCCATATCTAATCTGTTGAAGCCTTTTAACATTTAGTATATTTCTATGAGATCCCCCCGTCATTCTTCTGAACTCCAGGGAATATAGCCCAAGAGCTGCCAGACATTCCTTTCATTTCTGGAATCATTCTCGCGAATCTTCTCTGAACCCTCTCCAATGTCAATATATCCTTTCTAAAATAAGGAGCCCAAAACTGCATATAATACTCCAAGTGTGATCTCACAAGTAGCTTATAGAGCCTCAACATTACATCCCTGCTCTTATATTCCACCAAGTCCCTTGCATCTCTGCATTTTGAATTCTCTCCTCATCTAAATAATAGTCTGCCCATTTATTTCTTCCACCAAAGTGCATGATCCAACATTGTACTTGTTTGCCACTTCTTTGCCCATTCCCCTCAACTATCTAAGTCTCTCTGCAGGTTATCTGTTTCCTCAACACTACCCACTCCTCCACCTATCTTTGTATAATTGGCAAATTTAGCCACAAATCTATTAATCAATCCCATAGTCCAAATCATTGACATACATCATAAAAAGCAGCAGTCCCAACCCCAACCCCTGTGGAACTCCACTGGTAACCGGAAGCCAGCCAGAACAGGATCTCTTTATTCCCACCCTCTGTTTTCTTCCCATCAGCCAATGCTCTACCCATGCTAGTAACTTCCCTATAATTCCATGGGGTCTTATCTTGCTAAGCAGCCTCATGTGCAGCGCTTTGTCAAAGGCCTCCTGAAATTTCAAGTACACCACATCTACTGCATCTCCTTTGTCTACCTTGCTTGTAATTTCCTCAAAAAATTGCAGTAGGTTTGTCAGGCGTGATTTTCCTTTCAGGAAACCATGCTGGTTTTGGCCTATCTTGTCATGTGCCTCCAGGTGCTCCGTAATCTCGTCCCTAAAAATTGATTCCAACAACTTCCCAAGCACTGATGTCAGGCTAACAGGTCTACAGTTTCCTTTCTGATGCCTCCCACCCTTCTTAAATAGCAGAGTAACATTTGCAATTTTCCAGTCATCTGGTAAAATGCCAGAATCTATCGCTTCTTGAAAGATCACTGTTAATGCCTCTGCAATCTCTCCAGCTACTTCCTTCAGAACCTGAGGGTGCATTCCATCAGCTCCAGGAGATTTAACTACCCTCAGGGCATTAAGCTTCCTGAGCACCTTCTCAGTCGTAATCTTCACTGCACAAACTTCACTTCCTTGACACTCTTGAAAGTCTTCCACTGTGAAGACTGATGCAAAATACGCATTCAGTTCCGCTGCCACCTCTGCATCTCTCGTTACAATATCTCCAGCGTCATTTTCTATTGGTCCTATATCTGCCCTCAACTCTCTTCTACCCTTTATATACTTAAAAAAGCTTTTAGTATCTTCTTTGATATTAGTTGCCAACTTCCTTTCATAATTCATCTTTTCCTTCCTAATGACCTTTATAGTTTCCTTTTGCAAGTTTTTAAAAGCTTCTCAATCCTCTATCTTCCCATTAGCTTTGGCTGCCTTGTATGCCCTCTCTTTTGCTTTTACTTTTACTTTGGCTCTGACTTCACCTGTCAGCCACGGTAGTGTCCTTCTTCCATTAGAAAATTTCTTCTTACTTGGAATATATTTGTCTTGCACTTCTCATTTCTCGCAAAAACCCCAGCCATTGCTGCTCTGCATCCTTCCTGCTAGTGTCCCTTTCCAGTCAACCTTGGCCAATTCCCCTCTCATGCCATTGCAATTTCCTTTATTCCACTGTAATACTGACATATTGGAAATTAGTTTCTCCTTCTCAAATTCGAAGTAAACTCAAATATTATATTGTATTATCTCCAGATGTTTATTATAGATTGTCCTAATTGTAATAATAGATTGGCTGTAATATGATTTGTAGGAATCTGACTCTAAAACTGGATCAGGCCTGTACTTATAACAAGGTATGTTTTTTATGAGTTTGCCTTTTAAAGCAAGGTTTTGCTAAATGCCACTTGATTGTGCCTGTGTAATTAATCAGATTGAGTTATACTGCTGTAATGTGTTGGATTGTTTCTGTTTTCCCCTGGCATTTTCTGCATTTATCATCTTGAAATGTTTGGCCTTTTATTATATATTTCCGATATTTTTTTGTGTGTTTTAGCCACCTGCACCTGTATTGTCCCAAGGAACCCCTCAGTTTCTGGGATGAGTTTTTCAACTCTAAGCCTGGCATTCAATGCTCCCATTTTGACATCTAGTCTGTTCAGTTTGTGGGGATGTCTTCCATAAAGGGTCATCCTCATCCATGGGTTCCCTTTTCATTTTTCTGATTTGTGCTTTCATTTAAGTGTATTGCTGTGCATTTCTGATTAGAATTACATATGTTTCCATAGAGAGCTCAATCCTGTTTTTGTTGATGAAAATATATCCATAGAAATTTTATCTGGCTGTTAAGTAAATTTTTATGTCTATAATTCCATTTCCCCCCTTCTGTCTTAAGTAGTGTTAATCTAAGTGTGTTGGAGAGTACATAGTGTTTTCTAAACTTTTGTCTGTAAATTTTCCAGCTTGATTTTGGACCAAGATATTATACCAAAAGAATATGTCAATATGGGTATTATTGCCTTTGTTATATTTTTACCACTGAACTCTGTTTGGCAGATTTTCTTAAGCCTTGAAGTAAATTCCGTTGAAATTTTTCCCATTCTCACTCTATGGTCTATTTTCTTTGCTTGTTCATATCCCAGAAAAAGTAATATAAGACCATTAAACTATAAGGTATAAGAGCAGAATTGGACCATTTGACCCATTGAGTCTGCTTCACCATTTCATTATGGCTGATACATTTTCCCCTTTCAGCCCCAATCTTCTGCCTTCTCGCCGTCTTCCTTCATGGCCTGTCTATTTAAGAGTTTATCGACCTTTGCCATAAATATACCCAATGATTTGGCCTCCACAGCTGCTTGTGGCAAAGAATTCTCTGGATTCACCACTCTCTGGCTAAAAAAATTCCTCCTCCTCTTCATTCTAAGAGGACCCCCCTCTGTTCTGAGGTTATGCCCTCTGGTGCTCGACTCCCCTACCATGGGAAACATTCTTTCAACATACACTATCAAAACCTTTCAACATTTGATAGGTTTCAATGATGTCACACCTCATTCTTCTGCTTTCCAGTGAATAATGTCAGAGACCTGTCAAATTCTCCTCATTTGGCAAACATTTCAGTCCTGGAATCATTTTCATAAACCTCCTTTGAACCCTCTCCAATGTCGACACATCCTTTCTAAGATAAGGGGCCTAAAACTGCTCACAATACTCCAAGTGAGATCTCACTAGTGCTTTATAAAGCCTCAACATTACATCTTTGCTTTTATATTCTAGTCCTCTTGGAATGAATGCCAACATTGCATTTGGCTTCCTCACCACTGACAACCTACATACTAAACTTTTGGGAATCTGGCACGATTACTCTCAAGTCCCTTTCCACCTCAGATTTTGGACTCTTATCTCCATCTAGAAAGTAGTCTATGCTTTAGGTTTTTTCCACCAAAGTGCATGACCATACACTTCTTGATTCTGTAATCATCTGCCACTTCTTTATCCATTCTCCTAATCCGAGGAGGAGAAGATGGTGGCACGACGCAGCACGCGCGGCCTCTCTGGTGATGAATATCTGTAATCTGTTGAGTAGGAGGCCGTGCACAATTCTGATTTGATGGAGGCAGGCGTGAGAGCATAGAGGAACATCTGGTGAAACTTCTGAAATGCCTGCTTCGCTGCCGCTGCTACTGTGTGATCCAAAATCTCTGGAGGTGAAGGCCCCGAATCCTCAGCTTTGCCTGTTGCTTGGTGGCCGGGGCTGGGGTCGAAGCGCTCGGCAGAGATAGTGCTCGGTGTCGGAGGGCTGGTCAGAGGCTTGAAGTTTTCGGATGGACTCAGAGTTGGACTGTGGTCGGGTGCTTCCAGGATGCTGCATCGGCAAGTTTGCAGTGCTGGAAGCTCATGGCAGGGAGAATTTTTTCCTTCCACTGTCTGCGTGAGATGTTGGGGCTATCGGGACTTTGAGACTTTTTTTTTTAACCATGCCCATAGCCTGCTCTTATCAAATTACGGTTTTGCTTTGCACTGTTGTAACTATATGTTATAGTTATGTGGTTTTTGTCAGTTTTAGTTTTGGTCTGTCTTGTGTTTCTGTGATATCATACCAGAGGAACATTGTATCATTTTTTAATGCAGGCATTTCTAAATGACAATAAACAAGTACTGAGTGTCTTCATAATCTAATCTAATCTGTCGACATTCCTTTTTAACCTCTCTACTTCCTCAAAACTACCTGCTCTCCACCTATCGTCGGCAAACTTGGGCACAAACCCATCAATTCCATCATCCAAATCATTGGCATATAACACGAAAAGACGATTCTAACACAGACCCCTGTGGAACACCACCAGACATCAGCAGCTAATCAGAAAAAGTTCCCTTTATTCCCACTCTTTGCCTCCTGCCAATCAGCCAGTTTTCAGTCCATGCTAGTAATCACAGGCTCTTAACTTGTTAAGCAGCCTCATGTGTGGCACCTTGTCAAAGGCCTTCTGAAAATCCAAGTACCATCATATCTGCTATATCTATCCTGCTTGCCTTTTCTTTGAAAAATTCCATCAGATTTGACAGGCAAAATTTTTCCTGAAGAAAACTATGCTGACTATGGCCTATTTTATCATGTGCCTCCAAGAACCCTGAAACCACATCATTAGCAATTGACTCCAACATCTTCAAACATTTGTAATTTTCCACTCCTCCAGAACCATGCCAAAATCTAGTGAGTCTTGAAAGATCATTACTAATGCCCGCACAATCTCTTCAGCCACCGCTTTCATAACGCTGGAGTGTAGACTATCAGGTTCAGATGACTTACCCATCTTCAGACCTTTCAGTTTCCCAAGAAACTTCTCCCTAGTAATAGCAAATTTACACTCTTCTGCCCCCTGACACACTCAAACTCCTGGCATACTGCTCATGTATTCCACAGTGAAGACTGATGTAAAATACTTATTGAATTCATCTACCATTTTCTTAACCCCCATTGCTACCTCTCTAGCATAATTTTCCAGTGGTTCGATATCTACTCTCACCTCTCTTTTACACTTTACACATCTGAAGAAATGTTTTGTATTCTTTTAAATATTATTGGCTAGCTTACCCTTGTATTCCATCTGTTTCTTCTTTTTGACTTCTTTAGTTGCCTTCACTTGGTTTTCAAAAGGCACCCAATCCTTTAACATCCTACTAATTTTTGCTCTATTATATGCCCTTTCTTTGGCTTTTATATTGGCTTTGACTTCTCTTGTCAGGCATAGTTGTGTCATAGTGCCCTTAGAACACTTGTTCCTCATTGGGATGCATCTATCCCGCACCTTCCAAATTGCTCCCAGAAATTGCAGCCTTTGCTGCTCTGCCATCATCCCTGCCAGTGTTCTTTTCCAATCAATTCTGGCCAACTCCTCTCTCATGGTTCTGTAATTCCCCTTACTCCACTGTCATACTGATAAATCTGACTTTAGCTTCTCCTTCTCAAATTGCAAGGTGAATTCTATTATATTTTTAACACCGACCCCTAAGGGTTTCTTTACCTTAAGCTCACCAATCAATTATGGTTCATTGCACAACATCCAATCCAGAATAACTGATCCCCTTGTGGGCTCAACCACGAGTTGTTTTATAAAGCCATCTCGCAGGCACTCTGGAAATGTGTTTTATGTGTTTCATATTCGTTCATCTGCTGTATCCTGCTGCTGCTACTCTCTTTTATATTCTACTAGCTCTATTTGCATTTAATGTTCTGCACTTCCCTAGAAGTTCATATTTCTATCTTTAGAAAATCATTTAATTACTTGAATTAATTGCTTTAGCTTTACTGATGAAGGAATATATAATTTCAAATCATCCATGTATAGAAGGTGTGTCAAGCTACAAGTTGTTTGATTGTTTTTGATTTGATACCCTATCTTAGAAAGCCTACAGTGCAATACAGGCCCTTCGACCCACAAAGCTGTGCTGAGCATGGCCTTAACTTATAAATGACCTAGGGTTACCCATAGCCCTCTATTTTTCTAAGCTCCATGTGCCTGTCCAGGAGTCTCTTAAAAGACCCTATCCTATCCACCTCCATCACTGTTGCTGGCCACCCATTCACACACTCACCACTCTCTGCATAAAAAAAAAATTACACCTGACATCTCCTCTGTATGTCATAATGGGGGCACTGAGAGCAGACCCAAATGCAAGACATAGACACTGAAGTACTAGGAACAGGACTAGGACTAGAGTTAGGGACATGACAGGACACAGACTTGGGCTAGGACTTGGCTAGGAAAGCAGGACCTGGACAAGGAACCAGGAACTGGTGACACAGAACTCCAGAACCAGAGCCTGGACAAAGACCCAGAACCTGGGTCTTGGTTGGGACTCAGAACTGGAACCCATGTCTAGACTAGGACTCACTACTAGGACCTTGGCAAGGACAGGACATGGCACTCCTGCACAGGATGAGAACACAGAGCCTCAACTTCATCACGGGAGACAGGAACGCAGAGCCTCAACTTCACCAAGGGCGACAGGAGCACAGAGCCAGGACTCCTCCTTGGGAACAGGACTTAGGGCTGGGGCTCTACACAGAATGCTGAACACAACAAGAGAGTTCCCTTCACTAGGTAGCAGCAAACAGCCAGACCTACCTAGCAAAGGCATGGACAGAGACAGTTCCCGTTCCCAACACTAGGTAGCAACAAACAGCTAGACCTACCTAGCACAGGGGTGGACCCAGAGACAGTTTTCAACTCAAGGTAGCAGCAAATGGCCAGACCTACCTAGCAAAGGCATGGACACAAAGAGACAGTTCCTTGTCAAGACACAGCAAGGCTCCAGTCTTGCTCCAGCAATACAAGCAAGGCTTCAGGAGGAAGGTGAAGAGAACAGTCCAGCCACTGAAGCTGACCCAAGGAGCTATTTATGTAGCCAGCCCAAAATGTGAATCAGGTGCCTCAATTAGAGCACCCAACAGAACAAGGAAAACCGGAAAACCTGGAATAAGGAACATGGACTGGACTGTGAACTGGAATGCGGACTTTACGGACTGGACCATGACACTGTACCTACTTCCAAGCACCTTAAAACTGTGCCCTCTCGTGCTAGTCATTTCAGCTCTGGGTAAGAGCCTCTGACTATCCACATGATCAATGCCTCTCATCATCTTCTATACCTCTATCAGGTCACCTCTCATCCTCTGTCGCTCCAAGGAAAAAAAGCCAAGTTCACTCAACCTGTTCTCATAAGGCATGCTCCCCAATCCAGGCAACATCCTCGTAAGTCTCTTCTGCACCCTTTCTATGGTTTCCACATCCTTTCAATAGTGAGGCGGCCAGAACTGAGCACAGTACTAAAAGTGGGGTCTGACCAGGGTTCTACATAGCTGCAACATCACCTCTCGGCTCCTAAACTCAATCGCACAATTGATGAAGGCCAATGCACCATATGCCTTCTTAACCACACAGTCAATCTGTGCAGCAACTTTGAGTGTCCTATGGACTCAGACCCCAAGATCCCTCTGATCCTCCACACTGCTAAGAGTCTTACCATGATGATATTCTGCCATCATATTTGACCTACCAAAATGAACCACTTCACACCTATCTGGGTTGAACTCCACTGCCACCTGTCAGCCCAGTTTTGCATCCTATCAATGTCCCACTGAATCCTCTGACAATCCTCCACACTATCCACAACACCCCAATCTTTGTGTCATCAGCAAATTTACTAACCCATCCCTCCACTTCCTCATCCAGGTCATTAATAAAAATCACAAGAAGAAGGGATCCCAGGACAGATCCCTGAGGCACACCACTGGTCACTGACCTCTATGTAGAATATGACCTACCTACAACCACTCTTTGCCTTCTGTGGACAAGCCAATTCTGGATCCACAAAGCAAGTTCCCCCTGGATCCCATGCCTTCTTACTTTCTCAATTAGCCTTGCATGGGGTACCTTATCAAATGCCTTGTTGAAATCCATATACACTACATCTACTGCTCTACCTTCATCAACATGTTTAGTCACATCCTCAAAAAATTCAATCAGGCTCGTAAGGCACGACCTGCCTTTGACAAAGCCATGCTGACTATTCCTAATCATATTATGCCTCTCCAAATGTTCATAAATCCTGCCTCTCAGGATCTTTTCTATCAACTTACCAACTACTGAAGTAAGACTCAGTGGTCTATAATTTCCTGGACTATCTCTACTCCCTTTCTTGAATAAGGGAACAACATCCGCAACCCTCCAATCCTCCAGAACCTCTCCCATCCCCATTGATAATGCAAAGATCATTATCAGAGCCTCAGCAATCTCCTCCCTTGGCTCCAAATGCCGACTGGGAGACCGCTTTGCTGAACTCCCAATGTGGCCTTCTATATATTGGCGAGACCCGACGCAGACTGGGAGACCGCTTTGCTGAACACCTACGCTCTGTCCACCAGAGAAAGCAGGATCTCCCAGTGGCCACACATTTTAATTCCACATCCCATTCCCATTCTGACATGTCTATCCACGGCCTCCTCTACTGTAAAGATGAAGCCACACTCAGGTTGGAGGAACAACATCTTATATTCTGTCCGGGTAGCCTCCAACCTGATGGCATGAACATCGACTTCTCTAACTTCCGCTAATGCCCCACCTCCCCCTCGTAACCCATCTGTTATTTATTTTTATACACACATTCTTTCTCTCACTCTCCTTTTTCTCCCTCTGTCCCTCTGACTATACCCCTTGCCCATCCTCTGGTTTCCCCCCACCTTGTCTTTCTTCCCGGACGTCCTGTCCCATGATCCTCTCGTATCCCCTTTGCCAATCACCTGTCCAGCTCTTGGCTCCATCCCTCCCCCTCCTGTCTTCTCCTATCATTTTGGATCTCCCCCTCCCACTTTCAAATCTCTTACTAACTCTTCCTTCAGTTAGTCCTGATGAAGGGTCTCCGCCTGAAATGTTGACTGTACCTCTTCCTAGAGATGTTGCCTGGCCTACTGCGTTCACCAGCAACTTTGATGTGTGTTGCTTGAATTTCCAGCATCTGCAGAGTTCCTGTTGTTTGACTTATCCAACTTGATGCTTTCCAAAAGCTCCAGCACATCCCGTTTCTTAATGTCTGTATACTCAAGATTTTCAATTCTCTGTAAATCATCCCTACAATTACCTAGATCCTTTTCCGTAGTGA
The DNA here is from genome assembly GCF_030028105.1 of Mobula birostris. Taxonomy (NCBI): domain Eukaryota; kingdom Metazoa; phylum Chordata; class Chondrichthyes; order Myliobatiformes; family Myliobatidae; genus Mobula; species Mobula birostris. Next base: position 160,862,332 of record NC_092375.1, read on the forward strand.
ATACTGAAGCAAAGTTTTCATTAAGCATCTCTGCTATCTCCTCTGGTTCCATACACACTTTCCCACTATTACACTTGATTGGTCCTATTCTCTCACATCTTATCCTCTTGCTCTTCACATACTTGTATAATGCCTTGGGGTTTTCTTTAATCCTGCTTGCCAAGGCCTTCTCATGGCCTCTTCTGGCTCTTAATTTCATTCTTAAGCTCCTTCCTGCTAGGCTTATAATCTTCTGGATCTCTATCATTTCCTAGCTTTTTGAACCTTTCGTAAGCTTTTCTTTTTTTCTTGACTAGATTTTCAATGGTCTTTGTACACCATCGATCTTGTACCCTACCATCCTTTCGCTGTCTCATTGGAACGTACCTATGCATTAGGCCATGCAAATATCCCCTGAACATTTGCCATATTTCTGCTGTACATTTCCCTGAGAACATCAGTTCCCAATTTGTGCTTCCAAATTCCTGCCTGATAGCTTCGTATTTTCCCTTACTCCAATTAAACGTTTTCCTAACTTGTCTGTTCCTATCCCTCTCCAATGCTTTGGTAAAGGAGATAGAATTGTGATCACTATCTCCAAAATGCTCTCCCACTAAGAGACCTGACACCTGACCAGGTTCATTTCCCAATACCATCTTTCCTCATGTCCATTTAAAGAATTTGTTGAATTGTTCACTCAGCTTTTGTCTGCACCTGCTGCTTTATGGTGTGATCCGTTCTGTGCTCCCATACATGTGTCTGTCACTTTAAGTTCCACAAGCATATGACAGTTAACGCACATCACTTTCTCTCTGTATAAACCTACATCTTCAACTGAAGTTTTTTCTCCTATCTATCATCAATATGTTTTTATTTAACTTCAATCTGTCATATACACTTACTTTTAAGTTCATCCAGAAGGGATGTTAATGCCTTGTTGTGGTTTTAAAAGTTGGATTTGGTGCTTTAGATTGGTACTGAATTCACAGCAATACATGTTTACGTTAGATATCTTGCTGTTTTCCAGATGATCATTGAGTGTCACTATTTGGTATTCCTTTCCCAGAGTGCTTTGGTATTGCTGCAGTCAACAATTCCTTTGATAATTCTCCAGGCAAAAAGACAGGGAATCATGTATACTCCAAACCATCTTTTTTGGGGGAGCTTTGAAAACTATTTTACCATCTTACCTTCTTCTGTAGTCTGCTTGTCAGTGACTCCATGACCTAATCGTTTTTGAGTCTGACAATTATCTGTCATCTCTCAACCACAACATTTACAGTTTACTGACTTGCAACCAAAAAAAAAAGTATTCGTCAGGGAAATTGATGATGATGGTGAATAGAGCATTGTCCTTTTAAATCTGAAACCAGCAATCAAATATAATTCAGGATAGGCAGATAGTTTTATTCAGAAGCTTTTTTTCCCCCATTAAGCTGCTTTGAATTGAAACAAAAATGGACACAGTCCTGTTTGTATAAATTATCCAATGATTTCCTTCTAACTGTTGCTGAAAATATATTGCTCATCAGGGAAACCCCTGAGGGAACTTCTACTGCAGAAGTACATTTTTACAACATGAGTTGGTGTTTTTTTATTTGTCGCCCTGAGTCTGTGCAAGCCACGAAATGACTGTTGAAATGATCACCGCTTGCCATTGCTCAGTCCTGATCCTTCTAGGTTACAGCACATCAAGGGTTTGAGAGTGCAGAGTTTGTATATTCCTGTCAGGATTAAAGGCAAGGTGAATAGGAATAAGGAATCTTGGTTCTCAAGGGATATTGCAACTCTGATAAAGAAGAAGAGGGAGTTGTATGACATGTATAGGAAACAGGGAGTAAATAAAGTGCTTGAGGAGTATAAAAAGTGCAAGAAAATACTTAAGAAAGAAATCAGGAGGGCTAAAAGAAGACATGAGGTTGCCTTGGCAATCAAAGTGAAGGATAATCCAAAGTGCTTTTACAGGTATATTAAGAGCAAAAGGATTGTAAGGGATAAAATTGGTCCTCTTGAAGATCAGAGTGGTCGGCTATGTGCGGAACCAAAGGAAATGGGGGAGATCTTAACTAGGTTTTTTGCATCTGTATTTACTAAGGTAACTGGCATGAAGTCTATGGAATTAAGGGAAACAAGTAGTGAAATCATGGAAACTGTACAGATCGAAAAGGAGGAGGTCCTTGCTGTCTTGAGGAAAATTAAAGTGGATAAATCCCCAGGACCTGACAGAGTGTTCCCTCGGACCTTGAAGGAGACTAGTGTTGAAATTGCAGGGGCCCTGGCAGAAATATTTAAAATGTCGCTGTCTACAGGTGAGGTGCCAGAAGATTGGAGAGTGGCTCATGTTGTTCCGTTATTTAAAAAGGGATCGAAAAGTAATCTGGGAAATTATAGGCCAGTAAGTTTAACATCGTTAGTAGGTAAGTTATTGGAGGGAGTACTAAGAGACAGAATCTACAAGCATTTGGATAGACAGGGACTTATTAGGGAGAGTCAACATGGCTTTGTGCGTGGTAGGTCATATTTGACCAATCCATTGGAGTTTTTCGAGGAGGTTACCAGGAAAGCGGATGAAGGGAAGGCACTGGATATTGTCTACATGGACTTCAGTAAGGCCTTTGACAAGGTCCCGCATGGGAGGTTAGTTAGGAAAATTCAGTCGCTAGGTATACATGGAGAGGTGGTAAATTGGATTAGACATTGGCTCAATGGAAGAAGCCAAAGAGTGGTAGTAGAGAATTGCTTCTCCGAGTGGAGGCCTGTGACTAGTGGTGTGCCACAGGGATCAGTGCTGGGTCCATTGTTATTTGTCATTTATATCAATGATCTGGATGATAATGTGGTAAATTGGATCAGCAAATTTGCTGACGATACAAAGATTGGAGGTGTAGTAGACAGTGAGGAAGGTTTTCAGAGCCTGCAGAGGGACTTGGACCAGATAGAAAAATGGGCTAAAAAATGGCAGATGGAGTTTAATACAGACAAGTGTAAGGTATTGCACGTTGGAAGGACAAACCAAGGTAGAACATACAGGGTTAATGGTAAGGCACTGAGGAGTGCAGTAGAACAAATGGATCTGGGAATACAGATACAAAATTCCCTAAAAGTGGCATCACAGGTAGGTAGGTTCGTAAAGAGAGCTTTTGGTACATTGGCCTTTATTAATCAAAGTATTGAGTATAAGAGCTGGAATGTTATGATGAGGTTGTATAAGGCATTGGTGAGGCCGAATCTGGAGTATTGTGTTCAGTTTTGGTCACCAAGTTACAGGAAGGATATAAATAAGGTTGAAAGAGTGCAGAGAAGGTTTACAAGGATGTTGCCGGGACTTGAGAAACTCAGTTACAGAGAAAGGTTGAATAGGTTAGGACTTTATTCCCTGGAGCATAGAAGAATGAGGGAGATTTGATAGTGGAATATAAAATTATGATGGGTATAGATAGAGTGAATGCAAGCAGGCTTTTTCCACTGAGGCAAGGGGAGAAAAAAACCAGAGGACATGGGTTAAGGGTGAGGGGGGAAAAGTTTAAAGGGAACATTAGGGGGGGCTTCTTCACACAGAGAGTGGTGGGAGTATGGAATGAGCTGCCAGACGAGGTGGTAAATGGGGGTTCTTTTTTAACATTTAAGAATAAATTGGACAGATACATGGATGGGAGGTGTATGGAGGGATATGGTCCATGTGTAGGTCAGTGGGACTAGGCGGAAAATGGTTCGGCACAGCCAAGAAGGGCCAAAAGGCCTGTTTCTGTGCTGTAATTTTTCTATGGTTTCTATGGTTTCTATACATGGACAGGAGGGGTGCACAGGGCAATAGTCTGGGTGCAATTATTTGGGACTAGGCATGGCTAGATGGGTCGAAGATATTTCTGTGCTATGAATCTATGACATGGAAACACCAATCACTTGTATTTTCTAGTTTAAGTCACACACTAACCTAATCTTAATAAATCACCACTCTCCTTGTCACTGAGTCAGGACCCTGGCACTCCTTTCTTAACAGCACACGCAGCAATTCAAGAAGACGACCTTTTTGATCATATGGATAGTCAGAGGCTTTTTCCCAGGCCTGAAATGGCTAGCATGAGAGGGCACAGCTTAAAGGTGCTTGGAAGTAGGTACAGAGGAGATGTCAAGGGTAAGTTTTTAACAGAGAGCGGTGAGTGTGTGGAATGGGCTGCCGGCGGCAGTGGGAGAGGCAGATACGATAGGGTCTTTTAAGAGACTCCTGGACAGGTACATGGAGCTTAGAAAAATAGAGGGCTATGGGTAATAGTAGGTAATATCTAAGGTTGGGACACGTTCAGCATAGCTTTGTGGGCCGAAGGACCTGTATTGTGCTGTAGGTAGGTTTCTATGTATGTTTAAATATGTGTTGGGTTTCTGCACACTCTCACAATAAAGGCACATGTTTCAATCTATACCGTGTTCTTAAAATGAATTTTCCAAAAATGGTACAATAACATTTAGCTTCCCTCAGACTGTCGTAAGTTTTTACATTTTGGATCAAGGAATGATGGCATGGAAGCAAATTTTAAAAAATGCAATGCTGAAAAATTCAACAGATCAGGCAATATCTATGAAAAAGGAAACTGAGTTAACATGTGTGAGGGATGATTGATAAGTTTGTGGCCCAAGGTAGAAGGGGTCAATTTTAGAAAACCTAGCACATTTATTTTTCAACATAGTCCCCTCCTACATGTACACACTTAGTCCAGCGGTCGTGGAGCATACGGATCTTGGACCTCCAGAAAGTGTCCACAGATGGGTGATTGATAAGTTCGTGTCTTAAGGTAGAAGTAGATGAGTTATACAGCTCTCGTTACATGCACATGTAGGTCAACTCTTTGAGTGATAACGCAGAACATTTGAAGTTAATAACTCATCTCCTTCTACCTTAGGCCATGAACTTATCAATCACCCCTCGTGTTTCTTTTCCCACAGCCTTGATGGTTCTGTCTAGAATTTTCTGTTTTTATTTCAGGATTCCATGGAGATTAAATTAAACTAATCCCAGCCTATCCAGGTTTCATCACAGCTAACACAATTTTCCTCATTCCCCATCCTTGTTAATATCCACTGGTTTCTCTGCAGCACCAGCATTATCCTTTGGTGACATGATGGCCGGACTGCAACTGTGACTCGACTAATATTTTAGCAAGCTTAATTTGGATTAGAGACTCCTGTGAAAATTAATTTTGGCATGTGATGCAGAATCAACAATGCTTTAAACACATTGGTTTATTAAACACCCATGATTAACACATGGCTGACAATGTGGATTGTATAGCAAGAAGTACAATTCCCTCCAACTCACCCTCCCAATTTGATAGCTGCTCATTGTTACTACCGTTCAATAAAGGATAGGAGATTGCTAGGTTTTTTTTTGTAATTACGAAAGCCTACAGGGAGTTGTGTGGCATGTGCTGGAGGACTGACAAGCATCTGTACAAACCAATTGCTCCCAGAGAGCAGTGTGTTAATGGCTGTTCCTTGTAAAGTAAAGAAGGGCTGGAGAGATGAGGACCCTCTGCTGAAAAGTAGGGGAAAGGCAAAAAAGTGGACGAGGGTGTGGAGATCAACTCTCCTACCCTAGCTTTAGCAAATGTGTAGGTGTGTGCATTTTACCGGTCATATGCTGCAGCTGCGACAGAACCAAAACCATTTTGCCTGTGTCATTACCAGAGACCATAACAACAAACACTTATATATCTACAGTAGCCTCTAGAATGGAGCTGGGGATGGTTTCTATGGCTCACTATTGCTGTCTACCATTGCACAAGGAAGGCCATCAAAGCTTTATATTCAGTGGGAGCCTGCAACATTTCATTCTCCTCCACTGGAAACCAGTACAAGGCCTTCAAAATGCAGCACTAGTTACAGAAGCTATGCTGCCACTCCCAGAGCAATAGGGATCATAACTGAGTTGAAGTCGTTTTCACTCCACGGCTCCCACTGCGGGTCATGCAGTACAGAGCAGGTGTACCTGTGGTGGTGAACTGCTGACAGTCGTTACAACACAAGGGACAACAGCCACACATATTGAAGGCTGCTGATGAACAGGAAAAGAAGGAAATGAGTTCCACTCCATCTAACAAAAGTGGAACTTCCCGGTGGCCAACCATTTTAATTCCAATTCCCATTCTTGTTCCGATATGTCAGTCCATAGCCTCCTCTTGTGCCAAGATGAGGCCTCCCTCAAGGTGGAGGAGCAAAACCTTATATTCTGTCTGCGTACCCTCCAACCTGATGGCATGAATGTAGATTTCTTCTTCTAGTGAAAAAATTGTTTCCTCCCTCTCCCCTATTCTTCTATTCCCCACTCTAGTCTCTTACCTCTCCTCCTGGGCCCCCTCCTCCTTCTCTTTCTCCCATGGTCCACTCTCCTCTCCTATCAGATTTCTCCTTCTCCAGCCCTTTAGCTTTTCCACCTATTTGGCTTCCCCTATCACCTTCTAACTAATCCTCGCTCCCCTCCACCCACCTTTTTATTCTGGCATCTTCCCACTTCCTCTTCAGCCCTGAAGAATGGTTTCGTTCCAAAATGTCAACCGGTTATTCACTTCCACAGATGCTGCCTAAACCACTGAGTTCCTCCAGCATTTTATGTGTGTGGCTTTGGATTTCCAGCATCTGCAAACCTTTTCATGTTTATGATACACAGCCTGCCTTTCAAGCTCAACGTCTGCAAGGCCTGGCTTCTCTCTGCCTGATCAAGATATAGGTAGGATTGATTGGTCAACAACACTGGTGGTCAATTGGGGGTGAGAGGATGAATGTAGTCTTCCTGAGAAAGTAAAGCACTTTCATACTTCATGCAGCAAATACCTCTCCTCCAGATTGTCACCTCAGCAACTCTAGTGATTAGTTGGATACTTGTAGTGTTGCAAGGACGTGGCGGTGGTACAAACCCAAGTGCTGAACACAGGCGTGGATGCCGAGTCGGGAGGCGTTATGGTCGTAACGGGCGTGGAATTGGTGTCCAGAGAGAGTCTGTAGCCAAAGTCTCAGTTTTAGTAGAGAATTCAAGAACATTGCTAGAATTAGAACTGATAGTCCTAAGAACCATAGAACATGACTATTCATACAAGAGTCAACCAACAAACTGGCAACTCCTTGTTGTGGTCACAGGGTCTTTATCCTGCAGTTTCTGATGGGAAGCAGGTGTGTGTAGTTAGTGGGACCTGGGAATGATTGGAATTTAAATGAGGTGATTGAGGCCCAATTCCTGAGGTAAATTGTGGGGGATTGCCAGAAGAGACCATGACATGCAGTTGTGCTGCCCTAACACACCACATAGTGATGCACACAATAACGAAAGTAAAGATTAGCATCGCAGACACAAGGAAATCTGCAGATGCTGGAAATTTAAGCAACGCACATAATGTTGCAAAGTTTAGCATTATTTGTTACATGTACTTCAAAACAGCAAAACACACAGTGAAATGCATCATTTGTGTCAATGACCAATGCAGTCCGCAGATTGTGCTGGGGGCAGCCCACAAATGTCGCCATGTTTCCAGTACCAACGTAGCATGCCCACAACTCACTCTCCTTAACCCTAATCATATGTCTTTGGAATGGGGGAGGAAACCGGAGCACCCGGAGGAAATACATGCAGTCACGGCAAGGACGTACAAGCCCTTACAGACAGCAGTGAGAATTGAATCCTGATCAGTGATTGCTGGCGTTATAAAGCATAGCACTAACCACGACATCACTGTGCTGCTGGAAAAGGCAGTGGTCTGAGTTTCTGCAGCAGCATCCTGAAACTAGGGTTCAAGAGGTGCCACGACATCCATCTTCACGCGATGCAGGATGGCTGGGCCCCCGTGAGTCCTTCACACAGTGACGTGACTGGAAGAGATGCTGCTTTACAGGTCTGGCAATCCAGGTTCAACCCTGACATCAGTGCAGGCTGTGTGGTTAGCATGCTTTCCCTGTAACCGCATGCATTTCCTCCCCTACCCCAAAGTCAGTGGGGTAATTGGCCACTGTAAATTCCCCCTATTGTGGGTGAGTAGCAGAACCTGGGAGAACTGATGGGGAATGTGGGGTGTTAACAAATTTCACCACATATGCCAATATTAAATCTGATTCTGATTCTGACAAACACAGGTTTAGACTAGGTTGGCTATAAGGATCAGATGAAGAATGCTTTAAGGAAGTGCAAGATCAGACCCGAGGACCTGGAGGAGGTTGCTGCTGACTGTACCACTTGGCGACATCTGTGTAGGGACGGGGTTCATATTCTGGAGATGGAAAGAACAACTAGAAGACAGCAGAAGAGAGCCAGGAGAAATGCAGCCATGGTTGCCACCACTACCACATGTACCTGTCCCACCTGCAATAGAGCTTGTGGGCCCGGGATAGGACTGTATTGTCATCAAAGATCTCACCGTTAAAGAAGTGGACGTTGTCATCGGATCTTGATGGACAACCGAAGAAGAGAAGTGTAAATGTCAATGTAAATGGGTGTGCAAGGTGGCCGTAGGCTCAGTAAGCCGAAGGCTCTGCTTCCATTCTGAATGACATTAAGTATTCCTTGAAACTAACCGCAGTCTTCTAGGCAGATTTCCCAATGCATCCCCATCAGCCTTCATTTGTAGTGTGCCCAGATAAGTCTTCATCTGAATCCTCTCCAGTAAAACTCTTGCTTTCTGCTCTGATGCTGCAGAAGATGAGGTCACCCATACCCTCCTCACCATATGTCCTGGTAATCCCCCTCAAGCTCCACACCACATCCACTATTCTCTAACTCCTCGCTGCAGCAGCCTCTGAGCTGATAACTCTAGCTGTGAAAACGGGTCTTGTCTTCCAGCCTTTACTATCTTGCCAAACCACGTTACAGGTCTTGGGCAGCTGAAAGGTGAAAGAAACAAGTACAAGATTATGTTGCAAGGACAGCGGAGCTGGAAGATATCTGTTTGCCTATTAAGTGTCTTGTAAATTGAAGAAAAGTGTGGGCCAGGGGTGTGATGCAATGAGCCAGAAAGGACCAAGATTGAGAATGCTGTTAATTATTTAATTATTTAAAAATACATATATATGCAGCATTTATTGTAATTTATAGTATTTTATGTACTGCTGCCGCAAAGCAACAAATTTTATGACAAATAGCCATGATAATAAACCTGATTCCATTTCTTATTCGAATACTGAACTTCAGGGGTTCAAGTCCACCATTCAACAGCCTCAACAAAATATCCCACCAAAGAGCTAAACTGTTTCTCCCACGGGATTGGAACCACAGACCTGCCAATTCCTTGCCAGCTGGTTTCAGCCATCTCAAGATCTGCGGCAGCTTGGCCTCCAAGAGAGAAGGAAGTGTGCCAGTAGGTGTCCCCGAATCTACTTAGCTGATGAGCCCATTAAAATGAAAGCTGGAAGTGTGTGCGGGTTACGAAATGAGACTGTAAGAATTACTGCTGTGCCAGGTGTGTCAGGGTGCCATGAATCAGAGGAACATTAGGCATAATTGTTTTTTGATAGAGATTGTTGGCAGATGAGTGACAGTTAATGAGTACTGAGCAGTATCAGATCTCAGGGATGTAAGTGGAAGAATATGCAACTGAACAATGTGTTTGATGACCTTGACTACTGTACGAGGTTGTTCAATTTTGTGCTGCTTCTTGCGGCTTGATTTCTGTCATTGTGCTCAACAGCATCTGCTCTCAATATCTTTTGAGTGTTTTCCAAGGAGCTGCTTGAATCCCTGTAGCACAGGACACTCCAGATTCCTCCAGCAAGGCTTCCAGTGCAGAGTTGCACTGTAATGTTGTACCACCTGTCCATACTTCGCAGGTCAGAGTTACCTCATGTGGAGCTGTCAGCACCTGCTCGTATCACACCTCATCACCATTTCAGAGGTGTAAACTCTCTTCTGGAATTGCAAAGGAACTTTAACCCACAGAAGCCAATCGAAATATTTAGTCCCCTGTTGGTGCAGCCAGACTGAATAATCAGTCTGTTGCCTGGCTAGATACTGATATCGTTGGAACAAGAAGGCAACACAAAGTTTGGTTGATAAAATATTGCAAAGCCTTCACCCATTCACAGGATCTGTTGAATTTAAACTCTTGAGACTGTTCTTAAGTGTAGTCATTAAGAAAATGATATAGGTTCACAGATACGAGGTTTATAGAGAGCACAGCAGTGGAATGGAAAGGTTTGCATTTGTTAAAGTAATGTGCTTATGTTCTGGAAATGCTTAACTTTAATCTTTACAGACAGATTTCCTATCTCCCATCTGCTCTGCTGTTATAGTGTAGTGTGCAGAAGTAGCAATCATTTGTAGAATGAAAGCATCTACAGCTAAGGTAGATTTTGAAGTAATGAAAAAATTAATGGTTGGCTGATTACATTAATATGATCTAGACAAGTTGCCATCTGTCGTTGTCACTATCCCTCCAGCTTCCATTTTATGGCAGATATGTGAAATGAAAATGCATTTAAATGAATATCTTTTCTTTTGTTAAAAAATCAGAATAGGTATTTTGCAAATTTCTTGATATTCAGACAAATGTGTGATTCCGTAATGAATGCAATTAAAACATTTGGCATCTCTGTAGGACTTCAGCAGTAAACTATAGTTTATAGTATGGTGTCAGCATTCTGCTTCATTCCCAGTATCCAGAAATGGAGCAACTTTATTCACTGACAGTACCTATGAGTTGTTGAGATACAGTGGGTTTGGAGTATTGGAGGAAGGAGACAGAGGACCATTTTCACCTTGGCCTTTGGCTTAGAGATAGCATTTCTTTCTTTGAGTGAGAAGATGGAGAGTTTGATTCATGTTCCAAGGACTTTCAGCAGGTGGGGTCTAGATTATCAATTCAAATTTCTGTTTTGGCATCCCCAATGATTCTCACTTATCTCAGGGTGTTAACTATAATGGAGAAAGATGGGGGAAGGACCTAAGGCAGTCCTCATTAACCTTTTACTTCCCTGCCTACACCTATGCCTGGTGAATCAAAAATATGCTTTTTAAACAGGGGCTCTATGTTGATTTTACAACACTATTAATCACTCTATGAATGTTCCTACTGCCTCATGTGGATCTTGGAAAAATGAGAAGATATGGAAATGTTGACTAGCAAATTTTTCAGCTTCTTTTTTTGTTACTGAATTGTAAACAAAGCAACAAATAACTCCAGATTATAGATCGTGTTGTAAATTCACCATACAACGCCAGATTATGAAGCACAGCAACTCCATCCCATGAGAAACAAAGAGAAAAAGACTATTCCCCGGGGTGAATCTTTTCCGCAGGAGTGCGACACCCATTGCCAATTTGCCAATTTTAAATCAAACCCTCTGACAATTTATGTTTCCTGAGACTACATCCAACGGCTGAGATTGAGTATTTTTGCTACTAACAAAAAATATGCTCGATTTATCTCTTGCTGATTAAATTTTAAGGACCAAATGAAAGATGTCACTGCTGAATATGGAAAACTTTTTATTTTTAGGCACTACTATCAAGCATAAATTCAACAAACTACAGAGCCTGTCTTGTGGGTCCTTTAGAAGAACTCCTGGGTGAAAAACTTCATCAGCTTGAGATAAGCCTCCTTTCTAAAAAGTTCTATTATTAGTTGCATAATGTTCTATTATTAGTTGCTTGAAGCTGTGAGTGAGAAAGCAACATCTTGCAGGCTGGGAGTCATTTGAAAGCAACAAGACTCGTTGGGAATGAGTCATTGTTTGAAATAGCGAGAGAGAGCGTGACATCTTGGAAGGCGGGAGCCACTTGAAAACACCAAGTCTTGTCGGCAGTCTTATCTGAGCCAATAGAAAGGAAGGAGATGTAAGTTGGAGCAGCCATTGTTGCAGTGAGCCAGTGTTAGAGTGGTCAGGCTTTAGCTTTAAAGTGGGCTTCAGGAAGAGCAGGTGGAGGCTAAAGGTGCTAATTCTTTTGGAGTCATTTCGTTGACTGGGGAACTTAAGCTTAAGAAGCTGGAGTCAAAGGTATAACAAGTGAAGGCAGTGGAGTACTCCTCCTGCAAGATGTGGGATTAAAGGGTACCTAACACTCTCTCTAATTACATCTGCAGGAAGTACATGCAACTTCAGCTCCTGACTGACAAGGTGAAGGAACTGAAGCTGGATTTGGATGTACTCAAGACCACCCAGAAGGCTGAAAACCTCATAGACGAGACTTCTCCTGAGGTGGTCACACCCAGAGTGCAGGCTACAGGTGGCCACCAGAAGAAGTAAGGGGAATAAATAGGAGTAAATAGTTAGTACAGGGTCCTTCTGTGGCCAATCTCTTCAGCAACAAATATACCCCTTTGGATACCGCTGGGGGGCAGGGGGGTGGTGGGGAGGGGTTGTGACCTAACAGGGTACAGCAGCAGCAGACAGGCCAGTGGCACTGTTTCCGACTCTGAGGCTCAGCAGGCAAGGGTGAAGTCAGATAGAGCAATAGTGATAGGGGACAGACAGGAAATTCCATGACCGTGATAAATTCGCCAGGATGCTGTGTTGCCTCCCAGCTGATAGGGTCCAAGATGTCTCCGAGTGGCTGCAGAATATTCCCAAGATGGAGGGTGAGCAGCTAGAGGTTGTGGTGCCCATTGGCACCAGTGACATAGGTAGAGAGGGGGAGGAGGTCCGGCGCAGTGAGCATGAGGAGGTAGGGAAGAGGCTGAAGAGCAGGATCTCCAAGGTAGTAATCTCTGGATTACTCGCAGTCACACAAGCTAATCAGGGCAGGACTAGGATGGTAGTACAAATGAGTGAGTGGCTGAGGACGTGATAAAGGGGAACAAGGCTACAAATTACTTGGACATTGGTATTTCTTCTGGATAAGGTATGTCCTGCACAAAAAGGGCGGGTTACACCTGAAGCCAAATGGGACTAATATCCTTGTGGGAAGATTTACTGGAGCTGTTGGAGAGGGTTTCAGCTAACCTGGCAGAGGAATGGGAACCAGAGTGATAGGGCTGAGGACAGAGCAGTTGATATACAAATAGGTGAACTGCGTACTGAGATTGTGAGGAAGGACAGGCAGATAATAGGGGCAAGATTGCAGTCAGTGGGATAAGTTGAGGTGTAACATGGGGGCAAAATGAAAAGGGTGATGAATGCAGGACTGAACGTGTTATATTTGAATGCATGCAATTCAAATATAGGGAATAAGATGGATGATCTTGTGGCTGAGTTAGAGATTGGCAGGTATGAAGTGCGGCCATCACTGAACTGTAGCTGAAAGAATATAATTGTTAGGAGCTTAACATTCAAAGGATACGCATTGTATCGAAAGGACAGGCAGACTGGCAAAGGGAATGGGTTGGCTCTGATGGTAAAAAATGAAATGAAATGTTAGGAAGAGGTGACATAGGAACTAAGGATGTAGAATCCTTTTGGGTAGAGTTAATAAACTGCAAAGATAAAAACACATTGATGGGAATTATATACATGTTTTCAAACAGTACCCAGAATGTAGGATATAAATTAAAATGGGAGATAGAAAAGGCATGTAAAATAGACAATATTTGTGATAGTCATGGGGGATTTCAACATGCAGGTAGATTGACAAAATCAGGTTGGTGCTGCATCCCAAGAGAGGGACTTGGCCGAATGCCTACAAAAAGGCTTTTCAGAGCAGCTTGTGGTTTAGCCCAGTTTGTGGATCAGCAATTCTGGATTGGGTGTTGTGTGATGAACCAGATTTGATTAGGGAGCTTAAGATAAAGGAACTCTTTGGGACCAGTGATCATGAAATGATAGAATTCACCTTGCAGTTTAAGAGGGAGAAGATAAAGTCAGAGGTATCAGTATTACAGTGGAGTAAAGGGAGTTACAGAGGGATGAGAGTGGAGCTGGCCGAAGTTGTTTGGAAGGGGGCACTAACAAGAATGATGGCAGAACAGCAATGGTTGGAGTTTCTGGGGAAAAATTCAGAAAGTGCAGGATAGATACATCCCAAAGATGAAGAAGTATTATTATAGGAGAATGAGGGAACTGTGGCTGACAAGGGAAGTAAAAGACAGTATAAAAGGAAAAGAGAGGGCATATAAAATAAGCAGGAAGTTAGAAGATTGAGAAGCTTTCAAAAACCAACAGGAGGCAACTACAAAAGCCACAGAAACGAATAATGAAATATGAATTTAAGCTACCCAATAACTTAAAAGAGAATACCAGAAGTTTTTTTTCAGATATACAAAGAGTAAAAGAGAGGTGAGAATGTATATCAGACCTCTGGAAAATGATGCAGGTACTGTAGTAATGAGGGGCAAAGAAATGGTGGGCAAAATTAATTACTATTTTACGTCAGTCTTCACTGTGAAAGACTCTAGCAGTTTGCCAGAAATTTGAAAGTGTCAGGGGCCAGAAGTAAGTGTAGTTTCTGTTATTAAGGAGAATGTGCTTGAGAAGCTGAAAGGTCTGAAAGTAAATCAGTCACTTGGACCAGATGGATTACACCCCAGGGTTCTAAAAGAGATTGTGGAGAGATTTAAATGATCTTTCAAGAATCACTAGATTCTGGAATGGTTCTGGAAGACTGGAAAATTGCAAATGTCATTCCACTCTTTAAAAAGAGAGGGAGGCAGGCAGAATAAAGGAAATTATAGGTCTGTTAGCCTGATTTCAGTGGTTGGTAAGATGTTGAAGAACATTATTAAGGATGAGGTTTCAGGGTACTTGGAGGCATATGATGGAATAGGCCAAAGTCAGTGTGGTTTCCTTAAGGGGAAATCTTGCCTGACAAATCTGCTGGAACTCTTTGAGGAAATAACAGGCACCATAGACAAATAAAAGTCAGTACATGTTGTGATTTGGATTTTCTGAATGCATTTGACAAGATGAAACACATGAGGCTGCTTAACAAGCATTACAGGAAAGATACTAGCATGGATAGAAGACTGGCTGTCTGGCCGGAAGCAAACAGTGAGAATATAGGGGACCATTTCAGGTAGGCTGCTGGTGACTAGTGGTGCTTTGCCGGCTTTGGTGTTGGAACCTCTTCTTCTTCACATTATATATCAGTGACTCGGATGACAGAGTTGATGGCTTTGTGGCCAAGTTTGCAGATGGTACAAAGATAGGTGGAGAAGCAGGGAGTAGGCAGAAGGACCTAGACAGACTGGGAGAATGGACAAAGAAGTGGTAGATGGAATATACTGTAGGGAAGAGTATGGTCATGCACTTTGGCAGTAGGAATAAAAGCGTAGACTAAATGGGGAGAAAATTCAAAAATCAGAGGTGCAGAGGGACTTGGGAGCCCTTGTGCAAGATTCCCTGCAGGTTAACTTGCAGGTTGAGTTGACGGTAAGGAAGGCAAATGAAATGTTAGCTTTCATTTCAAGAGGATGAGAATATATGAATAAGGATGTGATTGAGGCTTTATAAACATTGTTCAGACTGCACTTGCAGTATTTTTAGACCATAAGACATAGAAGCAGAATTAGGCTATTTGGCCCATCAAGTCTGCTCCACCATTTAATCATGTCTGATCCTTTTCTCCCCTCCTCAGTCCCCCTCTCCAGCCTTCTCCCCATAACCTTTGATGTGTCTAATCAAGAACCTATCAGGCTCTGCCTTAAATACACCCAATGACCTGGCCTCCACAGCTGCCTTTGGTAATAAATTCCAAAAATTCACCACCCCCTGGCTAAAGAAATGCCTCCACATCTCTGTTTTAAATGGATGGCCCTTTACCCTGAGGCTGTACTGTCTTGTCCTTGACACCCCCACTCTGGGAAACATCCTTTCCACATCTACTCTGTCTAGGCCTTTCAACATTCGAAAGGTTTCAATGAGATTCCCCGCCCCCATCCTCAGTTTTAGGCCCCTTATCTAAGAAAAGATGCATTGGCGTTGGAGAGAGTCCAGAGAAGGTTCACTACAATGATTCCAGGAATATTGGGTAGTCTAGGACCACCAGGCACAGCCTCAGAATAGAGCAACTTCCCTTTAGAATATAGATGAGGAGGAACTTCTTCAGCCAGAGGGTTGTGAATTTGTGGAATTAATTGCCACTGATAATTGTGGAATCCAAGTCATTGAGTATATTTAAAATGAAGGTTGATATGTTTAAAGGGGAGGTTAATAGGTTCTTAATTAGTCAGGGTGTCAAAGTTTACGGTGAGAAGGCAGGAGAATGAGATTGAGAGGGATAATAAAAAGCCATGATGGGATGGCAGAGCAGTCTCAAAGGGGCCAAATGGCCGAATTCAGCTCCTATGTCTTATGGTCTTGTGTAAGTATCTGAAATTGGTAGTAGACAGGTTCAGTGTACACATGAAGTTCAGTGTATGTTGTCAGCCCTAAGCAAAAGTGGAACCCCATTTTAAAATGCAAACAACAGGAACTCTGCAGATGCTGGAAATTCAAGCAATACACATCAAAGTTGCTGGTGAACGCAGCAGGCCAGGCAGCATCTCTAGGAAGAGGGACAGTCGACGTTTCAGACTGAAACCCTTCATCAGGACTAACTGAAGGATTACTAACTCTCACTAACTCTTCCTTCAGTTAGTCCTGACGAAGGGTCTCGGCCTGAAACGTCGACTGTACCTCTTCCTAGAGATGCTGCCTGGCCTGCTGCGTTCACCAGAAACTTTGATGTGTGTTGTTTGTGGAACCCCATTTTCCTATCTTTTCAGTCCACAAAGAAATATTCCTGTCACAGATCTGAGAACATCAATGTTTTTGCGCACTGCTCATGAAATAAGCTACGAGACTGCATCCTGTCTGTGTGTCTTACACTATTGCTAAATGTTTTGAAATGCAATAAATTCTGACATAATTCAGTCACAATACACTGAATTAATGCTGGGAACATGTTAAAAGGCAAAATGATCATACAATGGACTGCAGGTGAGATGTTCATAATTGATGACCACCAGCAACTGTACATCTTTCATAAATCATGTTACGAGGCACTGAAATATGTATAAGTCACAATGAGATACAGGGAGAAAGGCAAGCACTATATTTTGATGATAGAAAAAGAGACTGGCATTTGACATTTAAAAAGAAGGGAGTCAGACCATTAGGATTCACTTCAAAGAAAAATATGGCTATCCTCTGGGCTTATTTTACGTTTTTCAGCTGTATTGGTGAATTATTAAATTATTATTTTTTAGTGTCCTTGTAATTTCATGGAGACGGTGAGCTCGTTAAGAGGAATTACTGACTGCTGATCTGTAAGGGTGCTGACAGATGGCATTATTAATGCAAGGTGTTTGATTTTGCATTCACTACTGTAGATTCCTCAAGGATGTGCAAGGTCCCATGAAGTTGAATATGGGCACAGAAACCTTTTTGATTATCATCATCTCTTCCTCCGTGAGATGATGAATCCTGCATATTCAACAAAAACTAGAGAAAGTGCCAGAAACAGCAAGGGCACAACATGTACTCAGAGCGGGGGCTTCAAATGCCCGTTACCAAGCTTCATGGCACTGACTGTGCCTTGGAGGGATTGTAGAAGGTAGTGAGTGAACCAATACAGGAATAGGCAGGTTTAGCCTCAACCTCACCAATCTACTCATGATAGAAGTGACACAAAGAATATTTTCTATTATGTTATATATTATTACAGACATACTAAATTGGATTGACCTACAACAACATACTTGGGAGCTTAAAATCTATAATTCATAAGATGTGACTTACTATCAGAATTAGGTTTATTATCAGTAATATTTGTTGTTTTACGGCTGCATTACAGTGAAAGGTATAAAAATTATATGTTATAATATACACCCAGTGGCCACATTATCAGGTACACCTTTACACTTGCTGGTTAATGCAAATATCTAATCAGCCAATCATGTGCTGGCAAAAGCATGCAGACATGGTCAAGATGATCTGTTGTTGTTCAGACCAAACATCAGAATGGGTTAGAAATGTGGCCAAAATGACTTTGATCGTGGAATAATTGTTGGTGTCGTTTGGGTATCTCAGAGATCATTGAGCCCCTGGGATTTGCACACATAACTGCCTCTACAGCTTACAGAGAATGGTGTGGAAATCAAACAAAAAAAGTCAGTGAGCAGCAGTACTGTGGGAGAAAACACGTTGTTAATGAGGCAGGTCAAAGGAGAATGTCCAGACTGGTTCAAGCTGACAGGAAGTCAACATAGCTCAAATAACCACGCGTTACAACAGTGGTGTGCAGAAGAGAATCTCTGAATACACAACATGTCAAATTTGGAAATGGACGGGCTACAGCAGAAGAAGACCATGAACATGTGTTCAGCGTCACTTTATTGGGTACAGGAGGTACCTAATAAAGTGGCCACTGAGTATGTAAATAAACAAACAAATAAATAACTAATACAATAGGACTGGTGAGGTAGTGTTCATGGACCATTTAGAATCATGATGACAGAGTGGAAGAAGCTGTTTTTGGACCCATTACCATTACTGTCAAGGAGAAGTTCAACCCTGGTTTAATGGGGAGTGCAGAAGGCCATAGCAGGTGCAGAAGCAGATGTAAAACAATCTATAAAGCATTTGTGAGCCTGGTGAAGACATACTTGTGCTAAACAGATGAAGTCGTCCGCAATGGAGGGAATTAAATAAACCCACAATAGACAGATCATACCAGAGGTCTGTATTCTGACACTTCTCATTATGAACGGTGGTGGATAATTAACTAGCTAATAGGGCAGCTTCAAGAACAAAACGTAAGTGCTGGAGATAAGGTTGAGTTGTTCATAGTCATGTTCATTCAGATGTACCAAATAGATAATGCATCCTGAGATCCCCACCATCACAGAAAATTCGATTTACTCCATATATTACCAATAAACATGACAGTCCGGATACTGCGAAAGTTGATGGCTGAAGTACTGACCATTGATAAACCAGAACCAGCCAAGCTTTGATTCAATCTGCTCTAATACATTTACAACACTGAGATCTCCCCATCAATGTGGAAAATTTTCTACATAGGCCTTGTGCAAAAAAAATCAGGACAAATCCAACCCAGCTAATTACCAGCCAATCATAAGGCCATAAGATTTTGGGACAGAATTGGACCATTTGGCCCATCGAGTCTATTCTGCTATTCATGGTTGATTTATTTTTGCTCTCAACTCCATCCCTTGTTTTCTTCCCATAACATTTCGTACCCTTACTAATCAAACCTATCAAACTCCATTTTCAGTATTCTACTTAAAGCGTAGAATGTGGAGAGGATGTTTCCTAAGGTGGGGCTATCCAGAACTAGAGTGTACAGCCTCAAAACTGAGGCGCGACCTTTAAAAACAGAGGTAAGGAGGAATTCTTTTAGCCAGAGAGTAGCGAATCTGTGGAATGTTCTGCCACAGATTGTAGTGGAGAACAAGTCCGTTGGTATATCGATGGCAAAAGTTAAAAGTTTCCTGATCAGTCAGGATATCAAAGGATATGGTAAGAAAGCAGGTGTATGGGATTGAGTGGGATCCGGGACAAGCCATGATGGAATGGACCAGCAGCCCTTATGGGCTGAATGGCCTAATTCTGCTCCTATGTCATATAGTCTTATGGTCTACTGAACATCAGTAAGGATTCTAACCTTTATCCAATTCAGTTGTTCTGCACTGAGAGATTGCTTACAAATGTAGCAACCGTAGCAAAGACCGAATGTGACTACTCCTGCAAAGCAATGAGCAATAGAAACATAGAAAACCTACAGCATAATACAGGCCTTTCAGCCCACAAAACTGTGCCGAATATCTCCTTACCTTAAAAGTTACCTAGGGTAACCTATAGCCTTCTATTATTCTGAGCTCCATGTACCCGTCCAGGAGTCTCTTAAAAGATCCTATCGCATCTGCCTCCACCAGCATTGCTGGCAGCCCAGTCCACACACTCACCACTCTCTGTGTAAAACACTTACCCCTAACATTTCCTCTGTATCTACTTCCAAGCACCCTAAAACTGTGCCCTTTCATGCTAAACATTCCAACCCTGGGAAAAAGTCTCTGACTATCCATGCAATCAATGCCTCTCGTCATCTTATACACCTCTAACAGGTCACCTCTCACCCTCCATCGCTCCAAGGCAAGAAGGCCGAGTTCACTCAACCTATTCTCATAAGGCATGCTCCCCAATCCAGGCAACATCCTTGTAAGTCTCCTCTGCATCCTTTCTATGGTTTCCACATCCTTCTTATAGTGAGGTGACCAGAACTGAGCACAGTACTCCAAGTGGGGTCTGACCAGGGTCCTATATATTGCAACATTACCTCTCAGCTCCTAAGCACAATCCCATGGTTGATGAAGCCCAATGGACCGTATACTTTCTTAACCACAGAGTCAACCTGCACAGCAGTTTTAAGTGTCCTATGGACTCGGAACCCAAGATCCCTCTGATCTCCACACTGCCAAGGGTCTTACCATTAATACTATATTCTGCCATCATATTTGACCTACCAAAATAAACCACCTCACACTTATCTGAGTTAACTCCATCTGCCACTTCTCAACCCTGTTTTACATCCTATTGATGTCCCGCTATAACCTCTGACAGCCCTCCACATTATCCACAACACCTCAAACCTTTGTGTCATCAGCAAATTTACTAAACCATCCTTCTACTTCTTCATCCAGGTCATTTATAAAAATCAAGAAGAGCAGGGGTCCCAGAGCAGATCCCTGAGGCAGACCACTGGCCTCTGACTTCCATGCTGAACATAACCTGTCAATAATCACTCTTTGCCTCTGTGGGCAAGCCAGTTCTGGATCCAAAAAGCAATGTCCCCTTGGATCCCATGCCTTCTTACTTTCTCAATAAGCCTTACATGGGGTACCTTGTCGAATGCCTTGCTGAAATCCATATACACTACATCTACTGCCCTACCTTCATCAATGTGTTTCGTCCCATCCTCAAAATATTCAATCAAACTCATAAGGCACGACCTGCCTTTGAAAAAGCCATGCTGACTATTCCTAATCATATTATGCCTCTCCAAATATCCATAAATACTGCCTCTCAGGATCTTCTCCATTAACTTACCAACCACTGAAGTAAGACTCACTGGTCTATAATTTCCTGGGCTATCTCTACTCTCTTTCTTGAATAAGGGAACAACATCTGCAACCCTCCAACCCTCTGGAACTTCTCCCATCCCCATTGATGATGCAAAGATCATCGCCAGAGGCTCAGCAATCTCCTCCCTCACCTCCCACAGTAGCCTGGGTTACATCTCATCCAGTCACAGAGACTTATCCAACTTTATGCTTTCCAAAAGCTCCAGCACATCCTCTTTCTTAATATCTACATGCTTAAGCTTTCAGTCCACTGTAAGTCATCCCTACAATCACCAACATCCTTTTCCGTAGTGAATAACTGAAGCAAAATATTCATTAAGTACCTCTGTTATCTCCTCCAGTTCCATACACACTTTTCCATTGTCACACTTGATTGGTCCTATTCTCTCACGTCTTATCCTCTTGCTCTTCACATACTTGTAGAATGCCTTGGGGTTTTCCTTAATCCTGTCCACTAAGACCTTCTCATGGCCCCTTCTGGCACTCCTAATTTCTTTCTTAAACACCTTCCTTCTAGCCTTATAATCTCCTAGATCTCTATCATTACCTAGTTTTTTGAACATTTCTTAAGCTCTTCTTTTCTTCTTGACTAGATTTACAACAACCTTGTACACCACGGTTCCTGTACCCTACCATCCTTTCCTTGTCTCATTAGAACTTAACCTACGCAGAACCCCATGCAAATATCCCCTGAACTTTTGCCCAATTTCCTCCGTACATTTCCCTGAGAAAATCTATTCCCAATCTTTGCTTCCAAGTTCCTGCCTCATTGCCTCATATTTCCCCTTACTCCAATTAAGCACTTTCCCAGCTTGTCTGTTCCTACCCCTCTTCAATGCTATGATAAAGGAGGTAGAATTGTGATCGTTATCTCCAAAACGCTCTCCCACTGAGAGACCTGACATCTGACCAGATTCATTTCCCATACTAGATCAAGTACAGCCTCTCTTCTTGTAGGGTTATCTACATATTGTGTCAAGAAACCTTCTTGAGCACACCTAACAAACTCCATCCCATCTAAACCCCTCGCTCTAGGGTCAAGCCAATCAATATTTGGGAAATTTAATTCTCCCACCACGACAACCCTGTTATTATTACACCTTTCCAGAATCTGTTTCCCTATCTGCTCCTCGATATCCTTGTTACTATTGGGTGGTCTATAAAAAACACCCAGTAGAGTTGTGGACCCCTTCCTGTTCATAACATCCACCCACAGAGACTCCGTAGACAATCCCTTCATGTCTTCCTACTTTTCTGCAGCCATGACACTATCTCTGATCAACAGTGCCACTCCCCCACCTCTTTTGCCATTATGTGAGAGCCGGGCAGTTACTCTGGTAAGTGATTTTCAGCTGGGAAAATGCTCAAATATGTGCACTGGCAAGTTGGGGTAGTGATAAATGTGTAATGTTCACCTACACTTGAGGACATATTTTTACAGCTGCCTCAGGGCTGGCTAAGTTGGAAGTTTAGTGCTGAGGATCAGCAAGAAATGCTGGGCCATTTAACCATGAGGATAGGGTGAGATGATTAGCTTGGCGCCCTCTTGCGGCATGATCAGCCGTGTTGGGATCAGTAGTAATATAGTTCCATTGGCTCTTCTGGGTTGACCACCTGATACTTTAGATCCTATAATGTAGTTGTGCACAGACACAACAAATTGGCGAGAAGTACGAACCTGAATGTCTGAAAATATCATGAACTGCACTGACAGTTACAGCACGATTACAGGACAAAAGGATGAAACTGCGAGAGTTGCACAGTACAGAGAAGGCCGTCACAGACACTAACAAAGGCCTGAGTACAGTGCATAGTAACAGTGAAAGACATGCAGAATTTAAAATGAAAATAAAATGCTGATGGCTTCAGTTGGGAAAGTTGACGAATCTGATAGCGCTAATGAAGGCTGGGAGTCGTATATCAAGACGGTTGAACTGTGTTGTAATGTGAACAACTTGGAGGAGCAAAAGAAAGCTCCTACGCTTCTTAGCTTAATGAGCCCAAGAACATACAGTGTCTTACGTACCTAGTAACCCCTGCAAAGCCAGCAAGCAAGATGTTCAATGAAATTGTTACAATTCTACAAAATCACTTGAGCCCTAAGCTGCTGGTAATAGCTGAGGATTGAGATTTTACATAAGAAATCAGTCAAAAGATAAAATCTTTTCTGAATACATTGCTGAACTGCGCAATATTTCTCAGTACTGTGACTTTAGAGATGGACTTTCTGATGCATTAAGGGACAGCATTGTATGTGGCGTATATATTCAAAGCGCTTAAAAGAGGCTACTGTCTGAAAGAGACCTAACCTTAGAACAGGCATTGACCATTGCAATATCATTAGAGACTGCAGCAAAGGATGTGGCACAACTATAGAAAAGCAGGTTAGAATGTGAAATGCACAAAATATCCCTGAATGGTGCAAAAAGCCAAAAATGTTATCGATGTGGCAAATCTTCCCATGTTGCAACTAACTGTTGGTTCAAAGAAAAAGTCTGCAGAAAGTGTCACAGACAAGGTCACATAGCGAGAGTGTGAAAGGAAGACAAAAAGCACAACACAGTTAACAATCTCAAACACAAAACTAAGTAAATGCATAAAGTTACCAACAGTAGAACAGAATCAGACAATACAGAATCTGACAAAGGTGAACTATCATGCCTAGAACTGCATAGTATAACTGAAGCAGATCGCAAAATAGCATGGATCATAATAGATGTGTCCGGTGTAAAACTGGAAATGGAGCTGGATACTTTGTCCATAATTCCAGAGGCTGACTACAACAGACTGTTTTCTAAGATACCATTAGAAAAGACCTCAGTGATGCTACAGGTGAAAAAGTGGCTCCCAAAAGCAAACTGAAAGTAAATGTGACTTATGGAGGCCAAACACAACAGTTGGAGCTTTATGTATTGAAAAATGGAGGGCCAATGCTTTTCAGGCGTGAATGGTTGAGAAAAATTGAACTAGACTGGCACTCAGTCAAAGCTCTCAGTATGGCATCAACAGGCAACTGCAACCCAAATGGTAGCACTAACCAGAGGCTGCCACAGCCACTTAATGCTAATCAGAAGTTATTTCAGAAGGGAATAGATAAACAGATCGACAACTTGGCCAAAAGCTGTTCAGGATACCAAAAATTTCAAAATGCACCCCCACAGGCACCACTACATCTGTGTGAGTGGCTGTCTTCACAATGGCAAAGAGTGCATATTGACTTTGCTGGGCCATTCATGGACTCCTTGTTCCTGATTGCTGTGGATGCTCATTCAAAGTGGCGGAGGTTATACCAAGGAAGTCAACCACTTCAGCAAAGGCTGTCTCCACTCTGAGGAATATCTTTTCCAGAAATGGCTTACCAGAACAAATTATGAGTTACAATGGACCACAATACTCGTCAGAAGAATTCCAACTATTCATGAACAAGAATTGCTGGGGGCTGGGAATCGAACTGAAGAGATGGAGGAAGAGGTGGTTGGCTCACAAATCGAGAAAGCTTGTAGACAGTGTAAGAGGAAGGATAGGCAGATGATAGAGAAGGGATGCTCTCAGACTGATGATTTGAGATGTGCCTATTTTAATGCAAGAAGTATCATGAACAAAGCAGATGAGCTTAGAGCATGGATCAGTACTTGGAGCCATGACGTTATGGCCATTACAGTGAATTGCATGGCTCAGGGGCAGGAATGGCTACTTGGAGCACCAGGATTTAGATGTTTCAGAAAGGACAGGGAGGGAGGCAAAACAGGTAGGTGTGTGGCACTGCTGATCAGAGATAGTGTCATAGCTGCAGAAAAGTAGGAAGTCATGGAGGGATTGTCCACTGAGTCTCTGTGGGTGGAAGTTAAAACAGGAAGGGGTCAATAACTCTACTGGGGGTTTTTAATAGACCATACAATAGTAACAGGGACATCGAGGAGCAAATAGGGAGACAGATAATGGAACGATACAATAACAGGGTTGTTGTGATGGGAGACTGTAAATTCCCCAAAATTGATTGGCATCTCCCTAGAGCAAGAGGTTTAGATGAGGTGGAGTTTGTTAGGTGTGTTCAGGAAGGTTTTCTGACACAATATGTTGATAAGCCTACAGGAAGAGAGGTTGTACTTGATCTGGTATTGGGAAATGAACGTGGTCAGGTGTCAGCTCTCTCAGTGGGAGAGCATTTTGGAGATAATGATCATAATTCCATCTCCTTTACCATAGCATTGGAGAGAGATAGGAACAGACAATTTAGGAAAGCTTTTAATTGGAGTAAGGGGAAATATGAAGCTATCAGGCAGGAACTTAGAAGCATAAATTGGGAACAGATATTCTCAGGGAAATGTATGGCAGAAATGTGGCAAATATTCAGGGGATATTTTGTGTGGAGTTCTGCATAGGAATGTTCCAATGAGACAGGGAAAGGATGGTTTGGGTACAGGAACCGTGGTGTACAAAGGCTGTTTTAAATCTAGTCAAGAAGAAAAGAAGGGCTTACGAAATGTTCAAAAAGCTAGGTAATGATATAGATCTAGAAAATTATAAGGCTAGCAGGGAAGAGCTTAAGAAAGAAATTAGGAGAGCCAAAAGGGACCATGAGAAGGCCGTGGCAAGCAGGATTAAGGAAAACTCCAAGGCATTCTACAAATATGTGAAGAGCAAGAGGATAAGACGTGAGAAGATAGGACCAATCAAGTCTGACAGTGGAAAAGTGTGTATGGACCGGAGGAGATAGTAGGGCTAATTAATGAATATTTTGCTTCAGTATTCACTACGGAAAAGGATCTTGGCGATTGTAGGGATGGCTTACAGCCGACTAAAAAGCTTGAGCATATAGACACTAAGAAAGAGGATGTGCTGGAGCTTTTGGAAAGCATCAAGTTGGATATGTCACCGGGACCAGATGAGATATACTCCAGGGCACTGTGGAAGGCAAGGGAGGAGATTGCTGAGCCTCTGGCAATATTCTTTATATCATCAATGGTGACAGGAGAGGTTCCAAGTGAATGGTGGGTTGCAGATGTTGTTCCCTTATTCAAAAAAGGGAGTAGAGATAGCCCAGGAAATTATAGACCAGTGAGTCTTACTTCAGTGGTTGATAAGTTGATGGGGAAGATCCTGATAGGCAGTATTTATGAACATTTAGAGAGGCAGCATATGATTAGGAATAGTCATCATGGCTTTGCAAAGGTGGTTTATTTTGGTAGGTCAAATGTGATGGCAGAATATAGTATTAATGGTACGACTTTTGGCAGTGTGGAGGATCAGAGGGATCTTGGGGTCCGTGTCCATAGGACACTCAAAGCTGCTGCACAAGTTGACTGTGTGGTTAAGAAGGCATCCAGTGCATTGGCCTTCATCAACCGTGGGATTGAGTTTAGGAGCCGAGAGGTAATATTGCGGCTATATCAGCAACTGCAACTTCAAGACTGGACAGAAAGTCCTAGCACGTGATAACCAAGAAGACAAGTGAACGCCCAGTAGGATAGCTGCAAGAACTAGACCACTGATGTACACACTGGATGTTGGAGATCAGACATGTAGACGTCATGTGGACCAGACACTGGATGCTCAACCAATGAGCACACCTGAGTCGACTGCATCCAACAAAGTAGACACATTACAATCACCGGAATTACCTCTCAGTGACGATGTCACTAACAGCAATGTGACACTGGAAACCAAGAGCGTTGTCTCAGACAAGTCACCTGCCAAACATGACACCACTCTAGAGGCATATCCTGAAAGAAACCGTGCGCCACCCAAAAGACTGAACCTTTAGAACTGTGAAGTTAATTACGGAATGTTATTGTGAAAGCATGTTTATTTGGAATATGGGTTTATGAAAGGGAAATTGAATGTTTTGTACACATACAGTTTTACAGTGCATTAATCGAAAGGGGGAGGAAGTGTAATGTATGGACCTATTTCTTTTAGAGCAAGGCCCCCCTTAGCACTATGTATTGATCTGTCATCTGTGCATGTGCTGTGAGCTACGCATGCACATCGTTTTTTCTCTCTCTCTCTCTCTCTGCAATGTGAATACACTAGTTAAAGTCATCTCCCACGTGTGTGCATTTAATTGATACGCAGTTGTGCACAGACACAACAAGGAAGTTTCCTACAGTGGGGGAGTATAGGACCAGAGGGAATAGCTTCAGAGCAGAGGGACAGCAGATGAGGAAAAAATTAATTAACTAGAGGGTGGTGAATCTGTGGAATTCATTGCCACAGACAGCTGTACAGGCCAAGTCATTAGGTATATTTAATGCAGAAGTTGATAGCTTCATAATTAATTGGGGCATCAAAGGGTACAGGGGGAAGACAGGAGAATAGGGTTGAGAGCGATATGGAATGGTGGAGCAGATTCAATGGGACAAATGGCTTAATTCTGCTCCTATGTCTTATGATCTTCAAAGTTCAAAGGTCAAAGTAAATGTATTAACAAGGTACATAAATGTCACTATATGCAATGCTGAGGTTCATTTTCTTATGGGCATACTCAATAAATCCAATAACCATCATGGAATCAATGAAAAACTGCACCACAGGGCGGACAACCTGTGAGCAAATGACTGGGGGAAGAAGCTGCCTCCAATCCTAACAGTTTTGCCCTAATGCTACAATACCTCCTGTCTAATGGTACGGGTCAAATAAGTCATTGGACAGATAGCAGGAAACATTGACAATGCTAAGGGTCCCCCATACACAGAGCTCCAGATAAGTACTTCTGATGAATGGAAGACTGCTTCGCAAGCACCTATGCACCATCCACCAGAAGAAACGTGGTTTCCAGTGCCACCTATTTTAATTCCACTTCCCATTCCCATTCTGACATGTCAATCCATGGCCTCCGCTACTGCCACGAGAGGCCACACTCAGGTTGGAGGAACAACACCTTAGCTTCCAACCTGATGGCATGAACATCGATTTCTTGAACTTCTGGTAATTCTCCCCAACTTCCTTCACCATTCCCCACCCCCTTTTCTCTCTCTCACCTTATCTCCTTGCCTGCCCATTGTCTCCCTCTGGTGCTCCTCCTTCCTTTTCTTTTTTCCACAGCCTCTGTCTTCTCCTGTTAGATACCGCCTTCTCCAGCCCTGTATCTCTTTCACCAATCAATTTCCCAGCTTATTACTTCATCCCTCCCCCTCCCAGTTTCACCAATCACCTTGTGTTTCTCTCTATCCTCCCACCATCTTTTAAATCTACTCCTCATCTTTTTTTCTTCAGTCCTGCTGAAGGGTCTCAGCCCAAAACGTCAACTGTACTCTTTTCCATAAGTGTTGCGTGGCCTGCTGAGTTCCTCCAGCATTTTATGTGTGTGTTGTTTGGATTTCCAGCATCAGCAGATTTTCTCTTGTTTGTAATATTACATAAGCCTTTATTTTTGGCTCAGGATGTCCCTTTGCGTAGATTTTGGCTAAACATGGTTTAAAGCAGGATTTGCCTTGGAAGCCTGCCTTCCATAGCTTTGTGTATGAGGAAGTGGCTTCATCTGATAGGTGCTCAGCTAGCTCCCCACCGTGCTCTGCTGCGAGTGTGCTGAACCAAGCAATAGCCCAAGGTACTGGCCCTGTATGAAGTGCTAATACGTGCTGGTCACTGTTGCACTCAGTGCGGTGTATGCTCGATTTACAGACTTTAGCTTGATGTAATATTGACGCACAACGCTTGAAGCATATTGAGTGCTCTTTTAGTAAGCATCTCTGGTATGCGAGTGGTTTTTCTCTGAATCCTCTGCACGTCCTTAAGGGGTGAGATTTCTTATGGACAAGGCATTGTCTATCAGGGTTTATAACAAGAGTTCTTTACTTCAGCATTGCTGGTTGTGATAGGGGTTTTGGTTTTCCGGAGACCTGTCTTTAAATGAAGTGTTACCAGAAGTTGAGAGCACAAAAGTGGGGTAATTTTGCAGCCGACAAAGTCCACAAAGAATGAAGATGGTGGATGGGGAATGATGCTTCATTTTATACCTGAACCCTTCAGTTATCCACTGTTCTTGGATATTATGAGGTAGTTTCTCCATAATGGGGCTTATTCCTCTTGCTGTGTCCAAGAAATTCAGGCCTAGTAGGTAACCCTAAATTGTGGCAGCTTCCAGTTCCTTCAATAGATCTGCAATGACTCCGCACCAAGCCACTTACAAAGAAGATCTAGTACTTCACTAGTTTTGTGACTTAGTCTTTCCACAGCATTGCAAAAGCTTGACTTCCAGGAGAGATAACTGGCAGACTGATTGTTGAACACTTTTAGTGCCGCTGTGACTATGCCTTGACGAGCCAGATACCAAGCCAAATCTAATGCACATGCAGCTCATGATAAGAGTGTAGAGGAGACTAGTTTGCCAAATGTGTACCCTGGGATGGATGCAAGTTCAGTCCGTCCATATCTGTGCGGATGAGATCGGCATCAGTAGCAACCCTTGTCTGAGGTATTTGCAGTGGTAGGTCGGCAGAAGGGTGTTTCTCTGCTGCTGTAGACCTTGACTGTCAATACCTAGATTATGTGAAAGACATGTTAGCTGAGTGGTTTGTTCAGCTTTGCTTTGTAAAGCTGAAGCACTTTTTTTTAAACAGCCAAATGTGTTTGGATTTATTCTTTAGTAGGTTGCATTGGCTGTTGTGATGGCAAATCATGACTAGTTCCAGTTAAAGACTGACAACAGTCTAAGTCAGCTGCTGCCTCATACAGGTTTGCCTCTGCTGAAGCAGTCCCAGCTTCACACTCTTCCTTGAGCACACAATGTAGCCATTATATGTTCTCCCTCTTCTTCCATCTCAATTTCACACTTACCATAGGCTCTCATTCGTTCTGCTTCAGCTTTGGCTCCTTCTCTTGCTGCAGATATGCTATTTGTGTCTAAGCAATAGATGAGTCGCATTCTGACCTGACCTCCAAGTCTTGGTGATCGACGTCACTCGAGCCGGAAGCTGACATCGTCACATCTCCAGTCTGGGGCAAAGCCTTTGAAGACGAGCAACTTTTTCACTCTGGTGTCCTCACTGAGTGTGTGGACACCGCTCTGCAGCGAGCTAAACAACTTCTCAACAATCACCTGTAACCCTCAGGTTTGGCCAACAGCGTTAGTCTAGGGAAGACAGTCTCTGGCTCCACCAAACGTGTGAAATCTGAGGTGCAAAATCACTTGTTTGTGTGGATGCTGTGTGATCTGTTCCCCTGTTACAAATCAGTACCATGAAATAACAAACAGTACACCAGAAGCAATTAAACGATTTAGCTTTATAATTCTTAATTTGACTAAAGGAATAGTAAAGAAAAACAAAAGGAAAAGGACCCATTTTAATGAAACAGTCTAATGTGCTCTAATTGGAGTTCATGGTTTCCCTTCCGTTAGTCCTCCATCGATTTCCCTGGGCTTCATCAACTCCTGGCCCCATTCCAAGTCCACTCCACCCTGCTCTCTACGACCTCTCCTTTCTGGCATCTTCTCTTTTCATCTCTCGCCGAACAAAAGACCCAGATCACCTCAGTCTCAAGCACACAACAAGAAAAAAAACACTCCCTTCACTGGACGGCCCACATTCCAAAGCCCCCATTATCTCTAGCCATAACCCAAACACTGCTGCTACAGAAAAACCGTTACATTAGCAGTGAAAGCTTTCCCAGGGTGTTACACACCCAAAATAGAAGCATCTGCAGATTTTCTTGTGTTTGCATAGAAGCTTTCTTTCTGGGTTTTTAATGAAATTTCTTTCTTTTAAGAAATTGCTGTTTCATGGGCAAATAATGAGTATATGATGAATGACTTTCCACCATGTGCCATAAATCAGAATTTGAAAACTACCTGCAAAGTAAGTGGGATAAAAAAAACCTTGTGTATAAGAAGTGATATTCATACAAACGTAACTACACCTCTAGAGGTTAGAACAAATATACCCAATGACTTGGCCTCCACAGCAACCTGTTGCAATTAATTCCACAGATTCAACACCCTCCGACTAGAGAAATTCCTCCTCATCTCTGTTCTAAAGGGATGTCCTTGTATTCTGAGGCTGTGCTCTCTGGTCCTAGACCCACCCACTATGGGAAACATCCTCTTCACATCCACTCTATCAAGGCCTTTCAATTTTGATAGGATTCAATGAGATCTTCCCTCATTCTTCTGAACTCCAGCAAGTACAGGCCCAGAGCCAAGGAACATTCTTCATACATTAGCCCTTTTATTTCTGGGATTATTCTCGTGGACCTCCTTTGGGCCTTCTCCATCATCACAGTCAACAGACTAGTGTAAGTAGTCTACACTCAATCATTAGCGAAGTGATGGATGGTGTAATTGACAATGCTATCAGACAACACCTACTCACCAATAATCTTCTCATCAGGGCCATTCAGCTCCAGATCTCATGACAGAATTGGTCCAAACCTAGACCAAGCAACTAAGGAGGCAATAACAACCTTTGAGATCAAGAGGGAATCTGCCTTGGAGCCCTAGTAAATTTGAAGTCAGTGGGCATCACTGAATGGCGTTACATCTTTTACAAAGGAAAACAGTTGTGATCCTTGGAAGTCAATCACTCCAGCCCCAGGATATCACTGCAGGTGTTCCTTAAGGCAGTGCCCATGATCCAAACATCTTCAGCTGATTTATCCATAACATTCCTCTACTCTACAGCCAAAAGTGGGGATGTTATTGATAATATCATATCATAATGTTCAATTCTCTTCACAAATCCTCAGCAAATGAAGCAGACCATGCTTGCATACAACAAGAATCTAGGGAACATACATCTAAGTAACATTCATAGCCTAACCCTATCCCAGCCCTTAACATTCAAAAGCATGATCAATATAATAGGCATCCATTAAGTCTCGTGAGACCATGGATTTGCACCTTGGAAGGTTTCCAGGGCGCAGGCCTGGGCAAGGTTGTATGGAAGACCAACAGTTGCCCATGCTGCAAGTCTCTCCTCTCCACGCCACTGATGTTGTCTAAGGGAACGGTATTAGGACCCATACACCTTGGCACCAGTGTCATCGCAGAGCACTGTGTGGTTGAGTGCCTTGCTCAAGGACACACACACTGCCTCAGCCAAGGCTCGAACTAGCGACCTGCAAATCACTAGACGAACACCTTAACCACTTGGCCATGCGCCAACACATGATCAATATATAATTATATATTGTCTTCCATGATCAATATATGATTAAACACAAGTCAGTGACTTCATCTTGCTTTAGGGAGAATAAGTTGCATGTGTACAGGAAAATAAGGAGAGGAAGCAGTGTACTCATGGGATTACTTCCATTGCATAAATGTATTGCTAGATGGCTTCCTTCTGTGCCATTATAAGATGCATCAGGGGTTAATAAAGGGTAAAGAAAACTTGATTGATAAATGTTAAGGAGGGGATAACTCTAGTCATCATATGAAGGGGAAATAACAATCATTAATGATGAGGGTATTTGTATAACTAATCATTTTTCTTTCATTTAATTTCTCCTTCCCCCCTTTCATTCCTTCTTTTTCTCTGATCCCTGACTTTCTCCCATCATCCCTTCACAATCCAAATCTCATTTCTTTTCCTTCCCACATATCCAATAACTGGCCAAAGAGAGAGAAGGAAGTGAAGATGAAGAGTGAAGGTCCTTCAATTTCACAGCTTTGCTTATAACTGAAGGTGAAATAGAGAAGGGATCTGGAGCTGGTAGGCAATGGGCAGATGCATGCTGCAGAAAGAAGGGAAAGAATTGTGGAGGCACCAGCTCGTTGTGGGATAAGATCTCAAATGCATTCAACCTTATAGGACTCAAAAGACATAAGTGGGTCAGGCTGCAGAAGAAAGTTCTAAAGTTCAAAGTAAATTTATTATCAAAGTATATATATGTCACAGTATACTACCTTGAGATTCATATTTTTGCAGGTATTCCTAGCAGAAGAAAGAAATATGATAGAATCAATAAAAAAATACAAACGTTTGTACATACAAACACTGACAAAGAACCAATGTGCAAAAGAAGACAGATTGTGTAAAAACAAATAATAATAATAATAACACACTTAGATTAACAACACCTAGGACACAGAGAGGAAGGGGAATACCAAACATTAAAACATCACACAGCAGTTAGATAAAACTTCTAAGGATATATTTTTATCAATTGAAAACAGGATTCAGCACTCCACATGAGCATATGCAATCTGATAGGAGGTACACACCACCAAACGTAAATGAAAGCACAACCCAGAAAAATGAAGAAGTTATCACAACAGAAGAAATAGAGCATGACTATCCATGGAAGACATCCCCAGACTAGATGCAGACAAGAAAGTGTCGAACATCTGTTTCAGAGTTGGAGACCTCGTCCCAGAAACAGAGGGGTTCCTTGTGGCAATACAGGACCAGGTGGTTAACACAAAAAATATCAAAATGCATTCTAAAAAACCAACAAATTCAAGATAATAAATACAGAAAATGCCAAGAGAAACCAGAGACAATCCAACACATTACAGGATTCTGCAGCAGTTTAACTCAATCTGATTACTTACACAAGCACAATCAAGTGGCAAACCTCATTCACCAAAATCTTGCTTTAAAATACAAACTCAAAAAAGACTCCATACCTTACTGATTCAGTTTTAGAGTCAGAATCCTACAAATTATATTATGACCAATCCATTGTTACAGATTGGGTAATCTATAATAATTGTCCAGATATAATATTACAGGATAAACAAGCAAGAACAATTTACTGGATACATATAACCATTCCAATCACACATAAAATACAGAAATCAATAAGTGAAAACATCAGAAATGTGCTGAATTAAAAGAGGAAATAGAAAGACTATGTAACATGAACAGGGTATACATTGTCTAAATAGTAATATATAGTGATATCAGCCCAAAGTCACTACACCGTAGCATTAAGCAATTAGACTTATACAGCAATATTTATGTAAATCTCCAGAAATCACAATAGTAAACATCACTAGAGTAGTCTGAAAATTCCTAGCAATTGAGAAATGAGTGTGCTTGGCTATGCCTGTACCTCAGGTTTTACCAGCTTGAGCTGAGAAAAAAAATTAAAATAGCAATAATAAATAAATGGCACTGCTGATCAGAGATAATGTCACGGCTGCAGAAAAGGAGGAACTCATGGAGGAATTGTCTACTGAGTCTCTGTGGGTGGAAGTTAAAACAGGAAAGGGGTCAATAAATCTACTGGGTGCTTTTTATAGACCACCCAACAGTACCAGGGACATCGAGGAGCAGATAGGGAGACAGGTTCTGGAACCGTGCAATAATAACAGGGATGCCGTGATGGGAGATTTTAATTTCCCAATATTGATTCGCATCTCCCTAGAGCGAGGGGTTTAGATGGGGTGAAGTTTGTTAGGTCTGTTCAGGAGGGTTTCCTGACACAGTATGTAGACAAGCCTACAAGAGGAGAGGCTATACTCCATCTGGTATTGGGAAATGAACTTGGTCAGGTGTGAGGTCTCTCAGTGGGAAAGCATTTTGGAGATAGTGATCACAATTCTATCTCCTTCACTATAGCATTGGAGAGGGATAGGAACAGACAAGTTAGAAAAGCTTTTAATTGGAGTAAGGGAAAATATGAAGCCATCAGGCAGACACTTGGAAGCATAAATTGGGAACAAATGTTCTCAGGGAAATGTACAGCAGAAATGTGGCAAATGTTCAGAGGATATTTGTGCGGCGTTCTGCGCAGGTACATTCCAAAGAGACAGGGAAAGGATGGTAGGGTACAGGAACCGTGGTGTACAAAGGCAGTTGAAAATCTAGTCAAGAAGAAAAGAAAAGCTTATGAAAGGTTCAAGAAACTAGGTATTGATAGAGATCTAGAAAATTAGAAGGCTAGCAGGAAGGAGCTTAAGCGTGAAATTAGGAGAGACATAAGGGGCCATGAGAAGGCCTTGGTGAGCAGGATTAAGGAAAACCCCAAGGCATTCTACAAGTATGTGAAGAGCAAGAGGATAAGGCATGAGAGAATAAGACCAATCAAGTGTAATAGTGGGAAAGTGTGTATGGAAACGGAGGAATTAGCGGAGGTACTTAATGAATACTTTACCTAAGTATTTACTACAGAAAAGGATCTCAGCGATTGTAGGGATGACTTACAATGGACTGAAAAAATTGAGCATACAGACTTTAAGAAAGAGGATGTGCTGGAGCTCTTGAAAAGCATCAAGTTGGATAAGTCACCGGGACCAGACGAGATATACCCAGGCAACTGTGAGAAGCGAAGGAGGAGATTGCTGAGCCTCTGACTATGTATGATCTTTGCCTCATCACTGGGGTCTGGAGAGGTTCTGGAGTATTGGAATGTTGCAGATGTTGTTCCCTTGTTCAAGAAAGGGAGTACAGATACTCCAGGAAATTATAGACCAGTGAGTCTTACTTCAGTGGTTGGTAAATTGATAGAGAAGATCCTGAGAGGCAGGATTTGTGAACATTTGGAGAGGCATAATATGATTAGGAATAGTCAGCATGGGTTTGTCAAAGGAAGGTCGTGCCTTATGAGCGTGATTGAATTTTTTCAGGATGTGACTAAACACATTGATGAAGGTAGTCCATAGATTGTGGAATTAACTCTGAGTTGAGATGAGTTAAGTTATCCATGCCACTTCAGGACCCCGATGGTTGAAGGGCAATAATTGTTCCTGAACCTGGTGGTGTGAGATCTAACCCTCCTGTACCCCCTTCCCGCCGGCGGCAGAAAACAGAAACAAAAAGCAGAGAATGTCACAGAGGCTCTGTAGATTGGGTTTTTTCTTTTGAATCACTACAGAAGAGGGCTGCAGGGCGAGCATATCGTACTACTGTGGTAATAGGCAAATTGCAGCAGCAGTCCAGGTCCTTCTGCAGGCAGAAGTGAAATCAAGCCATAACCAACCTCTCAAACCACTTCATCACAGGAAATGTGAGTGCTACCAGGCAATAGTCGTTGAGGCAGCTCATCCTGCTCTTCTTATGCACTGGTATGATTGCTGCCCTTTTAAAGCAGGTATGAACCTCCGACTGCAGCAGTGAGAAGTTGAAGATATCTTTGAATACGTTGGACAGTTGGGTGGCCACAGATTTTCAATACTCAGCCAGGTACTCCACTGGAGCCTGAGTTCACCCTCTTGAAACGTGTTCTGATATCACCCTCTGAGGAAGATAGGTGTCGGATGCTGTGGGGATTTGCACAGGTGTAGTGTTATTCTCTGTTTCTAAGCATGCATGAAAGGCATTGCTCATCGGGGAGTGAGGCATCACTGCCACTTATGCTGTTGGATTTTACTTTATGTGCAATAATGGCATACAAATCCTGCCACAACTGTTATGCATCTGATTGAGTCTCTAACTTAACACACAATTACCTTCTTACTCTCGTAATGGCCTTCCATAGCTCATACTTGAACTTTTTGTGAGGTTCTGGGTCACTGGTCTTGAATGCCACAGATTAAGCCCTCAAAAGGAAAATCACAGTCTGCTCATGCAGGCCTTGGGAAAACTTGGTATGTTCTCAAAGGCACACACACGTCCACTCAAGTCTGGATGAAATCAATGACGGTCAATGTGTATTCATATGACTTGCATATTGAATGGATATTAAATATTCTGCAGCAAGTTAGAGCTGAGATTTAACAGCATATCTTTCTTTAAAAAACGTCAAACAGCCTTCAGTGGTTCAAAGCTGCAAAAATGTAAGCTATTCAGTTTCATTCCTGAATGCTGCCAATTGCTGGTTAAGTGGAAATTATTTGCCAAATTATTTTCCTTTTTTCTCTTCCAACCATCTTATTCTCACTTTACTCCCACTTTACCTAATTTGACTCCAATTCACCCTCCTCTATCATTCCAATATTTATCCTTTCTATCTTCCATGAATATTGTGCCCACAATTCAGCACTGTCCCATAGACTTTGGTTTCATATTTCAAACTCACATCAATTATGGAAGTCAAGTCACAAGGATAGAGGGGAAAGTTTATCATTGTGAAGCCTTGAGGTGATTTCTCCACCA
Organism: Mobula birostris; assembly: GCF_030028105.1. Classification (NCBI taxonomy): domain Eukaryota; kingdom Metazoa; phylum Chordata; class Chondrichthyes; order Myliobatiformes; family Myliobatidae; genus Mobula; species Mobula birostris. The sequence goes on from NC_092375.1 coordinate 160,899,278, forward strand.
ATATCTGGCAAAACATGTAAATATCTCTGTGTCTCAGGAAACAATTAGAGGAGACTTGACCCAAACGCAGAGCAGTGGAGATGATTCAGCACTGAGCAGTAACTTCAAGATTTACTATATAAGCTATCTAAACATACCCACGGCAGAGGATGTTTGTAGATTGTGGGACAGCTCAGCCCAGAGCAAATACTTCTTCCATGTGGAAGGGTTAGAGGCAGCGAAGCGTCACAGAAACCTCTCCACTTACTGTTTAGCTCTTTTTGACTGACTGTTAGTCTGTGGATGATAGCAAGAGGACAACCTCACTGCGGAGTGGAGGAAGGATCAGAAGGCTTGCTACAAAGTGAATTGTGGGCCCTGGTCTGAAACAATGTCCTGGGAGAGTCCATGGAGGAAAACTACATATTGGAGAACCAGGTCTGCTCTCTCAGAGGATCTGGGAGGTTGGAACAATGGACTGAGGTGTCAATCTCCATTTCAGCTGAGTCAAACTGTCATGACAGAGTGTCTGCCTTAGTGTTCTGGGAGAAGGGTCAGAAGAAGATGGTGAAATTAAATTTCTTGAAGAAGAGGGCCCAGCGAACCTAATGTGGTTTGAGTTAGCAGATCTACTGAATGGACATGAGGTTCTGGTGGTCAGTCCAGATCACGAAGGGCTTGATGCTTCCTATCAGCCAATGTCTCCATTCCTCCAAGGTCCATTTAAAGACGAGTAGTTATCTGTCTCTTACTTCATAATGGCACTGTATAGAGTTGAACTTATGTGAGAAGAAGGCACAAGGGTGTGTCTTCCCACCTGGCCCTCTCTGGAAGAGGATGGCCTTAGCACCCACATAATATGTGTTGACCACTACCACAAATTTTACAGAGCAGTTTGGATGGCAGAGAATGCGGGTGGTGGTGAAGCATCTCTTGAACTCCTCACAAGCAGAATCCACGGCAGCAGACCAGGTTATCCGTGATGCAGGTGATTTGGGAGGGAGGTGAGAAGAGTGGCTGTAGTTCCTGATGAAACAACGTAGAAGTTGCCAAGCTATTTACCAATAGTGTGCACTTTCTCTGGGTCCATGGTTATGCCTTGAGATGAAAGGACATAAACCAGGTAGAAGATGACTGGGCTGTGGGACTGACATTTCCTTAAACTTACAGTACAGTTGGTTTTTGAGGAGAAGCTGAAGGACTGAACGGAGTGACAGATATGGTCTTGGAGGTCCTTGGAGAAGATGAAGATGTCGTCAAGATAGATAAACTTATACTTGTATAGCATATCTCAGTGGACCTCATTGATGAAGGCTTAGGAAAATGACTGTTGGAAAGTCAGGTAGGTATCATGAGGTATCCGTAGTAGCCGGTGGCTGTCGTGAACATCGTCCTCCACTCATTCACCTGGCGGATGTGGATCAGGTTACAAACGCTCCATAGATCCAGTTTGATGAAGATCTGGGCCCCATGGAGTGTTTCAAATGCTCTATCCATCAACGGGAGGAGCTATTGATTCTTGATGGTGATTTTGTGGAGTCCACGGTAGTCAACTCAGGGACAAAGACCCCCAGCTTTCTTTTTGACAAAGAAGAATCCAGCTGGAGAGCGGAATGGTAAAATGAAGCCATGCTGTGGCACTTAGATGAGGTAGTCATTCGTGGCTTGGATCTCAGCAGAGGAGAGAGAGGTCAGTGGAGTGGAGTGGTCTGTGAGGCAGCAGGGAGCCGCTTCCCTTTTATTGAAGGAAATAGCTAAGTCATGGTGTTCCTATGGGAGTTTCATGATGTTGAGAGATTCCTTCATCTCCACAAATTTAAGGGGCGAAGTCAACTGAGGTTGTAGGGAGGTGGCCTGGCAGATGGGTCCCCAACTCAGCAGCAAACCAGATGACCAGTCAAAGTGAGGATCGTGAGTGGAGAGCCAAGGGTGTGTTGGCTGAATAAATAAGGAGGAATTGGATGGGCTCACGGTGCTCTCCAGTGCTGATGTGTACAAACCATGTGTATGCTCTGAACATCCCAGACCTCAAGGAACGTCTGTCAGTGGCTGTGATACAGAAGGGGTGAGAGGCAGGCTTGATAGGGAGTTCAGGCTGAAAACATAGAGTCCAGTTCAGAGAGTTGTCTGCTACGCCAGAATCCACCAGAGCCTCCTCTAAGCAAAGAGCCACTGGAGTGTGGGGAAGGACAGAGAAGGTGAGTTGGTCTATGGTGCTGGAAAGAGGGGCCGGGGGCGCTTGCGAGATAGAAGGCACCTTGTTTCTACCTGGTGGTGTTGTTTCCCCAGACGCAGTGAGCATTTGATGCATGGGTGACCAGCAGTTCCACAGTAAGCCGACAAGTTTATTCTCCACGACCCCTTATGCTCGGGGTTGGGAGGGTGGTTTAAGGGAGCCCTCCCTAACTGCGGGAGTCCTAAGAATCATTGAAGATGAGGGTCCTACAGCCTGAAATAGATCTACGAATGGAATTTGGGTTCTGGCTGATGATCTGAAGGGTCATTCCATAAGATGCTTGTCAATTCAGAGGAACAGAGAGGAGAGGCTTTTGGTAGGCATCTCCTGGGTCGTCTTTCAAGCACTCTGAGAGGCCATAATAGTAATGGGCCAGAAGTGTTTCTGCACTCCAGCTGCACTCCACCACAAGGGTCCTGAATTCCTCAGTGTAATCCAGCACCAAGCATGAGCCAAATTATCCGATCTGCTGCCCTCCTTCCACTTCCCAGATGGTCGAAAACCCGGCACATCTCAGCGATGAATTCCTCATATTTATTGCAAATGGTGGCTTTATTGTCCCAGTTATCAGCGGCCCAGGTCAGAGCTTGCCCAGTCAAGAAAAGGTGACAAAGCCACTCTTGGTTTAGCTTGTAACGTCCATAGGATTGGGGATCAGTTGAAACATTCAGGCACTGGAACCCAGGGCTCACAGCAAGGAGTTTCACAGTCACGGTGTTGCTGTACCGAGACAGAGAGTTGGATGAGAGTGGCAAGATGGCCAATGGTTTGCTGCTGCGCTCTGGATCATGGGCTCCTGTTGATGGATGACTTTCTTTTGGCAAGAATTCTGTGCTGAGTCGATCTCTGGTTCACTCATGCTGTCAGGAACTGTAGAGGAGGCTTGTCTGAAATGCAGAGCTGCAGAGACAATTCAGCAGTGAGTGATAACAGTAATAAACTGCAAAATAACAAGCTGTAAGTGGCCACAAAAAAGAGAACAGAAACATAACACACCAGGGTAACAAAGTTACTGAAGGCCAGGAGAAACTGATTGATGCTGACTGGTTCGATGGCTGAATAAGGATTGTAGATGAGAGTTGGGTTTAAATAGGCTGCAGATGATTATTTGGAAATGAATGGCAGGTGACTTGGAGGAGTCTGCATGTGCAGGCCTGACACCATGTCATTCATTGCTTGCAATGGTATTGTGTCCTTGAACATAGTTGATAGACAGTTCTGTTCCCATGGGCACTTTTGACATAAAATAAATGCCACAATTTCAGTTCCGATTAACATAGAAATCAATGTACCCACTAGCAAGAGGGCATTATTAAGAGTCCATGGAAGGGTGTGTCATTCAGAAATAATACAGATGAGGAAACTGTGAATAATATGTCTGACAAAGAAAGAAGTTTAACCCTTTGTATAATGCTTCTATCTTTATGCTTTCATTTCAGTGCTTTTACTTTCTTAATACACATTAATGTTTCTCAGTGTTCTTTTCTCCTAAGTAAATCCAATTGTATTTATCCGTAGTGATCAGACTGTACAATCCTCAAAAAATATATTTCATTCTTAATCACTCACAAGTAGATGCCAGATTTGCTGAGATTGATTTGCCCCTGAACCAAGGAAGCATTTAAGAGTCAAATATATTGATGACTGTTGTAGACAAGGTAAAGAAGACAAACTTCCTTGAGGATGTAACTAAACCAGTTATACGCTATGAACGTAGTGTTTTAAATTCCAGATTTATCTCACAGCTTGGTATGGCAGTGGCTTTGCCCAAGACCATAAGAAACAGCATAGAGTTGTGAATACAGCCCCACCCATCATGGAAACCAGCCTCCCCTCCATGGATCTCATCTACTCTTCTTGCTGCCTGAATAAAGCAGCTGACTTTATCAAAGACCTCACTCCTTCTCCCATAGGGCAGAAGATACAAAAGCCATAAACCATGTACCTCCTGGCTAAAAGCCATAAACCATGTACCTTCTAGCTCAAGGGTAGATTTGATTTCACTGTTATTAGACTATTAAAGGTCTGCTAGTCAATTAAGATGAACGCTTGACATCACAATGCACCTTGTTATGGCCTTGCAATTTACTGTCTGCCAGTAGTGCACTTTCTTTGTATCTGTGACCCCCTTTCTTACCTTATCATTTACTACCTATTATGCCGCTGGCATTTAGAGCAGCGGTGAAGGTCCTCCATCTCTGGCGGTGTTGAGGGCTTCCTACATCATGCCAGTAGCTTCCTCTCAGTTCTCTCTTCATGCAAGCCCCAGGTGGAAGTTCAGGGATACCATCACACTCAGATGTAGAAGGATTTTTCATTGCTGTTTCTGTAACAATTTCGTTTTACCAGTCAGAGTTGTAAGAACTGAACTGAACCACAAGTCTTGGAGGACTGGGGTACCACTGTTAGTCTAGTCTCTACCCTTTGACCTGCTTGGCAAGGGTGACCCTCCTAAGAGCCAAAGCATTAAGCCCTGACTCCAGCCATAAAGGTCATTGAGGCATGTAAGCCTCCAAACCACAAGGTTGAGGTCTTCTTGGAGGGACCTTCTTTCTGCATTTTGGTTTTCTCCTCTTGCATTAGGAAGGCTGCAACAACCCTTTCCCACCTTCAATCTGGAAGAACTCAAAACTCTCAGATTAAACAAAGATGGCAGTGTACAATGCTTGTGTCACCCACCACACTACTGTACAGCAACAAGACCTAAATAACATATGCTATGCAGGAGATAAGGCACAACACCTTCCATTTAAGGTGCCTGCTTTGCATCTTGGGCATCACCTCAAGAAATAGAGTACCCATTTCTGAGGTTCTCTCTCATGCCAGCCTTCCTAGCGTGTACACCCTGCTCAGACAGTATAGGCAGTCCTGTCTGGGCCACATCTGCCACATCCTAAAAGACATCCTCTATGGTGTGCTGAATTCAGGTAAGAGAACCACTGGCCACCCACAACTGCTCTACAAGGATATCTGCAATTGCAACATGAAGGTGCTGGACACCAATATTGAATCCTGGGAGGAACTTGGGGCCAACCACACCAGTTGGGGAAACACTCTGAACCAACACCTTAACTCTGATGGATGAAAAATCGTGAAAGTGGCAGAAGACAAATATACCCATAGAAAATTTGGAGAGAATTTATAGATGCAACCCTTGCAACGGAGACTGCCACTCTCACATTGGTCTCAACAGCCACAGGTGGTGCTGCACCAACAATGTGGCACCATCTTCCAAGGTTGACCTCAGCCAAAGGAGAGCCAAAAGATTACCTCAATGCACTGATCAAAACTGGCTTGCCCACAGAATGCAGAAGCTGGTGGACAGTACATATTCTGCCTGAAGGTTGGTGACCAGTGGTGTTCTGCAGGGATCTGTTCTGGGACCCCTGCTCTTTGTGAATTTTATAAATTACTTAGATGATGAAATAGAAGGCTGGGTTGTTAAGTTTGCATTTGACATGAAGGTTGGTGATGTTGTGTATAGTATTGAAAGTTTCCATAGCTTACAATAGGACATTGATAGGATACACTGCTGGGCTGAGAAGTGCCAGATGGACTTTAATCCAGAAAAGTGTGAAGTGATACACTTTGGAAGGATGAACATGAAGGCTGAGTACAAGGTTAATTGCAGGACTCTGAGTAATGTGGAGGAATGGCAGCATGTTGCCATCCACATCCACAGATCACTGAAAGTTGCCGGTCAAGTTGATTGGTGGTTAAGAAGGTGTATGGTGGGTTGGCTTTCAATAGTCAGAGATTGAGTTCAAGAGTTGCGATGTAATGTTGCAGCTCTATAAAACTCTGATTATACCACATTTAGGTTTATTTCTTGTCACTTCATCATAGGAAGGATCTGGAAGTTTTAAAGAGGGTGCAGAAGGTATTTACCATTATGCTGCATGGAATAGAGAGTATGTATTGTGATGAAAGGTTGAGTGAGTCTTTTCTCTTTGGAATGAAGAAGGATGAGAGGTGACTTGATGAAGACATCTATGATAAGAGTCACAGAGTGGACAGCGGTATCATTTTCCAACTGCAGTAATGGCTAATATGAGAGGACATAATTTTAAGGTAATTGGAGGAAATTATAGGGGACATATCAGAGGTAGTTTTTTTTACACAAAGAGTGATAAATGTATGGAATGCACTACCAGGGCTGGTGGTAGAGACAGGCACATTATAGAAATTTAGGGAGATTTAAGAGACTTAGATAAGCACATGGATGAAAGAAAAAATGGAGGACTATGAGGGAGCAAACATTTGATTGATATTGAAGTAGGTTGAAAGTTTGGCACAACATTGAGGGCTGAAGGACATGTACTGTTCTGCGTCCTATGTGTTATGACGAAATGATCTGTATTGATAACATACAAATTTTTTCACTGTAGCTTGGTACATGTGACAAATAATAAAGCAAATTACCAATTTACCAAATTCTCCATTTACCATGGTAACATTCAAACTTATGTCTTTGAACCAACAGTCTAGGTGCCCAGATATTAATCCTGTACCTGATTAACTCCACTACTAAGAGCAATCAGCATTGGCTCAGGTCAACCGTGAACCATTAAGGAGTAACTGCTAATACCAGTTTGCATGCCACACTGTCCTAGTCATTATACTGAGAAAGAGTCACCAATCATAGAACATGAGCTCAAGTAACATCGATAAATATTATGACAGGAAAGCAAGACCCTATGGATTTTGTTGAATGATAATCTGGATCCAGATGCCCTTTGGCAAAAAGGGAAACTTAAAAAATATATATATTATGATAAAACAAAAATGCTGAAGATCATGAGACTCACAGAGTTATAATGAGGATGTTGTTTGGTTATAGTCCATTGAATCTGCAAACAATATTAAGGCGTCTTCTGATGTATGAATTGCAGATTTTCTATCAGCTAGAAACAAATCTCCTTATTGTGACAGATGTAATAATGGAGAGGCTTCATTAATTCATATGTTTTGGTCATGTTCGAGCCTTGAAAAATATTGGAAAGATGTATTCCTAAATTTTTCTGTACTTTTTAAAGTTAATTTTAAGCCCAATCCTTTGACTGCCTTATTTGGTATTGTTGAGGAAAGAGCTATAATTTTGGAGCCTTCTCATTTGAGGGTACCGGCTTTTATTTCTCTTATGGCTAGGAGGGTGATCTTGCTTAAATGGAAGGAGGTTGCCCCCCGCCCCCACACATGCTCAATGGTTATGCGACGTTATGTCATATTTAAATTTAGAGAAGATTCGTTGTTCGACTCTGATTCTAATCAAGATTTTCAAAGGTTATGGGGACCCTTTCTGAACTATTTTGAAAATCTTTGAATTGTTATTGCTATTAAAATGTAGATCTGGGCTATTATTATAAAACACTATATGGTAAGGTGCTCTTTTTTTTTTCTTTTGTTTTTTTTTACCAACCAGCTTTGTCTTGGTAGTGGGTGTAGATTTTTTTAATAATATAATTAACCATATTATTGTATTTCATAATTCAATTTACTTTATTTGATTGATCATGAATATGGGATACCGTGATTGTATCAGTGTGATTTATATACAGTGCATATTGTGCTACCTTATTTTGATTTATAATAAGTATCCTTATGAATTCTGTATTTGTGTATATGAAATTTAATAAAATATTGGAAAAGAAGAAGAAGCAAATGCTACAGTCTTAAGTAGAATGTAGTAATTCTGTTGTTTGCAAAATACACTACAGGAGCAGTTTGTTCTGTCAGTTTGACTCTGACATGACTGAGACAATAAGAAATTCTTCTGCACTCACAGAACCATCAAAAGGATGGACTTGGGATGGATGCCATTCTGCCCAGCAGGTCTGAGCCAACTTTGTGAAAGAGCAATTGAGCATGAGTAGACAACTCAGCCCTTTGTGTTTGCCTCTCATCCATTAAGATCATGGCTGATCGTTTACTTGTGTGAATCTGTGAACCTGCACTAATTCCATTCCTCTTCATTCTCTAAAGATCTAAACACCCACCAATTTCAGTTGTGAGTAAACTCAGTGACTGAGTCTCCATGGCTCTCTCTAGTATGGAATTCCAAAGATTCTTAGTGAAGAGATTATACCTTATCTCTGTCCTGATTTACTGAACCACTGCTTTGTGAGAATAACTATAATGCATAGTAAACTTCTAAACCTCTTGAGAATTTTGTTTCACTAGGCTGATCAATGACCCTTCTAAAATTTAGGAAATACAGGCCTAGACTACATCTCATCTCAAAGGGAAACCCACTGTCACACCAATCGATTTGTTCAATCTTTACTGCACTCTTTCTGTTACAATATTATCCTTCCTGAGGTAGGTTGACCAGAACCTTTCACAATATTTAAGTTACAATCTCCCCAGGACCCTACAGGATTAGAGTGAGACAGGAACTGGATAATTTTGGTCTTTGTCTTCTGGTTCCTGAATTTTCCATTCATTAATAGCAACAGTCTCATCTCTATCTAGATTTGTTACTGGATGGGGTAATTATTGGGTTTCCCCCACTCCTTTTAAAGGAGAAGCCGTTTATTATTTTCCAGTCCTCAGGCAATACCCCTAGATCTACGGAGGTTTGGAAGATGATGACCCATGACCAAGGCCTTTGTAATTTTTAGACTATATTCATCAGCAATTTAGTAAGCTTCTCTCTCAGATGAGGTGATTTATCCCATTGTGCAGTTAGCATTTTAGTAACCCCTCTTCATTTAATTATAGGCTATCCAGAATCTTAGCTACTTTTTTTTGCTGACACTCTGGCAGAATTATCTTCTTTGGCAAAGATTAATATAAAGTACTCATTTGTACCTCAGCCTTGCCCCCTGCCTCCAGGAGTGCATTTCCTTAGGCCATTAGATATAGGAGCAGAATGAGGTCATTTTGCTCATTGAGTCTGCTCTGCCATTATATCATGGCTGATTTATTATCCTTTTGAACTACCTTCTCCCCATAACCTTTGATGTCCTGACTAATCAAGAACCTATCAACCTCCACTTTGAATATAGCCAATGACTTGGCCTCCACAACCATCTGTGGCAATGAATTCTACAGATTCACTACAATCTGGCTAAATAAATTCTGCTTCATCTCTTTTCTAAATAGGTATCAATCTACTCTGAGGCTGTGTCCTTTGGTCCTGCACTTCTGCACTATAGGAAATATCCTCTCCACATCCACTCTCTCTAAGCCTTTCAATATCCCTGTCAAAGAGTCTCAGCTGGAAACATCAACAGTACTTTTTTCCATAGATGCTGTCTGGCCTACTGAGTTCCTCCAGCATTTTGTGTGTGTTGCTTTCAATGTTCATTGGCCCTTCTTGGTTTCTGTTTAGCCTATCTCCCCTCTTACAATCACTTTCCTGTTCAAGTGCCAAAAGAAATCTTTGGCATTCTCTATTATGTTTGCTAGAAGTCCTTTCTCATGCTCCCTCTTTGTTCCACTTTTCCTTTCTGTTTCCCATCTGAACCTTTGGGAATTAGTCTGGTTCCCACTTACATTAACAGCTTAACATGTGATACTTGCTCTTACTTTCTGCTCTATCTTACAATCTACCCTTTTGATCAATCAACAAAATCTGGCTTTAATTTCCATGCCTTTCTCCCTAACAGGAATGCATTTAGTCAACAGTTGACTTATCACCACTTCAATGGCTTCCCACTGGTCATTTACAGTTTTACCTGTTTTCAATGCAGTTTACCTGAGTCAGATCTTTTCTCATCGCATTGAAATTGGTCTCCTTCCAATTGACTAGTTTTATCTTGGAATGGTCTATTTCCTTTTCTACGTATCTATACAAACTCTATGTTACCATTATAACAGTCTCCTAAAAATTCCCAAGTTTTCACCTTCCGAAGCATTCCCCAGAATCTAGCCCATTAATTTCCTTTCCTCATTGCTTCCCCATTGCTTTCATAGGAGGTAGAACATCGTCTGTATGTGGACTGTATCTGAACTAAGAAAAACAGCAGGAAATAGGAGTAAAGTATGCCACCAGATCTCTCCAGCTGCCCCATATTTCATTATGGGTGACCTGTGCCTTTTACCCATACCCCTCACTTCCCCAGTCTTTTGAAAGTGTACCTACCCCAATCTAATGATCCAGCCTTCACACCCTTTGCCGTGGAGAATTGTAAAGGTTTTGCACCCACAGCAAAAATTAATTTCTACACAACTCATTTAATTTATCTTATAACTACTGTATGTTCCCTCACTCATAACTCTTTCACTAGTCCTGGTGTCGATTCCTGAAGAATTCCATTGTACATCGCCACCAGTTCAAACCTTTTGCTATTATTCTGCATTTCCAGTTTTCTATATACACTGACTGCTATGGCTTCTTTCAAACTGATGGGTGGTTTCGAGTAGATTTCCCCCAGGGTTTGACTTCAGAAAGCAGTCAGGAATGGGATACTGCTGGATTTGATTCTGCAAGACCAAGTAATAAGGTAACAGAGAGAGGAAAGTTAGGGAAACTCATGCAAAAATTCCTAGTATGATTGCACAGCAAAAGCGTAAAATATACTAGGAAAGTGAAAGATGTGTGATTGATATCAGGTTCATCCATAGGAAGAGTATATTGGAAATCTGACCTCAGAATGGAAAAGTAAGGAATATTAACCAAAAATGGCCGTGAATTTCAAACCATAACACAAAATAATATTACCATTATCCCTATTCCATATTAATTTGACACATCAGAAAGGATTCAAGTTGAATATAGTGCAGAAAATTATTTGATCTTCTATGGTTGGCAATGCGGCGAGTGAGAAGTTACAGTCCCAGTTGTTGAATTACGATGGAAAATCATCAACTAGAAAAACTTATTTCATTTCCCTCTTTTCATGCTGCCCTGACCTGCAGGGTATTTGCAACATTTTCCGGTTATATTTCAGATTATAGCATATGCAAACGTGCTGCTTTATATTAAATTCTTTTTCCTGAGGATCTCTACTCAATGGTTGGAATTGGTTTTCCAGTTCTGATGCAACGCACTACCCCTCACTGTAAAATACAATCTAAATTATTGTAAACTTCACCATGTGATTGACAACTTGCCAAAGATCTAAGGATACCAGGTGTCTCTTTCACTGAAAGGAGTCTCAGTTTCTCTCTAGAGTGAAACATAATTTCAAACTTTCAGTTCATTGTTATGACATCTGCAGAATTACAGTGAACAAGTGAGGGGATGAACAAGAACTGAGATTTACTGACCTGTAGCTGCCAGTAGAACATCTACTTGCATAACCACTTTCAGGGAGCTAAGGTCTTGGACCCCAAAATCCCTCTGTACATCAATACTGTTAAGGATCCTGTCATTTAATTGCATACTCTCTCCTTACACTTGACCTCTGAAAATGCAACACCTCACACTTTTCTGGATTAAATTCCACCTGGAATTTCTCTGCCCATGTCTGTAATTATCTACACTCTGTTGGAAACATCCTTCACTGTCCACAACTCCAGAAGTCTTTAGTTGTCTTCAAATTTACTAAACCATGGATCTTTATTTTCATCCAAGCCATTTAAAATGTCACAAACAACAGAAGTTTCAACACTGATTCCTGTGGAACGTCGCTGGTTGCATACCTCCAGCCAGAATAATACTGTGCTACAGTTAACCACTCTCTTCTATGGGCAAGCTAAGTCTGAATCCAAATGACCACATCACAGTGAATCTCATACTTCTTAATCTTTTGGATCACATAGAGCGCTACAGCACAGCACAAAAACAGCCCCATTAGTCCATGCAGAACTATTCTTGTGCATCGGCCCGCAGCTGCACCATAGCCATTGTTTACACCTTCTTGTACCTAGTGAAGCACTGACTTCATTAGTACCTTCCTTCATAAAATTGTATCCACAGCTCAAAATGAGGTACAATCGAATTTAAATAAAACACCCATAGTTCTCTCAACATACACAAAGCAAGATGCTGTCAGTATATTTAACATCATTCAATAGAAGAAAGAAAATATCCAAAGACAAGCAGACTATAAAGTTTTTAGAAGATAAATCATATTGAGAAATCATTGCTGTCTTAGAGTGACACTGGAGAACTGAATCCTCAATATCTTAATAGGAATGACGCATCACACGTCACGACAAGCATAGACAGTATGAAATGGAAGTGAAGTACCAGAAATGATGATGAACCAGAAAAAAAAAGTTATTTGTGACAAACTGTGGTGAACTTAGATGAAAAATGTTGCTGATTCATGACTTTGAGGGTTTTTTTCTGGATTGAACCCAGGAGTATGGAAAATATAGACATCAGTCGTTCATATGGGACAATGAGATTTTTCTGAACACATTACCTTGGTGGAACATAAGCTGTGGTTAGCTTCTAACATGAAATCTGCATGAATGAATTCCTATACATAGAACTTCACTGGACATCAGTAGTTTTTAATTGGGTATCAGGAGATTATCTGCTGAGAAAGAGCAAGAAACTAGCAGCAAGTTAAAGCAGAGAAAATGCATGTCGTGTAAGTTTGATTCCTGGGGATTGAGGAATCAGGAGTAACATATAAGAATGTAAACACAATAGCCGCTCAAATTCTTGGTCAGGACTGAATTCCAAAGCAGAGTAAACTCCTTGCTGCTACTATTTAGCACACTGTCAACTGAGGGTAAATTTCCAGACAATTCCACTTTAATGGCCTTCTTATTCCTTTCCCAATAATTGAAGAGAATTAAAATTTCACCAATAAAGTCTGATTAAAGAGAAAGAGTGCAAGAATGGTCCCTGAGCAATATGGGATTGAGGGTTTAAAACAATTTACAACCAGGATAAGAAACCAAAGTTCTACAGAAGGGTCATCAACCTGAAATATTAACTCTGTTTCTCTTAAGATACTTTAACTCATGTTTGTTACTATTTCAGATTTCCAGCAGGAGTGTTATTTTTTGTGATTTTTAGAAACCAGATGCATCTGTTTCATAGACTTAAAGTGAAAAAAATAAGATTTGGTTTAGTTTTTCCTTGAATGCAACCTTGCAGTCAAGCCGACGTATACATAGTGATGTGATGTGTTCTTGAAACGTGGCAGCTTACGTGACAACAGAGAAACTTCTACAGTGCTGCTAAATGGAGATTTCCAGGATCTTGGCCCAACAATGATAAAGGATCAGAAATACATTTCTGTTAGAATTGTGTGTGACTAGAAGTTGAATTGTAAATACTAGCTTTCCTAAATAACACGCACAAAATGCTGGAGGAACTCAGCAGTCTGGGCAGCATCTATGGAAAAGAGTACAGTCGACATTTTGGACTGAGACCCTTCTTACTCTCTTTGGTCCATAGAGTATTTATCTCCATGTTACTGCTGTTGACATTGGGATGAATATTAGTCAGTACATCGGTGAGAACTCCTTACTTTCCTTCAAAACAATGGCAATGGACCTTTTGCATCAATGTGAGGATCTCACTTTAATGTCACATTTGCAGTCTGGCATGTCCAACTTTACCCTTCAGTTCTGCACTGAACTCTGCTTCATTGTTGTATTCAAATACAATGAGAAGATACAATTCTAGATTTTGCTTCCGGCAAGCAGCAAGAAACTTGACTAGACAGAGAACTAGTTTTGGAAAAATTAATATTGAACAACTATTTCAAGGTAAATCAAAAGCACTTCAGAAGGAGATCCCAAGTATTCAGAAAAAATGTTCCCACAGAGTGAAAGGACGGGACAACTAATTCTCGTGGCATAAAGAGTCAGACAAGGCAAGATCTGAATCTTTGTCAGAATCTCAGAATTTAAACCAGGATAAAGGGCAAAGTAAATTTATTATCAAAGTACATTTATGTCACCATGTACAATGCTGAGATTCGTTTTCTTACAGGCATACTCAATAAATCCATAATAGAATAATAGCCATAACAGAATCAATGATAGACTGCACTACTTGAGCAATCAACCAGTGTGTAAAAGACAGCAAAATGTACAACTACAGAATGAAATAAATAAATAAATAGATAGATAGATAGATAGATAGATAGATAGATAGATAGATAGATAGATAAATAAATAAATTTCAAGAACATGAGATGAAGAGTCCTTGAAAGTGAGTCCATAGGTTGTGGGAACATTTCAGTGATGGGGCGAGTGAAGTTGAGTGAAGTTATCCCCTTTGGTTCAAGAGCCTGATGACTGAGGGTAAAGACTGTTTCAGAATTGTTTCAGAACCTGGTCGTGTGATTCCTGAGGCTCCTGTATTTTCTTCCACTGAAGACTGTAGATGTGAAATGAATGGGGAAATTGGAAAAGTAAAGGGAGGTGCAGCTAAGGAGATCCTCAGAACAGGGAACTGGGAACAACAGGAAAAATAGCCCTGACCCAATCCTAGTGTAAAATCCAAATCCACAGAACTAGCTGAATTAAACATGCAATTTGGTACTAGGGTACTCTTCGGTGCTAGTGACCACAGTGCAGGTTCATTGATTAATGATTGAATATATAACGTAAGTATCAGCCCAGGAAAAGGGAAGCAATACAGAGGCAGAATAATTGGACACTATATTTCCCATCCTATCTCATTTGGGGGGTGTATTCGAAGCTTTCCCTAAGTCTGAAGTGACTAGTAGTGACCCTCACACTTCGCTGTCCAATTGGTTGAGCTGAGAAAAGTTTCTGGAAGGTCACAGGAGAGATATAATTATATCACCACCACTCTCAGCCATTAGCAAACCAGAGCACTGATAACTCCATCTGACGTCCAGCAGTGAAGAATGACCACCAGAGTCCAGTGAATATTAACCTTGAAGGCTCCAGTCAAAGGAGCAAAGACTGGACTGACAACACCTGAAGCAGGAGGCTAACACACATGAAGGGCAGAGACTCCCTAACTCTATGAGCCCAGCAAGGATACCATGACTGGTCCCAAGCATAAGTGATAGTGTTTTGGGATCAGACATTCAGATAGAGCCAAGGATAAGTACTGCATAATTCATTTATGTGTATAAAACTGCATTTGAACTGAGATCTGGCTTAAGCTCTTTTATTTGCTTTGAAAATCTAAAGCAGCTGGCTTTACACACACTTAAACGCCTATTGGTCAAAATGCTCAGGAAAAAAGGAGCAAAAGCAAAATAAAAACTCATTGGTAAATAAAACCAAAGAAAGAGAGGTTTGAAATCATGCTTATAGAGAGCAGTAGGATAACCAAAATAGAGAAGGACCTATTAGGGTCTTAAGTGTAGCCGTTACGTGGAGGATGTGGGTAAAGGTCTCAATGAATATTTTGCAACTATCTTCACCAAACATTGTGGTTAATCAAATGAATATGAAATATCAGATAAAATAAAATCATAGTAATAGAAAAATCATTCAAAGGTTCAGTCCTTCTGAAACAGATGAAACACTAGTACCATGAAAAAATATCCTCCAAGTTGTTAAAAGAAATAAGAAGGAAACTAAAGTGGCTTGATTCCTCCATCGTCCTTACTTGCAAGACTGGAGTCTTGCTAATGTTGTTTTAAAAAAGGAGAAAGAGATAAATCATCATTACAAGCCTTAGTGATGGGTAAATTTTTGGAATCCATGCCAAGGAACAGTATAAGCCATCATTTAGAAAACATATATAGATTAATGAGGCTCATCCAACATAGATTTCTTTTTTTTTAATTTTATTTTTATTTGGATAAGGAATTCACAAATATCATGTACTCTTTTCACACATATAACCTTTTCCATTTTTTATATGTATAAAACTACAATTATTTATACATTCTTAAGTACACATTGAGATGATATAAAAGGAAAATAAACATTTAAGTAGATAATTATGTACTGTGGTAAATCTAACCTATTAGGCTAAGTAATGGAATTAGTTGTTAAGAAAAATGGTAATAATAGTTTCCATATAACCCTTCTGGACCATTTCCACTGGTCCAAAATGTTGTATATAAGTCTATGTATCAACCATTGTAGGTGTTTATATCCTAGTTTGTTCATGTTTGCTCCTGCCCACAGACATAATTATCCAATCCCTATGTACTTATTTACTTATTTTTTTCATTTTTTTATCCCTTTCCCAAATCTTTCCCTTTACTTGTGTTAATTCTCTATTTTCCAAAAGAAATCAAAAAAAACAAACATTTAGACTAGGGGTGCTTACATTAGCAATATTACTGTGTTGATGAGAAGAGCAGTATAAATCATTAGGAGAGTCATCTAAAGTCTGCTCGCATTGGGGTTATATATTCAATCCATTTATTCCAGATTTGATAAAATTTTTCTTTTTGAGTTCTCAGGGAGTAAGTCAACTTTTCCATTTTAAATATTTCCAAGATAATTTCGTACCAATCTTCTAATGTAGGTGGTATTGGATTTAGCCATTTTCTAGTGATTGATTTCTTATTTGCCGCTAAGAGGGCCTGCAGCAACTTTATATCTTCCTTCTGTTCAAGAAACAATACATGCCCCAAATAGAGCGTCTCAAAGTTCAGAGGTATCCTTAAGTACCTTAACTAATGTTCTATGAATACCTTCCCAAAATAGACTTAATTTAGGGCAATCCCAAAAAATATGAAAATAATTTGCTTCCTTGGAGCGCACCTTCTCCAACACATCACATTTGTATCTTTTTAATTTTTCCTGATATGGTGGGGTCTTGAAGTATCTTATAATGTTTTTCCAACAATGTTCTCTCCAAGTCAAAGAATTAGTCGAGGACCATTGAAAGCTGCAGATTTTCCCCCAAAGCTCCTCTGAAAGTACCAACCCCGCTTCTTTCTCCCACTTCTCTTTAATATACAATGTGTTTACATTTTTAGCATGGGAGAGTGCATTATATAATCGAGAAACTGATTTACTAGGTATTGAACTGCAAGCTGAATTCAGAATCTTGAAAAATTCTAATTCTACTGTTGATAGGTCTATATATCTACAACTCTGGTTAACATAGTTTCATACTTGAAGGTACCTAAAAAAGTCATTATGTTCTAGGCCATGTTTGTCCTGCAGGATTTGGAAACTTTGTAATACTCTTTTATCTATAAATGAGAGGTAGGTTGTAAAACCTTTCTTTATCCATAGCTCAAATCTTTTATCTCCTCTGTTGGGAAGGAATTCGGTATCATATGCACACCATCTAAAGAGTTTTAACATGTTATTAATTCCGCATGAATTAACAATCTTCTGCCATACTTTTAATGTAAGATTTATCCAAATGTTTTTAAATTTTTCCATCTGGGCCATCAATCCTTTGTCAGCTATTGAGGCCTGAAGAGGAAAACTGTCAACTAATCCAAATTCTATTTCCTTCCATCTAGCCTTATATTCCCTATTACACCAATATAACAGAGGGGTTATCTGTGAGGCATAAAAATAATTTCTCAGGCAAGGAAGAACCATACCTCCTCCTTCCTTCCTTAACTGTAAGGTGTTATATCGAATTCTAGGTTTCTTTCCTTGCCAAATGAAGCGGGAAATCCATTTGTCCCATTCCCTGAATTGATTATCATCCACCTCCACCGGTAAAGTACGGAAAAGATACAATAACCGAGGAAGAATATTCATTTTTATAGTATTTATCCTTGAATTTAAACTTAAAAAGGGGATAAGATTCCATCTATGCATATCTGCTTTTATCTCTGAGATTAATGGCCCATAATTTACCTGTGACAGTGTTGAAAGATCCTTCAGCAGGGTTATTCCTAAATATTTTAATGATTTAGCTTCCCACTTAAGATCATATGTATCCTGCAATTTTTTGGATGGTGTATAATTTAGGGACATAACCTGCGTTTTCTTTACATTTATTTTATAACCTGATATTTTCCCAAAGTCATCCAACAGTGTAAACAATCCTATAAATGATTTTTCTGGTTCACTCAGTTAGACCAAAACATCATCTGCGAATAACGCCACTTTCTGTTCAATCCCTGCCACCTTGATACCTTTTACAATTTCGCTCTGTCTTATTAGTTGGGCAAGCGGTTCAATATATAGCACAAAAAGGAGAGGAGAAATTGGGCATCCCTGTCTAGTGCCTCTCTCTAAGATGAAGGAGTCAGAGAGGTCTCCATTTATTTTAATTCGGGCTGTAGGGCTGTCATATAGAGTCTGAATTACTTTAATAAACTTTTCTTGAAAGCCGATATCTGACTAACTTGATTGAAGTTTTTGAGGCAAAAACATAAAGAGTAACTGAGAGCAGTGCTTTTGAGGCAGTCATGAACTTTAGTACAATTTTTGGTAAGGTCTTACACTGCAGGTTGGTCAAATCCATGGGATCTAAAGGAGAGGTACGAAGTGAATCCAAAGTCAGCTCAGTGGCAGAAAGAAAGCAAAGCATAATGGCTGACAGGTGATTCTGTGAGTGGAAGTTGCTACTAATTGTGTTCCATGGAGCACTGTGTTACAGAAATAGAATGAGTGTAGTGATCCTCTTTCGTTCAAGAGCCTGAGGGTTGAGGGGTAGTAACTGTTCTTAAACCTGGTGGTATGAGTCCTGAGGCACCTGTACCTTCTACCTGGTGGCAACAGTGAGAAAAGAGTGTAGCCTGGGTGGTGAGGATCTTTGATTATGGATGCTGCTTTTCTATGAAAGGACACACCACAGATGCTTGAAGATAGAAAAAATAATGATGTTGTTGACAGTGAGAAAGAAACCCTTAAACATAGAATGGTATAGACAGCCATGGAATTTTAAAATGGAATTTAACCTAAAGAATTCCAGTTTGAGAAAATGGGAAACAGTGGTACCTTTGAATGTACAGTATATCTGCAGATCATTAAAGATGGCAGGACTAGTCAATAATCTAAAGGAGAAGTTTTATGGATGCTTTCCTTTATTCACCATATAAAGACGAGGAAGTTGTGCTAGAACTTGGTAGATCAAAACTTGCCGTATTAAAGTTGGATGTCATTCTGCTGGAAATGGTGCAGAGTAGCTTTATGAGAACATTGACTGAATTGGAGAGCTGCAATTATGAGGAAAAATTTGATGAGCTAGGGAAGTTTTCTTTGGAACTGAGAGGGCTAAGAGGAGACTACATGGAAGAGCATCAAATAATGAGGGCTGCAGCTAGATTAAAGAGGAATGAAATGTTTCTCTCAAAAGAATGTTCAAGAACAGAGGCATTGATTTTTAAAAGTAACTTTGAGCAATTGGAGGACACATAAAACATTTCATCCAGAAGATAATTAGGCTCTGGACCCCAGGGACTGAAAAGATGGTTGAGACAGAAAGCTTTATTGCAGTTAAACAGTCTTAGGAATGTATACACAAAGAGGTGTGACTTGCAGAACTGCGGACCTATTACTGGGAAATTAGATTAGGTTGAGTAGCTGATTTTTGACAGTCACAGACACAATGAACAGAATAGCCTTCTGCATTATAAATTTTCTATGATCCTATGATTGAAATCCCTGAAGTAGGATATTTAGAATCCACTCAAATGACAGCAAGAAATGTCGAATCCTTTGGATTCTCTGTCATTTGCCTCTGTACAATTTCTGGTGTAATTAAAGCAAACAGACAGCTGTTCCTGTTTCCATTTTAGTCAGTCTAATTGCCCTTTGCAACAACCCAGAAAGCATTTCTCCTGGAAGCTGTGATTAGTGCCAATCTTTATCTTCACACTCCTTTACAACTTCCAACTGGTATTCTCACACTGAACGAAACCCACAGCAATCTTTACAGTTGTGAACCTATCAGAATTTATTTTCTTTAACCCCGCAATCTTTTTTCTTTAATTAATGCAGTAAATCTGGGGTTTCCATGATAATTAATGCGACATGGTCATTTTTTCCCTGAACTATATTTTCACACAATATCGTTATTCTTATACAGGATGCATAAGTAAGACTAATGCATTCTATTTCAACCAACATTTTATTCCAGCTATACGACAAAATATTCAAAATGACTTTAGGAATAGCGTAAGTCGATAAATATTCATTGGGTTCCTTAGCAGCAAGCACACAACTGCCCCAGAGCTAATGCTTCAAGATTTTGACACGAGGAATTCCTGTTCAGTTAATTCTCACATTAATAATAATGAACAATGGCTACATCAAATTAACCTAAAACTGTAAACACCTTTATGATCTGACTCGAAAACAAAGTATCCAATTAATTGTGCCATTTATCAAGTGTTCCAGAATAATGCATTACCTGCTGCTCCTGGTATATTAAGAGCTATAGAAAAACATTACTCAGCTAGATAAAAAAAAAAGCCCATGTGTAATGACAGCCCAGTTTGTGCAACAAAAGGCTTATTATGTAGGTTATAAAAGATAAGTAATAACCATTATATTTTTAAATGAGAAGGGTGACAAGTGTTATTTGTTATGCAATTGCTGAGTCTTGTTTCAAGTGGAACATTAATTAAAGGTATCAAGAAGTGAACAATATTCATATTTTATGTCCAATTAAAATTGTACATAGTCTTCCTACTATAACTTTATAACTACTCAGAGGTATGTTCAATGCATGTGGAAGAATATGCCTTCATAACTCAAGTTGCACATCACTAATGTGACATGATTGCACCCACAACCCCATGGACAGTAAGTGAGGCTCATTTTATTGGAGGTGATTAATAATATTTGAAAGTACAAGTGGCAGAGCTACCTCACTTAAGCCGTGCCAGGTTAATACATTTGCTCGATTTCAATGAATCAATATTATGACTGATGAAGATAGTTATTTCTTTTTTTTTTGCTTACTGTGCATTTACCACTCTATTTCAAACTTAATTTGCCTCTCTATATCTAGATTTCAAAATAATAAGGTATTCAAAGATTCATTTCATCTTCCTGAGACACTTTTAGCACAGGTATTTATAAAGATCTGTTGCAACATTTAGCATGCCAAATAGCTTCCATCGAAGACTGTAATATTTTCAACACTCAAGAACAGTAATTTTTCAGAATGTACTTCAAACTTAATGGAAAATAGGAACTCAAGCTCATAATCAGAAATTGATATTCATGGGCTTTCAATTATGCATCTATAGTTGGAGGGATCAGTCACTTGTTTTTTGGGTCTGTTATATGACAAGTTTCCACAATCTAGTAAGTACTGGGGTGCCGCAAAGCTCAGTGCTGGGACCCCAGTTGTTTACAATATATATTAATGACTTGGATGAGGGAATTAAATGCAGCATCTCCAAGTTTGCGGATGACACGAAGCTGGGCAGCGGTGTTAGCTGTGAGGAGGATGCTAAGAGGATGCAGGGTGACTTGGATAGGTTGGGTGAGTGGGCAAATTCATGGCAGATGCAATTTAATGTGGATAAATGTGAGGTTATCCACTTTGGTAGCAAAAACAGGAAAACAGATTATTATCTGAATGGTAGCCGATTAGGAAAAGGGGAGGTGCAACGAGACCTGGGTGTCATTATACACCAGTCATTGAAAGTGGGCATGCAGGTACAGCAGGCGGTGAAAAAGGCGAATGGTATGCTGGCATTCATAGCAAGAGGATTTGAGTACAGGAGCAGGGAGGTACTACTGCAGTTGTACAAGGCCTTGGTGAGACCACACCTGGAGTATTGTGTGCAGTTTTGGTCCCCTAATCTGAGGAAAGACATCCTTGCCATAGAGAGAGTACAAAGAAAGTTCACCAGATTGATTCCTGGGTTGGCAGGACTTTCATATGATGAAAGACTGCATCGACTAGGCTTACACTTGTTGGAATTTAGAAGATTGAGGGGGGATCTTATTGAAACATATAAAATCCTAAAGGGATTGGACAGGCTAGCTGTAGGAAGATTGTTCCCGATGTTGGGGAAGTCCAGAACGAGGGGTCACAGTTTGAGGATAAAGGGGAAGTCTTTTAGGACCGAGATGAGGAAAAACTTCTTCACACAGAGAGTGGTGAATCTGTGGAATTCTCTGCCACAGGAAATAATTGAGGCCAGTTCATTGGCTATATTTAAGAGGGAGTTAGATATGGCCCTTGTGGCTAAAGGGATCAGGGGGTATGGGGGGAAGGCTGGTACAGGGTTCTGAGTTGGATGATCAGCCATGATCATACTGAATGGCGGTAGAGGCTCGAAGGGCTGAATGGCCTATTCCTGCACCTATTTTCTATGTTTCTATGTTTCTAAGACAGTGCTTTTAAAACAAATAAATGCAAACAAAGAACTGAAACTCTGTAGGTTAGAGAATTATGGTAGTTTGCAAGTTTGGATCCATAATCTGAATTGTAGCTAACAGATAAAAATGGATACTGCTAGAGAAGAGTTTTCTTAAATTTTTGTTTTCTAAACCAGAAGTGAACTAATAAAACACGATGATATAATCTTGTACTTATACTGTCCCAATTCTGCCCATATAAGAGAATTCTTTTTTTTGCTTATTATATTTCATAGGTGACAGACATTAATACTGCAGAACTGTGTGAGAATGGAACTTCATTGTTAAAGAGCACCAGCTCCAAATTTGTATCAGCTAAAAAGAAATACATTTGCACAATTTAAAGTTTCAGGTAAATTAAAGGGATGCCTGAAATCAATTGGGAGTGAAATTTAATCTTATTAAATCTTAAAGTGTGTTTAAATGGAATTTTTATAACTCTTCTTACCTTCATGTTATTAAAATCATGATGGCTAACTGCAGACATGTATAATAGCGCACCAATTTGAAGCTTGGACCCCTTGATCCCGAAGAATCATTTATGGTTATCTTTTTCCAAATTGTAACAGGAATTGAGGATTTTTCTTTTTCATTTCATCCAAATTACTGTCTGAGTAGAAATCCTTGAAATATTAATTTTCTCAAATGAAAACTGTTTTGCCATTTATTTATGTATTTTGCTATTAGATATCCAGAAGACTGAAACGGATAAACCTCAGGTTTTCAGCTTCATGTTCTTCTAGCCAAAACGAGCAGACATGTTGGGAAGTAGGGAAAAGGGTTAAGTGTTTGAAAGAAACGAGTCATTATGAACAATTCCACATTATCTGTAAATGAAGACAGAGTGGAGACATTAATAGAGCAAAGCAATTTATTATGAAATCATTGGGGATTGGAATTGATTAGTTAAATTTGAATAAAGTCAGACATTTGAATAAAGTAAAACATAAGCATCCAAGGCTTGCCATCTTTTTTTTAAATGTTTTCATTATTTCGTTATTTGAGACATCTTTATTATTTCAATAAATATGTTTTAAGACAAGAAATTGAAGCAAAAGAGAACCAAGATGGATGTATTTTCTATGGGCAGCCGTATTTTATGAACCTATTAATAAAGAATATGTTTAGGAATTTGAAGTAAATAACACATTGAGAAAATATTTTCAGTTAAATTATTTTAGTTTTTTAACCATTTAATTACTTTAGAGCAGAGTATTCACTGCTAACACTGTAAAATAGAATAGATGTGGGGTGGGGTAAGTAAAAGCATCCGTTAGTCTTGCGAAGGCATGGATCTGCACCTGGAAAGTCTTCAAACTCCAGGGCGCAGGCCTGGGCAAGGTTGTATGGAAGACCGGCAGTTGCCCATGCTGCAAGTCTCCCCTCTCCACGACACCAATGTTGTTCAAGGGAAGGGCAAGGGCCGATACAGCTTGGCATCAGTGTCGTCACAGAGCACTGCGTGGTTAACTGCCTTGCTCAAGGACACAAAATGCTGCCTCGGCTGGGGCTCGATCTCACGACCTTCGGATCGCTATCTGAATGCCTTAACCACTTGGCCACGTGCCCACACTGCTTGATACAGAAGTGCCTCTGAAGCAGTGATACCAAGAAGATTATCGCCATTATGACCACAAGAGATTCTGCAGATGTCAGAACTCAGCATCCGTGGAGAGGAATAAACAGTCGACAACCTGGACCAAGGCCCTACATCAGGACTCCGATATTATGTCTGTCATTATGACATTGGTAACCACAATAACATGCCAGAAAACTGGAGAACAGCTAATTTAAGAAGGGCTCAAACATAAGATGGGACCAGAGACAATGAGCCTCAGGTCCAGATAAGAAAACGATTCTAAGACAGGACCGATTTGAAAAGGCAAGAACTGAGTGGGGATAGTCAGCGTGGTTTTGTACGTGGGAAATCATATCAAATGAATTTGACTGAATATTTGAAGAGGTGACCAAGAGGACTGATGAGCAGACTTTGGGCAGTAGACTTTGCCTATATGGATTTTATCAAGGCTTTTGACAAGGTCCAGAATGGTAGACTGACCCTTAAGAGTAAAATACATGAAATCCAGGGTGAACTCAACAATTGAATGCAAAATTACCTGGGATCAGGAGGCAGATAGTGGGAGTGGAGGGGTGTTTTTAGATTGGAGACCGTGACCAGTTGTGTGTTGCAGGGATCAGTGCTGAGTCCACTGTTGTTTGACATATATATTAATCAACAAGATGAATGTAGGTGGCATGATTAGTAAGTCTGTGGACAACAAGACAGCTTGATATTTATTTATTTTGTTTAGTGATACAGTGGGGAGCAAGCCTTTCCAGCCCTTTGAGCCACGTCGCCCTAGCAACCCCCAACAAACACGACTAACCCTAATCTAATCACAGGACAATTAACAGCAACCAATTAGCTACCTGGTATGTCTGTTGACTGTGGGAAGGAACTGGAGGATGTACAGAGTCTCTTTACAGGAAGGCACCGGAATTGAACTCCAAATTCTGGAACACTCTGAGCTGTAATAGTGTCATGCTAAACGCCGTGCTACTGTGGAGCTCCCTGATCTGGGATCGAGACTATCTAGAAAAATGGGCTGAAAAAGTGCAGATGGAATTCAATACAGACAAGTGTGGAGTGTTGAACTTTGAGAGGACAAACCAGGATAGGACTTACACAGTAGGTCACTGAAGAGTGCATTAGAACAGAGGAATCTTGGAATACAGATCCATAATTCCTTGAAAGTGGCTTCACAGGTAGAGAAGGTCATAAAGAAAGCTTTTGGCATATTAGCTTTCATAAATCGAAGTATTGAGTACAGGAGTTGGGATATTACGTTGAAGTTGTATGAGATATTGGTGAAGCCTAATTTGGAGTATTGTGTGCAGTTTTGGTCACCTACCTACAGGAAAGAAGTAATAAGACTATAAGACCATAAGATATAGGAGCAGAATTAGATCATTTGGCCCATCAGGCCTTCTCTGCCATTTCATCATGGCTGATCCAATTTTCCTCTTAGCCCTAAACTCCTGTCTTCTCCCTGTATCCTTTCATGCCCTGGACAATCAATAATCTTATCAACATCTGCCTTATATATACATAAAAGCTTGGCCTCCACTGCTTCTGTGGCAAAGAATTCACCACTCTCTGTCTAAAGAAATTTCTCCTCATCGTCATTCTAAAAGGACCTTCCTCTATTCTGAGGCTGTGTCCTCTGAGCTTGGACTCTCTCATCATAGGAAACATTCTCTCAACATCCATTCCATCAAGGCCTTTCACCAGTCGGGAGGCTTCAATGAGGTCACCACTCACCCGTCCGATTTCTAGTGAATACAGGCCCGGAGCCATCAATCTCTCTTCATGTAACAAACCATTCAATCTTGGAATAAGATTGAAAGAGTGCAGAGAAAATGTACAAGGACGTTGCCAGGACTTGAGGACCTGAGTTTTAGGGAAGGGTTGAATAGGTTCAGACTTTATTCCTTAGAGCGTAGAAGAATGAGAGGAGATTTGGTAGAGGTATACAAGATTAGGAGTTTAGATAGGGTTTTTCCACTGAGGTTGGGTGAGACTAAAACTAGAAGTTATAGGTTAAGGGTGAAAAGAAGAAATGCTTAAGGGGAACATAAGAGGGAACCTCTACTCAGAAAGTGCCGAGAGTGTGGAACGAGCTGCCAGCAGAAGTGGTGGATGTGGATTCGATTTCAAAGTTTCATAGTTTCATTTTTTTCTCAATGTATGCACGTACAGTACGACTCTGATATTCGTCCTTTCCAGATAGCAAGGAAATACAGAAAAATAGAAAATGTTGTTGAAAGAAAAAACCTCAACTCCCTACTGGCACAAAGAAGAAAAAGAAACAAAACTCACGAAGCCCAAGATCCCCCACCCCGCCACCTCTCACAAAAAACACAGTGACAATAGCATCAAATTCCCACCCCTGCCACCTCTCACAAAAACACAGTGACAATTGCATCAAATTCCCACCCCCGCCACCTCTCCCTCACAGAAACACAGTGACAATAGCATCAAATCCCCAACCCTCTCCTTCACAGAAAAAAAACAGCAACAATAGTATCAAATCCCAAACCTCCACACTCACAAAGTAAACTGTGACAATAGCATCAAATCCCCAACCCCCTCACTCACAAAAAGCAGTGACAATAGTTTCAAATTCCCAACACCCTCACTTACTAAAACAGTAGCATCAGTAGCATCAAAACTCCCATCCCCTCTCTCACACAAAAAATAACAGATCGCCCACACAGAGTAAAACACCAACAAGAACTAATCCCCACCGCCTCCCTCACACAAAAGCTAACATATCGCCCACCTGCCAATCAGTAACAAGAAAGAAAATGCCAAAAACCATAAGCTACAGCCCAACAAACACATATATTTCAGGATATTGAAAACTACTTCCCATCAGCATTTGGAGAGGGTGGTTGCACGAACTCAGTCCTTCAGTGACATGTCGGGTCCAAATGTTGGTGACCCGATTACCAACCATTTTCGTCCCCATGGCCTCTGCACCATTGCCCTCTGTGGTTCCATTGAGATTGACCGCTGATCTCTTCTGCATTTGCCTCGAGCTTCAGTCTTCCTTGACGTTTTGAAATTGAGTCCCCACACCCTGTCTCTGATCTTTTCCACAAGTCAGTTTGTGTTCTCAGTCCTCTTCCGGACCCTTTCTCTGGTCTTCTCAACAAGTCCTCCCCTGCCACAGCAGAGTGCAAGGTCATTCGATCAAATTCCAAGCTGCATGTCACAGGCTTCAAAAGTTTCCGTAACACCATCATGACAAAAGGAACAAGCAGAAGACATGTCACCCAAGGAATTGTTGTTTGCTGACGCCATCTTGACCAGAAGCAACCAGATCAACATTTCAACATGTAAGGGAAATTTAAATAGGTACATAGATGGGAGGTGTATGAAGGGCAATGGTCTGGGTGCAGGTCGATGAGACTAGGCAGATTAATAGTTCAGCACTGACTAGAGGGGCAGTAGGGTCTGTTTCTGTACTATTCTGTCCTATGGCTCTGTGGCAGTGAAGAAGGTTATCTTACTTACAACAGGATCCGGATCAACTGAGAATGTGGACAAAAGAGTGGCAGAACGGTGAATGGTAGGGTTCTGGGAAGTGTAGCAGATCACTGAAACATAGTATCAAGTACAACAGTTGGAATGTCATTTGTATAAATATATATCATTTGTATGATTTGTATAAATCATTACTTCAATCCCACTTGGAATTCTTGTGCAGCGCCGGTCACCATGCTATAGGAAGAATGGAATTAAGCTAAAGAGAGAGAACTGTAAAGATTTACGTGAATGTTGCCAGGCTCAAAGATTTGAGTTATAAGGAGACGTTGGATAAGATGGGACAGCTTTCCCTGGAGTGAAGGAGGATGAAGGATTGGCTTTATGGAGGTTTGAACAATTCTAAGGAGCATGGATAGGGTAGAGGGTCACCAGCATTTTCCTAATGGAGAGAAGTCGAATTATAGATGCAGTAGGTTTAAGCTGAGAGGGGAGAATTTCAGAGGAGATCTGAGGGGCAACTTTTTCACAGAGATGTATATGGAACAAGCTGCCGGAGGTAGCTGTGGAGGTCAGAAAAATTATAATGATAAAAAGAAATCGACAGGTACATGGCCAAAAAAGGTGTAAAGGGACATGAGCCAAATGTAGACCCATAGATTGGCATCTTGCTCAGCCTAGATGAATTGGGCCAAAGGGCTGCTTTCCATGCTATGTAACTATAAATCTATGAATTATTTATTTAAAAAAAACAACTGCAGATGGGCTAATGTTTATCAAAAACAACTTGTTCTGAAAACTGGGTCTGATTAAAAAAGCAGAGGGAATTAAAAATATTGCAGCTTCTTCCAATAAAAGGAGTGCCGTGTCACCGGAAAAATGCAGTGAGTAGAAGATAGTTAATATAAATGACATGCATAAAATTAATCAGAGCTACCTGCAGAGTGATTAGAGTGATCATTATGCCTGATTGACAGGTTAATTCTCCAATCATTTCCTTTATGGCTGGCTTTAGTGTTGCTATTATCTATGCCGCTGAATACTTATTTGACAGGCTTTCAAATGTTAATTTAAATGAAAGCTAATAACAAAGCGTTCGCGCAAATGAAGTTTGAAGCTGATAGAAAATCAAGAAGCAAGCAGATATTACTTGAGTAAATCAGGAGTGAAGACTACTCAAGTTTGATGAACCTGTTTATCTTTAAGTTCCTGGATTCCTTTTATACAAGGTTTTGCTGTTCTGCTGTGCCTCAGCAGCTGAGGCTGACTTCTGCCAGCCATTATTTTTAAGGCTTGCGCTATTATGTTCCAATCAACCTACAGCAACTGCCACTCACTGGACTTCAACATTGCATTTTATTGTAGTTTATTGACTTATAATGCTGTTGTTTTACATTTTTATGAAAATCATATTATTCTTGCAAGAGTCAAGTCCCCACCTCTCACTCTGCAAAGATCTTCACCTTTGCTGTTGTTTCTAAGTGACAAGACTTTCTGCTGGACTGTCTCGGGAGCACCTACTGACCTATTTATGTGGGCCTAGATTCTTTTTCACTGTAAATTGAACTTAATATAGAACATAGAACACTACAGGCCCTTTTGCCCACGATGTTGTACCGACCTTATAACCTACTCTAAGATAAATCTAACACTTCCCTCCCATATAGCTCTCTATTTCTCTGACATCATGTGCCAAAGAGAATCTTTTATGTCCTTAATATGTCAGCCTCTACTTTCACCCCAGTAGCATGTTTCATGCACCCACCATTCAACGTGCAAAAAATTTACCTCGCACATTTCCCCCTTATACTTTCCTCAAATCATCTTAAAATTATACCCCTTCATATTAACCCTGCTGAAAAGTCTTGGGCAATCCACTTGATCTATGCCTCCTGTCATCTTACACAGCTCTATCAAGTCACCTCTCATTCTCCTTCGCTCCAAAGAGTAAAGCCCTACCTTGCTCACCTATCCTCATTAGATATGCTCTCCAACTCAGGCGTCATCCTCTGTACACACTCTAAAGTTTGCAAATCCTTTTTATAATGAAGCAATGAAACTTCCCCATGCATTCCTATCAATTCCTCTCCTGCTCACTATCTGCTGCCATGCTCCTGTATGATCTTTGCTGCAGTCCATTCGAGTGGCTGTAATTCTGCTTTGCTTCTGCATTGGCCTTGACTGCCTCATGCTGCCATTCCTGGTCTTTGGTGCTCCTCGCTGCCAATCCATTCAAAGGGGAGGAAGTTTACTTCCGAATTGTTGCTCAGTTGAAAAGGCTAGGGCACTGTGTGCTCGTGGTATTTATCCAACAAGAACACCAGCACCAAAATGCCATACATCCCCCTCATCCATATTTTAGGCAGAAATAAAAAGGTATTGTCCTGCCAACCACTGCAATAATAAGGGAACTGTGCACAAAAGGGAAAATCAGACCCCAGTCTCTCCTATCCATCCACAGTGGCTCAGCATTTCAGAAGGTGCAGAAGAATAGCAAGCTGGTTAAGACAAAATGTTTCGGCTCCTAATTTTATCACAGCCAGTTCTGTGATTGTAAGTATGTGCAGAAGAAAATAACTTTGTTAAATAACAACATTGAGCTGGCAACAGGTCATTGGAACTCAAATGAGCTCTTCTGACTGTGCCAACACAAGGATCCAATTACTTCCTACAAAGCTCGCAATAATAATTGTAACAGTTCATGTGACTACCTGAAGTGTCCCAATCATAATAGTGAAAAGCAATTCAATGTCACAGGTACTGTCTTACAGAAAGCTGGCATCTCTTGCTCGTTCAGAACCCTTGTCAATTTTTATTTATAAATTGGATGTGGATGCCATTGTTACTCTTAGAAGCATTCATGGGAACTGTCTTCATTTCATCTTCGATGCAAATGGAAAACATCCTATAGTACCCTAGTATGATATGTTGGACACATGACCTCACAAACTGCCTCATTATAATCTTGCACCTTATTGCTTATCTGCACTGCACCTTATTTGTAGCTGTTACACATTATTCTGCATTGTTATTGTTTTACCTTCTTCTGTATCAATGCACTGTGTAATTATCTGATCTGTATAAACAGTATGTAAAGCAAGGTTTTCACTGTATCTTGGTACGTGTGACATTAATAAATCAACTAAAAGAATAAACCAATTCCATTTCTTAAACTGCTGCAGTCTTCTTGATGAAGGCTTTCCCACAGCAGTGTTCGGTACGGATTTTCAGGACTTTGAACAGAAGAGAATGAATGCTGTACCATGTGCAAGTTTCAGAATTCCAAATAGCTCTGACTGGTCTTAAAAACTCCACAGCTTACCTCAATCAAAACTTTTCCCTGTCATGCATCAAAAGTAAAATATGTGATACATTGCCCCTTTTGTGCGACAGGAGAAATTTGGTACAACAAATCAATAAGTGAACTTTACTACAAAGTGTCTTTGTTCTATCACAAATAGAACATGATAGCATCAGCTGAAAGTTACAGTCATAAAGTCATAGAAGCACAGAATCATAAAGCAGTTCTATGCTATCCCCATTTATCTAAATTTGACCCATATCTCTCAATGTCTTTGCTATCCAAGAGCCGCCCACATGTCTTTTCAACATTGTAATTGTATATGCCTCCACTATACTTTCTGGCAATTCATTCCAGGTAAGATATATTTACAGTTACAGCATTATATAAGTAAAGAATGACAGCAAAGATATACTCTACATAGTTACATCTAGTAATTGTTTTATATTCAGACAATTGTCCTAACATTCTGCCACCTTATTCTTGAATGAACACCCCATTATAGCATGCCTTAATTCCCATATATCCACTTATATATCTACATATAGTTTTCATTTACAATACAGTAGCATAAATTCACATAACTGATCAGAATTAGAAACAGCAAAAATGAAAATGCTCTGGTGGCCAAGCAGTATCTTCAGGATGAGATACAGAGAGTCAATGTTTTATGTTAAGGACCATCATTATAGTACAAATAATTCAGCCAAATTGTATCAGTTTTATAAATAGTGTGGGAACAGAGGAGTGAAGAAAATGCAAAAAAAAAGTCAAATCCAAAAACAATGGCTATAAATTGCATTTGATATTCTTCAAAAAGCCAGCCTCCCGTTAGATTCATCTTGTCATGGTTGGTCATTTGGGAATTGCCAGCGGGAATTTGAAACAATACTGGTGAGAAGTAAATATCTGTCAATTCATCAAATGGTCACTTCTTTAATTTTCCATGAAAATCAAACCATAGAAGATGCATAAATATTTTTGTATCTTCAGGCATTCCAAGAAATACTTACTGAAATAATTTTTTTCTTAAATCATGCTACTTATATGAATGAGTTTGAAAAGGCTTTAAAAGCAGATGTAACAGACTACTACTTGAAGAACTGTTAGTGAAAGGTGTTTTATATTTTATAGCAATAGCAAAAACTGGAATTTAACAGGGTCAAAAACATGAAATATAAGACGCTGGTTACAGTAACCATTGGGTGTAATGTAGGGCACAGGCACCTGAGTTTCCGATTGCGTTGGGGCTTCAGACGTGATCAGCTTCTATTGTGCCAGCATTGCGCTCTGAACTTTTACAAGAATATCAAAATTCAAAAGTTCAAAGTTCAAAGTAAATTTATTATCAAAGTAGATATATGTCACCATTTACAAACTGAGATTCACTTTGCAAACCTACTCAGTAAATCCAACAACCATAACAGAATCAATGAAAGACCTCATCCAACAGGCATAAGACAACAAACAGTGCAAAAACAAAAGAAAAATAATAATAATAATAAATAAGCAATAAATATGAGATGAAGAGTCCTTGAAGGTGAGTCCATAGGTTATGAGAACAGTTCAGTGATAGGCTGAGTGAGGTTGAGTGAAGTTATCACCTCTGGTTCAGGAGCCTGAGGAGTGAGGGCTAATAACTGTTCCTGAACCTGGTGGTGTGAGTCCTGAGGCTCCTGGTCCTTTCCGATGGCAGCAGCAAGAAGACAGCATGTCCTGGATGGTGCGAGTCCCTGATGACAGATGCTGCTTTCCTGCAACAAAGCTCTGTGTAGATGTGTTCACTGGAGGGGACTGCTTGTGACAGACTGGGTCATATCCACCACTTCTTGTAGATTTTCTGTTCAAGGGCATTGGTGTTTCCAAACCAGGCTGCAATGCAGCCTGTCAATATACTTTCCAACACATCTGTAGAAGTTTGACAAAGATTTAGATGACATGCCATATCGTCACAAACTTCTAAGGAAGGAAAGACACAGCTGGCTTTCTACGTAATTACACTTATGTGCTGGGCCCAGGGCAGGTCCTCTGAAATGATAACACTGAGGAATTTAAAGTTGCTGATCCTCTCCACCTCTAATCCCCCAATGAGGTCAGGCATCAGTGACAACAGTTAAGAAATTCTAGTTCAGTGTTTGTCATTGTGGCATTTGTGGGAGTGTGCTGTGGTAAAATTGATGCCAAGTTTCCTATACTGCCTCAGCAAGTATACTTCAGAGTATGGACATAAAACTCTTCGTGTTCTCTTCAAAGTAGATTTTGTAGCCTGGGGAAAAGTACACACTCAGGTCAACAAAGACTTTTTCGGGTTTTAATTCCTTTATCGGTTTTCGATGTTTAAGTGCCAGAAGAGGGTCGCGAAACAAAACAAATGAATTTACAACCAGTTCTTGCCATTACAATCTCAGTTTAACTTTTGATCCACACCCTCGTGTATGGACAGAATTGCATATGCAGTATAAAAAAATACCAGAACTAGTATGGAACTAATACAGTACAAATACGGTACAAATATGGTAGTGGCAAACTGAAGGAACACAATACAAACAACATTAGAATCCCACCCACACTACATCTTATACATTAACAGCGAAAAATGTAACCAAATACATCTCATCTAAAACGTACAGCTGAACTTCCGAACAGAGACTAAACATTCACGTTACGCGTTACATGCACAATCAGTCCCGATACAATAAAGTTAGACAAAAGGTACACTTTGGCACAACTTTTACAAGGTATTGCCTGGTAGGTAAATTACAGGAAGACTGACCTACTTGGATGGTGAGGAACTTGTTTTTAGCCACTCTACCCAGCGTTGATTTCTACACTCGTGGAAATAGACAATAGACAATAGACAATAGGTGCAGGAGTAGGCTATTCGGCCCTTCGAGCCAGCACCACCATTCGCTGTGATCATGGCTGATCATCCACGATCAGTATCCAGTTCCTGCCTTATCCCCATAACCTTTGATTCCACTAACTTTAAGAGCTCTATCCATCTCTTTTTTGAAAGCATCCAGAGACCTGGCCTCCACAGCCTTCTGGGGCTGAGCATTCCATACATCTGCCACTCTCTGGGTGAATAAGTTTTTCCTCAACTCCATTCTAAATGGCCTACCCCTTATTCTTAAACTGTGGCCTCTGGTTCTGGACTCACCCATCAGCAAGAACATGCTTCCTGCCTCCAGCGTGTCCAATCCCTTAATAATCTTACATGTTTCAATAAGATCCCCTCTCAGCCTTCTAAATTCCAGAGTATACAAGCCCAGTCGCTCCAGTTTTTCGACATATGACAGTCCCGCCATCCCGGAAATTAACCTTGTGAACCAACGCTGCACTCCCTCAATAACAAGAATGTCCTTCCTCAAATTTGGAGACCAAAACTGCACACAGTACTCCAGGTGTGGTCTCACCAGGGCCCTGTACAGCTGCAGAAGGACCTCTTTGCTCTTATACTCAATTCCCCTTGTTATGAAGGCCAGCATGCCATTAGATTTCTTCACAGCCTGCTATACTTGCATGCTTGCTTTCAGTGACTGATGTACAAGAACACCTAGATCTCGTTGAGCTTCCCCTTTTCCTAACTTGACTCCATTTAGATAATAATCTGCCTTCCTGTTCTTACCACCAAAGTGGATAGCCTCACATTTATCCACATTAAACTGTATCTGCCATGCATCTGCCCACTCACCCAGCCTGTCCCTGCATTCTCATAACATCCTCCTCACATTTCAAACTGCCACCCAGCTTTGTGTCATCGGCAAATTTGCTAATGTTACTTTTAATTCCCTCATCTGAATCATTAATATATATTGTAAACAGCTGCGGTCCCAGCACTGAACCCTGCGGTACTCCACTGGTCATCGCCTGCCATTCCGAAAGGGACACATTAATCGCTACTCTTTGTTTTCTGTCAGCCAGCCAATTTTCAATCCATGTCAGTACTCTGCCCCCAATACCATGTGCCCTAATTTTGCCCACTAATCTCCTATGTGGGACTTTATCAAAGGCTTTCTGAAAGTCCAGGTACACTACATCCACTGGCTCTCCCTTGTCCATTTTCATAGTTAGATCCTCAAAAAAATTCCAGAAGATTAGTCAAGCATGATTTCCCCTTCATAAATCCATGCTGACTCGGACCGATCCTGTTACTGCTATCCAGATGTGTTGTAATTTCATCTTTTATAATTGACTCCAGCATCTTTCCCACCACCGACGTCAGGCTAACTGGTCTATAATTCCCTGTTTTCTCTCTTCCTCCCTTCTTGAAGAAAGGGACAACATTAGCCACCCTCCAATCCACAGGAACTGATCCTGAATCTATAGAACATTGGAAAATGATTACCAATGCATCCACGATTTCTAAAGCAACCTCCTTAAGTATCCTGGGATGCAGACCATCAGGTCCCGGGGACTTAACAGCCTTCAGACCCAACGGTCTATCCAACACCATTTCCTGTCTAATACAAATTTCCTTCAGTTCATCCATTACCCTAGGTCCTTTGGCCACTATTATATCTGGGAGATTGTTTGTGTCTTCCCTAGTGAAGACAGATCCAAAGTACCTGTTCAACTCGTCTGCCATTTCCTTGTTCCACATAATAAATTCACCCGTTTCTGTCTTCAAGGGCCCAATTTTGGTCTTAACTACTTTTTTTCCTTTTCACATACCTAAAGAAGCTTTTACTATCCTCCTTTATATTCTTGGCTAGTTTACCTTCATACCTCATTTTTCCTCTGCATATTGCCTTTTTAGTTACCTTCTGTTGCTCTTTAAAAGTTTCTCAATCCTCCAGCTTCCCACTCGTCTTTACTATGTTATACTTCTTCCCTTTTATTTTTATACTGTCCATTACTTCCCTTGTCAGCCACGGCCTCCCCTTACTCCCCTTAGGATCTTTCTTCCTCTTTGGAACGAACTGATCCTGCACCTTCCGCATTATTCCCAGAAACACTTGCCATTGCTGTTCCACTGTCATCCCTGCTAGAGTATTGTTCCATTGAACTTTGGCCAGCTCCTCCCTCATAGCACCATAGTTCCCTTTGTTCAACAGTAATACTGACACTTCCGAGTTTCCCTTCTCCCTCTCAAATTGTAGATTAAAACTTATCATATTATGGTCACTACCTCCTAATGGCTCCTTTACCTTGAGGTCCCTGATCAAATCCAGTTCATTGCACAACACTAAATCTAGAAAGGCTCCAGTACAAGCTGTTCTAAGAATCCATCTTGGAGGGACTCCACAAACTCCCTTTCTTGGGGTCCAGTACCAACCTGATTCCTCCAGTCTACCTGCATGTTAAAATCCCCCATAACAAATGTAGCATTACCTTTGCAACATGCCAATTTTAACTCTTGATTCAACTTACACCCTGCATCCAGACTACTGTTTGGGGGCCTGTAGATAACTCCCATTAGGGTCTTTCTATCCTTAGAATTTCTCAGTTCTATCCATACTGACTCTACGTCTCCTGATTCTATGTCTCCCCTCATAAGGGACTGAATATCATTCCTCACCAACAGAGCCACCACACACCTTCTGCCCATCAGTATGTCCTTTCCATAGGACATATACCCTTGAATATTCATTTCCCAGGCCCTGTCCACTTGAAGCCATGTCTCTGTTATTCCCACAACATCATACTTACCAATTTCCAACTGTGCCTCAAGCTCGTCCACTTTATTTCTTATACTCCGTGCATTCGTGTACAATACTTTGAATTCATTACTCCCCTCACCTCCCATATCAATTCCTATTTCACTTGGCCATACTGTACGATCCCTTCTTGAGCTTTCTGCTCTGTTGATTCTGTCTTTCTTAACTTTTCTTATTCTCACTTTCCCTTTATCTCCATCCTTATATTTCCTTATAAATCTAAAGCATCCACCTGTAAAACATGTCAAATTACCAATATTCTCGATCCGCCAACAAGCATAAACGAATTCACATGGATATTGTCAATTAATGCTCACCTTTCCTCACCACGCCCAGCCTCTCTGGGAAGAACCCAGTTCCAATGCCTTACCACGTTTTCAGCCGAAAGCAAAATGGTCTCCCCACTATCCCGCGTGTGTGTAATGACATTGCCGTCTCCCTTAGAGGCACAGACAACTTTTCTAGCATTACCCGGATGGATGCCTAAGTATGGATGCCTAAGTACACTTTTAACAATACTGAGTAAGATCCGACAGTCACCCGGTTACATAGGTGAAAGCTACTGGAGAAGTGGAAGTCTTTGTTTAAATCTCTTTCTTCTTTATTCTCTTTAATGAAAATGGCTTTCCTCTGACTGTGCTATATTCTTGCCTTTCCTTCATTGCCTAGGCAGCACAAGGAGAACTTATGAGACAATTAACTAAGGAAACATGCAGCTGCAACACTTCAGTCCAATCTCCAAGGGCATGAGTATATTTCAGCTTAATATTACCTCCTTCTACCCTCATGGCCCACTTGAATTTCCTCTTTCCAGGACTCACTGGGGCACTGAGTGCAGAGTAAGTCTGAAATAGTTGTTTTCGAGAGCTGCAGATGATGTAGTTTGCTCTGAATAATCTGCCAAACCTGAAGGTCAATTATCATTGATGCTCTGTGTTCTTGGTTTGGGTCAGTGCTGAGCTTGCAAATAAGC
Source organism: Mobula birostris (assembly GCF_030028105.1). Classification (NCBI taxonomy): domain Eukaryota; kingdom Metazoa; phylum Chordata; class Chondrichthyes; order Myliobatiformes; family Myliobatidae; genus Mobula; species Mobula birostris. The sequence goes on from NC_092375.1 coordinate 160,936,568, forward strand.
CACATCAAAACTTCTTTGAATTATACATGCCTTAAATATCAAAACAGTTTCTACCAATTTATTCTTAAGTTGAAAGTCTTCCAAAGGCATTTAAGTCATAAAATACTGCAGATGGAATATAAATTCTGAGAGTTCTGTTTGCAAGATTTCATCAATTCCCTTGTTCAGATTAGAATCAATATCATCCTCAAAATTCATTGATTATTGCAGTTATAAAATTTTCCACGGAAGTAGCCAATAAGTTTGTAAGTGACTCAACCCACTGATAAAGTTCAACTAAGATGATGCAAGATTATATATTCCTTTCTCAGCAAAGCTAATTAGTTCAGCCAGAATGTAAAGTTAAAATGAGAAGATAGACCACAGCAAAGTACAATAGAGGAACAGGCCTTTTGGTCCATGGCTTCTGCACCAAACACAATGCCAAATTAAACTAAATTTCTTCTGCTTGAACATGGTCCATATCTGTCCATCGCCTACATGTTCATGGAACTACCTAAATGCCTCTTTAATGCCTTTATCATATTCGCTTCCATTACGAATTTCAGCAGCTCCTTCGAGGCACCTACCACCCTCTGTGTAAAAACTTGCCCAGAATATCTCCTTTAAGCTTTCTTCCTCTCACTTTAAATGCGCATCCTGTTGTGCTTAACATTTCTACTCTAGGGGAAAGATTCTGACTGTCCACTCTATTTATTCCTGTCATAATTTTATTAATCTCTATCAGCTCTCCCCTCAGCATCTGACATTCCAGACAAAACGACTTGAGTTTGTCCAGCCAAAAACTAAGAGCTGTTAATTTAAAAACTTCACAATGAAAAGAAACTCCTTGAAGTTAATAGGTCATCGGCTAAAAGTAAAAGATACTTAAAGTTTTAGCCACCTGCTGTGGTTTATTTTGAACATTCTGTGTTCTACTTCATTTAATTGTTGCTTAATGCGGTATTGTAATTTACATTTTAATCTGTAAAACCTCATGCAATAGGAAAGGTCAAGGATAAGATAAAGCATCCCTACCAGCCTTCTCCTTCCCACCCTCCCCCAACCATCTTTATACGGCCTCTGCCCCTTCCCCCTACAGTCCTGACGAAGGGTTCCGGCCCGAAACGTTGACCGATCCTTTCCACGGATGCTGCCCGACCTGTTGAGTTCCTCCAACGAGTTGTGAGTGTTGCCTTGACCTCAGCATCTGCAGATTATTTTGTGTTTAACTCACATAGTATACAGCTAGATTTTGAACATCTTTTTTTTATGCTGCTTATTTTAAACTATCTTAAGCATTGCAAGTGAAACTTGAGATTAAATCCATTTCACTCAGTTGAACTAAATGAAGGCTCAGCAGAAAATTAATAGGGACGTCCAAAATCAAAAAGACCCATGGTAGGGGAGAGAGAAAATAGTGGGAATTGATTCTTGAAATGGAAAACAAGTTGAATGACTCCGCACATATTTTCTGGGCCAAAGGCAACATATGCTGAAAATATACTGATACTGTCCAAAGGTAGTGAAGGGTAAGGATATTTCACCATCCTTACAGGGAACTGGCTGGGACAGTTTAGCTAGTGCAGTCAAGCCAAGTTTACATGCCAGTGGAAAGTGATGACGAATGGAATGCAAACCAGACATTTGATCTATTCACATCAAGTTAATGTTAAAATGTTCCCAAAGGCGCCTGAGAACATGAAGTTCAAAAACGTGCCTCTACCGTCAGAGTGCAGCTACATTCTTCAGGGTTGAATATCCTGGAAAATGTTTACAAGGATCATGATGCTCAATAAACCCACACTCATTTTCCCCACTGAAGGTGACTCAACAAAATTATGCAGCCTGTGCATTTAATGATCGTGTTGTACCAAGAAAAGTCAGTGGATGTTGTTTATTTGGATTTTCAGAAGGCCTGTCACAAGATGAGGCTGCTAAGCAAGATAAGGCCCATGGTATTACAGGAAAGATACTAGCATGGATAGATTAGCTGACTGGCAAGAGGCGATGAGTGAGAATAAAGGGAGTCTTTTCTGGACGTCTACCAGTGATGTGGTGCTCTGCAGGGGTTGGTACTTGGTTTATTTCTTTCCTTGTTATATGCCAATGATTTGGAGGATGGTATTGGTGACTTTGCGGTCAAGTTTGCAGATGATACAAAGATAGGTGGAGGGGCAGATAGCGTTGATGAAGCAGGGAGTCTGCAAAAGGATTTGGACAGATTAGGAGAATGAGGAAGGAGGTGGCAGGTGGAATACAGTGTAGGCTAATATACGAACATGCAATTTGGAGGAAGGAATGAAGGCATGGACTATTTTCTAAGCTGAAAGAAAATTGATAAAAATCAGAGTTTCAAAGGGTCTTGGGAGTCCTCATGCAGAATTCCCTAAAAGTTAACTTTCATGTGGCAAGAAACGCAAATGCAATGTTAGAACTAATTTCAAGAGGACTGGAATATAAAAGCGAGAATAATGCAATGCAGAAACAGGCTCTTCAGCCCAATTACTCCATGCTAACCTAGTTGCCCTTCTGTTAGTTCCACTTTCCCGTGATACTCCATATCTAAACCGTTCCTTTCCTTAATTTAACAAAAATATCTTTTAAATGTCATTGTTGTACCTGCTTCAACTACTTTCACTTGCAGTTTATTCCATATATGATCACCTTCTGTGTAAACGAGTTTCTTTTCAGGTACCATTTAAACTTAAGCCCTCTAGTTTTTGGTTCCCTTTCCCTGCAATAAATGACTGTGTGCTTTTGCCTTTTGTGATTTTATGCGTGATGAAGATCCTCTAATAACAACCAGTAGTATATCTACCTCTAAAGGATGAGGAACACTCCTTTGATGATAGCAAAGTGCACATTTTGGGCAGGGAGGATAGGTGGTTTGAAAGAGGGGTTAAAGTAGCCACCTTTGTCAAAGTGGAAAGCCCATCCCCGAACACCACCTATCAACTACTTACGATGCAGTCCTAACATCTCTACCCCAGCATCTCCACAACAGTTCACACCTCCAGTCATGCAAAGATAAGAATAATGACCCTCACATTACCTCTACGACTCTTTAACGACCCTCATGTGATTGCTATACCTTTAAACAACTCACAGAGTTTACAAGCTGGAAAACTACCCACCATGGATCAGAACTGAAGAAGCCTCTTGGATAAGTGGTGAAACATCTTCTAGACAACACAGCAAGTTCGGTTGCCTTTATTTACTACTGCTCGATGTACAATGACCTGGATGACTGAGAACCTTCACAGTTATCCTCTAATAACCCACCCCACTGTACTACGTCATTCTTCAACAATGAAGGTTAACAGCAAGACATTGGAAAAAGTGGCCTATATCTTGGGAGCTACTTCTAAACAAACCGAATGTTCAACAACTTGGTATACTTCTTGTGTTGCATAAAGGTCTAATGCTTATTCAGTACTGAAGGCTGTATTCATAGGAATTGTCCTGTTGTCCAAAAATGTCATCTGAACTTAAACAGTATATTTTGTAGTGTGAATTTCTTTGCACATTAAAGTGCCTCAAAGCAAAGAACCTTTATTCTACACAATACTGTAACTAAGCCATGGGCAACATCTTCTGTTGATCTTTTTCAGTTACATGGAGACTTGTGCTTCCGTAAGTTATCTTTGATCTAGAATGGACATCCAAGAAGAACTTTATTGAAGGAGCTAAGTCTCATTTCAACTGCCATCCACAATACTTTGAAAAAAAAAAGCTTCAAATGCAATTTGGCCAAGTTTAAATATAGCCATCTTAACTACTAAAAATCATAAGAACTTTTGATGCTAGAAGTCTGAAATAAGAAATAGAAAGCATTGGTTAGAAACACTATTTGTTTCTCTTTCTACTGATGCTGCCCAATCTATTGAATGTCTCCAACATTCTCTGCTTTCATTTTACTTTTTAATATTAGATTAAAATTTACATTCGTAATACTTGCAGTGTTTGCTAAGGTGTTCTCATCACTTTTATAGCCACAGTTCAATGGTAAAGCTGAAAGCACTGTCAAAATTAACAAGAGACTTTTCTCATATTGCAAAGTATGGTAAATGTTAAGTTTTAGCTTTGTTAGATTGATCTGATGCACCATGAAGGAATCAAGAGAGTTATATACAGTACGTTCAGAGACAAATAGGTCATAGAACTTCTGACTTAGTGTCCCACCAGAAGCAAAATTGTAAACAAGTTGGAATGAAAGAATTATCTGAGACTGAGGGTTATATTGAAACACAATAGTTCTCTGAACTCTACTTTATCTCCAAATCAAGATACAATAACTGAAGCAAGAGTTGTGGATTTCATGAATCAAATGCCAATCACAGATGATAGACCCAGAGGGTGGTATCAGCTGCCAGGATGAAGGAAGGAGCACAAGAGTTTATAAAACCTGTTATGACTGTACATTTGACATTTCAGGCCGAGACCCTCCGGCAGGTCTCAACCCGAAACATTGACTGCACTCTTTTCTATAAATGCTACCTGGCCTGTTGAGTTCCTCCAGTATTTTGTATGTGTTGCTTAGACTTCCAGCATCAGCAGATTTCTCTTGTTGTGATTGTACATTTATCTGGATTAAACAGTCATTTTCTGAATGGACAGATATATCAAGATCTATCAACTCACTAAGTAAATGCTGATGCAGTGGGCTGTGAAGTTACATGAATGGGTTTGTTTACTAACATTGTTCCAGGAAAAAGGATCTCATGCTTTCCCAGCATATATGATGAATAAACTCCTCTTGGGCTTTGAGCCGGGAACAGACATCAATTGTAATTGATGTTTCGATGACAAGCTCTGTCATCTTCTTCAGGGATGATGCCTGGGCAAGTCTAGTCTGGTGATATTTATACCCCTTGTATTCCGTCCCTCCTAATTGGTTAGTCCTCATCGAAACAGGTTTCCGCTCTTTTATCCTGTTATATAATTATAAATCGGTTAGCCTGATGTCGGTGGTGGGAAAGATGCTGGAGCCAATTATAAAAGATGACATTACGACACATCTGGATAGCAGTAACAGGATTGGTCCAAGTCAGCATGGATTTACGAAGGGGAAACCGTGCTTGACTAATCTTCTGGAATTTTTTGAGGATGTAACTATGAAAATGGACAAGGGAGAGCCAGTGGAAGTAGTGTACCTGAAAGCCTTTCAGAAAGCCTTTAATAAAGTCCCACATAGGAGATTAGTGGGCAAAATTAGGGCACATGGTATTGGGGGCAGAGTACTGACATGGATTGAAAATTGGCTGGCTTACAGAAAACAAAGAGTAGCGATTAACGGGTCCCTTTCGAAATGGCAGGCGGTAACCAGTGGGGTACCGCAGGGTTCAGTGCTGGGACCGCAGCTGTTTACAATATATATTAATGATTTAGATGAGGGAATTAAAAGTAACATTAGCAAATTTGCCGATGACACAAAGCTGGGTGGCAGTGTGAAATGTGAGGAGGATGTTATGAGAATGCAGGGTGACTTGGACAGGCTGGGTGAGTGGGCAGATGCATGGCAGATGCAGTTTAATGTGGGTAAATGTGAGGCTATCCACTTTGGTGGTAAGAACAGGAAGGCAGATTATTATCTAAATGGAGCCAAGTTAGGAAAAGGGGAAGTACAACGAGATCTAGGTGTTCTTGTACATCAGTCACTGAAAGCAAGCATGCAAGTACAGCAGGCAGTGAAGAAAGCTAATGGCATGCTGGCCTTCATAACAAGGGGAATTGAGTATAAGAGCAAAGAGGTCCTTCTGCAGCTGTACAGGGTCCTGGTGAGACCACACCTGGAGTACTGTGTGCAGTTTTGGTCTCCAAATTTGAGGAAGGACATCCTTGCTATTGAGGGAGTGCAGCGTAGGTTCACAAGGTTAATTCCTGGGATGTTGGGACTGTCATATGTCGAAAGATTGGAGCTACTGGGCTTGTATACTCTGGAATTTAGAAGGCTGAGAGGGGATCTTACTGAAACATATAAGATTATTAAGGGATTGGACATGCTGGAGGCAGGAAGCATGTTCCTGCTGATGGGTGAGTCCAGAACCAGAGGCCACAGTTTAAGAATAAGGGGTAGGGCATTTAGAACGGAGTTGAGGAAAAACTTTTTCACCCAGAGAGTGGTGGATATGTGGAATGCTCTGCCCCAGAAGGCTGTGGAGGCCAAATCTCTGGATGCTTTCAAGAAAGCTATGGATAGAGCTCTTAAAGATAGCAGAATCAAAGGTTGTGGGGACAAGGCAGGAACTGGATACTGATTGTGGATGATCAGCCATGATCACAGTGAATGGCGGTGCTGGCTCGAAGGGCCAAATGGCCTACTCCTGCACCTATTGTCTATTGTCTATTGTCTATTGTTTACAAGTGAATTCCAGTTCTTTCTTAGGGTGAGACCTTTGTCTTTCTTAAAGTTCTTTTCCTCTAATTTTATTTTAATGGCTTTCTTCACCAGGTGGTCCCAAAAGACATTGCCACAGCACAGTAGTCCTGCAAATGCCAGCTGACCAGAGTCCCAGGTCATCTACACATAAGCTGTGACTTGAGCTTCTTTATGGGCTTGTGGATGGTATTAATCCCCGGTATTTCTTCAGCATCCTTCCAAAAACCATGGAACTGTAGTGAAGACAGGCAGTAGCGACTGGTTCCTCCTCATTATAGGGTTTCCTGGCTTTTCTGTCAGCCTTTTCAGGAGCCCAAGGGATTTCCTTCACCTTGCAGCCATTCTGAAGGAATGCCATTCATAATCATCTAATTTCCTGCGAATAATCACTGTAACGTTTCCTGCTGCACAGTACTCACATTCGATGTGGCGGACTACAGACAGCAGCTGATGTGCATGCTCCTTGGTCCATTGGTAGCACCACTTAAGATAATCTTCATGCAATGTCAAGCAACATGGAAGTATCCCAAACTAGCAGCAACTTTGTGCAAGGCTTTATGCATAACCGAGGCTCTTTCCTTGCTCATATAGAAACAATGGACGGCTCCTACAGAACACTTGTGAATCATGAATCATTTCCACTGCAATCCAAACTTATCACTCTGGGCACTGTGAGTGAAGCTCAGGCTTCTGAAACTTAGGCCAGCTTTGCTGTCATGTAACCTCACAGTGTATACATCATGGAAAGATAAAGAATTGGCAGACTTTAGTGAGAATATTCTTCTCGTTTTCTTGCTATAGTTCAAGTTGGAATGTTGATCCCTGAAAACATCTGCTGAGATTTATTTTTCTCTATCCCTCCTGATCTCTCCTTCATGAACTTGCCTTACTCTGAGTCATTCAGAAATTAGTCTTCAAGTAGTTCATAACTTGCTTAAACAGTGCGTTTAAGCTGTTTCTGCTGTTAAATGCATATTCAGCTGTCACAAGTTGTAGTTTGAGCAATGAGTTCCGGAGAGTCTTAATATCTACTAATATACTAATATCTTAACCAATAAGAAAAAGTACTCATGACTCACACAGCAAGTGTGACATAAGTCATTCTTGCAAGGAATTTGACAGTGATACATCAGAAAAACAAATGTTTCATACTTGGACCTGTGGCATACTCTTTTCATAAGAGTGGTGTAATGATTTACTATGATTATACAATGAAGTCCTTTCACATCCCAAACAATACACAATTCTAGTGGAATTACTATCATGGTCTCACTGTTTTCCACGTCGGTTCCAAGAACATGACAATAGAAAAGCAGCATTCATTTATTGGAAAAGTACAAACCCAGATAAAAGAAGCAATATGACCTGGAAATGTAATTTACAAAATACCATGATGCCTGACATAACATATTGCAGAATATTTTACTAAATTTACTGTAGTTGCATCTATCATGAATTTTTGTTTGTTTCAGCAAAATTTCCCTTCAATCATATACTTCAACATGAAGACATAGCATTATCAACTGACAGTTTGATGAAAGAGGGAAATCGCAAAGCTCACTTTCAATTATAACAAAAAGACAGCACAGCTTAAAATTGCTAGATATAATACTCATTCAAAACATAAGAAGTGGAAAAACCTGAATTAAACCAGGATTTAACCCAGCAGCAGTAGAAAGGCAAGTAAAATACAGCAGATAAGGATGGAAACTGCTTATTTTTATTTATTTAAAAATACAGCACCTTCTGGCCCAATGAGCCCACACCTCTCTATTTCACCCTACTCAGCTGTTAGTAATATCTGGACGTTTGAGTTAAATACCCCGATTTAACTATACATTACTCTTCGTTCGCCTATATTTTTACTAAAGTACATGTTCAGCCATCACATCTGTGACTCGTAAATTTTTTTGGGTTATGAGCTGTTCTCAGAAACAGAAACCTGCCGTGACCTGAGGAGGGCGTGTAAATGGAAGAGCATAATTGAGAACATTGTGATCCATACTGGAATTGCAGGCACAGAACACCACTATTAGACCATAAGGCCAGAAAACCACAAGGAAATGAGCAGAATTAGGCCATCATGTCTGCTCCACCATTCCATCATGGTAGATTTATTATCTCTCAACCCCATTCCCCTGCCTTCTCAACATAACATTTGGCACCCTGACTAATCAAGAAACTATTAACTTCCACTTTAAATATATCCAAAGACCTAGTCTCCACAACCTGACTCGTCTACCATAGGAAACATCCTCGTCACATCCACTATCCAGGTCTTTCAACATTCAGTAGGTTTCAATGAGCTCTCCCCACCGCACCCCCCCCCCACAATTGTTTCTTCCAGACTCCTGCAAGTACAGGTGCAAAGCCATCAAATGCCCCTCATACTTTAACCCTTTCATTCCTGCAATCATTCTCATGAACCTCCTCTGGATCCTTTCCAATGCCAGCATATCTTTTCTTAAATAAAGAACCCAAAGCTGCTTTCAATACTCCAAGTGTGGTCTGACCTATGACTTATAAAACCTCAGCATTATACTCTTGGTTTTATATTCTAGTTCTTTCAAAATGCATGTTGATATTGTATTTCCATGCCTTACCACCAACTCTAGCTGCAAGTTAAACTTCAGAGAATCCTGCATGAGGACTCCCAAATCCCTTTGCAACTATGATGACTCAGGTCTCTCAGTGGGAGAGCATTTTGGAGATAGTGATCATAATTCTATCTCCTTTACCATAACATTGGAGAGGGATAGGAACAGACAAGTTAGGGAAATGTTTAATTGGAGTAAGGGGAAATATGAGGCTATCAGGCAGGAACTTGGAAGCATAAATTGGAAACAGATGTTCTCAGGGAAATGTACCAAAGAAATATGGCAAATGATCAGGGGTATTTGCGTAGGGTTCTGAATAGGTACATCCCAATGAGACATGGAAAGGATGGTAGGGTACAAGATCCGTGGTGCACAAAGGCTGTTGTAAATCTAGTCAAGAAGAAAAGAAGAGCTTATGAAAGGTTCAAAAAAACTAGGTAATGATATGAATTTAGAAGATTATAAGGCTTGCAGGAAGAAGCTTAAGAATGAAATTAAGAGAGCCAGAAGTGGCCATGCGAAGGCCTTGGTGGACAGGATTAAGGAAAACCCCAAAGCATTCTACAAGTACATAAAGAGCAAGAGGATAAGACGTGAGAAAATAGGACCAATCAAGTGCGACAATGGAAAAGTGTGTATGGTACTGGAGGAAATACGGAGGTACTTAATGAATACTTTGCTTCAGTATTCACTATGGAAAAGGATCTTGGCGATTGTAGGGATGACTTGCAGCATACTGAAAAGCTTGAGAATGTAGATATTAAGAAAGAGGATGTGCTGCAGCTTTTGGAAAGCATCAAGTTGGATAAGTCACTGGGAACGGATAGGATGTACCCCAGGCTACTGTGGGAAGCAAGGGAGGAGATTGCTGAGCCTCTGGCAAAGAGCTTTGCATCATAAAAGAGGGAAGGGAGAGGTTCCAGAGGATTGGAGGGTTGCAGATGTTGTTCCCTTATTCAAGAAAGGTAGTAGAGATATCCCAGGTAATTATAGGCCAGTGAGTCTTAGTCAGTGGTTGGTACGTTGATGGAGAAGACCCTGAGAGGCAGGATTTATGAACATTTGGAGAGGCATAATATGATTAGGAATAGTGAGCATGACTTTGTCAAAGGCAGATCATGCCTTATGAGGCTGATTGAATTTTTTGAGGATGTGACTAAGCACATTGATGAAGGTTGAGTCATAGATGTAGTGTATATGGATTTTAGCAAGGCATTTGATAAAGTACCCCATGGAAGGCTTATTGAGAAAGTAAGGAGGCATGGGATCCAAGGGGACATTGCTTTGTGGATCCAGAATTGGCTTGTCCACAGAAGGCAAAGAGTGGTTGTAGATGGGTCATATTCTGCATGGAGGTCAGTCACCAGTGGTGTGCCTCAGTGATCTGATCTGGGACCCCTACTCTTTGTGATTTTTATAAATGACCTGGATGAAGAAGTGGAGGGATGGGTTAGTAAATTTGCTGATGACACAAAGGTTTGGTGTGTTGTGGATAGTGTGGAGGGCTGTCAGAGGTTACAATGGGACATCGATAGGATGCAAAACTGGGCTGAGAAGTGGCAGATGAAGTTCAACCTAGATTAGTGTGAGGTGGACAAATATGATGGCAGAATATAGTATTAATGGTAAGACTCTTGGCAGTGTGGAGGATCAGAGGGATCTTGAGGTCCAAGTCCATAGGACACTCAAAGCTGCTACGCAGGTTGACACTGTAGTTAAGAATGCATACGGTGCATAGGCCTTCATCAATCATGGAATTGAGTTTAAGAGCCAGGAGGTAATGTTGCAACTATATAGGACCCTGGTCAGACCCCACTTGGAGTACTGTGCTCAATTCTCGTCGCCTCACTATAGGAAGGACGTGGAAACCATAGAAAGGATGCAGAGGAGATTTACAAGGATGTTGCCTGGATTAGAGAGCATGCCTTATGAGAATAGGTTGAGTGAACTCGGCCTTTTCTCCTTGGAGCGAAGGGAGATTAGAGGTGACTTGATAGAGGTGTACAAGTTAATGAGGGGCATTGATCGTGTGGATAGTCAGGGGTTTTTCCATAGGGCTGAAATGGCTAGCATGAGAGGGCCTAGTTTTAAGGTGCTTGGAAGTAGGTACAGAAATGTCAGGGGTAAGTTTTTTTTACGCAGAGAGTGGTGAGTGCGTGGAATGGGCTGCTGGCGGCTGTGGTGGAGGCAGAAACGATGGGGTCTTTTAAGAGACTCCTGGATGGCTACGTAGAGCTTAGAAAAACAGAGGGCTATGGGTAAAGCCTAGGTAGTTCTAAGGTAGGGACGTGTTTGGCACAGCTTTGAGGGGCCGAAGGGCCTGTATTGTGCTGTATGTTTCCTATGTTTCTATGATTTTTTGAATTTTCTCCCCATTTCAAAAACAGTCTATGCCTTTATTCCTTCTAACAAAAATCATGTCCATATACAGTACTTCCTTGCACAATATTCTGCCTTCCACTTCTCTGCACATTCTCCCAATATGTCTAAGTCTTTCAACTGCCTCCCTGCTTCCTCAACACTACCTGCCCCTCCACCTATCTTCATATCATCCACAAAGCCATCAATCCCATCATCCAAACCATTGACATATAATGTGAAAAAATCAGTCCCAAAACTGACTCCTTGCCGAACACCACTGGTCTCTGGCAAATAACCAGAAAAGATTCCTTCTAGTTACCATACTTGGATCCTGTCAGTTAGCTAATCTTCTTACCAAGCTAGTATCTTTCCTCTAATATCATGGGCACATAAGCAGCCTCATGTGCAGCACCTTGTCAAAGACCTTCTGAAAATCCAAGTAAACAACATCCACCAACTCTCCGTTGTCTATCCTGCTTGTTATTTCTTCAAAGAATCCCAACAGATTTTTTAAGTAAGACTTAAGGAAGCCATGCTGACTTTGACCTATTTTATCATGTCCTTCCAAGTGCCCCAATGCCACATCTTTAATAATGGACTCCAACATCTTGCCAACCACTGAAGCTCGGCTAACTGTCCTACAATTTCCTTTCTTCTGCCTCCCTCCCTTATTACAGAATGGAGTGACATTTGAAATTTTCCAGTAATCCAGAACCATTCCAGAATCTAATGATTCTTGAAAGATCATTACTCATTCTTCCACAATCTCTTCAGCTACCTCTTTTAGAAACCTGGGGTGTAGTCCACCTAGTCAAGATGACATACCTATATTCAGAATTTTCAGCTTCCCAAGGACCTTCTCCTTAGCAATAGCAACTACACTCATTTCTATCCTCTGACATCCTCAAAGTTCTGGCATACTGCTCGTGTCTTCCACAGAGAAGACTGATGTTAAATACTTGTTCGTTTTGTCTGCCATGACCTTGTTCCCATTACTATCTCTCCAGTGGGCTGATATCCACTCATACCTTTCTTTTACTCTTTATATACCTGAAAAGCTTTTGATATCCTCTTTTATATTCTTACCTTCATATTTCATCTTTTCTCTCCTTATGGCTTTTTAGTTGCTTTCTGCTGGTTTTAAAAGATTCTAATCCTCTAACTTCCCTCTGATTTTTGCTATATCATATGCCCTCCCTTTTGCTTTTATGCTGCCTGTTATCTTTCCTTGTCAACCACGGTTGCCTCATCCTCCTTTAGAATACGTCCTCATCTTTGGGAAGTATCTATCTTGCGCCTTCCAAATTGGTCCCAGAACCTCCAGCCATTGCTGTTCTGCTATCATCCCTGCTAGTATCCCCTTCCAATCAACTTTGGCCCGCTCCTCATTCATGCTTCTGTAATTCCCGTTACCCCATTATAATACTGATGTATCTGACTCTAGCTTCTCCCTCTTAAACTGCAGGATGAATTCTATCATATTATTGTCATAGTTTCCTAAGGGTACCTATACCTTAAGCTCACTAATCAAATCTGGTTCAATACACAACACCAAATCCAGAAATGCCTTTCCCTTTGTGGGCTCAACCACAAGCTGTTTTTAAAAGATATCTGGTAAATTCTACAAATTCCCTCTCTTCGGATCCAGCACCAACCTGACATTTTAATTCAATGTGTATTCTTGGATGGTAAGCTCCAAACTATGATCTTATTGCAGCCACGACTCACGACTATGCTGGAAAATCATCTACCTTATTCCACATACTGTGTGCAGTCAAATATAACACTTTCAATCCAGTCTTCATCACCCTGTCTGATTTTGCCCCATTGTTACAATCATCTCATTGACTGAAATTTTGCCCTTTCATCTGGCTGAACTGGCTACACACTGCACCTACTTGTATACCAAATGCCTCATCCTCAACCCTCTCAGTTCAGTTCCCATCCTCCTGCTGAATTAGTTAAGCCCTCCCTAGTAGCTCTAGCAAGCCTGCCCGCAAGGATATTGGTCACCCGTGGTTTCAGGTGGAACACATGCTTTTTGTACGGGTCATAACTTCCCCAGAAGAAATCCCAGTGATCCAGAAATCTGAAACTCTGCCCCCTGCACCAATTCCTCAGCCACACATTCATCAGCCAAATCTTCCTATTCTTACCCTCACTGGCGTGTTCACAGGCAACAATCCAGAGATTGTTGTCTACTCTGGAGATCATGGATTTCAGCTTTCTACCTCACACCCTGTATTCTCTCTTCAGGACCTCCTGCCTTTTCCTAACTGTGTCATTAGTACCAATACCTGTATGTACCTTGACCTCATGCTGCTCACCCTCCCCCTTTAGAATACCATACTCGACCTGAGGCATCCGTTGTTGTCGAAGAGATTCTTGGAAATTTCCAGCAGACCGGATAATATTTTGATATCTTTATTCAGTAAAAGCATATCTCTCTCTCAAATCTTGTTTTCAAGTAGCCTCACGTTAAGCTTTACAGAATTCCAAATCTCATTTCCTGGTCATCTCGCTCACATTTTATGTCAAAAAAAATTGGAGTATGAATTTTCAAGCACCCATATTTTTTCTCATCCCACCTAACCTCATGCAGGATAACATCCTGTGTAAAGAAAGAAGAGTCTGCCTTACTTTGATATGAATATCGTTGAGGAATATATAATCAGGCCATTCAGCCCACTAGTAAGTGGCAGCCTTGGGAGAACATGTAGTATTTATAGAGAGTCTACTGGGAGACAATGAAGTTCATATTACCTGCATTAATCAAGTATGAAGCCTATAAATCAATGTTAAGTTAGCAGGGATTTTTCACAAATAGTTTGTTGGGATGACATTGGAGAACAAACAAGAGAAAATCTACAGCACTTCTGAAAGGTTTCGGCCCGAAACATCAACTGTACTTTTTTTCCATAGATGCTGCCCGGTCTGCTGAGTTCCTCCTGTGATTTGTGAATGGAGAACAAGGTTGTCCACTTCACTTCCACGATTCCAGCCTAACTGTCAAACTCACCTTGGCAGCATTGAGGACTGCTCATCAGTTAATGTGGCCACTGAGGAGAACATAGCGATACTGCTGTTAACCGTTTTGAAAGTTGCTTTATCAGTGCTTATTTTGTCAAATCCAAATATGGAGTCCAACAATACACTTGCTGACTGTGGCCTAAATTTCTCCAAAACCTTGAGAGGATTGGGCATGGAATGGTAGGAGGTGGTGGGCCATGAAATCGAAGATGATAGAGAACAATAGAATAGCATAAGACAAATTCTTTGACTAAATATCCATCGAGGTACTTCAAGTTAAAATTATCATACAGCAGAAATTGCACAATATTTTTAGCTTCTAAAGATTAAACGATCATTAGAAGCTAAGATTCTATTACTTTGGCTATAAAGTTTGTTTGCTGGATCAAGCAATAGTGAATTAATGCTACTGAGTCAGGAGCTTTCTGTAGATCATACCTTCTGATATATCGGATTGCTTTTTATTATCATGTGTATAAGGAGAGGCAATCAATAACATTCCTCTTCCTCTCTCCCAGCAATTATCTATAAAATGTATGAGATGTGGTTTTAGAAATGTTCATCCAGTAATTTACAATTGATCTTTTAAAAAATACTAAATTTAAATCCCAGCAGATGCTTGTGAAATTCATATCTACTCAAAAAAAAATTACAAATAGATATTTCCAGCTTTGGTTCGAAAGACGTAGCCACAGCTGAGAGACCAGTGATATGCTGAGTATTTCCAGCACTTTCTGCTTCACTTCAGAGTTGGAGCATCTGCACAATTTTGCTGTTGGATAAAGCACAACAGTCATTTGCTGGTAAGTTTCCTGGTGCAGGAAACTTTAGCGCATACGTATAGTTGCTGCTTCTAGAAACAAGAAAAACAATCCTTCCTAACATTTACTTCCCATCGGAATCTAGCCTGCTGTAGCAAATACGCAGAATCAGATTTGCAAATAAATCAATAATAATCTTTATTGAACACAAACAAAAATTTGTCTCTTTTTTTCTGAACAACCTGCAACATTTTTCACTCCAACTTAATGCTTTCTCACAGGTAAATGGCAAAAAAAGCTAAATCAGAATGGTTCACTCATCTAAAACAAAGGTCATAAACCCTTAACAGAGAGGAATTTCAAAAGAAGGTGTTTATTGTTGGCCTGTTGCTATCCCACTGAGTGTACAAGGGATACTATGCCTTACAGCACATCAATGAATTAATCAAGCAAATGTCAAAGTAAAATTGTTGTCAGCAAATTTCACAGATGAAGATAGATGAAGATTTGCTACTCCTCTGGCACCATTAGTAGATAGCCTGCTTCCTACTGCTTTAATCTAACTTCTGTGAAGTAAGAGCAGATTAAATGCATACTATTAGAGATTATGAATTTAACATTATCAATGTTATATGCTATTAATTTGTATTTTACTTTTTATTTAATTGAAAACAATTTAAATTTATAATGTATCAGTCTGGGTTCTTCAGCAAAATAATGGGCCTTATTGTTAGAGATGCCTTTATGGGTAGTTCATAATCATTCTTTTCCTTATTTAACGAACTATTCCTGCATTTTTCATATTTTATGGGAATAGTTAAGCAGTCTCGTATCCTTTTTGATGGCTATCACAAAATCACTTCCAATTGCCGAGTCATAGAATCATAGAGGTACGACAGAACAGAAACAGGGCCTTCAGCACAAGTTGCCCATACCAAGATACCTATCTAAAATAGTCCCATTTTTCCATATTTGGCCTCAATCCCTCCAACACTTTCCTATCCATGTGTGTCATGAAAGGTCTTCACCAGGATTTATTCATCAGACGTTGCGGAGCAAAATCTGATTACTGTAGTCATTCCTGACTAATTAAAGTTTGGAGTATCGGCTTTACTGTCAAGGTCTTGTTATCTTAACTTCACTAATTATCTAAGACACCTTTAGAGGAGGTGATGAATTTTTCAGATCTCAGATGCCAAGTTGCTGAAATTTTCTAGAGATAAATCCAGAGCTGAAGCTTTGCTTAGTTTAAGCTTGGTTTGTTTGTCAATTCAAGTCTTGTCATAGGGGCACACAAGAAGAGTAACTGTCCAAACCATGCAAGGCTGAAAAACATTTAAAAAACACTCAAAATAATTAGCTATACCGGACTACAATAGAAATAAAATTAGCGCAAAGAAGTGCTGAAGTTATTGAGCAACAAATCCTTGCAATCTAAAATAAACGAAGAAAATGCTGAATAAAGCTAAGTGGATCAGGTCTCACCTATTAGAACATAAACAGAGTTATCAGAATTATAATTCCAGGTCAAAAACCTTCATCAGAACTGGGAAGGAGGCTAAGGAGACTGCGAAAGAGGAGACTAGAAAAGTGGGAAAGAAACTAAAGGAGAAAGCTGCAAGGAAGGTAGAGTTGGGGGATGTCTCTGATGGATAATACCTGGCTGATGGTAGGGATAAGCTGTAAACAAGAATACTTGGAAACAGTTAGCGAGTGAGAGCAGAGACAAAAAGAATGTAGGGGTTACAAAACACAGAGCAAGAGGACATAACTGGCAGGTCAGGATAGGTGCGTCTTGCACTCGCACTCAAAAGAACCATTGTTTTGCACTGTGTCATTTACAATGTTGCCATGTCAGTGTTAAGTTATCTAGGTATTAAAATAAAGTACACATTACAGCTGGAAGAAAAGTCAAATCTTTTACAAAGGATTCCGTGTTCATCTCTGGCATTCACAGCAAAGTGCAACCTGCAAATTGAAATAAAGGCCAGTAGATTTCTTGCAGAATTTCTCACTCTCAGTAGATTTCTTTCAGAATTCTCACAATGATTCACAAGGTATAGCCTTAGGTAACAGCCATTTCACCAACTCTGGATATTTAGTCGGAGAGTTGTACAGCATGGGAATAGGCCTTTTGGCTTACTAAGTCCACTGAACAACGAGCACCCATTCATTTTGGTCTACCATCCCTCCCCCCTCCAAATTTTACCATTCTAGAAGCAATTAACTACAGTGAATGAACCTTCTGACGAGCTGAAATAGAGATAATATTAGACATTGCCGCCCTTGACTAAGTTTACAGCAGGATCTATTTCAACTGGAAAAATGAGCCGAAGGAATGGCAGAAGGAATTTAACTCAGGCAATCATGAAGTGATACAATTTGGGAAGATAAACAGGATTTAACTCAGGCAAGCATCAAGAGATACATTTTGGGAAGTTAAACCAGGCCAGAAGTTACACAGTGAATAACTGCGTCCTGGGAGTATTATAGAACAGAAAAACTTTGGGGTGCAGGTACATTGTACTCTGAAAGTGGCAACACAGGCAGACAGAGTAGTGCATAAGACAGATGGCATGCTTGACTTTATCATATAGGGCATTGAATATAAGAATTGGAACTTTGTGTCACAGTTGTACAAGACATTGACGAGACCGGAACTGAACCACAACATTGTGTGCAGTTCTGCTTGCCATTAAATAGGGATGGTGTGTCTAAGTTAAGATGCAGAAAAGTTCCAGAAGAATACTAACAGTACTGGAGAGCTTGAAGAAGAGATGGATATGATTGGACAGTTTTCCATGGTGACAATATGAATGTAGGCATGGATAAGATGGATGGTCACAGTCTTTTTCCTGGCATTGGAGAGTATCAGACTAGGGGATATAGGTGTAAGGTGAGGTAGGAAAATTAAACAGGACCTCAGAATCAATCCTTTCATACAGAGAGTGGTGCATATA
Source organism: Mobula birostris (assembly GCF_030028105.1). NCBI lineage: Eukaryota > Metazoa > Chordata > Chondrichthyes > Myliobatiformes > Myliobatidae > Mobula > Mobula birostris. Next base: position 160,954,638 of record NC_092375.1, read on the forward strand.
TATGGAAAAAAGCTGCTGGAGGAAGTGGTTGAAGCAGATATAATTAGAACATTTGAACGACATTTGGACAGTTATGGAGTCATTGAACTCTACAGCACAGAAAGAGGCCCTTCAGCCCATCTAGTCAATGCCGAACTACTAACCTGCCTAGTCCCATCGACCTGTACTCGGACCATAGCCCTCCATACCCGTCATCCAGGTACCTATTCAAATTTCTCCAAAATAGTGAACGATCCCGCAACCACCACTGGAGTTCCACACTCTCACCAACCTCTAAGTGAAGAAGATCCCCCTCATGCTCCCCTTAAACCTTTCACTTTTCACCCTTAACCCATGACCTCTAGTTGTAGTCCCACCCAATCTCAGTGGAAAAAGCCTGTTTGCATTTAGCCTATCTATAACCCTCATTATTTTGTACATCCCTATCAAATCTCCCTTCAATCTACTATGTTCTAGGAAATGAAGTCCTGCCCTATTCAACTTTCCCTATAACTCAGGTCCACAAGTCCTGGCAGCATCCTCGTAAAGTTTCTCTGCACACTTTCAATTTTATTTTCATCCTTCCTATAATTAGGTGACCAAAACTGCACACAATGCTCCAAATTAGGCCTTACTAACATCTTATACAATTTCAACATAACATCCCAAGTTCTGAACTCAATACTTTGGTCTATGAAGGCAATGTGCCAAAAGCTTTCTTTCCAACTCTATATACCTCTGACTCTATTTTCAAAGAATTATCGATCTGTATTCCCAGATCCCTCTGTTCTACCACACTCCGCAGTCCCCTACCGCTCACTGTGTAAGACCTACCCTGGTCGGTCCTCCCAAAGTGCAACACCTCACACCTGTTTGCATTAAATTCCATTAGCCATTTTTCAGCCCATTTTTCCAGCTGGTCTAGATCCTGCTGCAAGCTTTGATAGTCCTCCTCGCTGTCCACTACACCATCAGTCTTGGTGTCATCTGCAAATTTGCTGATCCAGTTTACCAGATGATCATCCAGATTCCATGATATTGATGACAAACCGCAACAGACCCAGCGCCGATCTCCATAGCACACAACTGGTCACAGAAAGGTAACCATCTACAAGCTCTCTCTGGCTTCTTCCTTGCAGCCAATGTGTAATCCAATTTACTACCTCATCTTGAATGTCAAGTGACTAAACCTTATTGACTAAACTCCCATGTGGGACCTTGTTATGAGCCTTGATAAAGTCCATGTAGACAACATCCACTACCTTGCCTTTATCAACTGTCCAGATACTGTTCTCAAAAAAGACTCAATTAAATTGGACTTAACACACACGAAGCCATTTTGACTATCCATAATCAGTCCCTATCTATCCAAATACTTATGTATCCAGTCCTTTAGAATCTCTCCAATAACTTTTCCACTTCTGATGTTAGCTCACTGAGCTATGATTTCCTGGCTTATTCTTAGAGCCTTTCTTAAACAACAGAACAGCATTAGCTATCCTCCAGTACTTCGACACTGCACTCGTGGCTAAGGATGTTTAAATGCAGAAATTGTGGGGACCATAGCAGAGATATTTAAATATTTCTGCTATGGCCCCTACAATTTCTGCATTTGCCTCCCATAGGGTCCAAGGAAACACTTTGTCAGGCTCTGAGGATTTATCCACCCTAATTTGCCACAAGGCTGCAAACAGCTTCTCCTCCGTAATCCGTATAGGATCTATGACTTCGCTGCCACTTTGCCTCACTTTTATAGACTCTATGTCTGTTTCCCAAGTGAATACAGATGCAAAAGATCCATTTAAGATCTCTCCCATCCCTTTCGGCTCCATGCATAGATTACCACTCTGATCTTTCAGAGGACCAATTTTGTCCCTTGCTATCCTTTTGCTCTTAATATATCTGTAAAAGCCCTTAGAATTCTCCTTCACCTTGTCAGCTAGAGCAACCTTGTGTCTTCTTTTAGCTTTCCTAATTGCTTTTTTGCATGTCTTATACACCTCAAGAATCTCATTTGTTCCAACTTGCCTATACTTGTTACACACCTCCTTCTTTTTCTTAACCAGGGCCTCAATATCTTTTGAAAACCAAGGTTCCTTAAACCTGTTATCCCTGCCTTTTATTCTGACAGGAACATACAAACTATGTAATCTCAAAATTTCACTTTTGAAGGTCTCCCACTTACCAAGTACACCTTTGCCAGAAAGCAACCTATTCCAATCCACATTTGCCAGATCCTTTCTGACACCATCTTCCTCCAATTTAGAATCTCAACCTGAGGGCTAGACCTATCTTTTTCAATAATTCCCTTAAAACTAACAGCATTATGATCACCAGATGTAAATGTCCTCCTACACAAACTTTTGTCACCTGTCCTGTCTCATTCCCTAATAGGAGATCTAGTATTGCACTCTCTCTAGTTGGGACTTCTATGTACTTATTAAAGGAACTTTCCTAAATACATTTGACAAACTCTTTCCCATCCAGCTAGTTTACAGTATGTGAGTCCCAGGCAATACGTGAAAAGTTAAAATCACCGACTATCACACCCTTATGTTTCTTGGAACAGTCTGAGATATCTCTGGAAATTTGCCCCTCCTAAATCCTACTGACTGTTGAGTGGTTTATAATATAATCTCATTAATGTGGCAATACCTTTCTTCTTCCTCTGTTCTACCCATAAAGCCTCACTAGACAAGCTGTCCAGTCTGTTCTGACTGAGCACTGCCATGACATTTTCCCTGACTAGGAATGCCACCTCTCCCCCTTTAATCCTTCCTGGTCTACCATGTCTAAAACAATGGAACCCCGGAAGATTGAGCCGTCAGTCCTGCCCCTCCTGCAACCAAATCTCATGAATGGCTACAATGCCATAATTCCATGTATCGATCCATGCCTTTCATTGAAATATACGCAGTTCAAAAAGTTATCCTGCTGTGCTCAACCTTTGAATTCCTGACTTGGTATGTAGGTTTAGCAACATCTTTCTCCACAACCACTCCACTGTCTGATCTGGAGCTCTGGTTCCCATCCCTCTGCACGTTCACAAATCGGAATGGTTTAAAGGCATATGGGTTAAATGCAGGTGAATGGGACCAGCTCAGGAAGGCACGATGGTCAGCATTGACAATTTGTTCCCATACCGTATAACTCTATATATAACCAGATGCCAATCTCTGATCACACTGGTACAGAATATTAAAGTATTAGCAAAAGTAGTATTCCACCATGGAGTCACAAAGAAAACAAATGTGGATCACTTTCCCTTTGAGTGCAGAGTAAATCAAACAACATCGTATCAGCCTTCAACTCCAATGGATATAAAAATGTAGAGGAATAAATCCTCTGAGTATGGTTGAAGCTGTACATTTTCCCTATGTGTTGATAAAGCTTCAAATGAAGCGTAAGATTTGTTAGGTAGGGTTACAACTAAGACTGGACCACAACACCCTAGAGCACTTGGAAATCAGATAGACGAAAACCTAGAATCGCCAGCCACAATGACAAATGTGCATGAATGTAGGATAGATCTGTCAAGGGAACCATAATCTTTGCTTTGTTTGGGTGGTGTTACAAAAGGCAGTGTGCAACAATCTTGACCATAATTCAATTAGAGAAAGTTATCAGTAAATGTTGGTTGAAGGCGATTAACAGAAAAAACATCAAAATGAAATGATGACAGCGCTGAAATCTGAAAAATTGGTATTGCCTGCAATGTACAGCACCTTCCTGTGAACTTTAAAAATATTTTAAGATACAATACTAGATATGGAATCAGTTAGCTAATCCCAAAGCTGAGGGGGAGTTCAGGACACTGAGTAGAAAAATTCTCTGGTGATGTTCCATAAAATAACCTTCATCAGATCTATAGATACACCAAAGGGTTAATCAGATGTCTGTAAGAATCAGACAAAAGAAAGTCCTGCTGAAGCGTCTCAGCCCGAAACATCAACCGTACTTTTTTTCCATAGATGCTGCCTAGTCTGCTGAGTTCCTCCAACATTTTGTGTGTGTTGCTTGGATTTCCAGCATCTGCAGATTTACTCTTGTTTGTAAACAAAGGAAAGGATCTGTGAAGAATGCAAAGTGTGAACAGCTATAGTAGATGGAACACTGGGCATCGCCCTCACAATATGTTACATATGGTCTCAGAATCTTTGCTTATTGAGGGACTGAAATCCCTCCCAGTTGCAGTAGATCTCAGCATGTTACACTTGCCATCCAAGGACTGAAGCACTTTCAGTCAATGGTACCCTGCATCAGACAACCCTATAATCTTGGATATGCCTCATGCCCGTTCTGTCTATCCTGTCAAGAAAATGGAAAGTGCTCGTGGTAGGCTGCTAATGCAGGTATCTCAAAGATCTCCAGCTCCAGGCTGAGGGGAGCCCACCACGTGACAGATCATTGCTGCGACCACCCTGACAGTGAGTGCAGCCTTCATTCAGCTCAGGGGTTCCTGTTGTGACTCCAGCAGGTGGTGGCTGTGAAACAGATATCACACTCACAGATTCCCACTGATGCTCTTGGGGCAGATATTGTGAACCATTCACAAACGTCCTGTCCCACACTTCCTGCCAGTGCATCCGACATTGCTCAACATGTACCCACTGCCCAGTCGCCTGGTCACACTGTATTCCACAGTTAGTATCTACTACAGCAGCCATGTACAGTATATGGGAGAACCAGCCAGGGCAGAAAGCTAGCAGTTAAGACAGCTCTTCAACACTGGCTTTGTAGATTTATAATAACTAAAGCTCAGAAACCAGGTGGCACAGTTGCACAGCTAATATAAGTCTAGTGTCTCACAACCGCCATGACCAGGATTCAAACCTGACCTCAGGGACTGTCTGTATGGAGGTTTTCCCTGTGACCCTGTGGGGTTCCTCATTGTGCTCCAGGTTCTTCCCACATCATAAAGATCTGTCATTTGGTAGTGTAATTGGTCAAGGTTAATTGTCCTGATTATATCAATGGGTAGTGAAAGCAAAGTGGGGTTGGTTGAGGTAGGAGGGGCATTAATGGGAATGTGGGGAGAATAAAATAAGCCAGGATTAGGGTTTGGGTTCCCCTCTTCTATTACCCACCCTGGCCTTTTACCTCTTCTCACCTGCCTATCACTTCTCCCTGGGTCCCCCCTTCCTTCCTTTTCTCCTGTGGTCCAGTCTCCTCTCCTATCAGATTCCTTCTTCTCCAGCCCTTTACCTTTCCCACCCACTTGGCTTCAGCTATCACCTTTCAGTTATCCTCCTTCCTCCTTCCCTCTCAGTCCTGAAGAAGTGTCACGGCCTGACACATCAACTGTTTATTCATCTCCATTGATGCTGCTTGGCCTGCTGAGTTCTTCCAGCATTTAGTGTATGTTGCTTTGGATTTTCAGCATCTTTATACTTTATAGTCGCCAGACAATTGATACTAAGAACATACAATCATCACAGCGATATTTGATTCTGCACTTCACGCTCCCTGGAGTACAAATCGATAGTAAATATTAAAAATTTAAATTATAAATCATAAATAGAAAATAGAAAAGGGAAAGTAAGGTAGTGCAAAAAAAAACCGAGAGGCAGGTCTGGATATTTGGAGGGTACGGCCCAGATCCAGGTCAGGATCCATCAAGCAGTCTTATCACAGTTGGAAAGAAGCTGTTCCCAAATCTGGCCATACGAGTCTTCAAGCTCCTCAGCCTTCTCTGGGAGGGAAGAGGGACAAGAAGTGTGTTGGCTGGGTGGGTCGTGTCCTTGCTTATCCTGGCAGCACTGCTCCAACAGCGCGCGGTGTAAAGTGAGTCCAAGGACGAAAGATTGGTTTGTGTGATGTGCTGGGCTGTGTTCACGATCTTCTGCAGCTTCTTCCGGTCTTGGACAGGACAACTTCCATACCAGGTTGTGATGCAACCTAGAGGAATGCTTTCCACAGTGCATCTATAAAAATTAGTGAGGGTTTTAGGGGACAGGCCAAATTTCTTTAGCTTTCTCAGGAAGTAAAGGCATTGATGGGCCTTCTTGGACTCTGCTTGGTTGGACCAAGTCAGATCATTTGTGATATTGACCCCGAGGAACTTAAAGCTTTTGACCTATTCCAGTTGCGCACCACCGATGTAAATGGGAACGTGCGATCCCCATTAAAATAAGTTACAATAGGATTGGTCTAAAATGGGCGCTTAATTGTTGTCTTAGAGTCAGTGAACCAAATGACCTGTGTCCATGTTGTATTCTCAATGATTCTGAAACTCAAAGCCATCATATTCTGCAATCAAATTCGTCAGCTGAGGAAAACCCTTAAATATCTGATAATTAATTTAAACAGCAATAGTGAAGTTCTTTATTTTGTGGTTTGAAAGAGGGCAGTGATGGAATCACTGCAGGCAAGTACAAACATAGTCAGTTAAATATTTTATCTTCCATGTAAAGGAAACTAAATTAGTATTCTACTGTTCAAGAATGCCCATGACCCTTCCCATTCTCTTCTCCTTTTACGATGAACTTTGGATGAGTTTCAGTTGCAGGCATATGTGTGCAGGGAAATGGGAGAGTTCAGCCTCACTGCATCCATTTTTCAGGTACACAATGGGGCAAATGATTGAAATCTTTCCAATTTAGGCTTTTATACAAAGAGTGCCTAGATTATGTCAAATGTTATTTCTCTTCAGGTGACTTTTTAATCAACTGCAGCATCAAGCCTTCGGCGAGTCAAAACAAGAAGCCAAGTAACTCCATAAAGATGGCTCAAAAGTCATTTGTACTGAGGAAAAGTCGACTGTGACTGATCCACTCAAGTCATTAAGGTCAAAACAGTGATCCCCAGAGGCAACCCTGGAGGCTAGCTACTAGAACCTAAAGATTAACTGCTAACTTACCTGGACAGGTATCTGGAGGAGTAGTGCTTGGCACTCAGGTTTTAAAAATATACATAGATCACAATACAAGCAACACCCTTGCAGCTGCAGGGAATGTTGCTACAGGATGAGTGAACACCGCTTTGATGGGAGGTGCTTGAGAAGAATGATTCCAGTGGGGCAGATGGACCAGGATAGCTGATGAAAAGCAGCACCTAAAGGAGGCATGTTCTTTCAGCAATGGGGACATGGATAAAAATGCCATAATTAGGTGCTCCTTACCAGAGGTTACCATGCAGTTCTCCAAAAGAATGCTAATGCATTCTATGGTTATGTGACTTCAGCGAAGCCTGCAGCTTCTTTGCCTACTGCTAATGTGGGCCAAAGGGAAAACGCGTGAGTGATAGACAGCATACAGTGCAGAAGTGGGCTTTTTGCTCCACCCCATCAAGTACCTAACTATATTAATCCCATTTATCAGCTAGATATATACATATATGTAACCCTCAGGCTCGCCCAGCTTGTGTTCATCTAGGGGAAACAGCTTTTGGCCCCACCAAACTGAGTAATCACATTTGTGTGGATGCTGTGTAACGTACCCCCAGTGACAAACCCACAATGCAAAATATCAGGCAATACACCATAAGCAATAAAATGATTGAACTTTATGAATCTTAATATGAATATAGGGTTAGTAATGAAAATTTTAAAATGGGCCCAAGTCAAGTCAAGGTCACGTTGGAGCTCACTCAGTAGTCCTTCTTCCAACATCGGTCTCCTCTGAACATCGCCAACCTTCAGACCCCCAGATCCCAGTCCACACTGTCCAGTGGTCTACCAGCTCTCTCCACATGTGCCTTCCTTCTTCATCTCTCCTCGACAAAAGACCACGAAAAAACACCTTTCCAGACTCACAAGACACAGCAATAATCTCTTATTGGATAACATGCATCCTGTTATCTCTAGCCATAACCCAAACATTGCTGCTACAGAGAAACCATTACCTCAGCAGTGAACATTACAAAGAAGCCATTACATTAGCGGTGAAACCTTACAGTGCATTACATATACATATATAGCCTAACTATACCTAACTATATTAATCCTATTTACCAGCTCTTGGTCTGTAGCCTTCTGTACCATAGGAATTTAAGTGCTCATCTATATACTATATTTAAATTCAATGCTTCCTTAAAAAGCCCCTAAACCTTTTTACTGTTTACCTTATAAATGTCCCCTTGTTATAGACAAAAGTTAGCATATTGGCAAAAGTTTATAACTGTTTCTATTTATGCCCCTCCTAAATTTAAATATATCTCAATCAGATCTCCCTAAGACTTCGTCACTCAAAGAAAATAACTATCCTGTTTTCCCTCATAATTGAGACTTTTCATCAGGGAGCATCCTAGTGAATACCTTCCTCATCCTTTCTAGAGCAATCACATTTTTCTAAACTGAGGTGACCAAAACTACGTACAATACTCCATTGCTGGTCTAACCAATATTTATAAAACTGCACTATAGCTTCCCTATCCTGGTATTCTATTTTTCAGCTAACGAACAATAGCTTCTCAGATGCATCTGCTACTATCTAGTGCTGTTAACTTCAGGGTCTTTCGACCTGTACACAAGCTGTGCCTCAATACTCCTAAGGCCCTAACAGTCAATGTGTATGCATCATCCTTGTTTGACCTCCGAAAATTATCTCTTAACATTTATCAGGATTAAATTCCAACCTCCATTCTACCAACCAATTTACGCTGGTTAATATCTTTGTAGCCCAAGACTATCTTCCTATCAGTGACCCTCTTCTCCTTTCATATGGCATTTAGGTTACAGACACCTCTAATGCAAAAGGGATTTACAAGTATGAGATGTGGCAGAGATCATCAGCAGCAGCTTGGAACACTCCTGAGGCTAGGAGTTTGAGAATGACTGCAATCCTGACCTCCATAAGGACAAAGTCGTCAAGGCAAGCGTGTCAGGTTGCATTTGACACTGTTGGTCTCAGTTACAGCAAAGGACACATTGTGACTGTTGGCCCTTTAAACATCACAGTTTCAGGGGAAATCTTATTGAAAAGTACAACATTTTGACAGGACCTTACAAGCTGGATGTAAAGAAGATGGTTCCCCTAGCTGTGGGGTCCAAGACCAGAGGTCACAAAATGTCGGGAAAGATGTTCAGAGAAGGGAATAGGAGAAATATTTCCACGCAAATGGTGTGAACTTGTGGAATTTGCAGATTTGCAGTCACTGACAGCTGTAGAGACTGAGTGAGTATACCAAGGATGCAGGTAGATACATTTCTAAATGAGGAAGCCATTAAGGAGTATAGTGAAAATGTGACACTGAGATATGATGGTATTCAATGGAAGAGAAGGCGCAAAAGGCTGAATGTCCTCTCCTACCACCATCTTTCATCGGACAGAAGATACAAAAGCTTGAAAACACACACCAGGAGGCTCGAGGGCAGCTTCCATATCCCATTGTTATAAGACTGTTGAAAGGACCTCTTGTTATAGATGAACTCATGGCCTCACTCCTCCAAGAGGACCACAACCTTGTTGCAGGGTTTGGAGGCTTGTGTGCCTCAATGACCCAGACAGCTGAGTTGGCTAGAGTCAGGGTGATGTGTTTTGGCTCCTGGTAGGGTCACCCATGCCAAACAGGTCAAAGGGTAGAGGCCAGACTAAGAGTGGTCCACTGTCTTTCAGGCTCAGGAGTTCAGCTCGGGGATAACAACCCTGATGGGTAAAACAAAACTGTTACAGAAACAGCAATGAAGAAGCCTTCTTTATCTGTGCGCAAATGTATGGGCAGACAGTGTTGGAGGACCTTTATTGCTGCCCTAAATGCCAGGGGTGTAATGGGCAGTTGGGAAGTCATCGCCTTACAATCTACCTTGCAATAGCCTTTGTACTTTATTGCCTGCCTGTACTGCACTTTCTCCAGAACTGTAACTGTAATATTATATCTGCATTCTGTTGTTGTTTTTGTCTTATACTATATTGATGTATTTATACTTTGAACTTATCTGTATCGAAGGTATGCAAAACAAAGTTTTTCTACTGTACCGTGCCACATGTGATAACAATAAACCAATTACCAACTCCTTGTTTCTACTTGATTAGTGGAATCTGCAGACCTGTCCCTGAAAATCAAGCTGATGCCAGATTTTGCATGTTGCAGTAAACCAGTATCAGTTGGGAGCTTAACACTGGAAGAAATGTGCTGAGCCAAACAAAGGTCCTGCTGAAATGCAAGGAGACAAATTTCCTGACAGCCTGAACTTTGTGCAAAATCCCTCTGCTCTGGGTCAAGACAATTTTCAGCACGCTTTGCGGGAGTTTGGAAAGGATTTCCTCGGCCACTGTCAAATTTGATCTAATTTCATTTTAATTGGATGGTTTCTAAATAATGTGACTTTCACGTTACTTTATAAATTCAATTGAAATCATGAAAGCTGCAATTTCATCACAGTCTGCTGAAACTTGCTACACTTTTTCAGTGGTTCTTTGAGCTGTAGAATGCGATGATGCAAATAAACTCATTTCATAATATTTTATAATAGCATCTCATTGTTCCTTGCCTTTTGCTGGCTTTCTATTATAATGAGATCCCAAATTATTGTTGCACATATTATGTAAAAACTAACAGATGGCTGGGGCTGTGTTATGAGGTTGTAGAACACCTCAGTGGTTTGACTGATGTTATAGAGTATGAATGCTTAGGTAAAGGAGCTTCAGAATGTCATCCAGCCCCTGTTAAGTTCTAAAGTCATGAAAATAATTCCAAGAATTACAAATTATTTTTATAATATGCATGCTGGAAAATGTGGACTTACTTCAGATATTTTTTTCTATGAGTGTTAACATTGTCAATTAAGAAAACTGAAGAACACAAAAAAGCTAGGAGCAGGAGCTAAGTCCACAATATTCAGTGTATATTGGGATCCCTTTTCCCAACAACTGAGCTATTTTGGTTATTCTCAACTCCCAATTCTTTCTCTATATATCAGAGTTTTCCTCAGATATCGCTGAAAGGTGATAAGCTATTCTGCATCCATCGCACTTTCAGGTATTGAGCCCCAGAACTCACAACCCTTTAGGTAGAGCAATTTTCCTCAAGCCCCCTCTAATCTTTCCATCAATTCACTTTAATCCATGCCTCTAGAGATATGGTGCTCTCTGCTCGATGTTCTTCCTATTCACCTAGTCAGAATCCCTAATCATTTTGCAAACCTCTGTTAATTTGTAATAATATCATACCTCCATGTTTCCATTGTTCAAAAGAAATCGATTCTATCCCAGAAAATCGCTCCTCATAATGATACGCCTCCTATACACATCCTTCCTTTGATGCAACCACTTGAGCCCAGAGCAGTTGGAAGGCAGTACTGTGTGCAGAAGACCTGAACTCTAGTAGTGAATCAAGATTGCTTCTGATGAAGCACGCTGTAGCAGTTCATGGAGGTGACTTACTACTACTGTCTCAAAGGTAATTAGTGATGGATAATATATACAGGTCAAGACAATAGCTCCTATATCTCAATAATAAACTAAAAAAAAAGTTATCATAATCTTAACAACAGAGCAAATATTTCACATTTATAATCAATGTAGCTTAACATTTAACCTATCCAGTTCAAAGTTTGAAAACCAACCAGATCACCGACTATTGTGATGGTTCAGTTTCTGGGCCATGTGCATGATGTTCATTTTTCACAACTTGACTATTACGGAAGCCTGGTCTAGAAATTATCACCACTGAACTAGGAAACAATGTGAACTGCCATAAAGTCACTCAAACAAAAGGACAGGGAACAAAATTGCCCTTTTTGGCAGTCAGCAGTTTGAATTATTTTACATCCTATCCAAGTTCCTGGACATTGGTTGTTATATGTTAATGAGACTTCCACATCAGTCAATGAAAATGAACAAACTGCAAACACTGGAAAGCAGAAAGAAAGAGAGATACAGAAAATGCTAAGAAAAGATCATGCCAGGAAGTATCTGTGAAAAGAGAAACAGTGACTGTTTCTGGTATACTGTAAGACCCTTCAATTGAACACAACAAGCATTCAAATCAGTATGGAGACAAATTTGGACAGAAAATTTACAAACACACTGCTTTTTGCTATTTGAAGAGATGAATTATTCACCTTTAAAGATTTTTTCATCATACTTTTTTAAAAAATTCCAAAAGTAGAAAACCTGTCTTCAACTGACAAGGATTTATCCATAATTTTCCTCCAAAAACAACTAGCTGCTTTTATGTTATCTAAATCAGAACAGATAGTGCATTATTTCAACTTTAGAATCAAAAGTTTAAGTTGTTATGTAGTTTGTTTTTTATCTTACTCAAACTTTATGATCTATGAAGAGATTTGGCCAATGATTAGAAGGCAGAAGGCAAGCTTGGGGCTACAATGATGACAGTTTCTAAGTGGCTACATTCATATATAGTAAACCTACAAGACATGAAATCAGCTCATCCCCAATATGGATCAAGATTCACTGAGCTACGGATATAGCTGAATCGCATGCAATTCAATGTGATGTTTCCCGGTCATACATCTGCTGTGCAGCTACTTTATCTTCAGGCAATGTCACTACAAATTGAATCTCGTGGGTTTAGTAGATGTGAGCTTTAAATGCAGTGCTATCTGGGTAAAGTGTGCAAGTTTCTATTTCCTTACATTGATAGCTAACTAGTCACACGTTCCTGTTTCATTTTCTTACTCCTAAAGATTACAAATATCAAACTACATAAAGGGCATGTGATATTTTTGATAAGATTCCTCTTTCCAACATGCCTCAATTAATATTTAATTGGTTCGGTGCTCCAAGGCTGAGATCATAAGAAATCTGTTTTACAGCAAAGGACTTTGCGGGTGCATTTAACTTCATTCTACTAATAAAAAAGTGTATTAAGACAATGTCAATTTTACTCATTTCATTTTCTTTATGGGCATTAGAAAGGCATCCTTGTCATCACCACTTGATTAAATAGGTGTGTGTGCGTGCGAGTGTGTGTGTATCCATGTGTGTGTGCGTGTATGTGTCCGCGTGTTTGTGTGTGTGTGTCCATGTGTATACGTGTGTGCTCATGTGCGTCCCTCTGTATGTGTCCATGTGTGTGTACTCGTGTGTGTCTGTGTGTGCATAAGTGTATGTGTGTAAATGTGTCTGTGTGTGTGTCCCAGTGTATATTTTTGGGGTGTGTTCACGCGTGTGTGTCTGTGTGTGTGTGTGCACGCACGCACGAGTGTGTGATTGTGTGTGTATGTCTGTGAGTCTATGTCAGAGTTTTTCGTGTGTGTATTTATTTGTGTGAGTCCATGTGTGTGTGTATGTGTGTGGATGCATACATGTTTATATGTACGTCTGTGTGTGTCCGTGTGAGTGTGTCTCTGTGTGCATGTGTGTGTGTCCATGTGTGTATGTATCCATGTGTGTTTTTCTTTGTGTGACTGCGTCTGTGTGTGTGTGTGTGTGTGTGTGTGTGTGTGTGTGTGTGTGTGCGCTTCATTACAAAATTCCCTGCAGGTGACTTGCTATTACTTGTGTAAAAACAACTTAACAAGTTCCAATTATTGATGATGTGTCTTTCTCAAGAATCAAAGCAAAAAAAATCTCAGAAATCAATGCAGATGCTCTCAAATCTGAAAGACCTAAAAGTCAGACCATCATTCCTGAAATCTATCCATTTTACGGTCAATGAATGGGAGCAAGGAAAAACTGTTGAATATTCCATACAAATTACTTCTCTCTACATTGATGAGCCCTGTAATAAATTGGGGGACTGTTTCGTCAAGCACGCCCATCCTCTAAAAGCAGAACATTTTTATTCCCATTCCTATTCCCTTTCTGACATGTCAGCCTATGGCCTCCTCTTGTGCCATAATGAGGCCACCTTAGGGTGGAGGAGCATATCTTATATTCGGTTTGGGTAGTCTCCAACCTAATAGCATGAATATTGTTTTCTCTTTCCAGTAAAAAAAATCCCTTCCCTTCCCCCATCCATTACCTACTCTGGCCTCTTACCTCTTCTCACCTGCCTACCACCACCCCCTGTGGTCCACTCTCCTCTCCTATCAGATTCCTTCCTCTCCAGCCCCTAAGCTTCACCTATCACCTCCTAGTTATCCACCTTCCCCTTCCCCCCACTTTTTATTCTGGCAACTTCCCCCTTCCATTTCGGTACTGGAGAAGGGTCTTGGCCCCAAAACATCGACTATTTATTCATTTCCATGGATGCTGTCTGATCTGCTGAGTCTCTCCAGCACTTTGTGTGCGTTGCTTTGGATTTCCAGCATCTGCAGGCTTTGTCGTGTTCATAAAATATGTTACAGTAGGATTAGTATAAAATGGATGCTTAATTGTTGTCTTAGAATCAGTGAACTAAAGGGCCTGTCTCCTTGCTGCCTCACCTGCTGGGTTCCTCCAGTATTTTGTGCATATTGCTTTGCATTTCTAGCATCTGCAGTTTTTCTTGTGTGAATATGCCATTTGATAATGATATTGATGTTACATATAATACATCCAAAAAATGACTTCCTGCTGAATGTCGGGCAGCTTCCTAACATAATTCTCATGGCAGGGGTGGAAAATTGGGGGAGAAAATGTTCTGCAGTCACTCTGCAGTCTGCCCTGTGTTCTGGGATTTTATACAATAAATAAGAAATTACATTATAATATGGATGGACATAATGAAAATGTATCTACGTGACAGGAATGTATCAAACAACAAGATTCCCTCTGCTCGCCTAGAATAAAATAATGGATTCTATCAGCTACTTTTTGTTCAGTCATGTGCAATCCTATTTTGTCCTCCTGAGTGCTGGTTTATTAACACCCGTGTAAATAAATCAATCCACTGTGATCAGATACAACCTGCACTTACTTCAGGTTTCATCACTGAAAATTATCACGTAGGAATGAGGCCAAACAATTATTTCTCAACCCATCAGTCAGAACATTCTACATTCAAGTCTTATCATGCTCTTGACCCAGACAAGGCCACCATTTCTTATTCAGGCCCAAATTCCATTGACCGGTTCAGCCATTTTAATGGCAGTCAAGATTTATCCAGGTTGCCAAGGATTGGGAGTTAGGCATAGAACAGACTTGATAAGGATGGCAGGTTTCCCACCCTGATGAATGTTAGTCAACCAGATGGTTTTTGCAGTAATCCTGACACTAACGTTTTATTCTAGCTTTGGGAATGTGAGCTTAAACCAGCTGCCAAGGGATTAGTTCAATCATTAGCCCTGTCATCTGGAATATCAGTCTATTAGCACAAACATTATCCTATCATGCTCAATTTTTGTTTTATATCTCAATTGAAAAATCATTGCAGCAAAGTAGGAAACTTTGACGATAGCTCATCCACTAGATTTCTGGTTGAATAAATGCTTATGAAAGATAATGGGGGGAAAAGAAAGCTATTGAATTCCATAGAATTTGACCCATGCACATAGCAGAAATGGCAGCCCAACTATTTGCTTCAATATAATAGAGTGGTTAGAGAAATAAATTACCCAAAACAAGTACATTGGTAAGCTGATGTGCAAGAAGGTATCATAAACCTTCAATGGAAAACACATGCACCACAATGAATTTTTTAAATGAAGCAAGATTGTTCTGATTTTCTTCTTCACTCTCAAGTAGAGTTGGGACAGGACCTCTGACCAACTCTGATTTGACCCAGTGAGTACTGACAGACGACCATTCTTCAGCATAATCCTTACCATCATAACAAAACATTCAATGCTGTGAGGCAAAATTAGCTGTAAACTCTAAAGCAGATGTCCCCCAATCTGGGTCCATGGACCCCTCAGTTAATGATAGGGACCCATGGCATAAAGAAGTTTGGGAACCCCTGCTCCAAAGGTTCTGAAATCATGACTGTATTGCTCACTGCTGCCCAGCATTCATAGACAATCTCTGAACACCTTGGCACTCCAGATTAACAAATACAATGGAGACGCATGAGAGAGCAGACGGTGAAATTCAGAGCAAAAACAAGCAACTGGAGGAACAGCAGGTCAGATAGCATCTGTGGAGGGAAATAGACAGACGCCATTACAGGACAAAACCATTCATCTGGACTGAGAGGTAGGTAGCCTGTATAAAAATATGAAGGGGGAGGTGTGAAAAGACCAACAAGTGAAAAGGAGATCTGCTCCCCCTCCCCTTCCCACTTTCAAATCTCTGACTACCTCTTCTTCCAGTTAGTCCTGACGAAGGGTCTTGGCCCGAAACGTCGACTGCACCTCTTCCTACAGATGCTGCCTGGCCTGCTGTGTTCACCAGCATTTTGTGTGTGTTGCTTGTATTTTAGTTCTTGTCCCACCCCTCCTTCCTCACCTCTTTTATTGGCTATCTCACTTCTGCTTTTTCAGTCCAGATGAAAGGTGTTGACCTGAAATACCAGCAGTCTACCTGCCTCCACTGATGCAGCCTGACCAGCTGGGTTTCTTCATCAGTTTGTTATAAACAAGTGCAATTTCTCAACAACATAAAAATGGGCCCCCACAACGTCACACAACCTCAGTTCAAGTCCAACCAACGCCGGACAGGTATTTGTCTGGTCCAATTCCACTTTGCCAGGAAAAATACTGCAAATACAAGATTCAAAATTGAGGATTGTTTATCACTTTCTTCAATACACCAGTGTAAAGGAGAACAAAATGACAGTTACTCCAGATTTGAGGCAGCATAAAAAAACACAATAAGCATAAAGAACACAATAAAAATATACAACATATTAAATATAAAAACAGTCCTATAAAACATAATGTACAAGTAACTGTTACAAACATGGATTACCGAATGTATATCAAGTGACATTAGGTGATGTACGTATATGAGGGAGGTAGTAGAGTGGATTAATGTATGGAAGTCTGAAATTAAAAAAGCATTAAAAAAGCACTAGAAATATGAAACATCAGTGTATAGAAAAATAGTTAACTGGATTTATTTTATTCTTTTGTAGCGATGTGCTACACGCAGAGCTAGAAATAACGACATGCAGTCTGTAAGTCGCACTCAAGACTCATTTATTCAAACTTTGCAGCACTGGCTTTTAAGCAGTTCCCTTCCAGTCCTCTCCAGGTGGAAATGACGTCAGAGGTGCATTACAAAAGTCTCTCCCCACGCGCGGGTTATTTTGTGAGCCGGTTCGCTTGTGTAGAAAGTGAGTCGCCACGTAACCCTCCCCCCCACAGAACCGGCGATACACCCTCAATGTCCACAGTCTGGATCAGTCTCTGTTTGGACGGTCTGCCTTTGCGCCACGGTGCCTGAACCTCGACCCGCTGCGCCAAGTCCACATGGGCCGTTTTGAGTCGGTCCACCGTGAAAACCTCCTCTTTCCCCCAATGTCCAGAACGTACGTGGACCCGTTGTTACTGATCACCTTGAACGGCCCCTCATACGGCCACTGTAGCAGTGCCCGGTGTGCGCCCCTTCGTACGAATACAAACTTACAGTTCTGCAGGTCTTTGAGTACGCAGGTCAGGATCTGCCCGTGCTGTGAAGTCGGTACAGGGGCCAGGTTGCCGAGCCTTTCGCGTAGTCTGTCCAGGACTACTGCAGGTTCTTCCTCTTGCCCCCTTGAGGCTGGTATGAACTCTCCTGGGATGACCAGGGGTGTGCCGTACACCAGCTCAGCCAACAAGGTGTGCAGATCCTCTTTGGGTGCTGTGCGGATTCCAAGCAGGACGCAGGGAAGCTCGTCCACCCAGTTAGGCCCTTTCAGGCGGGCCATAAGAGCCGATTTTAAGTGACAGTGGAAATTGTGTGGTGTAGCTGCGTTCCCAACAGGCTGGCCACAGCCAACCACAGGCTGGAGGTGAACTGGGCACCTCTGTCGGAGGTAATGTGGGCCGGTATCCCGAAGCGTGCTCCTCAGGTTGCAATCAGCGCCTGGGCGCAGGAATTGGCGGTGGTGTCGTTGAGCGGGACCACCTCTAGCCATCTCGTGAACCGGTCTACCATAGTTAGGAGGTACCGCGCTCCTCGCGACACTGGTGGGGGCCCCACGATATCCACATGAATGTGGTCGAACCTCCGGCGGGTGGGTTCGAACTGCTGCGGTGGGGCTTTGGTGTGCCGCTGCACCTTGGCTGTTTGGCACTGCGTGCACGTTTTGGCCCACTCACTGACCTGTTTGCGAAGTCCGTGCCACACGAACTTGCTGGAGACCATCCGGATGGTTGTCCTGATAGATGGGTGCGCCAAGCCGTGTATAGAGTCAAAAACTCACCACCCACTGCCAGGCTGCCGGGACAATGGGGCAAGGTTGGCCGGTAGCCACGTCACACAGCAGGGTCCTCTCATGTGGGCCCGCGAGGAAGTCTTGCTGCTGCAAACCCGAGACTGCGGTTCTGTAGCTGGGCAACTCGTCGTCTGCCTGCTGCGCCTCCGCCAGTGCTGCATAGTCCACTCCCTGGGACAGGGCCTGGATAGCTGGTCTGGAGAGTGCGTCCGCCACGACGTTGTCCTTTCCCGAGACATGCTGGATGTCCGTCGTGTACTCGGAGATGTAGGACAGATGTCGCTGCTGGCGGGCCGACCAGGGATCGGATACCTTCGTGAACGCAAAGGTCAACGGTTTGTGGTCTGTGAACACGGTGAACGGCCTGCCTTCTAAGAAGTACCTGAAATGCTGGATTGCCAGATATAGTGCCAACAGCTCCCGGTCGAAGGCACTGTACTTGAGTTCGGGTGGCCATAGGTGCCTGCTGAAGAACGCCAGGGCCCTTCGATGAGTTGCTCCAGCACCCCACCGACTGCTGTGTTGGATGCGTCCACTGTGAGGGCGGTTGGAACGTCCATTCTGGGGTGCACCCAGCACCGTGGCGTCTGTCAAGGTTTTCTTGGCTTTAACGAAAACGGCCGCGGCCTCTTTGTCCCAAGTAATGTCCTTGCCTTTACCCGACATCAGGGTGAACAAAGGGCGCATGATACGGGCTGCTGAGGGGAGGAAGCGGTGGTCGAAGTTCACCATACCAACAAACTCCTGCAGGCCTTTGACTGTGTTGGGCCAGGCGAAGTGGCAGATCGCGTCTACCTTGGCGGGCAGAGGTGTTGCCCGGTCTTAGGTAATCCTGTGGCCCAGGAAGTCGATGGTGTCGAGTCTGAACTGGCATTTGGCCGGGTTGGTCGTGAGGCCGAAATCACTCAGGCGGGAGTAGAGCTGGTGGAGGTGGGACAGATGCTCCTGACAACTACTGCTGGCTATAAGGATATCGTCCAAATAGATAAACGCAAAGTCCAGGTCACGTCCCACCGTATCCTTAGTCGCTGGAACGTCTGTGCGGCATTCTTCAGGCCGAACGGCATTCGGAGGAATTCGAACAGGCCAACGGGGTGATGAGTGCTGTTTTGGGGATGTCTTCAGGGTGTACTGGGATTTGATAGTACCCCCGGACGAAGTCTACTGTTGTCCCATGCAGGTTTGCTGCAAAGTCCTGTATGTGCGGTACGGGGTAGCGGTCTGGAGTTGCAGCCTCGTTCAGTCTGTGCTAGTCGCCTCATGGTCTCCAGCCCCCGGCTGCTTTGGACACCATGTGCAAGGGGGAGGCCCATGGGCTGTCGGACCGCCATACGATCCCCAATTCTTCCATCCTCCTGAACTCTTCCTTCGCCAGGAGGAGCTTGTCCGGGGGGAGCCTTTGTGTGCGGGCGTGGAGGGGTGGTCCCTGGGTTGGAATGCGGTGCTGTACTCCGTGTCTGAGCATGGCTGCCGTGAACTGCGGTGCCAGAACCGATGGAAAGTCCACCAGGATTCTGGTGAATTTGTTGTCAGACAGTGTGATGGAGTCCAGGTGTGGGGCCGGCAGCTTGGCTTCACCCAGGGAGAACATCTGGAAAGTCTTGGCATGGACCAGTCTTTTCCCTTGCAAGTCGACCAGCAGGCTGTGGGCTCACAAAAAGCCCGCCCCCAGGAGTGGTTGGGCCGCGGCGGCCAGTGTGAAGTCCCACATGAACTGGCTGGCGCCGAAATGTAGCTGCACTGAGCGGGTGCCGTGGGTCCGAATCGTGCTGCCGTTTGTGGCCTTCAGGGTGGGTCCCGTCGCCCTGTTGCGGGTGTCATACCCCGTTGGGGGTAAGATGCTGATCTTCACTCTGGTGTCGACCAAAAAGTGGCGTCCCGACTGTTCATCCCAGACATACAGGAGGCTGTCCTGGTGGCCAGCCACCGTAGCCATTAGCGGTGGCTGGCCCTGGCGTTTCCCGGGAACCTGCAGGGCAGGTGACAACGGCAGGCTTCTGTGCCCCACCGCTGATGGTAGAAACACCACTGTTCATTGACCTCCTCACTCCTGCCTCTGGGTTGTGTGCGCTCCGTTGCCGGGCCTGGTCTGGCCTGCTGTTGGGCGCGTGGCTTGGTATTCTGTCCAACGGACGCCCCGCTTTCCCTCTTGGCTTTCCACAGCATGTCTGTCTGGGCTGCCACCTTCCAGGGGTCACTGAAATCTGCGTCGGCCAGCAGCAGATGTATGTCCTTGAGCAGTTGTTCTAGGAATGCCTGCTCAAACATGAGGCAGGGCTTGTGTCCTTCAGCCAGGGCCAACATCTTGTTCATTAATGCTGACAGCGGCCTGTCTCCCAAACCATCCAGGTGCAGCAAGCGGGCACCTCGCTCACGCCGTGAGAGGCCAAAGGTCTTTAAGAGCAGCGTTTTGAATGCTGCATATTTGCCTTCTTCGGGGGGTGACTGTATGAAATCCCCAACCCGTGCGGCTGTCTCCTGGTCAAGGGAGCTTACCATGTAATAGTAACATGTGGAATCCGAAGATATCTGCCGAATCTGGAACTGAGCTTCTGCTTGGTCAAACCACACGTGCGGTCGCAGCGTCCAGAAAGTTGGCAGCTTTAGTGAAACTGTGTGAACAGATGAAGATTCGATCATCTTTGGTCCAAATCCCGTTTGGACCATCGGGGTCACCAGTGTAGCGATGTGCTACATACAGAGCTAGAAATAACGACACGCAGTCTGTAAGTCGCACTCGAGATTCGTTTATTCAAACTTCGCGGCGCTGGCTTTTAAGCAGTTCCCTTCCAGCCCTCTCCGGGCGGAAATGACATCAGAGGTGCATTACAAAAGTCTCTCCCCGCACGCAGGCTATTTTTGTGAGCCAGTTCGCTTGTGTAGAAAGTGGGTCGCCACACTCTCACCCACCCATTCCCAAAAACAACTGAATGGGAAAATGATATTTGAGAAATTATCTTGCTGCACGACCTTAAATCTTAACATCACTTGAAAATTTGACCCTTTATTTAACTATTTTAATGAGGCTGCATGCCCACAAATGTAATGCTGGCTGGATAATTTCAGAAGACCTTGTGAAATCTATCTGTTGGAGGAAAGCAACGTTTGCCTGATAGACTAGGCAACTCACTTTCAAGCACTGCTTGAGGACCACAGCAGTAGAGATGCCTTCCTGAATTAACGAGCTATCATGTCAACTTCCCTAGCAACTAGATTTATCGCACAAACCCCATCATAACCTAACTTTCCCAGATATTTTCTGCAGCTGACAAGCAATAGATGGATCCAGGTGAGGAAGCACTGAATAAAGGCTTCTATGATCTGCAGCCTCTTGTTGTACCTACCAATCTGCTTCCAGCCTCTGTTATTTCCACTCTTCCCTCCCTCATCTGACCCCATCTGTCAACCAACCTCTCCTCACTTGTATATATAAACTAACAACGATGATACCTAATACACACATCAGTATTTCACTGTCTTTTTAGTAAATTATACCAGGTGAGGGGGGTGATCCTTGCCATTTTTCACTTTGCCAATGGTCTCTGCACAGTTTTACTCACAGCACATCTACTCGCGCCCCCCCCCCATATCACCCTACAACTCCCTCCCTTCATTTGCTTCACAACAACCCATCTCTGCCAATTGAGGCAGTGAGAGAAAGGTCAGATAGGACTGTTGATTTTTCATCTGACACACCAGCAGCCTTACATTGCCGGTCGATTGCAGCCTGGTTTTGAATTGGTGCTTTCCAATCCAGCCGGATGTGGGAGAAGCCCATGTTTCAGGATTTCTGGCTACTAAATATCAGAGCCAATATTTCTGTGAGCTTCTATCAAACAAGAAATATTAATGCTGTTTCCCTTTTCCAAATCCTGTCTGACCTGCTCAGTGCTTCCATATACTTAGTTTCCACTCCACATTTTTGATTTGAGTTTTCTAAAAATAATCTTTAGACAACAGATTTTTTAAAGTTTTACTTCATTATATTGTCCCTTTGATATAACAGAAACCCCCTTACAAGCTCATACGGAATTCACTGTATTTTCTCAAACTAACATTAGGGGAGGTAGATTTTTAGAGCAGTCATTTTGTTTGAATCTTATTGGTTGTAATGCAGTTAAAGGTTCTGTCCTACGCTGATCAAATTCATTAACAGATTGATAGATGTTGATGCTTCAGTAAACCTACAATAAATGCACTGTAGACAAAGGTAATGCAATATGGCCAGGATATTGATTGGAACAAGCTGGCTGAATAATACTAATCTGTTAGAAATAGGGTATCAATTACCCGCTATGGACTTCATCATATCTGATGATGGACAGCTTGTAAAGAATTGGATTGCAAAATTTTAAAACATCAGCAGTTCTAGGGGTTATCTAAATAAAACAGAAATAAATAAAATATGGAAGCATTCATTTCAATCCATATATAACCTTCTTTAAGAAACATATAAGAAATAAAATGAGTAAATTTATGGTAAATGGAAGGGCCCAGCTTTATAGGATGTGCCAAAAATCAATATGTTCATAATAATAAATTATCATTTGTTGTGATGGAGTAATTGCTACCAAGACATTTGAGAAAAGGGTTTCCTTGATTCACTGCTTGAATCATAGTTGGTATTCAGATAGGAAGAGGACAGAAAATGTCCTATTAGGATCTCTGCTTTCCCACTGAACATATGAGGTGACAATGCTCTGACACAGCCATTCTCAACGGGGGCACATGGCCCCCTTGGGGGCCCTGGCGCATTTGAAGGGGGCCACCGACATCTCAAGCAGATATACAAGGATATGCAAGAAAGATCTAATGACCTGGTAAACCTCTGTATCCCGGATTGGATTTTGAATCCATTTGAAGTACAACCCACCAAAGTTGAGGCAGAAATTTAAGAGAGTTTGATTGATCTTCAGAGTGATATAACTGCACGTCATCAGTTTCAATCAGCTTCAAAAAGATTTTTGGATCAAGCGTGATCTGCCGAATAAATTTACAACACTGTGGGAAAAAGCCCAAAGATTTTTTATTCCCTTTCCCTCAACGTATTTGGTTGAGAGCAGATTCTGCAAGGTAGTTTCCTTGACAAAATCCAGGAACAGAATTGATATCGCAACAAGGGGTGAGCTCCGACTGTCATTGTCTAATTTGGAACCCGATATCATGAAACTTGCAGAAAAGCACTAAGCTCAAGGATCGCATTAGGCCTGATAGATGTTTCATTTCATACAGTCTTTTTTTAAGTTTTGTCCAGTATGTCGGAATATTCAAGTTTTCTTGGTGTTCAATAATAAATGATATTCTGTCTATCTGTTCGTGTTGTATCCCCGTTTGAAGGGGGGGGGGCCTGGAACCTGAGAAGAGCTCCTAAGGGGGCCGTGACCGGAAAACGGTTGAGAATCACTGCTTTAACAGCATCAAGCTTACCTTTATCTAAAACCTTTGCTTCATTTGCAGAGTTCATCGTTCCCCTTTTAAGCAAAAATGCAAGACTTTTGTTCAATATAGAAATGGAAAAACAACCAAGACCAAGCACAGATTTTCCAAGTCTTTATTTCCTTGTACATCTGCTCCAACCCATTACTGATTGAAATTCCATGAAACCAATGAGTCACAACTAACCCATGCAAAGTCATTGCAAAGTCACAAAGTAGTGAAAGGCGCCATAACTTGTCACTCCAGTTGTGCTTTCGCACCTCCTGGAACTGCAGCTGACCGTTCCTACCCAGCTGTAAAGATAAACTAGAGAATATCTGCAAATGCTGGAAATCTGAGCAACTCACACAAAATACTGGAGGAACTCAGCAGACCAGACAGCTTCCGTGGAAAAGAGTACAGTCAACAATTTGGGCCGAGACCCTTCAGCAGGACTGGAGAAAAAAAGATGTGGAGTTAAAAGGTGAGAGGAGGGGAGGGAGAAACACAAGGTAACAGATGAAATTGGGAGAGGGAGGGATGAGGTAAAGAGCTGGGGAGTTGATTAGTGAAAGAGATACAGAGCTGGAGAAGGGGGAATCTAAAAGGAGAGGACACAACATAGGTTGGGAGACCACTTCACTGAACGCCTACTCTCCATTTGCCAGAAAAAGTGGGATCTCCCAGTAACTATCCATTTTAATTCCACTTCCCAATCCCATTCCGATATGTCTGTCCACTGCCTCCCCTACTGTCATGATGAAGCCACACTGAGGTTGGAGGAACGACACCTTATTTTCCGTCTGGGTAGCCTCCAATTTGACAGCATGGACATCAATTCTCAAATTCCCAGTGATGCCTCCACTTCCTTCACCACCCCCCATCTCCTTTTCCCTCTCGCACCTTATCTTTTTGCCTGCCCATCAGCTCCCTCTGCTGCTCTTCCCCACTTTTCATTCCTCCATGGCCTCTGTCCTCTCGCATTAGGTTCCCCTTCTCCAGCCCTCTGTCTCTTTCACCAATCAACTTCCCAGTTCTTTACTTCACCACTCCCCCTCCCTGTTTCACCTATCACCTTGTGTTTCTCCCTCAGCTACCCCACCCCCACGTTTTAACTCTACTCCTCATCTTTTTCCTCCAGTCCTGCTGACACGTCTCAGCCTGAGTCGTTGACTGTACTCTTTTCCATAGATGCTGCCTGCTTGCTGAGTTCCTTCAACACTTTGTGTGTGTCAACTGTGAATACAGGCAGGCAGCAAATAATCTGGTCCAAAATAGATCTCTTCCCTTTCCTCTACCATGTGAGTGGTCCAATCAGCTAGCAAGAACTAGTATGAAGGCTCTGAAAGTTCTCCATGAAGGTATGTGCTTGGCTTCCCTATTTTTCTGTGGAAGCACAGAACAAAGAACATAGACATAGAAATCCGTAGCCCATTACAGGCCCTTCAGCCCATAATGGTGTGCCAACCATGTAACTTACTCTAGAGACTGCCTAGAATTATACTACTGCATAGCCCTCTCTGTTCCTATCTAAGAGTCTCTTCAAAGACCCTATTGTATCCCCCTCCAGCACCATGACCAGCAGTGCATTCCATGCACCGACAACTCTCTGTGTGAAAAACTTACACTGACATCCCTTCCAGGCACCTTAAAAATATGCCCTCTTGTCTTAGCCACTTCAGCCCTGGAAAAAGCTTCTGGCTATCCACACGATCAATGCCTCTCATCATCTTATACACCTCTATCAGGTCAACTTTCATCCTCCATCACTCCAAGGAGAAAAGGCGAAGTTCACTCAACCTGTTCTCCAAAGGTATGCTCTCCAATCCAGGCAACATCCTTGTAAATCTCCTCTGCACTCTTTCTATAATATCCACATCCTTCCTGTAGTGAGGTGACCAGAACTGAACACAATACTCCAAGTGAGGTCTAACCAAGGTCTTATATAGCTGTAACATTACCTCACGCCTCTTGAACTCAATCCCAATGTTGATGAATGCCGACACACCATACTCCTTCTTAATCACACTGTCAACTTGCACAGCACCTTTGAGAGTCCTATGGACACAGACTCCAAGATCTCTCTGATCCTCCACACTTCCAAGAGTCTTACCATTAATACTATCTTCTGCCATCATATTTGACCTACTAAAATGAACCACCTCTCACTTATCTGGGTTGGTCCATCTGTCACTTCTCAGCCCTGTTCTGCATCCTATCAATGTCCCACTGTAACCTCTAACAACCCTCTAGACTAAGCACAACACACCCAAGCTTTGTATCAACAGCAAACATACTAACCCATACTTCTACTTCTTTATCCAGGTCATTTATAAAAATCATGAAGAGAAGGGGCCCCAGAACAGATTCCTGCGGAACACCACAGGTCACGGACCTCCATGCAGAATACAAACCATCTATGACTTCTGGATCCACAACGCAAGATCTCCTTGGATCCCATACCTCCTTATTTTCCAAATGAGCCTGGCATGGGGAACCTTATCAAATGCCTTACTGAAATCCATGTACACTACATCCACTGCTCTACCTTAATCAGTGTGTTTTGTTACCTCCTCAAAGAATTCAATCGGGTTGCCCTTGACCAAGCCATGCTGACTATCCCTAATCAGATCATGTCTCTCCAAATGTTCATAAATACGGCCTCTCAGGATCTTCTCCAACAACTTGCCCGCCACTGAAGTAAAACTCACCGGTCTTCAATTTCCTGGGTTATCTGTACTCCCTTTCTTGAACAAGGGAACAACATTTTCAATCTCTAATCTAGTACTTTTCCTGTCCCTATTGATGATACAACGATCATTGCCAGAGGCTCAGCAATCTCCTCCCTCGCTTCCCACAGTATCTTGGGGTATATCTTATACAGTCCTAGTAACTTATCTAACAAAATGCATTTCAAAAGCTCAAGCATATCCTCTTTCTTAACGTCTATATGCTCAAACGTTTCAGTCCACTGTAAGTTATTCCCACAATTGCCAAGGTCCTTTTCCCTGGCGAATACTGAAGCAAAGTATTCATTAAGTACCACCACTACCTCCTCCACTATTCCACTAATGGACCTGGTTGGTCCTATTCTCACATAGCTCGTCCGCTTGCTCTTCACATACTTGTAGAATGCCCTGGGCCTGCTCACCAAGGCCTTCTCACGGCACTTTCTAATTCTCCGAATTTCATTCTTAAACTCCTGACTGGCAACCTTGTAATTTTCTAGAATCTATCAGTACCCACTTTCTTGACCCTTTTGTAATCTTCTCTTCTCTTCTTAACTAGATTATCTACATCTTTTGTACACCATGGTTCTTTTACCCTACTACCTTTTCCCTGCCTCAATGGAACATGCCTATACAGAACACCATGCAAATGATCCCTGAACATTTGCCATATTTCTGCCATGCATTTCCCTGAGAACATCTGCTCCCAAATTATGTTCCCAAGTTCCTGCCTAATAGCATCATATTTCCCCCATGCCAAATAAATGTTTTCCCAAATTGTGTGAACTTATCCCTCTCCAGCACTATGATAAAGGAGACAGAGTTGTGATCACTACATCCAAAACGCTCTCCCACTGAGAGATCTGACTCCTGACCAGGTTCATTTCCCAATACCAAATCAAGTACAGCCTTTCTTCTAGTTGGCTTATCTACACATCAGGAAAACTTTCTGAACACCCTTAACAAACTCCACCCCATCTAAACCCTCTGCTCTAAGGAGATGCCAGTCAATATTAGGAAAGTTAAAATCTCCTGTCACAATAACCCTATTATTATTACACAGTTCCAGAATCTCCCTCCCTATCTGCTCCTTGATGTCACGGTTACTACTGGGGGGGGGGGGGTCTATAAAATAACACCCAGTAGAGTTATTGCCCTCTTCCTGTTTCTGACTTCTACCCGCACTAACTCAGTAGATAATTCTCATGACTTCTTCCTTTTCTGCAGCTGTGACACTATCCCTGATTAGCAATGCCATGCCCCCACTTCTTTTGTCTCCTTCCCTGTCCCTTTTGAAACATCTAAAGCCTGGCACACTTAGCCCCCATTCTAGCTCCTGAGACATCCAAGCCTCTATCATGGCCACAACATCATAGTTTTCCAATCCTCTGAAAATTTCTATTTAAGGTCCCTCACTTCTATATGTATTCTTGAATAAAAGAGGATAATTACACTCATTTGCCAATGATTGAGATGTTTCCCACTACCAATTATCTCACTTTAAGAACTCTTTCTCTCATTGTCTTGTGTTCTCATTATTTATTGATCTTTATTTATATCTGCATTTGCACAGTTTGTTTTTTTCTGCAGTCTGGTTGATCTTTCATTGATCCTGTTATAGTTTCTATTCTATAGACTTGCTGAGTAGGCCCACAGGAACATGAATCTCAGGGCTGTATATGGTGACATATATCTACTTTGATAATAAAACTTACTTTGACTTTGGCTTTATTTACAGACGCTTTCACACTGCATTATCGAAGCTCCCTTGTTTATATCCTTGGACTTCTCTTCACTGCAGAAGCTGCAGAACTCTGAAGCAGACATCCCACCCTGCAAAAACTCATTGCAGGGAGGTAGCACCATCAATTTGCGGGAGACTCCCGGAATTTGCAGGAGACTCCCGGAACTTCCGGGAGAGGTGGGATGTCTGCAATAGAGTAGCTCCTTAGCAGCTAGCCAGCTAGCTTAAATAACGTTAGCTATGCTAATAAAGGAATGACACATGTTAAGCTTACCTCAACATGTCTTTTACAGTCTTAACCCACCATGGGCAATAGAAAAGTCACTGTTGCAAACAGTGCAGCGAGCAACACTGTCATTATTTTTGACCCCTGTTAGGCAGGGGTACACTTTATGGTAGTCTGGGGTGATGTACATTTTATATTTTCTTTTTTTAGAACACTCTGCCATGGCGCTCTCTCTCTCTCTCTCTCTCTCTCTCTCTCTCGTGCACTCTCTCTCTCTCTCGTTCTCGTGCTCTCTCGCTCGCTCACTCTCAAAAAAATTGATTTCTGGGATATTGTATATAATTTGCGGGCATCAGGGAGCCACTATTAATATGCGGGAGACTCCCGGAACTTCCGGGAGAGATGGGATGTCTGCTGAAGAGATGAATCTTCCGAAAGCATTCCCTCCATACCCAATGTATTTCTCTCCCAACTCCCTACACATGTACAATGTTTATATGTCATCTAGAAAATCAAGAACAGAACTTCAGATATTGGAAATAAGTAAGTATCGAAAATGCTGAAGACACTCAGCAGGTCAGGACACGTCTATGGAAAAATGAATAGAGTTAATGTTTCACATCAATGATCCCTCATAAAAACTGACAAAACTTGTTCTGGCAGAGGGTCTTTGACTTGAAGCATTAACTCTGTTTCTCTTCCCATTGATTAGCCGGCTGGTGGGGTAGTGGTGTTTACACTGGACTTTGAGGTGAGTGGTTATGGGTTCGAACCCTGCTGGCTCCTTCTACACTCTCCATCCATGCTGGGTTGAGTGTCAAGCTGAAAACTCGACCTTGTTAAAAAAACACAAATGTTAAAGAAATGGCAAAGGTGCCACCCGAAGGACGGAAAGGAACAACAGCTTCTCACAGATGCGGCCTGACCTGCTGAGTATTTCCAGCATTTTCTTTCTCTATTTTACATCTGCTAGAATTATGCTTCACTAATTAAACATTCCAACTATCCTAGTAAACCAGCATCAATGCACATCAGTGTTACACTGTCAGGTTTTTTAGTAAATTATAATTTATACGTGAAATTCTGCTCTAGAGTATATAGATTTAGAATAAATCCAGCAGGGTTTTTTCTTACAATCCAATTACTCCAAATTGTAAGTGTGACTGACTTCATTTCAGAGTTGCTTTCTGCTTCGCCATGCACTGCATATAAAACTCATTGACCTCCCTGTGGAATTGAGTTGGTAAAAATTGCTTTAGGGTACTGTTTTTCTGTTGGCAATGTAAACTACCAGTATGACTGCAAAACAGGAAATACGTTCATTAGTTCTCTGGTCCAACTCACCTCCAGTTTAAAACTCACAGAGTATAATTAGCTCATTGCATTCGATTTATTTTAACAATGAGGTTCCCTTATGTAGATTACTCCTAATTTGTTGAGCTGTAATGTCATTCCCTCAAAAAATGTAACTAGACCATCCCTACTATCTCAATAATTATCAATGTTATTTATGGAGCCATCTGTAAGCAAACCAACTATTTTCAATTCTTTCTATGTTCTGATATGCAGCTCCCTCATATGGCAACTCAATGTTTTGAAAAAGACCATGGTGTATTTATTTCTAAAACACTACTTGAATCAGAGAATAATTATAACCTTCCTGATTTTTCAGTTATGAATACTATCACCTGTGAAAGGCTTCAACTCAGGCTTGAAACACTATAAATAATGCTTCAATGGAACTAGCAGCTCAATCTCCTTCACTGGGAGGTAATGAGCGCTGGGGTGGGGTAAGCTCTGGTTTGGAAAACATAGATAAGTGTCAACAGAAGTATGTGGAGTGAGAAAGGTCATCATATGAAAAAGGGACAGAGTAGGATTCAGGACATCTTGTCACATTATCTGTGCCATAACAGATGAAAGTTCAAAGAACAAACCACAAACATGTTTGTTGGGAACAAAGGGCCTGTCAGCTGACCAAACACAGTTCAATGGCAATGGCAAAAGCAACATTTGACAAATTCAGTAGTAAACTTTCCAATTCTGAGAAAGCAACAAAACAGGAGTGTTCTAATTTCCATCAGCTTATCTGCTAACGGTGAGCATGCAACATAATTGAATTTAAAATAAACCTGCAATCTGTTTCCACTGTAAAGCAGATTGCTCAGCAGGTACTTTAGTCTATCACAAACAATAATGAACCATATCTATAAAAACAGCTCCATATAGATATAAAAACAATCAAATTGACTAAATGTTTTTATAATCTACTATTTCCAGTCTGGCGGCTAAACAGGATCTTTCGTCCAGCAAAGGAATGATGGTCCAATTTCAAGAAATAATCATATGAATGATTGGAAGTTTCTATAAGCAGTTATGTACTTTGAACCAAGATTTGATGTGAGTGCAACCAGGAATATCCTTAGAACTGCACACGCTCCCATCCTAAACTGCCAACATTTCTCAACAAAGATGGCAGGAAGTTGAGATTTCCACATGAATGGGAAAGTTCTAACGTTGCTCAATACTCTCCCCTTGCAATTCTGTGACTGTGGTCAGATCGTGGAGTCCAAGCATGAAGGAAAGTTCTTCAGTTCTTATAATGAATGAGGAATCTAACTGCTGAGCCTGAGTTCAAGAAAAACAAGCACATTTATTGCACTGAAGTGATACAGCTGCAAACAACCTGCATAAATAATAGGAAATTTAAATTGTCCTTAATTAAATCAGCAAAAATAAAGTTGGACAATGTATAATAATATTATGTGCTATGCTTTTAGATTTGAATTTGAACATTGGTAGGATTTCCATAATGGGGGAATGGACATAGAATCAACTACAGTTAGGGTTAGAGATGAGCATCTCTAACCCTCACTGTAGTTGATGCATGTACCTTTACATTATGAGGTATATTGTCAAAGAAACAGAAGTATTTGAGATGTTATCATTTGACGACATTTGACCAGCCTTAAGTTCTCACTCTTCTTACCAGTTTGTGACTAATGACTTTAAGGAATTAAAATGGATGCAGCCATATCTAATGTAACAATGTATGCACAGGCCTCTCCAGTCAGCGTAGGTGCTTCGGGGCACTGTTAAATTGGTCTGAGCTTTAGTTTAAGCTGTCCAATGTAGCTGCATGAAATGAATCTTCTTCTCCTTCATGTGCCTTGCGCGTTATACCCTTGAGCGATCATGGCTCTCAACATCGAACGATCCCTTGCAGCATCAATGATACCTGGCACACTTAGATCTGTTAGTTCTTTCACAGTGTCCATATATTTTCTTCTTTGCCTTCCTCTTCTGCATTTCCCAGGCATACAGCCTTGTAATGTAAGGCATTCTATTTCTCCCTTTCAAATGACATGGCCCAGGAATTTAAGTTTCCTCTCATTTAATGTTCTCATTAAAGATCTTTTTGTATGGGCACGTTGGAGTACTGTCTCATTAGTTACCCTATCTCTATATAATACTTTCAGCATTCTTCTAAGAAACCACATTTCTGTTGCTTCTAGGTTTCTTTGGAGTTCTGGTGTTATAGTCCATGTTTCAGAAGCATACAGCAAGATTGACCAAGATGTAGCATTTTAGTAGCCTAAGCCTTGTTGTCATAGAAATGTGTCTGTTGGTAAAAATGGGTTTCATTTTTTTGAAGTTGGTTTTGGCAATGGCAATTCTTCTTTTTATTTCTACTTTGCTTCTAGCATCTTGTGATATAAAACTACCAAGGTAACTAAAGCTGGTCTCTTGTTCAATCTCTTGTTTACCAATGTACAATTGGCAGTTGGGAGTATCCTGCTGTTTTGATATTACCGTACATTTGTTTTTTTTGCAGTTGATAGTTAGATCAAAACCTACACTTGTTTGTACTACTTTGTCTAGGAAGATTTGTAGGTCTTCTGCAGCACTTGCTATTAGGGTGGTATCGTCTGCGTATTTTATATTGTTGATGTTAACACCTCCAATTTTTATCCCATATAGGTCTTCTATTTCTCTGAGAATCATTTCACTATAGATATAAAATAATTCCGGTGAGGCAACGCATCCTTGTCTAACTCCTCTTTGAATTTTAGTCCAACTGCTTATATTATCAATTTTTACTGCCGCCATTTGATTCCAATATAAATTTTGAAGCAGTTGTTGGTCCCTTCCGTCAATGTTAAGTTTAGCGAGAATTTGAAATAATTTTTCATGTTGCACTTTATCGAATGCTTTAGTGAAATCAATAAAACATAAAAAGACATCATTTTGATATTCAATTGCTCTTTCTGAAAGTATTCGTAGTATGAAAATTGCATTCCTAGTTCCTCTATCTTCAATAAACCCATATTGCAGTTTAGAAGTTTCTGGACTTAACTTATTTTTAATTCGACTCAGAACAATTCTCAACAAAATCTTTATTACGTGACTCATAAGACTGATTGTTCTATAATTTTCACAGTCAATAGTTCCACAAATTTTTGGCAGAGTTATAAATACCAATTTCAAGAGAGAGTGTATGGGGTGGTTGGTCCTGACTAACTATCAGGAAACGCCAATAGTGATTATGTAGCTTCTCCCATCCAAGACAACTCCGCTTTCACATAGGACTTAGGTCCGGGTGCACCCTGTCTCGCTGAAGGAGCTCTGTCTATGGCGAGTGTTTGGCGCCAGAAAAATAACCAGACTGATGGTGGTGGTGTCACCTAAAATCACTGAAGTGTCTGGCAGCAGGGAGATGGATTCCAAGCTTTGGTGGAGGATTGTCTTTGTACAACAACAGCAAAGGTTGGGCGACATCTAGTGTATGATTCCCAATTGGGAACACCAGCAGAGGTCAAATGCTCTAGTTAGATGAGCACTGCGGCAACAGAAGGCAACAGCAATCCACTGTTGAAATCTGTGCCTAGTCAAATCATGGAAAGAAATAAAAGAAGGAAACCAGACAACAGCGTGAATGGGGTTGATTCTAATCAACAGAGCAACACCTCGCTCTGTAGGGGTAGTCATGTGCTGCAGATGACACCAGACTGTCATCCAGAGACTGTAAGCAATAGGGAAAAGCTAAGAGTAGCGACCTGGAATATCCACACACTTTACCAGAAAGGAAAGTTGGACAACACATTAAATGAAATGAAAAGGTTGGAAGTTGATATCTTAGGCCTGTCAGAAATTAGATGGACCGATGGTGGGGAATTTACTAAGAATAGTTCTCTGATTCTGGAGCTCTGGAGGTCTGAAGGTCGATTATTGTATTCTGGATGTCAACAGCATATGTATGGAGTTGGAATCATTTTAAACAAGCAAGTATCAAAATGTCTTCTGGGATTTTAGGCGATATCCAACCGGTTGTTTTTAGTTAAATTAAGGGGTAATCCTTTTAACATTAGCATAATCCAAGCCTTTGCGCCAACAAATGATGCGGATGAAGAGGATATCAACAAGTTTTATGAAGATCTCGACAGTGCTTATGAGCAATGTAAATCTCAAGATATAAAAGTTGTCATGGGAGATTTTGACTCCAAAGTTGGACAGGAAAGGGTTGATAACATCATAGGACCTTTTGAATTAGGGGAGAAAAATGAAAATGGAGAAAGATTTACTGATTAGTGTGTCAGAAACAACCAAGTGATCACCAATACTTGGTATAAAAACCATCCATATAAATTGTGTACTTGGATTAGCCCTGGAAATAGAACAAGGAATCAAACAGATTTCATTACCATTAATGATCGCTTTAGAAATAATATCACAAATTATAAAGCCTACCCAGGAGCAGACTGTGGTTCAGATCACCATCCAGTAATAGCTACCATCAAAACAAAATTAAAGAAACTGAAACGTGGAAAAAAGAAAAAGAGGTATATGTTGGGCGAACTTAAAAATGATAGCATACTTAAGCAACAATTCAAAACAGCTGTAGAAGACCACCTCAACAAAAATGAAACAACACCTTTTTGGGACAGATTTAAATATGCTATACAGCAATCAACAGAGGAGATAATCCAGTACAAGAAATCCAACACACCAACAAGGGGTGGATAACCCAAGAAATTCTAGATCTGATGGAACAAAAAAAGTTAGTGAAGAATAATGAAGTACAATACAGAGAGCTAGACAGACAGACCAGACAATTGTGCAATATTGCAAAGGAAGAATGGCTGAATCAAAACTGCAATGAAGTAGAAGGCCATATAAACAACAGCAAAGAAATACACAAGAAAATTAAGGAAATTACTGGAATTAAGAAAACCTCCTCTGCAGGATGCATAAGATCAGCAGACGGATCCATACTAACAGATCCAGATAAAGTATGTGAAAGGTGGATTCAGTATATAGAGCAGCTTTTTGAAGATAATAGAGGGGAACCCCCAGATATTAAGCACCCTAATTCTGGCCCACCTATTACCAAAGAAGAAATAACAAAAGCAATGAAAAGCATGAAACATGGTAAAGCCAATGGACCTGGTAAAATTTCAGTGGAAATAATAAAAGCCCTAGGAGATCTGGGCATAGATATTTTTTGAACTGTTTAATAGCATGAAATGAGTGCAAAGTGCAATACAATATTAAAAACATCTAACTTGCTGAGAAAATTTCATTCACCAATGATTTTAATATCAGTCACAGCCTGCTCACTGTAAATTGTCCACTGATTTTGTTTATTCATTTTTGGAAACTTCTCTGACAGATGTTGGCAAGTGTGATAGATGTTCGGCGTACTAATATACTAATCTTGAATTTTCTTTGCAATTGCAAAAGAACTCCTAACATTTCCAAAAAGATTATTTTGATTATTAATCTCTTAATAACTTGGGTGTCAGGAAACCCACAGTTTCTAGAGATGACAGATCAGTATTAACCCTAGGCAAATTCTGAATTAGTCACCAACAAACTCAGTGACATGTGGCTCAGCAGCCCTCACTGCAGTACACTTTCGAAATGAACACCGTGTTAAAATGGGTTCTCTATACTTACCTAATTAACCAACAATATAGCTTTTATTTAAATGCCAGGTAAAATCTCTAAGGTCTTTCTGAGGCATCAATTCACATCATGGAGCTGATTGAAAATGGTAAGTGACAGTTAAAATCTTGGAAATTTGCCCCGTTGGCTTATTGGGTAATGACACTGTCTGGTAAATGTGCTAAATTATGCAAATAGTAAGCACTCTGATCCAATTTTCACTTTCTCAGCTAATGAGTGCTAGAACATTAGTAGTCAGTAATCTGAATATTTTAATCTGCAGAAGCAGAAAATAGAGTTCGCTGATCTCACCTAATGGTACAGCTTGGATTTTGCAATTCTTGCTTCTTATTGCTGTCCGGTAACGTTCACCTGAAAGATGATTAAATCAACGTCGAGAAGCTGGTTTTAAAAAAAATAGAGCCATAGAATGGTTTAAACATAGAAACATAGAAAATAGGTGCAGGAGTAGGCCATTCGGCCCTTCGAGCCTGCACTGCCATTCAGTATGATCATGGCTGATCATCCAACTCAGAACCCTGTACCAGCCTTCCCTCCATACCCCCTGATCCCTTCAGCCACAAGGGTCATATCTAACTCTCTCTTAAATATAGCCAATGAACTGGCCTCAACTGTTTCCTGTGGCAGAGAATTCCACAGACTCACCACTCTCTGTGTGAAGAAGTTTTTCCTAATCTCGGTCGTAAAAGGCTTCTCCTTTATCCTCAAACTGTGACCCCTCGTTCTGGACTTCCCCAACATAGGGAACAATCTTCCTGCATCTAGCCTGTCCAATCCCTTTAGAATTTTATATGTTTCAATCAGATCCCCCCTCAATCTTCTAAATTCCAATGAGTATAAGCCTAGTTCATCCAGTCTTTCATCATATGAAAGTCCTGCCATCCCAGGAATCAATCTGGTGAACCTTCTTTCTACTCCCTCGATGGCAAGGATGTCTTTCCTCAGATTAAGGGACCAAAACTGCACACAATACTCCAGGTGTGGTCTCACTAAGGCCTTGTACAACTGCAGTAGTACCTCCCTGCTCCTGTACTCAAATCCTCTTGCTATGAATGTCAGCATACCATTCGCCTTTTTCATCGCCTGCTGTACCTGCATGCCCACTTTCAATGACTGGTGTATAATGACACCCAGGTCTCGTTGCACCTCCCCTTTTCCTAATTTGACATGGAAGCAGCCCTTTCGCCCAACAGGTCTCTTATAAATCTTTCTTCATTTTCTAGGTGCCCTCCTGTTTGGATTTCCAAACACTGGGGAAAAGACTATTACCATCCACCTTATCCATACCCCTCATGATTTTATGAAATTGTCTGAGGCCACTCCTCATTCTCCTACACTCCAAAGAATAAAGATCCAGAGTGGCCAACCTCCCCCTGTAATTCAAGTCCTCTATTCCAGGCAGAATTTTCTTTTGCACCCTCTTCAGCTTGACAATGTCTTTCCTATAGCAGGGTAACCAAAACTGTATGCAATTTTCCATGTGAGGGCTTATCAATGACTCATATAACTGCAATATAATGTTCCTACTCCTAAATTCAATGCCCTGAATGATGCCCTTCTTCACCAAAAAAAATGCCTCTCCCTCCCCTCTTCCTCTATTCCCTGTTCTGACATTTTACCACTTCTCACCTGCCTATTACTTCCACCTGGGTCCCCTCCTCCTTCCTTTCTCCTACGGTCCACTCTCCCCTCCGACCAGATTCCTTCCTCTTTAGCCCTTCATCTTTCCTACCCTCCTGGTTTCATGTATAACCTTCTAGCTACCCTCCATCTCCTTCCCCACTCCCGCACCGTTTTATTCTGGCATCTTCCTTTTCAGTCTTGAAGAAAAGTCTTGGCCCAAAATGTCGACTGTTTATTCATTCCTGTAGACGCTGTTGGAATGATAAGTTCCTGCAGAATTTTGTGTGTGTTACCTTCTTCAACACCCTGTCTACTTGTATGACTGCTTTCAGTGAACTGTGCACATGTACTGCAAGGTTCCAATGTTCCACACACTCATCAGTGCCGTACCATTCACTATTTAGGTCCTATCCCGGTTTGAATGGCACCCTACACGTATCCAAGATCAAATCGATTTGCCATCTCTTTATCCCATCTCTTCATGTGATCAGGATCACTTTGCAATTCATTGTAATTGCTTCACTATCAACAAGATCCCCTAATTTGGCACTAATTAGCAACATGCTAATTGTGCCACATACATTTGCATCCAAATCATTACATAAATGATGAATAACAGAGGGCCCAACGCTGACATCTTGGGCGCCCCACTAGTCACAGGCCTCCAGTCAGAGATTAAACCTTCAGCAATCAGCCTCTGCGTTCTAATTCTGAATCCCATGCAGCCTAATTTTCCAGATCCTCCTGCCCTGTAAAAGGACTTACTAAAGTCCATATACACAACATCCACTGCACTACTATCTTCACCTTGATCATCTCTTTGAAAAACACCAAATGATTCATCAGTAATGAGCTTCTATGAGCAAAACCATGCTGATTATTCCTGATCAGGCCTTGTCTATCTAAGTTACTCGTAAATCCCTCACTACAGATGAAGTCAGCCTGTAGTTCGCTGCCCTGTCTTGCTGAGCATACAATGAGTATGCAAACATAATTGTGGCATTTTCAAATATAATTCAAGCCACCTGGAAGTTGCAATCCATGTTTTCTCTTTGTTTCTTCTTCCCCCAGCTTTCAATTACTCAAAACAAAAACAGTTAGCTCACTAGAAAGACCTAGGCTCACATGGGAAAATGAATTGAACACTGGACACTGAAGTCTGTCTATTCCCAAACTAATCAGCAGCATCTTTTGGAGTAAAGGGGAAAAAAAGAGGGAAAAAATTGTGATTTACAAGTTATTAAACCAGAAACTGAGCTAGTGTTTAGGTTTAACCCGTTATTTGGTACTACAGTGAATCCTGAGAGCAGATGCGGTGGAGACGGAGTCTTCCTACCTTGTCTCTTGCAAAACTGCCATCCCCTTTTCGCAATTCCTCCGTCTCCACTTCATCTGCTCTCAGGATGAGGCTTTTCATTCCAGGATGAAGGAGATGTCCTCCTTTTTTAAAGAAAGGGGCTTCCCTTCCTCCACGCATCTCTCCCATTTCACGCACATCTGCTCTCATCCCATCCTCCCGCCACTCTACTAGGAATAGGGTTCCCCTTGTTCTCACCTACCACCCCACCAGCCTCCGGGTCCAACATATAATTCTCCATAACTTCCGCCACCTCCAACGGGATCCCACCACTAAGCACATCTTTCTCTTCCCCCCCCCCACTCTGCATTCCGCAGGGATCGCTCCCTACGCGACTCCCTTGTCCATTCGTACCTCCCATCCCTTCCTACCGATCTCTCTCCCGGCACTTATCTTTGTAAGCGGAACAAGTGCTACACATGCCCTTACACTTCCTCCCTTACCACCATTCAGGGCCCCAGACAGTCCTTCCAGGTGAGGCGACACTTCACCTGTGAGTCGGCTGGGGTGATATACTGCGTCCGGTGCTCCTGATGCGGCCTTCTATATATTGGTGAGACCTGACGCAGGCAGGTAGACCATTTCGCTGAACACCTACACTCTGTCCGCCAGAGAAAGTAGGATCTCCCAGTGTCCACATATTTTAATTCCACGTTCCATTCCCATTCTGATATGTCTATCCACGGTCTCCTCTACTGTCAAGATGAAGCCACATTCAGGTTGGAGGAACAACACCTTATATTCCGTCTGGGTAACCTCCAACCTGACGGCATGAACATTGACTTCGCCAACTTCCAATTAATGCCCCACCTCCCCTTCATACCCCATCTCTTATTTATTTATTTATTTATTTATTATTAAATATTTTTTTCTCTCTCCTTTTTCTCCCTCTGTCTTTCTCACTATACACCTTGCCCATCCTCTGGGCTTCCCCTCTCCCCGTTTCTTTTTCCCTAGGCCTTCCGTCCCATGATCCTCTCATATCCCTTTTGCCAATCAACTTTTCAGCTCTTAGCTCCATCCCTCCCTCTCTTGTCTTCTCCTATCATTTCAGATCTCCCCTCCGCGCCCCCCCCCCCACTTTCCAATCTCTTCCTGTCTTTTCTTTCAGTTAGTCCTGACGAAGGGTCTCAGCCCAAAACGTCAACTGTACCTCTTCCTAGAGATGCTGCCTGGCCTGCTGCGTTCACCAGCATTTTTTATGCGCGTCGCTTGAATTCCAGCATCTGCAGATTTCCTCGTGTTTGTGTTTGAAAAATAGTGAAGTGGTGTTCATGGGTTTACTGATGGTTCAGAAATTTGATGAAGGGGAAGAAACTATTTCTAAAGCATTAAGTATGCATTCTTAGGCTCCTGTGTCTCCTCCCTGATGGTGAACTACTTTCTTGAATTTATTTTTCAAAACTGATACAGCCTAGTATGTGTTGGAACAGGACAACTTGTGCCAAAATCCTTTAGTTATATTTTTCCCTTGCCCTCAACCTCAAAAAATGTTTGTCTTGCAAATTGCAGGAAAGGCAAGTCAATAAGCAACTGGCAAAGTCTACAGAACATTCAAGTCCTTGGTAAACAATAGGATCCCTAGTAGAAATCCTTAATCAATGAGATTTAAGGATTAAGAAGAAAGAAACATCAGAACAACAGAGAAAGAAATGAAGTGAATAGAGTTAAATCAAGTACAGCAGGCAAATTAATGAAGGGTGCAAAATCAAACTAGGACAGGAAGAGAAAAACAAGACAAAGGAAAATGATCTGAAAATGTAAAATTTGTAAGAATCTAGCAACTTATTGTGTGTACGAGAGAGGCTCAACAAATTTAATTAGTTCTTTCCTGAGCATTGCAGAAACAATAGCTAATAAATACCAAACATCCTTGGTTTGGTCCCAAGTACAGATATTCTGTTGAGTAAAATAGAAACCCTGGATATCAGAATGGTTATCCTGAAAGGTGCAAGGAAAATATAGGAATATTATAAATGATCATTGGAAGTATCTTACCAACGTAAATTTCTTCAATTTCTGTAATCAGTTTTTGATCTAAAATTCCTCAAAAATCCTGTCTTTCTCCAGTTCTGACTTCCCAAATATAATTACTCTGTCACTGGAGACTGTGCCTTCAACTGCTAGGTCCATGAATTCTAGAATTTCTTCTCAAAAAAAAACTATCTTTCGTCCTTTAGGATGCTCCTTAAAATGCGAATCCTCGTGCAAATTTGTGGTCATCTCCCCTAGTGTTTCCTATATGCTGAGTTACTGTATGTTTGATATCCCTCCTGGGGAAGCAATATTCTTTCTCTCTCTGTATGCAATGTATATTATTATTGCTTTAATATTTCAACTTCCCAACTCTAGTCTTTTGCTCCTTCCTATTCCACCTTTCACCAATTTATGGTGAGTTTGAAGCTAGTTAGTAGTTGCCTAGCTACAGAGTACTCTGCCCTTTAAACTAAGAATGACTCAGTGTTGATCATGATCATTTAAGTTCTATTTATTTCTCAAAGCATTAAAATGGTTAACACCCACACATTCTGGGTTGATCAATAAATGTATAGCAATTTCTAATCAGAATAATTAAGGTTCTTTGCTTTGCCATAGTTTTACTCTTATTTTAGATTGTGTATAAAATCTAGCCCATTAAGAAGTCAGATTGCAGTGAAATTAAAATTATTAAGGATTTTATTTTGTAATTTAAGACTGACCATGATCATGTACTATTAGACATAAATTCCATTGGTGGAGTACAGGGCATCCAAAATACAATAAATTATAAAAAGCAAATGGGATTTAATTATTCCATAACCAAAATGGAGGTTCTTGAAAGCATTCCATTTATAGAAATGCTAAGGTTGCTAAAATGCCAATGAATTCATTAGTTTACTGACAATGCTGTGTCCATTTATCTCCAGCTTTACTATTTGTGTGATCATAGCTAGCAGAAAACTTGGACAGAGTCTAAAATTGTTATCAATACCTCCAGTACATATCAACCCTAACAGCAGAAAATGAGAAATTCTTAGCATTATAAACATCTTAATGTGTTCTAAGTCACTGCACAGATTGTGTTTATAAATATACTGCTGCATGACAAACATTGATGTTCAAAAATTAGCTAGCTTGATTATTCACCAATGCTAATGACATTCAAATGACCTCCACAAGACTCAAACAAAAAAATATATACTGTAGGGTTTTATTTTTATGATTGGTGGTGATGATGAGCAGATTAAATGGCATTTTAACCCACCAATATATCAAGACTGTAGATGAGCTGAAAGCTCATTTACTTTAATTATGATTTTAATTAGCCATTCTAACCCACCTACCTTAATTAATGGAATTACTGTTAAGAAAATTAGATTCAGGCTTGACAAGATTGCACTTTACATGATATCAGTACTAGTTCTCAGATGTGTATTCTTTATTGTATTACTGCTGGACCCAAAAGTTCCTTCCCCCTTAAAAACATGCATTTAATTGTGACACATGCACATGTTTATCCAGCACAACCACCCTCAAATACACACACAAACACCCACACAGCAGCTCACACTCCCATATACCTCAGTACTGCTGATGTGCAGTTTGCTTCTCAATGCCCATTTAAAATCTGGAGTGCATCAATTTCCTCTTTTGCCAGTGCAGTGAACTTGTCTATTCATCTGTAGCTGGCACCTGGAAAGTCAGTCAGGTAAAAAATGTCAGAGCTTCAACTCAGAAGGGGAGCTGAGCACTAATTCACCCCGCTGCTGGAAAACTTTACTGCATTGTTACTAGTCTGGGCATCAGGACTAGCTCCAAGCTATAAGCTAGCAGGCATGGAGTGAACCCACAGGTTCAGTGATGGTAGCCGCTGCATCCTATGAGTCCACATCAGCAACTCCAGGAGGTATTTTGCATTGAAATGAAAAGTCACTGGAATAGAAATGCTTCCTCTCACCTTCAGTAACCAGGGTTCAATCAACCCCAGTGCTGACTGTGTGGTGTTTGTGCATTCCCCCTGTGACCACAAGGGTTTCCTTCCACCTCCCAAAGTTGTTTGTGTTGGCAGGTTAATCAGCCACAGGAAACTGTCACTAGTGCAGGTTAGTAGTTTAATTAATAGGTGTTGGGGGTAGAATAGGCTGCAAGGAAAACTAGTGGGAGAATGGTGTTGCTCTGCAAGTTAGCATTGACTCGATGGGCTGAGTAGCATCCTATGTTGTAAGGAAATATGAAGCAAGTAAGTGAAAAAGTGAGGCACCTTGGAGCTGGTCTCAGTGTTGAAAAAGATCTAGTGAATTCACTTGTCTAGATTTAACCACAAATCCCATCTAAAAGAACCAGCCCAGCATACCTGATACCACTCGTAGAATCATATAACACTAAACAAGCCTTTCAGCCCATCTAGTCCATGTCCACTTATTTTTCTGCCTAGGCACATCTTACCGCCATTGTACCATAGCCCGCCATTCAATGTACCTATCCAAACTTCTCTTCAGTTTTGCAGCTAGAGGTGACCTGAGAGAGATGTATAAGATGATGAGAGGCATTGATCGTGTGGATAGTCAGAGGCTTTTTCCCAGGGCTGAAATGGCTGCCACAAGAGGGCACAGGCTTAAGGTGCTTTGGAGTAGGTACAGGGGAGATGTCAGGGGTAGTTTTTTTACGCCGAGAGTGATGAGTGCATGGAATGGGCTGCCAGCAATGATGATGGAGGCTGATACGATAGGGTCTTTTAAGCGATTTTTGGATAGGTACATGAGCTTAGAAAAATAGAGGGCTATGTGTAACCCTAGTAATTTCTAAGGTAGGGACATGTTTGGCACAACTTTGTGAGCCGAAGGCCTGTATTGTACTGTAGGTTTTCTATGTTTCTAACTAAAAACACATCTACCACTTCAGCCGACAGCTTACTCCTCACTTACACCTCTGCATGAAGAGGTTCCCATTAAATATTTCATCTTTCATCGAAAACTTATTACCTCTAATTCAAGATTCACCCAACCTGAAGTCCCTCAAATGGCTGTTATTTTCACCTCTTACTCTATGATCATGCTTTTGTGCCATTATAGTTGCAGTATCTAGGACATTTTCAAAGAGCGATGTCTCAAAAAGGCAGCATCCATCATTAAGGACCCCCATCACCCAGGTCACGCCTTGTTCTAATTACTACCACCAGGAAAGAGGTACAGGAGCCTGAAGGCACGCACTCAGTGATTCAGGAATGGAATCTTCCCCTCTTCCATCCAATTTGTGAATGGACATTGAACCCATGAAGATTACCTCTCCACATTTCTGTTTCCATTTTTGCACTACTTTTTAAATTTAGCTACTTAATATATATACTTACATAGTTTTCTATTATTATGTATTGCATTGTACTACTGCTTCAGAGTCAACGAATTTCATGACATATGTCAGTGAGAAAAAACCTAATTCTGATTCACAAGGGAATCCACT
This sequence comes from Mobula birostris, assembly GCF_030028105.1. Classification (NCBI taxonomy): domain Eukaryota; kingdom Metazoa; phylum Chordata; class Chondrichthyes; order Myliobatiformes; family Myliobatidae; genus Mobula; species Mobula birostris. The sequence continues at coordinate 160,998,239 of NC_092375.1, forward strand.
TACATAGCAGCCCACAATCACCTTCAGGCCTGCTGCAAGGACCCAATGTCTGATGAGGAAGAGGAGGAAAGTATTATATCACAGGGCCGGAGACTCACATCCAAACTGTGAAAAGCATGGTCTGCTGTCACCATGGCTTTTGATTCCACTGACATAGACCTGCTGACTATGATGCCAGTCCTATGGTCAGGCCTGCAGCAGATTACCTGGGCAACTGATGCCCAACCCATGCAGACAGGGTGTCTATGAAACGAGACTCTGCTGTCCTCCAAAGGAATAGAGTCAAGTGCTGAAGCTGGGTTCAATATGTAAATGTTCCTACATCACACATTTAGTACATTCAACAGGAAATGAGTTGTAACCCTCAAAAGTTGCCTTTATTGTCTCCATATTTGTCCCATGCCATTTCTTCATTTATTATTGACTTTTTTCAAATAATTAGCAGCAGTCTTGCAGAAATACTATGGATTCTATTCATACCAAGTACTTAATTTCCAAAAAATTATTTTCCAATAAAGTCTCATGTAAAAACTAATCTAACTGATATATTCCATTATTTTATTTCAGCCTTCTGTTCAAGAATTATGCTTCCTCTCTCTGCAAATCTTGCTTCATTCTTTGAGAATTTCCAGCATTTTTCTCTGTATATGAGTTTATCTACTCGGACTGAGCACAAGATCAAACTTCAAGGTGACTTTATTATCAAAGTACATATATGTCAAACATATACAACCCTGAGATTCATTTCTCGTGGACAAACTCAATAAATCTATAGAATAATAACCATAACAAAGTCAATGAAAGACCACCCAGCTGGGGCATTCAACCAATGAAGAAGACAGCAAACTGCAAATACAAAAGAAAAAAAAATAATAAATAAATAAGCAATAAAGATCAGAATCAGAATCAGTTATATTATCATCAGTATGTGCTGTGAAATTTGTTAACTTAGCAGCAGCAGTACAATACAATACATGATAGAATAGAAAGTTAATAAATAAATAAACAAGTGTGTGTGTGTGTGTGTGTGTGTGTGTGTTGAAAATATACTAAAATAGTGCAAAAATAAATAATATATATTTTTAAAAAGTGAGGTAGTGTTTATAGGTTCAATGTCCATTTAGCAATGGTATGGAAGAGGGGAAGAAGCTGTCCTGAATATTGCTGAGTGTGTTCATTCTGTGCCTCCTTCCTGATGGTAACAATGAGAAGAGAGCATGCCTGGGTGAAGGAGGTCCTTAATAATGGATGTCGCCTTTCTGTGGCACCACTCCTTGAAGATATCTTGGATACTACAGAGAACATGAGATGAAGAGTCCTTGAAAGTAAGTTCATAGGTTGTGGGAACATTTCAATGATGAGGCAAGTGAAGTTGCCTGAAGTTACCTGCTCTGGTTCCAGAGCCTGGTGGTTGAGGGGTACTAACTGTTCCTGAACCTGGTGGTGTGAATCCTAAGGCTCCTGTACCTCATTCCTGATGGCAGCAATGAGAAAAGTGTGTATCCTGGGTTGGTAGGGGTCCCTGAAGATGGATGTTGCTTTTCTGTGGCAGTATTTCATGTAGACATGTTCAACCAACACAAGAGATTCTACAGATGCTGAAAATCTACAGCAACACACAAAATACTGGAGGAACTCAGCAGGACAGGCAACCAAGAGAAATAAAACATTGACATTTTGGATTGAGATCCTTCCTCAGACCTGGAAAATAAGGAGGAAGGAGCAGGAATAGAAGGTGGGGGGGGGAGGGAAGGAGTAAAGATGGTAGGTGATAGATGAGACCTGGTGAGAAAATAGTGAGTGGGTGGGCGGTGGGGGGGGTTGTGAAGTAAGAAGCTGGGAGGTCATAGGTGAAAGAGGTAAAAGGTTGAAGAAGAAAGAATCTGATAGGAGAAGACAGTGGACCATTGGAGAAAGGGAAGGAGAGGGGAACCAGAGAGAAGGAATAGGCAGGTGAGAAGAAAAGGGATATGAGGGGAGCCAGAATGAAAAAATAAAGAAGGGGGGAGGGGAGAAAATACTATATAGTTAGAAAATTCGATGTTCATACCATCAGTTTCGAGTATCTGTGTGTCAACATTTTTGAAGATCTATCCTGGGCCCAATATATTAAATCAATTACAAAGAATGAACTACAGCAGCTATATTTCACAAGGCATCTGGAGAGATTTGGTATGTCATCAAAGATTCTCGCAAATTTCTACAAATGTGCTGTGGAGAGCATTCTAACTGGTTTGCATCACCATCTGGTATGAAGAGGCCACTGCAGAGGATCTGAAAAAGCTGCAGGAAGTTGCAAAACCAGCCAGGTCCATTACAGGCACTAGCCTCCCCAGCACTGAGGACATCTTCAAAATGGATGCCTTAAAAAGACAGCATCCATCATTAAAGGTTCCCATCATCCAGGATGTAGCCTCTTCTCATCGCTACCATCAGCAGGAGCCAAAAAACACACAATCAATATTTTAGGAATACGTTCCTCTCTTGCGCCATCAAATTTCTGAATGGACATTGAACCCATGTATACTACCTCAATATATTTCTTTTCTTTTTTTTGCTCTCTTTTTGTACTACTTATTTAATTTGGTTTTTAATATACTGTATACTTCTTATTGCAATTCATAAGTTTTATTATTATGTAATGCAATGTATTACTGCCACAAAACCACAAATTTCACGACATATGCCAGTGGTATTAAACCTGATTCTAATTCTGACTGGAGGCTACCCAGATGGAATATGAGATGTTACTCCTTTAACCTGAGTGCAGCCTCATCATGGCAGTGGAGCAGGCCCATGGACTAATGTGTTAGAATGGGAATGAGGACGTTGAATTGAAATGGGTGGCCACCAGGAAATCATGTCTTTTATGTTGGACGGAGAGAAGGTACTTGACAAACTAGTCCTCCAATCTGTGTGGGGTGTCACTGACGTAATGGAGGCCCAATCAGAATGCCAAATCCCACTGATCTCCCTCCTGCAAGTGGAACCAGTGCTATACCTGCCCCTACACCTCCTCCCTCACCACTTTCCAGAGCCCTAAATAGTCCTTCTAGATGAAGTGATGCTTCACCTGCGAATCTGGTGGAGTCATCTATTTTATCTGGTGCTTTTTTAGAAATGTGCTTCTTAAATAGTTAAAAAGATAGAAAGCTGAAAAAAAGCATTAACTTTTATAGAAACATAGAAAATCTACAGCACAATACAGGCCTTTCAGCCCACAATGCTGTACCAAACATGTACTTCCTTCAGAAATTACTTTGGGATACCCATAGCCCTCTATTATTCTGAGCTCCATGTACCTATCCAGGAATCTCTGAAAAGACCCTATCATATCCACCTCCAGCAGCCCATTCCATGCACTCACCACTCTATGCATAAAAAACTTACCCCTGACATCTCCTCTGTACCTACTTCCAAGCACCTTCAAGCTGTGCCCTCTTGTGCTAGCCACTTCAGCCCTGGGAAAAAAACCTCTGACAATCAGTGCCTCTCATCATCATATACACCTCTATCAGGTCACCTCTCATCCTCTGTTGCTCCAAGGAAAAAAGGTGAAGTTCTCTCAACGTATTCTCATAAGGGATGCTGGGCAATCCAAGCAACATCCTTGTAAATCTCCTCTGCATCCTTTCTAGAGTTTCTACATCCTTCCTGTAGTGAGGTGACCAGAAAGGAGCACAGTACTCCAAGTGGGTCTGACCAGGATCCTATATAGTTGTAACATCACATCTTCTTTCTTTTTCTTAAACTCAATCCCACGATTGATGAAGGCCAATGCACCGTATGCCTTCTTAACCACAGAGTCAACCTGCGCAGCAGCTTTGAGTGTCCTATGGACTCAGACCTCAAGATCCCTCTGATCCTCCACACTGCAAAGAGTCTTACCATTAATACTATATTCTGCCATCATATTTGACCTACCAAAATGAACCACCTCAGACTTATTTAGGTTGAACTCCATCTGCCACTTGTCAGCCCAGTTTTGCATCCTATTGACGTCCCACTGTAACCTCCGACAGCCCTCCACACTATCCAAAACACCCCCAACCTTTGTGTCATCAAGCATGAAACTTTATATAATTGCCATATTTCCCCTTCATTGTTCTAAGCATATTTTGATAATAAATCATAAAGTGCCATAGAAGATATTTAATGAGTTGGATAAAAATGTGGTCATGGAATTAGCTCTTAAAAGCAATCGAGTTAGTAACAAGAACAGGGAAGATGGTATTGATTTTTATTAAGACAATAGAAGTTGTTTTATTAGCTGAAAATCGAAAGAAAAGCTGAAAACAAATTGCTAGAAAGTCAGCAGGTCAGGCAGCAAATGTGAAACAAGAAACAAATATTGTGTTTCATATTGTATCTAAGTCTCTTTTTCAGAACAGATAGATTAAGATGAAGGCTCTGCAGCCTGAAATGTTAACTCTTTGTCTTTGCTCAGAGACTGCCTACCCTGCTGAGTATTTCCAACAATCTACTTTAACTGGTTTATTTCACCGAGTTTTCTAATGCTAACTCTATCCATTAAGGATAGCGGCAGCCCACGCGGCCTCTCCGGTGAATGAATAATATCTTTAATCTGTCAATTAGAGGACCGTGCACAATTCTGATTTGATGGAGACGGACGTGAGAGTACGGAGGAACATCTGGAAAACTTCTGAAATGCCCGCTTCGCTACCGCTGCTACTGTGTGGTAACTGGAATCTCCGGAGCAGAAGGCCCCAAAGTCCTCGGCTTTGCATGTTTCAGCGGCCGGGGCGAAGTCGAAGTTGCTCGGCAGAGGGTGGCGCTCAGGAGGCTGTATCGGAGGGACTGGTCGGAGGCTCAAAGTTTTCAGACGGACGGACGGACTCAGTGTCGGCTGTGGTCAGCTGCTTCCAAGGCATCGGCAAGTTGACGGTGCCTGGAGGTTTATGGCAGGGAGTTTCTCCCTTTTACTGCCTGTTATCGGGGACTCGGGAGTCGATCGACTCGGGGACTTTGAGACTATTTTTACCATGCCCATGGTTTGTTCTTCATCAAATTATGGTATTGTTTTGCACTGCTGTAACTATATGTTATAATTATGTGGTTCTGTCAGTGTTAGTCTTTGGTTTGTCCTGTTTTCTGTGATATCACTCCGGAGAAACATCGTATCATTTCTTAATGCATGTATGCATTTCTAAATGACAATAAAAGAGGACTGAGTGTTCTCATAATCTAATCTAAGGTTATGGCAGCATACTGCAAAACTGGCTACAATCCAACAATGTCACTAGTTTACAGAGAAAAGGATATTATGTAGCGCAGCTTTACCATGCAGCATAAATGAAGATGTAGACGGCACCCTGCTCAAATTAACATCCAGCTCCAGCTGCCTCAAAGCGTGTTGGTGGGATAACTAAAGATTTCAAATTTTGTAGGCTTCTCTTCAAATATGCTCTGAATTTTATGATGTGATCTTGTAATGGTATCTAAACCTGATAAATCTAAGAAGTGCCATTTCCTCAAATTGTTATTCTGCTCAGAGTTTCATCTTCTTGAACTGCATTTGTCTGTGGAAGGTGACAATCAGAAAATGAATATATTTCCAAATTATATAAAATATCAACTAGCATTAGTATCCTGTCAACTTGACATGTTACAATTTGAATAAAGTTATATTCATTTATTAAAAATTGTGGAGTCTGAAGACTAAGTTGATGTTTCCTTTTTATGTTTTCAAAGTAAATACTCAGCTACTGTACATTAAATGCTTAGATTGCTGAAGTTGGTGTGAATGTTTCAGAAGCTTTAGACCATAACTAATGAATCAATATCATGGAATTTTCACAATTCACTTTATTAAATAGTTTCTCTGGGTGGCAGGGTGGAAATAAGTCTCTACTAAAGGAGGTGTAAGGCACTCCTTCCCTCCACTAACCTGCAGGTCACCCTTGGGCAAGGTGTAGCACCTGCATTGCCACCCCACCCCAATCAGGGTCATGTGAAGTCATGGGAGCAGGTGCTGGATGGTCATACGAGCAGCTGGTGCATATCATAAGTCCTGGTTATGCAATCACTGACCAAAGCAGACAATCTCTGGAGACTATTGACAATCGATGGAGTCTTGTAAAGACACTGATGAGAAGAAGCCAATGGCAAACTACTTCTACAGAAAAATTTGCTGAAAACAATCATGTTCAAGGAAAGACCATGATCGCTTATGTCATACAACATGGCACATAATGAATGAATGAAATTATTTCTGTACTGGAATATGGTTTAAGATACATTTGGAGGTAAATGGCATTCGGTGTGAAATTTAATCACGTAGCATAATACACCCTAAAAATAGCTTTAGGGAAACAGAGTAACATATTGACATCAGTTCACAGCTTAAAGCCACACATTTTATACATGTATATTATATATATATAATCCACTGACTCAATTACAATAGGCAATCAAATCAAGGTAAGCAGTTTAATCAGCTGCAGACAAATTAAACCAAACTAGATTTGATTATCTTTATAATCATATATAAATTGAAGATTTTGTTATTGCAGCTAATGTTGGAGTATTTATGGACACAGCATTGTGAACAAATATAAGAAGTACACCTTGTTTAGAAATTTAGTAGGTAAACAAGATTCAAGTCATGAAATCTAAATATATACCATTTTACAAATCAAATGTCTAAATGCTTTAACATTCCTAATTTACAACTAGAAATAGCAAACTTGTGAATAATTGTAGCTTTCATTGCTAATCTTTAAAGATTACAATAAGTATGCAGTATTTTACAAAAGATGTAGATCAGACTACGCAGTCTTCCATTTTAGCCAATTGCACTTACCTTGTATGGAACTCCTAAAGCTAATAGGTAGGACAAAGCCAACATTAATCCATTCACGATAGCAGAAACTTCTGCAAGGAAATTCCATTACATTGGACTGGAAGAAAACACAAAGTTAAAGGTTCACAGTAAATTTATTATCTAAGTATGTATATCTCACCATATACAACCCTGAGATTCATTTTCTGTGGGCATACTCAATAAATCTATAACAGACTAATAGCCATAATGGGATTAATGAGAGACCACACCAACTTGGGTGTTCAACCAATCTACAACTGACAACAAACTGTAAAAATACAAAAAGAAATAAATAATAAAATAAATAAATAGGAAATAAATATTGAGAACATTAGGGGAAAAGTCTTTGAAAGTGAGTCGATTGGTTGAGGCAACATTTCAAAAATGGAGCAAGTGAAGTTAAGTAAAATGATCTCTTTTGGTTCAAAAGCCTGATGGTTGAGGATTAATAATTGTTCCAAAATCTGATGGTTCAAGAGCTGAAGCTCCTGTACTTCCTTCCTGATAGGAGCAACGAGAAAAGATCATGACGTGGATGGTGCAAGTTTTAGATGTCACGCTGAATCTTTGCAAGCTCCTAAGGAAGTAGGCATGCTGCTGTGCTTTCTTCTTAATTGTATTTATGGGCTGGGTACAGGAAGGATCTCCGGTATGATAACACCAAGGAACGTTCTCCACCACTGATAAGGACTGGTTCATGGACCTCTGATTTCCTGCTCCTGAAATCAATGATCATCTCATTGGTCATGCTGACAATGAGTAAAATGTAGTTGTTGTGGCACCACTCCATCCTATATGCTGTTTCATCACCACCTTTGATTCAGCCTACAACGGTGGTGATGTCAGCAAACGTGAATATGGAACTGGGGCTCTGGTTATCTACAGAGTCATAAGTATAAAGCAAGTAGAACAGGGGGCTAGACACATAGCCTTGTGGTGCAAGAGGAGATTCTTTCCACAAAAGTGCTGAAAAATATCTCTTGACAGCCAGCTGAGCCATGTCTTGCAGCTTAGCCACCTGTCAAGAGATTTCAAAATCCTATAGAGGCATCTGGCATTCTGAAACTACTTAAGCATGTTAAACAGCACGAAAAATTAAAAGTATGCATTTTAGTATTTCAATGTCTATTAAAGATATTGAAATAAAATAAAACAATTTAAAAAATCTATGAATACCAATGTGCGATGAGAGATCTGGGTGAGGATTGTTAGGGGCCCATTGCTGAGGTATCCAAGACAGCTAGGCAAGAGTCCAAAGTAGAGCTGACAATTGAGCACCAAACCTTAGTTCTTTAAATATTGAAATCCTGGTACCAAAACTTGGCTGCCAACTAGTGGAGCAGACCTGAACCTTTAAAGAGGCCACACCAGTTATCATTATTCCAGAGGGTTGGAGCATTTTTAACCCCAGAACCTGGCATGGTTGGGTGCATATCATAATAGGACCTTCTCCCCTACAGCTGAGTCCTGAAAGCTGTGACTATACGGTAGATGATAATGGTAGTTTGTCCAAGGCAATGAATTTGCAGGCCTTCGTAAAATAATTTATTAATGCCGTGATGACCGTTTTTCCCTTGGAAGGCAGAAAATCAGTGACAAAGTCCATGGAGATATTCACCCATGGTCTGTTCGGAACAGGTGGGGGTGAAGGAGCTCTTGAGGTTGGATGTAGGACTCCTTGTTCCAGGCACACACCTCACATGCCTGCATGTATTGCCAGAACTTTCTCACCATTCCAGGCCACCAGTAGCTTCTCTTGATGAACTCATGGATCCTGGCAATCCCTGGGTGAGTGGTCATTCCCGATGATGTCCCTGTTGAAGTACCTGAGACCGAATGGAATTTGGGACAAACAGCCGACCTGGAGGACAATTCATAGAAATCTCCCCTTGTGCCTGGGCCTTGTGAACAAGTGTGTGGATGCCCCAATAAATTGGTGCTATCACCTGGGCTTGGAGCAAAATTCGAGTTTGTGGAACTAATGGGACAAGGCATCTGGTTTCTGGTTTTTTGACCCAGTTGATAGGTCATTAGAAAATTAAAGTGGTTAAAGAAAAGAGACCTGCCTGGTATTCAGTCTCTTTGCCTCCTGAATATCAGCCAGATTCTTGTGGTCTGTTCTTACGATAAAAGGGTTCTTGGTCCCCTCAAGCCAGTGACGCCATCCCTTTAAACCAACTTGACCATAAGCAGCTCTCTTTTCCCAATGTCATAGTTCACCTCTTCAAGGGATAGCCGCCTGGAGGAGAATGCACATGAGTGCAGTTTACTGTCCAAAGGTGTCCGTTAAGATAACACTGCACCCAACTCCGATGACTGAGGCATCCACCTCCATGAGGAAGAGAAGGTCCAGGTTAGGCGAAGCCAAAATAGGAGCTGTTATGAACCTCTGACTGAGGAGTGGAAAAGCAGCCTCTGCTTTGGTATTCCAAACAAAAGGAACCGTGGATTTCTTAGAGCTGTCAGTGGAAGTGCCACTGAGTTGAAGTTCCTGATGAACTTCTGGTAAAAGAATCATTGGACTTTTTTCACATTAGATGGTTGTAGCCAATCTCTTACTGCCTGGATCTTAATAGGATCCATCTTGAGATTGCCATTAGAGATGACAAAACCCAAAAATGAAACAGTGATCAAGTGAAATTTGAATTCTCCAGCTTGACATAAAGTCCATGATCGAGAAGCCTCTTTAAGATATCCTTGACACGAGCAATGTGGACTTTCAGGATCTTCAAAAAGATTAGAATATCATCGAAGGTGTACTTATAGAGAAAATCCCAGAGTACATCGTTTATAAAGGCTTGGAAAACTGCTGGAGGGTTCATGAAGCCGAAGATCATGTCCAGGTATTCACTGTGCCCTGTCGATGTGTTGAATGCAGTCTTCCTCTCATCACCCTCCTTTATGTGGACCAGGTTGTATGCACTCAGAAAGTGTAGCTTCAAAAATACACTTATCCCTTGTAGAATCTCGAAAGCAGTATTCATGAGTGGAAGCGGGTATTGATTTTTGGCCATTATGCAATTCAGTCCTCTATAATCAATGTAGGACCATGAACTCCCGTCTTGTTGTACAAAAATAGATGCCTGCACTGGATGGTGAGGTGGAGGGCTGAATGAATCCCATGGCAAGTCTTCCATAGCACTTCTCTCCAGGTCTGAGAGTGTGTACAATCAAACCCGCAGAGGACAGGTACTAGGCAGTAGATCTATAGCAAAGTCGTAGAGTAAGTGGGGTGGAAGTGTCAAGGCCTTTCCCTTGCTGAAGACCTCTTCCAGGTCCTCGTAGATGGAAGGGATCTTGACCAGCTTGGGTGTTGCAACAGCCCCCAGACCTCCATCCAAGGACTATTCCTGAGGCTCCTTAGGTAGTGGCAGTGATTCAGCAGACCTCAGAGTCTCCTCCATAGGTTCGCTAGAGTCTTTAGATAAAACAGAGCCCAAATCCTCATCTGTATCCTCAGACAATGGCAACAAGGTTCTACAAACGGTCTCCGTGCTTCTGGGACTATACTCCAAGGGTTTATGGTCAGGAGCCTTTCCCTCAGTCGAGACCTGTTGGCCAGATCCCTTAGGCTTAGCTGCTAGAGTTCCAGACTGCTTGGGTACCTCTTTGGCTTCCTCCTGAACTTGAAATCCTCTCTCCCTAGTTCCAGAGGAACCCTGACTAGACAGCATCAGGACTCACACAGTCCTGTTGGCTTGCCTTCCCTTGAAAGAAGCACTGGGTCTCTTGAAAGCACCAGGTTACCCCAAACAAATGTCTACCCCCTGTAGGCTGCTGGCCTCGGGAGAGTCTGGGGAGTCGGAACACCAAGACAAAAACATACCCTCTTGCAATGATCCTCCCTTCCTTCCTGTTTACGGATGTCTTATGCTAGGACAGCCAAGGGTTCCCAAGGATCAGGAGTACATGAGGAGACTCAATGATATAGAAACTAATATTCTCCTCATGATCCTGTATCCACATTGTCCAGATTTGCAAAACCAATATCTGCTGCCAGAGCTGCCAGGAACCAACTGGACAACCATCCCGGAGAGTTGCAGTCATGGGCTGGTTCAATTCCTAGCAGTAGCAGTATGTTGAGCCGACAGATGGTCCCCAAGTCCAGGAAACTACCATCTGCCCCAGATTCACCTTTGATCAGTTCTTACCCCAGATCTCCGCCTTCAGCATGACACCAAAGTTGGTGGTGTTGGGAGTAGTGGCTGCTACCATCACAGTCCTGCCTGCATCAAACGTTCTTAACAGTTCTCCCAATGGCTGCATCAGCGGATGTTCGGCCTGCAGGTGACCTACTTCCCCTGCAGTAATAGACAATAGGTGCAGGAGTAGGCCATTCGGCCCTTTGAGTCAGCACCGCCATTCACTGTGATCATGGCTGATCATCCACAATCAGTATCCAGTTTCTGCCTTATCACCATAACCTTTGATTCCGCAATCCGCAGCAACCTTCATTCCAACGTCAGGATTTCTTTTAAGCAGAGAGTCTTGTGCAGCCTATTTGCAGGGGCTCGACAGGATCTTGAGCAGGAAATGGGCTGGTCATTGTCCAAGGTCGAGGAGCACAACTGTGATGTGATGAGACCCGGCTCAGGCTAGCCCTCTTCGACCTCTTGTGGTAGTTCCATTCTCACTCCGCCAGGTGATTATCAAGGCGGATAGACTAGTTGATCAGAGACTCTTCCAGCTGTCCCAAGGTGAGGGCGTACTTTAGTTCATCTCAGAGACTGTGATTGTACAGAGTGGCCAAGGTCCGAAACCCAATAGCGTAGTCAGCCGCTGACTGTCAGGACAGAGATCATGAAGGCCACCTTTCCATGCTCTGTAGGGAACCGGGATGGCTGGAGTTCGAACACCAATGAGCATTGAGTGGGGAAGCCACAGCAAGAGCCTGGGTCACTGCTGAATCTCTCTGGGATCGGAAGATGGACAGGCTCCACAGAGCAAGCAACAGCTTCACCCAAGCGACTCAGGCTTCCTCCTTGCAATAGTTGGCAAACAGCAACCTTTAAGTCATGTATCTCCAGGCTCTGTCTTGAAATTTTCTCTCTGTGACTGACCACAGCTGACAAAAGGCTCTGATAGCCCGCTGGGTGCATGTTAGGCTCATTCATACTGTGACAAGAGACCTAGGTGAGGTTGGTTAGGACCCAAGTACTGGAGTATCTGAGACTAGAATTGAGACTAAATGAAGACAGCGTTCAAAACTAGACACTAGACAAGAATCCAAAGTACAGCTGGCAATTGAGCACCAAACCATGGTTGCTAATTAGCGGAATAGGCCTGAATCTTCAAAGGGGCTGTGCCACCTAAACATATTCCAAAAAGTTGGAGCATTTTAACACTGGAAGCTGGCATGGTTGGGTGCATATCGTAACAAGATGTTTAGCTTAGACTTATTCAATTGTTTCAAGACACTGTTCTCCATCAAATCTAACTTAGTACCTCTGAATTCTGACAACATAACTGGGACCTACTTATTGATATACTCACACACTAAAGGATTCTGAACTTATGTGGGATATGACAACAGCTCTATATAAAACTGCCGGCATTTTCCCACAAACTTTGAGCAAGCAAATATTAGTTGTAGAGCTAAAGGCGAACTACAGAAGGAACTCAGAAAGTCAAGCATTATCTGTGATGGCAAAGAGTTAGTCAATACTTCGGATCGAGACCCTAATGCAAGGTCTATACATGCAATATAAACTACCCCTCTGTCTTTACAGATGCTGACTGACCTGCTGAGTTCCTTTAGCTGTTGTTTTTTTTTTGCTCCAGATTACAGCATCTGCTGTGTCATTCTCTACAGTGAGAGATGAGTTTTACAAGTTGGAAACAGGAAATTCAGACCATTGCAATTGGCTATCAGCTCATTCCATTTTTTCCTCAATTCCATCCCTTGATTTTCCTGTATTGCCACTGACACCGGGGAATATGTGAGGAAAATAGGGAATCTAGTGGAACCCCATGAAGTCACAGGAGCAACATGCAAACTCCTCACAGGAAACACCCAAGGTTGGTATTGAAATTGGGTCGCTATAGCTGTGATGCAGCAGCACTGACTGCTGTGTCACTGTGCCACCCAGTGGAAGATGGGCAATCATGGCATCATTTTTCCCTGTTGTTAGTGACAACTGGATGATCATCATTCAATTCTAGTTGTCAGGGATTCAAAAACTGAAAGGAGAAATACCAATAACATTGCAGTGAAATTTTATCAGTAATTGATATTGATGAATTTTTGTTTGTTCTAAATTAACTAATAGAGTTTTGCTGATCACTACATTTTTTCTTGTTTCCAGCCAAGAAGGTACTCAAAAGCTTCTGGATGCAGACCACATGAAAGGCTTTGATTGGCAAGAGGTATCAATGATTGACTAAAGATGACTAGAAAATTATTTTCAGACACTGTTTTAGCCGCTATCTGAAAACTGTGGCAACTAGAACAGAGCACAACATACTCGAATGTTTCAGGGAAAAAAGCTGCATGAAGATAGATTGAACTAATAAATTTTGATAAATAGATTAATAAGGTACTGGGTCGGGGTCCTGAATTACCCCTATGAACTGTGCTTCTGAAAAGAGAGAGAGAGAGAGATTTAACACTGACATCTTGTTTTTAAGAGAGAGAGAGGTAAAGACTGCTCACAGTTTGTTTATACTTTTCCAAGGACATTGCCTGCTTGAACATTCTTACACAGAGAAAGAAGGGAGGAGCTGTTTTGAGAGACAGTTGGTACTCAGTACGGTGACATAACTAGAAGGTCATATGATAGATCTGACACATAATTTTGGATACTGAATGAGCTTTGTTATGCCCACAGACAAAGTGGGTTTTTGGAGGATCGATCAGTGGCGCTTGCAGTGTGAACAGGGCGTGACCGGTGGGGAGTCATTTGTGTGTCCAACCCTCACCTGGGTTGATAGCTCCACCACAGAAGAATGGTTCCCTGTGTTGTGGTCACAGTCGGTGACTTTTAAAAGGATTTCGGAGGACAACGGGAAGATCGACAGCGTCAGCTCACCTGAAGACTCAAATCTCTCTCTCTCTCTCTCTCTCTCTCTCTCTCTCCATCACTAGTCAACTCAATACCACAAACTGAACTGAACTTTACTCAGTAAGACTATCTATTCACCCCTAAACTTGAAGAAGCTTGGTTTTCATATATTCCACACTTACTTATGTATTATCATCACTAACCTGTTTGATTTATCTGCATTTATATTACTGTATTGTGTAGTTACTAATAAATATTATTAGTTAATAGCAATACTGGACTCCAAAGTGTTTTCTATCACAGCTGGTTCTTTAACCCGTCACGGGGTACTTGACAGTACTCAGTTTCTGACCAATAATGGTAGGTAGTTTGAGACAATAATTTAATAAATCTGAATATCTTCAGACAGAAACTGAGTACTAATTACCTATATTTATAAGGACAATTCCATAAATGTCTCAAACTGTCTTTCATTAAATCAATCCTGTTTAAATAAAATCACTATTGAGTCAAACTCTAACTTCAAGTTGAAAAAAAAATTTATTCTGGAATAATCGGTCAGCTTTCCCAATTAACTAGAAAAATTATGTGGTGATATTCCAGCAAACGGTGTACAGATTAAGGGTCATCTCATATTATTCCTACATGTTATTGCTGTTTACTTAGCTACCAGGAGTGCTAATGACAATGAAATAGTCCCAATCCCCAACACTACAACAGCCCTCAAAATTCACTCAGAGGCTGAGGTTCTTTAAGCTTGTTAACTCCATAGTACAAATTGTCAATATCAACCAAATTAGAAATGGGGAGTTGAGGGTTCAGTGTAAATGAGTTATAGATAAAATCAATGAGTTTTGTTGTTCCAAATCCTCTTACGCTGTATTGTGTTTTCAATCACCTAAACCAAACATTGGCCACAGAGCTGGCCAAGACTTACGTAAAATACACAGTGCTATTGAATCAACACACTTTTTCAAATTACATTTTGTTTCTTAGAATCAAATTATAAAGTTCTTTTCCTGTCCAGAAATCTTGAAATTGTTCAAAATGTCACTGATGTGCACCAATGAAACGAAGGATACTGTGTGTTTTTCAAAATGATTTTCAGTAATAATCAGTTAATGCCAGGTAGGGAAATAGCCATCTTAAAATTAAAATCATTTATTTTTAAGGATTAACTAATTTCAGCTGTATTAATAAGCTGATAAAATTACTAATCATAAATACAATAGGGAATAAGTTTATAATGAAAAACAATACACCAACGCTTCATGAAATTATCTTTTATGAACTGAATTTGATAGTAACTGGAACAGGCACATATATTGAGACATATGATTAACCTACATCATTAACTGTATACAGACAGCGTGCCAAATTTGTGTGACTAACTCATTAAAATGAATTTCATATCCAGCTGGTGTAACTGCAGTGTTCACTTGATGAATGCTTCAGCAGGGATCTCCTTCGAGAATGGTAAGCATCAATTGAAGCAAGCTGCAATTTCTAAATGACCAGAGGGTTCTAAAATTGTGGTCAACCTGAGAAACTGAGAAGAATAATGGAAAAGAAAGGACCATAGCTCCTGGACACTGCTCTGGAAATTTGGTAGAAGGAACAAAGAGGGTAAGAGTGCAGGAAATTGAGAAAGCCTCCAGAGACTCACACGGTGGAAGCTGATGTTGCTGCAGATCTACATCAGGAGTCAAGTCTCAGACCTGGATGCTATGCAGTGCGCTCAATGATGCCACTCGATTGGTCGTGATCAGTGAAAGCGCTTCTACTTTCTTAGATGTTTGCGAAGACTCTAAAACTTAATAAAACTTTGACAAACTTCTATAAATGTTTAGTGGAGAGTGTATTGGCGGGTTGCGTCACAGCCTGGTATGGAAACACCAATACCCTCGTATGGAAAAGCCTGCAAAAAGTAGTTGATATGGCCTAGCCCATCAGGGTAAAGCCCTCCCCACCATTGAGCACATCTACATGGACCACTGTTGCAGGAAAGCAGTGAACATGAAGGATTGCCCATCCAGGCCATGATCTCTTCTCGCTGCTGCCGTCAAGAAGAAGTTGCGGAGCTTCAGGTCCCACACTGTTCCTGAACATGGTGGTGTTCAAAGTAAATTTTACTATCAATGTACAGATATGTCACCATAAATAACCTCGAGTTTAATTTTCTTGTGGGCATACTCAATAAATCTGTAGTATAATAACCATAACAGAATCAATGGAAAACCGCCCACCTAGGGCATTCAGAGTGCAGAAGACAACAAACAGCGCAAAAGCTAAAAGGTGGGAAAAAATAATTAATTAATAAGCAATAAATATCCAGAATGTGAGATGAAGAGTCCCAGAAAGTGAGCTCCATTGGTTGTGGGAGCATTTCAATGATAGGACCAGTGAAGTTGTCCCCTTTGGTTCAAGAGCCTAATGGTTGAGGGATAGTAACTGTTCTTGAACCTGGTGGTGTGAATCCTAAGGTTCTTGTACCTTCTTCTTGATGGTAGCAGCCAGAAGAGAGACTGGGTGGCTGTTTTTCTGTGACAACACTTCTTGTAGATGTGCTCAGTGGTTGGGAGGGCTTTACCTGTGATGGACTGGGCCATATCCAGCACTGTTTGTAGGACTTTCCATTCAAGAACGTTTGTGTTTCCATACCAAGCTGTGATGCAGCCAGTCAATATACCCTCCAGCACACACCTACAGAAGTTTGTTAAAGATTTAGATGTCATGCTAAGTCTCTGCAAAATGCTAAGTAAATAGAAGTGCTGCAGTGCTTTCTTCATAATTGCACTTATATGCTGGACCCAGGACAGATCCTCTGAAATGAGAACACTGAGGATTTAAAGTTGGTCAATGAGGACTGGCTCATGGACCTCTGGTTTCCCTCTCCTGAGGGCTATCATCAGCTCCCTGGTCTTGCTGACATTGAGTCAGAGATTACTGTTATAATGCCATTCAGCCAGATTTTCAATCTCCCTCCTATATGCTGATTCATCACCACATTTGATTCAGCTTACAACAGAGGTGTCATTGGTAAACTTGAATATAGCAGTGGAGCAATGCTTAGGCACACGGTCATAAGTGTAAGGCGAATGGAGCAGGGGACCAAGCACACAGTCTTGTGGTGCACCTGTGCCGATGGAGATCATGAAGGAGATGTTGTTGTCAATCTGAACTGACAGCGATGCAAGTAAGGAAATCCATGATCCAATTGCACAAGGAGGCATTCAGGCCAAGGTGTTGGAGCTTTGAGGGGATGATGGTATTGAATGCTGAGCTGTATTGAATCCTGATGTATGCATCTTTGCTGTCCAGCTGCTCCAGGGTTGAGTGAAGAGCCAATGAGCTGGCATCTGCTGTGGATCTGCTGCGCTGGGAGGCAAATTGCAGTGGATCCAAGTCGCTTCTCAGGCAGGAGTTGATATGTTTCATCTCTAACCTCTCAAACACTTCATCACTGTGGATGTAAGTGCTGCTTGTTAATAGTCATTGAGGCAGATCACCACACTCTTCCTGGGCACCGGTATAATTGAAGCCTGCTTGAAGCAGATGGGTACCACAGACTGCCGAAGCGAAAGGTTAATGATATTGGTGAACTCTCCGGCTAGTTGATCAGTACAGGTCTTTATTACTTAGCAACATACCCCACCTGGACTGGCTGCTTCTTGTGAGTTCAACCTCCTGAAGGCTGCCTGCATGTTGGTTTCAGAAACTGAGATCACAGGATCATCGGGGGGCGTGGAAGTTTGTAATGTCTCCTCCATGTTTTGATGGTCAAATCGAGCATAGAAGGCATTGAGCTCATCTGGAAGTGAAACCCTGCTGTCTCCTATGTCGCTTGATTTAACTTTATAAGAAGTGATAGTGTTCAAGACCTGCTACAACTGTCGAGCATCCTTCATTGATTCATGTTTCTTCTGGAATAGCCACGTCGCCCATGAGATTGCTTTCCGGAGATCACACCTGGGCCTCTTGTAACTTTCTTGGTCATCAGATTTGAATGCCGCTTATCTGGTTCTCAGCAGATTTTGCATCTAATGGTTCATCCAGGGCTTCTGACTGGGGAAGGCTCTGAATGATTTTGCGGGGCAAAATTCCGGGTTATCTTTCGGATCATGTGAGTTCATAGAAAAATGATTCACTTCCTCGCTGGCAAAGATATAAACTGAAGATAGCAGAAACACTCAGCAGGTTAGACAACCTCTGTGCAGACAAATTGAATTCAGAGGATGCCTTCAAACACCTTTGGGCGATCATAGTTCAGCTGGGCAAGGTCTGACCTAAAAGTGATAACTGAGATCTTAATATAAAAGTAAAACACAAAAAAAATTGAACAGTTTGAACAGACAGAAAAGTCTGTTTAGCTTTTCCAGAGACTGTGGTGCTCTGAAACAGCCTCCACCCTGCCTCAATCCTTTGCTGCTCATGCAGTTCTTCAAACTGATCTGCATTGACACCTTCCCTAGACCGTACTAATTAGAAACTTCCCCCCTATTAAAGTTATTAATCATACCCTGCTGTTACTAATGATGAAGTTGCTGAGAGTAAAGCAAATCTTGCAAAGCTTTGGGCAAAAGGATAAAACTTGGATTCACCAGTAACTTATCACAGCAGAACCAATGATACAAATTCAATGTGATCTAATTAAATGGTAGAACAGGTTTGAGAGACCAAACAGCTTGTTTCCACACCAATGTTTATGACAGTTTTTCAAAAAGATAGTTAAATGTATTTTAAGACTCCGAATTGCAATCCTGAATCTTTCATGTAAGTTTAGGATTAAGTTTGCCAGGTGGCTGAAGAAGATTCACATAATCACTAACTCCCAGTCTGCAGAAATCAGAAATTTAGCTTTCAGTTAAATTGCCCAGCACTTCAGAGACATTACACACTCACACTCTCTCATGAGAAATAATTAGTCCTGTTAAGAAAGGTCCAGGCATAAATTAACTGTGAATGTATGATCAGTAATGTACGGGGTCTTTCTTTTGTTACATTTAAAATGGCGACTTTGTTATGTTAATCTGGGGAATGCAGCTTTGTTGTGCTTTAACGCTGAAGAGAGTTTGCGCTAACAGTTTGTTTTACTTTAAAATGAGATAACAGGGTCCTATTAGCCAATGGATGGTTATGTATCATTTTGTTTTCGGATACCATGCTGTATGATATGACTGTGGACTGAGTTTTGGCGGGGAGTCGGAGGAGAGACGAGGAAGACCGCGGACGTGTGAAGAGGCTCCAGTCGATCACTCAGGGTGATCCCGAGCCGTGAGTCGACGGAATTCAGGTGGTCGTCTGAAGTCGAATTGAGCTCCAACGTAGCGCACAAAGAACTTGGACTTTGATAAGTGTTGCCGCCTTTTTTTTTCATTACTTTCCTCTCTGTATCAAATGTATATTAATGTCATAGAATTAGTAATATCTATAAAGTGTATTTGTTAAAATTTACTGGGTGTACTGGCTGATGATTGATGTTTGTGATTGATTTGAGCGGTAACCGACCTTGTGGGGAGTGTTGAGGCGGGTGCTGGGCTGGATTTCCCCTAGACATACACAAGCCAATATAACTGAACGTTACAGTAATAAAACAGATTGTCTTGCAAGTAAAAGCAGAAAATGTTGGAAACATTCAGCAGGCCAGCCATCATCTATGGAAAGGGAAATGGAATTAATGTTTTTTGTTGAAGAACTTTCATCAGAATAGACTGCTATTGCAATTTGATCTTGAGTTGCTAAGAAAATTTAAAAAATGCTGCATATTTTGTGCTCAGTAATATTTTCTGTCTGATGGTAAGGGTTTTTTGGGTTTAGCATCTATAGCAAATAACTTCAGCTACCTATCTTCAAATCTGAATATAGATTGTAGTTTAAATTTAAAATGTAGCCCTGAACAATGGATTCCTAAATGCCATGAATCACAGACCAGACAATGATGATTAAAATTCATTTAGATGCCTGTGGTGTGTGTGCAAAGCAGAAGGTGTGAAAATTGTGTATAGTTCAAAGAAAGCATTCTGAATGCTTTGTAAATATGGAATTGTCCTTTGATCTTTAGCACATAAAATGTTGTGTAGTGGTGGGTCAGGCAGACCTTTTGGTTCTAAAAGGGTCACAGTATGATGTCTGCTGTATCTCATTTTTTTCCAATAAAAAAACTACTTCATGTCTACCAGTACTTCTCTCTGTTGACTTTGTTCACATAAAAAAACACCTGTTTTTCCAATTGCTATAAATTTAGTTAGAGGAAATAAAGGATTTTCAAAGATTGCTGAAGCTGGAGGTTTATCGAAAAGGTACTCCCAAGCCAGTTGCCTGATTTGGCTGCCAGTGGGCCAAGTGGTGGAGCCTCACTGGCTTTCACAGGGCAGTGCCAGTCACTTATGGCTGAAAAGGCTGTGAGCTGTGTGGGGAAATCTCCAGTCAGTGCATCCAAGGGAGAATTTGCCCAGATGAATAATTAAATACTGAATAACCATTAGAACACAAGCCTCTATATTCCAACTGCTATGTCACTAACCACGAGGAATACTTAATTCTATAAATTCCCCATTTCCTCTCCTAACAAGAATCTATTCTTCAGGATTTGTGGATTTTCTCAGATGCTGCAGACTTTCAGTTTAATGCTCACTGATACACTCCCCTTCTTCAGGTGGGCAAGGTGATGCACGATGTGAAGTGAAAAGGAAAAGGCTTCTCTTAATCTCCATGATGCAGACAATACCATTAATCATTGGAATGCCTGTTGCTGAAGCTGTGACGAGTTCAAATGCTAACACCAACAAAGATGACTACATCCACTTGCCCTCATCAGACCAGGTGTACCTCCATGAAAGTTTTCAAAATTCAGTGAAAATCAGGCAGAAGTGCTGACTGGAAGCCCAGACTAACAGTATGAAGATTGCAGTAGAAACTAAAAATGCCAGAAATTCCCAGCAGTTCACTCAGCGGCAGAAGCACAGAAACAGGCCCTTTGACTCATCTCGTCCTAGCCAATATTTTATTCTGCCTAGTCCCGTCAACCCGCTCCAGGACCATAGAACCCACCCCCACTCCTCCCTGTATCCCTCCCATCCATGTATTTATCCAAGGTTCTCTTAAATGTTGAAATCAAACTTGCTTCCATCACTTCTACTGGCAGCTCACTCCACACTCACACCACCCACTGAGAGAGAAAGTTCCCCCTTAGGTTTCCCTTAAGTATTTCACCTTTCACACTTTACCTCTAACCTCTAGCCCAACCAACTCCAGTCAGAAAAAGTCTGCTTGCATTGACCCTATCTATACCATTCATAAGTCCCTATACCTCAATCTCCTACGCTCCAGGCAATAAACTCCTAACCTATCCAACCTTTCCTGTAAATTCTGATTCTCAAGCCACAACAAAATCCTTTTTATTTTCCCTGTACTCTTTCAATCGTATTGATATCTTTCCTGCAGGTGCTGTAGGTAACCAAAGCTGCACATAATACTCCATATTTGTCATCATCAATGACTTATACAACTTCAACATAACATCCCAACTCCTGTCAGCAACGGCGGCTGACAAGGGAAGTTAAAGACTGCGTAAAAGCCAAGGAAAGGGCATACAAGGTAACAAAAGGGAGTGGGAAGTTGGATGATTGGGAAGCTTTTAAAATCCAACAAAATGCAACTTAAAAAGCTATAAGAAGGGAAAAGATGAAATATGAAGGCAAACTATGCCAATAATATAAAGCAAGGTATTAAAAGATTTTTAGTTACATAAAGAATAAAAGGGAGGTGAGAGTTAATATTGGACCACTGGAAAACGATGTTGGTGAGGTAGTAATGGAGGACAAAGAAATGGCAGATGAACTTAATAAGTACTTTGCTTCAGTCTTCACTGTCGAAGATACTAGCAGTGTGCCAGAGGTCCATAAGTGTCAGGGAGCAGGAGTGAGTGCCATTGCTATTACAAAGGAAAAGGTGCTAGGCAAACTGAAACTTCTTAAGGTGGATAAGTCACCTGAACCAGATGGACTACATCCCAGAGTCCTGAAAGAGGTGGCTGAAGAGATAATGGATGCATTGGTCATAATCGTTCAAGAAGCACTTGATTCTGGCATAATCCTGGAGGACTGGAAAATTGCAAGTGTCACTCCATTCTTTAAGAAGGGTGGAAGACAAAACAGAGGAAATAATAGGTCAGTTAGCCTAAGCTCAGTGGTTTGGAAAGTCTATTATTAAGGATGAGGCTTTTGGCTACTTGGTGACTAATGATAAAATAAGTCAAAGTCAGCATGGTTTCTATAAATGGAAATCTTGCCTGACAAATCTGCGAGAATTCTTTGAGGAAATGAAAAGCAAGATGGAAAAGGAGAAGCAGTGGATGCCATTTACTTAGATTTTCAGAAGGCCGTTGATAAGGTGCCTCACATGAGGCTGTTTAACAAGATAAGATCCTATGGTTTTACAGGAAATATACTGGCATGGGTAGAGAAATGACTGACAGGCAGGAGGATAGTTGACTGCCAGTGACTAGTGGTGCTCCTCAGGGGTCAGTATTGAGCCTGCTACTTTTCACATTGTTTATCAATTATTTAGATAATGGAATTGATGACTTTGTTGCAAAGTTTGCAGACAATACAAAGATAGGTGGAGGAGTAGGGTGGTGCTGCGGAAGCAATGTGATTGTAGCAGGACTTGGACAAATTGGAAGAGTGGGCAAAAAAGTGGCAGATGGAATACAGTGTTGGGAAATGTATGATAATGCATTTTAGTAAAAGGAACAATAGTTAACTAAATGGGGAAAAAATTGAAACATCAGAGGTGCAAGGGGACTAAGGAGTACTTGTGCAAGATTCCCAGAAGATTAATTCACAGGTTGAGTCTGTGGTAAAGAAGGCAATTGCAATATTGGCATTCATTTCAAGGGGAATAAAATATAAAGACAAGGAGATAATGCTGAGGTTTTATAAGATACTGGTCACACCACACGGAGTATTGACAACAATTTTGGGCCCCCTATCTCAGAAAGGATGTATTCTTATTGGAAAGAGTCCAGAGGAGGTTCACAACGATGATTCTGGGAATGAGGGGGTTATCATATGAGGGGCATTTGGCAGCTTTGAACTTGTAGTCACTGGAATTTAGTTAATGTGTAAAGATCTCATTGAAACCTACTGAAGGACTAGATGGGGTGGATGTGGAGAGGATGTTTCCTTTGGTGGGGGAATCCAGAACTAGAGGATACAGCCTCAAAACTGAGGGGCGACCTTTTAGGTCAGAAGTAAGGAGAATTTTTTTAGCCAAAGAATAATGAATCTGTGAAATGCTCTGCCACAGACTGCAATGGAGGTCAATTCTGTGGGCATATTCAAGTGGAGGTTGATAGATTTCTGATTGGTCAGGTCATCAAGGGGTATAGTGAGAGGGCAGGTGTATGGCATTGAATCCTCAGTCTTGGTATCATTTGCAAACTTGCTGATGCACTTTACCACATTATCATCCAGATCGTTGATATAGATGACATTGAACAACTAACTCAACGGTGATCCCTGCAGTCACAAGCCTCCAGTCTGAAAGATAATCATCTGAAATGGATGAAACAGAGTTAGCATCAGTCTGATGAATGAGCATCAACCTCTTTTTCTCTGCCACCAACCTCTGACTACGCCATGATGATTCTGGTTTACACTGTTCCAACTACCTGTGAAGGTGTCAGACCAGTCCAGCTAACTGCTGTGCATTTAGCTGAGGGAATTAATGTCAGCAGTTCAGAGTCATCTAGTTGCATTACTTGCAGCTCTGCTTTCCACTTGTCACATACCTCCTTGAAGTTACATCCAAATTGGAACTCAAACCAGCACTACAAAAATTGGTTTCTCCATCTTTGGAGACCAAGAAAGCCATTTTGAAAAATATGATGCATGCCTTGCCTTGCGTTGCGCCCTTAACACCTGGTGGAGTCATTGGGGCACTGTCATGTCAAGCTTTGCACCAGTCTGTTCCATCTGTCACTGTTGTATGCCAGAGCCTGGGTCACCACAAATGTTCTCCCTGTCCATTCTTTAATGTTGTCCATCCATCTTTTCCTCTGTCTACCTCTCATTCTTTTCCCCTCCACAGTTCTTTGGAGAACAGTCTTTGCAAGGCCGCTGGATCTTGTTACGTGGCCGTACCATCTCAGCTTTCTTTTCTTCACCATTGTGAGAAGGGATTCATGGGGCCAATGCGGTGCTGGATGGTCTTGCGGACCTGCTCGTTTGTTATGTGATCCAAGTACGAGATGCCCTAGATGTTGCGATAGCATCTCATTTCCAATGGCTGTATCTTCCTCTGTAGCTCTGCTGTGAGGGTTCATGTCTCGCATGCACACAGGAAGATGGAGAATACCAATGCACGCAGGAGTCTGAGCTTGTACTTCACGGTGATGTTGCTATCCCTCCATATTGTCTTGAGTTTAGATACTGCAGTCATTGTCTGTGCGATTCTTGCCAAGACTTCTGGTCTTGATCCTTCTTGATGAAGGATCAAGACCAGAAGGATGATGCATGATGAAATTTAAATAACAGGAGCACATTTACCCTGAATTTATTGTATACTCTGTGATATTCCCCTGTAGGTAAGAAGTTGTTCTGTGAGGTCAAGTATTAATGAGACGTGTTCTCTCAAATGAAAAGGATAACAATCTGGTCTCACATTTCCTCAGTTCATTCTTTCTGTCATCTGAAAGAACAAAGATAGCTTCACAAGGAAGACTTGGGTCTTGCTGTTCTAGGGTTGGGCAAATAATCTGTCTCCTTATCATTGAACTACACTGGCAAATAACACTGTAATCATTACTGAAGTGACAACATATGCCTCTTTACGGATCAATAGAATAAGTTAATGATTGTTATAATTTCTGCCAATTAGTTTGCCAGTTCATATAACATTTTGAAAACTCTTCACCTTCTTTCCCAATAAAGAAACACATTGACCTTTACTCCACAGAGACTTCAGTATGCAGAGCTTATACCTCCTGTTATCATATCTTAAATATACAGTACTACTAATATGTTTCCCTGCAGAGAAAATAAGAGGAATCACTGAAGCACTAACAGCTCAGAATAGCCTAGGTTTCAGGATGTTCTGAGGTGCAAGAAATAACAATGCTTTGAGAAAGCTGAAATTTTTCCCACTCAATGGAAATATTTGAGTCAAATTGAATTAAAGCTATATTGTTAATAAACTGGTAGGAATTATTATACCATTTCTGGCATGCAGCAGATTATTTCTTTTAATAACCTGAGTTTCAAGTTCACAAGTGAAGCCAACTATTTCTGTCTCATCCTACCATTTGAAAGGCTAATGGCACTAGTTAACAGGAGGGCAATGAGCCACAACATTTTAGCTTACAGGTCATTAACCGCACTGCAGACAGATGGA
This sequence comes from Mobula birostris, assembly GCF_030028105.1. Classification (NCBI taxonomy): domain Eukaryota; kingdom Metazoa; phylum Chordata; class Chondrichthyes; order Myliobatiformes; family Myliobatidae; genus Mobula; species Mobula birostris. The sequence goes on from NC_092375.1 coordinate 161,023,478, forward strand.
AGCTCCACTGTTTGTAGAAAACAACCACAGGTTCCCAGCATTACCAGTAAACATAACAGTACTGGGGAACTCTTGTAGACTTTCTAATTATATGGCTACCCCCTGAGGAAATCGCACACAAATCGGTAAACTTCAAACCAGAGTTTGGATCCTACTGTTCTCATATTGAACTCCTTCAACTCCATTCACTTACTCCAGATTGAATGCAAATCTATGGGAATGTTCATGGCCATGTAGACAGAAGAAAACATAGAACAGTGTCTCAACCTGCTTGGGACCAATCTCTCTGATCTTCCTCCAATATATCGATGACTGCACTAGTACTAGTTCCTCATACAGAACTTGAAAATTCAATGACATTTGCAGCCAAGTTCCACTTTGCTCTCAACTTCGCATAGTCCACCTCTGACTCATCCATTTCTGGATCTCTTTATCTCCATCTCAGAGGATAAGCAAACCACAAACATCGGCTTCAAGCCAAAGACTCCCACAGCCATCTCAACTGTACTTCTTCCCACACAGCCTCTTGTAAGTATTCCATTCCGTTCTCCCAGTTCCTCCCTCTCCTTCATCTGTATTCCTTTGATAAGGTGTCTCTGAGATGTCTTTCTTCTTCCTGAGCCACAGTGTTTTCTCAACCAAAGCTGATAGAGCCTGTGTTCAAGCAGGGGGCACAAGGAGACACAAGGGCTGGTCAGTCAGCGAGCCCAGAGTTCAAGTATAGAGTTCGAGTTCACATCAGGGCACGATTCTGAAGATCAAAATCAAGAAGGTGGCTGAAGCCTGGAGTCTGGAGACTGCAGCCTGAAGGCCCGTCCTGAAGTTGGGGGATTGTCCTCATGTGTGATTGGAGGAGGGAGGAAATGTGATTGTTTTGCTGTTGCTCTTTTGTTGCTTTTTGTGTTCTGCCAAGAATTGTGGGTATGTTATGTTGGTTCTGGAATGTGTGGCGACACTTGCAGAGTTCCCCTAGCACATCCTTAAGTGTGTTGGTTGTTAATGCAAATGACACAATTCACTGTATGTTTCCATGTACACATGATAAATAAATATGAATCTAACTGTATTTCATCTATCTCATGCACCTCTGTTCTCAGCTGCTCTTCTAGACAGAGTGAAAATAAAGTTCCTCTGGTCCTCACTTTCTACCGTACCAGGCTCAACATCCAACAGATTGCCCACCACAGTTTCCATTAGCTCCAACAAGATTCCAGCATCAGAGACATGCTTTCCAATCTCCATTTTTCTTTTAGTATTTTAGAGTCTGTTTTTCTCATAATTCTCAGTCCTCTATTCTCAGTGCAAGAGGTTTATATGGGGCTGAATTTGTTAGGTGTATCCAGGAGGGTTTCTTAAATCAATACGTAGATAATCCTACAAAAGGAGGGTCTGTATCGGACTGGATGTTGGGCAATGAACATGGCCAGGTGACGGACCTTTCAGTAGGTGAACAGTTAGAGAACAGCGAATACAACTCTTAAAGTTTTAAGGCAGATATAGATAAGGATAAGTATGGATCTTGCAAGTGAGTATTAAATTAGAGAAAGCCAAATTACGACAGCATTAGGCAGAAACGATGGAGAGTTAATTGGGAATAGCTGTCTTTGAGCAAGTCCACATCTGACATGTGTAGGGTGTTTAAAGGCCAACTACACAGAGTAAGGACAGATATTTTCCAGTCAGAAGGAAGGAGAAGGATTGCAAAATAACTATGGATGTCAAGGGAGAGGATGAATTTAGTCAAGCAGACAAAGGAAAAGTATGTAAAGGTTAGAAAGCTAGAATCAAATAGATTCCTTGAGGATTATAATTAACAAGAACTCAAAAAAGGAATTAGAAAAGCAGAAGGGGAACCATGAAAAGTCCTTTGCAAGCAGGGTTAAAGAAAATCTCAAGACATTGTATGCATACATCAAAAGCAAGATGATAACTAGGGGGAGTGGAGAACCACAAGAGTAATGTAAGGAACATTTGCTTGGAAGGAGAGGACATGGGTGAGGTCCCTGATGAGTACTTTACATCAGTATTTACCAAGGAGAAGAACATGGAGGACAGGAAGATCAGTGCTGAAAACATTGATTTGCTGGGACGTTTTGAGGTAAAGCAGAAGGTAGTGTTGAGTCTCTTAAAGTGCATGATGGTGGAGAAATCCCCAGAACCTGATGGGATATACCTCAGGTTATTGAGCGAGGCAAAGGAAAAGATTGCTCAGGACTTGACCAAAATCTTTGTGTCCTCTCTAGCCACAGGTGAGGTCCTGGAAGTTTGGCAAGTAGCTAACAATGTTCCCTTACTCAAAAAGGAAACCAGGAATAATCCTGGAAACTATAGACCAGTGAATCTCACAGCAGTTGTGGAGAAGTTAATGGAAAAAAAAATCACAGGGATAGGATTTATGAGCATGTGGAAAACCATGGTCTAATTAGAAAAAGCCAGCAGTGCTTTGTGTAGGGCAAGTCGTGTCTTACTAACTTGATTTGAGATTTTTTTGATGGGGTGATGAGAATGATTGATGAAAGTAGAGCTGTGGATGTTGTCTACATGGATTTTAGTAAGGCTTTTGATAAGGTCCCTCATGGGAGGCTCAACCAGGAGATTAATATGCATGCAATTAGATTAGATTAGATTAGATTATGAGGACACGCAGTCCTCTTTTATTGTCATTTAGTAATGCATGCATTAAGAAATAATACAATGTTCCTCCAGAATAATATCACAGAAACACAAGACAAACCAAGACTGAAAAACTGACAAAAACCACATAATTATAACATATAGTTACAACAGTGCAAAGCAATACCGTAATTTGATAAAGAACAGACCATGGGCACAGTAAAAAAAAAGTCTCAAAATCTCTCGAAAGTCCCATCATCTCACGTAGACAGTAGAAGGAAGAAACACTCTCCCTCCGTGAGCTTCCAATGCCACAAACCTGCCGATGCAGCACGCTGGAAGCACCTGACCATAGCCGACTCTTGAGTCCGTCTGAAAACTTCGAGCCTCTGACCAGCCCTCCGACACCGAGTACCGAGCACCAGCTCTGACGAGCGCTTCGACCCCGGCCCCGGCAACAAGCAATAGGCAAAACCAAGGATTTGGGGCCTTTCCCTCCGGAGATTCTCGATCGCACAGTAGCAGCAGCAGCGAAGCGGGCATTTCAGAAGTTTCTCCAGATGTTCCTCCGTGCTTCTTCCGTCTGTCTCCATCAAATCAGGATTGTGCACAGTACCTACTTACAAATACAATATCATTTCGGAGCAGCCATGCGCACTGCGTCACACCGCCATCTTCTCCTCCCCTCTGATTAGTGATGAATTAGCCATTTGGATTCAGAACTAGTTTGCCCATAGAAGACAGAGAGTAGTGATCGAAGGGGACTATTCTAGCTGGTAGTCTGTGATTCGTGGTATTCTGCGATTCGTGGTATTCTGCAGGGATCTGCACTAAGACCCTTGCTGTTTGTGATGTATATAAATGATCTGGATGAAAATGTAGATGGGTGGGTTGGTAAGTTTGTGGATGATACAAAGATTGGTGTGTTGTGGATAGCACAGAAGACTGCCAAAGTCTTTAACAGGATATACATCAGTTGCAGATATGCATGGAGAAATGGCAGATGGAGGTTAGCCTGGCCAAGTGTGAAGTGTTGCACAGTGGTAGGTCAAATGCAAAGAGACAGCACACTGTTACAGCAAGATCCTTAACAGTGTTGATGGGCACAGGGATCTCGGGGTCCAAGTTCACAGCTCCCTGAAAGTTGCTACACAGGTATGATATGCGTACCTTTAATAGTCAAGGCATGCAGGTTTAATGTCAGGAAGTTATGTTGCATCTTTATAAAACTCTAGTTGAACTGCATCTCAAGTATTGCATACAGTTCTGGTCACCCCATTATAGCTCCAAGCTTTTGGAGAGGGTGTAAAAGAGTTTACCAGGATGTTGCCAGGACTGGTGTTCATGTGCTATCATGAGAGGTTGGATAAACTTGGGTTGTTTTCTCTGGAGCAGCAGAGGCTGAGGGGAGATCTGATAGAGATTCAAAAGATACTGAGAAGCATAGAGCAGTCTGACAATATCTTTTTCCAGGGGTTGAAATGTCTAATTCTAGAGGGCATGCATTTAAGGTGGAGGGAGGGTGGATGTAATTTCAAAGGAGGTGTGAAAGGCAAGTTTTTACACAGAGAGTGTTGGATACCTCGAATGCACTGCCTGGGGTGGCGGTAGAGACAGAAATATTAGAGAATTTTAAAAGACATTTTGATGGAGGAAATGGAAGGATATGGACTGTTTAGGCAGAAGATATTTTTAGACATCCATTTGATTACTAATTTATGGGCCAAAATGCCTGTTCCTGTGCTGTGCTCTACTATGTCGTATGCTCTGCCCCACCAGCTGTTCCACAGCTAGCTCACTTCCTCATGCAACAGCAGGTCAGGAGATGCAACACTTTTGTCCTTCCACCTCTTCTTTTCCCACTTCCGGTGATGCAAATAGTCCTTCCAGTTGGAGCAGCGATCCGCTTGCATTTCTTCCAATCTACTGTTCTGCAATCAGTGTTCTTGTTATGCACTGGGTGACCACTCTGCAAGGCAGCAGGGAATTAGAGCTCCCTGTTACTTACCACTATAAATTTCCATTCCAGGCCCGGGTTGACCTATCAGTCTGTAGCCTACAACAAAGCCTAATGTGAGCCTGAGGAATAGCACCTTATCTTCCATCCATGCATGTTGCAGCCTTCTGGGCTCAACATTGAATTCTGTTACTGTAGGTAACTCACATTCTCCATCTGCATTCTCTCTGTTGCAGGAAAGCAGCATCCGTCATCAGGGACGCCCACCACCCAGACCATGCTCTCTTCTCACTGCTGCCATCAGGAAGAGGGTACAGGAGCCTTAGGGATCACACCACCAGGTTCAGGAACAATTATTACCCATGAAGCATCAGGCTCTCGAACCAAAGGAGGTAATTTCACTCAACTTCACTTGCGCCATCACTGAGCTGTTCCCAAAACCTGTGTTAGTATTCTCACTCTCCAGCTGTCTTCATCTCAGTGCTGCTGTTAATTATCTCTCTCTTTAATTGTCTCAATTAAACCGTTGACCAGATGACTTCTAAAACATATCCCCACTACAAACTTGACATCACCTTATTGGAGATAGATAGATAGATACTTTATTGATCCCAAAGGAAATTACAGTGTCACAGAAGCATTAAAAGTGCACAGATATACAAATTTTAGAAGAGAAGTAAGAAAGAATAAAAAGTAAGTTACCTCAAACAGTCTAACAGGAGGGAGTAATCACTTCCCCGGCTACAGGTTGACTCATTATAGAGCCTAATGGCCGAGGATAAGAATGACCTTGTATAGCACTCTTTAGAGCAGTGCAGTTGTTTTAGTCTATTAGTAAAAGTGCTCCTCTGTTCAGCCAAGATAGCATGCAGAGGGTGAGAAACATTGTCCATAACTGCCAGGATTTTCCATAGGGTGCTTTGTTCTACGACAGCCTCCAGTGTGACCAGTTTGACTCCTATATCAAAGTCAGCTTTTCTAATCAGCTTATTGAGCCTGTTGGCATCACCCGTACCATTGCATTGAAGCTTGTATTGGTGACAACAGGCTGGTAGAACATGTGAAGGAAAGGCCTGAATACTCCAAAAGACCTCAGCCTCCTCAGGAAGTAGAGGCAACTCTGGCTATTCTTGTACACAGCCAACCTTATTTATTCCCCACCTTAGAGAATTAAAGAAAGATACCGTGTGGAAACAGCCAACTGAGACCACATTGATCAACCACCATCCATTTAGACTCATCTTACATTAATCCTTTATTTTCCATTCTGTCCATATTTCCATCAATTCTTCCCAAATTCTACCACTTAACCTAGATACTGGGACAATTTCCAACAGCCAGTTAACCTCCCAATCCACATGTTTTTGAGATGTGGGAGGAAACCAGAGTATGTGGAGAAAACCCTTGCAGTCACTTCTTCTTATTGTGTCCACAGACAGTCTATACATGGCCCAGCCAGAACTGGACACATTTTTGCACCTTGTTGTTGAATTCGGCAAGATCTGCAATGGTACAGGGTTCCTCTAGTGATGGGCATTGCAGGAGATGTTGCATAGTTTGTGGCTCAGTTCCACATTCACAAGTTGTCGGGCTGGTTGTATATCCCCATTTGCTTAGTGACACCTTTGAATGACCTAGTTCAGTCCTAAGTCTGTTAAGGTACTTTCAGGTTGCCCAGTTCAATTAGCTCCTGGGGGAAGGCTTTCATCTGGTAGAATTTCCATCGTTGGGGGTTGTTTGAGACTGACGAGCTGGTCTTTCCACAAGGCGATGCGGGCTTCAGATGGGGTTGATTGTAATGGAACAACACTGTTCATGAAGCTCTTCCTTGACTTTAGGCTGCTGGGTGTAGGTGTATGACCATGTAGAGGATGCCCCCTCATCTGATGTTTGACGGAGTTGTTCTTTCTTGCTGGCTACTGTTCTTCTTATATTGGGGGAGCGATACCCGCCAGGATATATAGGCTGTGGGTGTTTGTTGGTTTTAAACAACCTGTGAAAAGCTGGCAGTTTACATTCAGAATGGCAACCATCTTCTTAGCATGAGTAGATCTTTCCCATGCAGGGCAGGCGTATTCAGCAGTGGAATAGGAAAGAGCAAGTGCACTGGCTCACAATGTTTTCGAACTTGCTCCCCATTTTGTGTTAGTGAGCTTATTCAGGATGTTGCTTTGTGCACTCACTTTTGCCTTTGTCTTATTGATATGGTTCTTGAAAGTGAGGCGTCTGTCAAAGGTGACTCCTAAGTAGACCGTGTGCTCGCAATGCCTCAGTGTTGCTCGCACACCAGGTTACTTTAAGCTGTCATTTGGCTTCACGGTTCCTGAGGTGAAATGCATAAACTTGCGTCTTTGATGGGTTTGCGTGGAGGTGGTTTTCTTCATAGTAGGCTGTTAGTCCCTCCAAGGCCTCAGAAAGCGTTTTCTCCACGGTGTTAAAATCAGTGCTTTGGGCAGTGATGCATAAGTCATCAGCATATATAAGACGGCATGTGACATCATATGTAGGTTGGTCATTCATGTAGATGTTGTATAGCAGCGATGCAAGGACACTTCCCTGAGGAAGACCATTCTTCTGAATACACTACCTGCTGCACTTCCCACCTAATTCAACATAGAAACGGTGATTCTGAAGCATCGAGGCCAAGGTAGAAGCGTTCACATCGTGGCCCTGTTTCAACTAATTCTACCACCCCACACGCAGCAAGTAGTGTCTGCAGTCACAAGACAAACATGCAAACTCCTCGCAGACTACACCCGAGGTCAGGTTCAAACTCAGATCTCCAGTGATGTGAGGCACTGATTACATGATCTCATGCCTTTTCTGCAACTTAGAACTAATCATTGGTTAAATCTTTCCCAATTGTGATGAAAGATCTTCAGACTGAAGCACTCACTCTGTTTCTCTTCCCACAAATGCTGCCTGAGCTGCTGACTATTTCCAACATGGTCTGTTTTTCAGATTTGCAGCATCTGCAGCATTTTGATTTTTAATTGGATCTTGCTGAGTGCTTTCTCTCTGCAGTAGGCTTGCCTTAATATATTTCCTCTCATCAAGCAGTGTGATCAGATTAAACCTGTTCTGACAAAGAATAATGCTTGAAATTCTCACTTACTAACTTATTGTATATTTTTAGCATTTTCATATTTCAGTAATACATCTAGCCTATTTAAGCTGTTTACAGGTATAATAGATGTCATACTGTCTACAGTATCATATACTTAACTATCTCACCATTGACCAATTCATGGATGGAGCTAGAGTTGTACAGAAAACAGAAAGAATATGTAGCTGCTGGAAAGGTTCTGGTCCGAGGTCATTGACTTGAATCCAAGGACCAAAAGAGATTCTGCAGACACAAAATGCTGGAGCAGACCTTTCATCAAACAAATGGGCTCAGCTCAAAGCATTGACTGTTCATTTCTCTCTATAGATACTGCCTGACCTGCTGAGTTCCTCCAGCATTCTGTGTGTGCTGAATCCTCCACAAACCTTCTGTTTTTCTACCAAAGTTGGTGGATGGAGACAGATGGTTGTGGTAAGCAGATATGACATTCCTTCTGCAGGGGGAGGGGATGGAAACATTATTAAGCCAACAGCTACCATTAACTCCGTGCCACGAACATAAACGGAGCATTGGCAAGCAGGTGTACACTCATCAGTCCAAGCCTATTCTCTTCAACTGGAATAGCTATGTGGAAGACTACAAAATTAGATTAGGAGAAGAGAATAAACAATTTACTTTTCAAAAGGTTGCTTTCTTCATGTTGGGTTATACTTTCACAAATATTTTCACCTTTGTGGTCTCTGGCTTGAAATATCCATTACTGTCTGGCTACGAAGGATAATGCTACTGGTTCAAATGGTGTGCCTTTAGATAGGATTTGTAAAACGAACATCGGCATATTAGTTAGAATTTATTCTTCTTAGGTTCTATACAGAAAATCTCCAACTAGTATCAAGAAAAATTGCATGCCTCTTATTCCAAAGTCAGACAATCCAAATAATTTTTTAAAATTAATAATTGGCACCAAATTACCCTTGGTTCAATATTTCTGAAGGTGAGTGAGTGAGTGAGGCTTCCATCGGTCAGGATCGACCATGGATGATGCATCCTAGCTGTGTAGATATACAAGCCTGGACAGTACAATACAGAGAGCAAGCTGTTGCCTATGTAGCAAGCTCCCCCTCTCCCTGTGTCTGATGAACCTAAGGGAACGGCAGAAACCGATACAGTTTGGTACCAGCAACATCGCAGGAGTTGCCAGTCAGCATTGAACTCAATGTAGGACTGCCTTAGGGACCCCAGCTCTGGATTTTTCCCTCGGGGTTTACTCCCAAAGCCTTACCCCCAAGTGGATAGAGCTGCATGGCTGCAGAGGTTTGAGATCAGAGTTTTCCTGCTCCTAGATGAGCTGCCAACCATGGCTGACAAGCCCCATCTGCCTGAAGCGACTGGTTTTAAGGCACCAGTATCCCGCCTTTTTCCCTTCTCCTGTCAGTAGAAATGGCTTCACTGGGCTTAGTAGCTAAGCCACACATGAATCCCAGGAGCTGGACTTGGTTGTCAGAGGCTATTTCTGAAGGTGCTCAGTTATTAATTGAAACACCATCATTGACAAAATGTTAGTTTGCAGGTACAATAAGTCATTCGGAAACATGACAGTTTATATTCACTTATTTCTAAGGAGATTGTTAATGGAAAACCCTACAAAAAGTAGTGGATACGGCCCAGTGCATCACGGGTAAACCCTCCCCACTCTTGAGCAGATTCACACATAGCTTTGTCAGAGGAAAGTAACATCCATCATCAGGGTCGCCCACCACCCAGGACATGCTCTCTTCTCAATACTGCCATCAGAAAGAGGGTACAGAAGCCTCAGCACTTACACCACCAGGTTATTACCTTCAACCATCAGGCGCTTGAACCAGAGGAGATAATTTCACTCGACTGCACTTGCCCCATCACTGATCATTGCTTCACTATTAATGATTATTGTTTTTTTTTCTTTTTGTGCTTGCACAGTTTGTTGTTTTTCACACAGCTGACGTGGTCTTCCATTGATTTTATTATGTTTATGGGATTTATTAAGTATGCTCACAAAAAAATGAATCTCTGGGTTGTATATGGTGACTTTGAACTCCGAACAGAAATGTGGAGGTTATGCTTCAGTTGTAAAGGGTTTTGTTGAGAGTAACATGTCTGGGGCTGGCCACCCGACTTAGGGAAGAATATTAATGCATCTGAAGCAGTTTGCAGAAGGTTTCCCAGACAAATACCTGGATTGGGTAGGTTGTCTAATGGGGATAGATTGAATGGGGATACATTGTATATGATCCAGTTCAGAAGAGTGAGGGGGGAAAATTGAAATATATAAGGTCCAGAGTAGCATTTGCAGCTTCGTTTTGAGGGGGATATTTCCTCTTATGAATGTACCTAAAACTATGAGGTCACTAATGAAAATAAAGAGGCACCTACCTGAGACCAAGGTAAGAATGTGAGTATGAGTTTGTATTTTGATTAGCTATGGTAGTATTGAATGAATGGAGCAAGTGGCCTTCTCCTGATTTAAATGTGTAGTCTTCCTATTCTGGCTTGTGCATAACTTCTATAGATATGTGGTGGAGAGTATATTTACTGGCTGCATTACTGCCAGGTATGAAAATATCAATGCAGTTGAATGGAAAATCTTGCAAAAGGTAGCGTATATGGCCCTTTCCATCACTGGTAAAGCCTGCCCCACCATTGAGCACATCTACATGTTGCAGGAAAGCAGCATTCACCACCAGGATCTGCCACCACCCAGGTTATGCTCTCTTCTCACTGCTACCATCAAGAAGAAGGTACAGCAGCCTCAAGACTCACACCACCAAGTTTAGGTTCAGTTATTACTCCTCAACCATCAGGCTCTTGAACCAGTGAGGATAACTTCACTCAACTTCACTCACCTCAACACCGAAGTATTCCCACAACCTATAGACTTATTTTCAAGGACTCTTCAACTCGTGTTCTCAATATTTATTGCTTATTATTTATTATTATTATTTTTATTTCCTTTTTTTCTTTCTATTTGTATTTTTTGGACAGTTTGTTATCTTTTGCACACTGGGCATCTGCCCTGTTCATGCAGTCTTCCTCTGAGTCCATTATGATTATTGGAGTTACTGAGAATGCTGCAAGGAAGTTAATCTCAGGGTTGTATATGCTGATTTTGATTATAAATTTACTTTGACCTAAGAACATTGAAATTAAGTTCCTATCAATTATCTTTCTGTATTGTCTCCACCCTGTCAGGTAATCTGTAAAACAAGAAAAAAGATAGATATCAAAAATTGTAACATAGAAGAAAATAAAATTGATGAGACTGAAGCAATTATCATTCAAAAACCATGTGAAAACAAAGAAGCACAGCAACTCCATAGGACTGACTTTTTCCCCACTATCAAGCACCTCCTGTCAACCACTGATATGGTCTGATGATCCCATTTTGCCAACCATTTCACAACCCAATTGTTCTGATGAAAGTTAATTCTGATTCTTGTTCCATGAAATGCTACCTGACCTACTGAAAGGGTCCAGCATTTTCTAGTTTATAGGAAGCAAGTCCTGAGCCTGGAGGGAATGACTAAATAGAAGATGAATCCCAATCAAATCCTTAAGTGATTAAATAATTTTATTAAATTACATCTTACAGCCATTTCTGAAGTAATCAGTGACCTTTACCTGTCAATGCAGAATTGCATGGTACTTTAGTAATTCTGAGCAACAATGTGATTAGTCAATCTGCAAAATTGATTGAACAATTTAGACTGAATGAAGATTTCTGTCCACTCAAAAATATAATCAACATGTTTTCCTGTCAATGGTTTTCCAGCAGCCTGTTTGCTACTATCACGACCTTAATGTTATTGCTCCAAAAATTTTTCAACACCTGACCTTCAAAGAAGCACAGGTTCAAATTTAAGTCAGTTCTAATTTATAGCATGGAAAGTAGAAGCGAAAGGTCTTCATCAAATTTGCAAACCTTCTTTACAGATCTTCTGTTTTTATTAACATTATAAATGGATTTTTTTTCTACGTTGCTGCCTTTGTTACTGATCTGACCAAAGTCAGTTTGGTAACAGTACACTTTAAAAGTAAGATGTACATATATCATGTAAGTAATATAAGGCTTCAAATAAGATTTTGAAGAACTTATTTAGGTGGAATGTAAAGTACACCAGCCTAGAAACAAAAATAGACAGCATCATGTTTTCCAATACAATGTTGCATAATTTCAAAGGTTTTTTTGTGTAGTTCTACACAAATTACACAGTTCAGGAAATTAGACAATGCAACTTCATACGACATGTAAATTGTTGCTTTGACCCCAGCAACTGTGGAGTATTTTATGTAAATTAAGAGATTAGATGGCACCATATGTGATGTGACATCAACTTAGAGTGCTAGACATTTAAGTTAGGTCACACTTTTCTGAGTTTAGATCACCAGCGGGCACTACCAGAAAATCACGTTTTTAAAGCTCTCTGTCCACAGCAGCCACCTGTATAAGATGTGCAACCATTCAACATTTACTCTGTGATACTTTGGAGGCTGCCTCAGAAATCAGGAGGTGCAGGAAACTTGACAGAGTGACAATGTGGCCAAGCGCCATGCCATCTCACTGGTTATCATCACCTTTCATGGATGCTACAGTGCTGATGTCAATGGGAATGCTGGAGGTGTTGGAATTGCAGGTCAGACTGAATCAGAATCGGGTTTATTTTCACCAGCATGTGTCATGAAATTTGTTAACTTAGCAGCAGCAGTACAATACAATACATGATAATATAGAAAGAATAAATAAAACTGCTGTATTACATTAAGTCTATGTGTGTGTATATATATATGAGAGAGAGAGAGAGAGAGAGAGTGAATAGATTAAAAATAGTGCAAAAACACTATTTTATATCTTAAAAAAAATTGAGGTAGTGCTCATGGGTTCAATGTCCATTTAGGAATCGTATGGCAGAGGGGAAGAAGCTGTTCCTGAATCACTGAGTGTGTGCCTTTGGACTTATGTACCTCCTTCCTGCTGGTAACAATGAGAAGAGGGCATGCCCCGGGTGATGGGGGCCTTTAGTAATAGACGCTGTCTTTCCGAGGCACCACTCCTGGAAGACATCTTGGAGGCCAGTACCCAAGATGGAGCTGACTAATTTTATGACTTTATATAGCTTCTTTTGGTCCTGTGCAGTAGCATCACCCACCCCCACCCAATTTCAGCCAGTGATGCAGCCTATCACAATGCTCTCCACAGTAGAAGTTTTCAAGGGTTTTGGTTGACAAACCAAATCTCTTCAACTCCTAATGAAATATAGACGCTGCATTGCCTTCTTTATTGCTGCATCAATATGTTGCGACCAGGTTAGATCCTCAGAGATCTTGATATCCCGGAACATGAAATTGCTCACTCTCTCTTGGATAGATGAGTATATGGAAGGCTGAGTATGGAGGGTAAGAAGAGTCAACAAGGAACTAAACTTCTTTCCTCAGTTCTCCAAGAATTAATTCATCTAGCTAGCATCACTTTATGTGCATAAAGTCAGTCTATATATGTATGTATATAAGCTAATTTTATGCATTTATATTTAGTACAACATTTTTATCATATTCTCTATGCTTTTTTGTTTTTTGTGCTGCTTTGGATTCAGTTTCATTTTGTTCTCCTTTACATCTGTGTACTGATGAATGGCAATAAACAGTCTTGAATCTTGAATCAGAGGATAATGTTTTCTAAGTCAATGATGGCAGATATCTATGATCTTCCATGGCTAGTACACCAGTCTGTGCATAGAGATTAAGACCCCTGCCATGCTGAATTGCCAGCTTCCTGATTATTCCAAACATAAGCAGTTGATTTACAGTGTATTTCCCAGTGCACAGCCCACCAGACAGAGTGGACGCCCAGAGCAGCTTCAGTTCTCTATGTTGCTTAAGGTTAATTAACAAGCCACTAGAATAGATGCATTTTGATAACTTTGTTCCACTACAGTCTGCATCTGACTGTGAAAGAGAACCTTACTGTTGTTATAAGGCAAAGAAAAGGTCACACTGCATGTGCTCCCTCTGACGGGTACTAGATTTATCCCTGAAATGATAAAGGATAGAACATGATAATCTATTGACTCAGATAAGGACACATTATGCTACACTGATATCATATACCTTGATGGCCCTGATCACTTCCAAACAATTTGTAAGAAAGTTCATTTTGCCTTTGCACCAGATCCAACTCTTTGTCGACGAGGAACACCAAGGGCCTCTCAATTTTCACACACTGAACACAATGAACATCTCTACAATATTATTTTTATAGAATACAATAAAGAAAAACAAAGATTAGGCCGATCAAATCCACTGCACCATGCCAATTCCACCTTTTCAAAGCCTCCTTTATAACACCACCTAAACTCTTCATTGAAACAGCTACAATAGTGTCATTTGAAGAAAAGGTTTGATATCATAGAGTTAGTAACAGCAGGGGGTTTAATGGAGTCAAGTACAATGATGCCTTGTCTCCCTTGTCCATCTTCTCTTTCTTTTCCTTTGGTGAAGTGCTTTTCTTGTGCTGAGAGCAGCAAAAGGTACAAACAGATGATATTTTAGAACATAGAATAGTACAGCACTGTACAGGCCCTTCGGCCCACAATGTTGTGCCAACCCTTAAACCCTACCTCCCATATAACCCCCCCACCTTAAATTCCTCCATATACCTGTTTAGCAGTCTCTTAAATTTCACTAGTGTATCTGCCTCCACCACTGACTCAGGCAGTGTATTCCACGCACCAACCACTGAGTAAAAAAACTTCCTCTAATATCCCCCTTGAACTTCCCACCCCTTACCTTAAAGCCATGTACTGAGCAGTGGTCCCCTGGGGAAGAGGCACTGGCTGTTCACTATCTATTCCTCTTAGTATCTTGTATACCTATTTTTCATTACTTTCCATTACTTAGATACAGAGAAAAACAGTGAATAGTGATAGCATGACATTATTGAGGGGCAACGCCAACAAATATCACAGAAAGATGCTTGGCAACTGTGGCAGGCCTTGGATGCTCTCACCTCCCACAAATTAAAACTGAGTGACATGGGTGACAACCAAGATCAGCAGAATACCTTGTTTGCTCACTTTGACTGTCAAAACATTGAAGCACCTTCACAAACACACACAGCCCTGATGACCCTGCGATTTCAGTCTCTGAGGCCAATGTGAGAGCACCCTTCTGGAGGGTGAACCCATAAAAAACATCTGGCCCAAACAGGGTACCTCGATGAGTACTAAAGACCCGTCACAAACAAGGGAAAATTTTCAGGTGCTGGAAATCCGAGCAACACACACAAAATGCTGGAGGAACTCAGCAGGTCAGGCGGCATCTATGGAAAAGAGTCCAGTCAATGTTTCGGGCCAAGATCCTTCACCAGGACTGGAGAAAAGAAACTGAGGAGTAGCTTTAAAAGGTGGGGGGGAGGAGAGAGAAAAACACCAGTGATAGGTGAAACTGGGAGGGGGAGGGATGATGTAAAGAGCTGGGAAGTTGATTGGTGAAAGAGATACAGGGCTGGAGAAGGGGGAATTGGCAGACAAGGAGATAAGATGAGAGAGGGAAAGGGGATGGGGAAATGTGAAGGGAGGCATTACTGGAAGTTCGAGAAATCAATGTTCATACCATCAGGTTCGAGGTTACCCAGGCGGGATATCAGGTGTTGTTCCTCCAACCTGAGTGTGCCTCATCATGACAGTAGGGAAGGCCATGGATAGACATATCAGAATGGGAATGGGAAGTGGAATTAAAATGGGTGGCCACTGGGAGATCTCGTTTCTTCTGGCGGACGGAGCTCGACAAAGTGGTCTCCCAATCTATGTCGAGTCTCACCAATACACAGGAGGCCACACTGTGTGCCCCGGACATGGTATATGACCCCAACAGACTTGCAGGTGAAGTGTCCACAGTATATGACCCAAACAGACTGTGCTGATCAATTGGCTGGAGAGCTCAGTGAAATCTTAAACTTCTCACTTTTGGCAGTCTGAGGTACCCACCTGCTTTAAGCAGGCTTCAATTATACTGGTGCCCACAAAGAATGTGGTTTCCTGCCTCAGAGACTATCGTCCACTGTGATGAAGTGTTTTGAGATGTTGGTGGTGAAATATATAAATTCCTGCTTGGATTAGCTCCATTTCATTGGCTCTTCACTCAACTTTCCAATATCTGGACATCAAAGTTGCATACATCAGGATGTTCTTTATTGACTATAATTCAGCATTCAATACCATCATTCGTTCAACCCTAATCTATAAGCTTCAAGACCTTGGCCTCAATACCTCCTCATGCAACTAGATCTTCGATTTCCTCACTTGCAGACTCCAGTCAGTTCCGATTAGCAACAACATCTCCTCCATAGTCTCCATCAGTACAGGTGAATCACAAGGCTGTGTGCTTACCCCCTGCTCTGCTCTTTTCACTTTTTACTTATGACTGTGAAACTAAGCACAGCTCCAATGCCATATTCAAATTGGCTTAAGGCATCAGCATAAAGAGGGAGATTGAAAATCTGACTGAGTGGTGCCAAAACAACAACCTTTCACTCAATGTCAGCAAGACCAATGAGCTGATTATTAATTTCAGGAGGGGGACACCTGGCATCCATCAGCCAGTCCTTATCAGGCGACTGGGGGTGGAAAGCGTCAGCAGTTTTAAATTCCTTGGTGTGATCTTTTCAGAGAATCTGTCCTGGGCCCAGCACAGATCCCGTCATTACAAAGAAAGCAGTGCATCTACTCTTAGAAATCAGCAAAATTTGGCATGTCAACTAAAACTTTGATAAACTTCTATAAACTTGTGGTGGACAATGTGTTGACTGGTTGTATGTCAGTTTGGTATGGAAACATTAATGGCCTTGAACAGAAAATCCTCCAAAAAGTGGATACAGCCCAGTCACTGCTAAAGCCCTCCCCACCATTGAGCACATCTACATGGAGCATTGTCACAGGAAAGCAGCATCAATCATCAAGGACGTCCCATCCAGGCTATGCTTTTTTCTTGCTGCTATCATCAGCAAACAGGTGCAGGAGCCTCAGGACCAGGCTTAGAAACATTTCTTACCCCTGAACCATCAGCCTCTTGAACCAGAGCAGATAACTTCACTCACCCCATGATTGAGCTGTTCTCACAACCACTGGATTCTTTTTCAAGGACTCTTCATATCATGTTTTGCCACAAGGGGGTGTTGGGAATGGACCCAAATGTGAGACACAGCCACTGAAGTACAAGGAACAGGACTTGACTAGAGTAAGCACATGACAGGATTCAGGCAAGGAGCAGGGACAAGAGCGCTGCCTTGGGCTAGGGAAAGCAGGAGCAGGACTAGGAACCATGGTCTAGGAGACAAGGCTTGAACTCCGAGCCCGAGATTGGACAAGGACCCAGAACCTGGATCTTGCCTCGGGCTCAGACCCCAGAACCAGGCAAGGACATGACTTGGGGACTTGGGATCCTCGAGGCTCGGGGTCTCGGAGCTCAGCTGCGGGATCTTCGTCTTGAAACGCAGAGGTTAATGACTCAGAGGCTGGAGCTGAGAGACAGACTGGGAACTGAACATCAACATAGAGCCAGGACTTATCCTTCAACAAGTCAGGACTCATCTTTAACACGACGCTAACATGAGACCAGACAGAACATAGACATAGTACCAGGACTTATCCTACAACAAGCCAGGACTCAACTTCATCTCCACACCAAGGTGGGACAGGTCCACCTGTTGGGTAATGGCAGGACAGCCAGACTTACCCAACAGAGGCAAAGATATGTCCCCCCACAGGGCAACAGCAAGGTGGCCTGACTTATCCCACAGAGGCAAGGACAAGAAGAGACAAACACCAAAGAACAACAGACAGTTCCATCTCTGCTCCAGGGTAGCTCCAAGTCTCAGTTCAGCCTGCAACCTTAGCTGGCTACAGAAACAGCCCAATCCCTACCTAGCTCAGAGTAGCTGGCAGCCACTCAGCTGGCCCAGGAAACAGCCAAATCCCTACCACAAGGACTACTCCAATGAGTGGCAACAAGGCTCCATGAAGCAGCAGTCCTCCAACCAGGCCTAGAGATCACAAATGGTTTCACTAGCCTTCCATCAGCAGGTTGCTCCAAGGAGGACTGACAAGACAAACCAGCCACCAACACTCACTTCCAAGGCTACTTATATTGCAAGCCCAAAGATGGGAATCAGGTGCCTATGATTAATTCAACCAAGGGACAGCTGGAAGACCCAGAGTCCTGAGTCCACGGAACGGACCGTGAACCAGAGTGCGGACTTCACGGACCAGACCACGACATGTTTACTGCTTATCTATCTATCTAACTATCTATCTATCTATCTATCTATCTATTTATTTATTTGTTATTATTTATTTTATTTTTCATTTTTATATTTACACAGTTTGTTGTCTTTTGGATGGGGCCGTCACTCTTTGATCCTATTGTGATTCTTATTGTGACGGGGTCCTGAATTACCCCCTATGAACTGTGCTATTAAAAGAGAGAGAGAGAGAGTTGTGGAACACAGTCACCTTGTTAAAAAGAGAGAGAAAGAAAGAGAGAGGGAGGCGAAGACTGCTCACAGTTTGTTTACACTTTTGCAAGGACTCTAGCAGCTTCCCAGTTCTTACAGAGAGAGAAGGGAGGAGCTGCTTGATGGACAGTTGGTATTCAACACAGTGAGATAAATAGAAGGTCGGCTGTTAGACCTGGAGACACATGGTTTTGGACACTGAATGAGCTTCGTTGTGCCCACAGAAAAGGTGGGTTTTGGAGGATCAATCAGGCGGATCAATCAGTGGCTCTCACAGTGTGAAAAGGGAGTGACCGGTGGGGAGTTATTTGTGTGCCCAACCCTTGCCTGGGTTGATAATTCCACCACAGAAGAACAGTCCCCTTTGTTGTGGTCACAGTCGGTGACTTCTAAAGGTTCGGATGACAATGGGAAGATCTACAGCGTCAGCTCAACTGAAGACTCAAATCTCTCCCTCTCTCTCTCTCCATCCATCACTACTCAACTCAATACCATGAATTGAACTTTACTCATCATCATAAGACTGTCTCTAATTACCCCTAGACTTGAAGAAGCTTGATTTTCATATATTTCCACACACACACACACACACACATATATATATTGCTAACCTGTTTGAGTTATCTGCATTTATACTACTGTATTGCGTAGTTACTAATAAATACCATTAGTTAATAGCAATACCGGACTCCTAAGTGTTCTCCATTTCTGCTGGTTCTTTAATCTGTCCTGGATCCCTATCAAAATTGGGACCTGTGTCCATGAAATGAACAAATTAGTTGGGGAGGCTTGTTTGAATTGATTGGGAGAAAATCCTCTTTGATTTGCTTGTGTGGAATGTCAGAAGAAATGGAGTTTGAGATTAATAAGTTTGTGGCAGAACCAACCCCTGAAGCGTTGGATTATGCTAAGAGGGATGTGCTGTTGGGAATTGCTCAAAAGTTAAGACTAAAGGTGACCACAAAAATGAGGAAAGCTCAGATACAGACGATAATAGCCCAGCATTATATAGCTAAGGAAAAGTTTGATGAGGAAGAGTTAGAGCTATTCGCTGAAGGTAAAGTACTTACTGAGGCTGAGGTTCAGTTGCAATTGCAATTAAAACAGCTCAAGGCTGATGAAGTAGAAAAGCAGAGGATCCATGAGGCTAGAGAGGCAGACAAACGGAGAGAAGAGGCAGCAAAACAGAGAGAAGAGGCAGAAAGACAGAGACAGTTCGAGAGGGAGATGTGGCATCTGAGAGGATTAGTGTTAGACCCTGCTGATTATTACAGCTCAGAAGAGCTTGTTTTGTTTGATGAATTTAAAAGTTGTGTTCCTGATGATGTAAGGGCATATCTAGATGAAGAGGATGCCACCACCCTGCGGGGGTCTGCTAAGAAAGCAGACTAAGTTGTTTTAACCCACGAGGTTGAGTTTACTCCAGATGAGAGTTAACCAGAGAGTAGCTGGGAGGTTCGGGGTGACCTTGAATTTGAAACTGGGACAAGTGATGAAAGCCCAGAAGAGGCAGTTGTCCCGATTGCCTGTGCTCAGGTTGTTGAAGTACCTGTGGATTCACAGGGTACTGAACCTTGTGTTGAAGCTCAGTTAAAGTCTGAGGTGTCTGACTTGTTTGGAAAGGAATGCAGTTCTTTTGAGTCAGATGGTGTCACTTATATTTACTGTGAATGCGTACAAGAAAGTAAATCTCAGGGTTTTATATGGTGACATATATGTACTTTGAACTTTGCACACCAAAAACAACATAGTACATCTTCCAATGCACTGCCAGCAACAACTATCCGCACTTACAGGCTTTTATAAGTATTCATTGTGCTCAACAGCTTCTGTTCTTGTGCAGTTCAAAGCCCTGACACCCATCAATGACAACAGCACTGAACCGAGTCTGTACACCTCCTGGGAAGGAACATGCACACAAATGTCACGTAATTAGTGGGGCAGATTTACTTGTTGGGAAAGGTATCCCATTATTATGAGTTTCTAACCTCATTGATCTCTGAACTTCAGATATCCAGAGTTGCAGGTAAAACGGAAGCCTAAAATAGGGCCTGAGCCAGTGCCAGTAAGGCACGTCCATGTTGATTGCAGCTGACGTGTACCTCAGGACAGCAGAATTCCAAGTTCTCTTTCAGAGCCTGTGAACCCACAGAGAAAAGAAGTATTCACTTCCTCACCGTCAAAGATATAAACTGAAAATCGCAGAAACACTCAGCAGGTCAGACAACCTCTGTGCAGAGAAACTGAATTCAGAAGATGCCCTCTAACATTTCTAAGTGATCATAGTCTGGGTCGATGGACTCTCTTTCAAGAACTCGTCATCTCATGTTCTTCATAGTTTTTTTTTCCACTCTTGGTGCATTTGCCCAGTCTGTTGTCCACAAAATGGATGTACACAACACACAGTATGATGAAGGAACAAAACATGTTCCTGTCAATACTTGCGAATCTTCTGTGTCTTTGACATCTCCTCTCCACTAGTGAGCCTTTGAGGCCTGAGGGTCCCCTTCAGTTTGGAGGAATAGGTGCCCACTGTGGTCGATTCTTTCTGAAAACTAATTTCAAAGTGATGTAATAACATGATTGGAATGGTTGTGAGACTGAGTGTCACCACCTGAGACGTTCAGAACAAGGAATGTGCTAGGCAGCCAGGAACATGATCGCAGTAGTGGCTCAGCTAATTGCATTCTTGTAATTGTGTTTGAGTGTGTGCATCTGTGAGGTTGTCAGCACCTCCACGTCTGCAACTGCAGAATGCCTCTGCTCCTGTTGTGACCTGTGAGCAGAGTGGGGCTGCATTCTGCAATCTTGAGTTTAGCAATAAGCCCTTTGGGCCCTGGAAAGGAATATCCGTCACCCTGTAGGGTTACGACTCTATGGATAGACACCCATTAACGGCTGGAACCCTGATATCAATTTACGCATGAAGGTGTGCAGAGATATTCTGTATTTTGGGGAAATGGCCACTAGGCAAAGCAACAAAGTACAGCATGCTCCAAATGTGTAAATGTGAGGTATTTTCATCAGGATTTCAAGAACACTGCAATCCCATTCCACCATCAGTGTGAATAGGAATGGTTTAACTAAACAATGCACTTTTAGTTCTGTTCAATACCTATTGTATTTCCAGAACATTCATTCCCTTGGCACTGAGTACCAACAAATAAAATTCAGGTTAAGCGGTCGTTCCAGTTTGGATGCTCACCTACTTCAGAGATGTCTACCAACACCAATTTGATTTACTGAATATAAAAGAATGCTCCAGGAGAGATGATAAGGGGCAAGATTTTTCCACAATGCCTTTCACTAAATGCCAATCCCACATCTACTGTCTTCTTTATATCCCCAAAAACTGTCGAACTAGAGATGCTGCCTGGCCTGCTGCGTTCACCAGCAACTTTGATGTGTGTGGCTTGAATTTCCAGCATCTGCAGAATTCCTGTTGTTTGCGAACTTGTTATCTGTTTATATGTACAGTATCTGAAATACATCTTATGGAAATTTCTGTTTGATGATGAACTTCAATAAAAAATAAATTACAAAAAAAAACAACAGAGTTGAATGAGTCTGATTTTGAAGTGAGCCTTTACCACAAATGGTTTCATGTGTCAAATGCACATACACCAGTTGTCCCAACACACACAAAATGCTAGGGGAACTCAGCAGGCTGGGCAGCACCTATGAAAAGGAATACAGTCGACGTTTTGGGCTGAAACCCTTTAGCAGGACTGGAGAATAAAAAGCTGCAAAGTAGATTTAAAAAGTGGGGGGAGGGAAAAGAGAAACATAAGGTGATAGATCAAACCTGAAGGGGGAGGGATGAAATAAAGAGCTGGGAAGTTGATTGATGAAAGAGACAGAAAGCCGTGGAAGAAAGAAAAGTGGGGAGAAGCACCAGAAGAAGGCAATGGGCAGGCAAGGAGATAAGGTCAGGGAGGGTAAAGGGGATAGGAAATGGTGAAGGGGGAGTTGGGGAGAATATTACCAGAAATTCAAGAAATTGAAGTTCAAGCCCTCAGGTTGGAGGCTACCTAGACAGAATGTAAGGTGTTGATCCTCCAACCTGAGTGTGGCCTTATCACAATAGTGGAGGAGGCCATGGATAGACATATTGGAATGGGAATGGGAAGTGGAATTAAAATGGACGATCACTGGGAGATCACACCTTGTCTGGCGGATGGAGCATAGGTGCTCAATGAAGCTGTCTCCCAGTCTACGTCGGGTCTTACTGATTTACAGGAGGCTACACCAGGAGCACCAGACACAGTATATGGCCCCAATAGATTCACAGTTGGAAGGACTGAATGGTAGTGAGGGAGGAGGTGTAGGGGCAGGTGTAACACTTGTTCCATTTACAAGGATAAGTGCCAGGAAGGAGATCAGTGGGGAGGGATGATTGGGCAAGGGAGTCGTGTAGGGAGTGATCCCTGCAGAAAGCAAAAAGTTGGGGGGTGGGGAAAGATGTGCTTGGTGGTGGGATCCCGCTGCAGATGGTGGATGTTTCAGAGGAATACGTGCTGGCCGCAGAGGCTGGTGGGGTGGTAGGTGAGGACAAAAGGAACCCTATCCCTGGTAGGGTGGTGGGAGGATAGAGTAACAGCAGACATGCGTGAAATGGAAGAGATGTGGTTGAGGGCAGTGCTGATGGTGGAAAAAGGGAAGCCCCTTTCTTTGAAAAAGGAGGACATGTCCTTCATTCCAGAATGAAAAGCCTCATCCTAAGAGTAGATTCGGCAGAGACAGAAAAATTAAAAGAAGGGGATGGCGTTTTTACAAGTAACAGGGTGGGAAGAGGTATAGCCCAGGTAGCTGTAAGAGTCCGTGGATTTATAATAAACATCAGTAGGTAAGCTGTCTCCGGAAACAGAGACAGAGAGATCGAGCAAGGGGAGGGAGGTGTCAGAAATGGACCTGGTAAATTTGAGGGCAAGGTGAAAGTTGGAGGCAAAGTGGATGAAGTCGACAAGTTCAGCACGGGTGCAGGAGACAGCACCAATGCAGTCATCAATGTAGTGTAGGAAAAGTGCGGGACAGTCACCAGTGTAGGCTTGCAACATAGACTGTTCCACGTAGCTGACAAACAGGCAGGCATAGCTGAGACCCATGTGAGTGTCCATGGCTACACCTTTTGTTTGAAGGAAGTGGGAGGAGCCAAGGGAGAAATGATTTAGAGTGAGGACAAGTTCTGCTCGGCAGAGGGGAACTGGTTAAGTCTGGTGTCTAGAGAGAAAAGGAGAGCTTTGAGGCCTTCCTAGTTGGGTTTGGAGGTGTATAGGGACTGAACATCCATAGTAAAAATAAGATGATAGAGGGCAGGGAACCTGAAATGGTTGAAAAGATCCAGAACGTGTGAAGTCTCACGGATGTAGGTTGGAAGTACAACACAAGCTGTACTGCCATATCTTGGATTATCTGGACAGTTGTAAAATATAAAGTGGAATAATGGCCTGGAATTGACAACATACAATGATATCAAATGAATGCTTAGAGTGCTCATACCAAGTGGTGATGTTAGCCTTTACATAGAGTCCTGTAACACAGAAACAAAGTTCCCTTTAGCCCACCACATCTACGCCAATCATCAAGTACCTGTCTGAACTCCCATTCAGGACTCGGTCTTTAGATTTCTCTGCCTTGGCAATCCAAGTGTTCGACTCGATTACTCTTAAATTTTGTGAGACAATATGGCAGTGCACTCCAGATTCCAACTATCCTATGGATGAAGGAGTTGTTCCTCACATCCCCCTCTGAACCTTTTGCCCCTAATCCTAAACATATGGCCTCTACTCTGCTCTGGGGAAACGTTTCCTACTTTTCTTCCTAACCACTATATCCGTCTCCGTCTCATCATTTTGCATACCTATATCAGGCCTCCTCAGTCTCCTCAGACAAATGGAAAACGAACATAGCATATTCTATCTCTCCACACTACTGATAATGTTTCATCTTAGTGAATGACTTCTTCACTGTCTCCAGTGTAATCACATCCTTCAAATAGTGCAGGGTCCCAACACGGGGCTCCTGGACTCCTCAGTTAATGATAAGGGACTGTTGCTTAAATAGGTTTGGAACCTCTGATATAGTGTGACAAACAGAATTGCACACAGTATTCCACTGAGGCCTAACCAATGGTTTATAAAGCTGTCCTATCTCCTCCCTGTTCTTATAATTTGTGCCCCAGAACATGAAGGTAAATATGCATATGCCTTATTCACTACCTCCTCTCCTGTGCTGCCACCTTCAAAAATCCTTGCACTTGTATACCGAGGTCCCTCTGTTTCTGAATACTGCCCTAGGCCCTACCATTCACTGTGTATTAATCCTCCCAAAGTGCAGCCCTTGCACTTATCAGGATTAAATTCTATCTGCCATTGCTCTAGTTATCAACTGATTAATGTCATCCCATAACCCTGGGCTATCTCTTTACTTTCAACAACTAATTTTCATGTCACTTGCACACTTGCTACTTATAATTCCTATTTTCAGGTCCAAGTCATTAACGTATATAACAATCTGTAAGGATATCAGCACTGTTCCCGAGATAAACCATTGGTCACAAGCTATCAAATCAACCCCCCCCCACCCCACCAAATGACTATCATACTTTCCTTCCTATTACCAAAACAGTTTTGCATGCTATTTAAATCAAAAAACAGAAAATTCTGGGAAAGAGTCTCCAACCTTAAACATTGACCCTGTTTCTCTTCTCACAAATGCTGCCTATCCTGCTAAGTACTCCCAGTATTTTCTGTTTTTGATTTAGAATTCCAGCAACTGCAGCATTTTTTTTGCGTGACTTTGGATCAAATTTGGCAGCTTGCCCAGGATTCCAGGGTTCAAGCTTTTAGGATCAGTATCCAATGTGGAACCTTGTCAAAGGCTTTTATGAAGTCCATGCAAACTATATCAAAACTAAACTGCCCTCATCAATACTTTTTGGTACCTTTTTGAATAATTCAGTCAAATTATTCAGACAGGATTTCCCTGCTACAAAACCAGTACCAGCAAAGATTTCAATATCTTGCTAGTGCCTCAGCAACCTCCCTCCTCGTTTACATCTCATTATGCCACGAAGATTTATCCATATAAATGGTACTAAAACATCTGATATCTCCTCCTAAATAGAATTTCAACTTCACCCCTCCTCTGAATCTTCAAACTGTTATGTGTTCCTCCTTTGTCACTTTCCAAAGTTTAACCCCTAATAAAATTGTAGAAAGAAGAATATTATGAATTCTGTTTTGTGTATGTACAACTAGCGAATCATTTGCATTTTGGTCAACATAATCAAGAAGCTAGCTTGGAGCAGCAGTAGACAGCGTTAAGGGCATTATCTGAAATATATGTAGGAATAATATCCCAGGATTTCCTTCCCTACCCCTACACGCACGCTCGCGCGCGCGCACACAAACACACACGCACATACACATACACGCACAAACACACACACATACACACAAATGCACACACATACACACACATTCACACTGGAGAAGTGTGAGGTGGTACACTTTGGAAGGACAAACTCCAAGGCAGAGTACAAAGTAAATGGTAGGATACTTGGTAGTGTGGAGGAGCAGAGCGATCTGGGGGTACATGTCCACAGATCCCTGAAAGTTGCCTCACAGGTAGATAGGGTAGTTAAGAAAGCTTATGCGGTGTTAGCTTTCATAAGTCGAGGGATAGAGTTTAAGAGTCGCGATGCAATCATGCAGCTCTATAAAACTATGGTTAGGCCACAATTGGAGTACTGTGTCCAGTTCTGGTTGCCTCACGATAGGAAGGACGTGGAAGCATTGGAAAGGGTACAGAGGAGATTTACCAGGATGCTGCCTGGTTTAGAGAGTATGCATTATAATCAGAGATTAAGGGAGCTAGGGCTGTACTCTTTGGAGAAAAGGAGGATGAGAGGAGACATGATAGAGGTGTACAAGATAATAAGAGGAATAGACAGAGTGGATAGCCAGCGCCTCTTCCCCAGGGCACCACTGCTCAATACAAGAGGACATGGCTTTAAGGTAAGGGGTGGGAAGTTCAAGGGAGATATTAGAGGAAGGTTTTTTTACTCAGAGAGTGGTTAGTGAGTGGAATGCACTGCCTGAGTCAGTGGTGGAGGCAGATACACTCGTGAAGTTTAAGAGACTATTAGACAGGTATATGGAGGAATTTAAGGTGGGGGGGGTTATATGAGAGGCAGAGTTTGAGGGTTGGCACAACATTGTGAGCCAAAGGGACTGTAATGTGCTGTACTATTCTACGTTCTATGTACACAAACACACACACACACACACACACACACACACACACACGCATGTGCATACATACACACACACGCATACAGAAACACACACACACATGCACACATACACACACAATGAGAAACAGAGATATTAAACAACTAGGTATGAATAGTAATTTTTCTGCTTATCCATTGCACCTTTTAAGGGAAATGATATATTATCTTGTGACTAATAAATGACATTTTATGACATGGATCTGCCTTAATTAATATAAATCTTCCAGAAACACTGTAATTCAATTTCCATTTTAACCATCTAAAATTCTGGTGACACAAATCATAACCAGGTAGAACTATTTTCCCCAGGTTCCTGTACTTATTGGTCCCAGGTTTCAAATGGATGGTTTAATTTCCATTATAATTGTTCAACAAATTAACCACAGAAACTGCACCATTAACATCCTCTGCTCGGAAAATTGCACCTGTAATTTATTTCAAACCTCCATATGATCTTTTGATCTATGAGACAAATTTTGCATGTTGTTTTGAGGCAGGCAATACACCTTCAATTCAGCATTGTGTGACTCCAATTGTACAGCTGATGAATGGACATACATCAGCCAAATAGCCGATCATGTTTATAATTGGTAGGAATACAGCTGGTAATGTACCTTAGGCACATCAATTATTTTTTAAAGTCTGTAGTTGCTCTGGAACATCACAAAAAGCTCTAACATATTTTTTATCCTTTCCTGTACAGTATCTTTTGTATTTTACCTCATTTTTTGTGCTGAAAGTAAGAGCATTTAACATTCCTAACTTAGTTTTCAATTCCGTTTTTTTAAATTAATTTCCATTACAGATTTCAGCTTTATTAAGTAGCAGGTCCTAAAATTGCAGCAGCAGCATTTTCAATTGTTTTGTCAGAATCAACCATCTGACAAAAGAAATAAAAGCAGTAATGCAGGAAATGCACATTAGGACGGGCAGCATCTGTGGAGATACAAACACGAGAAAATCTACAGATGCTTGAAATCCAAGGCTACACACACACAGAATGCTCAAGGAACTCAACAGGTGAGGCAACATCGATTGAAAGGAATAAACTTCTGACGTTTGGGGCTGAGATCCCTCGTCAGGACTGGATAAAAAGATGAGGTCAGAGTAAGAATGTGGGGGGAGGGGAGGAAGAATCACAAGGTGGTAGATGATAGGTGAAACCGGGGGAGGGAGAGGGTGGGTGAAGTAAATAGATGGGAAATTGATTAATGGTAGAGATAAAGGGCTGGAGAAGAGGAGAATCAGATAGCAGAGGGTAGAAGACCACAGAAGATAGGGAAGGTGGAGGAGCACCAGCGAGGTGATGGGCGTGTAAGGAAAAAGGTGAGAGACGGAAACAAGGAAGGGGAGCGGTGAAGGGAAGGTGGGGCCATCATCAGAAGTTCGAGAAATTGATGCTCATGGAGGCTACCCAGACGGAATATAACATGTTGCTCCTCCAACCTGAGTGTGGCTTCATCACGGCAGCAGAGGAGGCCATGGAGTGACATGTTGGAATGGGAATGGGAACTAGAATTAAAATGGGTAGTTACTGGGAGATCCCAGTTTTTTTCTGGCAGACAATGTGTAGGTGCTTGGTGAAGCGATATCCCAATCTACATTGGGTCTCACCAATATATAGGAGGTTACACCAGGAGCACAGACTCGCAGGTGAAGTGTTGCCTCACCTGGTAGGACTGTTTGGGACCCTGAATGGCAGTGAGGGAAGTGTAGTGGCAGGTGTAGCACTTGCTCCACTTGCAAGGATAAGTGCCAGGAGGGAGATCCGTGGGATGATTGGACAAGAGAGTCGTATAGGGAGCAATCCCTGCAGAAAGCAGAAAGTGTGGGGCGGAGGGAGGAGCGGGAGGGAAAGATGTGCTTGGTGGTGGCATCCGATTGGAGATGGTGTAAGTTACGAAGAATTATGTACTGGACTTGGAGGCTATAGGGGTGGTAAGTGAGGACATGGGGAACCCTGTCTCTGGCATTGTGGCAGGAGGATGGTACAAGAACTGGCATGTGCAAAATGAAAGAGATGTGGGTGAAGGCAGAGTTGATGGTGGAGGAATGAAAGCCCTTTTCTTTAATGGAGGGTGTAGTTCTAGAATGAAAAGCCTCATGCTGAAAGCAGATGTGCCTGAAATGGAGGAAGTGAGAGAAGGGGTTGCATTTTTACGAGTGACAGGGTGGGAAAAGGTATAGTCTAGGTAGCTGCAAGAATCCGTGTGTTTATAAAAGATATTGGTGGATAGACTGTCTCCTGAGATAGAGACAGAGAGATCAAGAAAGGATAGGGAGGTACAAAGGGACCGAACCAGGGGAAATAAAGCAGAGTCGAAGTATGCAGATATGTTTGGTGGGGCAACATCTATGGAGAAACAGACAGAGTTTAGCCTTTCATCTGCAACAGGAAAAGTTTAAGTTGCACAGGAGAAGGAGTACAGAAAGCATAGAATTAAGCTGCAGATCAAGAGAGACACAATAGCACAGTAGGTGGTGTTATGATACAAAGAGGATGGGAGACTTGATGGGTGTACCTGATCGGTATAGAGGAGTGTAAATAGAGAGAGGACAGGGGAGAGGAAATAAAATAAAGCCATCAGAGCATGAAGGTAAACAGAACAGAGTAAGTACTAAAAGATCTGAGATAAAGGACAATTCTGGAAATAGAAGTTAGTCAGTGTCTGTGCAGAGAGGAGAAACAAACTTAATGTTTCACAAGAAGTACCCAGACCTGACACAACTGGTTGGTTAACCGGATTTATTGAATTCAATGCAGTTCTGAGGTTGGTGACATGCCTTATTGAGAATTTTTTTTTATGATTTGATTGGAGCCATGTAAGAGGCCATAGGCAGAGTTGGAGAAGATGAAGAATTAGAGATACAGACAAATGAAAGCTCGCCCTTATGGAATCAATGAAACTATTCTCCAAGTTGGTTATTCACATTGTGTGGCCTCCCCATAACTTGTCCATGATAGTATTAGTAGAAATGATCACAACACAATCCTTGTGGAGACAGCTCCTTTCTGCACATCATGTTGAGTGGGACCCCAGTCATGCCAGCTAGGACAGACTCAAGGCAAATCTGGCAGTTCACTACTGTGCTCAGTTCTGGTTGCCTCACTACAGGAAGTATGTGGAAACCATAGAAAGAGTGCAGAGGAGATTTACAAGGATGTTGCCTGGATTGGGGAGCATGCCTTGTGAGAATAGTTTGAGTGAACTTGGCCTTTTTTCCTTGGAGCAATGGAGGATGAGAGGTGACCTGATAGAGGTGTATAAGATGATGAGAGGCATTGATCGTGTGGATAGTCAGAGGCTTTTTTCCAGGGCTGATATGGCTAGCATGAGAGGGCACAGTTTTAAGCTGCTTGGAAGTAAGTACAGAGGAGATGTCAGGGGTAAGTTTTTAATGCAGAGAGTGGTGAGTATGTGGAATGGGCTGCCAGTGACAGTGGTGGAGGCGGATATCATAGGGTCTTTTAAGAGACAGCTGGACAGACACATTAAGCTCAGAAAAATAGAGGGCTAGGTAATTTCTAAGGTAAGGACATGTTTGGCACAGCTTTGCGGGCTGAAGGGCCTGTATTGTGCTGTAGGTTTTCTATGTTTCTACGTCTATGTTTCTAAAACTCGTCATCGATGAGATGCTATTGGCCATCAATGGCAACAGAAAATATATCACCATAATTTATAATAACATGTCATATCTCACACGTCCATTAATCTCAAAGCAAGGGAACAACACTAGTAGAATGAAGAGTGCAAGGGGAAGGGGATGAGCTGCTGAATGGGGTGGAGGTGGGAGGGGGGAAGTGTGGAAGCTGCTGGAAGATGCACCAAACAAGGCCAGAAATGGTAACTATCCTTCTAGTGAAGTTAAAACAGGATTATGTTTACATCAAACAGCAAAACAGCAGACAATGGAAAGAGCTAAGCAATCCCACAATCAGCAGGTCAAATTGAAATTCAGAAGACTACCACATTCAGTTGTAAGCAGTATTCCACATCCCATTCCCATTCTGACATGTCTATCCATGGCCTCGTCTACTGTAAAGATGAAGCCACACTCAGGTTGGAGGAACAACACCTTATATTCCGTCTGGGTAGCCTCCAACCTGGTGGCATGAACATCGACTTCTCTAACTTCTGCTAAGGCCCCACCTCCCCCTCGTACCCCATCTGTTACTTATTTTTATACACACATTCTTTCTCTCACTCTCCTTTTTCTCCCTCTGTCCCTCTGAATATACCTCTTGCCCATCCTCTGGGTCCACCCCCCCCGTCTTTCTTCCCTGACCTCCTGAACCATGATCCGCTTCTTTTGCCAATCACCTGTCCAGCTCTTGGCTCTATCCCTCCCCCTCCTGTCTTCTCCTATCATTTTGGATCTCCTCCTCCCCCTCCAACTTTCAAATCCCTTACTCACTCTTCCTTCAGTTAGTCCTGACGAAGGGTCTCGGCCCGAAACGTCGACTGCACCTCTTCCTACAGATGCTGCTTGGCCTGCTGCATTCACCAGCAACTTTGATGTGTGTTGCTTGAATTTCCAGCATCTGCAGAATTCCTGTTGTAAGCAGTATTAGTTATTACGGACAAATAAACAAATAACAGGAGAAGACTCCAAAAATCTCCCCATCGTCTACAATGGCAAGGCAGAATAAGTACGAGGGAGAAGCATCCACAGCTACATTCAGCCAGAAATATTGAATAGGTAGTTGACTTATCTCAACTTCCTCCCAAGATCCTTATTATCTAAGAAACATCACAACTCTTTAACCAATACAATTCCCTGCATGTGGTATTAGGAAATGGCTGAAGGCACTGGATACAGCAAAAGCTAAGGGACTAGACATCATCCTAACTCTATACTGAAGATCTGCACTCCCGAGATATTGCACCTCCAGCCAAGCTTCCCAGTACTGTTGCATTATTGATATCAATCCAACAAAGTGGAAGATTGCCCAGGTGGGTCCTGTGCACAAAACATACAAGATAAATGAATCTGGCAAATTATCACCCAATCAGTTTACCCTCAATCTTCAGCAAAATCATAGAAAATGTCATCAGAGTTATTGAGTGACTTTTAGGCTACACCCACACTAAGCTTTTTCTCTTCATTTTACCTTCTGTCCACACTGAAACGGTGTTTTTTAGCCCCCAAAAACGGAGATTTTCAGAAACGGTCTCCAGAGTGAATAAATCTGAAAATGCCTAATACCGATTGCAGTGTGTACGGTGTAACCAGAGCTTTTTTAAACCGCTGTCTTAAAACCACTGTCATGACTTGCCGGAACAAATGACGGCAGCGTGGCATTTCATTGTTTTCTTCTTATTATTCTTATTCTTATTATTATTACTACTTTATTGTTTAGAGTGTAAATCATCACAGCGATATTTGATTCTGCGCTTCGCAGAACCTAACAATTTCAGAACAGACGGCAACGAGACTGAAGCCAGAAGAGTTAGAAATGTACTCAGCAAGTACTTCAACCCATAGCTTACTGAATAAATAAGTATACTCACTTTGCCCTGTTTTCTATCCTTACTTGTATGAAGGTAAAGACAGAAAACACCCTCCGCCACCTCCAGTTTAAATTCCATGCGGAATATTTTGGAGGATCAAGAACCAAGAACCAAGAACCAAGGTGGTTTACCTATTTATGCAAGTACTTCTCTGACAATAGATGTGTAACAGCCTAATGTAACATTGTATGGAAATACAAGATAACGCTGATGCAGTAATGTCTTATATATTTGACAAGGTGCTTTATTAATGCAACAGAGTTAGTCAGTTTTTCAATGTTGGTCATCAGCCGGGTCATACTGTCCATGAATTCCCTGTCGGTTGCCTCCATACGCTCCAGTATTTGGTTTTTTTTTAGTTTCAAGTCCTCCTGCGCGAGAGCCAAGAGCAATTCCTTTTAAGTTTTTCTACTCTGTAGCTGGATAAACGTGCACCAAGTATACCGTTTCCTCTTCGCTTGTTTTCTGTGTGTCCTGTGCATGCCCAGTAGGAGGGGATTCGTCCAAATATCCGTCTAATGTGGACAGAGATATTTTGAAAAACGCTTAATGTGGACACCTGTCGTTTTTATTCGAAACTGGCGTTTTCAAAATTATCAGGCGTCGTGTGGACGTAGCCTTATTCACCAATAACCTGCTCACTGTTGCTCACTTTGTGTTTTGCTGGGGTATGAAGAATTAATGCAGTAGAGATAATGAAGAAAGTAGAATGAAGAGAGGGAACGGAGAGAAATGATCCATAAGAGCCAAGATCTCAATATCTCCGCAGAGGATCACACCATCCAGAATGTGTGAGACCAAGGTATGAAGACATCTGAGAACTGCAAAGATTATGTGGTTAGAAGGTTTGCCCTACTGGAAAGCTTTGGTCTAACTTTCCTGTTCCAGAAGGTGCCAGTATTATTGCCATTCTGGTAATTTAATATGGCACGTAGTTATTTGAGAAGAAAGATGTTTGTCAAAAACTTTCACCTTTTGTCATACAGATAGAACTCTGTTGAAGAGATGCAAGTTAAAACCTTACTGTATATCAAACCAAAGTCTGAGATCTTTGTTTTTTTTGGGAAATCTTGTAAAACAGCAAATTGTGATGTCTTGTTTATGGCCCTGGGAGATTCTTCAAATGTCAAAAGCAGAACTGTACATTGACCAGCTAGACCCTGTACAGAAAAACCCACTGTAAGCTAACTGAAATACAACTCATCAAATACATTCATTAGGTCCCACAGTAGTACCCATATTGCACATGGGATCTATATCTTAGATAGGTTGCCTACAGATGGAGAATTAAATCAGCAAGGAGAATGAAAAATGTATTAAGAATAAAATGTGCAAGGGACTTTTTCTGTCAACTAAGCAACAAATTCGCAATGTTGATATCCCACCTGATAAGTTCTCGTTATTCATAATAGCATCAGAGAAAATATATCATTACTTTATCTCCATTAAGGTTCAATCACTGTCTGATTTATTCTGCTTCACAAGAATGAGGACAGAATATTTTAATTGCTGCTCTTCAAACAATTCTGCTGACTGATTCCCACACATTCCTTGTGAGGGTAAGTGGGGTGGCAACAGATGGAGAGGAGAGTAAACTAGTGCTATCGAGGAGCTGAATGTCAATTTAAAATGTTAAATATTCATTTGTGAAATCATGTAAGTAATGGGATCAACTATAGAGTAAATGCAAGCAGGCTTTTTTCACTGAGGGTTGTGTGGGACTACAACCAGAGGTCATGGTTTAAGGGTGAAAGGTGAAAAGTTTAAGGGGACCTTCTTCACTCAGAGGGTCGCGAGAGTGCGGAACAAGCAGGACTGCTGAAGGGTCTCAGCCCGAAACATCGACTGTACTTTTTTTTCTATAGATGCTGCCTGGCCTGCTGAGTTCCTCCAGCATTTTGTGTGTGTTGCATTCTCACTGCCTGCTCTGGAGCAGAGGTAAAATTTGCAGCTTATGTTCTGCTGCCAATTCCAGAGCAAGTGAAGCCCTAGCATGACCAGTTTTATCCACCCACTTGTCTGTCTTCTTCCATCCAGAGAATCAGATCAACCCATTGCAAACCGGAAGATGTTTTGGCCTGGAAAACAGAAACAAGCAGAAAGAAGAAACATTGTACTTTCATAAGTGAAGATAATGGAGAAAGAATAAGTGGCTGATACCGTACAATCATTATTTAATCAAACCAGACAATCATAAGTTACCTAAATAGATGTTTTACCATTATTTCTGGTCCATAATTTTCATTCATACTCCTTTCAGTCCAAGTATTTGACAAGCAGAAATTGTATGTACTTATACCAATTCAATAGAAATTGCCTACCATTTTAGAATTTAAAAATCTGTGGCTGTGGAACTTAACAAATATGCAGAAAACCACGTAAAAATGTCAACACCTAATCAGAAAGTTCAAATGAATATCGCATGAATTGCACACAGAGAGGTGCTTCCACAATCATGCAGTGAGAAAAATAACCTGATAATAGTCCTTGCTGTAACTGATTGATAACTGGGCTGTAAGCTGAAACAACACAGCCAATAATGGCAGGTGCTCACTGAAGTATTTTTTCACTGGGTTATGGAAGGATTGGTAAGGTGAATCACAGAGTCACCGTGGCAAAAATGGATGGCACTTCATTCATATATTAGGGGGAATGTCGCTTCAAAGTATTTGAAAATGGGCCCAAGGTGGACGTGCACATTTCTGACTAGAAATACATTATCCTGGAAGTGGAATTGCCCAGACAGATAAACACCGACTAGCATCCAATGGTGACAGCATGCAGGGAGCTGTATTATGACACCTGATTATTAACAACATCATTGTAGCTTTTGAATATTGCATGGCAACCTATGCCATGTGTTACCCTCAGGGAGCTGAACAAATGTTTCGGGAAATGGAAGATAACAAAAAATGTTAATGAAAAGATATCACAGGCCACTTGCTGGATTATGGTTTCCGCTGCAGATATGTACAGCTTCGCAGCTACCTATATGTCCTATACTTGCCTAATTTTGGAATAGTCGAACTCCGAGGTATTTTTTCTTGATTTAAAAATGTTAAGTTTTCTAGAAACACACATCAAAGTTGCTGGTGAATGCAGCAGGCCAGGCAGCATCTCTAGGAAGAGGTACAATCGACGTTTTGGGCCGAGACCCTTTGTCAGGCGTCCTGACGAAGGGTCTCGGCCTGAAACGTCGACTGTACCTCTTCCTAGAGATGCTGCCTGGCCTGCTGTGTTCACCAGCAACTTTGATGTGTGTTGCTTGAATTTCCAGCATCTGCAGAATTCCTCGTGTTTGAATTTTTCTAGAACATGGGATCCCATCAAACTTGCCCTGGAAAATGTACAGGACTGACATAAGGAAGAGAAGCTTCCCACTGATTTAGAAGAGGACTGAGGAATAGAAGGAGGAGAAGAATTCTTAGCATGTACCAACCTCCATCAAGAATCTTCAGGGACCAGTTTGCTTACCCAAGTTTCAAAGAGAACAAATGCCTGCATCTCACAGACAAGGTCATGACTGTATCTGCTGGTTGCTGCAGTCACAACTGCTCCGTTAGATCAGGGAAAGGCAGCATAGCCAGTGGCAGGCGCAGTCACTCTGAGCCTTGGCTTTTATACACAGTGATAATTAAACCTGATACCAGCAGCTGTTAAAGATGTCAGCAACATGTTTACACTGAACTGCTGGAGGTGAAAGCTGTTCAGTGGTGGAAAGGACTAGTTCCAAGCTCTCTTGACTTTTCTACAGCAGAACCGTTGTGTGAGAATCCCCTCTGCCATGCTAACCATCCATTCCCACCTCTCTTGTCCCTGTGGGTACCAGTGCCTCACTATCTGCCCGGTCACTTTCAAGTCACTGTGCCTGGGTGAGTGTTGGTGCAGCTGATAGACAGCAGAAAAATAACAGTATGTGCATTGTGTGACTGCGTTGAGAGAGACTGATGAATGAGGAAAAGTGGAATGAAACAAAAACTTAAATCTTCAGATAGCCACATCATCAATCCCTCCATTTCTGCCATTTTCCACAGTGATAACTCTCCCTGAGATGGCCAATACAGTCTCCATCTCGTGGACTAAAATATTTTTCACATTTTCCTTCCTCTTTAAGCTGCAAGGAAAAGTGAGGCACACCTCTGAACATCCTACAATAATTGCCAGATGTAGCTGCCCCAGCTGAGTATTACAAACAGTATGCTGTTAGAAATGGAATTGGAACTAGTTGATGATAGTCACATGTACAGAGATACAGTTAAAAATGTTTTGCTCGTCATCCATACAGATCTTTGTGTCGTGTCAGTGCATTGAAGTAATACATGGGGAAACAGCAACAGAACTGAGAACAAAGTCTTACAGTTACAGAGAATGTGCACTGCAGGCATACAATTAGGTGCATCCATAATGAAATAGATTGTGAGGTCAAGAGTCGATCTTATTGTACAAGATGGCTGTTCAAGAGACGTTTAACAGTAGGACAGTAACTCTCCTTGAAACTGGGGGTTTGTACTTTCAGCCTTTTATATCTTCTGCCTGATAGGAGATGGGAGAAGAGCGGAAGTCTAGAGTGGGTGGAGTCTTTGATCATGCAGGCTGCTTTACTGAAGCAACAAGAAATGTCAATGGAGTCCATGGAAGGTGTGGGGTGGGGAGATCATTTCTGTGATATGATGAGCCACATCCACAGTTTTCTGCAGTTTTCTGGGGTCTTGGGATGAGCAGTGACCAAAACAAGCTGCAGTGAGTCTGGATGGGACGCTTCCACGATGCACCGATAAAAATTGCTGAGGGTCGAAGACGACATGCCGTATTTCTTTAGCATGAGGAAGTAGGGTGCTGGTGAGCTCCTTGGCCACGGTGTTTACATATTGGACATGTACCGGCCTTCACATACTCGCTCTAGGAACCTGAAGTGTTGCTGATCTTCACTATCAGGAACTTAAAGCTCTCAACCATCTCAACTTCTGCACCATTGGTCTAATCCACCCCATTTCCTGAAGTCAGTGGACAGCTCTTTTGTTTTGCTGATATTGTAGGAAACATTGTCATCATGACACCCTGTCACTACGTTCTCTCAGTGGTGTCATCTGCAAACTTGTAGAAGAGGTTAGTGCAGAACCTGGCCACACGGTCATGAGTGTGTAACGAGTAGGAGACTGAGGACGTAGCCTGAGAATGGGCATGTTGAATAATTAGGAGAAAAGAATCACACTTTAAAGACATAAATATACTGTATGAACATTAAAATGTAGCAAAGTTTTCTTTACATATACATAAGGTGTTGGGTTGGGTGTGAGGCAGGTTGTATGCACTTGGCAGGAAAAGGTTCAGAAACAGTAGAATAGTCTGCCAGTTGTAAAGGATACAAGTTTCAGGGTTGGGTACTTTTCAAAGAAACTACCGTAGGGAGTTGGTAGGATTGTAGAGCATTTGTTTGAGCCTAGCAATGCACTTCGGAACTAGAGCAATTTGATAATAAAATCTTTTACCTTGACAACTTGTGCTCATCTAGGAGTAATACTGATGGGTGACCTCTAAGCATATGCCTGTTTCCCCTGCTTTCTGAGCATATCACTTTGTAGACAATGCCAGAAGTCCTTAGACTGAATCTTGGAATAAAAATATTGTCTTCCGTGAGACTTTGAGTTGGACTGGCAGGTACTCACTGGAATTTAGAAAAGAGAATGATGATTGAGTTTTGATCAAGGCAATCTGCTTTCCTCGCACACAGAGAGTAGTGGATGGTGGAAATGCGTTGTCTGGGTTGGCTGTTGGAGGCATATAGGATAAAGGCATTTAAAGGATCTTACATATGCACATATCTACAGTAGCCATATAAAAACTATTCACCACCCACCAACCCCCCCCCCCAATGTTTCATGTTTTATCGTTTTACAACACTAAATCAGAGTGGATTTAATTCATTTTTTTTTTGTACACGGATCAAAAGAAAAATACTCTTTCATGTCAAAGTGAAAACAGATCTCTACAAAGTGACCTAAATTAATTGCAAATATATAACACAAAGTAATTGATTTCGTGAGTAGTATTTCAAGTAGACCAATCACAAACAAGAGAAAATCTGCAGGTGCTGGAAGTCTGAGCAACACACACAAAATGCTGGAGGAACTCAGCAGGCCAGGCATCACCTAGGGGAAAGGGTACAGTCGGCGTTTCGGGCCGAGACCCTTCATCAGGACTGGAGAAAAAATGCTGAAGAGTTGGAGTTAAAAGGTGGGAGCAGGGGAGGAAGAAACACAAGGTGATAGGTGAAACTGGGAAGGGGAGGGATGAAGGAAAGAGCAGGGAAGTTGATTCGTGAAAGAGATACAGGACTGGAGAAGGGGTAATCTAATGGGAGAGAACAGAAGGCCACGGAAGAAAGAAATAGGAGGAGGAACAGCAGAAAGAGGCAATGGGCAGGCAAGGAGGTAAAGTGAGAGAGAGAAAGGGTGATGGGGATAGCGAAAGGAGCGGGACCATAACCAGAAGTTATGGTCCGATCATGCTATCAGGTTGGAAGCTACCCAGACAGAATATAATTCGTTATTCCTCCAACCTGAGGGTGGCCTCATCACAACAGTGGAGGAGGCCATGGATGGACATGTCAGAATGGGAATGGGAAGTGGAATTAAAATGGGTGGCCACTAGGAGATTCCGCTTTTTCTGGCAGACAGAGCGTAGGTGCTTGGTAAAGCAGTCTCCCAATCCATATCAGGTCTCACCGATATACAAGAGGCCACACTGGGAGCACTGGATACTAAAGATGATCCCAACAGACTTGCAGGTGAAGTGTCACTTCAACTGAAAGGACTGCTTGTGGCCCTGAATGGCAGTGAGGGAGGAGGTGTAGGGGTAGGTGTAGCACCTGTTCCGCTTGCAAGGATAAGTGCCAGGAGGGAGATCAGTGGGGAGGGACAAATAGACAAGGGAGTCGCGTGGAGAGCAATCCCTGCAGAAAGCTGAAAGTGGGGGGAAAGGAAAGATGTGCTTGGTGGTGGGATCCTGCTGGAGATGGTCGAAGTTATGGAGAATTATATGCTGGACGCGGAGGCTGGTGGTATGGTGGGTGAGGACAAAAGGAACCCTATCCCTGTTCGGGTGGTGGGAGGAAGGTCCAATCATCCTTCCCAGCTGATCTCCCTCCTGGCATTTATTCTTGCAGGCAGAACAAGTGCTCCCCTGCCCCTACACCCCTCCCTCACTAACATTCAGGTTGGGAGACCGCTTCACCAAGCACCTACGCTTCATCTGCCAGAAAAAGTAGGATCTCCCAGTGGCCACTCATCCTAATTCCACTTTCCATTCCCATTCCCATTCTGGCACATCCATCCATGGCCTCCTCTGCTGTCATGAAGAGCCCACACTCAAGTTGGAGGAGCAACATCTTATATTCTGTCTGGGTAGCCTCCAACTTGATGGCATGAACATCAATTTCTCAAACTTCCAGTAAACCCCCCCCCTTCACCTTTCACTATTTCCCATACCTTTTCCCCTCTCTCAAATTATCTCCTTGTCTGCCCATCACCTCCCTCTGTTGTTCCTCCATTTCTTTCTTCCATGGACTTCTGTTTCGTCCTATTAGATTCCCCCTCCTCCAGCCCTGTATCTCATTCCCAGCTCTTTACTCACTCCTGTCCCTCCCAGTTTCACCTATCAGCTTGTGTTTCTTCCTCCCCTCCTTTCTAACTCTGACTCTTCATCTTTTTTCTCCAGTCCTGCTGAAACATCAGTTCTACTCTTTTCCACAGACGCTGCCTAGCCTGCTGAGATTCCTCCATCGTTTTGTGTGTGTTGCTAGTATTAAGCAACCTTTGGCAGCAACTACAGCCTTGACCAGTGTGGATACATCTCTATCAGTTTTGCACATCTGGACGCTGCAATTTTTCCCCATTCTTCTTCACAAAACTGCTCAAGCTCTGTCAGATTGTGTGGCAATCAAGAATCAACAGCCCTTTTCAAGTCCAGCCACAAATTCTCCACTGATTTGAGATCTGGACTTTGACTTGGCCACTCCTGCATGTTAACTTTGTTGTTTTTAAGCCATTTCTGTGTAGCTTTGGCTTTATGCTTGCGGTCATTGTCTCACTGGAAAACAAATCTTCTCCCAAGTCACATTTCTCTTGCAGACTGCATCAGGTTTTCCTCGAGATTTCCTTGTATTTTGCTGCCTTCAATTTACTCTCTACCTTCACAAGTCTTCCAGGGCCTGCTGTAATGAAGCATCCCCACAGTATGGTGCAGCCATCACCATGCTTCACGGTAGGGATGGTGTGTTCTTGATGATGTGCAGTGTTTGGATTACACTAAACATAACGTTGAGCCTGATGGCCAAAAAGCTCAATTTTGCCTTCATCAGCCCATAGAACCTTCTTCCAGCTGACTTCAGAGTCTCCCACATGCCTTCTGACAATGTCTATCCGAGATTTCATGTGAGTTTTTTTCAACAGTGGCTTTCTCTTTGCCACTCTCCCATAAAGCTGCAACTGATGAAGCACTGGGGCAACAGTTACTGTCTGCGCAGTCTCCCCCATCTCAGTCACTGAAGCTTGTAGCTCCTCCATTGTCATAGGTCTCTTGGTAATCTCCCTTACTAGTCCCCTTGTTACACGGTCACTCAGTTTTTGGGGACGGCCTGCTCTGGGCAGATTTACAGCTGTGCCATATTCCTTCCATTTCTTGATGATTGACTTAACTGTCCTCCAAGGGATATTCAGTGTCTTAGAAATTTTCTTGTATCCATCTCCTGACTTGTACTTTTCAATAACCTTTTCACAGAGATGCTTGGAGTGTTATTTTGTCTTCATAGTGTAGTTTTTGCCTGGATACCGACTCACCAGCAGTTGGAGCTTCCAGATACAGGTGTACTTATACTACACTCAGTTGAAACAGCTTGACAGCACACAGGTCTCCAAAACTGATCTCCATTTAACTAATTCTGAGACTTCTAAAACCAATTGACTGCACCAGTGATGATTTGGTGTGTCATATTAAAGGAGGTGAATACTTATGCTATCAATTATCTTCTGTTTTCTATTTATAATTAATTTAGATCACTTTGTAAAGATCTGTTTTCACTTTGACATGGGTCTTTTTTTCTGTTGATCAGTGTGAAAAAAGCTACTGTGCATAAATCTTCTGTGATTCAATGTTGTAAAACTTCTTGGAGGGGTGAATACTTTTTTACAGGCACTATATGAAGAGAATGGAGGGGTATGGACGTGTAGGCAGAAGGGATTAGTTTAGTAGGCTCCTTATTACTAATTTAATAGGTTTGGCACAACATCTTGGATTATAAGGTTGAGTGAACTCGGCCTTTTCTCCTTGGAGAGACGGAGGATGAGAGGCGACCTGATAGAGGTGTATAAGATGATGAGAGGCATTGATCGTGTAGATAGCCAGAGGCTTTTTCCCAGGGCTGAAATGGCTGCCACAAGAGGGCACAGGTTTAAGGTGCTTGGGAGTAGGTACAGAGGAGATGTCAGGGGTCAGTTTTTTACGCAGAGAGTGGTGAGTGTGTGGAATGGGCTGCAGGCAACAGTGGTGGAGGTGGATTCAATAGACTCTTTTAAGAGACTTTTGGATAGGTACATGGAGCTTAGAAAAATAGAGGGCTATGGGTAACCCTAGTAATTTCTAAGGTAGGGACATGTTCGGCACAACTTTGTGGGCTGAAGAGCCTGTATTGTGCTGCAGGTTTTCAATGTTTCTATAAGACAATACCTGAACTGTATTGTTCTGTGAACTATGATCTCATTATGTGATAGTATTGGGTTTGCTGACTGCGAAGTTCTGGGATTGCAGGAAGTGGTTTTGACAGCTCAGTGTACCTTCCTTCTGAACGTGTTGGCATTCTGAACAGTGCATATCAAGCTGCCCAATCTGCTGATCTATCCCAGGCCACCAGGCAAAGCTTTGAACCAACGCTTGCATTTTGACCATGCCTAGATGACTGGCACGTAGCTTCTCTAAAACTTCAGCTCTCAGTTTGTATGGTACAATCCCCAAAAGGCAACCTGCGCCAAAGGTAAGTTCATCCCAGCACTGGTAAAGATGAAGGAACTGGAGGTTCTCCTGCACATTCCAGCCACTGTGGGTGGCCATGTAGACCTGACACAGTGCGGGCTCTTTACTAGAATTTCGCAGTCAGCAAACCCAATACTATCGCATAATGAGATCATAGATCACAGAACAATTCAGTTCAGTTATTGTCTTATAATCCAGGATGTTGTGCCAAACCTATTAAGCTAGTAATTAGGAGCCTACTAAACTAATCCCTTCTGCCTACACCTCCAAGCCCCTCCAGTCTCTAGTTTATTTCCCTGTTTATGCTCCATAGTGAGTTTTGCTGCTGATACCCACTATTCAAGTGGTGGGCCCTAGTATGTTTTATAACTCCAAAACATAAAACTAATTGAAAGAAAACACAGAGCCAGGAATAACATGTCCTTAGTTTCATTTTACATACACATGCTTATGACGTGGCAGCGTGATGATGCATGCCATTCCTGTACTTTTACATATAACCCAAAATGTATTATATAAACAACAAAGAATGCTCAACCTAACAACATATTTACAATATTATCCCAATATTACTGAAATATTAAATACACAAAACTCCTCCCTGTTTAGCTCAAAAAAGAATGGATCTCAAATCAAGTATGTGAAGTATTGCTCTCTACTTATCTATATACACAGTACTGTTAGTACTGTACAGAAGTCTGGTAAATTTTAAGTTGCCCCATTCAGGCCTAACAATTTCATTGTTGCAGAAGGTTTCTTAACCATGTGGCATAACATCTTTCATGCTTGGCAGGTGAGACTTGTGGCTGAGAAACAGTCTCAGGTTCTGGGGACTCCCCCGTTGCGGGTGTAGGAGTTGACTCTGGAACTGCAGGAAGTGGTTACGACAGCTCAGTGTACCTTCCTTCTGAACGTGTTGGCATTCTGAACAGTGCATATCAAGCTGCCCAATCTGCTGATCTATCCCAGGCACCCAGACAAGGCTTTGAACCAACGCTTTCATTTTGAACATGCCTAGATGACTGGCACGTAGCTACTCTAACACTTCAGCTCTCAGCTTGGATGGTACGATCCCCAAAAGGCAACCTGCGCCAAAGGTAAGTTCATCCCAGCACTGGTAAAAATGAAGGAACTGGAGGTTCTCCTGCACATTCCAGCCACTGGGGGTGGCCATGTAGACCTGACACAGTGAAGGCTCTTTACCAGATTTCCTTTTGATATCCTCTATCGTAAGATGGAGACTTTAGATTTGTATTAGGGAGAATATGTCAAGAGGAGTGCGAGGGTAACCTCCCTCCCATACAAGTACTGGCTGAAACATTTTACACCCCAAACCAGACTCAAGGCTTCTTTATCAAACAATGACCTTAGTAAGGTCTTCACTCTCCAATACCAGACTGTAAAGGTAAGTCAAAGGTGCAACACACAAAAACTGGCAACAATTGGTGAAACTGCCAGTACAACGATTTTACCTTACAATAGAAAGTAAAACCCCACTTTAAAACAAAACTGCGTTATGAGACGAATACGCAGCATAGGAGTAACTGACGAATTAAACAATGAATCAATTGCGTCACAACAGGGGTTTCCCTTTTATATACCTGTAGGGAACGTGTCATCATGTGACCTCACACTGGTAAGAAAATTACATCACCCCACCATCACAAGACCTTTACATCATGCTCACAAGATACTCAATTACATCATGATCAAAAGACAGTCTCAAGATACCCACGAGGTCTGTAACAGTACAGCATCTGACATTCCTGTTTCATTTGGCTTTTGGAAAGCCACCTCTCAATGCTTTGTCCATTCCCATTTCTTCCCAAATTATAGTAATGAGTTCAAAGGGTGGAGCACAGTAGCCAGGTTTGTCAGGAATCTGTTATAGTAATTGTCAAATCCTAAAAAGAACCACAACTGTGACACATTTATTGACCTTGGGGCATCCATCATATGTGCTGATTTTTATCAACACACTTGTGTAATCCTTGTGAGTCAAAGGCGTGACCACAGTAAGTGA
This sequence comes from Mobula birostris, assembly GCF_030028105.1. Classification (NCBI taxonomy): domain Eukaryota; kingdom Metazoa; phylum Chordata; class Chondrichthyes; order Myliobatiformes; family Myliobatidae; genus Mobula; species Mobula birostris. The sequence goes on from NC_092375.1 coordinate 161,067,516, forward strand.
CGCTTGGCATAAAGAATCCACACTTGCTATGTTGTGCTCTGAACCCATAATCTTCTAATGTTTTTAACAGTATCTTGAAATTTTGGAAATATTCCTTTTCACACATACCAGTAACAATGGTGTCATCCAGGTATCACTGAGTGCCTGGACAGGCTTGTACCACCAACCCATAGCTTTCTGCCAGAGCGCAGGTGCGGTTCTACTACAAAAATAAGCCTATTACAGAAATAACGCCCTTTGTGAGTGTATATGGTGAGAAGCACTTTGACCCTTCTTCCATCTCACTCTGTAGGTAGGCTTCAGCTATGTTCACTCTACATCGGTGAAACCCGACGGGGATTGGGGGACCGCTTCATCGAGCACCTCCGCTCCGTCCCCCACAACAGACAGGATCTCCCAGTAGCCACCCACTTCAACCCTGCTTCCCATTCCCATTCAGATATGTCCATACATGGCCTCCTCTACTGCCATGATGAGGCCAAACTCAGGCTGGAGGAGAAACACCTCATATATAGTCTCCAGCCCCTTGGTATGAACATAGAATTCTCCAACTTCCGGTAATTCCCTCCCCTTCCCTTCCTCTATCCCTATTTCACTCTGTCCCCTCCCCCAGCTGCCTATCACCTCCCTCATGGTTCTGCCTCCTTCTACTACCCATTTTTTCCTGCCTATCACCTCCCTGCTTCCCCTCCCCCACCCCTTTGTCTTTCAAATTACTGGTTTTTCAACTGAACCTACCAGCCTTCTCCTTCCAACCCTCCCCCACCTTCTTTATAGGGCCTCTGCCCCTTCCCTCTTCAGTCTTGACGAAGAGTTCCGGCCCAAAACGTCAACTCATCGTTTCCAAGGATGCTGCCCATGCTCGACCTGCTGAGTTCCTCCAGCGTGTTGTGAGTGTCGCTTTGATCTCAGCATCTGCAGATTATTTTGTGTTTACAATTCACTTTCTGAAGTGTTTCCCTCCAGAAGGTTTTGCAAAGATATCCTCTATTCTGGGCAGTGGGTACTGATCTACTTTCAGTACTGGTTTGATGCTGATTTTAAAATCGCCACAGATCCTGACAGACCAACTCTTCTTAGCTAATGGGACTACTGACCTTACCAATCAGCTCCACTCAACCTGGGAAAGCATCTCTTCAACCTTCATACAATCCAGCTCACTGTCTACTTTATCACAGATGGTATAAGGAACCAGATGGGCTTTGTAAAACTTTAAGTGTGGCTTTTTCATTTAACACTATTTTATCCTTGATATGTATGAGTTTTCCAACGCCTTCCCTGAACACTGATGTGGCTCATCCAGTGCATTTCACAATTCAGATCTCCTGTCAAGTTCTAGTTGTCTCAGCCACTCATGGCCCCTCCTGTTTTTGTCACATTCAAAACCCAATGCAGCTTGTTGATCGTTGTATTTCACTGTTGCGAATGTCACTCCCACATAAATTATTTTTTCTCCAGTATATATTCTTAGTTGGATATCTGCAGGCTTCAGTTCAGTATCATTGAAATGCCATTCAAATTCATTTTGTGGAATGACTGAAGGAGCCAAGCCAGTGTCCAATTCCATTTTAATTAATTTGCCTTTCACTTCTGGTGTAAGCCCTATTGCTTCTCTATTGTTAATTTTCACATTTAAATCTCAAGGTTAGCAGTCCTGTGTCACTCTCATCATTATCAGATTTTTCATCAACATCTTGCACATTAGTGGCTCTTTTTGAAAGGGAAACTTGAATTTTTATCTTTTTCTCTTTCCCGTGCAGTCCACTTATCTTTACCTGCCCAATATGCTCTTTCTATGTGTCCTACTTTGTTGCATTTTCTGCAAGTTTCGCCTTTAAACTTTCATTGATCTGGTGCATGTGAGCCCCTTGCACAATGCCTACATAATTTGTTCAGCCAGGCCAGTTTCTGTTTGGACATAGCAATTTTATTCACTCTCACTTTCATTCCTCACTGCAACTCAATTGCATTTCTGGTTGCTGTTTCAATGGATACAGCAATTTTAAGTGCTCTTTTAAATGTGAGTTGTTCTTCAGTTAGGAGCTGTTTTTGAATGCTTCCTTGTAAAGTTCCACAAACTATACAATCTCTTGGTGTATCATTAAACCCATCGCTGATCTGGCAATGCTCAGGCAATCTCGTCAATTCAGCCACATACACTGAAATGGACTCCCCTTCTTCTGCTTATGAAACCTAAAGCATTCTGTAATCAACAATAGTGTCAGTTCTATATGTTCCTGTATTGCTTTCATGATATTAGCAAAGCTCATTTCAGCTGATTTGGTTGGAGTAGTCAAACTTCTAAGAACACTGTATGCTCCTACACCTAGTACACTCAGCAAAAATGGCACTCACTTTACAGTGGCGCTTTCATTAGCTTGAAACTACTGCTCAATTCACTCCATATACAATATCCAGTTACCTCTTGTGCAATCGAAATTGTCTATCTTTCCAATATAGTCAGCCATTCCTGCTTTTTTAAAAAATTATGATTATTATCATCCAGTACTCACTGTTTATCTATATACTACTAAAACTCTCATGCTTTGTCTGTCTGTTTGTGACCTCCAATTAGCGCAAACGGTGCATTATAGCGGCACTTTTTTGGGCTAAATCGAATTCAAACGCGCTAACTTACAGAATGCAGGCAAAGTTCAGGGTTATATATTCGTATAAAATTGTTCATTCACCAAAAATCAACAGGCTGGCTTTCACCCGAGACCCGATCGGCCATCATGGAAATCGGGACGCGACAGCCCGACGCATGTGCACGGTCAGCCTCAGCAGCGACACCTACCGGAGCAAAAGGGCAGGGCAGCTCTATTTCGAGGGCACAAAATATTCTGCAGATGCTGGGATCAAAGCAACACTCACAACACACTGGAGGAACTCAGCAGGTCGGGCAGCACCTGTGGGAAAAAAAGTCAACATTTAGGGCCGGAACCCTTCATCAGGACTGAAGAGAGAGGGGCAGGGGCCCTATAAAGAAGGTGGGGGAGGGTGGGAAGGAGAAGGCTGGTAAGTGCCAGGTGAAAAACCAGTATGGGGAAAGATAAAGGGGTGGGGGAGGGGAGGCAAGGAGGAGATGGGCAGGAAAGGTGAAGAAGGAATAGGGGAAAGCACAATGGTTAGCAGAAGGAGGTGGAACCATGAGTGAGGTGATAGGCAGCTGGGGGAGGGGGCAGAGTGAAACTGGGATGGGGGAAGGGAGGGGGAGGGATTTTGAGGAGTCACATTCTGCTAATCACCATCAGCATGTGCAGGATTGGGACAGATCTAACTGCCATCCATCAATAAGAGATAATTAAATTTTATTGTAATGACGTACTTCAAGACACCCATAAAACCTTTTGCTGCAGTCAAAGGACAGCGGTGAAAGAGAAGGGGGACATTATGGTCAAGAGATGATGCCAAACGTCGTCAGGAAGCGGCAAGGAGAGGGAGAGAACAACAATCGGATGAGGCCAGGGCCGCACGACTCCAGGATCAAAGAGTTAGGACAAAAAAGATGAGAGAAGACGAGACAGAGGAGGACAGGCATACACGTCTCCAAAATGACAACAATAGGCACAGACAGAGGAGAGAACAAGAATCTGATCAGGTCAGGGCCGCACGAGTCCAAGAGCAGAGAGAAAGAACAAATGGTAGAAGAGATGAAGAGACGAAGGATGAAATGGTCTCCAGAATGACAAAAACAGGCAGAGAAGGAGGAAAGAGGCAGAGGTGCCTGGTGATAAGACAGCGCATTCACGATTCAAAATACCCTTCAAAGTCAATGAGGTTGCCCTTTGTAACATCGATAAAAACACCAATACTGCAAATTTACGCCAAAGTGCGAAGTTTGTTGTTTGGGATGAGTGCCCCATGATTAGGAGTGAGAGCTTTGAAGCCGTGGACCGCACTCTTCGTGATGTATGCAGCAAGAATGAGGCCTTTGGGGGCATGTTAACCATTTGCTGTGGCAATTTCCATCAGCTTCTAGCAGTTGTGAAACATGGAAATGGCGCTGATGTGGAGAATTCATGCATTAAAAAATCATACTTATGGAGAAGCTTCATCAAGTTTCAATTGAAGAGAAACATGTGATTGAGTGAGGGAGAAGGACGATATTCTCAGTTCTTATTGGATGTTGGAGAAGACAAGATTGAGAAAAATGAGAACAAACCAAATTACCTGAAGATATGATTCTGCCAGTAACAACTATGGAAGAATGCATTGATTTCATCTACCCAACATTCGACAATCCTGCAGAACTCTTCTCGAGGAGTTCTATCTTGGTTCCTCTTAATGAAATGATGCAAAGAATAAACTTCATATGCATTAGACACTTCCCTGGAATCATGAAAGAATACTGCTCCTTCAATGCCGTAAGTGAAGGAGCTAACACCACTCATTTTCCTACAGAATTCCTTGATTCCGTCAAACTCTCTGGATTGCCACCACATAAACTGTAATTGAAGAGGGGATCTCCCATCATTTCAATGAGGAACAAGGCTTTGCAATTGAACGCGAATGATGGTGGAAGAACTGCATGACAATCTCATCATAGCAAAGATAAACATTGGTGCGTTCAAAAGTGACATTGTCATGATCCCAAGAATTACTCTCAGTTTATCAGAAGGGGAAGATGTCCCTCTTCAGTGGAGCCAGTTCCTGATACAGTCATGCATTGCTGTGACTATACATAAGGCACAAGGCCAAAGCATGGAGAATGTGTTGATTTACCTGGAGAAACCGGTATTCTCGCATGGTCAGCTGTACGTGGCTTTAAGCCGGGGAAAAAGAAATGAAAACATTAGAGCATTCCTGTAGGGTGGCAGATCAACCAGAAATGTGGTTATAAAAAGTGTACTATTGTTAAACGAGGAGGAGCAATATTTGTCTTGCTACACGTCTTTCTTCTTAAGTAGACTGAGTTCTTCTGCTTTAATTTCCAAAGCACATCACATCCCACAGCACTGCCTTTCTCTCAAAAGGTGCCCCAACGGGTCACCCGGATTTCTAGTAAACCTATAAATTCATCGATTTTCTGCCTTACGAATGCTTAATGAAACAACATATTTACCGTCTTAATCAAATATTACTGAAGTATTAAATGTACAACAGGTCCCCCCCTCCCTACCAAGAAGAAATTGAAGTTATCACTGAATTAAGGTCTATTCTTCATTCATTGACTTGGAATCCTCTGTCACAGAGGGCAGTGAGTGTTTATTTCTTGTGAGGTGAGATAAAGAATTTTTGAGGACTAAGGGGACAGAGGAAAATAGTGATTACATGTGAATGAGGAGAGATCACAGATCAGCTATCTTTATTAAATGACTGACAGGATTAAGGAAAATAATGGCCTACTCTTCTTCCCTTTCCTTGCATTTTAATTTCTCTAAAGACAAGTTCCCCCAGTGAAGATATAGAACATCTATTTTCTCTCCTCACTATCACCAAGACTTCCATTACCTTGTCAGAAAACTTATCTACCTGCTCTTTCACAAACTTAGCCATTTAAAAAATTCCTACCACTGCCTGCGGCTACCTCCCTGTTAAGTAGTGTAGGATACCTTAAATCATGCTGGCTGCTCACATAGTCAGGCTTCCTACTGTTGTCTGGAGCTACTAAACATCGTAGGTACAGCCTGCTACAAGTCGTAATTATCTGAAACAGTAGGCAGCATGAATTTCGCACAATGAATGTGTTCTGCTTGATTACACACCAGAACTCCCAAGTCCAATTCAGGGTTTATCCAATTTAACACCCCAGAACTTTCATTTACCTTGCTAATGGAATGTTTTCATTTCACCTCTTTTTTGTTCGGTACATAAGGAATGCAAATTGTTCTTTGATTTTAAGTTCCCAATTCCTGTTCAGCACTTTTCTGTGTAAGTTCACAAATGCACTGATGTACAAGTTTCAGCTTTATCCAAACAAGTTTAATTTACCTCTTGTCACTTTTAATCAAATACCATTGTGATTCATTTCATTAACTTTATTGATAACAGCTTTGCTCTGACTAAATGTCTGTGAAAATGATCAACAGTCATAGCCGATAGGGATTTTTTTTTCTGGCTGAGAGAATAGTCGATATCTGCATAGATGGAACAGCATACAGGCTTTCTTTTGCGGAATTCCATCGTAAATTGTACAGCTTTCAATTTTATTTATATCCAATCTTTAAAATACTGTATATAAACTTCATTTTATTATGAAGATATTTTGCTTTATGATATGTATCAGCTGTGCAACAGTGAAAGACAATGCTGAGTTAAAAGTTAGAAGTCCCAATCCAGACTCCTGGACCTAGATATAGATGTATATCTTTATGATATGTCTTAAGATATGGAAGAACATCTGCAAACTGCTGTTGAATCTGGAAATACCAGGAAGGAACGCTTGCTGCCATATTCTGCAGTGGAACCTCCATTAGAATTTGTTTTGCTCTTTTCTCTGCCTGGCATTTCAGATAGAGAGGCTGGCAGACTGTTAAGTGGGACAGGCATCACATGGGGACTGTTCCCAAAAATGAGAAGGCTAGAAGAACACTTAGCAGTTGGATTTAGTCATTCCCATTCCCCTTCAACAATTGGATTTCCCAAGACCTAGAAATTTTAGCCCATGGCCTCTAAACAAACTCATCCCTGAATCTAAAGCATGCAGCTACATCTATTTAATTCAATTCAATTCAACTCAAAAAACTTTATTGTCATTCTAACCGTACATCAGCTCTGCAGGGCAGAATGAGACAGCGTTTCCCAGGAGCAGTGCAATCATAACATAACAAACGCAACACTAAATAATAAACATAACAATAAATAGTAAAACACAACAGCCACATGTCAGTTAAAGTCAAGTTATAAGTGTCCAGTGCAAGTTAAAAGTGTCCAAAGCAGAGTCAGGTAGAGCAGCTATTTAGCAGTCTGACTGCCTGTGGGAGGAAGCTGTTTAGTAGCCTTGTGGTTTTTGTTTTGATGCTCCTGTAACGTTTGCCTGATGGCAGAAGGACAATCAGTTCATGGAGAGGGTGTGAGGGGTCTTTAATGATGTACCATGTCTTCCGAAGGCATCGACTCTGAAAGAGGTCTTGGACAGAAGGTAGGAAGACGCCAATAACCTTCTCTGCTCCTCTAACCACCCTCTGCAAGGCTTCAGTTTATAGTAATGGTCTTTGCATTAAAACCCTCAAATGGATTTCCTGGTGGCAGGCGTTGATAAATGTTAATGGGAGGCTCTGGGAAGGATTCTGTCCTCCTACATGCAATATTATTAGCTATCAGTGTGCTGCAGAGAGCATAACAGTCATTCCTTCATCCTCTTCACTTTCTTTCACTTATCCTGTCTGTTCAGGAGTGGCCTTTGGATCCATATCAGTAGTATTTTGAAAAGCAGCAGTCTTACATGTGCCAATCCCAAATTCTCAGCTATCATCCTAGCGACCTTTATCACATACATGGAGTAAAGCTGGGACAGACCACGGAACAGAAAGAAGGTTCATACATACCTCCTTCGGGAAAGATCTCAGCTACATCCTCATATGTCCATTTTGCCCATGATTCCTCCAACCAACATCAGGCCACTGTATCCAAGACTGTAACTGAAAAGCTGAAAAGCAGGTCCACCAGGGTAGTAATCTCTGGATTGCTGCCTGTGCCACACACCAGTGAGGGTAAGAATAGGAGCATTTGATAGATAAATGTGTGGCTGAGGAACTGGTGCAGGGGGATTATTGGAAGCTCTCCTGGGGAAAGTATGACCTGTACAAATGGGATGGGTTACACTTGAACCGGATGGGGACCAATGTCCTTGTGGGCAGGTTTGCTAAAGTTTTTGGGGAGGGTTTGAACTAATTTGGCAGGGGACTGGGAACTGGAATGATAGGGCTAAGGATGGGACAACTGGTTTACAAACTGAGGAAGTGTGCATTGAGGCTGCTAGCAAGGACAGGCTGATAAATGGGCAAAACTGCTGTAAGCAGGGCAAATTGCAATGTAAAAGAGGGACAGAAAAATCAAAAAGAGTGATGAATACTGGGCTCATGGTACGTATTATATACGAGTGTACACAGTATTCAAAATAAGGTAGATGAACTTGTAGCACAGCTAAAGATTGGCAGGTACGACATTGTGGGCATCACTGAACCATGGCAGAGGAAAGATTATAGCTGGGAGCTTAACATCCAAGGATACACATTGTCATAGAATCAAAGAAACAAAGAAAAAAAACAGACCATTTGGCCCATCTAATCTGTGCCAAACCATTTAAACTACCCTCTCCCCCCATTGACCTGCACCAAGATCACAGCCCTCCATACCCCTCCCATCCACGTTCCTACCCAGACTTCTCTTAAACTTTGAAATCGAGCTCACACGCACCACTTATGTTGGCAGCTTGTTCCACACTCTCACAACCCCCTGAGTGAAAAAGTTTCTCCTCATGTATCCCTTAAACTTTTCACCCTTAACCCATGACCTCTAGTTGTAGTTTCACCTAATCTCAGTGGAAAAAAACCTGTTTGTATTTACCCTATCTATTTCCCTCACAATTTTGTATACCTCTGTCAAACCTCCTCTCAATCTTCTATATTCCAAGGAATAAAGTCCTAACCTAATCAATCTTTCCACAAAACTGAGCTCTTCCAGACCCAGCAACATCCTTGTAAATTTTCTCTGTACTCTTTCAACCTTATTTCATTTGTATCAAAAGGATAGGCAGTGGGCACAGAAGGTGACATAGCTCAGTTGGTAGAAAGTGTAATTAAGTCCTCATAAAGAGGTGACATAAGATCAGAAGGCATAGAATCATTATTGGTAGAGTTAAGAAATTACAAAGTTATAAAGACCCTGATGGGAATTATATAGTAGCATAGAAGTGAGCTACATATTACAACAGGAGATAGAAAAGGTATGTCAAATGGGCGATGTTACGAAAGTCATCACAGGTTTCAATATGCAGGTAGATTTGGAAAATCATTTTGGTGTTGGATCCAAGAGAGGGAATTTGTAGAATGCCTACAAAATAGCTTTTTAGAGCAGTTCATGGTTGAGCCCATTAGGAGATCAGCTATTCTGCAATGGGTGTTATGCAATCAACCAGAATTAATTAGAGAGCTTAAGGTAAAGGAACTCTGACACAACAGTGATTATAACATGATAGCATTCACCCTGCAATTTGCAAAGGAGAAGCTAAAGCCAGATGTATCAGTATTACAGTGGAGTAAAGGGAATTACTGAGGCATGAGAGAGTCGCTGGCCAAAGTTGATTGGAAAGGGACACTAGCAGAGATGACAGCAGAGCAGCAATGGATGGAATTTCTGGGAGCAATTCAGAAGGCACAGGTTAAATACATCCCAAAAAAGAAGAAGTATTCTGAAGGGAGGATGATGCAACCATAGTTGACAAGGGAACCAAAGCCAACATAAAAGCCAAAGAGAGAGCATATAATAAAACAAAGATTGGTGGGAAGTTAAAGAATTGGGAATCTTTTAAAACCAAAACAGTAGGCAACTGCCAAAGCAGTCATAAGGAGGAAAAGTGTGGATACTAAGTTAAGCTAGTAAATAATAATAAAGGTGATGTCAAAAGTTTCTTTAGATACATAAAGGGTAAGAGAAAGACAAGAGTAGATATCAGTCCACTGGAAAATGATGCTGAAGATGTAGTAATGGGGGACAAGGAAATAGCAGACTAAATGATTAAGTATTTTCAATTAGTCTTTACTGTGGAAGACACTAGCAGTATGCCAGAAATTCAAGAGTGTGAGGAGGTAGAAATGAGTGAGTTACTATTACTAGGGAGAATGTGCTTGGGAAAATTGAAAGGTCTGAAGGCAGATAAATCACCTGGACCAGGTTGTAGCCTGGTCCACTCTTCAAGAAGGAATTGAGGCAGAAGAAAGGAAATTATAGGTCTGTTCATCTGATCTGAGTGATTGGGAAGATGTTAGAGTCAATTGTTAAGGATGTGGATTCACGATACTTGGAGGCACATGATAATATAGCTTGATTTCCTTAAGGAAAAATCTTACCTGAGAAATGTGTTGGAATTCTTTGAAGAAATAATAACCACGGTAGACAGAAGAGAACTGGTGGGTGTTGCGTACTTGGATTTTCCAAAAGCCTTTGACAAGGTGCGCTTATGAGACTTAACAGTGATTAACATGTCACCACCAACCTGAACCTAGAACCCAGGTAAACCATCCAATCATCCCATTGGGAGTGTTGTGGCATGAACAAAGACACCAGAGAGACTTAGCTAGTAGATATGAAGTAGTCTCTTTAGTCAACAAAACGAACTTAACCTCTTCTTTAACAGATTTGACATTGTGACCCCTGCCCATCCCCCACATGAGCCATCTGTTGTCGGCCCCCAATCAACCCAATCAACACATGTTCCACTCTCCCCTCCTACCCCTCCTCACAGTCCCCCACCCTGCTCTCATGACTATACCCCTCCCCCACACAAAACCACCACGGTGGGTTTCATGGCTGAACAAGTGAGAAGACAGCTGAAACGTCTCAACCCAAGCAAGGCTGCAGGACCGGATGGTGCCAGTACCAGGGTGCTCAAAGCCTGTGCCCCTCAGCTATGTGGAGTACTTCGCCATGTATTCAACTTGAGCCTGAGGCTCCGGAGGGTTCCTGTACTGTGGAAAATGACCTGCCTCGTCCCTGTGCCGAAGACGCCGTGCCCCAGCAGCCTCAATGACTACAGACTGGTGGCATTGACCTCCCACATCATGAAGACCCTGGAAAGACTTGTTCTGAAGCTGCTCCGGCCTATGGTCAGGCCACACTTAGATCCCCTCCAGTTCGCCTACCACCCCCGAGTAGGAGTTGAGGATGCCATCGTCTACCTGCTAAACTGTGTCTACGCCCACCTGGACAAGCCAATGAGCACTATGAGGGTCATGTTTTTTGACTTCTCCAGTGCGTTCAACACCATCTGCCCTGCTCTGCTGGGAGAGAAGCTGACAGCGATGCAGGTGGATGCTTCCCTGGTATCATGGATTCTTGATTACCTGACTGGCAGGCCACAGTGCGTGTGCTTGCAACACTGTGTCCGACAGAGTGATCAGCAGCACTGGGGCTCCACAGGGGACTGTCTTGTCTCCCTTTCTCTTCACCATTTACACCTCGGACTTCAACTACTGCACAGAGTCTTGTCATCTTCAGAAGTTTTCGGATGACTCTGCCATAGTTGGATGCATCAGCAAGGGAGATGAGGTTGAGTACAGGGCTACGGTAGGAAACTTTGTCATATGGTGTGAGCAGAATTATCTGCAGCTTAATGTGAAAGAGACTAAGGAGCTGGTGGTAGATCTGAGGAGAGCTAAGGTACCGGTGACCCCTGTTTCCATCCAGAGGGTCAGTGTGGACATGGTGGAGGATTACAAATACCTGGGGATACAAATTGACAATAAACTGGACTGCTCAAAGAACACCGAGCCTGTCTACAAGAAGGGTCAGAGCTGTCTCTACTTCCTGAGGAGACTGAAGTCCTTTAACATCTGCCGGATGATGCTGAGGATGTTCTACGAGTCTGTGGTGGCCAGTGCTATCACGTTTGCTGTTGTGTGCTGGGGCAGCAGGCTGAGGGTAGCAGACACCAACAAAATCAACAAACTCATTCGTAAGGCCAGTGATGTTGTGGGGATGGAATTGGACTCTCTCATGGTGGTGTCTGAAAAGAGGATGCTGTCTAAGTTGCATGCCATCTTGGACAATGTCTCCTATCCACTACATAATGTACTGCGTGGGCACAGGAGTACATTCAGCCAGAGACTCATTCCTCCGAGATGCAGCACAGAGCGTCATAGGATGTCATTCCTGCCTGTGGCCATCAAACTTTACAACTCCTTCCTTGGAGGATCAGACACCCTGAGCCAATAGTCTGGTCCTGGACTTATTTCATAATTTACATAATTACTATTTAACTATTTATGGTTCTATGACTATTTATTATTTATGGTGCAACTGTAACGAAAACCAATTTCCCCCTGGGATCAATAACGTATGACTATGACTATGACTAAAATGAAAAACAGCAGGCATCCTGTTGACACCATTCAGAGAAAGGGGCCTGCTACTCCCAACACCACATGATATTTTATATGCTAAAGATCAGAGGAGAAATCTATATTTTCAATCCTTCCTTTGAACCACACATAATTCTCACAACCCCCTCCCCTCTCCCATTTTTGCACCCACATCCCAGACAATGTCAATCAACATTGTCTGGTCCTGCAGTCAGCTGCTGTTTTCACAGCTCTAGAAACCCATTGTACAAAGTTTGCATTTTTAATTTAATCTGCAGTCCATATTCAGATTTGAAGATTGGTGCTGAAGTTAGTTGCTGAACTTATTTGCTACATGTCCTAACCCCCAAAACACCCTAATAGGTCTTCAACTTGAAATTTAACTTCTATTTCTTTTCTACAAGGTGCCTCAGTTGTTGTGTGTTTCTAGTATTTTATATTCTATTTCAGAGTTTGAGCTTCTGCCTTTTCTATTTTCATTCAGAGTTCCAGCTTCTGCAGGGTTTATTTAAAATTTCAATCGCAATGACCTGTGATCTACCAGGTGCTCGACCAACACATTCTTAACCCAGTTTCCCAGATGAGGGAAGATAGCCAGGCCTAAACCTCACAATCAACACTGTGGCAGGTTTTCAAAGGTAAATGAAAAGTGGAAATGACTTTGTAGATTTACTATATCATTATTTTGGGCTCACTACCAAACATTTCACAAATCATCCAGTGATGCAGATTAATATCCAAATGCAAAACTCTGGGTTCCATGAATACATCGATTACATTCAATGGGCTGTCAAAAGGGGTCAGGGCTTACATCAGTTCTTTCTAGCTTTTTTGCAGGGGACCTGTCTCACACTCAAATACAGAATTTCACACATGGCAATTACGGTGCTCTGCTGTCACAGAAGCTACCCTTGATGAAGCAGGCCAGTTACTCAAAGTGGAATATCATTCCCAATACTCATTCAGACATGATGGTTCTGCCTGTTGGGGCAAAACATCTGGATTGCTTCTGCAGATGGCAGCTTACCCATGAATCTCACCCCAAATAGTTTTGGTGGCTTCCTGGACACGCTGGCCTCATCCAAGTAAAAACAGGCACAAATTAAAAACAAGCATAAAGGTAATCCAGCCACTACCTGGAATATCATGGTGGAGAACAGCAAAGGCACTTCACCCCATGTTTATCATCTGTTGGTTCATAGTCAAGCAACCACCACATATAAACTATGGATGTACAGCTAAATGGTGTCAAGGTGACGTTAGCTGAGGTCTTTACCTCCACTCTGACTAAGTAGCACTGCACTTCAGTCCATATTTATCCCCTCCTCTCCCACATGGAAAGAGACATTTTTGAGCACCCACCTCCCCAACAACTGAGCCATTTAAAATCAGACTGGCTTCCCTGGAAAAAAGCAGCTAGTGTCCTTGCTGTGGACATAAACCCACTGCCCGGATGATAGGGAACATCCAGAGCAGGGAATGAATACCTCAACACTGAGCAAACAGCAGAAACCATTGGCTTCAACCTTCCCTGAAGGCAATGCACAGTCCGCAGTTGAGTCCATCAGCCCACGAATGCTGCAGAATGAGAGACACCACATAGCCCAAATACAGCTGTGGTCACGAGGGGCAAACCTGGAGCATATCACATCGCATCAGGTCAGTGCCATCTCATTTACACACACAAAGTGCTGGAGCAATTCAGCAGGCCAGGCAGCATCTATGGAAAGTTTCAGGCTGAGACCTTTTATCATGACTGGAGAGCAAAAGATGTGGAGTCAGAGTAAGAAAGTGGGGTGAGGGGAGGAAAAAACACAAGGTAATAGGTGAAACTGTGGCAGCTGGGAAGTTGACCGTTGAAAGAGATACAGGGATGGAAATGGGGGAATCTGATAGGAAAGGACCGAAAGCCATGGAAGAAAGAAAAGGTGGGGGAGCGCCAGAGGGTGGTGATGGGCAGGTAAGGAGATAAGGTGAGAGTGGAAAAATGGGATTGGGGACTGGTGAAAGAGAGGGAGGGCCATTACCGGAAGTTTGAGAAATCGATGCTCATGTCATCAGGTTGGAGGCTATGCAGATGGAATATAAGGTGTTGTTTCTCCAACCTGAGTGTGGCCTCATCACAACAGTAGTGGAGGCCATGATCTGACATGTCAGAATAGGAATGGGAAATGGAAGTAAAATGGGTGGCCACTGGGAGATCATGCTTTTTCTGGTGGACGGAGCGTAGGTGCTGACTTGAAATGTCCTCCCCCTTTTCTTTCTTCCATAGCCTTCTGTCCTCTCCTATCAGATTCCCCCATCTCCATCCCTATATCTCTTTTACCAATCCACTTTCCAGCTCCTTCCCTGCACCCACCCCCAACACTCCCAGTTTCACCTATCACCTTGTGTTTCTTCCTCCCCTCCCCCACCTTCTTACTCTGACTCCTCATCTTTTCTTCTCCGGTCCTGATGAAGGGTCTTGGCCTGAAATGTTTCCATAGATGCTGCCTGGCCTGCTGAGTTCCTCCAGCATCTTACGTGGGTTGCTTGGATTTCCAGCATCTGAAGATTTTCTTTTGTCAGTGCCATCTCATTTCTCCTTATCTTTCAAAGTTGAAAGTACATTTACTATCAGAGTATGCATACCATGTGCAACATTGACATTCATCTCCTCACAAAGCCACAAAACAAAGAAACCCATTAAAGCCCATTATTTCCAAAGGACTATCAAACACCTAATGTGCAAAATAAGAACAAATTATGCAAACAATAAAAGTAAGCGATTAACATTCAGAATGGAGTTCACGAAAGTGAACTTCAGCAGCTCATTAACTAAAATGGACAGCCTGATCATCCAAATCATAAAAAGAGGGCTGGTATACCCAGGGATTATCCCAAAGTACCCCTTGTGAATATCTGGCAAATCCACAGCCTGATAAAACAGCAGTGTTTGTGACTTGACAGGGATCTGAAGAGAATAGCAGCCAAAATTGAATTCACAATGAGAAGAACACATAATATTTCTTTATTTGATAATATGAAATAAAGAACACCCACTGATTCTATTTCAATGGCTTGTCCTATTTTATTCAAACAAAATGATTTCTGACAATTCGCTATTGATCAGCAACCTTCTTAAAGCTTTTAAACAGCCCGATTAACTCTCAGAATGTTCTGGTTCAG
Source organism: Mobula birostris (assembly GCF_030028105.1). Taxonomy (NCBI): domain Eukaryota; kingdom Metazoa; phylum Chordata; class Chondrichthyes; order Myliobatiformes; family Myliobatidae; genus Mobula; species Mobula birostris. The sequence goes on from NC_092375.1 coordinate 161,082,707, forward strand.
AGCCTCTGCCTGACTGCTTGCATGCTTCTCTTTTCCAGATACAATTCACAAGGCCATAGCATTGCAGGAAAAAGTAAGCCTGCATGAGCTACTAAATGAGTGAGTGAGTGAGTGAGTGAGGCCTCTGTCAGTCAGGGTCGACCATGGATGTTGCATTCCAACTGTCTAGATAGATATGGAGAGCAAGCTGTTGCCCATGTAGCAAGCTCTCCCTCTCCCTGCATCTGATGAACCCAAAGGAACGGCAGAGTCCGCTACAGTTTGGTACCGGCAGCACCGCAGGAGTTGCCAGTCAGCATTGAACTGAATGTAGGACTGCCTTGGGGACCCCAGCTCCAGATTTTTCCCTCAGAGTTAACTCCCAAAACCTTACCCGTGAGTGGGTATAGTCCAAGGCAGCAGACGTTTAAGATCAGATTTTCCCTCTCCTAGATGAGCTGCCAATCATAAGTGACGAGTCCCATCTGCACCAAGCATCAGGTTTTAAGGCATCAGGCCTTGCCACTTCTCCTGTCAGGACTTAGTAGCTAAGACACACATGAAGGCCAGGTGCTGGACTTAGCTACTTGAGGCACACAGCACTGCGAGCATTTAATAGGTAGTGGGAGCTTGTCCCCATTACCACCCACCGCTATAACAACTTTAAGGAGCTACTAAGTAAGTGTTTTAGAAAGGACGCAGGACATCTTTAGGGAGCGGTGTCTCAGAAAGGCAGTATCCATTATTAAGGACCTCCAGCACCCAGGGCATGCCCTTTTCTCACTGTTACCATCAGGTAGGGGATACAGAAGCCTGAAGGCACACACTCAATGATTCAGGAACAGCTTCTTCCCCTCTGCTATCTGATTCCTAAATTGACATTAAACATTGAACACTACCTCACTTTTTTAATATATATTATTTCTGTTTTTTGCACGATTTTTAATCTATTTAATATACGTATTGATTTACTTTTTTTTCTTCTATATTATGTATTGCATTGAACTGCTACTGCTAAGTTAACAAATTTCACAACACATGCTGGTGATAATAAACCTGATTCTGATTCAACACTGTCCTTAGAGGGACAGTTGGTATTCCCACAAAAATTAGTTAAGGCGCACATGTCTCTTGCCTCCTCTCCCACAGCAGATCCTTCCAACGTTATCAATGACTGCAGTGCAAAGAGAGCTCATGCGGTCCATTAACTTCATAGCTGGACTTACATTCTCCCCCTCCCAACAGGCAGAAGATACAAAATCTGAAAAACAAGCTCAAGGACAGCTTTGATGCTGCTGTTAGAAGTGTCTCTTTGTACAATAAGATTGACTCTTGACCTCACAATCTACTTTGTCATGGTCTTGCACCCTATTGCCTGCCTTCACTGCATTTCTCTGTAACTGCAACTCTATATTCTATATTCAGTTCTTGCTTTTCCCTTGTACTACCTCAATGTATGTACGTGATGGGGTGATCTGTATAGATGCCCCACAAAACAAAGTTTTTCACTGTGACAATAATAAATCAATTTACTCATTTACACCTCAGAAACCTTTCTATAGTCCCGTTGGATCTCTATAGACACTTCAGTATTTCCATATTTTCATAAAATCATTCATATGAATATTTTCTCAATTTTTTTTGCAGCAGGCCATGCAAGCATATTCTGATTTTTAAATATCACCTATGCAAACATGCTTCTCATCTCTTTGCTGTCTTTAACAATTATCTTAAATCAGTGCTCTAATTTGCCTATTTGTTGGTTATTAGAAAGAACTTTTAATTATTATTGATATTCTGAAAGCAGATCATTGGGATGGCTTGATCAATTTCTTAGGAAAAGGGAAAAATATTACAGATGGACAATCTGAAACTCCTCTGTATCAAGCTGCATTTCATATGCATCTAACAGCTCTAGTAAGTCACATGGTCACAGAATATTTACAGTTCAAAGTTCAAAATACGTTTATTATCAAAGTATGCATGCATTATACAACCTTGAGATTCGTCTCCTAACAGGCAGCCAAGGAACAAAGAAACCCAAGAGAGAATACATAAAAAAGACCATAAAGCACCCAATATGCAGAGAGAAAAAACAAATTATGCAAAAAATAACAAAGTCCACAAAGAGAAATCTGAGACCCAAAGTTCAGCACAGAGCCAAGTAAATATCGCACTGCTAAAGGCCAACTAGCCTATTGTATCTGTGGCAACTCCATGTTAGTCCCATAGATCAAGGCTCGATAGTTGTTACCATTTATAATTTAATATGCTTTAAACTTTGGGCAAAAGAGCACCAAGCATGGTTTTAACAGTCAATTGAAACACAAAAAAAAATTATTTGATGGCAGCTAATATCCAACAATACTGTTATAAAATCAGCTTCCAGAAATAAATTAGTGACAAAAATTGTGATAATGACAAAAAAAAATCTGATATTGCTTCAGTGTTGTTTTTTAAACATCAAAAGAAAACAACTGATTCGGAGCAAGAAGGCTGCGAGTGAACGGCTGATTTTTGGAGCCAAGGCAGTTTTTACCACTTGGGGTAAAAGAGAGGCAAGACTGCGCAGGCGCGGGACGTCAGCCAGTAGAACGCAAAAGGTTTAAAAAGACCGCCAAATCCAGCGAGCAGCATTCGGAGCGGGCAGCGGAGTGGGAGGGCTTTGGTTCAACAGACTTAGGCGAGGTAGGTTTACCGGTGTTATTTGAGGAAAGGAGGAAGTATGTGTGTGAGGCCAGTTTTCTGTGCTCGGTGCCAGATGTGGGAGGTCCTGGAGTCTCCCAGCCTCCCAGATGCCCATACCTGCACCCAGTGTGTTGAGCTGCAGCTCCTTAGGGACTGAGTTAGGGAACTGGTGATCCAGCTTGATGATCTTCGTCTGGTCAGGGAGAGCGAGGAGGTGATAGAAAGGAGTTAGAGGCAGGTGGTCACACCGGGGCCACGGGAGATAGACAAGTGGGTCACGGTTAGAAGGGGGAAGGGGAAGAGTCTGGTACTAGAGAGTACCCCTGTGGCTGTACCCCTTGACAATAAGTATTCCTGTTTGAGTACTGTTGCGGGGGGGACAGCCTATCTGGGGGAAGTGACAGTGGCCGTGCCTCTGGCACAGAGTCTGGCTAGCCCTGTGGCTCAGGAGGGTAGGGGAAGGAAGAGGAAGGCAGTAGTGATAGGAGACTCTGTAGTTAGGGGGTCAGACAGGTGATTCTGTGGACGCAGAAAAGAAACTCGGATGGTAGTTTGCCTCTCAGGTGCCAGAGTCCAGGACGTTTCAGATCGCGTCCAAGATATCCTGCAGTGGGAGGGAGCACAGCCAGAGGTCGTGGTACATATTGGTACCAATGACATAGGTAGGAAAAGGGAAGAGGTCCTGAAAACAGACTACAGGGAGGAAGCTGAGAAACAGGACCCCAGAAGTGGGAATCTCGGGATTGCTGCCGGTGCCACGCAGCAGTGAGAGTAGGAATAGAATGAGGTGGAGGATAAATGCGTAGATGAGGCATTGGAGCAGGGGGCAGGGATTCAGATTTCCAGATCATTGGGACCTCTTTTGGGGCAGGTGTGACCTGTACAAAAAGGACGGGTTGCACTTGAATCCCAGAGGGACCAATATCCTGGCAGGGAGGTTTGCAAAAGCTGCTGGGGAGATTTTAAGCTAGAATTGTTGGGGGGTGGGAACTGAACTGAAGAGACTGGGGAAGAGGAGGTTGTCTCAAAAATAGAGAAAGCTTGTAGACAGTGCAAGAGGGAGAATAGGCAGGTGATAGAGAAGGGACGCGCTCACACTGAAGGTTTGAGATGCGTCTATTTTAACGCGAGGAGTGTTGTGAAGAAAGCTGATGAGCTTAGAGCATGGATCAGTACTTGGAGATATGATGTGGTGGCCATTACAGAGACTTGGATGGCTCAGGGACAGGAATGGTTATTTCAATTGCCGGGTTTTAGATGTTTCAGAAAGGACAGGGAGGGAGGCAAAAGAGGTGGGGTCGTGGCACTGTTGATCAGAGATAGTGTCACGGCTGCAGTAAAGGTGGACGCCACGGAGGTATTGTCTACACAGTCTCTGTGGGTGGAGATTAGGAACAGGAAGGAGTCAATAACTTTACTGGGTGATTTTTATAGGCCGCCCAGTAGTAACAGGGATAGGGAAACAGATCCTGGAAAGGTGTAATAATAAAAGAATTGTTGTGATGGGAGATTTTAATTTCCCAAATATCGATTGGCATCTCCCTAGAGCAAGGGATTTAGATGGGGTGGAGTTTGTTAGGTGTGTTCAGGAAGATTTCTTGACACAATATGTAGATAAGCCTACAAGAAGAGAGGCTGTACTTGATCTGGTATTGGGAAATGAACCTGGTCAGGTGTCAGGTCTCTCACTGGGAGAGCATTTTGAAGATAGTGATCATAATTCTATCTGCTTTACAATAGCATTGGAGGGAGACAGCAACTGACAAGTTAGAAAGTGCTTAATTAGAGTAAGGGGAACTATGAAGCTATCAGGCAGGAAATTGGATGCTTAAAATGGAAACAGATGTTCTCAGAGAAAAGTACAGAAGAAATGTGGCAAATGTTCAGAAGATATTTGTGTGGAGTTCTGCATATGTACATTCCAATGAGACAGAGAAGTTATGGCAGGGTACAGGAACCATGGTGTACAAAGGCTGTAATAAATCTAGTCAAGAAGAAAAGAAAAGCTTACAAAAGGTTCAGAGAGCTAGGTAATGTTAGAGATCTAGAAGATTATAAGACTAATAGGAGGGAGTTTAAGAAGTAAATTAGGAGAGCCAGAAGGGGCTATGAGAAAGCCTTGGCAGGCAGGATTAAGGGAAACCTCAAAGTATTCTACCAGTATGTGAAGAGCAAGAGGATAAGGCGTGAAAGAATAGGACCTATCAAGTGTAACGGTGGGAAAGTATGTATGGAACCGGAGGAAATAGCAGAAGTACTTAATGAATACTTTACTTCAGTATTCATTATGGAAAAGAATCGTGGTGATTGTAGTGATGACTTGCAGCAGACTGAAAAGCTTGAGCATGTAGATATTAAGAAAGAGGATGTGCTGGAGCTTTTGGAAAGCATCAAGTTGGATAAGTCGCCGGGACTGGATGAGATGTACCCCAGGCTACTGTGGGAGTTGAGGAAAGAGTTTGCTGAGCCTCTGGTGATGATTTTTTGCATCATCAATGGGGACGGGAGAGGTTCCGGAGGATTGGAGGGTTGCGGATGTTATCCCTTATTCAAGAAAGGAAGTAGAGATAGCACAGGAAAATATACACCAGTGAGTCTTACTTCAGTAGTTGATAAGTTGATGGAGAAGATCCTGAGAGGCAGGATTTATGAACATTTGGAGAGGTATAATATGATTAGGAATAGTCAGCATGGCTTTGTCAAGGGCAGGTTATGCCCTACGAGCCTGATTGAATTTTTTGAGGATGTGACTAAACACATTAATGAAGGAAGAGCAGTAGATGTAGTGTATATGGATTTCAGCAAGGCGCTTGATAAGGTACCTCATGCAAGGCTTATTGAGAAAGTAAAGAGGCATGGGATCCAAGGGGACATTGCTTTGTGGATCCAGAACTGGCTTGCCCACAGAAGACAAAGAGTGGTTGTAGACGGGTCATATTCTGCATGGAGGCCGGTGACCAGTGGTGTGCCTCAGGGATCTGTTCTGGGACCCTTACTCTTCGTGATTTTTATAAATGACCTGGATGAGAAAATGGAGGGATGGGTTAGTAAGTTTGCTGATAACAGAAAGGTTAGAGGTGTTGTGGATAGTATGGAAGGCTGTCAGGGGTTACAGCGGAATATTGATAGGATGCAAAACTGGGCTGAGAAGTGGCAAATGGAGTTCAACCCAGATAAGTGCGAGGTGGTTCACTTTGGTAGGTCAAATATGATGGCAGAATATAGTAATAATGGTAAGTCTGTTGGCAGTGTGGAGGATCAGAGGGATTCTGGGATCCGAGTCCATAGGACACTCAAAGCATCTGCACAGGTTGACACTGTGGTTAAGAAGGCGTACAGTGTATTGGCCTTCATCAATCATGGAATTGAACTTAGGAGCCGAGAGGTAAAGTTGCAGCTATATAGGAACCTGGTCAGATTCCACTTGGAGTACTGTGCTCAGTTCTGGTCGCCTCACTACAGGAAGGATGTGGAAGCCATAGAAAGGGTGCAGAGGAGATTTACAAGGATGTTGCCTGGATTAGGGAGCATGCCCGATGAGGATAGGTTGAGTGAACTCGGCTTTTTCCCCTTGGAGCGACGGAGGATGAGAGGTGACCTGATAGAGGTGTATAAGATAATGAGAGGCATTGATCGTGTGGATAGTCAGAGGCTTTTTTCCAGGGCTGAAATGGTTGCCCCAAGAGGACACAGGTTTAAGGTGCTGGGGAGTAGGTACAGAGGAGATGTCAGGGGTAAGTTTTTTACTCAGAGAGTGGTGAGTGAGTGGAATGGGCTGCCGGCAATGGTGGTGGAGGCGGATACGATAGGGTTTTTTAAGAGACTTTTGGATAGGTACATGGAGCTTAGAAAAATAGAGGGCTTTAGGTAAGCCTAGTAATTTCTAAGGTAGGGACATGTTCGGCACAACTTCGTGGGCCAAAGGGCCTGTATTGTGCTGTAGGTTTTCTATGTTTCTATGTAACTGTTCTCTTGCATCTTCGGTATTTATTGCTTATAATCAATTGAATGATAGATTTTTTTAAAAAAGTAAATTTTCTGTAAGCAATTTCTTTTATTGTTAATGTAGGTATTAAATTACTTCCATGCATACTATAACTATGATTGACAATTGTGTTATATCAGACTGTAGAAAAAATCGGTCAACTGCCGAGTTTCTGGAAACTGATGGTTTGGCACCTCTTTTAATTTGGATGAAATTATGGGAAGTCGTTTACCAGGCAACCACGAGATGGCACTCTGTGAAGCGCACACTGCGCCATCTGAGCTGAGACTCAGTTTGACAAAAGCACACTATTTTTATTATTTACATTGCACTTGTTGATGGTAATCCTAATATTTTGTGCTTACTTTTGCTTATTTTACATAAATTTAACCCTAGCTATGGCTTCTAAGATAAGAGCAAGTACCAGTGGTGGTGTCAAATGTAAACATCAGTCCATATTGATCCAAGAGAAGGTTGGAATGTTGGAAAAACTGGACCAAGGTGTTTCTGTGCGTAAGCGGTGTGACTTATATGGCATTGATTCGTCAACAATTTATGATGGAAAGCACCAAAGAAGAAAAATATTGCAATTCTATGCAAACAGGGATTCGCTAAAGCAAAAGAGCATTAGAAAAACAATTAAAGTTGGTAAGAGCACTGAGCATGATCGAGCGATGATTGAATGGTTTCGCCAGCATCAGAGTGATAGAGTCAGGCAGTATGATAATGAACCAAGCTAAGTTCTTCCATAAAGAACTTAAATTAGAACATGCATGTGACTATAGTGAAGGATGGTTTCGAGGGTTTAAGAAGCGCTGTGGAATTTCCATGCAGAAAGTGCGTGGAGAAAAACAGTCTGCAAACCATGAAGGAGCCACCGAGTATGTAGATAAATTTGTGAAGCTCATAGCGGATGAAAACCTCTGTCCTGAGCAGGTGTACAATGAAGATGAAACTGCATTTTACTGGTGAAGCACACTTAGAAAAACAACAGAAGATGAAGATGATCCCACAGGATTCAAACAATCTAAGGACAGAGCTACCATTTTAGTGTGCCTCTATCAGCAGGTATTAATGTCACAGTCCCAACTGTTAATTCCCCATTTTCTCCTAATTCCCTTTGATTGTGCCACGGTCACGATCGCTAATTCCCCAGTTTCTCCTAATTCCCTTTGATGGCAGCACACCTGGTTCTCATCAAGACCTGCAGCATAAAAACCCCGGCCTTGCATCCACTCATTGCCAGATTGTTGTTTTAGCCAGTGTGGTGATTAACGTTCCCGGCCGCTTAGGATTGGGTATTCTATGTTTTACTTCACTACCAAGTTTTACTTCACTACCGAGGTTTACCTGTGTAACTTGGTCTCTCCGTATCAAGAAAAGTATTATCTACCACTTGCCTTTCTACGCTTCGTGTCAAGACAAGGGTTGCCTGCCGCCTGCCTTTCTGTTTGCCGTTCAACTCCAGCAACGCTTCATGTCAGGTTCCAGCTATGCTCACACGCTTGTCTGCATCCTAACCCTATCTCCATGCCAGTGTCCTGCGTTTGGGTTCGCCCCGTTCCTTGCAACAATTCACAGGTATAAACCACTAGTGATCAGAAAAATTAAATGCCCTAGGGCCTTGAAAGGTGTTAAAATTTACCCAGTGACATATTGCACCGATATTAAGTTAGAGTGGTCTCAAAAATATTTTGTGCCAGACGCCAGAACACATTGCACATCTGTAGGGATATCCAAAGGTTGCAAAATTCTTCTTGTTTTGGAAAACTGTTCAGTTCACCCCAAAGCTGAGCTCCTGTATAAGAATAATGTTTTTACAGTGTATTTACCTCCAAATTATACATTGCTTATCCAACCCCAAAACCAAGAAAAACTGTGCTCGCTAAAGGCCAAGTATTTCTCACTTTCCATCAAATGTCTGTTAGATGAGGTGAATGCTGGCAATCCTGTACAGACATTCATTGAAGAATTGAATGTGAAGGATGTTCTTTGGTTCATTGTTCAAGGGTGGGAGAAAGTAGAACCTTCAACACCAAAGAATAACTAGCATAAGTTGTGGCCTCCCTTGATGTTTGATGCTGTGCATGAAGAATAGCTCAATGATGATCTTACAGGATTCTGTGTACCAAAGGAGTAAGTAGTTGTTCATGATTTGCTTGCATATGCAAAAAGCGTTACAGGATCTGCTTTCAAAGATATAGCAAATAGTCTACATGAGTGGATGATTGTCAATGACAAAACGCTTGTTGTACATCACCTTACGGGCTTGGAAATGATGGAGAGTGTTCTGAATGCTGATAAACACACTGCAAGTTGGCAGCGATGATGATGAAATGGATGAAATTGAAAGATTCACTACTGACAATGTGGAGTGAGTTGTGTGATTTAATCAAAGGGTTAGAGAAACATACCTTCGTGAGGGAACAAGGGCTAATGAATTTTTATTTGATGCAAGAAAAATTACACAGGGAAAGATCAAAACACATGAAACAACTTCGCATGGATGAAATGTTTAAAAAGATAATCAAGAAGCAACATTCTTTGTAAACACAGTAGTTAATAAATTTACATTTAGTTTTTGTTTAATTAATGATCCTATTTAAGGTTCTACAGTCCATTTTTTTCATTATTATGCGTGATCTCTTTTAATCAGGCAAAAACATTAATCCGGCAGGGTTCAGGAACCGAGTGTGTGGGAAAATCATTACTCAACCTGTATTACATCCTATTTATTCAAGATCCAAGATTGTTTGATGACATATCCTGTAAGCAAGTGTAAGGAAAATGAAGTAATTGTTACTGTGGTTGCAATGTAGCCCAAAAAAGCACACAAGAACACAATAATGATAATAATAAGAATAATTATAATAAAACCCCACAATAAATATAAATACATATGTCTAAAGGTGATTTTCCTCATCATCAAGTTCGCCGATGACACAACAGTGGTGGGGCTCATCACCAACAATGATGAGATGGCCTACAGAGAGGAGATGGAAGAGCTCAAGGCATGGTACCAGGCAAATAACCTCTTCCTTAATGTCAACAAGGCAAAGGAGATGGTTATCAATTTCAGGAGAACTCACACCACTCACAACCCTCTTTACATCAGCAGCACAGAAGTGGAAACTGCAAGCAGTTTCAGACTTCTGGGAGTGCACATCTAGCACAGTCTCTCATGGTCCCAGAACATGTTCTACACAGTCAAGAAAGTTCACCAACGCCCCTGCTTTCTGAGGAGAATGAAGAGAGCTGGACATCAATATTCACAACCTTCTAGAGATGCACAGTGGAGAGCATCCTAACATGCTGCATTACTGCTTGGTGTGGAAACTGCTCTGCGGCAGACAGGAAGTCTTCACAACAGGCATTCAGTACTGTCTGACGTATCACTGGCACCAGTCTACCTATCATCAAGGTTTATGTAGAGAAAGGTGCTGGGAAAAGGACAGCAATAGCATGAAGGATCCCTCCCACCATGCTCATGGACTGTTTGTCCCATCCCCATCAGAGAGAGGGCTACGTAACATACACACAAGGACCACCTGACTCAAAAACAGTTACTTTCCCCAAGCAGGTAGGATAATCAAAACCCATAGCCACTAACCAACCACACCACTACTACTTTATCATTTCCTGTCAGAGTCAGCTTATGTACTGACACTCCTGTATCTAGCATCACTTTATCTTATATATTTTTGTTTATTGTGTTTTTATATTATTGTGTTTTTTGTATTATTGCGTTCTTTACCTTGTGTGTTTTTGTGCTGCATCAGATCCAAAGTAACAATTATTTCATACTCCTTTACACTTGAGTCCTGGAAATGCCACAAACAATCTTGATCTTGATCAAGCCAGAACTAAGCAATGTATATTGACAATATTATTGATATTCCACTTTATTTTAAGGACTCAAACAACAAGACTGAAAAATATGTTGTGCTTCTTGTCCTTTGGCTTCTATCAGCACATTAACTCTTCTCCCTGGATTGTCACCTTGTCGCGGTGGAGAGGCTTGTGTGGTCCTGAGATCCCGAGAGCGATGCTCCTGGTAGGGTCACCCATGGCGGTAAGTTCGAGGTTGAGGTCCCTGACAAAGAACAATCCGACCAAGACCTCAACGGTGGAACAGGCGGACAAAGTTACTTTGAACTCAAAGGCTGTGAAGGCGGATGAAGGCTGCAACAAATCCATCAGGTCCAATTGTTGTGGTTTCCATGTCATTGGAATCAGTTGGTTGATTTGTGAAGTATCGTGTGCTTCTTGGAGTGCAACACCAAGTACACGTTGTGACAAAAGAACCAGTTATCAGAAGATTGATGCCAATAAGAGGACAATGGGGGAACATGCAAGATGCTAATAAGAGAGAGACGAGAGGGATTGACGAAAAGGAGTATTGTCAGAGACCGGTGGCTTTGAACCCTGAACTGTTTGAAGTTTGATGGACAGGCCATACCTCAGCAGGGGGATAAAAAGGGACAGGTTCGCTAAGGCAACGGACACACGACACCACGAGGTAACGCGACCCTGGAAGCGGTGTGCCCCCACAAGTTGGTGAGAGTTTTGGAAGTCTGGCGCGGGACCAGCCACAGACACACAGGGTGGAAAGATACGGTCGGGCGGGAACCTGGTGTGTGTGTCCGCCCTTGCCTGGGTGCCGGGTTCACCGCAGAAGAACGATCGTATCTGGAACGGAGGGGTCACAGTCGGTGACCTCAGAAGACATTACAAAGGGCTCGCCCGAAAGCTAACTGTGAGGAATATCGAAGATCTGTGTGGAATCCGTTTTGAATATTCATTCGCTTTCGCTCTCTCTCTTCTCCCCGCCCCAACGACACAACAGCGATTACTGCGAACTGAACTGAACTAAATTGAACTGAACTTTGCGTCACTTGAAACTGATCATTTACTCCTAGACTGCGATAGAGCTTGATTGATCCTATTATCATAGCTCCGTGTACATGTGTGTTTATTCATTGCTAACCTGTTGCATTTATATCCTTACTATTAGAGTATTGTGTTGCTTATTTCTTTAATAAAACTTTCTTAGTTCCAGTAATCCAGACTCCAACTAAGTGGTCCATTTCTGCTTGTTTGGCAACCCAGTTACGGGGTACGTAACAACGTTAAACAAATATACGCACAGGTGTCTTCGCTCTGTGGGTTGACAGCCCATAAGTAGATCAACAGAACGAAGACCATCATCCTCGACCTCGAAGGATAGCCATGACGATGACAACGACAATGACGATGTACTTTAACAAAGATAATAAACTTCAAAGATTATAGGATCACAATTGACCAAAATGAGTAACCACTTGAGACTGGTACACAGGAATGAAAGTAAATGTCTAAATCCTCACTCCTTTGTAACTTTGGCAACTGAACGGTGTGTAGTGCAATGTAAGAACAGTGAGAACCCAACACTTATGTTTGTTCCAGTTGCATCACATTTCTGGATTCAAATTCATAAAGTTCAAAATTCAAAGTATATATGTACATATACATTATACAACCTTGAGAACCATCTTCTTACAGACAGCCTCGAAAAGGTTGTAAGGTCCATGAAATAAAAATAGTTAGAACAAGATTTTTTAGTTTCAAATGCTAAATGACTGAACAGAACCTCAGGAACTGTAAGCTCCATCACACTGTTAATTTACTAACTATATACATCTAATCTAAAACACATATTTATTATCCAGCAACACACACAAAATACTGGTGGAATGCAGCAGGCCAGGCAGCATCCATAGGAAGAAGTACAGTCGATGTTTCGGGTTGAGACCCTTCGTCAGGACTAACAGAAAAAGGAGATAGTAAGAGATTTGAAAGTGGGAGGGGGAGGGGGGAGACCCAAAATGATAGGAGAAGACAGGAGGGGGAGGAATGAAGCCAAGAGCTGGGAAGTTGATTGGCAAACGGGATACAAGGCTGGCGAAGGGGGAATATCAGGGGACAGAAGGCCTTGGAAGGCTTTATCCAGCCTGTTGTAGTGGGGAGATTGCAAAGTATTGAATTATAGGAAATACCTGCATTCTACAATTAGGCCAGATTGAGCTCTAATGTTTTATTGTAACTTTAGAATGGATATATATATTTTTTAATTTTTATGTCTATACCAGTTGAAAAATTTTAAAACTACCAAACTAAAAATAAAATTACTAATTACTGGTTTAGTCAGCTGTAGCTCTTAAAGATTTTCCTTTCTAGTGTGAAAAAGCTTGTAGTCCTCTTAATTTTTATTTGAGCTCAAGAGGTTAACTCCTTTATTGCATGGAACAATTTACGACTGATTGTTAGGATTAAACTGTATCACCTAGCTTTCTGTTTGTTCTCATTTTGAGCTGTTCCCACCATAATGCAATCTTACTTCCTAATACAGCTCCACAAGGACCAAATAAAATTTGACAACACAAAGCCATACGTCCTTCACGGTTATACAATCTCCTGCAGTTTAAACTCCTTAACCTGATTGTCCAAAGTTATGAATCACTGCAAAATTTATTCATTGAACTCAAATCTGGCTGCTTTTCCCAAAATCACAAATTCCATTAAGTTAAACAGCAGCACAGTTCTTCCCCACAGAAAGACTAAAGGTGCTCCCATTGAAAGACAGAAAAAAAAATGGAGAAACATAATTTTAGTTACTTAATTTGAGATAGAAACATAAAAGCCTCTGTAGATCTGGCCTTCTTTGATCATTTTTCAATGAGCAAGTTAATACTAATTTCTAACTATTGAGTTCAGCATTAAAATTTAATTTGTAGCATATTCTCATTTTTAAATGATCACGTTTATTTATCCATGGAACACTGAATCAAAATTATTAAGTTGGTGAAACTTGCTCCCATAATTATCTACACGATACTTAATTGATTTTGAATAACTGAGGCTCTGAGTAATCTTTATTGGGAAATAATTATTAATATATACTCGTAAATTGCAAGATTTGGTTTTGCTTGCCATTCTCTAGTTTTATATTGTAAAAAGTATAAGGATGCCTAAGAAGCTGCATTGATGCCAAAAGCAATCATTGGCAGCAGATTGCATAATTTTTACCATGTTTCAATTAATTCAATAGCAGCAACTTATCTTTATAAACCACACAGGATCTGCTTAAAAGGAAAACAACTATAAAATAGATTACACCTTCATTAATTATGCCAATTAAAAGTAATTTTCATATGGCAATTAGTTTAGTTTGCTAATGAAATAAAATACCATAATTCCTTTCTTTATGGTCACAGCAAATATTAATATTGATAAAACGTAAATAAAATACCATAATTCCTTTCTTTATGGTCACAGAAAATATTAATATTGATAAAACTGAATATAATTAAAATGTCACAGCTAAGCTTCATTTTCCTTTGTAAATTGTAGTCATTATAATATGAAAATAACTTTTAAAATACAATGATCATAAAGTAATACAATAATGTTATTTGATAATGAGTAATAAAGTGAAACATGCATGGATTAACTATTTTATTAGAATTCTATATTTTAAATTATATTAATATTCATAAATATGTTATAAACCCCAATATGTTTTGAATACCTAATCCGCATTCTGTTTTTATCCAGCACCTAGTTCTCAATAGCCTATATTTTCAAATAGCTCCAACTATCATAACCTTTAAATAAGATTATAATCCTATTCATTGAGCAGTAATTTAATAAATTAAATCAAAGAGCCTGCACATTGACCTTGATTGGAATCATTTATCTATATTCCGGGAGAGATACCCTTGATAAACAAGAAAACTGTGTTGAGAAAGTTAAAGATAACCAGCACAGCTTTAGAGGCCCTAAAAATAACCACACCAGCATGAGACAGGAAGAGAACAAAATCAGCCAGGTTTTTCTTGTCTTTAACTATTCACTGAATTTATGGTCTATGAAATAAGAAGCTTGAATGCCACATGCTACATCGCAAGGAAGAAGTATTCTAAAGGCAGGTTGACACAACCATGGCTGACAACAAAAGTCAAAACCAACATAAAAGCTAAAGAGAGGGCATATAATAGAGCAAAAGTTAGTGGAAAGTTAGTGGGAAGCTTTTAAAAAAAGTGAGCAAATAATAAGATCATAAAGAACGAAAAGGTGGAATATGAAGCTAAGCTAGCCAATAATATTAAAGAGGATACCGAAACTTTCCTCAGATATATAAAGTGTAAAAGAAAGGCAAGAGTAGCTATCAAACCACTGGAAAATGATGTTAGAGAGGTAGTAATGGGGGACACAGAAATGGGAGATGAACTGAATAAATATTTTGCGTCAGTCTTCACTGTGGAGGACACTAGCAATATGGTGGAAGTTCAAGAGTGTCAGGAGGCAGAATTGAGTGAAGTAGCGATTACTAGGGAGAAAGTTCTTGGGAAACTAAAAGATCTGAAGGTATATAAGTCACCTGGATCAGATGCTCTAAACCCCAGGGTTCTGAAAGAGGTAGCTGAAGAGATTTTGGAGGCAATAGTAATGATCTTTCAGGAATCAATTGATTCTAGCATGGTTCCAGAGGACAGTAAAATTTCAAATATCACTCCACTCTTCAAGAAGGGAGAGAGGGAGAAGAAAGGAAATTATAGCTCAATTAGTTTGACCTCAGCAGTTAGGAAGGTGTTGGAGTGAATGTGGTTTCGGGGTACTTGGAGGCACATGACTAAATAGGACAGAGTCAACATGGTTTCCTTAACAGAAAATCTTACCTAACAAATCTGTTTGAATTTTTTAAAGTAGCAAGCAGGAGAATCGGTGAATGTTGTGCACTTGGATTTTCAGAAGGCCTTTTTCATGGTGCCACGCATGAGGTTGCTTAGCAAGAAAAGAGCCCATGCTATTACAGGAAAGATACTAGCATGGATAGAGCATTGGCTGATTGGCAGAAGGTAGAGAGTAGGAATAAAGGAGCTTTTTCTGGTTGGCTGCTGGTGACTAGTGGTGTTTCACAGGGGTTTGTATTGGGACTACTTCTTTTTACATTATATGTCACTGATTTGGATGACAGAATTGATGACTTTGTGGCCAAGTTTGCGGATGATGCAAAGATGGGTGGAGGGGCAGGTAGTACTGAGAAAGCAAGGAGGCTGCAGAAGGACTTAGATAGATTAGGAGAAGTGGCTGATGGAATATAGTGTTGGGAAGTGTATGGTCACGCACTTTGGAAGAAGAAGTAAAAGTGTGGATTATTTTCCAAATGGAGAGAAAATTCGAAATCAGAGGTACAAAGGGACTTGCGAGTCCTTGTGCAGGAATCTCTAAAGGTTAATTTGCAGGTTGAGTTAGTGATGATGAAGAAAAACGCAATGTGTTTGTGACTATGTGTTTAATGGCAGGATAGCTCACCTGGACCCCTCCTGATCTCTACGTGGGGATGTCAATTTAGTCTGATTAACTCTGATTTTTCTATTGCTTCCCTGTGTGATGTACAAGGATGTAGCACTCAGAATGTCCTATTGTTTGTAATTACATTTTGAACATTTTGAATATTGGTTCCTTTTTTATGATCAGCTACCCTTATAATTTCCAATTGAAGGTGCTTAACAATCCCTAATATAGCCCTAATTATTAAATCTTAAGTGGATACAAAAGCTCTAATGAGTCATCATGTCCACAGAATGAGAATGATAATAAAAGCTCAGTATCTATTCTGCTTGGCACCTGGTAACTCCCACACTACATAAACAGATACAGACAAAGAGCAAAAGAGCATGGATACAGGCCTTTTGGCCGAACAAGTCCATACCAACCATGAGGAATTCTGCAGATGCTGGAAATTCAAGCAACTTTGATATGCCATACTAATCATCCTATCTACCCAGCTAGGCCCTGCCCCTGTATGTACCTATCCAAGTGCATTTTAAATGAGACTATTCTTCATGCCAACCACTTTCACCAACAGTTCCTTCCATATTCTCACTACCCTATGTGTGAAAAAGTTGCTCTTTAAATTATTTTTAAATCTCCTGCTCCCCCACCCTCTATCTATTGTATGATGCCTATCGTTGGACCACTCCCGACTATCCTCAAAAGGATATTGCAAGTAAGAGCTGCCGATCACTGCATTTTTAAGTAGGATCAGTAGAGGAGAAGTTGGCATGAGGAAGTGGCTCGGGACAACTGCAGCCAGGCACAGAGTTGGGGAGCAGGAGCAAATTTGAGAAATCTCCAGATTTGACCTGGAGTTCCTGCTGAATTACTGGGGCTCTGATGGTTTTCAACTGAACTCCAGATCACAAAAGACACACAGATCAAGGGCTGCAGATGTGTATCTTACAGTGTCTGCCCCCGACAGGAGCCTGCATCATAAGGAGGGTCCTGAGGTCAATAAAATGTCAACATTCCCAGGAATGCACATGATGCCAAGTAAAAGTTCAGACTTGATTTGGGTCTTAATGTAAATGGCACTTGAGAGTTATATTTCCAAACGGGTGCCTTGTCTAGGTTGGAGAGGAGGGAGATCATCCCATGACAAAGGCGGCATGCAGGAGTACCTTTACTTTACCAGCACCCACAAAAATAGAAAATATTTTGGGTGCTTTTCAAACTACCTCCAGCACACCTGTTGTTTGTCTCTGGTTAGCGCTCGAAACTAATGCCATTTATACTGAGGTTCCTTGATTAGCAGTAGGACTCCAGTTTGCGTAGTTAAGAAAAATAAAATTTCTTTGTAGTGTAATGCCCTGGTTCAAATTTTTATTGTTATGCTGTATGTATTTCATTTTGGCAGTTCTGTGAGAGCTGCTTGTTTTCACCTTAGGTTTGGGTTATTGTTGAAGGTAATAGATGAGGAGAAATGTGTGTCATTCAATTAGCATGGTCGAATTGAAGGGGAGGGTTCTCTGGTGAGGGACACTAAGGTTGGGCTTGGGATTTTTCTCAAGAGGAAATGAAGAGGGAAGACGCCAGAGAGAAGAGGTCGTAGGATTCAACCCGGAGCGAGACTGTGATGCAACGAAGCCCGGGATGAAGTCGATTGAATATCGGTGACTTGGGGAAACCGTAAGCTTCAACTTGTGCACATTTGACTATTTCATTAAAATGGGCCTTTTTTCTTTTTTTTGTTCTTTTCTTTACTAACCCTTTAGTCAAATTAAGAATTATAAAAATAAATCTTTTAATCGTATGCGATGTACTGTCTGTTAGTTCGTGGCACTAATTTGCAACAGAGTAACGAATTACACAGCAGCCGCGCGAACAGTGGTTTGGGTGGTAGCACACCTCAATCTCACAAGTTTGGCAGGGCCGGAGATTGTCTTCATTGTCTTCCCTAGACTTATGCAGCCAAGGAAACCATTTTCAGGTGTTTCAGTAGTATTGCCTGTACAATTAAAAGTTAGCTGTACCAAAAATGATACACACAATACTTTTAATCTTGATCAAAAAATGCAAAGCAAAATTTGAAGGCCAAATGCCTGTATTACAAAAGAAGAGAGGTGTTGGTTGATTTTTTTATTTTCCATTTGATTTCCTTTTTTACAACAGTTATAATTTTCTGTTCTTTTATCTATAGTTAATAAATTTGATATGATGCTAAATTAACTGACTGTGTTGTCATTAACATAATGATTTTGCTCTTGAGATAATAGCACAAAAGACAAAGTTAAGTGTTGACTATAGGCTATGCTTCATTCACAATCAAAGTAGATTTTCTTAAACTATTTTTTTTAGTTTTATTTAATTACCATTGTCCTGGAATTATAAAGATATTAGAAGGCACAATTTCTAGTTTTACATCTATTATACAATTCTATACACTCTATAGAATAAGTGAAATATTAGTGAGCTAACTGGAAACCAGATTTGACAACAACCCATTCTGCCCGACCTCTATTTTGGCCCTCAATCAAAATGTGCTTGCACTGTTTGCTTTCCAATCTGATGATCTATCTATCCATCTTCCACTCTTTATTTCAACTGGTAATGTTAAATCTCTACTTTGCTTCCATTATTTATCTGTCTCTTGCTGACTGAATTTAACTGAGTGTGACGATAAATTAATTTGGTGTTCTGGCATGGAAGAGACAGCAGGAAACCATGCCAATTTTATCCACCATGTTGCACAGAAAAGTCAGCCAGAATGCATAGGAGCATTCAACAGTGTCAGCAAACTACAACAGCTATAATACTACAATGTAGAGCCCATGGTCAGATTGTGAGTTACCTTTTCTGCTGCACTGTGTTTTCGCTTCAGTACAAGAATCCTGCCAGGAGTCCACCTCACATTGTGAGTGAAGTTCTAAAGGTGCAGTGGGATTGAAAATCCCAGTTTACTCTGCCCAAACTCAAATATCCGTTTGCCAACTCTGTCCCAATAGAACAGGTCAAAGCCAGTCTATGGACAGGAAGAGAAGGCGACAAGAAGCAGGTCATAGGTAGTAAATGAAACTTTCTGAAAGAGAACTTGATTATTTGGGCTGCTACAGTTTTTCAAGATTAGTAATTCACCACATTTCTCAGCTAAGGCTTTTGGTTTATTAAGTGTTCTTTTTTATCTTGTCTGAACATCCCAAACAAAACAATTGTAGAGCATATGTCAATGGATTTGAATCTCAAAAGTTCAAAATAAATTTATCATCAAAGTACATACTGTATGTGTCACCACTCTGAGATTAATTTTCTTGTTTCAATCACAGCAAATACATGAAACACAATAAAGTCATAAAAAGACCACAACCAACCGTACGGACAAACAACCAATGTGCAAAAGGCAACAAGCACACTGAGCAAATGCAAAAAGAAAATAAAAATAAATAATAATAATAATAAATAAACAAACAAATAAATAAATAAGACATGGGAGCAGAATTACGTGACCTGGCCCATTGAACTTACTCTGCCATTTCAACATGGTGATTTATTATCCTTCTCAACCCCATTCTCCTGCCTTCTCCCTGTAACCTCTGAAGCATGACTAACCAAGAACCTATCAACCCTGCTTTAAATATACTCAATGACCCGGCCTCCATAGCCCTCTATGGCAATGAATTCCAAAGATTCACCACCCTCTGGATAAAAAATATTCCTTCTCATCTCTGTTCTAAATGGACATCCATCTATTCTGAGTCTGTGATCCCTGATCTAAGACTTACCCGCTGTAGGAAGTATCTTCTCCACATCCACTCAGTCTAGGCCTTTCAATATTCATTGGGTTTCAATGAGATTCTCCCTCATTCTTCTAAACTCCAGCAAGTACAGAATCACAGCCATCAAATGCTCCAAATACATTAACTCTTTCATTCCTCGACTCATTCTCGTGTGCCTCTTCTGGACCCTCTCCAATGCCAACATATCTTTTCTTCGATAAGGGGCCCATAACTGTTCACAATATTCCAAGTGCAGTCTGACTAATGCCTTATAAAACCTCAGCATTACATTCTTGTACACTCTAGTCATCTCAAAATGAATGCTAACATTGCATTTGCCTTCCTTACCACTGATTCAACCTGCAAGTTAACTTTTAGGGAATTCTGCACATGGACTCTCAAGTCCCTTTGTACCCCTGATTTTGAACTTTCTCTCCATTTAGAAAATAGTCTATGCCTTAATTCCTTCTACCAAAGTGCATGACTATATAATTGCCCACAAGAAAATAAATCTCACAGTGGTGACACATACAGAATGTACAAACGTTGTACTTTGATGTAAAAGGTCAGAACAGGAAATTAGTAAGGAAGTCTTCTGGCCATCCAATATCAGCTATTCAGACAGAGTAAAGATCCACTTCTACTTGTCTTGACTCTGGAGCATAGAGAATAAAAATGTTGCACTTTCAAAGTATGGGGAGAGGAATATTTATACTCTTTCATATTTATTTCTCAGGGGATACAGGAATAGCTGACACGTCATATGCCAGTTACATAATTAACACATACAAATTATTTGCTGAATCAGTAAGTTCACTTTATTGGCTTACTTTTTCTCACAAATATCATCACCTGCCCTAAACACCAATCCAATAAGCTAGCTTAAAGTGATACAGTTGTAGATTCTTAGAGAAATGCAACGTGAGAACTGATCCTTTGGCTCACCAAGTGTACACCATCAACCGCCCACTTACAGTAATCCTACGTTAATATCCATTTTATAATCACCCCAAATGTTTGTGATATAGATTAGTGATAGAAGTATAATTAGTAAGTGTGCAGACAACATAAGAAGTTGGAGGCACCGTGGATCGCAAGGAAGGTTGTCTAAAGCAATCTGAAACAGAGGGAAAATTGGGTGGAACAGTGGCAGCTGGAATTTAATACCCCAAGCACAAGGTGATGCATTTTGGGAAGTCAGGCAGGGGCAGGACAGATGGAGGAGATGGTAAGGTACTGAGAAATATTGATGAACGGAGGGATATGAGAGTTCCAGACTATATTTCCATGAAGGTGACAATGCAAACAGACAGGCTAGTGAAGCTAGGTAGTAAAGGTAGAGAATCAGAATAATTTTCCCATGGCAGGGGCATCAAAAGCCAGATAGTGCAGTCTCAAAGTGAGAGGAAGGAATTTTGAAGGGGGAATTAAGAGAGAGTTTCTTTTCACACAGACTGTTCAGTGCCTAGAACCCACTGTAAGAGGTGCTGGTGGATTCAGATATAATCACCAACATTTAAGAGACAGTCAGGAAGTTAAAACCTAAATGGGTAAGGCATAGAAGGATACAGACCTAATGTGGTTGATGTGATTGGAGAAGATGGTTAGCACAGTCACTGTGGGCCAAAGGGCCAGTTTCTGTGCTGTATAGCTCTGACTCCAAGACTCATTCTCAACTAAATCCCCTGATTCTACCACTCACCAGCAACCTACAGACACCAATAACTTATCAACACACATGTTTGGAATGGAGGAGGAAGCCAGGACAACAGAGGAAACCCACATTCACAGGGAAGGGATGCAATCTTCACACAGATGGCATCGAGATCAAGACTGAACCTGGGTCTCGGGGGCCTTGAGGCAATGGGTGACTATGCCACCTGGCCATGGCTTTTACTGATGCTATCTACTCACACAATTATTTAAGCCTCCATCCAATGAATTGCGCAGTTGACGCTGCCAGGATGATGAAATCATTATAATGAGTAACCAGGAGAAGCTAACATCCTGCCTGCATTGGAATTAATTGTCATGACTAATCATATCCATTACAGCCCCCTATCAAATTTAGCCTCCAATAATCCTGAGCTTTATTTACCTACCTTGATTTTGACTCTTTCCCAAAATGGCTTCACTGCCTATGAATTGAGATCAAAACTGGTGATGAGCCGTTGTAAAGGAAGCATTACTCATTTTACAAGAACACCCTTCTTTGGCTTAATACACTTAAAAATGTTATCAATTAAAAAGTTTTAAAATTCCCAAGGTGTTATTTTTTTTCCAAATCACTTATTGAAAGCATATCAAAGTTATTACAATTAGAAGCATAAATTATCCATAAGAAATATTTTTACAGCGTAAGTACTGCATTAATTGCTTTGCGTTAGGTGTAAAATCCATCTTGGGCAACCGAGGCTGGCAGGAACTCTTGATCTAATACAATTTCTACTAATAGCCTAAAAGCTTTAAAGGGCTAGTATATTATGAGCTAAATCATGGCACTATGCTGTGAAGTACTGTCACCATTCAGAAGTTAATTAACTGAGCACTCTCCAGGGTAGCCATTAACAAAATAATACTGATGTGATAGCTTATACTTCATTGCATAGCCTAAAGGCTACAAGCAATTGATCTAGTCAGAGCAAATTCATATAACTTCTACTTGATTTTCCTGTTGGAATTTAAATACTGAAAGACAAAGAATTAGCTTAATACAATATGGGTAAATAACCTTCTCAATTACTTCTAGATTGAGAACTTATAGAGCATTGTACTGGCTTTCTTCATCTATATTGATGTTGGCATGGCAACCTTTCCTGGCAGATGAAAACCATTGGTTGAGACTGTACTATTCATTCCATTGTTTCCTCATTTTCCTTCCAAATAACTCTCATCTTACTTATTCCCTTACTCTCTCTCTCACACATTCCTATGTCAATGTATTCAGGAATTTGCCAACATGTAAATAAGTTTAGATACAACCATAAGCAGCTTTGAAACAAGGATCTCATTTGAGGCCTAACAGCTCCTTGGTTTCACCATCCTTGAAAGACATACTATTTAGTCGCTGTGTGTGTTGCTTCATTTAATGTGCAGGCCTTGCCACTGTCATAAATGGGCTCTAAACCTTTCCCTCCGACATTTTGCTCAGCACTATCAATCCTTTAAAGTTTCAGAACTAACCACCTTAAATTTACAACAAGCATAGAATATTTGTGCCAGAGTTGACAAAAGATATGATTGTTTTCATATAGATGCCCCCTTGCAACCAAATGTGTTTCTTGTGTTGGCAGGTGCTGAGGAAGTGCTTGAGACAGATGAGAAGGATGGTGATAACAACACACATCAAAGTTGCTGGTGAACGCAGCAGGCCAGGCAGCATCTGTAGGAAGAGGTGCAGTCGACGTTTCAGGCCGAGACCCTTCGTCAGGACTAACTGAAGGAAGAGTGAGTAAGGGATTTGAAAGTAGGAGGGGGAGGGGGAGATCCAAAATGATAGGAGAAGACAGGAGGGGGAGGGATAGAGCCAAGAGCTGGACAGGTGATAGGCAAAAGGGGATACGAGAGGATCATGAGACAGGAGGTCCGGGAAGAAAGACAAGGGGGGGGGACCCAGAGGATGGGCAAGAGGTATATTCAGAGGGACAGAGGGAGAAAAAGAAGAGTGAGAGGAAGAATGTGTGAATAAAAATAAGTAACAGATGGGGTACGAGGGGGAGGTGGGGCATTAGTGGAAGTTAGAGAAGTCGATGTTCATGCCATCAGGTTGGAGGCTACCCAGACGGAATATAAGATGTTGTTCCTCCAACCTGAGTGTGGCTTCATCTTTACAGTAGAGGAGGCCGTGGATAGACATGTCAGAATGGGAATGGGATGGGGAATTAAAATGTGTGGCCACTGGGAGATCCTGCTTTCTCTGGCGGACAGAACGTAGATGTTCAGCAAAGCGGTCTCCCAGTCTGCGTCAGGTCTCGCCAATATATAAAAGGCCACATGGGGAGCACCGGACGCAGTATATCACCCCAGTCGACTCACAGGTGAAGTTTGCCTCACCTGGAAGGACTGTTTGGGGCCCTGAATGGTGGTAAGGGAGGAAGTGTAAGGGCATGTGTAGCACTTGTTCCGCTTACACGGATAAGTTTATATGGTCTCCTTCAGTTTACAGTGTTTTCTTTCTTGTTGCTTGTTTCCGGGTGGGTGGGCAATACGTTAGTTTCTGTGCGAGGAAGGGTTTGGGAGGTTCGGGTTTGCGAGTTTTGTTTCTTTTTCTTTTTTGTGTTGGGGGGGTTGATCCCTTTTCAATGCTTTTTCTATATTTCATGGCAACCTGGAGAAGACGAATCTCAGAGTTGTATTCTGCATGTATACTTTGATAATAAAATGAACTTCTGAACCTTTGAAGCTGCAGAAAGACTTAGAGAGTTTAGAAAAATGGGCAAAGTTAAGAAGCAGATGGAATACAGTGCCAATAAGTGTATGGTCGTACATTTTGGTAGAATGAATGAATGAATGAGTGAAAATTATTTCAATCAGTACAAACATAACAAAAAGCATCATTTTCAACGATGATTTCATAAGGCAAAATTACAACAAAAAAAACATAGATATTCTTTAAAACAGACCGAAAGGGTGTAGGCTGAAGCTGCAGCTTATTATGCCTACCCTTCTTACTTATACAACAGTATACTTGACATCAATCATCACATCAAAACAAAACATTTCATAATCTTTTAACACAAAATCCAATTCCAAGTATCAATTATTTATGTTACTCCCATTCATTTTAAATCATATATTTTATATTTGTTCATTAAATTATTTTTAAATTTTTTTTAAACTTGTTAAGTGTGGTGCATGTTTTTAAATTCTCACTACAACTGTTCCATAGATTCACCCCTCTGACTGAAATACAATGATTTTTTACATTTGTTCTTATCCTTTATTTTTAAAATATACATGTTCCTCTCAAATCATGTCTACTTTCTCTCATCTTAAACAACCTTTGGATACTTTGTGGTAGCTGTCCCTTTTTACTTTATACATAATTTGTATTATTTTAAAACCTACGAAATCTCTGAATTTTAAAGTGTTTAGTTGAATAAATAGTGGATTGGTTGGCTCATAATAACTTGTCTTATTTACAATTCGTATGACTTTCTTTTGGAGTAGAAAAATTGAGTTTGTATTTGTCCTGTATGTATTTCCCCATACCTCTACACAGTAAGTCATATATGGGACTGAAGTGAACAGTATAATGTATACTGAAGGAGTAAAAGCACAGATTATTTTCTAAATGGGGAAGCAATTCAAAAATCCAAGGTGCAAAGGGACTTGGGAGTCCTTATGTAGGATTCCCTAAAGGTTAACTTGCAGGTTGAGTCAGTGGTGAGGAAGGCAAATGCAATGTTAGCATTCATTTCAAGAGCATTAGAATATAAAAGTAAGGATGTAATGCTGAGACTTTATAAGGTACTGTGAGGCCTCACTTGGAGTATTGTGAGCAGTTTTGGGCCCCTTATCTAAGAAAAGAGGTGCTGACATTGGAGAGTGTTCTGAAAAGGTTCATGAGAATGATTCTTGGAATGAATGGATTATCAAATGATGAGTGTTTGATGGCTTTAGGCCTGTACTCGCTGGAATTTAGAAGAATGAGGGGGGATTTCATTGAAACCTATCAAATATTGAAATGCCTAGATTGAGTGTATGTGGAGAGGATGTTTCCTGTGGTGGGGGAATCTAGGAATAGAAGTCACAGCCTCAGAATAGAGGGATGTTCATTGAGAATGGAATTGAGGGCCAGCTGGTGGCGCAATGAAATCAGCGCCAGACCCAGGAGTGGACGTTCCCGGGTTCGAAACCAGTCGGGTCCACTCCTGAGTATGCTCTCCATCCATGCCGGGTTGAGTGTCGAGATCGCAACTCGACCTCGTAAAATGAAGGGAAAATACTGCAAAAATGTCTGTGTGAGGAGTGGCGCATCACACAGTCTCTCTTTCTCTCATTCCGCGCCTTGTAAAAAGCCATGAAAAAGACATCATCACAGACGCACGCATAGACGCATGCACGCACACACAGACACACACGCACAAATGCGCACACACACGCACAGACTCGCATGCACACAGGCACACACCAAAAAAAAGAGAATGGAATTGAGATGGAATTTCTTTAGCCAAATGGTAGTAAATCTATGGAATTCATTGCCATAGGCGGCTGTGGAGGCCAGGTCATTGGGTGTATTTAAGGTAGAGGTTGATAGGTTCTTGATTAGCCAAGGCGTGAAAGAGAAGCCAGGAGAATGGAGTTGAGAGAGAAATGGATCAGCCATAATGAAAAGGCGGAGTAGGTAGAATGGGCCAAATAGCCGAATTCTTCTCCTACGTCTGATGGTCTTATGGTCTAAATAGGAACCAGATGGAGAAGGACATAATGTTACACAGGCTCTTTGTCACTTTGTGTGTGTGTGTGTGTGTGTGTTTCATTGCTGACTCATTTGGCTCAGCACTCTATGTATTAAAGACTCATAAATGCTTGTCAATTTTGATTAGAAGAATTAGAGACACTTTCACATTTTATGTATTCCCTTAATACATGCTAAGTGCTCTGTGAGTGAATCACGTACTTCCAAAAACACGTTGCAGGTTCTGTGTACTGTTGCCAGAAGTACGGAATGAAGTCTTTAGCTGAACAGCTGCTTGGAGTCTGAGGCAATAATGGTCTGGAAGGGAGGTCTTTTACAGTTATTTAGTTTGCTACTCTCTCTGACAGCTGCCCTCATAATGGCAATGTTGGTTGACCCCATTGCCATGTGTCTGATTTTCCATTCTGGTTTCTGGTCAGTTTGAACATCTGGCCCTGTTACCTTCCATGTGAAACGCTGATGCTCTTTCCTCCAATGTATCTTTCCACTGCTCCCTTGACATTTCTTGACCTGGTTCCTTACCTAGATGTCCTACTATCTCCTGTCTGGACCGTTCAACCAGACGAGACAACTCGGACTTCATATATGATCCAATTTGGATAAATAAGATCCTCACTCAGAATTGATGTGCTCCTGACACATCACAGATTTAACAACAAATTTTCAAATTTCAATGCTGTCATACTTAACAGAGTTTTCACTTGAAAATAATTAGCAATCTGTTTCTTTACAAGTTTGTTTCCATTGTGATTCACACATAATCCAATACCTCATTTACTGGATGACACATGATAGGAAACAGACTCTTTGTTCTGGATTGCAAAGCAAATTTACCCCACCGAGCTGCACCACTACCTTCCACTTGTTTTTATTAACATGGAATGCAATCTGAATATTGCTGTCTTTGATAGAGAAGAGAGAGGGGGAAAGAGAGGCAGAAAAACAAGAGGGGGAAGAAAGAGAGGGGGAGAGGGAGAGAGGGAGAAAGAGAGAGAGAGAGAGAGAGAGAGAGAACTTGTTCCTTGAATTAATTTGATTTTTTAATATAAATCTGATGGATATGTTCTCCTCCTCATTTCACAATTCCTACATTGTTTTATCTATGTTCTCAGCCTCTGAATATTCCTATTCCTTGTTATCTGATCACCATTCTTATCTCTGTGGTCAGTGTAGTTTTACCCTGTCAGAGACATCGGCCTTCCCCGCCCTCCCTGTATCTTCATAACCTTATTTTGTGTTGTTCCCAGTTCTGGTGAAGGGTCTCCAACCTGAAGACATTGACTAAGTTTCTCCTCTCACAGATGTGGCCCGGCCTGCTGAGTGTTTCCTCCATTCACTGTTTTTATTTTACACTAACATCACCTGTTTTTAATTTATTATCTTCAATGATTCAGAATTACCTGTTCCCTGGTATGTTAAAATAGACTCTTGACCTCACAACCTAACTCGTTTGGATCTTACCCCTTATTGTTTCCTGCACTGCACTTTCTCTGTAGCTGTTGCACTTCATTCTGCATTCTCTTAAAAATTCATCTCACTCTACATCAATGTATTGTGTAATGATTTTATCTGTATGAACAGGACAAGGTTTTCACTGTATCTTGGTACTGTCTGTCTAGGTACCATACCCGATGTGGACTTTGGTGACCATGGTTTTCCATATAGATCTATCCTTCATTTTTTGGATGATTTCCATTTCCTCGATGTGTAGCCACCTGACTATGCTTTTGATGTACATAAGCCAAGGTCTTCCTCTAGGTTTTCTCCCCTCAATCTTTCATGTGTATCTTGGTACACGTGACAATAATAAACCAATTCCACTTTCAATTTGGCCTTAGTACCGATAATGTGAAATTTATGGAGATATACCCATGACCAAGTGATATTTGAATCTCATAAGACCTGCACATACTGGAACCATATCTCCATACAGTATGTTACTGAAGAAGTCCATCCATACCTGTGTTTAAAACATTTTCATATACCCATTCCCCACTTATTCACTCATCACCTCCTTCAAAGTTCCTTATGCCATGAATCCACATTTTGGGTGATTGATATTAGCCAATTAACCTTTCAGCATGCTTTTGAGATAAGGAAGGAATCTGGGGTATCCAGGGAAAACTCACTTGCAGAATAAGCCAACATCACACAGGCAGCATCAGATGTCAGGACATGGAAGCGGAATCAGTGTAAACTATTAATGTCCAACACAGGCATTGCTAGCATCACATTCCTTCACTCTGTCATTTTCTATATCTGCAAAATTTAAGCCAGTAAACCAATTTTTATGCATGTTAACAGAAGTAAAGCTTAACATCATAATATTAACAAAGGCCCCCCTCACACAAGGCGAAAGTTCAAAGTTGAAAGTGCATTTATTATTGAAGTACGTATGCTATATACGACCATGAGATTCATCTTCTTGCTGGCAGCCACAGAACAAAGAAACATAATACAACCCATTTAAAAAAACAACACAACAAAATTCATCAAACACCCATGTGAGATAAAAAAAACAAATACTATCAACAATAAAAAAAGTAAAGAAATAAAACACAGAACATGAACTACAGAGTCCCCAAAAATGAGACAACAGTCACGGAGTCATTTCAGTGCTGAGGTGAGTGCAGCCGGTTCAGGAGCCTGAAGGCCGCAGGCCAGGGCCACAGTCAGTTCAGTGCTGAGGTGAATACCAATGGTTGCAGGCTATAGCTGCAGATTTAGTTCAGCACTGTAGCAAGTATACCTTCCGGAGCAGTGAGCTGAATGCCTGTTTGTCCTTTGCCCTTGGCCTTGGATCTTTGATCTTTTTAATTTGACTTGACACTTAAATTGGCCAAACATTGGTTCATTTTTCGCCCTTGGACACGGGCCCCAACATTCCAATCTGGCCCCAAAAGAGGGTTCCGACAATGTCCGTCTCACCCGTACCAGCATACTCAAGAGTCCAGTTCATGAATCCTTCAGCATACCGCAAAAATTGCAGGTTGTGCAGACAGTTCAATAGCACAACTCCCAAAGCGAAAATACACACTGCAGATTGCAGTGATCATGGTCCAGAGAAAGTGAAGTTAATAGAATATTTAGTAGTTTTGTTCGCTGCCTGCAAAGTGCTGCCATGTCTTGTCAGTGCCATCTTTAATAGAGTTAAAGAGCCACACAACGAGACTAAGGTTTTAAAGAATATCTTAAAGGAAGCAGGAGCAGGTGAGTTGAGGCTGAGTACCTGGGACCACATCTTTCCTTCAAATGATAACTATCAGGAATGCTCAGGAAGCCAGAACTCCAGGAGTGCCAAAGTCTTAGAGGATTATCATTGAACAAATAAAAGCACAGATCCTTAAACACTGAATTGTATATTGCCACACTTCTTGTGAACCAAGTGATTTCAACATTGCGTAAAATTGTGGACAATGCAAGTTTAAAATCTGTGATTTTGCCTTTCTAGCTTTTGTTGCTACTGATACGCTACTTCAAGGAGGAGCCCAAGCATTTAGAGCATTTCCAATAAAATGCAGTGCACAAATTAACTCTCCTTCCTTTATTTTTATTCATCAATCTGAGGGCCATTTGTGCCACAGCTCATCTTTGTGTCAAACTGCTTCAATTTTCCTAAAAAGATGCTGACAGAGTGGGTTCAAACCCTTGGTCCCACAACAGGAATCTGCCCTCTGAATCTGTGGAGCATTCACACCAGTTCTGGGACAGAAGGGAGCCGTTCCAATGGATCTGAACCAGACTGGGATTGGGGCACTGGTTATTAACAGGGCTTTGTTGGGGATGAGGGGGGGGTTAAACAGATTGGAAAAGTATGGTTAAAGTGGAAGGAAAATACAGGAGAGGTTGCTGGATTCTACAAAATAAAACAAATAAGATGGAATATTAGAAAGAGATAACTGCTTAACTTGGAGCAACATGGAGACAAATTTGAGTAAGAGGATGGTAAATACAGGACAGAAGGTGATTTATAAATGCATGCAGCATACAAAACAAGGTAAATGAGCTTTTTGCTCATCTACGACAGAAAGCAGATAGTTACATAAGAGTAATAAAAGCAAAAACTACTTTCTGACTGAGGAGAGAATTCAGAAATCAGAGGTACAAAGGGGCATGGGAGACCTAGTACAGGTTATTTCAGAAGTAAGGACAGCAAATGCAATGTTAGCATTCATTGTGAGAGGACTAGAATATAAAAACAAGAATGTAGTGCTGAGGCTTGATAAGGCAGTGGTCAGACCACAACTGATGTAGTCCACTAACGTGCGCAGCTTTGGGTCCCATATCTAAGGAAGGATGTGTTGACATTGGAAAGGATCCACAGGAGGTTCATGAGAATGATACCAGGGATGAAATAGATAAAATAGAGGTATGTTGATAGGTCTGGGCCTATACTTGTTGGAGCTCATAAGGATGAAGGAAGATCTCATTGAGGCCTACTGAAAATTGTTAAGGCCCAAATAGACATGATGTGGAGAGGATGTTTCCAATAGTGAGAAGGTCCAGGAGCAGAGGGCATTGTTTCAGAATAAAAAACATGTCCCTTTAGAATAAAGATGAGGAGGAATTTCTTCAGCGACAGGGTGTTGAACTTGTGGAATTCATGGCCACAGATGTTTGGAGAGGCTACGTCACTGGGTATATTTATTGATAGGTTCTTGATTTATATGGGTGTCAAAGATTTCAGAGAGAAGGAAGAAGGATGTGGTTGAAATGAAAAAAAAAATCAGCCATGATCCCCACCTCCTCAAAACAAAATCAATGGTATGATCTGTCCTGTACAAAGCCTTGCTGATTGTCCCTAAACAAAGTTCAAGTTCAAAGTAAGTTTATTATCAAAGAACATATATGTTGCCAAACACGACACTGAGACTCATTTACTTGTGGGCATACTCAATAAATCCACTAACCATATCAGAATCAATAAAAGACCATACCAACAGGGCAGAAAACCAGTGTGCAAAAGACAACAAATTTGCTAATACCAAAATAAAGAAAAAAATAATAATTTTCTTAAAAATTCTCAAGAAGTGCGAAAATGACCAAATTTTTGACAGTAGGTAAAACCCATCTCTTACTTAAAAGAAAAATCAAAACTGTAACCCCAAGGCATTCTACAAGTATGTGAAGAGCAAGAGGAGAAGATGTGAGATATAGGAACAATCAAGTCTGACAGTGGAAAAGTGTGTATGGAATCAGAGGAGATAGCAGAGATATTTAATGAATACTTTGCTTCAGTATTCACTATCGAAAAGGATCTTAGCAATTGTAGGGATGACTTACAGCAGATTGAAAAGCTTGAGCATATAGACATTAAGAAAGAGGATGTGCTGGAGCTTTTGGAAAGCATCAAGTTGGATAAGTCTCCGGGACCAGATGAGGTATACCCCAGGCTACTGTGAGAGGCAAGGGAGGAGATTGCTGAGCCTCTGGCAATGATCTTTGCATCATCAATGGGGACAGGGGACTTTCCGGAGGATTGGAGGGTTGCAGATGTTGTTCACTTATTCAAGAAAGGGAGTCGAGATAGCCCAGGAAATTATAGACCAGTGAGTCTTACTTCAGTGGTTGGTAAGTTGATGGAAAAGATCCTGAGAGGCAGGATTTATGAACATTTGGAGAGGCATAATATGATTAGGAATAGTCAGCTTGGCTTTGTCAAAGGCAGGTCATGCCTTACGAGAATGATTGAATTTTTTGAGGATGTGTATAAACACATTGATGAAGGTAGAGCAGTAGATGTAGTGTATATGGATTTCAGCAAGGCATTTGATAAGGTACCCCATGCAAGGCTTATTGAGAAAGTAAGGAGGCATGGGATCCAAGGGGACCTTGCTTTGTGGATCCAGAAATGGCTTGCTCACAGAAAGGAAAGAGTGGTTGTAGACGGGTCATATTCTGCATGGAGGCCGGTGAACAGCGGTGTGCCTCAGGGATCTATTGTTCGTGATTTTTATAAATGACCTGGATGAGGAAATGGAGGGATGTGTTAGTAAATTTGCTGATGACACAAAGGTTGGTGGTGTTGTGGATAGTGTGGAGGGCTGTCAGAGGTTATAGCGGGACATCAATAGGATGCAAAACTGGGCTGAGAAGTGGCAGATGGAGTTCAACCCAGATAAGTGTGAGGTGGTTCATTTTGGTAGATCAAATATGATGACAGAATATAGTATTAATGGTAAGACTATTGGTAGTGTGGAGGATCAGAGGGATCTTGGGATCTGAGTCCATAGGACACTCAAAGCTGCTGCGCAGGTTGACACTGTGGTTAAGAAGGCATATGGTGCATTGACCTTCATCAACCATGGGATTGAGTTTAAGAGCCGAGAGGTAATGTCACAGCTATATATGACCTCGGTCAGGCCCCACTTGGAGTACTGTGCTCAGTTCTGGTCACCTCACTGCAGGAGGTTTGTGGAAGCTATAGAAAGGGTGCAAATGAAATTTACAAGGACTTTGCCTGGATTGGGGAGCATGCATTATGAGAATAGTTTGAGTGAACTTGGCCTTTTTTCCTTGGAGCGGCAGAGGATGAGAGGTGACCTGATAGAGGTGTATAAGATGATGAGAGGCATTGATCATGTGGATAGTCAGAGGCTTTTTCCCAGTGCTGAAATGCCCAGCATGAGAGGGCATAGTTTTAAGGTGCTTGGAAGCAGATACAGAGGAGATGTCAGGGGTAACTTTTTTTATGCAGAGAGTGGTGAGTGCGTGGAATGGGCTGCTGGCGACAGTGGTGGAGGCAGATATGATACAATCTTTAAGAGACTTCTGGACAGGTACATGGAGCTTAGAAAAATAGAGAGCTATGGGTAACCCTGTGTTCGGCATAGCATTGTGGGCTGAAGAGTCTGTATGGTGCTGTAGCTCTTCTATGTTTCTATGATCTATCAAAATGTCGTCCTGTTACTTATTTACAAATGATATATAAAATTGTTACATCATGCATCTCACAACTAGTCATCACTCACTTAGATAACCACAATATACTTACAGAAGAGCAGAAAGGATGTGGTAAGGGTAAGAAAGGATGTAAAGAACAACTGATAATGGATTCTGAAATTTTAAATCAAGCCCAGTGGAAAAGCAGGAATCTTTCATGTTATTATATGACTACCAAAAAGCATTTGATTTTGTCCCACACCCATGATTAATAGAAGTTCTTAATATACAAACGTATATAAACTACACCAACTACTTGAGAAATTCCTACAAAATCTAATGAAGCATTGGTGTACTCTAATCACGATATCTGTTAACAACCAAAAAAGAACAACTACCATTATCAAGATAAACCGAGGCATTTTGCAGGGCAATTCTGTAAACCCACTATGGTTTTGTCTCGATTTAATGGGACAAAAGTAGGGTATCAAATCAGAAACAACTAAATGAATTATACCTTGACACACCTTCCTTTCATGGACAATTTGAAATTATATGCTTCTTCATCAGTAAAACTTAAGCAATTAGTTCACATAGTAGAACTACTTTATAAAGATATAAACATGAACTTTGGATTAGATAAATGCAGAACATTAAACATAAAGAAAGGTGCAATAGAGCTAATAGAATATAAAACAGAGCAGCAAGATACAGCACAACCGATGGATGAATCTGAAACATATACTTAAAAATCTGAGATATTAACAAAGAATATAGATCATATAGGGACAACTTTTGATAGAATTTACTTCAAGGCTTAAGAAAATCCATCAAACAAAGATCAATAGTGAAAATATAACAAAGGCAAAAACACCTTTGCTCTGCTCATATTAGTGTATTCTTTTGGCATAATATCTTGGTTCTGAAACCAATCTGGAAAATTTACAAAGAAAAATAAGAACTGAAGTGACAAATTTTAGAAAACACCATGTACACTCAAACGCACTTAGATTAACACAACCTAGAACAGAAGGAGCAAGAGGAATAACAGACATTTAAAAAAATTGCACAACAGTCAGATAACACTTCTAAGGATATATTCTTATTAACAAAAACAGAATTCAGCTCTCTATGTAAGCCTATGCAATTCTGATAAGCAGTACACACCACTAAACCTAAACAAAAGCATAACCCAGAAAAATTAAGAAAATCACTACAGAAAAAAAGTTAACCAATGGAAGAGCATAACCCTCCATGGAAGACATTCCCATGATATGAGCAAACTAGATGCTAATGAGGAAGTGCCAACTGCCTGGCTCCAAGTTGGAGGCGTCTACCCAGAAACAGAAGGATTCCTTGTGGCAATACAGGACTAGGTGGTTAACACAAGAAAACAAATGAACAAAAATACAAAATAAAAGACCAGAAATTAATGATGATAAATGCAGAGGTGCCAAGAGAAACCAGAAAAAATCCAGCACATTACAGGATCCCGCAGCAATTGAAATCAATCTGATTACTTACACAGACACAATCGAGTGGCAAATATCATTTACCAAAATCTTGCTTGATAACACAAATCCATAAAAGACACCATACCTTACTATTAATACAAGCCTGATTCAGTGTTCGAGTCAGAGTCGCACAATTTATATTACAGCCAATCCATTATTACAGATTGGGCAATCCATAATAACCACCTGGATATAATAATACAGGATAACGAAGCAAGAACAACTTATTTAATAGATATAGCCCTTCCAAACACATATAACATACAGAAATTAATAAATGAAAGGCAGCAGAAAAATGCTGAATTGAAAGAGGAAATCAAAAGACTATGGAACACGATCAGGGGATTCATTGTCCCATGAGTAATATCTACATCAGGAATAATCCCAAAGTCACTACACAACAACATTAAATGATAGGCCTAAACAGTGACATTTATTTGTATATTCAGAAAGCCACAATACTAAGTATCACTAGAAGAGTCCAAAAGTTCATAACAATTGAGAAATGAGTGTGCTTGGTTATTCCCATACCTCAGGTTTTACCAGCTTGAGCTGAGAAAAAAGTGGAAATGCAATAACAATAAAGATAAATAAGCAATATATATGGAGAACATGAGATGAAGAGTCCTTGAAAGTGAGTCCATAAGTTGAGGGAACGTTTTAGTGATGGGGAAAAGTGAATTTGAGTAATAACTGTTTCTGAACCTAATGGTGTGAGTTCTGAGGCTCCTGTACCTTCTTCCTGATGGCAGCAGTGAGAAGGGGGCATGACCTAGGTGGTGGAGGTCATGATAATAGATACTGCTTCCCTGCAACAACGTTCCATGTAGATGTGCTAAAAGGTGGGGAAGGCTTTACCCATGATGGACTGGACTGTATCCATTACTTTTTGTAGGATTTTCCATGCAGGGGCATTGGTATTTCCATAGCAGGCTGTGATGCAGCTGGTCAATCTACTCTCCGCCGCACATCTGTAAAAGGTTGTCAAAGTTTTAGATGTCATGCTGAATGCTGAATCTTCGCAAACACCTAAAGAAATAGAGGCACTGTCGTGCTTTCTTTGCAATTGCACTTAGGTGCTGGGCCCAGGACAGGTCCTCTGAAATGATAATAACAAGGAATTTAGAGATGCTGACTCTCTCCACTTCTGATCCTCGAATGAGGACTGGCTCATGTACCACTGGGTTCCTCCCCTGCAGTCAATAATCTGCTCCTTGGCCTTGCTGACATTAAGTAAGAGGTTGTCACAGAACCCTGTTAGCAGCTAATGGAGTAGCATCATTTAAGATTGCTCCACCCTGTTTACTTAATTGTCTCCTATCAGACTTTTATTTGAAACCTTATTATAGTACTTCAATACTGCCTTACTTTGGCTGGGAAAAGAACCAAAGCGTCTGCAAAAGAAAGAGAAACAGTAGATGAATCCCCAGTCACTTTAGATTCAATCAGTGACTTCCTTAAATGGCAAAAATCGGAATTTTCTGAGGAGTTTCAACGGCTTAACGACAAATTGGATTCAATTCAACAAACTTTATCTGAGCATGAGAACCGAATTCAGGAAAATACTGCGAAGCTGATGACACTTGAAGAGGACGTTGACGATACAATTAAACTCTGCAAAGAGTTATCTTTATCCAATGATAAAATGCTGAAAAGGATCATCAGTCTCGAAAATAGAAACAGGAGAAATAACTCGCGAATTCTGAGTCTTGAAGAATCAATTAAAGGCACTGACCCTACGAAGTTTTTTGCAAACTTTCTGAAACAGCTTTTTCCTGCTTTATTCACTTCCTAGCTGAAGCTTGATCAAGCATATCGCTCTCCGACTTCGAAGCCATTGTCGGCGGCGGCAAAACCCAAGTCAGTCATACTAAGCTTTCATGAATTTCGTATTAAGGACCTTTTAACTCACCATACCCGTCGACAAGGAATGATCGATTTCCAAAATTACAAGGTTAGATTTGTGGAAGTCTGTTCACCCGGAGTTATGGCTGATTGCATGAAATATAAAGAAGTTATGTCAGAATTTTACAGTAAAGGAGATAAACCATCCCTTCGGCTCCCCGCTCGTCTGAGTATTGTTTTGAAGAACGGATTGCGAAAAAGAATAAAGTCGGTTAAAGAAGCAAATGAGTTTCTGAAGGTTGAAGTCTAAAACTGTTATACTTCTTATTTGATCAATTTTTTTCTTCTGTTAATATGAATTTGAAATAAGGTTTCATTAAGCTTACATTTTGGCTGTTCATATATTGTTTTTTGGTTTTTTTTGATACTTTTTTTATTTTATCCCTTTTTGAGGCTTTATTTTAATACAGCTTTCTTTGAATTTGTTTAAACTGATCCTTTCATATTTTCGAATACTGAGTGATTTTTCTTTTTATGTTGTGTCTTGGTAGGGACATAATGACCTTGTAGGACCGCAGTTTTTCTGTCAACAGGATTTTTTGGGGAGGGAACTTAGTTCTTAGCTCGCTGACTGTCTATTGGTCAGCTTTCTCGCTTTGGGTGGAGAGGGGGGAGGGCCTATTTTTCTGTGGAAGCTGTGCTGGGTTGAATACATGTTTGTTTGTTTGAATACCTTACCTTACGGTTTGCTTCCTAGTTTTAATAACTTATGGCCAGATCTTCTAATTACATGTTGATTGGTATTTAAAATGGTTCGAAATATTAACTTACTTAGTTTGAATGTGAAAGGGCTGAATCACCCCATCAAAAGGATCAGAGTGTTTTCTTATATCAAAAAACTAAAAGCACGCATTATTTTCTTACAAGAAACACACATACGCAGCTGTGATAGCTTATGTTTATTTACTCAGTGGAAGGATATGCAGTTCCATTTTTCGTTTAATGCAAAATCATGTGGAGTTTTGATTTTTGTAGATAATACAGTTTCCTTTGTTCAGCATAAAGTTGTTTCAGACCCTAATGGTTGATTTGTTATTGTATCAGGGAGTTTAGAGAGTAAATTGATTGTTTTTGCTAATGTATATGCCCCCAATGTGGATGATCCAGGATTTTTTGAACGTCTATTTTCATTTTTGCCAGATTTGTGTACTTACTCCCTAGTGATGGGAGGAGATTTTAACTGCTGGTTAGATCCAGTATTTGATCGCTCATCTATTAAAACAGCCACACTTAATAAATCAGCTTTGTTTATCCAATCCTTTCTAACTAAATGTGGTATAGTTGTTGCTTGGCATTTTCTCCATCAGACGAACAGGGAGTATTCTTTTTTCTCCCATGTTCATCGTTCTTATACCAGGATTGATTATTTTTTTATTGATAGTCAAATGATTCCATTAGTTCGATCGATGGAATATAAAGAGACTGCTATTTCTGACCACTCTCCTGTATGTTTATCTTTAAATCTTCCTGGTCCTATCCCCATGAGTAGATTTTGGCGATTTAATTTAACTCTGTTATCCAATGAGGACTTTTTAAAATTTATGGACAATCAAATTACTCCTTTTTTGAAGAAATTACGTTGAAAGAGATGTCTAGTCTTATTATATGGGATACTTTTAAAGCATACATCCGGGGTCAAATTATTTCTTATATTGCAAACATCATTATAAAAGCCAACAAAGAGAGAAATGAACTAGCCAATCAGTTAAAACAGCTGGACCATAAATATGCTTCAGTACCTGATCCTGAAACATATAAAAGATTTATTGAAACTAAAATTAAATATGATCTTCTTTTAACATATCCAATTGAAAGCCAACTTTTAAAAGATAGACGTCAATTTTATATTCACAGAGATAAAACTGGTAAGCTACTGGCTAATCAATTGAAGCCATTTACAGCCAAGCTGCAAATTAAAGAAATACGTAAAATTAATGGGGACATGACAACTGACCACTTTGAAATTAATGACACTTTTAGGGCATTTTATTCTAAATTGTATAGTTCTGACTCTGTTAATGATAATATTGAATGAATAATTTTTTAGATCAATTAAATATTTCTAATCTTTCATTAAATGATTGTAGGCAATTGGATCAACCCACTTCTCAGGAGGCTCAGGCTATTTGAGAATTGCATTACGGGAAATCCCCAGTACCTGATGGACTCTCTGGAGAGTTTTATAAGGCTTTTTCCTCCTTGCTTATACCACACTCATGTTCTACCCTTACAGATTCCTTTAAGGTAGGTAGACTTCCGCAGTCTTTTTACGAAGCTTCCATTTCCCTCATTCTTGAAAAGAATAAGAATCCTACTGAATGTTCTTCGTATAGACCTATCTCTTTATTCAATTTTGATACTAAAATTTTATCTAAAGTGTTGGCTCGCAGACTTGAAAATATTATATCTTCTATAGTTTCGGATGATCAGACAGGATTTATTAAAAATCGATATTCCTATTTTAATATACAGCGTTTGTTAAATGTTATGTACTCTCCATCTAAGGAAATATCGGAATGTGTGATATCTTTGGATGCGGAGAAGGCTTTTGACAGAGTTGAATGGAACTTTCTATTTACATCCTTAGAAAAATTTAATTTTGGACCTAATTTTATTCATTGGATTAAATAACTTTATCTATCTCCCTCCGTTCTTACTAATTTTCAGAATTCTAAACCCTGTAAACTCCAACGTGGAACTAGACAAGTTTGCCCTTTGAGCCCTCTGCTTTTTGATTTGGTATTAGAGCCCTTAGCAATTGCTTTTTGAGAGTCTAAAGAGATTACTGGTATTTTAAGGAGAGGTACTATTCATAAAGAGTCACTCTATACTGATGACTTATTGCTTTTTATATCTAATGTTACAACCTCCTTACCATTTGTGTTCCATTTACTGACTAATTTTAGTCAGTTCTCAGGATATAAATTAAATTTACAGAAGAGTGAACTGTTTACTTTAAACAATTTAATACCAACTGATATTAACCTTCCTTTTAAAATTTTAAGAAAACAATTTACGTATTTAGGAGTAACAATTACTAAGAAATATAAAGACTTATTTCAGGAAAATGTTTTAAGTTTATTGAGTTATGTTAAAAAAAATTTCTAATTGGTCACCTCTCTCTTTATCACCGATTGGTCGAATCAATTCTATTAAGATGAATATCTTACCTAAATTTATATACTTTTTTCAAGCTGTGCCTGTTTTTATTCCGAAATCTTTTTTTGACTCTTTGGATTCAATTCTTTTTTCCTATATATGGAAGAATAAAAAACCTCGAATAAATAAAGCTCACCTTCAAAAAACCAAACAGAACGGAGGATTTGCCTTACCCAATTTTAGGTTATATTATTGGGCAGTTAATATACGTAATATTATGTTCTGGATATATTACATTAACCATGAGAATTGCCCTACATGGGTTTCTCAGGAAGTCAACTCTGCTATAAAATTTTCCATTATTTCTTTACTTGGATCTTCGCTTCCTTAATCTTTAAGTAAACTAATTGACAATGTGGTGGTTAAACATATATTGAGGATTTGATTACAGTTTAGAAAACATTTTGGTTTATTGAGATTCTCCCTCTCAAGTCCCATATTTTCTAAATTTTTTAAACCATCTTTAATTGGCTTATCTTATAATGAATGGGATAAATTGGGTATTAAACGATTTCAGGATTTGTTTGGTGGAGGAAATCTCTCTTCTCTTGTGCAACTTTCAACAAAATTTAACCTTTCCAACACTCATTTTTTCCAATACTTACAGATTAGAGATTTTTTAAGATCTCAATTACTTACATTTCCTACAAGTCCAGATAAGAACACAATAGATACAATTTTTAATCTGAAACCCTTTGATAACGCTTCAATATCTTACATTTACGGTCTGCTGTTGGGACTGAAGAAGTCCTTTTTTGATAAAATTGAAGGAGATTGGGAAAAGGATTTACAGATTTTCATATTTGTTGAGAGCTGGAAGATTATTTTAAAATTGATTAATTCTTCATCATTATGTGCTCGTCATTCTTTATTACAATTCAAAGTGGTACATAGAGTTCAGATGTCTAAAGACAAGCTTTTCCGTTTCTACGCAGATATTTCCCTTTACTGTGATAGATGTACTAATGGAGTGTCCACACTAACTCATATGTTTTGGACATGTCGGGGCCTTGAAAAATTCTGGAAAGGTGTATTTCAAACTCTTTCTGCACTTTTCAATGTCAGCTTTAAGCCCAATCCTTTGACTGCTTTGTTTGGTATTGTTGAGGATAGAGCTACAAAATTGAAGCCATCTAATTTGCTGGTATTGGCCTTTATGT
This sequence comes from Mobula birostris, assembly GCF_030028105.1. Taxonomy (NCBI): domain Eukaryota; kingdom Metazoa; phylum Chordata; class Chondrichthyes; order Myliobatiformes; family Myliobatidae; genus Mobula; species Mobula birostris. The sequence continues at coordinate 161,123,494 of NC_092375.1, forward strand.
CTCTTATGGCCAGGAGGGCGATCTTGCTCAAGTGGAAGGAGGCCGCCCCACCCATTCATGTTTAATGGCTATCTGATGTTATGTTGTGCCTTGATCTAGAGAAGATCTGTTGTTCGATTTCTGATTCTAAACATGATTTTCTAATGTTATGGGGACCCTTTCTGAGTTATTTTCATAATCTTTGAACTGTTATTAAAGTATGGATCTGAGCCATGATTATTATAATGCCATATGGTAAGGTATTCTTCTTTTTTTCTTTTTTTTTTTACCAACCAGCTCTTTTTGGTAGTGGGGTTAGTTTTTTTTTAATAAAATACAATTATTTTATTCTATTTCATTTTATAATTCAATCTTTTTTATACATGATTGATTTGGAATATGGGATACTGTGATCATATTACTGTGATATAAATGTAATGTAATTCGTATTATTTACTTGTATCCTTATTTGTATTCATGTAATTTATATAATATCAATAAAAATATTGAAAAAGAGGTTGTTGCTGTAGCAACATTCAACCAGATTTTCAATCTCCCTCCTAAATGCTGATTCATCACCACCTTTGATTCAGCCTGCGACAGTGGTGTCGTCAGCAAACTTAAATATGGCATTGGAGCTGTGCTTAAATATACAGTCATAAGTGTAAAGTGAGTAGAGCAAGGGGCTAATCACACAGACCCGCACCTGTGCTGATGGAGATTGTGGAGGAGATGTTGCTGACAAACCAAATTGACTGTGGTCTGCAAGTGAGGAAATCAAGGATGCAATTACACAAGGAGGCATTTAGGCCAAGGTGTGGAAGCTTATTGATTAGTTTTGAGGGGGGTGATAGTATTGAATGCTGAACTACATTCGATAAAGAGCATCCTGATGTATGTAAGCAGGCCATGATTTTCCAAATAAGCGATACTCCCCTCCTTCAGTATCCGCTGCATTAGCTTCCGTACAATTGACATGAGGCTCACTGACCCACAGCTACCTGGAATATCCCTGTTTCTTTTATGAATAAAGGCACATGTGCATAACATAACATGTGTGTTATTCCCCAAATACATCACATTTTTGGCCGCATTTTTAATATTTCCCATTATAGAACTATTTCTGAATCAAGGCTCCAGTTCAGCAACTCATGTCATAAATACAATATTTAGCAGTGCAATCCACAAATATCTCAAGCCCACTCCACAACACTATGTTGAAATGTCAGCCTTTCTTTGTGCACAGTTCTAGCCTGGAGACTGAATTGAAAACTTTTTCACGAATAGGCACTTGTCAGCAATAACAATAGCATTCAGAAAAACGCGATGCATACTCAGATCCTGTTGAAGGTTATAATTGAATCACAAAATTCTTATCATGTTGACTATCAATCACTCATGTTTGCTTATCTGATTAGGGCACCCTGCCTGCCATGGGCAGTAGTTAGAGGAAGCTGGAATATTCAAATGTTGAATCAAAGGATGGATTGGAGAACAAAAATCAGATTTGCTTAATGGCCATTCTCAGTTAGTTCTGCCTTCCTGACCACTCAGTCTCCCCGATCAGAGTTCTTTCCCTTCAAGGTCACCTTGGTGAATTTTCCAATATGGTTGTTATACCAGTGGGACATAAAACACTGGAAATCCAACATTTACCTGGATGCTGCCTGTACTAGAGGGCATATACTATCATGCAAAGTTGGACACACTTGGGTTGCTTTCTCAGAGGACTTAGGGGAGACTTAATAGAATTTTATAAAATTATAAGTGGCAAAGGTAAAGTAGACAACTGGTATCTTTTTCTCAAGGTCACAACATCTAATTCTAGGGGGCATTTAAGATGAGAGGGAAAAAAGTTCAAAAGAGTTGTGTGGAGCAATTTTTTTGCACAGAGAGTGATGGGCTTCTGGAGTGCACTCAGGGGTGATAGAGAAGGCAGATAAGATGAGACATTTAAGAGGCTCTTCAATAAGCTCATGAAGATGCAAAGAATGGAGGGATAGACTGTGTTCAGGCAGAAGGGATTAGTTTAATTAGCCATCATTAGGTTAATTTGTTCCACACAATACTGGGTCGATGGGTTTGTTCCTCTGCCGTGTTGTTCTACCTTTTGTGTTTGTGTCCATTTTCAGGACTGACATCATTAGATATTCGCTGTCTGAGAAACATCATACAATTGCAGCTTTCAAGATCTGAATCAGAATCGGGTTGATTACAATTAACATACGTATGTCATGAAATGTGTTGTTTTGTGGCAGCAGTGCAGTACAAGACATAAAAAAATACCAGAAGTTACAATAGAGAGAGAGAGAGAGAGAGAGAGAGAGAGAGAGAGGGTGAGAGACAGAGCAAAAGAGATCTGGTAACTCCTGTAACTCCTGCCCGATTATAGTAACAAGAAGAGGACATGTCCTGGATGGTGGGGGTACAACTTTTAAATAGGACAAACTTTTAAATTGGATTGCTCCATTTTTCTTAAATATGCTTGCAGTTGTGGCTGAATAAAGAGCCAGATGATCGAGGCTACTGAATGTCATAAGAGAAGGCTGCTCTTCTTGGCATTATGCATGGTATCAATGGAAACACGGACTAATCCAGTCCTGACGAAGGGTCTCAGCCCGAAACGTCGACTGTACCTCTTCCTAGAGATGCTGCCTGGCCTGCTGCATTCACCAGCAACTTTGATGTGTGTTGCTAATCTGGGTAGGTTTTGGTTTAAACCAAGAGCATAACTTCACACAGCTTCCAGCACTGTAAACTCCCAATGAAGTGGGGCCACCAGCATGTCCTCAGCTGACAACAGACAGTGGAAATGTCACCAGAAGGTGACTTTGTGTGGAAAGAAACCCCTGACCCAGGGAAATAGATGGGCTTAAGTTTGGTGGCATGAGGCAATTGGGCAAAGTTAGAGATGAGGCAAAAACAAGTGAGAACACCATTTATTTTCAGAGCATTTGGCAAGTCAGGCTTAGCTAGTACTTCCTCACTTCTGTTCGATAGCAAATTAAATACAGACCATGTCAACTGTTTATTCACTTCCATAGACACCGACTGACCTGTTGAGTTCCTCCAGCATTTTATGCATATTGCTTTAAATATGGCTTAGAGGAGTTTTCTAACCTGATTAATTACACTTTAATTGAGGGTGAAGGATAAATGGTCTAAACCCCTCTGTGCAGCCTTTGGATGACTTTCACTCAGAACACATTACCACCTCTTAAATCTGAAACTATGGTCCTGTGACCGTTTGGAAAGGTGAGGCCAAAAGCAGGACTTACCGCACAGCTGAGCTGCTGATCGACTCATATACAAAATGAGAAACAGCTGCTTGTGCTGTCTCACAAGGGTTTTCTTGGGAAATAGCACATGAAGAAAATGGAAATTATGGCACTTCACTAAGTGAAAAAAATTAATATATTACAGATGTCGAGAGACCCTTCTTTTGAATACAGGGAGAGGACTATTATTCAGTCCTCCGTTGAAAATCTCTGCATGTTATTTTGACAATTCCACCCCCACTTCAGCTCAGCCAGTATTTAAATCCTGATCCAACTTTTGGACCCAATAATACAAGCACATTTGTAGCAACCTCTCACCTTGTATGTTCTGTAAAGCTGAACCTATCCAAGCACTATGCCTTCCTTGCCCAAGTCCATTTTGCAGTACATCCCTGTACTTGTTGGCTTGTATTGGTTCAAAGGGCTGGAAGGGCCTTCTCCACACCGTGTCGTGAAATAAACACAGCAATAAACATAAAATCACTTCGGGCTAATCGTCTTCACTTTGTTCTGCTCTCAGCTACCTTTACCTACACCTCCCTCATTGACAAATGCCAGCAGTGTGCTGCTGGATTGAGTGACCTCAAGGACCCTGGTGGCCCATCACTTTTCAATGCTTTCTGACCTCCTTGGGCATTCACACCATCATTTCAGGATGCCTGAAGATGTCAGAAAGCACTGTCTAGTCCAGAGTTGACCAGATCTTGCTGGTCTCTCGGCCAGCTCTTGCTCACCGTGTCCTGAAGGCTGATGAGGGCAAGCAATTTCACTCCCCACCCAGATGGCAGTAACCCTACAGAAATAAAACAAGCTGCTTCTATTAACACAAATACTCTGCAGATGCTAGGGTCAGAGCCACACGCACAACACGCTGGAGGAACTCAGCAGGTCGGGCAGCATTCGTGGAAACGAACAATCAACGTTTCGGGCCGAGACCCTTCATCAGGACTGGAGGGGGCAGGGGCTCTATAAAGAAGGTGGGGGAAGGGTGGGAAGGAGAAGGCTGGTAGGTGCCAGGTGAAAAACCAGTAAGGGGAAAGAACAAGGGGTGGGGGAGGCGAAGCAGGGAGGGGATAGGCAGGAAAGGTCCTATAAAGCAGGTGGGGTGAGGTTCCGCCTCCTTCTACTACCCGTTGTGCTTTCCCCCATTCCTTCTTCACCTTTCCTGCCTATCCCCTCCCTGCTTCCCCTCCGCACCCCTTGATCTTTCCCCTTACTGGTTTTTCACCTGGCACCTACCCGCCTTCTCCTTCCCACCCTCCCCCCACCTTCTTTATAAGGCTCCTGCCTCCTCCCTCTTCAGTCCTGATGAAGGGTCTCGGCCCAAAACATTGACGGTTCGTTTCCACGGATGCTGCCCGACCTGCTGAGTTCCTCCAGCGTGTTGTGCGTGTTGCTTCTGTTAACAGAGGGTGGCATTTCGTAAAGGTGGGTGGGGTATTGTTTGTTGAGCGATCGAGCAACATATCTGGGAAATGACAGGTGCATGGTCAATTCCGGTAAACCATTATGAGTACCTTCAAATAAATCTTAGACAGCTATCAAGCTGCTGAGTTGTTGTAACATGTTAAATCTCTTGAGAAGTTCATGAAACATGCTTGACATACCGGTAACCTGTGCCATTAGACCAAAGTCACTGCCCACCATCTCTGCTGTCAGCTGAACTGATGCCAAAGGCTTATCCATCTGGCTCACCTCATCATCGGACTGGGGAGCAGGTTCAAACAGTAACCAGCTCTTAGATAATGCAGTGCAGAGAGGAAGGGCTCTGACAGGCTTTGACACAGGAAAGATGGGGACAGAACTTGTCTTCTCTCAAAACACTCACAGATTTTAACCATTTAAAAAAAATCTTACTTAGAGACACTTATATAGCCTAGTGTATATTAGCGTGACACAACACCAGCACCAGCGACTGGGGTTCAATTCCCACTGCTGTCTATAAGGACTTTGTACATTCTCCATGTGACCATATCAGTTTCCTCTGGGTGCTCCAGTTTCCTCCCACATTCCAAAGACGTGCAGTTAATAGGTTAATTAGTCACATTGGTCGCAGGCTTACTGGGCCAAAAGAACCTGTTACCATACTGCAGCTCTAACTAAATAAAATTAAAGCAAATTAAAAATAATAAGAAAAAAATTAAAACTTTGCAAGAAATGAAATATTTTTAAACTCAGGCTCTTCTCCAATGCCTGGAGGAAGTCCCATTGAAATCAACAGATCCTACACCCGGTCTGACACAAGTAGTTCCCTTCAGTACCATCAGATGCAGCCAGCGCAGCTCGACTGACTACATTCTGCAGAGCTGCCTGTAGCCATGGTCCATAAGCAAAGTAGCTGCCAAGCACTAAATTCTGCATCAGTACCGTGAGGAGCAAAGTTTGGGCAAAGTTCCTAAACTCAAAGTGGAATGAGAATATTGCTACAAAGCAGCTACTGCAGCCAGCTATAAAGATGATAGCATTTCTGGATGCGTGCCAAAGCTCTGTACTAATTCAGAGAAATAGCTGAGCAATTCATTCATACCACATTTCCAGTATTAAAACAGGATGAATTGCTAAGCTTTTTCTTTGAATTGTAGAATTTTGGAACACATCTCCCCAAGATTATGGTAAAATTCAGTTCACTGGATTGAAAATAGTGATTCAGGATTCAGGAACCATAGGTGTAGAGTTGAATTTCCTGCAACCCAGGCATTTTTCCTTACAGCCCTGACCTCAAAAAGTAGCCCTTAAAAGGTTGCAATGAAATATACCAGCTTCCTATTAACATACATAAAGTTCTAGAGGAGCTCAGCAAGTCAGGCAGCATCTACGGAGGAGAATATTTATTTATTTCGTGATACAGCTTGGTATCAGGCCCTTCCAGCCCAACAAACATGTGCTGCCCACTTACACCCATGTGATCAATTAACACACTAACATGCATGTCTTTGGAATGTGGGAGGAAACCAGAGCACCCAGAGGAAACCCACGTAGTTACAGGGAGAACGTACAATCTCCTTATGGACAGCAGCGGAATTGAAGCCGGGTTGCTGGCACAGTAATAGACTTACATTAACTGCTATGCTCAGTGCTGCCCAACCAAATAAAGACTCAAAATTTTGGGCCTGTGCTCAAGATTTCCAAAAGCAGCTTGCCTCAGCTGCTGGGGAAGTAACAACAATGATCAAATGTACCCTGTCAAATGTCTGATAGAATCTCCTGAGCAGAAGAGAGGTGCCTATGCAGGCTACTGAAGAAATGCACTCCTTGTGCAAAGGGAGATCACTGTGTGAGAGCGACGGGGTCTTGCCTGGAATTCTGGAAGCCCTATGCTGCAGCTAAGTGTCCCTTCTAAATCCACATGCAAAGCTTGCTTGTCACTTCTGAACCACAGTTAAGAGATCACGCAAATGACTGCTCAGCCATCAGAGTCCATGTCCGGGTCACCCTCACACTCAGCAGCCCAACCCCAGGGTCCCTGTAAGCTGGTCTCTGCTGAAACATGCCACCCGGCTGCTCACTTCTGCAATACAGGAATGAAAGCATATCCTCAAATGGTAAAGTGTGACATTAGCATTTGATGCTTCATTTTGCAGGACTTCACCGGAAACAAGCATTTTGTGACGGCACTAGCCAGCACTCCTCAGTAGCTGAAAGGATACATGTAATATTGTGGTGTGGTGCTTTAAATGAGATATTTCCTGATTCCAGAGCTGCTCAGATGAAAACAGAGCCATTTCATTTTGCAGAATTTCTTCTGGCATTTCCGGCCACTTATTTTTGATAGGGGCTGGTGGAATCTGTGAAAACTTTATGGAACATGGTGAATGACATTCCAGTTTGGGCTGCTCTAGATGAGGCTTGTTTTGGGGAGACTTGTGCAGCAACCTGACTGCACTTAGGGGAGAGATGTATCTGGCCCTTTAAATAACATCCAATTTGGATCTTACTGAAAGGTGGATCTTCTGCGAGTAAAAGGTATTAATTTCAGACAAATGTGTTTAAGAATCTTTCAGGAGATGAACCTTGGAGATTGCACATAGTTGAGCGCCAAGCTGGATGGAAGGAAAACCAATACAAGGGATCCATAAAACCTTGCACATATAAGGCAGCTCAGTGGTTCAGGTGCTGGTTTTACTTTCCTACAGAGCCAGTGACCCAGCTTCAGTTCTAACCTCTGAGTGGGTGCCTCTATGTTCACACATCTCCCTATGGCTGTGTGGGTTTACACCAGATGCTGCAGACTTCTGCCACATCCAAAAGAAATCTGGGTTGAATCAGAAAAAGAATCAGAACAATTTTATGATTACCGGGATATGCCATGAACCTTTTTGTTTTGGGGCAGTGGTAGAAAGTGGGCACGTGGCCAAGTGGTTAAAGCATTGGACTAGTGACCTGAAGCTCATGAGTTTGAGCCACAGCCAAGGCAACGTGTTGTGTCCATGAGCAAGGCACTTAATCACACATTGCTCTGCAACAACACTGGTGCCAAGCTGTATGGGTCCTAATGCCCTTCCCTTGGACAACATTGGTGTCGTGGAGAGGGGAGACTTGCAGCATGGGCAACTGCTGGTCTTCCATAAAAGCTTGCCCAGGCCTGTGCCCTGGAGAATGAAGACTTTCCACGCACAGATCCATGGTCTCGCAAGACTAACAGATGCATTATATAGGAAAGGAAAGGTACGTCGCATCCGGAGTTCCTCCGGTTAGTGGATGATTTCCCTCCACGCTTCTCTGACATAGTGGGGAACTGCGTACGAGGCAAGTTACAGTCAGTGGTTTGCCATTGCCTTCTGCCTAGTGAATTTCCAAAGAGATCACCAGCTCATAACCCAACATGGATGGAAAGCGTGCAGGGGAGCCGGCTGGATTCCAACTCGGGACTTTCGTCCCAAAGTTCAACGCTGATGCTGCTATGCCACCAGCCGATTTACAGAGTAATAATTCTTTTAAAAATTCAATGAGGTACAATTATGAACAAATATTTAAATAAATACATGGGTGGCTGGCTGGATGGTTAGATAGATAGATAATCAGTAAGTAAATAGTGCAAAAAGAACAAAATAGAAAGGTAGAGTTCGTAAGTTCATGGACATTTCAGATAGCTGATGACTTGCTGGTTAATCGGCCACTATGTACATGAGTGGTAGAATCTGGGGGTGGGGGGAGATGCCGGGGACGTGGAGAGAATAAAATGAGATTCATGTAAGATCGGTGTAAATGGTGAATTAATAATCAGCATGGACTCGGTGGAGTGAAGGACCTTGCTTTTCTGTTGTATGGCACTATAATCAAATCATATTAATAGCCAGCATTAACTTTGCCAGAAAGGTGCGCACAATTTGTTAATGTGGCCTTTGTTCACACAATGCCATGCTTATTTCCATGGTACACACTAAATTCTCACTGTATGACTAATACAATTGAAAAACTGGACCAGAGGAAGGAATAAAACAAGTCTCAAATCACCAGTTTTAAAGCACAAAGCTGCTATAGTTGAAGGCTATTCTAAGAAAAACCAGAATGAGGAACGGAGGGAAAAATTGAGTATGAAGAGAAATCTGTTGAATTAATGGGATGGTATTAGATTCGAGGAAAATGAACAAGTGTACAATCCAACTGTGAGATACTACAATATCACATTTATGTGATTTACACCAAGCTTCATAAACTGAAACCTAGTTTGTTCTTTAGATCTGCCTGTGGTGACAGAATGGGTTGAAAGCCAAGTGCCAGTCCAAAACACAAAAACAGCATTCCTGAGGATGTGTTCAAGGAACTAAATGGACACTGGGAACAGGGATAATGAAAAGATGGACTCCATGTTCATTGTATTTATCCAATCCACTTCCTCAGAGGAGTTTTCTTGGATACAATGAATCAGCCTTCCATTCAGCCATTTGATCTAAGAGAACTTCTGAAAACTTAGCATATCCAATGGTCCACCCATCCACCACAACTATCCCCCCTTTCTCTCACCAATGGAAAACAAACTTCTCTTTTAAGTAGCAACTGTGCCACTGACCTTTCACTCCCTGGTGCCTAACCTGGCATGTAAAAGGAATAAGTACTGCCCTTCTCTGTGGACAGAAGTATGGCCCTCCAACCCCTGGAAAAAAAGACTTGCATTGATAATAACATCACTTATAACACCTCAAAGGCCTTTACAGACCAATAAAGAATTTTTAGGGTTGTACTATCACCTGAAGATGCAGGTGGAGCCTTGAATAAACAATTCTTTCAAAAGACACTGACTGACAGTGCAACACTACAGCATTGTCGTTGGCTGCTGGTTTCATGCAACATGAGACTGACACTGCAGTGTCCAATGGTTCTTGACTCAGAAACAAGAGAGCTACTAAGAGTCAGCAGCTAAAGCTTTGGAATTAAAAATTCTATCACCTAACACAACAATTTCGTAATTAATTTTCACCAAATATCTAACCTCCAAAGATAGTCATAAGACATACTTAGGAGCAAATAGGGTATTTCACATTCTGCTCTGCCATTTGATCATGGCTAACTTATTTTCCCTCTCAACCCCAATCTCCTGCCTTCTCCCTATAGCCTTTGGTGGCCTTACTAATCAAGAACCTATGAATTTCCTCTTTGAATGTCCCCAATGCCGTCTGTGGCAATGAATTCCACAGAATCACCACCCTCTGAAGAAAGGGTATAGTGATGAATAAACTGTGAATAAACAAGGTCTGTGTGGCCATTACCTTTGAGGAGTTAGTGCTTGCCAATGACCTGAGGGTTCATTATCCCATGTGTGAGTGATATCCCCAATTTTCCTCTGACTGGCTGGACTATTGCATTGATTTTCACACTGCCTCCCAACCCCAATCACATACTCAACTCCCCATTACTCATCCAATCAACCTAAATACCAATTTAGTATTCCCACCTCCAACTCCTCCAAGTCAGACATGAGGCTATAGATATTCCTTGTCTCTCCAACCCCAATCACATATCCAACCTCTCCTCAACTTCTTGATTCATTATCTGCCCACCCACCTGACCCCACAGCACTCCAATTGCGTCAGCTTCCATGATCCCCCATTAGGTGGATGTGGCTTCTTAAAATCCAACACATACATGCAGCAATGTAATATTACCTGCTGCAGCTCCACCCAGATTCCCCTCACCCAACCACTCTCCCTCTGGCTCTCAATGCATTGCTACCTGCTTTTATCTCTGAAATGGCAGAGACAGCAGAAGAATTGTCCTGGATCACAAGTGTACTAGGCCTGTTCTATCAAACTTGGTGCCTTGGAACAGTAAAAAAAAATTTGCTGTCTAGGGGTGTCATACACACTGCCTCAGCAACTTCTCACCACAGTAGAAGATCCAACATTTTTCACCTTTCCTGCCAAGCACAATATGATAAGGTTCTAATCTACATTAAACCGTGTTCAAATTCAATGAGTACTTGAAATCTAAGGCAATCTAAAATGTTTACTGGTGGGTATGAGCTGCAAGGAGAGGTTGGGCAAATTTGGGCTGTTTTCTCTGGATCATCAGAGGCTGCAAGGAGAACTGGCAGAAGTTTATACAATTACTAGAGGCAGCATAGACAGGGCAGATAGTCAGCTCCTTTTCCCCAAGGTAGTAATCTCAAATACTAGAGGACATGCATTCTAGGGGAAAGGGGGAAACTTTAAAAATGATGTGGGGGGGAGGCAAGCTTTCTTTTAAACAAAGGGTAGTAGGTGCCTGAAACAGACAGTTTGCGGTAATGGTAGAAGTAGGTAATATAGTGATGTTTAAGGGGTTGTTGGATAGACACATGAATGGCAGGGAATAGAAGGACATGTACAAGCAGAAGAAATCTAGTTTAATTCGGTATCATGTTCAGTGCATGTATCATGGCATGTTCCTGTCCTGTATTATTCTATGTTCTAAAATCAACAAGTTTGTTTATTTTCTGGTACTACTGAGCATGTATCGATTCCTGTAGTCTTGGTTTCTACTTTAGTTTATTTTCCAAGCTTAGCACAATGCTCTGTTACCCTTCTTTGAGATGCTACAAGTTAACTTGAAGACCTGCTTGTGACTATGTGTTCCTTTGATATGGCTCTTCTATTTCCCACTTGTACGAAGAAATAACAAATCCACAACACTACTAAGGTTTAAGGAAAAATTAACAAGATGCATTGCTCAACTTTTTCCAAAAAGAATAAGCTACCCAACAATAAATCCCTCGTTGCTCTGAATAGGAATGTTGTCCTACACTCAAAACACACACGGTTAATTGTACAAAAGCTCTTCTCGTGGTCCACGTTGGTTTGTTTAAAGTGGCTGCATTGGAATGTCACTGCTACATTGTACATATCAATCAGGCACCTTGCCAGAGCTTGCCAGTGCTGGCAGAAGGAAGAGCAGACTACTCCGATACTTATCCAAACAACTGGTCCAAGGTCAGTGAAGGAGCCTCCAGTGTGACAGCAGTGAACCAATGTGCCTGACTTTAGTGTGAGCCAAGGAGAACTTTGGTTTTTCCTGGTCCTGCAAACCTAAACACTGAAAAACTCCCGGGCTTTTTATAACAAGGCAGAAATAATTTTGGGCTTCATTAATAAAGATGGAGGACAACTTGTGAACCTTTATAAAACACTGGCCCAGCCTCTGAAGTATTGAGTTCAGTTCTGGTTGCCTCATTATGGGGGGATGTGAACACTTTGGAAAAGATCCAGAAAAAGTTTAGAAGAATGTTTCCTAGGACAAGGGACAACAGTAAGAAAGACAGACTAGCAAGCCTGGGACTGTTTTCTTTGGTAAAGAAATGGCAGAGAGGAGATATGCCTTAAGTATATATAGTGATGAAGGGACTGTACAGAGAGGATACTGGGAGGCTTATCCCATTTCAGGTGGGTTTTAGGTCCAGAGCTCACAGGTATAAAAAAGAAAAGAAAATTAAGAGTGACCTTAGAAAAATGATTTTGCTTTTTTTACACAGCATGTGCATATAATCTGGAATACTCTGTCTGCACTTTGGTGTTCAAAACAATAGCAGAAGTACATGGTAGAGAAAAGTCTACAAGAATACAGTGATTGGTCCAGTGGATGGAATTGAGAACTGCTTTGATAAAGACCCAGCATTGGCATAATGGTCTATACAACCATCTTCAGTAATAATTCCCTGATGCAGTGCCCTCCTTCTCAAAGTAGGGATACATCAATTTATATTCCAATCTTGAATTTACAATCCAATCGGAGCAGCAATCTTCATTCTCCTGGAGACTATTACAAACTTAAAATGGCTGATAACAAAACATCTGCCTTGTTTCTGGCACAGATAGTAGATGTTGATACAAGTATTTGGAAACTTTTCCATCTTCTCCTCCAAATTTACCTGCCTTTGTTTTTTTTTATGTGTCTCATTTCCTTTCATTGGTCACGGATTTGTATGCACACATGACACCCACTTACTAGACCATGCTGGTTTTAATCATGGAGTCACTGCAGGTGGGAGTACTCAATTTGTTCCCTACTTCCATGCAAGATGTAGCATGGGTCATCCAGAACCACTGTTCTGACACTGGACTTGCAACTTTGTCCAGGAGAAGAGCATGAACAACCTGAGTTCAGAGACTGGGTAGCATTCGCTCAAGTTCAAATTCAAGTTTAATTATCATTCAGCCATATATGAATATAGACAAACAAAACAGCATTCCTCCAGGGCCGAGGTGCTAAACCCATTACCAACAGCACACAGCACACTCCAGATAGTGCATAGCACATATAGCACATATGATTTTGATTTCAAAAATATATGGAGCCACAAAGAAAAAAAAGCCTTGGTTAGTTGCCTTTTCTCGCTGTGTATCCCTGCTCCCAAATTACCCTAGATGGTCCACAAGACATTTACCCTTTCATGTCTGCTTGAGCATTACCCATCCCCTTCCTTCCTGTTATTCTTCAGCTCCGCCCTGCGTTCTCCCTTTCAATTCCACTTGTGTGGCATCCTGTGGAATCTCCACCTGTTGGATGCACTCCGGATTATCCCACAGCCTCTGCTCTTCTGCCTGCCACACGCTACCGCAGATCCCTACGCGTACTTTGCTCTCGCTTCACTATGCCTTCCGCGCACATTCATGCTTCACCCAACATTGTTGACCTAACTCGTCACCCTGTACCCCTTTACACTTGGCACTCCACTTCCAATCATCATGTGGGCAATCATTTGTGATTATTTGCCCTTCGCAGTGCCCATTCCCACTCTTGGTTCACCCACCACGGTCTGCAAGACCTTTACTCTTTCAAATCCACCCTGCCTTCTCGCTTTCCAGCCTGTTTTAGCCTCACCCTGCATTTCCCTTTCAGCTCCACTTGAGCTACATCCTATTGGGTTGCATCCAGTCTGCTAAATCAGCTCCAGATTATTCCACAGCCACAGTTTTTTTTCTTGTCATCCACCACCTCTGTACCCTACACATAGTTCATTCTGCTTTCTTGGCTTGTTCATTCTTCCCCAATCATTACATGGTTGATCTCTAACTCCTTACTTAGTTGCCCCTTCACTCTGTCCATTCCTAATCTGGATTCATTCATCCTTCTGTGTACACTAGAGCAGCACCCCTGCCCTCTCGCTTTCTGGCCCACTTCAGCTTCACCATCCCTTATCTCTTTCTGGTCCACTTCAGCCCCACCCTGTGCTCTCCGTTTCAGGCACGTTTATGTGATACCCTGTGGAGCCTGCACCCGTTAAGTCTGCTCCCGGTTACCCTGCCACCTCTGCCCTTCTCTCTGCCACCCGCAACCTCCGTGTCCTACACATGGTTCGCTCTGCCTTCCTGGCTTGTTCATACTTCACCAGTCACCCAGCAACCGATCACCGTTACGCCTTCCTTAATCAGTTGCCCCTTTGCTCTGTTCTTTCCTGCTCCTGGTTCACCCTACACAGTCTGTGAGGCCCTTTCCCTTTCAGATCCAGTTCAACTCCATTCTGGCAGGTCCACATCCGCACTCAGTTTGCCAAACCCATCCTCAACGTTGTGAGTGTTACTCAGACTAAAATCTGAAGAGGTCCTCAATTCTGATGGTACTTGCAGCTTCTGACAAATTAGAAATAAGTGGGAGTATTAAGCAATTTGCACAAAGAAAATGTGAAGTCAAATCATTTCAGTAGTAAAGGATGACTTCTGAATCCAGTAATTGTATTTTGTTCATCTCGTTATGTTTTCTTATGCTTAGCAAATATTGAAGATTGTGTTGTTACAATTTTGATTGTTGAATTGTTTGCTTGTTATAAAAATGCTATTATACTTCTGCTCTCTCCTTCACACAGGTTTACTGCAGCAATTTATGCAATCTACTTATCATGCATTTGCAAGGTAGTGAATCATCAAAACTTACATAAAAATTTTAATAAGCCACAAAAAATAATTACATTTATAAATAAGTCAACACATTAGTAATGGCAGGTACAGTCTATCTATATAACTGCAATGAATATATTAATTGACTATTCTTTATCATGCTTGGTTGAATCAGACATAAGGAACACAGCTTGGAGTAGACAGAGCAGATGGTCAGCTGCATGAGAAAAATGTACATGGGATGTTGGCATACCTACTGCCGGAACAATTTCCAACGTAACTACGGGATCATCTGCCTTCAGCAACATCTTCCTTCTGGCAGACACCAGGAGACCATCTGTATTCTGGCTTGCTGAAACAATCAGCATTTCTGGATTATTACTCTCTTGAGACTGGAGCCATTTTTGTGAAATTTCCAGAAAATATACCATTAGATTTACATTGCCCATATTCTGTAAACATTCTGTCTCCCACTCTCCCAATATCATTCTTTTTTCTGCTCACCTCATTCTGCTGCTGGAGACTGGGTGGCAAATATGAAACCTCAAAGCACACTAGGATTGGGAGAAGGGCTAGGACTGGGGAATTTGGGGATTTCTGGGAAGTTAAGGTAATTTTATATCTCAAACTGAATCCTTGTTCATTTTTAACCTCCACTGTTAATCAAAGTAGTTGGCAAAAGATGGCTTGGGATCTAGGGCTGAGAAGTGGTGGGAGGGAGAGTGGAAGTTAGCAAAAGGTTGCCACCGTCATCCTCTCAAGGGGGTAGGTGATCAGTGAGAGTTTATAAAAATCAACTCACACAAAATACTGGAGGAACTCAGCTAGTCAGGCAGCACCTATGCAAGTGAATAAACAGTTGATGTTTCAGCCGGCACCCTTCTTCAGGACTGTTTTGAAGACATCACAGTTTTTCTTTCAACAGGTTTTGGGGATCCCTGCTGACAAATTCCTGGACTACAATCCCATTGATGTCTTTTTACACCTTTTTATTTCAGATGCGATTCTGCAGCTGTTAGAGCATGTTATCTACATTTTGGTGGTGTGATTTTGGCCTGATCAAGTGATCTGGTGCTTTGCTGCCTCCGAGAGGTTTCCATGAGGCTGTGACCAAAACGTGCAGCTTGGAGGCCAGGAAGGCTGGAGATGAGCCCTGGGCCCATGATCGACCTCGTCTCTCACTCAACTTGCCGACTAAACCGCCAAGGAAGATGGAAATCATCGAGGAGCGTGTACAAGGTGACAGCATGTTCAGTGCCATCTACCAGCCTCTCGCTCACTGCTGCTGGAGAAGGTGTCTGCATTTGGTAGTCGCTCGCTCGCTGCTCCCAAGGGAAAGTCCTTGCCTTCAAGCGATCTCTCTCTCCTGAGGAAAAGTCCTTGCCTTCAAGTGATCTCTCTCTCCCGAGGGAAAGTCCTTGCCTTCAAGCGAACTCTCTCTCGATGATGTCGGTGCCAGAGCAAGATTAATCAACACAGATTGTAGATGTAGACTTTAATTCTGTTTTTATGATATATTCCATTTCTATTTCTAGATCTAGCTGTTTTTTCATTACTACTATTGGGTGATTTTTGAATCAGGTAGCCTGCAGATAATGAACACTGAGCTGAACTGTACTGAAATGTGCCTTTTCTGTTTTATATTCTGTGTTCTTGATTGCTTTTTTTGTTGCCGCTTGTGCGACGTTTTTCCACGTAGTGGGAGGAGGGTTTGATGCTGGATGGTTTTCCTTGAACAGGTTGGTTCCATGTTTCTTCTTTGTTTTGTAACTCTCATTGGGGAAGATGAATTTTAGCATAAATACTTTGATAATAAATGTATTTTGGTCTTTGAACTTTGAGTTCCTGGGATAATCAGCAAATTGGATTTACTCCACCTCATGTAATACTCAACACCTCTTTCCTCCTCCCCACCCCGGCCCACTGCCATGTCCAAACTGCATCTTCCCAACCTAATCCTGCAATCCCATCGCTCACACTTGCTGCTTTCCCACCCAACATGTCTGTAAATCTGCCTGAGTGCTGGCTAGGAAGCTTCTTACAGAATCCAAAAGATAGCCTGAGGTTAATGTTTATGGGCTATCCAGAAAATCCACAATCCAAACCTACCCTGCCAAAAAATTCTCTCTTGTGCTTTCTTCCTGGCGCAGATAACCAGCAGAACTACGTTAGCTACAGAAACTAGGTAAAGCAGCCAACATAGTCAAAGACTCCACCAACACAATCCAGCCCCAAGACATTCTTACTTCTCCCCACTCCAATCAGGCAGCAGATACAAAAGCCTGAAAACACTTACTACAATCCAACAGGTATAAGCCTATTGATTGAACCTCTTGTACAATAAGATGGACTCTTGACTTCACAGTCTAACTTATTGTGGATTTGTAGATTACTGTCCATTGCAATATACTTCCTCCATATCTGTTCACACTTTATTCTGCATTCTATCATTGCTTTCCCTTGTACTACCTCTTGTGCTCTGAAATGATCTATATGGATGACATGCAAAGTTATTCACTGTAAGTCATATCAATAACAAACCAATTTACCTTTTTTTTTCATCTGTGACCACAGCTTCAACTGTTTGAAGCCATTAAGGCTTTTCTTACTTTGGTGAGAATCTGTGAGCTTCATGTGAGCAGGGAACTTCAATCTGACATTAAACTAGTCTGAATCTGTGCTGTAATGATGGTACTGGGCTATGGTGTGGCATGTATGGGTTTGTTCATTTCTGGTTTCCAGAAATTTCAAGCAATGGTTTCTCTTCAGGAAGATGGGCAGTATGGCAATTGCTGTTGTGTTGTCTTGGTTAAGACAAGGTTGAATGGGGGCAAAAATCTGGAACTGAGAATCAGGAGGTTAAAGCCTGGTTTAGATGTGGAGGGATTTGGGGGCTTCATTGAAGAGAAGAGGGAAGATTTGTTTCATGATACATTGTTTTATTTTTGTTCATTCTCACCTCTCTTACACACATGAAATAGGGTTTTACCTAAACTTCCAATTAAATTGCATCAATGGATTGGGAGATAGTCCAAAACAATTTGTTAGCCTAACTCAGCACAAATTCCTTCTGTCTCCAATACTCTTCCAATAATGTTAATGTACTAAAATATGATCAACTCCATAGACTGTTCTGATGCTAAACAAACTGCGAAAATAATGTTTGGCCAAATTTGTCCATTTTATCTATCGGGTGTCACAGACTGAGATCTGCACCAGCTTATTCCCAGTGATGAGTTTCCAGTGAACAGAAATACAGAGTAGGTGCTATAGGTTCAGCATCAGCTGGGGGTCAAATGTCATGCCAGGGCTATCAACGCACAATTGTCCACATAATCTTAGCCCACAGCTGGAACCTCAGCTTCCTCATCGGGAGACCACAGTCAGTGTGGATCAGTAATAACATCTCCATCTCGCTGACAACCAACATAAGTGCACTTCAAGAATGTGTGCTTTGCCTACTGCTCTACTCTCTCTAGACTCATGATTGTGTAGCTAATGCCATCCATAGATTTTCCATTGACAACACTGTTGTTAGCCAAACCTCCGATGGCGACAAGGCAGTGTACAGAAGTGATGTAGATCGACTGGTTGAGTGGTGTTGTAACAACAACCTCGCCCTGATTATGTGAGGAACCAAGGAACTGATTGTGGACTTCAAGAAGAAGAAGAAGTGGGGAGAGCACACAACCTTCCTCATTAGGGGGTCAGTAGTGGAAAGGATGAGCTGCTTTAAGCTGCAGGGCGTCAATGTCATTGTGTAATCATGAAGAAGGCATGCCTGTGGCTCTATTTCATTAGGAGCTCGAGAAAATTTGGTATGTCACCAGAGACTCCTGCAAATTTCTATAGATGTACCACGGAGAGCATTCTGAATGGTTGCATCACAGGCTGGAATGGAGGCTCCAAATCAAGAGGCAGCCAAGGGTTATCAACTCAACCAATTCAATCATGGGGACAATACTCCCCACCATCGATGACTTCTTCAGGAGACTTACTTACTTACTTACTACTCATTATGCCTGCTGGTGTTTAGGGCAGCATTTAATGTCCTCCTTCTCTGTATCTCTGTCTGTCCTTGGCCACAGGGCTTCCTTCATCATGCCAGTAGCTTCCACTAGATTTTTACTACTGTCAGCCATGCAATTCCCAAGTGAAGACTCGGGAATACTGTCACACACAGATGTAGATGGATACTTCATTGCTCTTTCTATTACTGTTTTGTTTGATCAGTCAGAGTTGTTGGCCCTGAGCTGAACCTCCAAACCTGGAGGACCAGTGGACCACTGTTAGTCTAGCCTCTACCCTTTGACCTTTCTGGCATGGTTAAGCCTTCCAAGAGCCAGAGCATAAAGTCCTAACTACTTCTAGCATAGCTCTCCAGGTCATTGAGGCATGCAAGCCTCCAAACCCAGACAAAGTTGTGGTCCTCTTGGAAGATCTTCAAGAGATGGCGCTTCCAAAAGGTTACATCCATCACTAAAGACTCACAGCATCGGAGAGATTCCCTTTTCTCATTACTGTTCATCAGGAAGGAGGTAGGGAGCCTAAAGACCTATACTCAAAAGTTCAGAAGCGGCTTTTTACCCACTGCCACCAGATTTCTGAACAGCCCACAAACCCATGAACACTGCCCTATCATCCCTTCGTGTTGCACTATTTATTTATTGTGTAATTGATGGTCATTTTATGTCTGTATAGCTACTGCAAAACAATGAAGATAAATCTGATCCTGATGCAGTCACCTAATGGGCAGAAAGTCATTGGACTTGGCCTAGCTGTAATGCTTAAATTCATCAAGAACCTCTTTGATTCCAGCTCTGTTCTGCATGAAAATAAAACGTTGATACATATAGGCCATTTACAGGCCATTAAATTTCATCAGCTAGCCATAAACACAAGAGATTCTGCAAATCTTGGAGTCTGGAGCAGCACACACAAAATGCAGGAGGAACTCAGCAGGTCAGGCAGCATCTATGGACATTATATCAGCAGTCGACATTTCAGACCAAGACCCTTCATCAAGAATGGAAAGGAAAGGAGAGGAAGCCAGAATAAGAAGGATAGGGGAGGGAAGGAGTACAAGCTAGAAGGTGATAGGTGAAGCCAGATGAGTGCTGGGAGGTGATAGGTGGAAAAAGGTAAAGTGCTGGAGAAGGAATCTGATAGGAAAGAAAGGGATGAAAGGGAAGGAGGAGGAGCATCGGGGGAGGTACTATGGAGGGGAGGAGAATAGAAGAGGTAAGAGGGCCCAAAGTGGGGAATTGAAGAAGAGGGAAGGAGGAAAGAGAAAAAATTACCAAAAGTTGGAGAAATCGATATTCATGCCATCAGGTTGGAAGCTATCCAGCTGGAATATGAAGTGTTGCTTCTTCAACCTGAGTGTGACCCAATCACGGAAACAGATGAGTTCATGGAACCATATCATTAGCTAAATTAGTTTGACAGAACATTTTGGACTGAAGGAGCCTGTTCATGTGCTATTCTGTATTTGATGTTTGTATAAAATATCTATCTTCATTCAAATTCGTATTATTCCATGTGTTTTTATTAACAAGTTTTTGTACTTTACTGACCAAAACCCAACCACCGTTATCAGCCTGTGTGCTGCCTTAAGTCAGTTATTTTATTTGTCATTTAGCACCCTTTGCTGGTAGTTTTGTATAGCAGTCATTTAGGTCATGTGATCTGTGTCTCTAGTTGATCACATCATCAGTAGACGTCGAGACAGCTCTCCATGTAGAGTTGAGGGAGAACTTGTGCCTTTTCATTTGACATCATCCTGATATTCAGGTCTCTGAAAGCTTTGTCAGTATGTAAAAGTAATCTCTGGGTTTATTAGTTATTGATGTATATGCATATTTCCACAAATCAGAGATATTTGAATGATTTGTGTGCAGATAAAATACAGATGGAATATTCATACAGGCCATATGTTCTGGTTAACCTGTAATGAGAAAATGTGCATAAGATACATTGTATGTAGCAACATCTTGCTTACAACTAGCCTATCTTTATAATATATTTGGAACTTATTTGTATACAGTATCTTGTGTATTATTTTCTATAATTTGTGGTATACTTAATGCTTGCCTTTTACTTAACCATAATGGGAATTTGGACACCTTTTGATTGTATGTTTTTCTTTCTGTCAGTTTTACGCTACCGCCAGTTGCTACATTAAAGAAAGTCAACTTGGAACGTCTTTGTCAGTGTGGTAATTGGGGATGGAGTTTATCTGCCTGTCAATTCATGCAAGGCGTGTGAAGAGGACAGGACAGTCTGTGCATGCTAGCCAGTGCCCCATTTCAGCTGCACAATGCAAGATTTTAAATTGTTGCACTCAACTGGTGTCTAAATCTCCAAGGTGGGCTTATTCTTTTAATACTTTATTGTGAAAGAACCAGTCAAATTTCTGGGATTAATGGAAGATTAGATCTTATTTTGAACATGTTCACAGTAATTTAACTTGACATCACTCTTTACTGCATTTCATCACGTGTGCAGTCAGCTCAGCTCAGCCAATGCTTATTAGAGTGAAATGATGCCACAGAACAGAGCCTCCCGTACACTAACATGGAGAGCTTAAAGCAGTATTTAGAAAGAGAGCCAAACTAGATTACTTTGGTTTAATTTTCAACTTACCACACTGATCCAGTTTGGAAATAACTTGCTTTTTTTTCCAGGTATTATTGTCTTCATGCACTGTGGTAGCTGGGAACAATTAATGTTGTACTTCTTCATTTCTGCGTGTCTCTTGAGACAGTCCCATCACAGTTTTCAGTTGCCATGGCGGACAGTAGTGGGAGCTGCACTGGGTGTCATGGTTAATTGCAGCAGAGAAACGACAGAGGTGTTCATTTTTAAAACGTTGATGATAATGAGAGAGCAAAGAGTCCCTGTCACATTGTTTTCTCAGATGCAAACAGAAGCAGTTTCTGCTGACAGAAATAAAAGTTCTTGCTAGCTGGAGAATTAGGATGCATCATTTCTCAGCTAAAGAGTAGTTTAATCTCATAAACCTACTTTGAAAAAAATATGCACACAAACAAACAATGGGAAATTACATTGTCAGAGAATGTGCTATGGATGGTTGCTTATGTAATAAGCTTTAGCATCCGCTAACCATTGGAAGGTGGCTGCAGTAATGCAATCCATTGCAGAATATGCATCAGCTGTACAGACCCTTTGGTGGAATGACATCTGCAACAGTGAATTTTTATTCTTCCATAGATATTCAAACTACTATCATGGTGAAGGGTCTCAGCCCGAAATGTCGACTGTACTTTTTTCCATAGATGCTGCCTGGCCTGCTGAGTTCCTCCATGTTTTTGTGTGTGGGTCATAGTAATTTAATTGACCAGTTTGAAAACTTTGTTAGTAAGTTACAGAACAGACCTGATGGGCCGAATTGCCTAATTCTGCTTCTATGTCTTATAGTCTTATGGTTACAAATATTCTACAGACAAAGCCTTGCTAATTTTGTGGATCCACCATGATATGTCTATGCCGGTACTTGTGCCATATTGAGAGTCAAGGCACCATGTTGCCATCCCAGGAATGGAAACTAACTCTTCTCCAGTCAACTTCCTGGATTATCTTTGCCAAAAGTACTGTGCATTGGGATGCTTATGGAATAACAACATGAGTAGGTTCTACTGCGGCATGGCTGGTGTGTAATGGTGTGGGAACTGGAGATATCATGTGGCAGGAAGTTATCAATGGAACCTAACATTGCTCACTGGTAGCATTCATTAAAGTAACAAAGTAATGTTTTTCATAGTGGTATCATCCTTGGTTCAGTGGTAGGTTCAAGCCTACTTCAGGGACCTCAATAGAAATGTCACATTGATAAGAACTTCACTTTCAATGTTGTTATTAAGTTAAGGCTCCATCTGATCTCTGATGGACATAAAACAGTGGCTGGGAAGAAGCAGAATCAACAATCATCCATCAACCAACAGAGAAAGGCAAAGCAACACGCATAAAATGCTGGAGGAACTCAGCAGGTCAGGCAGCATCTATGGAGAGAAGTAAGCAATCAATTTTTTGAGCCAAGACCCTCAGTTGGGATTGGGAGGGAAGGTGGCAGAACCCAAGATAAAAAGATGGGGAAGGGGGAGGGAGTACAAGCTGGCAAGTAATAGGTGAGATCTGGTCGGGGGGAGATGGGTGTTGAGGAAGGGAGATGATGTGAGAAGCAGGGAGGTGATAGATGGAAGAGGTAAAGGGCTGAAATAAAAGGAGAGAACAGTGGACCATGGACGAAAGGGAAGCAGGTGGGAAACTAGAGGGAGGTGATGGGCAAGTCATGAGGGCAGAGGGTTGGGAGGGGCAATGGAATGAGAGAAACACAGGGGACTGGTTACCAGAAGTTAGAGAAATCAATGTTCATACCATCAGACAAAGATATACTATCACTTATTGTATTGCTGTTTAGACTTCCTTAGGCAAATGGCTGCTATATACAGCACATTGCTTATGGGAGAGTTGCATCTGATCCACCTGGCTGAGCAATGAGCTTCCCTTGCTTACTCCAGCACCACCCACTCAAATCTGCAGCGGCAGATCTTCGTCCTTCCCGCTAAACGAGGCAACTTCCACCATTGGTATTCTATTCTTTACCAGGGTCACTTGAGAAAACTCAAGGTACTCAATGAAATCAACACCTATTAAATGTTTCTCATATTGCTAAATCTAGACAATTACATTTAAATAATCAAACTGTATTAAAAATAGCATAAAATCGCTGATGGGGGAAATGCAGGAAGATAGTACCAGTGGTCTCCACAAGGAGGATAATCTTAGATTGTATCTGGAGAGACAACAGGTCACAATACAGATGGCCCAGCAGCTGGAGAGATGTTTGGCCCTTTGCATTTATGGCTGGAGCATCACCACCATCATTTAGCTACACTATCTTTACCTTATCTGCTTAAGCTTGTGAGTTAACCAGCCGTTTGTCAAAAAGAACAGTCATTCTGCTTCACATGTGCACGTTATGATGCAAAACTCTTTGATGAGAAAATTGTTAACTTCATCATCTTTTTTTAGAGAGCTGGTGAATGGGTTTTATTTCATTTAATATTAGCATTTCCAAAGACTTTCGGGAATGAATCAACTCTTGGTGAAGCCTGGCCAGCTGTTTATCTGCGAATTGCTGATAGCGAGACCAGAAAGGTTCAAAGAAAAACAGATGATTAAAAGTATATAACTTCCTGCAGCATTTCTCTTCAGCTCACAGACTATATTAAAATGTGATTCATTTTAAAGCCACTCGGTTCCTCTTGGAATGCAAGAATATTAAATGTGGTCATTTTTTGCAGGAGACTCACAGAACTGCCACTATATTACAGATGTCTGAACTTTTAATGTTGGCTTAGTTAAAAGCACTTCTGATGAAGATTTGGGAGAACTCACTTATATGCTCAATTGTGGTTAGTAATGAGTGAAAAAGACTTAGACAGCAAGGTAAAATGTTCTAATATTTGCGATTCAGCTGAGCTCCTAAATGGCAGAATATAATAGTATGAGGGAGTGTAGAGGATGTGGTCAGCCTACATGGAACACTCTCTGGTGATAGAGGTTATACTTAAAATCAACTGCTTGACAAGAAATAAAGCTGGGGTTACTTCCATAAGTGAAATGCAGAATTCCAAGGGTTAAACAGTCTTTCTCCAATCTTGAAATATTCTCTGCTCTTAATGCCTACTTGTTAGAAATTCAGCTCTATATTTCAAAAGTATTTAATTGGCTATAAAGTACTCTGAGATCTGCTGAAGTCTTGAAAGACACTATATTAGTGAGCCTCTTTATAAATCAAAGTTCCTTCCTGCTCGTGCATTGACACTGAGGAGTAATCAAAACCAGTAGGCAGATACATAATCAGAATCAGGTTTAATATCACTGGCATATGTTATGAAATTTGTTGTTTTGCTGCAGCAGTACATTGCAATACATAATAAAGACTATAAATTGTTTTATATATATATACAATTAAATTAAATAAGTAGTTCAAAAAGAAAGGGGAAAATACTGAGGTAGTGTTCATGGGTTAGTTGTCCATACAGAAATCTGATAGCAGAGGGGAAGAAGCTGTTCCTGAAACATTGAGTATGTGTCTTCAGTCTCCTGTACTCCTCCTTGAGGGAAGCAATGAGAAGCAGGCATGACCTGGATGGTGGAGATCCTTAATGAAGGATGACAACTTTTTGAGCCATCACCTATTGAAGGTGTCCTGGATGCTGGGGAGGCTAGTGCCCATGATGAAGGTGGCTGAGGTTACAATTTTTCCTTTTGTATTTGGCACAGAATAGCATGAAACTGGTTTCAGTTGCCAGTCCTTTCCTTAGCACACTGCAAAGTTCTACCATTCAGATATAATGCTCTAACCTTTGCAGTTCAGCTAGGTTCCTAAGCATGTCACTGCAGTGACAGATTTTAATGGTATGAGGGGAGGAGAGGATGGGGTAGTCTACCCTGCATAGAACACTCTCTGGCCACAAAAAATATACTTAAGACCAACAGACTGACAAGAAATAAAGGTGAGGTTCCTACATAAATTAGATGCAGCATTCCAAGACTTAAATAGCCATTCAGTTTCCTCCATGAAGGCTGTTTAATCTTCTTTCACCACCTCCTTGGAGGACTCCAAATGCCCAGCCATTTCTTAACCTTCACATTGTTTTCAATACACACTTAAATAAATCAATTCTCAGCCCAGTAAAATCTATCCTATTTTTAAAAATATAATCCTGTTTACAAATTTATGCAAGTAGAGATGGCACTGGCGAGACACGGGGACTTTTTACAGGCAGCAAACAAGATGACTGATTATTCCAATTGTTACATTTTTTCCTGGACTTTTATCACTGCAATCTGCAGCCTGAAATTTCCCTTTCGAACCATTTGTATGACCTGGCATTTTTACAGTATCCTGAAGGATTCAGCGAACTATACTCTTGATAATGCATGTATAGCCACAGAGACCATTGCTGGAGCAGACCTGGAGCCAGATTGAAACTTCAGGCTGGATCGAGACTTCAGGCCAGATCGAAGTGGCAGGGTCTAGGCCCGAAAGCAAAAATTAAACCAATGTTTGGCCGATTTAAGCGTCAAGCCAGATGACAAATATCATGTCATTGAGGACAAGGGAGAAGGATGAACCCTCAATTCACTACATCATGAGGTTTACTCACCTCAGCTCCTGTGGCACTGTGTTGTATTAAAATTTGTAAAATATTGGATGGAAGTCTGACCAGTTCAACACAACAATTTGTGAGCTTGCAGCATGTAATGTGTCTGTACAAGTTAAACCCTATAGGTTTGTTAATGTCTAATGTTTGTTGATAGTGGCTGGATCCTTTCCTGGTCTCAGGCATCACTGGCATGAGGATGTCTGTTAATAAACACATGAGTTGTTTGAATGCAAGAGTTAATGGCATGAGAACAAAAGATCAAAGAGTTTGTCTGTCTCTATGTGTCCCTCTATGTTTTTGGAACTCCTATTGAAACCATGCTGTTAGTGGCATGAGAATGAAAAATCAAAGAGCTTGTTTGTCTCTGTGTGTCTCTCTACACTTGTGAAACTCCTATTTATTATGGTATCTTTCCCTCAGTTCTTGGGACTTTGCCTAGACTGAAAAATCACAATTGGTGCATAGTACCCAGAGTGATTTCACAGTCAGAATTTGGAGTTGCCCGACAACAGTGGCAATCAAGTGGCAACTGAGAGTTGTGAGCCCTGATATCTTTGTAGAAATCTTTTTAACTTACTACATAGTATTTTGTGCAGTTTATTTGTACTTTGTATTTTATGACAATAAATTAGGTTTAAGTTATCTTGTTGTGCTTGTATACTTATTACCACATCTCCTGGACACTCGAATTGTTTGGGTCTGATCAATTCAGCCCATACAGACACTCGCCTCAACACTGAACTGGCTCCTTGGTTGTGGACTCCCTTGTGTGGCGGTTAGTCAGTACACTGTGCTTAGAGCAAACAGTTTTTAAAGAGTGTCAGTTCCGTGTGTTAGTGTTCAAAAATCAGTGATTTTTGTCACTGACAGTTGGCAAGAAATAACCAGTAAGACAACTCACATCTGTTTTGCTCACTGCGTTTTCAAGCATTCAGGCTTGGAGAAGCCAGAAATGGCTGGGAGTGAAAACGAAAAGACTTCACTACTTCAACAAGTTGGGAACTATGAAGAATTTGAAGATATCGACAATCATCTTTTGTCTCTGCTGGATACTCAGCTTTCACCTATGGCTCCAAGTTGGCTGTTTGCATGCTAAAATGTACAGTGACCCAATTAACTGGAAATCACTGCGTTTTAACAAAGAAAGATAATCTATTAGTTGTTACGTTACCATCAACGGGAACTTGCTGTGCACAAATTGTCTGCTGTGTTTCTTACACAACTATAGTTATTACACTTCAAATAGTATTTCTAAAAAACAGCAAATAACTGTAGATAGGAATTAAAAATATAGATGAACTAAAACGTTTCTCCTCCTATGTTGTCTGACCTGTCAAATATTTCAAGTATTTTCTGCTTTTATTTAGTAAAAGCATCACACCAATCATAAAATGCTTTGCAATATCTTGAAGTCACAAAGGCAAAATATTAATGGGGATATTTCTCTTCTCATATAGGATACTTGTCTGGGCAGTGGAAATCCCTCCTTGTGCCCATGAATTGATTCCCAAATAATGGAGTCTGACCCGTGGAGGGTCAGACACCCTGAGCCAATAGACTAGTCCTGCACTTATTTTCCATCTGGCATAGTTTGCATTTTGTTGTTTGATTGTTTGTGGTTTTTGTATTGCTATATTTACGCTCTATTCTTGATTGGTGCGGCTGTAACGAAACCCAATTTCCCTCGGGATTAATAAAGTATATCTATCTATCTATCTATCTAACAACCTGAGACGTGAAAATTATTAGAGTACAATAAACTGACTTACAAATGTCATATATTATGTGCATGCTGCTAAGAGTTTGATAAATTACAAATGCTCTTGTGAAAAATTACAAACAACCACAGTAATTGTCTTTTAATGTGTATGCTCATTATAAGGTGACAATGAGCATAGTACTTTGTCTCTCATTTTCCTAAGAAGAGAGACTGTTAGATTGAGAAGTTATTCATTAGTAATTCTGGATTTTATTTTATTGATTTCTGACCATTTTTATCTATTTGGATTTTTAATTAGGCGCCAAGTAAACGAGCATCTTCCACCATACATCATTCAATCTATCACACAGAGATTTCTTCGGTTCATTACCCATTCTCAGTGCTGCCTTCCAATTACTTTAAGTGCCTCTGAAGTTTTATACTTAGGACAATTTATATAAAAGTTTACTTTGTCTGTATCCAAGAAGTTTCCAATAAATTGTCCTTTTCCATCACAGTGCATTTTACTGGATAAACTGTATGAGCCTCCAAACTCTGTGCGACAGCAGACTTTTTTTTAATTTATTCACTTTTGAGGAGGGAATGTGTGAGTCACTTTCTAGAAGAGCATTCATTTCCTTGTACAAATTGCCTTTGAAATAAATGACTTGCAAGGACATTTTGAGAGTATTTCAAAGTCAATCACATTGGTCAGTCAGAAGACACACATAAGCCGGATTGTGTAAGGATGGAAGATTCCGTCCCTGAAGGGCCAGCTTTTGAACTACATACATATATGACTCTGCATGTTTTGAATCGCCCCATTACAAGTGAAGCCAGAGCTTTGATCTCCATCTTACCTTCACCAGTAACGTCATGGGAAATGAGAATGTGCAAAGATGTGAAAAAATATTCACAGTCGCATCACAGCTTCTGCCATGTTAATTTAGTGAAATTATTTATGTAAGGAAATGTAGAGGAGGCTTGATTCAAAAGCAGAGCAGCGGAGACAATTTAGCAGTAAACGATATTTTACTAATAAACTGCAAAATAACAAGCCACGAGAGACCACAAATCAAGAGAGAACAGATATTTAACACAACAAGGCAACAAGGTAAGAAATGGCTAAGAGCAACTGGTTCTTCTTTTTTCTTGCAGTTTAATGGCAGTTGACACAGCGATGTAAGTGTATTACCCCCACCTACTGAGTTGGAGTGTGCAGGAGACAGGAATTATGCCCACTAAATTGAGCCTGCCCCCAAAAATCCTCAAATAATATCAAAAATGTTAATGCTTTTCAGAAACTCAGATACACAATTGTATACAATATGATGGCAGTGATATCCGAACAAACTTTTCATGTTAAACTCTGTCTATACCAAAGATCTCAATTTAGCAATTGGGTGTCTGCATCAAGCAACGTATTCTGTACTATTTCTTGACAAGTGCACTCCCTAGTTGCCAGTATCATGCATATTAATTCTGAACAGGAAATTATTTAATCTAGTATGTCCAATACGTAAACATGTAAGTACTGTACAACTTCTTATCTCCTTTTATATCCATCTCACAGTTGAGTTCTGACCATCATCTGAATTTTATATAAATGACATCTTTTCTTTTCCTTATCCCAACTTTACTGTTGCAGTGATTAAATAGCTGTTTTAATTATGGTTTTTGCTCCCTCCCCATGCAGTGGCACCACTACATTTATTTTCTTTCTTCTAAGTGATTGCTTGGCTAGAATGTCTGCCACTTCAATCCTTCAACCCCAATACAGTCAGGAACCCATATGAAATGTGTACATAGGTGTTGCGTATTTAATATTTTAGTAATATTTGAGCAATCTTGTACATATATTGTCTGATAAAACATTCTTGTTAGTTTAAAGAATTTGGGGTTATATGCAGAAATACATTACTTGCATATGTCATCATGCTACCACGTGCTAAACGCGTGCCTCGCTAAAAATAAACTCAAAGTGAGATGCACATTTCAGAATCCCCTGTCTTCCTTTGAATTAATTTAATATTTTGGAATTATGAAACATAACAGACCTAGACCCTGAAGCCTCAACAGATGTCCAGTCTCAAGAAGGTGGTCTGCTGTCCTGTTTAATAAATGTCAAAATCAAGAACAAATCAGAACACAGTACATAATCAGTGCACAGTTCTTTGACCCATTCCAATGCTAAAATGATGGCAACCATCTCAGACGTGAATACTGATATTTTGTCTGGTAATCTTTTCTTAATAGTCACCTGAAATTTTAAAACATAAAGAGTAACTCCTGTATGACCTGTCACTGGATTTTTTGAACCATCTGCGTAGATATGCAAGAATCCATAATATCTGCCTTGTATACATTGCTGAACTCACCGTGCCACTGATAAACAATCTCTCCTCATCTTGATCTTCTCCCAAAGGCCCAAATCAGCCACAGGCAAAGGAGAAAACCCTTAAGGAGTGACAGAAAGGGGTACACTTGGACCATAATCTATGTTAAAGAACCCAAGATTTTAAGCCCATTTATTTCCCATCCATCGCAAACTGAAGACCTTACAAATACAGTGCTCCCAATGCTCTGCTAATGTGGTCAACGTTGGATGTCCTCTTAACTCAATAAACCATTGCTAACTGTAACCTATGTAGATGTAAGGGTACTTCAGTGATTTTCACCAGTAATGCCAAAATTGGAGATGATTTAATAGCATCACAACAATGTTTGAGCTTGAACTTTATCTAGGGACTTTTAAACCACTGGTGGGGCTGATCCATAAACAATACATCCATATTTAAAGACAGATCTGATTAAGCAATATACATTTGTTAAAGTACCTCCTACTTGCACCTCAATCACACCCAACTAAGCACCTGTGCACATTAAGGGCTTTTTCACACTTCTCTAGAATTTTATTCACATATACCTCCCATTTTAGCTTTGTGTCCATCCACATAAATAGAAACATTACCACTATCTTTTGTTAAGAGATTTACCATATAACTTGAGATCAATTGTGGTTTAAATGTTCCTTTTAGAAAAACAATTAATTTGCATGTTTGTAACAGAAACTTTAATCCCCCACTGACATCCCCATACCTCTACTCATTAATAGCTGTCTGCATTTTTCTCACCATATAATTTATATTCCTGCCTCGTTTCCACACTGCAGTATCATCAGCATATAACAATTTGGAAAGATCTGAGCCAACATCTAAGAAAATATCATTAATTATTATATTAAAAACAAATGGCCTACACACACTACCCTGTGGAGTCCCATTCTCTGGCACATACTCATCAGAAAGTGTTGTTCCCACTCTAACTTGTATCTTTCTATCACATAAAAAATCTTGAGTCCAATTGAACATTCTACAACCTACTGCTATTTTTTCCAGTTTAAGCAGCAATCCTTGTGCCCATAACAGGTCATTAGCTTTTATTAACTTGGGCCTTACGAATATCAGATTTCAAACTTAACACCGAGTCCATGGTCATTCTCCCTTTATGAAATCCAGATTGGTATATAGCTAACTTTCCACTACTTTCTACAAAATAAGAAAGCCTCACTTATAACCATTATCTAACATACATGTGAAGTTACCACAATAGGGCCATACCTGGAAAGATCTGATTGACCCTTACCTGGTTTCAATATAGGGATAACAACTGCTATTTACCAGGTAGCAGGAATACCCATATTGTATTCAAGAATTTCAAAACCAACTTAAGCTTCGTATCCGACAACCATCTAAACATATTATAACAAATATCATCTTTCCCAGGTGATGTCTGACAAGCACCATTAATAGCCCTTTTAAGTTCAGTAATGTAGGAGCAAATAGTTGATGCTGACTGGTTCATATGAGAGAACAAGAATTATTCATCTTCTTCTTGTAATGTTAAATGGCTGTCGGCAGACCAACATAAGGTACATCACCACCACCTACTGAGTTATGGTGTGGAGCAAACAGACAGGAAGTATACCCACTAAATTCCTCACTCCCTTCAAAAAAAACCTCAAATGATATCAAAAAATCTAATACTTCTCAGAAAGTCAAATATGTACTTATACACATCATGATGGAAGTGATATCTTAACCAACTTTCCATATTAAACTGTATCTGTACCAAAGATCTCAGTGTAGCAATTAGATATTTCCTGATTGCAAACTCCTTTGCTTGCATCTTCGGAAACAGCTCTATTTCCATTTTTAATATCTCTATTTTCCCTTTCAGGGTTCTTGACCCGGAGTACACACTGACTACGGTTCTTTGCAAGAATGGGACCCACTCTCAGGGTTTCACGAATGGCCTTTATTCGGCACACCAAGGGCTCAGCCTAAGAGCTTTGCTCGCCTTCGGAGGACTGAGATTTCGTGGCTCTGGAGATGGAGGAGATCGGAGGTCGGTGTCCGGGCAGAAGACTGGTGTGTCATGGGAGATGGAAGATCTAAGGCTGTGTGCCCAGAGACCCGAGATCTTTGGGCACAGAGTTTGGAAAAAGCGACACAATGGACTTCTAACATCGTAAGCCAGCAAGTTGTTTGTTGCGTCTCCCCTCTCGCTGTGAAACAGAGACTTCTCTTTCTCCCTTATTAGGGGGAGGGAGGGAGGGATAGAGAGAGAGAGGGGGGGAGAGAGAGAGAGAGAGAGAGAGAGAGAGAGAGAGAGAGCGCCTGTGATATGTTGAATACTGGGTGAACACGTGGTCTTTGAGGTACTGCAAGTCTGTGTCTTTGTTGTTGCTTTGCTCACACTTGAGTGCTCAGTGGTGGGTGCTAATGCTTTTTTTTGCTGGTGGGAGAGGGGCTATTGTTGCTTGCTACTGCTTACCCGCGGGAGGGAGGAAAACTGGGGGGGGGGGACTTTGAGGTTCTAACATTTAACTGTCATTCATTCTTTTGGGGGCACTACTCTGTTTTTGTGGATGGATGCAAAGAAAAAGCATTTCAGGATTTACATTCCTCTAACATTAAATGTACCTTTGAAACCTCATAGGAACTGCAGTTAAACAATATTGCTGCACTGTTTCTTGACAAATGCACTCCCTACATTTGCCAGTATCATGCATGTTAATTCTGAGCAGGAAATTATTCTACTTAACATGTCCAATACGTAAACGTGTAAATATAAGTTTTTCTCTCCTTTTATATCCATCTCCAATTGAGTTTCCACCATTGTCTGAATTTTATATAAATAATGTCTTTTCTTTTCCTTATCCCAACTTTGTTGTCATAGTAATTAAATACAGTAGATGTTTTAATTATGGCTTTCATCTCCCTCCTCACACAAAGGCACCACTACATTTATATCCTTAATTTTAAGTGATCGTTTGGCAAGAATGTCTGCCACCTCATTTCCTTCAACCCCAACACAGGCATGAACCCATATGAAATGTGTACACAGGCCTAGACACTACAGGCTCAACAGATGATGTCCAATCTTAAGAAGAATGTCTGGCCTACAGTTTGAAAGACCCGCTTTAATAGATGTCAACACTGAGAACAAATCAATGCACAGAAATACATAATCAGGGTGTACTTTTTTCGACCCATTTTAAGGCTAAAATAATAGAAACCATCTCAGATGTAAATACTGATATTTTGTCTGGTAATCTTTTCTTAATAGTCACCCGAAACTTCGGAACATAAGAGAAACACCTGTATGACCTGTTACTGGATCTTTTGAACCACCTGTGTAGATATGTAAGAATCCCTAATATCTGCATTGTATACATTGCTGAACTCCCCGTGCCACTGATAAACAATTTCTCCTGATCTTGATCTTTTCCTGAAGGCCCAAATCATCTACAGGCAAAAGAGAAAAACCATGGCGGAGTGACAGAAAACGATACACTGGGACTATAACCCACATTATACAACCCAAGATTTTGAACCCTTTCATTTCCCATCCACACAAAACTGAAGACCTTACAAATACAGTGCTCCCAGCAATCTAATGTGACCAATTCTATGTCCTCTTACATTAACTCAATAAACCATCACCAACAGTAACCTGCATAGATGTAAATCTTCAATAACTTCTACTAGTAATGCTGAAACTGGAGATGATTTGATAGCACTACAACATAATCTCAATGCTTGAGTTTGAGTTTGAACTTAATCTGGGGTTTTCAACTGTTGGTGAGGCAACACATCCATGATTAAAGACGGATCTGAATAAGGCAATATACATTTGTTTAAATGACCTCCTACTTGCACCTCAATCACACCCAACTAAGCAGCAGAGCACATTAAGGGTTTTTTCCACACTTCTCTAGAATTTTATTCACATGCATCTTCCATGTTAGCCTTGTGACCAATCACATACCCAGACACTTTGTTAAGATATTTGCCCTATAACTTGAGAGCAATTGTTCCTTTTAGAAAAACAATTAACTTGAGTCTTTGTGACAGAAACTTAAACCCTCCCCCCACCAACATCCCTATTCCTCTACTTCATTAATAGCTGCCTGCATTTTCCTAACTATAAAAATATTCTTGCCTTTCTTCCACATTGCACTGTCATCAGCATATAATGATTAAGAGATTTCTGAGCCAACAAAAAAAAATCATTAATCATAATATTAAAAAGGTATAGCCAACACACACTCCCCTGTGGAGTCCCATTCTCTGTCACATACTCCTTAGAGAATGTTGTTCCCTCCCTAACTTGTATCTTTCTATCACATAAAAATCTTGAATCCATTTGAACTTTCTAAGCTGCAATCCTTGTTTCTATACATCAAAAGCTACTTTGCTATACAGCTAATTTTTCACTACTTTCCACAAAATATGAAAGCCTTGCAATAATCATTTGTTCCATTACCTTACCTACTCATGAAGCTCGTGAAATAGGCCTATAACTGGAAGGATTTGATTGGTCCTTACCGGGTTTCAATATAGGGATAACAACTGTTAATTAAACAGCATTTGAACAGCATCGATTCAGATCGGGAGAGAGGGAAGAGGTGACTCACTCAGGTCGGTGAGTGAGCATTAAACAGCAGTGCTTCGTGGGAGTTTTGGTGTTTGAACAGCATCAATTCAGATAGGGAGAGAGAGAGAAGAGGTGACTGACTCAGGTCAGCAAGTGAGCAATAAAAAGCAGCACTTCACTGAACTTCAGCATTTGAAGAGTGGTGAATCAGTGATCATGCATGGACAAAATCGAGGTGGCAGGG
Source organism: Mobula birostris (assembly GCF_030028105.1). NCBI lineage: Eukaryota > Metazoa > Chordata > Chondrichthyes > Myliobatiformes > Myliobatidae > Mobula > Mobula birostris. The sequence goes on from NC_092375.1 coordinate 161,158,140, forward strand.
CCCGGGCCCAGGCCTGAGAGTGGAAAACGAGCCAATGTTTGGCTGGTGGAGCAGACGTGGAGGCGGTTCAGAGTGGCAAGAGTGAGACAAAACGAACTGAGGCAAGGCAGCAAGGCCTGCGCCTGAGAATAAGAAACAATTTAAGCACTGAGCCAAATTGTAAAGGTCGGATATTGGCTGAATCATGGCGGCAATTCCTTTTGGTCTTTTTTTTAATTGATTCTATTGGGTTTCTTTGTTTTGTGGCTGCCTATAAGGTTGTACTTTGATAATAAATGTAGTTTGAACTTTGAACCTTGTATTATCATTCGCTTACCAGTTACATATTTTGCTATATCTTCAAATTCTAGAGTAAGGACTAGAGCAGAAACAGTGTTGTTAAATAAATTTATTCTTGTACCCCGCCATCATTCAAGCACAGCAAACACTCTTCTTCCAGAAAATGTTCCATCACTGTTCCATTCACATTTGTGTCACTACACAACTACTGCAACTATGAGCATTAAAATCCTCTCCACACCATATAAACTTATTTTTCCCCATTTCTTCCCACACTTTCCAATATCAAGTGTTAACCTTTCACAAGCGTTATTAAAAATATTATCTGTACTGTACTATTCTTTCCCCAAATTTCAACCACAATTGACTCAAACAACCCCAATCTCCAAAACTCTGTGTGCTATCTCAGTTTTGAAAAACTGAGCACTTCTCCATTGCTCATTTTACCATCACGTCTGATATGAACATAACCTACTATCTTAAAACTTAGACAATATTTCAACCAGTTTCCTGTACACATATAACATCAGGTTACTTGGTAAATCTTCAATACTCTTGACCAATAGGTAAACAGGCTTCTTGCATTGCATTAAGATTAGAAAAAAACATTAACAACCCTCCTTTGAAGTCTAAACATTATTTACTCCTCCTTGTAAGGCATCATTAGTGACTTCTAGAGTTAAGTCTTTTACTTCTAGATGTTTTGTTTTCTGCAGCTTTTAATATCATTTTAATTTTTCTGTCCTACTTTTAGTTTGTGCTGTACAATTTACTACATTTGCCATGAAAGTGACAAACTTCAGTTTATCAACAATCAGAGAATCCTTTATTATACAATCATGAACTTTACACACTGACTTTAACTATCTGTATTCTGGATGTTAGTATGACGCATTGACACTGTCTTCTGTACTTCCTGCAGAGCCTCTGCATATGATATGCACATTCCCACACAAACATGCTGCAATCCCACAGCTTTCTTATGTACAGGACATCCTGCATAAGCAGAGCTATGTTCTCCTCCACAGTTGCTACAATTTAGCCTAATGCCTTCCCTACAATTGCCATATCATGTTCTCCACCACATCTACCACAGCACTTTTAACCCTTACACACAGCTGCTACATCACCAAACTTCTGGCATTGAAAACATCCCAGAGTGGGGTGTCACATAGACTCAAACCATACAACTCATACAACCTAAATTTACCCTATCCCGCAACTAGTTTCCATCAAATTTAGTCAACACCAATAATAGTCATAGTCATACTATATTGATCCCGAGGGAAATTGGTTAGGCTATCTGTTCTTACTCCACCATAAAACACTTAAATGTTTAGCATCCACAACTTTTCATGGACTAAATTATTTTTAACTTGGTCCATGGATACATCTAGAGGCACTCCAGAGATTACTCCCCAAAGCAACTGTCATTTAATATAATTCCTTGGTGTTACGTTCCTTCCTCCCATAGCTTTTAATCTCAAAACTTTCTCACATTGCTTACTCTCATTGCAAAAAAACTGAGTGCCTCATCTCTTTTAAGGTTTTGCACCTATAATATCTCCAAATCCTTTCTTAGTCTAGTTGGTTTAATATCAGAAATAGGTTCACATCCAAAATGAAATATTAAACTCATTCTTCCTTTTATTATTTAAATCCTGTCCACTACCATCATCTTTGGACAATAAACCACTACAATCCTTAATTGGGCGCTTACTTTTCCTTTTCCCAGAAACCGACTATTCTCCTTCCTTCATACAACTTTTGTTACCTCCCGTTCATAGCACTTCCCATTCACTACCTCCATCTTCTCTGTCGCTTCCTGCCAGAGGAAAAGAAAACTCCCAACAGCAGGCTCAGTCCTTTGCTCCAATCACAATCAATTTAACTAACTCGTGTGCTTGTGCCTCAACTCAACCAACCTACTCCAGGGAGGCGTGGAGTGAAAAAGTCAAACAGAGATTATGAATGAGAGAAGGGTTTAAATGGGCTGCCAGTGAAGAGTTGGAAACAAGAGGCAAGTGACTCCTGTTAGCTGGGTGGAGACTGGGAGGAGGCTGCCTGTGCAGGCCTGGCAATTTAGTTAAAATCCAAATTAGGAAATCAACATAAATCAAAACGGAAATTCCAAGTACACATGGGCAGAAGAACTTGAACCAAGGTTCAATTAAGGGTGCATGAAAACAACATATTAAGCATAAATTGTCAACAAAATCTCAAGGGCTAGTGATACTTCAGGGATTCCCATAATAGAACAATTGGATAGAATCATCATCTCACCTAAAATGTCCCTTTAGAAGAGGGATTAGAAGTAATTTCTTAGCCGGAGGGTGGTGAAGCTGTGGAATTCATGGCTACAGACAGCTGTGGAGACCAAATGATTGGGTATATATTTAAAGTGGAGGTTGATAAATTCTTGTTTAGTAAGGATATGAAAGTTTATGGGAAGAATGAGGTTGAGATGGATAATAAATCAGCCTTGATGGAATGGCAGAACAGAATCGCTGTGTCAAGTGGCCTAATTCCGCTCCTATGTCTTATGGTCTTAAACAGGTCACCATGCAGAAGATAGACATGGCAGGGTTGGAGAGTCTCTATGTCAGGAATTCCTATTTCCCTTTTTACAAAGCAACCAAGAATAAGTAGTGAAAGAATGGCTTGTGAAACCAAGCCTCAATCTTGCCAAAGACAACCCATTACTTAAGATGAGAACATGCCCAATAATTTAAGAGTATTCAACTTGCACAAAGGGGTGATAAAACTATAAATATCCATTTTGCTTGCAAAGTTGGTTCATTTTTAATTTTCAGTGCAAAACTGTAAATTCTACCTGTGTGCTTACAGATTTTCTTTGCAAAAATAAAAATTGCAAATCTGATAAATTAGAGATACACTATGCCATAATATATTATACATTTCCACATCTCTTCCCTTTCATTGCTCCAGGTTCCTTATCTGAACATCCTTACCTCTCCTGGGAAGTTACAGTGACTGCTTGCTTGCAGTGCCAGGATCAATGAGGATGTGAATGTGTGATTTAAAATGGTCTGTTCCCTGCAGTTATTTTTGCATAGTCTATGTCAAAGATACATATGGAAGTGTTGAATTTTGTAATAAGGTGATTTTTTCCATCCTGGATAACCAATTGTCTATTCTATATAATGCTACATTTATACCTATATTTCTTAGTGTGAGATGTGTGAACTCCAGCAGACCTCCTGCCTCCCTGATACCTTCATCTGCATGAAGTGCACTGAGCTGCAGCTCCTTAGAGACATTGTTAAAGAACTGGAGCTGCAGCTCAATGACCTTTGGCTCGTATGGGAAAATGAGGAGGTTATAGATAGGCGCATTAACAATGATTTTTCAAGATCACTAGATCCTGAACTGGTTCCGGAGGACTGGAAAATTGCATGTGTCAAGAGTCCTGGATGAGGATGAATTGGATCCAAGTGCTGGGATATCTGAAGCAAGGTTTGAGCCATGGTACTACACTGGCTGTTGAGCTCAAAACAAACACCAGACAATACCACAAGTAAGCTTACGATTGAGCACTGAACCACAGTTAAGGTGTTCCTTAATATTCAATTCTTGGTGCTCAAAACGTGATTACCAATTAGCGGGACCATCCTAAATCTTTAAAGGGGCCACATCAGCTACCTGTAATCTGGGAAGTTTGAGCGTCTAAGTCCCGGAAGCTGGCGCGATTGGGGCACGTCGTAACATCAGAATCAGAATCAAGTTTACTATCATTGGTATGTGTCATGAAATTTGTAAGCTTAGCAGCAGCAATACATAATACAAAAGAAAAAATATAAAGGAATAATAATAAAAAATAAGTAAAGAAATTACTGTATATGTATACTGACTAGATTAAAAATCGTGCAAAGAGCAGAAATAATATATATTTAAAAAGTGAGGTAGTGCTCAAGGGTTCAATGTCCATTTAGGAATCAGATGGCGGAGGGGAAGAAGCTGTTCCTGAATCGCTGAGTGTGTGCCTTCAGGCTCCTGTACCTCATGGTAACAGTGAGAACAGGCATGTCCTGGGTGCTGGAGGACCTTAATAATGGACGCTGCCTTTCTCAGACACCGCTCCTTGAAGTTGTCCTGAGTACTTTGTAGGCTAGTACCCAAGGTGGAGCTGACTAAATATGCAACCTTCTGCAGCTTCCTTCAGTCCTGTGCAGTAGCCCCTCCATACCAGACAGTTATGCAGCCTGTCAGAATGCTCTTCACAGTACATCTATAGAAGTGGCATTGCAAATGTCACTCCTGTTGTGTTCTTTATATTTATACGTACTGTGGGTTACTAATAAAAGATCATATTCTGGAAGACATAGAACTTTTATTTACAGTAACAACCAAACCATATTTCTTACAGTACCATGTTCTCGATCATTCTATCATTTCTGTGCATGCTCAGAACCCTCTCCAATCATGTTCTGACACATCATATCACCATATCTTCCTTTCCTTAAAAAGAAAAACAATTAGCAACATCGACCAAAGCAAATGCATGATTCAACATGTCTCTATCAGTCTCCCTGGGGGTTTACAAACACAAGTAGACCTTCTAAGTGGTTCACACAGTTCTTGTGTTTCATTGTTATTTCCATGTTTATCTGGTCTGCATCAGTTAACTGAAACTCTGAAGTTGGCTCTTTCCTGAGGTCCTTGCAATTTCTTCTTAACACTGCTCCTTCTTCTGTTTGGACCATGTACGATCTGAGTTGTACTTCTTCATGTACTGCAGCTTTCTGTGTCCATGTGTTCATTTTGTCTTGTATGCCATCAGGCAAACGTTACAGGAGCATCAAAGCTAAAACCACAAGGCTACTAAACAGCTTCCTCCCACAGGCAGTCAGACTGCTAAATAGCTGCTCTACCTGACTCTGCTTTTGGACACTTTTAACTTGCACTGGACACTTATAACTTGATTTTAACTGACATGTGGCTGTTGTGTTTTACTATTTATTGTTATGTTTATTATTTAGTGTTGCGCTTGTTATGTTATGATTGCACTGCCCCTGAGGAACGCTCTCATTCTGCCCTGCAGAGCTATGTATGGTTAAAATGACAATAAAGTTTTTTGAATCTTGAATCTTGAATCTTGTATCCTTACTTCATCTCCTTGGTGCAGTTCAGGTAATGGATGAGAATATCTGTCAAAGTATGTTTTCTGCTGTGCTTTGTGTTCATCTTTCCACCTTTTCACTTGTTCACCTTCTTCTGTTCTCAGAAAGCTCTCATCTGTTGGCAGATTGGATCTCAAATGGCATCTCATCAAGAGCTGAGCAGGTGGAAGTCCACGTTCAAGTGGAGTACTGTGATAGGCTAACAAAGCTTTATAAAAATCACCTCTTATCTGAGTCTGGCATCATGCTCTTGTTTAAATAATCCCCAAACAATAATATCATCCATGGAAGTATCCACGGTCTCAATGTGCTCATATAGCATGTGAATGGTTTATGGTACACTTCAGGAGCTGATGCAATTCCAAACGGAAACCAAAGAAAATAATATCTGGCAAAAGGAGTGTGAAAGGTATACAACTTTGAACTTGGTTCATATAGTTTAAGTTGCCAGAATCCAGAGGATGCATCTAATATACTAAAGTACTTTGCGTTAGCAAACTGTGACATAATTTCTTCACAAGTAGGCAATTTGAAATGCTCTCTTTTAATGGCTCAATTCAAGTCTCTTGGATCTAAGCAAATCCTCAGTTTTCCATTTTTCTTATCAACAATGACAAGCGAATTGACCCATTCAGTTGGTTCATCAATTTTTCATATGACTCTTAGCCATTCCATTCTGTCAAGCTCTGTTTTCAGTTGATGATGCAATGCAAAAGGTACCTTTCTACATGGATGTACTACGGGTTGCACTGTGGTATCAATTTTAATCGTGTGCTCTCCTGGAAGACAACTAAGCCCTTCAAGTCACTGTATTCTGACTCTGTGTCACTGTCCAGGACTAAGACTCTTTTCACCAAATTCAGTCTCTCACAGGCAGATAAACCCAGTATTGACTGTACATTCTTTGGCACCATCACAATTGAAAGCATGTGCACAATATTTTTCTGAGATACTTTTGCCATACATGTTCCTTTAACTGGAATGTCTGCACCTGAATACCCAGTCACTTTTATATTTGTCTATGTAACTTTGGTCTTGGCTTTAATATATTAAACTCAGATTTTGCAAGAACATTTACTTGTGCTCCAATATCAAGTTTAAACAGAATATTATTTTGGTTCACTTGCAATAGAATAGTTCAGTCATTCTTTCTTTCTTTGTTTTCACAAAGCACATCTATATAAAACTCCTCAAGTTCATTTTCAAGCACTGCATTTACTTGTTTTATTTTCTTTTTACTTCTGCAACAGCATGAAAAATGATTACTCTTACCGCAATCGTTGCACATTTTCCCATACGCTGGACACTGTTCTGACCGATGCTGCCGCCCACAGCGATCACATAGCTTTTTCTCTCAGATGACGTCTTGCTCTCTGTCGGTTTTATTGTCGTTTTATTGTTTTTACTAATATTTTCACGTTTCTTTACAGCGTCTATGTTGCAGCAATTAACAAAGAGTTCTTTAGCCTGTGACATCACGGTTTCCGAAGCTTTGCAGAGCATCAAAGCTTTTTCCAAATCTAAGTCTTGTTCTCTTAACAGTATTTCTCTCAGACCATTATCCCAAATGCCACAAACAATTCTGTCTTTAATGAGAGAGTCTGTCAGTTCTCCAAGCTCGCATGTTTTACTCCGGTGTCTCAACTCAGTAACATATTGATCAATTGATTCACCAGCTCTCTGCGCACATGTAAAAAATCTATGCCTTTCATACGTCACATTACGCTTCAGTATACAAAATATTTCAGATTTGTCCTTTATTGATTCCAACTTAAAATTATCTCCATTTTCAAAAATAGAATGATTATATACCTCAATTGCGTTGTCACCTGTTATGTGGAGTAAAAGCGCAGCTTTCGTTTTTTCCGGTTTTCCATCCGCCGATAAATACAACTCAAACTGCTGTTTGAATTTTCTCCAGTTCTCAGCGATGTTCCCAGACAATTGACATGTCAGTGGAGGCTGCAAATCTTCCACTTGTAAAACTATCAGCAAACACCAAAACAGTTCGAACTCTTCTTTATCTTCAATTGTGATCCAAAACCTCTGGAGGGGAAGGCCCCAAGTCCTTGACTTTGCTTGTTGCTCGGCGGCCGGGGCAGGGTCAAAACACTCGGCAGAGATGTTGCTCGGTGCTCAGTGTCGGAGGGCTGGTCGGAGGCTCGAAATTTTCGGATGGACTCAGAGTCGGCTGTGGTCAGGTGCTTCCAGGATGCTGCATTGGCAAGTCTGCGGCGCTGGAGACTCATGGCAGGGAGAGTTTCTCCCCTCTACCATCTGCATGAGATGTTAGGGTTATCGGGACTTTGAGACTTTTTTTTTACCGTGCCCATAGTCTGCTCGTTATCAAATTACGGTATTGCTTTGTACTGTTGTAACTATATGTTATAATTATGTGGTTTTTGTCAGTTTTAGTCTTGGTCTGTCCTGTGTTTCTGTGATATCATACAGGAGGAACATTATATCATTTTTTAATGCATGTATTTCTAAATGACAATAAACGAGGACTGAGTGTCCTCGTAATCTAATCTAATATAGAAAGATTGTCCCATGTTAGGAAACATTTTATTCTTCCAGACCGACTTCTGTCACCATGTTGTCTTCCAGAACCACTTCTGACACTATATTGTGTTCTTTATATTTATATGTACCATGGGTTACTAATAAAGGATCATATTCTGGAAGACATAGAACTTTTATTTACAGTAACAACCAAACCATGTTTCTTACAGTACCATGTTCTCAATCATTCTGTCATTTCTGCGCATGATCAGAACTCTCTCCAATCACGTTCTGACACATCATATCACCACAACTCCACTCTTTAAGAAGGGAGGAGGTAGAATAAAGGAAATTATAGGCCAGTTAGCCTGACTTCAGTGGTTTGAAAGATTTTGGAGTCTATTATGAAGGATGAGGTTTTGAAGTACTTGGAGGCACATGATAAAATAGGCTAAAGTCAAGGTGGATTTCTTAAGGGGAAATCTTGCCTGATAAATTTTTTTGGAATCCTTTGAGGAAATAACAGGCAGGATAGACAAAGGTTAGTCAGCGGATGTTGTTTATCTGGATTTTCAGAAGGCCTTTGACAAGGTGCTGCACATCATAAGAGCCCATGGTTTTACATGAAAAGTATTAGCATGGATAGAAAATTGGCAGACCGGCAGGAGGCAAAGAATGGGAATAAAGGGGGCTTTTTCTGGTTGGCTGCCTGTGACTAGTGGTGTTCCACAGGGGTCAGTGTTGTGACCGCTTCTTGTTACATCGTACGTCAATGATTTGGATGACGGATAGCTTTGTAGCCAAGGTTGCAGACGATACAAAGATAAGTGGAGGGGCAGGAAGAATATAGAGGAGGGAAAGAAGTGCCAGATAGAATATAGTGTGTGGTCATGTATTCTGGCAGAAGGAATAAAGGTGTGGACTATTTTCCAAATGGAGAGAAAATTCAAAAATCAGAAATGCAAAGGGATTTGGGAGTTCTTGTGCAGGATTCCCCTAAAGGTTAACTTGCAGATTAAGTCAGTGGTCAGGAAGCCAAATGCAATGTTAGCATACGTTTCAGGAGGACTGGTATACAAAGCAAGGAGGCAATGCTGAGGCTTTATATGGCATTGGTCGGACTGCACATGGAGTATTGTGAGCAAATTTGGATCCTTTATCTAAGAAAATATGTGCTGGCATTGGAAAGGATCTAGAGGAGTTTCACAAGAATGATCCAGGAATGAAAAGGGTTAACATATGAGAGGTCTTTTGATGGCTCTGGACCTGTACTCACTGGAGTTTAAAAGAATGAGGAGGGATCTCATTGAAACCTATTGAATATTGAAAGGCCTAGATGGAGTGGGTGTGAAGAAGATGTTTCCTATAGTGAGGGGGAGTCTCAGAAAAGAGGGCACAGCCTCAGAATTGAGAGACATCCATTTAGAACAGAGATAAGGAAAACATTTCTTTAGGTGGAGGGTGGTGAAACTGTGGAATTCATTGCCACAAACAGCTGTGCGGGCAAAGTTATTGAGTATATTTAATGCGGAGGTTGATAGGTTCTTGATAAAGTAGGTTGTCAAAGGTTGTGGGAAGAGGACAGGAGAATGGAGTTGAGAGGGATAATAAATCAGCCATGATGGAATGGTGGAGCACACTCGATAGACCAAATAGCCTAATTCTGCTCCTATGTCTTACGGTCTTTAAAGGAACCTAGATTTATTTCCACCATGGCATAGGGTGCTAATCTCTCTTATCCAGAATGGTAACTGTGGCAGAAGCTTCACCTCCAAGACCAAAATTGGGAAATACAAGCTCCACTTCAGATACTTCAGCAAGGGCAGTATTGCAGCAGTAATTAGGGGATCAAATTTGATGCCAAGACTGAGCATTCTGAGTTAGTAATGAACCCAGAATCAAAGGTGCCGAATTTACAAGAGGGGACTGTATTTTGATGTTAACCTGTGGATGTGATAGGCTTGAGGAGGCAGTGAAGGAAATCAGAGGAAATTTCCAAGAACACATTCCTAATCAATCTCTAGCAGGAGGAAGCCCCATTACTGAAGACTGAACTCGATTAGATACAAAGCCAGAATGAAACCAAACAAAGCAGTCCCAATGAGCTAAACCACAGAGGAAAAGCCTTGCTGGAGGCTGGGCTTGTCAGGTCCATAAATGGAAATGGAGGTGTTGAGGATTATGAAAAGGAATGATGTACCTCAGCGAAGGTCACAAATAATCTTGTTTGTAACAGTCAGGCCTGCACATGTTGGCACCTCCCAATCTATCAGCTAGTTGAAGTCACCTGCCTCTCATTTCAAGCTCAGCACCTGCAATCGATTTAACCCCAGTTCATATCCACAGACCTGGTTCACTCTTCGAATCAGCTGGCCTTAACCAGGTGCTCCTAGCTTTCACTCCTCCTGTCTAAAGTTTACCTTGTTGCTGGTTGAGTTTACTTTCTGTTCTCACTTGTTTTGTAGCCCCTTGTGGCTTGTTATTATTATTAAAATTATTGTTCACTGCTGAATCATCTCTGCTGCTCTATTTTTTCTGTCAAGCCTCTTCCGCATTCTTGACAGTATCTTCGGTTTAAGTGCAATAGAGGCCAAGAAATAATTACAGATCTTCAGACAACAGACAAGCATGTGAAAGATGATGTGAGGATTTTGGAGAGGAAACAGGATTGTACAAAGGGTCAGATTTGAGGAAAACGGAGTTATAGGTTGTGCTTTTGAAGAAAGAGAAAATGATGGAAGCTTGGGAAAAAAAGATGAGAAAAGAAAGACATGCAACACCACTGCCCTCAGGAATCCAGAAAACAAAATGAGCAGTAAGCATTATTGTAAGAATGTGGCTGAAGGAGCTGGAAATAAATCACATGAATAAAATAAAATATGAGAGAGCATTAAATGTTAAAAAAAGACACCTACATCATTTTTTGCACCAGTGATCAATTTGAACTTGAAATACAGTTCTATGGGTCAGTTTGATCCTGACCAACCACAGGACTTTTCAATTACTTTCCATCTCTTAAAATTCACAATGATTCCCAAGTTAATCAAAGGCTACCAAACACACAGCAGAGCACAGAGTGCTATGTCAAATCATGGCCTGCCCTTCCCCATATCACAGATTCAAGTGCTTCACTGATTCCTAACAATAAAAGAAGTTTAAAATAAGCTTTGCCTACAGAAACACAACTGCAATCAAACATGAACCTCAGGAGATCACAACACATTTGTCCTTGAAGAGAATGGCTTGGCCCCTATCTCTGAACAAATCATTGTTTCCCACCTGACTGCACTTGTAACAATCCTATTGATGTCTATATCTATCATCATATAGCAGCAAACAGAGAAGGCAATAAACTACAGAGGTTTAACCTTTATGTATTCACGTCCATTACTACCTGAAGTGAATAACTATTTTTGCTTGAAGTTGTGTACTGAAAGAGTTAGAAAAAAATTAACTTTGTTATTAAACCTCATTTTGTAAATATGGAATTTTCTTTAAAGTTCAATATACTAGGGGATTGCAGAATAACAGTAGAAATAATTAAGGATGATAAAAGTATAACTGCAAAGGAAAACATATTTACTGAATAAGATTCGGTCACCAAAAATATGAATAGGAAAGGAAATCACCATCTACCAAAACAGGTATCACATAAAAGAATGGTTGCTGACATGAGATTTATTATCAGAAGAGGGATTTCACTCCACAGTGTTAAATACAATTAATCAGAGAACAAGAGACACAGGAAGAACAAAGTGTTTTGGAAGCAAAAAGTTATGCAATGGTCAAATCTTTGTTATTCCCAACATCATCGGGAGGCTTTGAATAATTACCGCCGCTGCCTGTAAGGAGTTTGTACGTTCTCCCCATGACCATGTGGGTTTCCTCCAAGTGCTCCGGTTTCCTCCCACAGTCTAAGGGCTGTTAATTGGTCATTGTAAATTGTCCTATGATTAGGTTAGGATTAAACTGGTGGGAATTGCTGGGCAGTACAGATCAAAAGAGTGAAGGGCCTATTACACACTGTGCTTCAATAAATAGAATAAATAAACTAAATTTCATCTCCTGAAATGGGCTGAGTTGAGTAGTCCCAAACGATTCTAGTGCTCAGGAGATGTGATAAGGAGCATACACGCACAACAAAGTAACTTAAGCCTAATGTATTACCATAAAATAGAAGCACAAATAAACCACACAAAATACTGCATACTCAGTCACAAAGATTTCTGGGCTCAATAATCTTAGATCGTTGCTGTTGTTGGAGGAATTCTGATTTCTGATTCATGCATGAAACCACCCCTGGGCCCCAAGCGCCAATCACAATCCCCTTCTGGGCAAATTCCAAAGAAAATTCAGTAACAACCCAATATATGCATAAGCTTTGCGAGCACAGAGCAATTGCAAGACAGATTTTTTGTTCTTAAGCCATTAACTCTGGTCTCTTTCATTCAAGCAACATTATGAGTCCATTAACACAGTGTTCAGCATACCTCATAAATCAATCAGACATCTTAATGGTCACTCCTCATTATCTTGTAACATATAACATTCCTTAATTTCCCAGTGTTTGGACAAATAACATTTCTTGAACTTACAAAAGGACATTAATGTTTACATATAAGCGATAAGCCTGAAGAAAGAATCCAGCCATCAACAGACATTATACAGACATTAATTGATCATCACTAACAGACCTCACATACTACAAGATCAGAAAGAGTTAAGAGGTCACTTGACATGACAGACATTCATTCATTGTTTTACAAAATCTAATATGACACAGTTCCTTTGTAACACATACAAAATGTTGGAGGAACTCAGCAGGACTGTCCTAATGAAGGGTTTCAGCCCAAAACATCAGCTGCTTATTCACTTTCATAGATGCTGTCTAACCTGCTGAGTTCCTCCAGCATTTGTATGTGTTACTCTGGATTTACAGCATCTGCAAAAGCTCTTGTGTTTATTAATTCCTTAGCTAGTTCAGTCAGGTTTGAAATGATCTTTGATAACATAAATAGGCTAACACTCCAGTAAAATTCACATTGTTATGGATTTCTTTTGAAGCATAAAGTTCAATGGCTATAGTGAAGCATAAGGCAACAGCACCATTTAAAATGAAGACTTGCAATTTGACACGGATTTGGCTTATTGCCTAGCTAAGCAATTGTGCTTTTATTAAACTAATAAAGTCAGAGAAATATTTTTATTAAACTAATAAAGTCAGAGAAATATTTTGTACCTCAAAAGAAAAGTCAGTTGCAATAAAATCAGAAATTTCTAGAAACATTCAAAACGCCAGATAGTGTTTGCAGACTGAAAATTAATATTAATACTTTTTTGAATAATTAATTCTGTTTCTCTCCCTGCAGTTGCTGTCAGACCCACTATTTCCTGCATCTTTGGTTTTCATTACAGATTTCCAATGTACAGATTAAAATCAGTGCTGCACATCAATCTGCCCTGAGTGACTGTGAAACATGGTCATTCTAAATATTTGAAGGCACAGTCTTGTCAACAGCAGTGGAAATGCTTCCTCTGCTTAATGGCAATGACTTCAATAATAGGTTTTAAAATCAAATGAAAGATCCCGAGATAAATTGACACAGACAATCTTTTATTCCTATTTCTGAATAAATCTGAATAAGAATGCAGTGAATATAATCAAACCTTTGATGAAAGTACTGGTAGCAATGTACCAAGACAATTGCAGATGGAATTGATATCAGCCCACCCAACAGGAAAAGAAGGAGAACTAACCAGTTAAACACAGGATCTTCTTGGGAGGGAAGCCAGTTGTCTGACTGAAATATGCAAATTGTGCATTCAAAGGAAACTCAGGGAAACCTACAATATCGAGATAAAGGTTTCAGTGAGGCAGCATGATGTTGAATGGTAACAGAGAATGTCTGTTTCTCTGCTATTGCCCACTCTATTAAATGCTCAAAACTCACATTAATGTTGAATAAGTTCTTCTGGGTATTCCAGCTGGGTACAGATACCAGCTATTACTGATGTTTCAACGACAAACTCTGCTATCTTTATCAGGGATGATGCCCGGGCATGTCTAGTCCAATGGTATTTATAACCCCGTAGTCTGTCCCTTCGAATTGGTTATTCCTCATCCAATCAGATTTCTGCCCTCCCAGCTTGTTTACAATCAAATTCCAGTTCTTGCTTAAAGTGAGACCTTTGTCTTTGTTAAAATTCTTTTTCTCTAGTTTTATTCAATGGCTTCCTTTACCAGGTGGTCCCAAAATCCTTTGGCATGGCACAATAGTTTTGTGCCGTTGAAGTCAATCCTATGGCCATTGCAAAAGCAATGTTGTGCTACCACCAGTTTCTCCAGGTTATCCAAATGGATGCACCTCCTGTGCTCCTTGTAGCTGGTTTCCACCGTATATCCCACCTGGCCGATATACGCTGCTCTGCATTCACAGGGAATCCTGCGAACACCAGCCATCCTGAGTCCCTGGGTCATCTCTGACTCACATTAACTGTGATTTGAGCTTCCTTACGGGTTCGTGGATGGTATTAATTGGGTATTTCTTCGGGCTCCTGGCAAACCGTAGAATTATAGGGAAGACAGGGAGTAGCCACAGGTTCCTCCTCATTATTAGGTTTCCTAGTTTTTTGGTTGGCCCTTTTAAGGGCCTATTTGATTTCTTTCACCTTGTAGCCATTCCGTAGGAACGTTGTGCATAATCGTCTTATTTCCTTGTGGAGACTCTTTGGGTCTGAAATAGTTTTCGCATGGTTAATCAAAGTAGAAAGAACCACTCTACGTTGGGAGGCGTGATAGTGGCTGTTATTGATGAGGTTTAAGTCCATGTGAATGGCTTTCCAATAGATGCCATGTCCGAGGCTACTATCCGGGCTCCGTTGCATTAGAATGTCCAGGAGTAGGAGTTAGCCATTCTTCTCCATCTCCATCATAAACTGAATGTTTGGATGCATGCCGTTCAAATGGTCATGGAACTGTTGGAGTGCCTGCAGTCCATGGGGCCACATTATAAAGGTATCATCAACGTATCTGAGAAAACATCTGGAGCGTAAGGTCAATGAATTCAGAGCTCTCTTCTCAAAGTCCTCCATGTAGAAATTAGCAATAGCCAGCAACAAGGGCAATCCCAGGCCACTCCATCCATCTTTTCATAGCGGTTGCCCTCATAGAGGAAGAACATTGATGTAAGGGTGTATTCAAAAAGGTCAATGATACCCTTATCAAACCTTGACTGTAGGAGGGTCAAGGTGTCCTTAATGGGAACTCTCGTGAACAGGGACACCATGTCAAAACTGACCATTATGTCCTCCAGGTTCAGCTGGATGTTGGTTATCATTTTAATGAAGTGGGTTGAATTAGTGATGCGATGCTCACAACTCCCAACAAAGGGAGAAAGTATGGTTGTTAAATGCTTAGTGAGGTAGTAAGTCGGAGAATCCATCCCACTGTTGATAGGCCACAGAGAAGCCTCCTTGTGTACCCTAAAGTCTCGGTAGTACTGCCGCCTGAGGCAGAAATGTCTTGCATAAGTCTACAGGCAGTCCGGATTTCTTCAGTAAAGTGGAGATCATCCTCATAATAGAATCCGTAGGATCCCACTGTAGAATACTGTAGACAGAAAAACCAGGAATTCTAACAATGAGGAGGAACCTGTCACTACCACCTGTCTTCCCTATATTTCCGTGGTTTTTCGGATCACCAGGATCCTGAAGAAATACCAGATTAATTCCATCCACCAACCCATAGGGAGGCTAGAATCACAGCTTATGCAGGTCAAAGATGACCTGGGACTCAGGTCAGCTGGCATTTACAGGATTCCCTGCAGTGGATATCAGCCAGATGGGACGCATGGTGCAAACCTACATTAAGGAGCACTGGAGGTGTATCCGTTTGGGCTACCTGGAGAAACCAGCAATAGTAGAGAACGGAAACCTGATTGGATGAGGACTAACCAATTGGGGGGTAGACGGACTATGGGGGTATAAATACCACCAGACTAGATATGCCCAGGCATCATCCTCAATGAAGTTTGTCATTGAAAACATCGGTTATCATTGATGCCTGTACCTGGCTAGAAGCCTGAGAAGAGTTTATTCATCATATATGCCAGGAAAGCACTAAATCCTTTTTCAAATTAACATGTTTGCTATAAGAGTGGGAAATGGAAGAGGACAATCACAATATTCTTTGAGATCATGATCTTGCAGTGTCGAATGTTTGGGTGTCTGTCAGTAAACATGGCACACTTGTCATCATGCACCCATGGGTATTTCAGGTAATGCCAGGACATTGGCAATAAAATTCTAAGTCAAAGGATGCTGATTAATGACATGCCAGGGGTTAATGACACTGTTAGGCTGAGAAAGAGAATCAAAATCAGAATCAAGTTTATTATCACTGACACATGTTGTGAAATTTGTTGTTTTGCAGCAGCAATACAGGGCAAGACATAAAATTAATAAAATTTACCAAAAAAAAAGTTCAAAAGAGGAATAATGAGAAGGTGTTCCTTGATTCACAGACTGTTTAGAAATCTAACAGTGAGAGAAATAAACTCTTCCTAAAATACTGGGTGTGATTCTTTTGGATCCAAATAAGGTAGGGCTTCAAGGCTTTAAGATACACAAGGAGGCTTCTCTGTGGCCTATCATCAGTGGGATAGATTCTCCAACTTACTACCTCGCTAAGCATTTAACGACCATGCTTTCTCCCTTTGTTGGTAGAAGAATGAGGGGAGATTTGATGGAGGTATATAAAATTATGATGGGTATAGATAGAGTGAATGCAAGCAGGCTTTTTCCACTGAGGCAAGGGGAGAAAAAACCAGAGGACATGGGTTAAGAGTGAGGAGGGAAAAGTTTAAAGGGAACACTAGGAGGGGTTTCTTCACACAGAGAGTGGTGAGAGTGTGGAATGAGCTGCCAGACGAGGTGGTAAATGCGGGTTCTTTTTTAACATTTAAGAATAAATTGGACAGATACATGGATGGAAGGTGTATGGAGGGATATGGTCCGCGTGCAGGTCAGTGGGACTAGGCAGAAAATGGTTCGGCACAGCCAAGAAGGGCCAAAAGGCCGGTTTCTGTGCTGTAGTTTTTCTATAGTTTCTATGGTTTCTTTGAATAGCGCAAGAGGCACAGTTGATAAAACACCAGCCTCATATCTCCATCAACCTGAGTTCAATCCGGACTTCCAGTCCTACCTGCGCAGAGTTCACATTTTCTTCTTGTGACCTTGTGGGTTTACTCCAGCTGCCCTAGTTTCCTCCCACATTACAAAAACATGGGTTGGAAGGTTAGTTGGACACTCTAAGAAGTCTCTCATGTAGGTGAGTGGTGGGATGTGAGGGGCATTAATGGATGGGGGGAGGAATATAAAAGCATGTAATTAATGTAACGTGTGTTGTTGAGGTTTGGCACAGACTTGTGAGGACCTGCTTCTGCACTGTATAACTCCATTGCTCTATGGAGAGGGTCAGTTCACAAGAATTTCAAGCCAACAGGTATACCATTACAATAGTCTCCAAGCAAAATGGGAAAACAAAGGCTGAGCAAGGGATACTGTGGTGAGACAGTATTGGAGTCTAACGGAGAAGACAAGATGGAGGGAGTTGTAGGAAAGCACTATTTTAATTACATGTTTCTTGCTAATAGAATTACTGAATCAAGCACTGATTATTTAGGATGATTTAGGAGAAAATTACATTGAATTATGGATGCAGTTCAGTGCCCTGAGGTTTCTTTAAGACATGAAGAAATTAATGTCGACTCAGTATGGTGTATGCAGAGTCCAACAAGACAGACTGAAAGAGTCGTGGCAGAGTTGAAAATCTTGGAAATGATCCAGAAGTGGAAAGTCTGAGGAGATTACTTCACAGTCTCTTAAGGAGTGACAGAAATGAGTAAAGGTTCTGTGTATGTAATGATTCAGAGCGAGAGTTATGTACAAAAATGGATTGAAAGCAAGGCACTAACATGAAGACTTTAAGGAGCAATCAAAGTAGACGTTGATGCATCTGAATTCATAGTATCCAATAAAGTGCTAAATATAACGCATACATGTAGCTGATAAGAACTACAGGTGATCCCCCCCCCCTCAATTGTTACAGGTGGGTTGCATTCTTAGAAAACAGTCTGTATCATGAACTTGCATAACAAGAAGCTACAGCATCTGTACAATCATATATTTGACCTCCCAACATGCAATACTTACACTAGTCCAAATTAAAATCTATCTGCCACTTTTCTGACAAAACTTCCAACTGATCTATATCTTGCTGTATCCTTTGACAGCCTTCTTCACTTTCTGCAAGTCCTCCGATTTTTGTCATCTGCAGATTAATCAGGCCAGCTAAATTTTATCCAGATCATATATCACAAACAACAGATGTCTCAGCACTGATCCTTGCAGTCACAGACCTCCAATCAGAGAAACACACATGAGCTACTATCCGCGGACTTCTATGACTAAGCCAATTTTGTATCCAACTTACCAACTCACTATGCATCCTATGCAACTTTATCTTTTGGACCAACCTACCACTAGGGCCCTTGTCAAATGCTTTACTAAAGATATAGATAACTTCCAGCACCCTATCCTTATCAAGCATCTTCATTACTTCCTCAATCAAATTTGTGAGACTAGAGTTTCTCCTATAGGCAGATAGTGGTAAGAGAGAGTAATGCAGTGTTTCACAGATGTGAAGTTGTTACGTCATGCACCCGATTGTGCCAGCCTCCGGGGTGTAGATGCTCTAATTCTTCAGAAAATGGATAACAGTTGCAGATTCTTTAAAGATTCAGGCCAACCCTGCAAATTGGCAGCCATGCTTTGGCACCAAGATTTTAATATTTAACGAGCACCTGAATTGAGATTCAGTGCTCAATCATCAACTTAACTTTGGATCTCATCTAGCATCTAGTTTAGAACCCGGACTTTGTTTCAGTCTTGTATCGTGTTTCAATTTTAGTCTTGGATATTCTAGCATTTGGGTCCTAACCATCCTTGCTTTGGTCTCTTGTCACAGTAGTCTATTATATTGAAGCAATGCTTGAAGAACAAGGTGCAAGATGTGTAAATCAAAGATTTTGTTGTGATCCTCTGAGACAGTATCTCAGCCAATGTCAGCAGCTATGTCAGCATCCAGCAAGTCCTAGATAACATTTACTCTTGGGCTGATAACTGGTAATTAAATTGTGTGCCAGAATTGACAAGAAATAACCATCTCCAATGGTTAATTATCATGGCCAGTAAGTTCCCCAGAATCAACATTCTGGGGTCACCATTGCCTAGAAACTCAACAGGGTAATGCAGCAAGTGGGCACCCTGCAAAGAGTAACTCACCTCCCAACACACCAAGACTTTCTACCACCTGCAAGGCACAAGTCAGAAGTGTGATACAATATTCTTCACTTGCCTGGATGAGTGCAACTCCACGAACCCTTAAGAACTTGACTTATTCCACGGGCATAGTATTTTACTTGATTGGCACCATCGTTATCATCATATGCTGTATCATATGACATGGGCAATCATGGTTTTTCATCTGTCTTTGATCTGCTTATTCTTTCCTCTATTCATGACCATGATTGTCCTTGGTAAACTTTTCTACAAAAGTGGCTTGCCATTGCCTTATTCCGAACAGTGTCATTACAAGATGGGTAATCCCAGCCATTATCAATACTCTTCAGAGATTATCTGCGTGGTGTAAGTGGTCACGTAACCAGGACTTGTGATATACACCAGCTGCTCATACAACCAACCACCACCTGCTCATAAGGCTCCACGTGACCCTGATCTGGGGGGCTAAGCAGGTGTTACACCTTGCCCAAAGGTGCTCTGCCAGCTAGCAGAGGAAAGGAGGCATTGCACCTCCTTTGGTAGAGATATATCTCCACCGTGCCACCCCGATTGGCACCTCATCCACTTTATAAACATTTATTCTCCCCACCACCAGTACATAATGGCTGCAGAGTAGAGCATTTACAGCATGCACTGCATTAACTTGCCTAAGCTACTGCGACTGCACCTCTCAAACTCACGACCTCTACATAAAGAAAGAGCACTACCATACCACCCAGCGGTTCCCTTCCATGTCAGATGCCAACACATGACTTGGTAATCTACCCCCATTCCTTCATTGTTACTGAGTGTAACCAACCCAACAGCATTGTGGGTACGTTACAAGAAAGACCTAAGTGATTGATGAAGGTGACCTGCCACCACCTTCTCTGGGAGAAATAGGATGAGCAATAAATGCTGCCTTGGTTTATGAAGGTAATTTGATATCATCTTGATAAAAGATTAATAAAAGATTAAAAATCTGGCTCTACCAGCACTTTTGAATCTCAGCAGACTTTTAAATATTGATCCTAATACTGTTAATCATTAACTCAAAATGCAGAAATGGATTTTTCAAACGTAAAAATGTTCTACCTCATTTTCTGTCAAATGCTAAAAGCGGATTTAAAACTTTCCTGTTATTTGATACACAGTGGTTGTTAAAGATCTTGAATTATCAGCTGAGCATTACAGTAAATGCCCCACATTTATACTAGTGAGCTTAACCATACCCTATAAAACAAAAGGGTCTAGGAAGAATCAGCTGTAATTAGTGTCATCATTGACTGCCCATAAATTGAATAAAATGTATTAAGGGAAACACTCAGTTATTGAACCGGAGATAGCATTCCCAAATGATGCATTAAGCAGATAAATTGATAACAAATGATTGGGGAATGATTAAAATAACTTCCAATAAGCGAGAAGCAAGACAGAAAACGTTGCGAAGCTTCTGCAGTTCAATCTGCAACCTTGGAGATAACTAGCGAGTTAAAATTTTAGCTGTAGCTTCTTTGAGGGGAAGGGATTGCAGAGGACTGGCATTTAAGATGTCATAGGTCAGAAAGGGCCAGAGCAAAAACTCACAGAACAAAGGTGGTAGAATAGTTTATCAAGATCTTAACTTACCAAGTGATTTACTAGCTAATATGAAATAAACGAGAGATATAATGAGGGTGATTAAGGAAAATAAAGACATTTGCAAAGCACAGAGACCATACAAAGTGAGAAGGCAATGGGCCATAGGTTAATCAAAATGGAGGCACAATAAATTGACAAATTGGAGCAGGCTCCAGGGCCCTTATCACATCTTTAATAAAGTGCATATTTGAGCAAAGATCTTAACTGCGTGCAACTAGCTATGATTACACTATGAACAATTTTACTGTGCCCTTGGTATTTATTTGCATAATTTTGATGACTTTGAATACAATGATTAAGACTGATAGATCAACTCTTTCAATTTGTATTCACATGATTATCACTAGGCCTCAGAGGATCATAATACATCATTTAATTCAGATTCACTTCTACAAATCTTTCTCAAGAATCTATGATTACGCCGTGTTATTGGACAAAAAGAAAGAGTGCCAAATTTGTGATATTTATGTAGTTATTTGTATCAGGAATCTAGTTATCATGAGAGTTGTTACATATCATACACTTTTCTAAATGAATTTACTCTGTTTGCCTCCACAGTGAATATACTTTTTGTGTGTTTATTCTGCACGGCAGTAATTGCAACTGAGAAGAAAACAACCAGGTATTACTTCCAAACACTATTAAGTCTACGATTATCCGGTGTTTAGCTCTAGCCAGTATTTTTCAAATAACAAAATAGGTCTTAGGTACTGATGTTTGTAATTCAGAACAAGGGTTTGGCTGAGCAGTGGATGATCAAATTCTGCTCTGGGAGGCAGCTCTAGAGATCAAAAGTAATCATACAAGGTTCCTGTCCTTATTCACTGATTCAATTATGCTGAATGGCCTACAATGAGGGAAAGTGTTCTTGGTAAAATTCAGTGCTATCCATTTGTCTTCTTGGAGAAGAGCTTAATTTATGATATTCAGACTGTGGTTCTAACCATTGTTTCTACCACTATGGCAATCCTGCTGAAAGTGGAGCTTGAGTAAAGCCCTGTTGAAATAAAACCATGCATTTCTTAGTCTTACCTGCTACGGTATTGCAATCATCCTCCAACTTCCTTCCTTCTGGAATGTTGTTAATCTACAGGACAAATTGAAATTTATTCAATCTATATCACTTCCTCTCCAGAATCAAAGTTACACTAAGCTTAGTACCAAGAAGGCAGAGCTTATGAGGGATAATGGCACCTAATGGCGACTCCTTTGTTTGCACCTTCGGAAACAGCTCTCTTTCCACCTTTAATATCTTTCAGGTTCTTTTGAAGACCCTGACCTGGAGTTACATGCAGGCTTCAGTTTGTTTGCGGGAATGGGACCCATTCTTGGGGTTCCACGACTGGCCATTAGTCAACGTGCCAAGGGTTTGGCCTAAGAGTCTCAATCGTGTTCAGAAGCCTAAGATCTCGGGGCTCTGGAGACAGGCGGATCAAGGGTCAGTGTCACGGCAGGAGACTCATGTGTCGTCGGGGAAGCCAGAAAATCTTTAGCTGTGGGCACAAAGACCCAAGGTCGTTGCAATCTTCGGACACAGAGCTCGAAAAAAGTGACGATACGGACCTTTAACATCATAAACCAGCAGGTTGTTGTTATGTCTCCCACTGGCTGTGAAAACGGGGGAAACCTCCCTCTCCCTTGCCAGGGAGAGAGAGAACCTGTGGTTCGTTGAATGTCGGATGAAATGCGAAGCCTTTGGGGTAACTTTGGTCTGTGTCTTTGCTATTGCTTAGCACACGCTGGGGCTCGATGACGGTACCGATGCACTTTTTTTTTGCTGGTGAGGGGGTGGGATTGTTGCTTGCTGCCACTTATGCGCGGGAGGGGGGAGCTGGGGGAGGACTTCGGGGTTCTCACATTTAATTGTTGTTCATTCTTTGGGGCACTTCTCTGTTTTCATGGATGTTTGCAAAGAAAAAGCATTTCAGGATGTATATTATATACATTTCTCTGACATTAAATTCGACCTTTGAACCTTTGAACCAAGTTGCTGTTCACAGATTAGCATTTACATGGGGTTACATTCATTATCGACTAATATTCTAATTGTTGTTGTGGAAGGCCAAAAGAAAAATGCTGGAAATCTAAAGTAAAAACAGAATGTGCTGAAAATATAGAGCAGTTCAGGTCTCCTCTGTGGGAAGAGAAACTGAGTCAATGTTTCAGACTTCACCTTTGTCAGAACTCGTAACCGGAAGGTTTGCTAGTGCTGCATGGGGTGGGGTGGGCAGTGGGTTGGGAACCAGAGTGCCAGGACAGATAGTGGAGTGGTTGTGGAACAAGATGTCAAGCTTACATGCAAGGTCAGGAATCAAAAGGTTGAACGGGGTAGGAAAAATGTTCTGAGCTGTGTATATTTCAATGCAAGGAGTATTGTGGGAAAGGAAGATGAGGTTAGGGCATAGATCAGCACGTGGAATTATGACATTGTAGCCATTAGTGAGACTTGTTTGCAGGAGGGGCAGGTAGGTCTGGCAGCTCAGTGTTTCGGAGTTCAGTTGATTTAGACGTGAGGAAGGATTAAAGGGGGAGGTGTGGCCTAACTAGTCAGGAAAAATATTACAGCAGTGCTCAGTCAGGACTGACTGGAGAGCTCATCTGGTGAGGCTTTATGGGTCAAACTGAGGAATAAGAAAGGTATGATCACATTAATAGGATTATATTAGAGATCACCTTTCAGTACATGGGATTTAGAGGATCAAATTTGCAGACAGATCACAGACTGTTGCAAGACTTGAGGTTGTGATTTTAGCTTTCCACATATTGGCTGGGTCTCCCATACTGTAAAAGGGCTGGACGGCAAAGAGTTTGTCATATGTAATCAGGAAAGTTTCCTTAATCAGTACATAGAAGTCCCATTTAAAGAGAGTGAGATATGAGATCTCCATCTAGTATTAGATCTCACTGCATCTAGTGAACATAATGGCATTAGTTTAAATGTAATTATGGAAAAGGATAGGTCTGGTCCTTGAGTAGAGATTCTAAATTAAAGGAAGGCCAATTTTGATGGTATCAGAAAGGATCTGACAAGTGTGGATTGCGATTGGTTATTTTCTGTCAAAGTCTTACTTGGTAAGGGGAATGCCTTCAAGAGTGAAAGTTTCAGAAAACAGAGTTTGTATGAAGAATAAACTAGGTACAGGTATCAATTATAACAGACATTCCAATGACAAGCTCTGCCATCTTCTTCAGGGATGGTGCCTGGGCATTCTTTTCCTTCTTCTCCATCTTGTTTTACGGCAGTTGGCACCCAGCTTAATGATGCATTACCGCCACCTTCTGCTCCGCAGTGTGCAATAGACTTACATTCCAAATCCCTTCACCCAATCTCTCACACACACACACACCCTAACCTACACTTTATCCTCCCATCTTTGGCCATCCTAGTACCCTATTCCGGTTTATCCATCATATCCTATAAAAAAAACACTGTACCCCTTAAGAAAGCTAAAAATACCCTGACCTGTGCTCTTTCACCCATGCCCAGCAACCCTTTTAATGTGAATTCCTGCACCCCCAATTCCCTTAGATTAATTCTCATCATCTCTCTCTGTATCCCATACTTCCTGCAACTCAAAACTACATGTTCTACTGACTCCTCTTCCTGACATTCCTCACACAATCCTGTCTGGTGTTTCCCTATCATTTTCAATGTTTTGCTTAATGCACATTGCCCCAGCCTTAACCTAGTCCACACAGTCTCCTCTCTTCAGTTTCCACTACCTACCCTAGTACCTACAATACTTTTTTTGTATTTGATATAAATGCCTCCCTTTCCCCTCCCTGTCCCATCTTTCTTGCCACATTTGGTTGATTTTTTCCCAGATTACACACTTAACCTCTGCTTTACTAATACTAATGTGCAATTCTATATTTTCTTTCTTTAATCCCCTCTTTGCCAACTCATCCACCCTCACATTCCCCTTCACCCCTACATGTGCTGGAACCCATAGAAATTTTACCTGACCTCCCTGATTTGCAATTCTTGTGACTGACTGAAGGACTTCATAAAGTACATCTTGCCGACTGTTTGAGTGAAAAGACCTTAAACTTGCTAGAACTGAGGATGAATCTGAGCATATCAACACTTTGACTTGTCTAGCTTTCTCCACCCATCGCAATGCAAGCAACACTGCCAGCATCTCCACTGTATCCACTCCTAGCTTATTAGATTTTCTTCTGCTGATTCCAATTTCTTTTGCTGGCATAGCCACCCCAAACCCTGTCACTCCTGTTTCAGGTTCCTTAGCACCATCTGTATAAATCTGAGTATAATCACTATACTTTTCCACCACATGACAGTTAAATGCACTTACCAAATCAATTTTATATTTTCCTTCCCTTTTTACCTCTAACAAATACCAGTCTATGTCAGGCCATACAAGCTTCCATGGAGCTACAACCGGATAAACTACTGAAGGACTTATTCTTAGATCAAACACTCCACATCCTTTAGTAATATCATTCCCTACCCAACTGCAGTTATCCCTCTGAAACCTCCCATTTTCCCAGCACTCCTGCAACTCTCCTTTTGCAGGGTGTGAATCATTGTGCCCCTGCAAATTAGCCCAGTAGTTTGCCATCAATTGCATCCTTCGTAGTTCCATAGGCATTACTCCCATTTCTACCTGTAGGGCTGAACCTGGTGATGTTTTAAAAGCCCCACTGCACACTCTCAAAGCCTGAGCCTGAATCACATCCAGTTTCCTTATAAGAGACCTAGCTGCTGATCCATATGTTATATTTCCATAGTCCAACACAGATCTTACTAAAGCCACATACACTCTCTTCAACGCTGAACAACTTGCTCCCCATTCCCTACCAGTCAAACATCTCATCACATTTATTACTTTTTTACATTTCTCCTCAACTTTCCTGATATGGTCTGCCCATGTTAATCATGAATCAAATATAACTCCCAGAAATTTAAATGATCCAACCCTTTCTAATTCAATCCCATACATCCTTAACTTCTTCCCTACCTCAATTCTTTTCCTGGTGAAAAATACAGTTTGAGTTTTTCTACTGAAAATCTACATCCCCAATCATAACCCCACTCGACCACTCCAATTGCTCCTTGTAGTTTCCTGACTATATGCTCCACTTACCTGCCTCTTTTCCACAAGGCCCCATCATCCGCAAACTGTGACCTACCTATATCCACTGGTACCTTTTGGAAGACATCATTGATCCTAATGATGAAAAGTAATGGGCTGATCACACTACCTTGAGGTGTGCCATTTCCCATTATATACTGTTTTGATAATTCTGATCCAATCCAAACTTGAATTTTTCTACCAAACAAAAAATCTTTAATTCAATTAAAAACTCTCCCACCAACCCACATCTTGTGCAGTTTAATTAACAATCCTTCCTTCCACATCATATCATAGGCTTTTTCAATGTCAAAAAACACTGCAACTACTGACTCTTTATTTGCCTGGGCCTTTCTTATTTCAGTCTCTATCTTTATCACTGAGTCCATGGAATTCCTTCCCTTCGTAAAACCACTCTGATAACTTGCCAGCATTCCCCTCTTCTCAAGCTCATACGATAACTTTTCTGTTATCAAGTAGGGTACCGTGCCCAATTCTGATTTAATGGAGACAGACGTGAGAGTACGGAGGAATATCTGGAGAAACTTCTGAAATGCCCACTTCGCTGCCGCTGCTACTGTGTGGTAACCGGAATCTCCGGAGCAGAAGGCCCCGAATCTTTGGCTTTGCTTGTTTCAGCGGCCGGGGCTAGGTCGAAGGTGCTCGGCAGAGGATGGCACTTGGGAGGCTGTATCAGAGGGGCTGGTCGGAGGCTCGAAGTTTTCGGATGGACGGACTCAGTGTCGGCTGCTTCCAATGCATGGGCAAGTTGTCGGTGCCTGGAGGTTTATGGCAGGGAGTTTCTCCCTTTTGCCGCCTGCTATCGAGGACTCAGGAGTCAATCGGGACTTGAGATATTTTTTTACCGTGCCCACGGTCTGCTCTTCATCAAATTATGGTATTGCTTTGCATTGCTGTAACTATAAGTTATAATTACGTGGTTCTGTCAGTGTTAGTCTTTGATTTGTCCTGTTTTCCGTGATATCATTCTGGAGGAACATTGTATCATTTCTTAATGCATGTATGCATTTCTAAATGACAATAAAAGAGGACTGAGTGTTCTCATAATCTAATCTAATCTAATCTAATCCTCCTTTCCATTATCTTACATATATTTGATGTTAATGCTATTGGTCTGTAGCTAGTGGGTTTTGACGGATCCTTGCCAGGTTTCCTTATTGGAATTACTACTGCTTCTTTCCATGCACTTGGTAATCTTCCCTCCTCCCACACTCTGTTATAAAAATGCAGCAACTTCAAGAGCGTTCCTTCTCCTAGATTTTTTAGCATAACGTAGCATATCAGATCTTCCCCTGGGGAGGGTGGTCTCGATCTCTTTATTGCTCTTACCATTTCTGCCAACGTAAATGGATCATCAATTATATCATTTATTTCTTCCCTCCTGTTTAACGCACCTGGCTGTTGACTCATTAATCTTTCCCTTCTCCGTCTCCCTTCTTCAGACAAATTTTCTGAACTGTGTATCTGTACAAATGACTTGGCAATGATCTCAGCCTCAATCCTACTGGAGACTGCTGTTTTCTCCTCAGGTATCATTACTGGATATTCCCATTCCCTTCTATCTCCACCCCCCCCCCCCATCCTCTTAATCATTCCCCATAGCTCTCCCATAGGTGTTGTTCTTCCTATTTTGTTGCAAAAACTCCTCCAACTTGTCCTTTTAGCTTGACGTATAGTTCTTCTCACCACTGCCTATGCCTTCTTATATTGAATCAAATGCTGCATATTATGGGTTCTTTTAACTAGCCTGAATGCTCTATTTCTGTTTTTTACAGCCTGACAACATTCCTCTGTCCACCATGGCACTAGTTTTCTATTCATCCTATTTTTACTCCTGGGTATAGATCCTTCTGCTGCCATAATAATTGCTGAAGTCACCTGACTGTTTAATTCATCTATATTTCCAGAAATGTCAATCTTTGTCAATGCTTCTTCACTCAACTTCTGGAACTTACCCCAGTCTGCTTTTCCAAACACCCACTTTGGGGTTCCACCACCTGGTCTTACTTCAACTCTTTCACCCACTGAACACAAAACTGGGTAGTGATCACTGCCTACTGTTGAAGCAGTCCAAACTCCCCAGTTACTAATGCCAGCCAAGGTATTAGACACTAATGTAATATCTAATACTGATTCAGTTCCTGTTGTTATGTTTATCCTTGTTCCTCTACCATCATTCCTACACACCAAATCCCTTTCTTCCATCAAATCTTCAATTATTTTTCCATTTGAATCTGTAATCGGATCCCCCCATATTGTGCTGTAAGCATTGAAATCTGCACACCACACTACTTTATGTCTGTTTTGTCCTTGTATCCTTAATAGGGTTTCTAAATCCAACCTTTTACATGGATTGTAGTAGTTAATTATAACTTCTCCCTCCCCTCTCTCCCACATTTCCACCGCTATGTATTCCTGATCATCTCCTTTTTCCAGTACCCTATATGGTATACCTTGCTTGATTAACATAGCACAACCCCCTCCTCCCCCTAGATTTCTATCTTTCCTTGTCATTGTATACCCATATACCACAAAGTCTAAAGTTGGTTTCAACCAAGTTTCCTGAATACACACTACATCTGGTTTTACAACTATTTCTTTAATAAAGTGCTTGAATTCCTGGCTATTGGCCAGTAAGCTCCTTGCATTCCATTGCAAAAGAATCACCATAATTAGTATTAACCAACCCATGACACTTCCTGGCTTGACTGATTAGTGAGGTTCTCCCTCACTTCTTCCCATGTCAGCCCTACTAACCCAAAATGGTTCACTGCTGCTTTGACCACCAGCTGAATTTTGTCACTTTTTGACTTTACCTCAACCGTACTATTAATCACTCCTGCAATGAATGCTACTAGAGCCTTTTTGTCTACATAAATCCTATCATTTGTTCTTTGTTGCATCTCTCACATCCCTATTGCTCCCTGTTCATTAGGAGCATTATTCTGTTCTCCTGACATTCTTACAGTTTCTGCGTAAGTGATTTTTCTTTTCACTCTTATTTCTTGAATTTTATTCTCCCGTCTCATAACCTCACACCCACTATATGCCACATTATGAGCTCCTCCACAATTGCAGCATTTTGGTTGAACTCCTGTTCCACACTTTCCATATTCATGATCACCCCCACATCTAGCACATCTCCTCTGCCTTTTACAGTTTTTAGCTATGTGTCCAAACCTTTGACAATTATACCTCAATGGCTTTGGCACATACACCCTTACTGGGTAACTCATGAAAAACAGGAACACCTTCCTTGGCACTCTTTCTTCTTCAAATTCAATCCATACTGATTCACTTTCCTTTTTCATTTCCTCCTTTGTTGTTTTCAGTCTTTGAACATTCATTACTTTCCCTCCTTTGATATTCCTCTATCTCCTCCATATTTGTATTCATTGGTACCCCCATGATCACTCATTCGCACATCTTACCAATAGGTTGCCATCATGAAGGACTTTTGCAAATATTATTTCCTATATCTTATTTGTCAGAGTTGTTGTGAGCACAAACCGGTTAATTTTCTTCATGTGTCCTTGAGCCTTCTCATTAAACCTAACTATGACAACACCTTCTCTCTGAACTTGTTCATCTTCCTCACTTTCAGAGCTCTCTCCACTGTCATTTCTTATTCTTTTATTCCCTTTGTCTCAGTTTTCATTCATCCGTCCCCTCACTGTCTCCTCATTCCCTTTATTTCTCCCTTCACAATAACGCATTTCTCCCCAGCTGCCTACCTCTGATCCCAAATCCCTATCCCGCTCCTTCTCCACTCTCTTTCCCTCAAACCTCACCCCCTTCGCCTTATCCGCCATTACCGGACCCGAGCAACCCCTCCCACCAATTCCTGTTCCTTCCTCACTCTCTTTCCCTCAACAAGCTCCGCAACCACATTCACGCACTCATGCCATCCAGCCCAAATTCTGTCGCCCGCTCTGTAAATCTGTCTTCCTTTTAAACTCTCCCCGTTGTTCTCCCAGTTATCAAAATATTTAACAGTCCCTCTGCCTGGGCATGTCTAGTCTGGTGCTATTTATACCTCTGCATTACGTCCCTCCTGACTGGTTAGTCCTCATCCAATCAGGTATCTGCTCTCCCACCTTGTTTACAATCGAATTCCAGTTCTTATTTAGATTGCGACACTTGTCTTTGTTAAAAAATTTTTTCCCCTAGTTTTATTTCAATGGCTTCCTTTACCAGGCGGTCCCAAAAGCCACTGGCACAGCACACTAGGATTGACTTTGATGGCACAAAACTACTGGACCAGCAAATTTGTGATGACACCAACTTGGGGTGTAGTGGACAGCGAGAAAGATTATCAAAGCTTGCAGCAGGATCTGGACCAGCTAGAAAAATGGCAGTTGGAATTCAATGCAGACAAGTGTGAAGTGTTACAATTTGGGAAGACGAACTAGGGTACCTCTTACACAGTGAGAGGCAAGGCACTGAGATGCGCAGTAGAACAGAGGGATCTGGGAATACAGATCCACAATTCCTTATTAGTGGCTTCACAGGTTGATATGGTCATAAAGAAAGTGTTTGGCACATTGGCCTTCATAAATCAATGCACTGAGTACAGGAGTTGGGATGTTATGTTGAGATTGTATAAGACATTAGTGAGGCCTAATTTGCAGTTTTGGTCACCTACCTACAGGAAAATTTACAAGGACTTGAGAACCTGAGTTATAAGGAAAAGGTTGAATTGGTGAGGACTTCATTCCCAGAATGTAGAAGACTGAAGGGAGATTTGATAGAGCTATGCAAAATTATGAGGGGTATAGATAGGGAAAATGAAATCAGTCTCTTTCCACTGAGATTGGGTGAGACAACATCAGAGATAATGGGTTAAATGTGAAAGTTGAAATGCTTAAGGGAAATTTCTCCACTCAGGGAGAAGTGAGTGCGTGGAATGAACTGCCAGCGCATATGGTAGATGTTGGATTGATTGCAACATTTAAGAGAAGTCTGCGTAAGTACACGTGTGAGAGGGGTATAGAGGGCTATGGTTGATGCAGGTCAATGGGATTTGGCAGATTAATGGCTTGGCACAAACTAAATTGGCCAAAGGGCTTGTTTCTGTGCTGTTGTGTTCTATGAATCTCTGAAACAATATAAACTAATTAAAACACAAGGAGGGTAGAAACAGTAACACCCCTGATAGGGTATAACCTAGATAACCATGGAGTACCTAGGTGGTCGACAGTCCCATGGTACAGACACTGAATTTTCCATTTTCCGATAACCTTATTTCCTGTGTTCCACCACCCACCACCAACCCCCAACCCCCAAACTTCTGTTCCACCTTCTGTCTTTCTATTCTGGTTTCCTTTTCCATAACTCCATAACTTCCAGCACCCATCACCCATTTTGGCCCACTTCCCCACTGGTTCCATCCATCTACCACCCCCATCTTCCCTTTACCTCCCTCCTAATGGTTCCCATAATCACCTTCCTTACATATCACATTCCAGCACTGGTGGTCTTTGTGCCCATACTTATCATTGTTCAGCAGCTGCAGCCACCTTTGGCTCCCTGTCTACTTCTCTGTTCTGCCTTCATCATCACCAACCTGCCTCTGCCTCCCATTCCACCCTTACCCCTCCCCTACGTGGCTCCATCTGCCTGTCAACATTCAGCACCTGCTGCTCTCTCTTCTTTATGCTCGTTGTCAAGTTCAAGTTTAATTGTCACTCAACCATACAAGAATACTGCCAAACAAAACAGCGTTACTCTGGGGCCAGGTTGTCACACACAGCACAAGGCACATGTAAGATATCAGTAAAATAGAGTCTCACAAAAAAATTCCAAGACCCTGAGTCCATGAATGTTGCAGAAATCTGCAATCAACCACAATAGAACTTGTCTTCTGCCAAGCGAACACTGGGGTACAGCACTGACTGCAGCTTGTATGCCGTGGCACACTGCCTCCGATGGACTCCCACCATACGGACTCCGACTCCAACACCTCTCTTCTGGGTGCCTGTAAACAAGCAACCCCTTCTCCACATCCGGTCCTAATACAGGGATTTGATCATTTCTTCACCCTTCTCAATGTCCACCAACGGTGCTCGGTCCCCTGAGCTCCTCCAGCAGATTGGTTGTTGCTCCATGTTCCAACGCCTGCAGGCTCTTGAGTTTCAATGTGGTCATAGGGATGGGCTGTAAGAATAAAGGTTATTTTGGTCAGTGAGTGATAGGGAATAGTTAGAAGCTGAGAACATCAACAAGTAAAAAGACAAAAGAACATAGGACTTTTGAAATTCAAAGTTGAACAAGACATCTGTATTTCTGCTACATGAACCAAGGTGGATGAGCTCACACATTTCCACATAACATTCCATCTGCTCACTCTGTCTATCCATTCCTAATGCAGGAGATCAACCAGAAACAATGTCTCCATAGATGTTACCTGACCCACTGAGTGCCTCAAGCATTTTGCAATTTAGGTCACCCTTCCCTCCTCTGTTTGCCCTTTCCCTCTCCCTCTCTCTCCTTCTGACCCACCTTTATGACTCCCTTCTCTTATATCCCATTTACTTCCCAATTGCCCAAGGTGTCCTCCTCCCACTTCTGGTTCTACCCACCTATCATCCACACATTTTAACCACCAGGTCCCCCTCACCTATTTAGTTCCATCTGCCCACCTCTCCCATAGTGGTTCCCACTATCACTTTCCTTAAGTATCACATTACAACTTCAGTAGCCTTCATCTTTTTGCTTATCTCTATCCTAGCTGTCTCTACTTTCATTTTCTCCTCCTCCCCTCCCAACCTGGTTCCAACTAACATTTTTGTTTTGCCTACAACTTCTCATGCACTTGCCTCTATCTCCTAAATCCTCCCCTACCTGCTTCATCTGGTTGTCATCCTTCACCAATCCTCAGTCCACTATTCATCCACTGGCTCCTGTCTCACCACTCTGCCTCTTCCCTTTTAACCAGCTATCTTCTGTCTCCACACTTAATCCTGTTGCACAATTTCAACCCAAAATATTTACAGTTCCTTCCCCCCCCCCGAGAGATGCTGTTTGATCGATTGAGTTCCCCCAGCAGATTATTTGTTGCACAAGATTCCAACGTATGTAGACTCTCATGCATTTCAGTCCTTTATACATGTCCTCACATTCTCACCTGGTTTAGTTTTGCTATTAAAGTTGGAAATACGACATATTGTCCTCTTAGCCAAATCATTGAAAAAGAGTGACCAAGTACGTGCTGCCCCCATGAAAGATCAGTTTATTTTCACTCATTTTTATCTAATCCTCATGTCAGTACATTTTCCCCAATTCAATGTATGGGACCTTATGGGAAGCCTCACTGAAATATAATTACATCACCCTGCTGGAATTCACAAACATGAGAAAATCTGCTGTTGCTGGAAATTCAAAGCAACACACACAAAGTGCTGGAAGAACTCAGCAGACCAGGCAGCATCTATGGAAAAGAGCAAACAGTCAACATTTCGGGCTGAGATTTCTCATCAGGACTGGAAAAAAAGATGAGAAGTCAGAGTAAGAAGGTGGGGGTATGGGAGGAAGACGTACATGGTGGAAGGTGATAGGAGAAACTGGGAGAGGGAGGAGTGAAGTAAGGAGCTGGGAAATTGATTGGTGAAAGAAATAAAGGGCTGGAGAAGGGGTATTCTGATAGGAGAGGACAGAAGATCATGGAAGGAGGAAGAGCATCAGAGGGAGGTGATGGGCAGGTAATGAGATAAAGTGAGAAAGAGAGAAAAAGGATTGGGGAATCATGAAGGAGTGGGTAAGGGCAATTACTGGAAGTTCGAAAAAATGAAGTTCATGCCATCAGGTTGGAAGCTACCCAGATGGAATATAAGGTGTTGCTCCTCCAACCTGAGTGTGTTATTATCGTGGCAGTAGAGGAGACCATGGACTGACATGTCGGAATGGGAATGGGAAGTATAATTGAAATACAGGACATCTCTCTTTTTCTGGCAGACAAAGGATAGGTGCTCGGCGAAGCGGTCTCCTAAACTACAAAGGTCTCGCCTATATACAGGAGGCCACACCAGGAGCACTGGATATAGTAAGTGATCCGAACTGACTTACAAATGAAGTGTCACCTCATGTGGAAGGACTGGGGTCCTGAATGGTAGTGATGGAGGAGGTGTAGGTGCAGGTCTGGCCATATCTACTGGATCCCCTTTATATATACTACCATCTCATCCTCAATAGATTCTAGCAGATTAGTCGAACATTATTTTCCTTTCATAAATCCATGCTGACTCTGCTATTGTTCCATTTTTACATCCTTCATGGTAGATTCTGACATTTTTCTCACCACTGACATTCAGCTAATGTGTTGGTAGATCCATTTTCTCTCTCCTTCCTTTCTTAAATTCTGGGGTCACATTTATTGTTCTCCAACCCATAGAAAAAATTCCCAAATCAAATGAACCTTGGAAGATAATAAACAGTTCATCCACCACCTATCAAATCACCTCTTTCAAAATGCTGGAATGTACATTGGCAGGCCCTTGGAATCTGTCAGCTTTCAATCCTCTCTAACTTCCCTGGCACACTATTGTTTTCTAAATGACATTGCAATAAATATCCTATTTTTCTTAATTTTGTGTTGTTGGATTGTTTATGATATCTCCTGTGTCACAAAATAATTATTTAAAGTCTCATTATTGATACTCCCATCGCAACATGACTCCAGGTACTCTAGTTCCAATGCAGTTTCAAAGACCTTGGGCCTTTGGGCCTTCTTCTGCCACTGACTCCACTTCCCACTTGATTGGCTTGTCAAGAAAACCACAACTTTCTCCCCCTTTCAGGTTTGTAGATGTTGTTGAGGCTCAACACTGGCAATCATTTCCACCCACTCAGAGGAGCTGGCTCAGACTGATGAATGTGAGATCTTAGTAAAATATCCCCTGAACAAATTTACAACTTTGTCAAACCTCTGTCAGTCATGAAGTTACAATCATCTCTTGGTTTGATCAAATTTAATTCATACATATATTTTAAAATTTTGAATGAATTCATATCTAGATAGACAGCAGGTGTTTTCTCCGGGTGCTCTGGTCTCCTCCCATGTTCCAAAGGTGTACAGGTTAGTAGGTTAATTGGTCACATGGGTGTAACTGGGTGACGCAGATTCGTTGAGATGGAAGGGCCTGTTACCATGCTGTATCACTTAATAAAATAAAAAAAAAATAGAGCTGCATTAGCTTGAAATTAGCAGAGGGGAGTAATTCAACTTAAGCAGGGAATCAAAAAGTGTTTTAGTTTTTTACATCTCATCTGGTGTGCATAAACACAAGAGATTCTGCAGATGCTGGAAATCCAGAGTAACAGACGCAAAACGCTGGAGAAATGCAGCAGGTCAGGCAGCATCTATGGAGAGGTAGCTAGATATTTTATTGATTCCCAAAGGAAATTACAGTGTCACAATAGAATTTAAAGTGCACAGATACATAAATATCAGAAGAAAAGTAGAAAGAATAAAAAATAAGTTACCTCAAACAGTCCAACAGGAGGGGGTCATCACTTCTCCAGCTATAGGTTGACTCATTATAGAGCCTAATGGCTGAGGGTAAGAATGACCTCATATCACACCCTTTAGAGCAGCACAGTTGTCTTAGTCTATTACGAAAAGTGCTCCTCTGTACAGCCAAGGTGGCAAGCAGAGGGTGAGAAATGTTCAAACACGAGGAAATCTGCAGATGCTGGAATTTCAAGCAACACACACAAAAGTTTCTGGTGAATGCAGCAGGCCAGGCAGCATCTCTAGGAAGAGGTACAGTCGACGTTTTGGGCCAAGACCCTTCGTCAGGACTAACTGAAAGAAGAGCTAGTGAGAGATCTACTAGCTCTTCTTTCAGTTAGTCCTGACGAAGGGTCTCGGCCCGAAACATCGACTGTACCTCTTCCTAGAGATGCTGCCTGGCATGCTGCGGTGAGAAATATTGTCCGGAGTAGCCAGGATTTTCTGTAGGGTCCTTAGTTCTACTACAACCTCCAGTGTTTGATTCCTATAACAGAGCCAGCCTTCCTAATCAGCTTGTTGAGCCTGTTGGCATCAACTGTGTTGATGCCATTGCCCCAGCACACTCCGCATGGAAGATTGTACTGGCGACAACAGACTGATAGAACATGTGAAGGAGAGGCCTGCATACTCCAAAGGACCTCAGTCTCCTCAGGAAGCAGAGGAGACTCTAGCCCTTCTTGTACACAGCCTCTGTGTTGGTGCTCCACTCAAATCTGTCATACAGGTGCACCCTCAAGTACTTGTAGGTCCTCACCACATCCATGTCCTCACCATCAATAATAACAGGGAGCAGTGCAGGCTTAGACTTCCTAAAGTCCATCACCATCTCCTTTGTCTCACTGATGTTGAGCTGCAGATGATTCAATTTGCACCATTTGACAAAGTCCTCCAGTAGGGCCCTGTATTCACCTTCCCGTCCTCCCTTAATACACCCAACTATTGCTAAGGAATCAAAAATCAACTTTTCGGGCCAAGACCCTTCAAGACTCATCCATGGATGCTGCCTGATCTGCTGAGTTCCTCCAGCACAGGGGTTCCCAACCCTTTGTATGCCATGGATTAATTCCATTAAACAAGGTCTGTGGACCCCAAGTTGGGAACCCCTGATCCAGCATTTTGTGTGTGCCCACCTGTGTTCAAATCTTTTGATTTAATTGAGTAGAAGATTGGCTGCTGCAAATAACAGAAGGTAAATGGATTCTCTCTAGTTTGTGTTCCCATTTAAGTCAATTTCAAATCTTTAGTATAAACATATAAACTTCACTGATAGCAGCAACTGGTTCGTCATTTCTAAGATTAGTCACGTCTGCCACCTGATGGACACAATGTGCACATTGATCATAAAATGATATCATGCCAAAAATCAATTTAAAAGAGAATAATAATTCTACAATCCTGCTCGCTCTTTGGAAGGTCAAATTAGAAATAGATCTGCAAAAACATTAGTTCTTTTCTATAGTTTTGAATTGGCAACTTTTTATATTTAGTTACAGTACATTAAGTTCAAAGATGACGGCAGCCAATCTTATTTCCATGGAGTGCTGCAAGTTCTCCCATAATCTGTTTTCAGTTGTATCTGACATCAGTGAGGCTGCATTTATCATTCATCTCCAGATGCTGTGACAGAATAATGTTAACCTTCTCATTAAGCCACTTTGCTTCTTGTGAAGCTTCCACAAAGGTTTTAGGAAGCAACACCAGGATATCAAAGTCAGGTTTAAATATTATTGGCATATGTCATGAAACTTGTTGTGATGTGGCAGCAGCATATTGCAATACATAATAATGAAAACTGTAAATTACAATTTTTTGTATATATATAGTGAGGTAGTGTTCATGGGTTCAACGTCCATTTAGAAAACTGATGGCAGAGGGGAGGAAACTATTCCTGAGTCATTGAGTGTCTACCTTCAGCCTTCTGTACATCCTCTCCATCTCCTGGGTGATGAGGATTCTTAGAAACATAGAAACATAGAAAACCTACAGCACAATACAGGCCCTTCGGTCCACAAAGCTGTGCCGAACATGTCTCTACCTTAGAACTACCTAGGCTTACCCATAGCCCTCTATTTTTCTAAGCTCCATGTACCTATCCAGGAGTCTCTTAAAAGACCCTATAGTTTCCACCTCCACCACCGCCGCCTGCAGCCCATTCCATGCATTCACCACTCTCTGCATATACAATCCGTTGCCAACCTAGCATTCCCACCATGCTTGGAAGATCTCACAGAACATAACAAAACAGAACATAACATGCCACAATGCAACAATAACGAAGCAAGCCCCATTCCTCCCAATCTACACAGATACTTTAATCCCAGGACAGGTCATCTTTGACCTGCAGCCTCCAGCAGACAGGTGGATTCAGACATTTGGCCTTCAGCTTCGAAGTTCAAAGTTCAAAATTCAAAGCAAATTTATTATCGAAGTACATAGAAATCAGCAGATACAACCGTGAGATTCATTGTTTGCAGGTATACTCAATAAATCCGTAATAGAATAATAATCATAATAGAATCAATGAAAGACCGCACCAACTTCGGTGTTGAACCAGTGGTGCGTAACCCACAGAATATTGCACTGCCAAAGGGTCTCGGCCCAAAACGTCAACTGCACTCCTTTCCATAGATGCTGCCCGACCTGTCGAACTCCCCTAGCATTCCACGTGTATTGCCTGTACTTCCAGCATCTGCAGATTTTCTCTTGTTTGAACATTATCATGGTTCACTGGTGCCTTCTTGGTTAGCAAACTCAGAAAGACTTGCAGATTCAGGCTTTTACTGATGGATGATGCCTTTCTGAGCAGCATCCATCCCTCTCCAGCAGACTTCATCATGACTCCAGTATTTCTACTATTTTTTTAATGTTTCTTAATTGTACATATGATTTTTTTGTGTTGTATCACTGAGCAGCAGTGAACCAACTGATTGGCCTATCAGTGTTCTCTTTGGGAACTAGCTGTCTTGATCAGCATTTCTCTGGCTATTGTTCACGATTGCACTTAATAAATAAAAAAAAAAGCCTTGAAGATGTCCTGAATGCTGGTGAGGCTAATGCCCATGGAGGAGCCAAATGAGTTTACAACTTTCTGCAGCTTACTTCCATCCTGCACAGTGCTACTCCCCACAGCAGACTGTGATACCGCCAGTAAGAATGACCTCCATGGTACATCTATAGAAATTTATGAGTGTTTTTGGTGACATACCAAATCTCCTCAAATGCCTAATGAAATATAGCTGCTGCCGTGCCTTCTTTGTAACTACATCGATATGTTGGGCCCAGGATAGATCCTCAGAGATGTTGAAGCCCGGGAATTTGAATTGCTAACCCTTTCCGCTTCTAATCCCCCATTGTCTTACCCTTGCTGAAGTCCTCAATCAATTATTTGGTCTTACTGACATTGAGTGCAAGATTGTTGCTGCGACACCACTCAACCAGCTGATCTATCTCACTCCTGTACGCCCTCTTGACACCATCTGAAGTTCTGCCAACAATAGTTGTGTCATCATCAGATTTACAGATGGCACTTGAGCTGTGCCTAGCAGCTCAGTCATGGGTGTAGAGAGAGTAGAGCAGTGGGCTAAACACACATTCTTGAGGTGCGCCAGTGTTGATTTTCAGCAGAGTGGGGATGTTGTTTCTGATCCGCTTTGACTGTGGTCTTCCAGTGAGGAAGGCAAGGACGTAGTTGCGGGGGAGGCACAGAGGCCCAGGTTTTGGAACTTTATGATCAGAACTGTAGGAATGATCATATTAAACACCGAGCAGTAGTCAATATACAGCAGCCTGATGTAAATATTAGTATTGTCCAGGTGATCCAAGGCCACATGCAGAGCCACTGGGATTGCATCCACTGTAGACCTATTGTGGTGGTAGGCAAATTCCAGTGGGTCCAGGTCCTTGCTGAGACAGGAGCTGATTCTAGCTATGATCACCCTCTCAGAGCGCTTCATCACTATATCTGTGAGTGCTACTGGACGATAGTCATTAAGATAGCTCACTCTGCTCTTCGTGGTCACTGGTATGAACAATGCCCTTTTGAAGCAGGTGGGAACTTCCAACTTTAGCAATGAGAGATTGAAAATGTCTTTGAACACACCCAGCAGCTGGTTGGCACAGGTTTTTCAAGGAATATGAATGTATGACAAGGTCAGAATAATGTGTGGCCTGTAAATGATAGTGTACTGGGTGCTCTTCCTCTCCCTTGGGCAAAGATTGCAGAAAGCGGAGGATCCTTCACAGTAACCTCATTCAGCTGCTCTAGTGTATCCTGTTTGAAAGTATTGCAGTCACATATGGCTAATGACGAAGGAGTGGGTATTGGATCAAAAACCTATACCAGGTGTTCTTAACCTGGAGTCCTCGGGGTACGTGGTCAGATTCTAGGGGGGCTGGGAACTTAGACGGGAAAAAAATTAACACTTTTATCTTCACTGACCTCTAAATGAAATTTTGCATTTCCTTCAATTATAAATGTAGACAACAAAGCATAGTAGTATCGACAGTACCCATAACTGTCGCTTTAATTCCATTTGCAACAACATATCCTTGTGAACAAGGATTTGCAACGCTAGTAACCATTAAAACAAAAATCAAGATTGTCACGTGACCGGCAACAGTGAATATAGAATTGAATTGAGTCAGGTTTTATAAAGCAATCAAACATTTATTAAAGATATGCAGAACTCGTTGACTTTATTCCTATTCTGGTATCTGTCCCCCACTTTTCCTTCGCTACATCGATGACTGCATTGGCGCTGCTTCCTGCATGCATGCAGAACTCGTTGACTTTATTAACGTTGCCTCCAACTTTCACCCTACCCTCAAGTTTACCTGGTCCATTTCCGACACCTCCCTCCCCTTTCTAGATCTTTCTGTCTCTGTCACTGGAGACAGCTTATCCACTGATGTCTACTATAAGCCTACTGACTCTCACAGCTATCTGGACTATTCCTCTTCTTACCCTGTCTCTCGCAAAAACGCCATCCCCTTCTCGCAATTCCTCCGTCTCCGCCGCATCTGCTCTCAGGATGAGGCTTTTCATTCTAGGACGAGGGAGATGTCTTCCTTTTTTAAAGAAAGGGGCTTCCCTTCCTCCACTATCAACTCTGCTCTTAAACGCATCTCCCCCATTTCACGTACATCTGCTCTCACTCCATCCTCCCACCACCCCACTAGGAATAGGGTTCCCCTGGTCCTCACCTACCACCCCACCAGCCTCCGGGTCCAACATATTATTCTCCGTAACTTCCGCCACCTCCAACGGGATCCCACCACTAAGCACATCTTTCCCTCCACCCCCCCCTCTGCATTCCGCAGGGATCGCTCCCTACGTAACTCCCTTGTCCATTCGTCCCCCTCATCCCTCCCCACTGATCTCCCTCCTGGCACTTATCCATGTAAGCAGAACAAGTGCTACACATGCCCTTACACTTCCTCCCTTACCACCATTCAGGGCCCCAAACAGTCCTTCCAGGTGAGGCAACACTTCACCTGTGAGTCGACTGGGGTGATATACTGCGTCCGGTGCTCCCGATGTGGCCTTTTATATATTGGCGAGACCCGACGCAGACTGGGAGACTGCTTTGCTGAACATCTACGCTCTGTCCGCCAGAGAAAGCAGGATCTCCCAGTGGCCACACATTTTAATTCCACATCCCATTCCCATTCTGACATGTCTATCCACGGCCTCCTCTACTGTAAAGATGAAGCCACACTCAGGTTGGAGGAACAACACCTTATATTCCGTCTGGGTAGCCTCCAACCTGATGGCATGAACATCGACTTCTCTAACTTCCACTAAGGCCCCACCTCCCCCTTGTACCCCATCTGTTACTTATTTTTATGCACACATTCTTTCTCTCACTCTCCTTTTTCTCCCTCTGTCCCTCTGTCCCTCTGAATATACCTCTTGCCCATCCTCTGGGTCCTCCCCCCTTGTCTTTCTTCCCGGACCTCCTGTCCCATTATCCTCTCGTATCCCCTTTTGCCTATCACCTGTCCGGCTCTTGGCTCTATTCCTCCCCCTCCTGTCTTCTCCTATCATTTTGGATCTCCCCCTCCCCCTCCAACTTTCAAATCCCTTACTCACTCTTCCTTCAGTTAGTCCTGACGAAGGGTTTCGGCCTGAAACGTCGACTGCACCTCTTCCTACAGATGCTGCCTGGCCTGCTGCGTTCACCAGCAACTTTGATGTGTGTTGCAAACATTTATTAAACTCTGCTCAATATAAAAAAAATAAACAAACGAAAATCTTAACCGGAAGTTAACTGCTATGTGGCCATTTAACAAACCGCCACTCAGTACTAGTCCTTAAAGCGATAAATGTGAAAACAGTTCTTAAAGCGGTAAATTCAAACACAGTTCTTAGAATGGTAAATTCGAAAGTCCAAGAGATTTATACCGTCAATTAGGAGAGACTTTCCTGAAGTAAAGAATTCCTCGAAGACACGACGTTACCCAGTCCCAGCCGGACCCTGCCAGACCCTGCCTTGTCTGCAGGATTCACAATGGCAGAAATAAAACGGTTTAAAGGCACTGACCTTTCCCTCTGGATACTAGATCCTGCACAGCCTTTTCTGCCACTTTTAGCAGAGGCTATCTCATGCAGATCACTCTTTCTTAAGTGAGTTCAATAATGGTCGATCCTTTCAATCATCGAACAACTCCTTCAGGTTCCTGTCTTCACTCTCCAATATTACTGAAAAGATACATCAACAAACCTGTCAGAAATTGGTTAAACTGCCGGTCCAACACTGTTGTATCTTATAATAGAAAGCAAAACTCCGTTTTAAATCGTAACTGCGTCATAAGGCAAATATGCAGTGGAGTGGAGTATCTGGCTAACGTTCTAACTAGAAAAACTAACTGCGTCACCAGAGGTCCACACTTATATACCTGGTGAGAACAGGTCATCACATGACCTCACATCGGCGGGAAAATTACATCAGGTGACCTCCAAAAGACCATTACATCATCCTGATAAGACAGTCTCCAGATATCCATGAGGTATGTAACAAGATCTACTAGATGTCCAATATGACATGCATGTTTCTTTGTCAAAGACCACCCCACAGTTTAAGGTTCTTATTCAAGCTAAGCAACAACAGCCTTCAAACTGATGTCTTTAAAGAAAAAAAACTTAATTTTAACTTGCCTATATTTTACACCTATAGTCTTGTTATTTACTGTATTAATAAAGAAGCAAATTCATTACTATATCACAAATTTGTTTTTAACATATGATAACTGCATTTCAATATAATTGGTTTCCTTAGTAACCTTATGTATTTTATTGAAATGCACTTTTCTGAGA
Source organism: Mobula birostris (assembly GCF_030028105.1). Lineage (NCBI taxonomy): Eukaryota > Metazoa > Chordata > Chondrichthyes > Myliobatiformes > Myliobatidae > Mobula > Mobula birostris. The sequence goes on from NC_092375.1 coordinate 161,200,986, forward strand.
AGGGGTCCATAGGCTTCACCGGACTGCCGGAAGGTTCCATGACATAAAAAAGATTAAGGACCCTGGGCTACTCTATCCTCTATTGCATTCACACAGACTACGGATCAATTTTCTCTCCTGTTTCTCCTTTAAACCAACTTTGAGGAAGAGCCTCAGTTCTGATCTTACAGTCAGGGTAATTATGGCAGGTTCTCTGAGACTGAGATCCATACTTCTCCAATATATTAAATCTGATCATCGGTAACAAAGGAAACTGATCTTGCTACTCTCAATCAAAGTGATTACTTCATACAGCAGTCAAAATTGGATGTGGACTTGTCTCTGTTGTAGGTTGATGTTTGCTGCTTAATTATTGGAGGTACACAGATGAAATTTCTAACCTTATAACAGAAGGAAGGTCATCAAAAATGCTTGGGCCATTCTGAGGAACCTCTGATGAGCTGATGTTGCAGTATCTAGCCACCAGCAATTGTACTCATTTCCTTGGATAAGATCAGTTGACCTCCATTGGCCTCATTTTCTTTCCCTATGCTTCCTGCCATTGTCCTCAATTAAATATTGCCTTAAAGTTGAAGGCAGCTTTCTATTAGGGAGTATTCTGGAGTTATGTGAATATAGCAGATATTAATTCAAGCAAGAACCAGGCTTCAGTTCTTATTGTAAATGTAAATAAGTTCAGGAAACTTGCAATTAGCCTTCAGTTTTTTTGAAAATTGCAAGCATTAAATTGCAGTTAAAAGCACAGGCTGCTCCACAGACTGAGAGATTGCATATGCATCAGCCAAACGTAGAGACGATGGGGTTGTGTTAATTGGCTTGCATCAAACCAGGCAACATGGCTAATTTATTTGCACCATTGTGACTTAGGTGCAAGCTGGCAGACCAGACAGATGTTGTCAATTAGTATATCAGACATGGTCACAGGTATAGGCAATCAATAATTTTTGTGTATTTACCATATTATGCACTCAGAGATGTATTGGCAACATTAATTAATGGCTCTCTATCATCAAAAAGTTTAGAATATTTGAGTTAATAATTTCTCCCAAAGCATTTGGACCTTCAGAGGTGTCTTTATCATTTACAATGTGCTTCCACTATGTATCTCAAAGGAACCATTTGTCAACCCAAAGTATTGAAGTAAATAATGTCATGGTAACTATTGAAATTCTATTGAATCACCTACTGTTCCCTTTGATCTTAAGGATATAAGAATGTGATGTACCATTAGGTTTGTGAGCCTCTACTGAGAGTGTCTCCAGAATGATTCCTGCTTGTTGTGCTGAATAAAGACTTCTATAAAACCAGCTTCAGTGTGGCTCCGGTGACTTTCATTACAGTCACAACACTTCTCCTCAAATGTCCTTATACAGTGTAATACAGTAAAAAAAATATTACATTACAGTAAGAAATTTTTTAAAAGGTGTAAAGGGAGAGCAAAATAATGAGGTAATTTTCATGGGTTCACAGACCATTCAGAAATTTGACCATGGAGGGAAAGAAGCTGTTCCTAAAATGTTGACTGTGTCTTCAGGCTCTTCTACCTCATCCGTGATGGTAGCAATGAGAGACATGTCCTGGGTGACAGGGTCCTTAAAGGTGGATGCCGCTTTTGAGGGATTGCCCTTTAAAGGTGTCCTGGATGCTGAAGGAAGCTCATGCCCATGATGAAGCTGGCTGAGTTTTCAACCTTCTGCAACTTTTTCCAATCCTGTGCAGTGGCCTCTCCATACAAGATGGTGAGGCAACCAATTGGAATGCTCTCCACAGTACATCTGCAGAAATATGCGAGAATCTTTGGTGACATGCCAAATATCCTCAAACTTCAAATGAAATATAGCAGCTGTTATGCCTGCTTTGTAATTGCATCAATATGTTGGGCTCAAGATAGATCTTCAGAGATATTGTCACCCAGGAACTTGAAACTGCTCACCCTTTCCCTTTGATGAGGACTGGTGTGAGTTTCTTGGACTTCTCCTTCCTGAAGACCACAATTAATTCCTTGGTCTTACTGGCACTGAGTGCAAAGCTGTTGTTGCAAGGCCACTCCAATGCCCAGATTTCCCCCCAGTGCTCCAGTGTCCCTTCACAGTCCAAGGACGTACCAGTTGGTAGGTTAATTAGTCACTGTCAATTGTTCTGTGATGAGGCTACAGTTAAATCAGGAATTGCTGGGCACTGCGGCTTGAAGGGCCAGAAGGGTCTATTCCATGTTGTTGCTGTTACAGTGATTTTTGGGTTTAGGACATAGACATTTACCAAATGAATTTGGCTACCAGTCTTCACATCTGAAAAGGTATCGCGGATTTAATTTGGAGTGCAGCTCTGAACACTGGGCTCCTAAAGCTGTGAATCCCAGTCCAGACAATGCGTATTAAAATTCATTTGGATGTCTGTGCTGTGGATGTGAATCAAGGGGAGTGAAGGTTGCATGTGGTTTCAAAGAAAGCATTGTCCATACATTGTAAATATGGAGCTGTCCTTTAATGTTTGGCACGTAAAATATCGAGCCCCATGTTGGGCCAGTGAGACCTTTCCACCAAAAGCATCTCCATATGATGCCTGCTGTACCTTGTTTTGACAAATAAAGAAGCTGCTTTGTATCTTCTCCAGTGACTTCTTTCACACGACAACAGTTGCCAATAAAAATAAAAATAAAATAAAATACCCAACAACCCCACTATAACCCTAACCTAATCACAGAGGCTAAGGCCTGGGTGCAGGTTGATGTGAGTAGACAGAATTGTAAGGACTAGATGGGCTGAGTGGTCTGTTTCTGTGCTGTCGTGTTTTATGACTCTCTTACCCTCTTCGATACAGAATGACAAATAAGACATTAAACCAGACCTGAAACCTGCAAGCAACACCTCATAAGATTCATGTGAAAGGGAAGTACCAGAAATATTGTTTGAACATAGAACATAGAAACCTACAGCACATTACAGGCCCTTTGGCCCTCAATGTTGTACCGACCATGTAACCTACTCTAAAAACTGCCTAGAATTTCCCTAGCGCATCGCCCTCTATTTTTCTAAGCTCCATGTACCTGTCTAAGAGGCTGTTAAAAGACCCTATTTTATCTGCTTCCACCACCTTCGCTGGCAGTGCATTCCATGCACCCACCACTCTCTGTGTGAAAAGCACCCTGACATCCCCTCAGTATCTATTTCCAAGCACCTTAAAACTATGCTCCCTCATGTTAGCCATTTCAGCCTTGGGAAAAAGCCTCTGGCTATCCACACGACCAATATCCTTCATCATCTTATACACCTCTATCAGGTCACCTCTCATCCCCCGTCGCTCCATGGAGAAAAGGCCAAGTTCACTCAACCTATTCTCATAAGGTACGCCCTCCAATCGAGGCAACATCCTTGTAAGTCTCCTCTGCACTCTCTCTATACTATCCATATCCTTCCTGTAGTGAGGTGACCAGAACTGAACACATGAAGTTATGCAATTTGTTGCAGTAAACTGAAACTGCGGCAAATTCAAAAAGAAGTCACCTAAACATTGACACTTCCATAAAGTAAGGAAAATACAAATTAATTTGCAAAATTATAGTTCTTGGAAACCTCCCACAAGACCAAGATGATATATTTTCACTTAATCTTAACAGCCTTGGCTGGTTCCCAGGTGGAAAAGCTATTGTACATCACTTTGTATTTTTTAAAAACAAGACAGCTACAGAAATACTGCACAACTTCTACATATTCAGTCTTCGTTGTCCTACTAGGAATTTTGCTGATGATTAGATTTTTGGCTATCACTATGCAGGTGAGTTCCTGCTGTTGAGAACTGTTTTCATTCAGGCTAATTAATCTGGACATCATGATTTAAGAAGCTCATCTGCCGAAATAGATTAACAAATAGCTATGGATTTTTGTGTCGCCTAGTAAAGAGGAAAGCAGAACAGAAATGTATGGATTTTGAAGTCAAGAAGACAAAGAATCAGAATTGTGGGTTTCCATGGAGTCAGTTCACAATTGCTTATCTATTAGCTTATGTTAGCAAGTTTCTTATTTCTTTGCATATTACAATTTAATTAAATCAAAGCAAGAGGCTGTATGCCATTCATGAAATGATGATCTTTGAATATGGTAACCATGATATGAAAAAGCATTTACTTAAAGACACTGCAGATAGTAAAAATGTGAAATAATAAAGAGAAAATGCTAGAAATACCTATCAAACCAGTCGCATGAGGACTCAAGTCAAATATCTTTACCTTCTCTCTCATGGGTTTTTCTTTTGGTCCTTTAACCAAGTCTTTCATGTGGGACTTTGTCAAAGGCCCTGCTGAATGTCCATGTACACAACATTAATCAAACTGCTTTCACAGACCACTTAGTCATTTCCTCAACAAAATATCAGTCAAATTAGGCAGGGTATCACCTTAAAATTGGCCTATTGTTGATTAAGACATTCTTTCCAGAATCTGTTTTCATTAATTTCATTAATACTGATGCTAAGTATGCCAACCTCTGAATTATCTGGCTTATTCTTTTGCCCTTTTTGAATATTTACTGTTCTCAGTTATCAGGCATTTCTTCTGTGCCAGAGAAAATTTGATCATTTCTGATCAGATCCCAACATTATCGATTCAGAGCATGATTAAGGTTTGAATTCTTCTGGTTTAATGATAACTGAGCCTCATAGTAACAGTTAAAACTTGCTGCCAAGTTTTTTTTCTTTTAGGAATTTTCTCCTCTTTATTTTCTCCTCATTGAAGTTATTGATTCCAAATAATTCCAATAGCTTTCGATAACCATCTACCAACTTGCTTAAACATTATTTCACCCCTTGCTCACCCCCACCTTCTCTGTTTCCCGGACTCACTGTTTCCTCAATTTTCCACAGTCTGAAATATTAATTGTTTCTCTTTTCACAGATGCCACCTGATATACTGAGCTTTTCAGGTTTAGTGTTTTTATTCAAGTTTCAAGAATCTCCAGTTTTGTTTGTATTTTCAGGTTCAGGAACATTTATTACCCCTCAACCATCAAGCTCTTGAACCAGAGGGGATAACTTCATTCGCCCATCACCAAACTGTTCCCACAACCTGTGAACTCACTTTCAAGGACTTAACCATATAACCATATAACAATTACAGCACGGAAACAGGCCATCTCAGCCCTTCTAGTCCGTGCCGAACTCTTACTCTCATCTAGTCCCACCGACCTGCACTCGGCCCATAAACTTCCATTCCTTTCCTGTCTATATATCTATCCAATTTAACTTTAAACGACAACATCGAACCTGCCTCAACCACTTCTGCTGGAAGCTCGTTCCACACAGCTACCACTCTCTGAGTAAAGAAGTTCCCCCTCATGTTACCCCTAAACTTTTGCCCTTGAACTCTCAACTCATGTCCTCTTGTTTGAATCTCCCCCACTCTCAATGGAAAACGCCTATCCACGTCAACTCTATCTATCCCTCTCACAATTTTAAATATCTCTATCAATTCCCCCCTCAACCTTCTACGCTCCAAAGAATAAAGTCTCAACTTGTTCAACCTTTCTCTGTAACTTAGGAGATGAAACCCAGGCAACATTTTAGTAAACCTCCTCAGTACTCTCTCAATTTTATTGACATCTTTCCTATAATTCGGTGACCAGAACTGTACACAATTCTCAACTCTTGCTTGCTTGTTTATTTATTTATTTATTTATTTTTCTTTTGTTATTTCCCCATCGATTGTTTGTCCATTTTGTTGGGTACGGTTTTTTCGTTGATTCTATTGTGTTTCTTGGATTTGCTGAGTATGTCCACAAGAAAATGTAAATTAGGGTTGTATATGGTGACATATATGTAGTTTGATAATGAATTTACTTTGAACTTTACAGTAGCTTTCAGAATATGAATATTTTGCACAGTGCTGACCATTTATAGTTGTTCTGGACACATATTAGAATCGGCAGTGTGACTGGATAAAGTTAAGGGGAGGAGACGAACTACTAGGATTAACAAAATTTAAAAATGGGTAAAATTGAACAGCATAGAACGTACAAGTATTATTCACTGCCATTACTAATTTAGCAATTTATTTTAAAGTAAATAGCAGGTACAGGGTAGAACAGGTAAGATTTTATTACGTCAGTGGTCCTTGGTCCTTGACTCTGTATGGTAGCTTGGCCAGTGGAATGCTTCTTCTGCAGGCGGCGGGGGAGTGAGAGAAACTCATGCTCTCCCTGCTGGCTATATCTGTGGTGCATCTCCAGGCAGACCAAGCTGAAAAGTTGGAGGGGCAGTTGGACATGCTCAGGATCATCCGAGAGGCTGAGGGCTTCACAGATAATTTATACTTTATTGTTGCTAAACAATTGATACTAGAAGGTACAATCATCACAGCGATATTTGATTCTGCGCTTGGCGCTCCCTGGAGAACAAATCAATAGTAAATATTAAAAATTTAAATTATAAATCATAAATAGAAAATAGAAAAGGGAAAGTAAGGTAGTGCAAAAAAAAATGAGAGGCAGGTCCGGATATTTGGAGGGTACGGCCCAGATCCGGGTCAGGATCCGTTCAGCAGTCTTACCACAGTTGGAGAGAAGCTGTTCCCAAATCTGGCTGTACGAGTCTTCAAGCTCCTGAGCCTTCTCCCGGAGGGAAGAGGGATGAAAAATGTGTTGGCTGGGTGGGTTGTGTTCTTGATTATCCTGGCAGTATTGCTCCGACAGCGTGTGATGTAAAGTGAGTCCAAGGATGGAAGATTGGTTTGTGTGATGTGCTGCGCCGTGTTCATGATCTTCTACGGCTTCTTCTGGTCTTGGACAGGACAGCTTCCATACCAGGTTGTGAGTTTTAGTGAGGTGGTCACACCCAAGGTACAGGCTTCAGATAGATGGATGATCACCAGGAGATGCAAGGGCTGTAGGCTGTCAGTACAGCATTCCCCTATGGCTAGCCTCCACACAAACATTTACTCCTCTTTCTATACTGCAGCAGCTGTCAGATCTCTGGCGCTGTGACTGATCTGAGACTCAGCGGGAAAAGGTGCAGTCAGGCTGGGTGATAGTGATAGGAGACTTGGTAGTGAGGGGAGCAGACAGGAAAATCTGTGCCCACAGAAAAGATGCTGGGATAGTGTATTGCCTCCCCGGTGCCAGTGTCAAAGATGTCTCTGAATGGATGCAGAAAATTCCTGAGGGGGAGGGCAAACAGCCAGAAGTCATTATATACAATACATTGATAGAAATGACCCAAGTTCTACAAAGTAACTAAACAGATTGTACTAATCTCGCTTGAAGTATTCTTTCTATGATATGATTAACTATAAGAAAATTAAAACATTCTAATCCTTCCGTACAAGACAAAATCTAATTTACAGAGCTTACTTGTCACTTTTTCTCACAGCTGATGGAGTGAATGTTACAAGTCAGGTTTTATTTTTGAAATCCATTATCTGCCCCAATTCCCCACTCTCAAAATGGATCTCCAATATTTGAAATAAAACTTGTACCTATTTCACCGATGATGAGCAAAGACTGGACTTTATCATACTGCCGATGTTAGAATTGTGTAAAGCTGTGCTGGAAAACTATATTGCCAGCATCAGCACAGAACATGCTGGAGGTCAAGTGCAGGTGCTGGATGAACTCTGAATCGAGGGATATTACTTAACATGCTGATACAGCAACCATATCAGACACATCTAGTATGGCCTCATTCACTTAAATAGGACTGTCAACTAATATTAAAGTGGTAAATGAAAATACGCATTTTATTGCAAATGAAAAGTTTTATTTTTTAATTGCAATCTAATATTGATCTTCATTATTCACATAAACTGAATGTATTAAGACCATAAGATATAGGAGCAGAATTAGGCCATTTGGCACATCGAGTCTGCTCCATCATTTCATCATGGCTGATCCAATTTTCTTCTCAGCCTCAATCTCCTGCCTTCTCCCCATATCCCTTCATGCCTTGATCAATCAAGAATCTACCAACCTCCACCTTAAATATACATAGAGACTTGGCCCCCGCAGCTGCCTGTGGCAGAGAATTCCACAGATTTACCACTCTCTGGCTGACAAAATTCCTCCTCGTCTCTGTACTAAAAGGATGCCCCTCTATTCTGAGGTTGTGTCCTCTGGTCTTAGAGTCTCCCACCATAGGAAATACCCTCTCCACATCCAGCCTATCAAGGCCTTTCACCATTCAATAAGTCAATTAGTTCTGAAATAACTCTTGATAATGCAATTAAATTATCTTGAACAACTTCTGGATCGTCAGAGACATTCAGCAACATTACAAAAATCCTTTGATCACTGGTGCAAAGACTGCAAGTTTTCTGTTAAATGTGAACGGGAAGCACAGGCGGGGTCAAGAACAACCTGGCTCCTTGTTACATAGTCTGAATGATTTCTCCATGAAGAGATGCAATAAAGGGCAGGGAGTACATGCAACCCCATCAAAGGGTAAAAACACATGCACAGAGAGCTCATTGCTCTGGGAACTACAATGTAATTATACTCTGATTATTGCATTAATTTATCGTTTAGCAGCCTTAACGGTACTTTAGAACTGAACTCTTGATTAAGAGATCTGCAGATGCTGCCTGACCTGTTTCCAGCCTTTTATGTTTTTACTTTAGATTGCCCCTATGACCATACAACAACAAAGTCCTCATTCAAGTGCGGGATGTTTTGCAATAGTCTGAGGTCATCAAAAACATTAAGTAAAGCAGGTCTTGTTGTTTTTCAAAGAGCTCGCTCCAAGAGCTGCATTTCTACATGCACAGCTGCTGTTATCTCTTGGAAATCTTGATGGGAATCACTTGGTCCAAACGCATTATTGAATTGCCAATACAAAGAGTCAGTGTTAATTATCTGTATCTCAATTTGGACTTGCACATTCAATCACACACTATTAACAGCTCCTGTAAAAAACTGCATATTTAAAGCCCAAGGATGAAATAGACTGTGTAGAATGTGTACTATGTGTGTGACATTAGTTTAGGGAGAATAGTTGATAGATACATGACTCTTTGACAAACTACCAAATACAACTATCTGGAAAGAGAATGCACTTACACGCCAAAAAACACCTCACGTGCTGACACTTCTGGGTAAGAGCTCAGAGAAGCCGGACATAAGCAGATTTTCATTCCATTAATTTCCTAATTAGCTCACAATAAGCACAGATAAATGAATTACGGCTCTGCCAAAGAAATTGATGCACATCTTCATTATGGTATTTCTGGAATTACTTTTCACTGCACGCTAATGGATCAGGGGAAATGAAACTATCAGCACCCGGTTGGATTCAGCTAATCCTACTGTCTAAATCAGCAAAGAGGCTCTACTGCTGCCGTACAGTGTCAGTGACCTAAATTTAATCCTGACCCCAGGCGTTAACTACGCAGGGTTTGCACATTCAATCCCTGTGATCACCTAGGTTTTCCTCACATGCTCCCCAAGTTTCTTCCAGCATGCAAAACACATGCAGGTTGTTAGCAGAAGTGCCACTGTAGATTGGCTCCAGTGTGTAAGCCAGTGGCAAAATCTGGTGCAAAATGATGGGAATGTGGAGAAAATAAAATGGGATTAAGTTTAAATGGTGCTTTGTGCTCAGACTCACTGGGCTGTAGGGTCCATTTTCATGCTGTCTGAGAAAAATTGAACTGCAACAAAGAACTGTCTGCAATTCTCTATTCTGCTGAAGTGGTATCTGGAAAGTAATTAAACAAGGCAGTCTCTTCACAAAATATCTTTAAGGATTTGAGTCTTAATTTATATTGAGAGATGGCTTACTCAACAGACAATGATGTGTATTCATGTAGTTATCCTAGTCTTAGAGTGAAGACTGGTTCTTGTTTATATTAATAGCCGTGATCCATATAACTCCCAATGGGCAATATTGTAAATGTACACTGCTGTTATTCCTCAGGACAGAAACCTGACCCAGGAATACTAAATCTAAGGAGGATCTATTTAAACAGGACAGCAAAAGCCCTTCACCAAGGATCCCCTTCCCCAAATCCCTACACTACTACAGGAAAATATCAACCTACAACTATGGTATTTATTATCACAAACTGATCATCTACAAGAACTTGGGGAAATTATCAAATCTATCATTGATTGTGCTAACATTTTGATCAAGGTGTCTGATGTCATCGTCTTCTAGAAGATCATCCTGAATGTATTTCATCCTTTTAATAATGTCTGCTTTCCTGTTGTGGATGTGCTTTAGGGCATGGTATACCCTTAGGCCTATCCTGCTGAAGGTGCTATGTTGAAGATGGCGGTTACGCCCTTCATGACATTTTGTTACTACCGTCCTTGCTGGCTCATTTCATCCTCATTTCACATTGTTATCTTCACCCTCTTTTGTCTCAGTACAACTTTGAGACCATCAAAATTGGCTGCCAATAGTTACTGCAAGGACAAGGGACTCAGGGTGGGTAATTTAATTTGTTCCAAATTGAGGATGACCAAGTAGTAGTTCATGTTTTATGCCATGACAGGAGATGTCTGGGTCAGGATAACCATTAGTCTGTTACTAGGTGCCTTTGATCTATCTAAAGGGTGTTTTGGAGTGGTTTACCTCTGCACGTCAGGATTTCACCGTAGTTGGCCCTATCATTGGAGGAGACCCAGCACATTAGTGTCTACTCTCTTCTAGGATGGAGCGACTGATTGGCCTTTGACATTCTGTGATGGGTTTGCATTATAGTTCTGGTTGGCTACAAAAATATGGCTGGTCTCACACAAGTATTATGTCCTTTCAGTTTCTTTTTCACCATCTAGACCAGGGGTTCCCAAACCTTATATGCCATGGACTAATACCAGTAAGCAAGGGGTCCATGGACCCCAGGTTGGGAACCCCTGAGATCAACATAACATCACCTTTTTCCTCCCTCACCGACTAACAAACTGAGCAAAGAGGAGGAAGAAAAATCTAACATTACAATGGCCAAGGTGGTGAGAGACAAAGATGCAAGTTAAGGAACTGGCCATAACTTGGATTTCTTCCCACATTCATATTAGCAGATAAGGTTCGTTCATCGTCATCAATGAAGACCTCGACACCATTAGTACTTTTTATGAGGTCGAGTTGCTAGCTCGACACTCAACCCGTCACGGATGGAAAGTGTGCCCAGGAGCAACTCGACTGGATTCAAACTTGGGAACCTTTGCTCCTGGAGTCCGGCGCTGATGTCACTGCGCCACCAGCCAGCTTATGATGGTGTGGAGACTAATGCTTGATTTGGATTTAAATGAGGGAGAGTTGCGCAGCGTCAGCCTCACTCTCTCTTCTCAATTCCCATCTGGATCCAGTGGCAAAACAAGAGTCGAGACAGCTGGAGATGGGACTAGGTGCAGTGGATGACCAGGACGTCTTCTGTGTCTTGTCGTGCTCTACACATTCCACGATGCTTGCAGAGACCGCCTTCTTGACCATCAGACCTTCCATTGGTCTCGTCCGCTCAATCCGCCGGAGTCTGTCTTCACATGCTGGGATAGACAACTCCCTATCTCACCGAGGGTTTGAGACCCGTCAGCTACCCTCACCTGGTTTAGCCGGTTTGTCGAAGCCGTTGCACGGGGTGTGGCCACTATCGCATGCAAGCAGCTACAGGGAGCCGCAGGTGAGAGCTGAGTGCCAGGTGGGGACCAAAGTCCCCCACCAGAGGTGCTACCCCTCCCTGATGCCCCATACACCCCATTATCGGATAGGTGTGAATCTGAAGGAGGGGATTCTTCGTGAAGGCTGATCTATCCCACTAAACATCCAACACCCAGCCTTCATTACAATGCAATTATCGAAAATAATGTTACATGAAAACACCATGCTTTGCATGACTCGCTCTTACTTTGTCTGCCTTCTCATTTCGGCTTCCCCCCGGCCGTCAGCAATGGCTCCCCCTGGTGGTCAGCAATGGATCACTGCTGAACCTCCACCCTCTACCGCCCCCTTCCTCCACTTTGCGTTTTACCAAACAAACGTTAAATTTCAAACGCATTGCTTATTTCCATTCCATGAAACAGGAACGAGCTGAATCTGGGCTGCTCATTTATGTTTTTCAAAACAAAGCACTGTAGTTACGTCAAAAACAAGCCTTCCAAAGCAACTTCATAAGACCGTAAGACCAAAAGACATAGGAGCAGAATTAGGGTCATGGCTAGCTTTGAACGGTTACAGAACATCCTCAAGGGTGAAGATGAGAAGCCCGAGGTCACCATACATATTAGTACCAAAGACATAGGTAGAAAAAGGGATGAGGTCCTGCACTCAGTTAAAAAAAAGCACAAGCGTTGTAACCACCGGATTGCTTCTGGTGCCACGTGCTAGTGAGGGCAGGAATAAAATGGTAGGACAGATGAATGCATGGTTGAAGAGCTGATAACAGGATTTCTTCTGGGGCAAAGGTGACCTGTACAAGAAGGATGGGTTGGATCTGAGCTGCAGAGGGCCAATATCCTAGTGGGGAGATTTGCTAAAGCTGCTCAGGAGAGCCTAAACTACCCAGGCATGGAGCTGAGACCCAAAGTAGAAATGTGGCAGATGAGAAAGTTGTGGCAAATACTGATGACAAAGCAAGCAGTTTCAGTCGGTAACACAGATGTGTAGGATAGAAAGTGAGGAAGGTCTAATAGGTTAAATGGCATTTATTTTAACACAAGAAACCTTGCAAGTGAGGCAGAAGAACTCGATGCATGGATTGGCACATGGGACTGTGGTGTTACAGTTATTACAGAAATGTGGATGAGGGATGGGCAGGACTGAACAGACAGCTCAATCCTCAAAGCTCCACGCGTGATCAGGCAGGATAGAGGTGAAGGCAACGGAGGATGAGAAGTTGGGATTATGCTTCATTTTTTGTATTTTGTTTATTTAGCATTACAGTGCAAGTAGGCCCTTCTGGCCCCTTGAGCCATGCTCCCACAAATCTGATTAACCGTAACCTAATCGGGATAACTTACAATGACTAATTCACCTACCCGGAAGTCTTGGATTGTGGGGGGAAACCAGATGACCCAGAGTAAACTCTTGCAATCCACAGGGAGAATGTATGGAGACCCCTTACAGAACTGCACTGTTCTGTACACAGCTGGAATTAGGGGAACACATCTAATTATGCCATGTTACTCTTTAAAATACTCACCCCTTAGACTTCTGGAGCCACTGGCCACAGGATGGGTCTGGAGTATATTCAGGATGAGCCGACAGAAGCTGTGATTTTGAATGAGGCACACAGATGGTGCAGGTGTGGAAGACATATTCAGCACAAGTAGGCATTTTATAGAATCTCCCTTTTTTCCGAATCAGAATCCGAGTCAGCTTTATTATCACCGGCATGTGACGTGAAATTTGTTAACTTAGCAGCAGCAGTTCAATGCAATACGTAATCTAGCAGAGAGAGAGAAAAAAAATAAAATAAAACATGATAATAAATAAACAAGTCAATCAATTATGTATATTGAATAGGTTTTTTAAAATGTGCAAAAACAGAAATACTGTACATTAAAAGATTGAGGTAGTGTCCAAAGCTTCAATGTCCATTTAGGAATCGGATGGCAGAGGGGAAGAAGCTGTTCCTGAATCGCTGAATGTGTGCCTTCAGGCTTCTGTATCTCCTACCTGATTGGAACAGTGAGAAAAGGGCATGCCCTGGGTGCTGGAGGTCTTTAATAATGGACGCTGCCTTTCTGAGACACCGCTCCCTGAAGGTACTTTGTAGGCTAGGGTTAGAATGTCAGAATGTTCTCCATGGTACAACTATAGAAGTTTTTGAGTGTATTTGTTGACATGCAAAATCTCTTCAAACTCCTAATAAAGTATAGCCGCTGTCTTTGCCTTCTTTATGACTACATCGATATGTTGAAAGAATATTGATAGAATCTCTTCAAACTTAAAGTACATTAAAATTTTATACTCTAGCAACAGAAATATATTACAGCTGGTTATTCAATACTTTGGTGTGAGCAAACAGCTCAACAGAATTACACTGCAATGGGGGTACATCTCAATTGACAGGAACACCTTTCTACATTCAAATACCTTATTTGGGAAACCAGTCATCCAAAATGGACTTCTTTTATCACTGTATTGAAAGGTGGTTCTCTCTGCAGATAATGGTGTGTGTTCATACTGCTACCCTTGTCTTAGACTGAAAATTTACTCCCATTTGTATGAATGGCTATCAACATAGCTCCTCGTGGAAGTCACACACTTAATCAACCTAACAAAAGTAATTAAAACATTTGCAGTTTCAAATTGCAAAAGGATTGGGCTGACCACCCACATACCACATATGGTTAAAAGGTTCCATTTTATCATCCCTCTGCCAACGTGACTCCCATCAGAGCTCAGAATTTTGTGTGGGCTGAAGTTCATCCAGCAGTGAAGGACAAATCTCAATTTCTATAAACTGAGCCTCCACTTCTGAAACATATCAGCATAAAATATGGACTAGAGACTGGAAATATCTACAATTTCTCCAATGGACCTAGTAAAAGTTAAGCCTTGAATTTTCAGAATCTGAAGGAGAAAATTTACTAGCAAACAAATAAATAAATGATATCAAATCAGCACAAAACACCATCTAGTGGCCAAGACATTATACTACATAAGATTTGACTCATTTATTAACAGGGAGTTGCACCAAGACCCTCTAACAAGTAAACAAAAGAATTGAAGATGTAGTAGTATTATTAGATTGGATGCTAGTAGATATGGATTGCTTGGAATGGAGGGTTATAGAGAATAGATGGGCTGAATCTATTCTCACTGGAATGTAGGAAGCAGGAGGTTGATTTTATAGACATCGATAAAATCATGATAGTTATAGTATCTTCCCTGGTAGCAGCAGAGATACAGAGGAGCAGATTGGGAGGCAGATTTTGGAAAGGTGCAAAAATAACAGGGTTGTTATCATGGGTGACTTTAACTTCCCTAATATTGATTGGCACCTGATTAGTTCCAAGGGTTTAGATGGGGCAGAATTTGTTAAGTGTGTCCAGGATGGATTCCTGTCACAGTATGTGGACAGGCCGACCAGGGGGAATGCCATACTAGATCTACTACTAGGTAATGAACCGGGTCAGGTCACAGATCTCTCAGTGGGTGAGCATCTGGGGGACAGTGAGCACAGCTCCCTGGCCTTTATAATTATCATGGAAAAGGATAGAATCAAAGAGGACAGGAAAATTTTTAATTGGGGAAAGGCAAATTATGAAGCTATAAGGCTAGAACTTGCGGGTGTGAATTGGGATGATGTTCTTGCAGGGAAATGTACTATGGACATGTGGTCGATGTTTAGAGATCTCTTGCGGGATGTAAGGGATAAGTTTGTCCCGGTGAGGAAGATAAAGAATGGTAGGGTGAAGGAACCATGGGTGACAAGTGAGGTGGAAAACCTAGTCATGTAGAAGAAGGCAGCATACATGAAGTTTAGGAAGCAAGGATCAGATGGGTCTATTGAGGAATATAGGGAAGCAAGATCGGAGCTTAAGAAGGGGCTGAGAAGAGCAAGAAGGGGGCATGAGAAGGCCTTGGAGAGTAGGGTAAAGGAAAACCCCAAGGCATTCTTCAATTATGTGAAGAAAAAAAGGATGACAGGAGTGAAGGTAGGACCGATTAGAGATAAAGGTGGGAGGATGTGCCTGGAGGCTGTGGAAGTGAGCGAGGTCCTCAATGAATACTTCTCTTCGGTATTCACCAATGAGCGGGAACTTGATGATGATGAGGACAATACGAGTGAGGCTGATGTTCTGGAGTATGCCGATATTAAGGGAGAGGAGGTGTTGGAGTTGTTAAAATACATTAGGACAGATAAGTCCCCGGGGCCTGACGGAATATTCCCCCGGCTGCTCCACGAGGCGAGAGAAGAGGTTGCTGAGCCTCTGCCTAGGATCTTTATGTCCTCGTTGTCCATGGGAATGGTACCGGAGGATTGGAGGGAGGCGAATGTTGTTCCCTTGTTCAAAAAAGGTAGTAGGGATAGTCCGGGTAATTATAGACCAGTGAGCCTTACGTCTGTGGTGGGAAAGCTGTTGGAAAAGATTCTTAGAGATAGGATCTATAGGCATTTAGAGAATCATGGTCTGATCAGGGACAGTCAGCATAGCTTTGTGAAGGGCAGATTGTGTCTAACAAGCCTGATAGAGTTCTTTGAGGAGGTGACCAGGCATATAGATGAGGGTAGTGCAGTGGATGTGATACATATGGATTTTAGTAAGGCATTTGACAAAGTTCCACACGGTAGGCTTATTCAGAAAGTTAGAAGGCATGGAATCCAGGGAAGTTTGGCCAGGTAGATTCAGAATTGGCTTGCCTGCAGAAGGCAGAGGGTGGTGGTGGAGGGAGTACATTCAGATTGGAGGATTGTGACTAGTGGTGTCCCACAAGGATCTGTTCTGGGACCTCTACTTTTCATGATTTTTATTAACGACCTGGATGTGGGGGTAGAAGGGTGGGTTGGCAAGTTTGCAGATGACACAAAGGTTGGTGGTGTTGTAGATAGTGTAGAGGATTGTCAAAGATTGCAGAGAGATGTTGACAGGATGCAGAAGTGGGCTGAGAAGTGGCAGATGGTTCAACCTGGAGAAGTGTGAGGTGGTACACTTTGGAAGGACAAACTCCAAGGCAGAGTACAAAGTAAATGGCAGGATACTTGGTAGTGTGGAGGAGCAGAGGGATCACGGGGTACATGACCACAGATCCCTGAAAGTTGCCTCACAGGTGGATAGGGTAGTTAAGAAAGCTTATGGGGTGTTAGCTTTCATAAGTCGAGGGATGGAGTTTAAGAATCGCGATGTAATGATGCAACTCTATAAAACTCTGGTTAGGCCACACTTGGAGTATTGTGTCCAGTTCTGGTCGCCTCACTATAGGAAGGATGTGGAAGCATTGGAAAGGGTACTGAGGAGATTTACCAGGATGCTGCCTGGTTTAGAAAGTATGCATTATGATCAGAGATTAAGGGAGCTAGGACTTTACTCTTTGGGGAGAAGGAGGATGAGAGAAGACATGATAGAGGTGTACAAGGTAATAAGAGGAATGGATAGAGTGGATAGCCAGCGCCTCTTCCCCGGGGCACCACTGCTCAATACAAGAGGACATGACTTTAAGGTAAGGGGTGGGAAGTTCAAGGGGGATATTAGAGGAAGGTTTTTTACTCAGAGAGTGGTTGGTGCATGGAATGCACTGCCTGAGTCAGTGGTGGAGGCAGATACACTAGTGAAGTTTAAGAGACTACTAGACAGGTATATGGAGGAATCTAAGGCGGGGGCTTATATGGGAGGCAGGGTTTGAGGGTCGGCACAACATTGTGGGCCAAAGGGCCTGTACTGTGCTGTACTATTCTATGTTCTATGTTCCATAGCACTAGGCAGTGCCCTTCTCTGAGGGCTAGAACCAGAGGGCACAGGTTAAAAGTGAGAGGGGAGAAATTTAAAGGAAATCTTATGGGTTAGTTTTTCCACACAGAAGGTGGTGGCTATCTGGAACAATTTGCAAGGCGGATACAATCAAGTTTAAATGGGACACTTGGAAAGCCACTTAGATAGGAAAGGCATAGGCGGCTACAGGCTAATGCAGGGGGAATGGATCAGTGTAGCTAGCCATTGTGCTCGGTATGGATGAGGTAAGCTGAAAAGGCCTGTTTCTGTGCTGTACAATTCTATGATTCTGAGAGAATCATGTAACTGTCACCCATTGTATGCATGTCAGCTCCAAGCAGAACATTCCCCTTCTCTTTACCATTGCACTGCAAATTATTCTATTGCCATAAGCAATTGTGAGCAGTTTTGGGCCCCTTATGTAGGTAAAGATGTGTTGGATTTAGAGAAGGTCCAGAAAAGGTTCGCAACAATGATTTCAAAGGGTTAACATTTGAGAAGACTTTGATGGCTCTGGGCCTGTACTCGCTAGAGTTTAGAAGAATTGGGGGGGGTTGGGGGGGGGCAATTTCATTGAAACCTATCAAATATGAAGAGGCCTAGATAGAAGGGATGCGGAGAGTATGTTTCCTATAGTGGGTGAGTCTATGACCTGAGGGAACAGCCTTAGAATAGAAGGACATCCCCTTACAACAGGGATGAGGAGAATTTTTTTTTTAGTAAGAGGGTGGTGAATCTGTGTAATTCATTACCACAGATGGCTGTGGAGGGCAAAATCTTTGGTATATTGGTTGATCGGTTCTTGACTAGTAAAGGCACCGAAGGTTATAGAGTAGGGCAGGAGAATGGGATTGAAAGGGATAATAAGTTAACCATGGAGCAAACTCAATGGGTCAAATGGCCTAATTCTGTTCACATGTATTATGGGTTTGTATGAACACAATCAACTTTCCTGAAAACCAAAAACCAGAGAGCACAGTCAATATTGATTAGTCTTTATCAAAGTTTTTAAAAACAGTGATAAATTAATAGCATGGGGAAAACAGGTGACAAAAAGTAGAATGTTTTACGAATTCTTTAACTAGATCTTAAACTTCCTGACGAAGACCACAGACAGTCCAGTCCGTATTGGCAGCAACATTGCTGGCTCCCCAGGGCCGCATGCTCAGCTCGCTGCTATTCACACTGCTAATGCACAACTGTACTGCCAAATCTGGTTCTAAGCACATCATTAAGTTTGCTGACAACACAACAATAGTTGGCATCACGTGCCCTCTGTTTGAATGCCCTGTACCTCACTCACCTCTACTCACAGACACACTCTCGTTCTGCACTGGTCACGTTTTACCTTTTTTTTTGCTGCTGTTTCACATACAGTATTTATAATGCTGCTTGTTTTATTAAAATAGTCCCAGTAACATTATACTGTCTTACATAAACATCCACCTCGCAGATTATACCAACCTGTCAGTCTTCAGGCTAGGCTACTGAAGGGCTTGTGTTAATATCATCCGCATGTGCTGGATTGTAACTCTTTGTGCTGTGTATGACTATATGTACTGTGTTTTGCACCTTGGCCCCAGAGAAATGATGTTTCATTTAGCTGTATACATTAGTTGAATGACAATAACATGGGAACTCAACAGATCAACCAACATATGTGGAGGTAGAGGGACAATCAATATTTCAGGTTCAGATTGAGCAGGAAGAGGAAAAATTGCCAGTATAGAGTCATACGACAGGGGAGAGGACTGATTGGGATGGAGGCTGGTATACAGAACCAGACAAGGAGAGGCTGATGGGCAGATGGAGCCAAATTGGATGGAGGTGAGGCAGAGCCAGTTGCTAATAGGTAGAACTAGAGGAGGAGGGGATGTTGGGCAGATGGAACTAGGTGGATTGGCGGGGGGAGGCGGGGGATGGGAGAGATGAACAAAGAAAGTAAGAAAGTTAACAAGGTGGACAGGTGAGATAATGTGTGGAAAGACAACGTGCAAGTGTGGGTTACCTGAAATTGCAAATTTTAAAGGTTCATTTGACAGAAAATAGGAAAGTTCCATATTCTTGCCCAACACTGCTTGAAGTTAATGCAAACCAACGTGAAAGACTTTAGGCCATGATGGTGTGTCGCCAAGTGGTAATAATGACTAGTCCTGATCCATCTCACTTCCAATATAGAGCTATCTAACATGGCTCAAAAATCAGTTCAGAAAATGAATAAACATATTGTAGACAAGGTTGTTAATAGTGGACATAGCACAGGATAGCTATCACCTGGAAAAGCACAGGTTAATTCAGAAAAGTCAGCAGGTACGTCAAGCCATTGCTATGATTCTCTGTGACAGCTACCATTAACAAATATACAGCAGTTTCCAGCAGAGTAACCCATTTTACTATTATTACCTTGAGTGACAAAAGTGCCAACAATCAGTCAACACAACTTGCAATATTAGTTCTGTTTTACCTTCCCACCATTGATGCTGCCCGATCTACTACATATTTCCAGAATATTCTGGCTCTCCTATAATTTATTTGTATGTTTTCTTTCCAGAATGTCTGGCCTTAAAAGGCTGCAATATGCAGTTTAGAATTCTTTTTCATGAAGTTCCCTTAAATTTTTATACAATCAGAATGTCTGTCAAGAAGAGAGAGGCTGCAGTTGCGTGCTTTCAGAAACATGCAAAATTTTCTGTAGATAATTCGTCACTAGATGGTGCTCATTTCACATCATGCAGTATTAGCAAGCTATTCTGTAAGATATGAGATGGCATACACTTTAATGGTAACAGCAAACGTTCGAATAAACCTTTATGATTTAAAACTCTCCTGTGCCATCAAAAGCTTTACATTCAATTCATCAGGCTGAGTTACAAGCTGTAGTCCAAGCAATATTGAACAGGGAACAACTGACTTGAATATCTTAATTACAAATTAAATTCCTAGTCGATATGAATAAAACACCGTCCCTTTAAATAAACTGATAGAATTCTGTGTAGAGGCATAATTTGAAAGGTTACTCTGGGGTAAAAATTAAATACAGTAAATGTAATTAAACAGACCATTTTACAAAGGTCCACCACATATTACCATTGTGAAACACGTTAAAAAACAACTTCCTAAACAAGCTCAATATGGTGTTCAAAGCACCTCTGTCACTCATGATCAGGTCCAAATCCAATTACAGTTATCCGAGCCCCAAAATTTTAAACTGATGCTGCACTGCAATACTGAAAGGGGACCGTATTAAGTACTTTGAATCAGACCTTAAACCAAGACCAAATTAGCTCTCAGATGGCACGTATGTAAAAGCAGAGAAGTTATCTTGAATATTCTAGCCTATATTTATCCCTCAATCCAAGTTTTAAAATACATTTATTGGATCCATTCCTATGAAGTGCAAGTAGCAAGCTTGTAGTTGTCACAATATGCAAATACGAGCAGCACTGATAGGCAGGGAGTCTGATCCAGCAATGATGAAGGAAAAGCAATGTATACATCACCTTTTTTGACTCTTAAGAATATATCCCAACATTTGACTTCAGCATTTCCTGACTGTTATCATTACATAATGTCCACCCAAAGATTTGTCCAGGTATATATTAATTCCAGTGATATCTGCTGTATAAAAATTTCCACAAAAACCACACATTTTGATTTGTGATTCACTCATCTAAACATAACAAACTACCTTGCTTAAATGTAACTTTCCCACACCTTTGTTGTTTGATTGCCTCAAAGGTCTTTAAATGTGTGGATAACTATATTACTCTGACCTGCAACCTACACCAAAGTTTATTATCAAAGCACATACAGTATACAGTATATGTCACCTTATACAAGTGAGATTCATTTTCCTATGGGCACACTTAGCAAATCTATAGAATAATAACCACAACAGATCAATGAAATAAATAAATAAATAAGCAAGCAAGCAATAAATATCAAGAACATAACATGAAGAGTCCTTGAAAGTGAGTTCGTTTATTGTGGGAACATTTCACTGATGGGGCAAGTGAAGTTGAATGAAGTCATAGAAACATAGAAAAACTACAGCACAATACAGGCCCTTTGGCCCACAATGCTGTGCCAAACATGTATTTACTTTAGAAATTACCTAGGGCTGCCAAAGCCCTCTATTTTTCGAAGTTCAATGTACCTAATCAGAAGTCTCTTAAAAGACCCTATCGTATCCACCTCCACCACCATCGCTAGCAGCCCATTCCACACACTCACCACTCAATGCATAAAAAACTCACCCCTGACATCTTCTCTGTACCCCTTAAAACTGTGCCCTCTCGTGCTAGCCGTTTCAGCCTTGGGAAAAAGCCTCTGACTATCCACACGATCAATGCCTCTCATCATCTCATACACCTCTATCAGGTCACCTCTCATCCTCCGTCGCTCCAAGGAGAAAAGGCCAAGTTCACTCAACCTATTCTCGTAAGACATGCTGCCCAATCCAGGCAACAACATCCCTGTAAATCTACTCTGCACCCTTTCTATAGTTTCCACATCTTTCCTGTAGTGAGGTGACCAGAACTGAGCACAGTACTCCAAGTGGGGTCTAACCAGGGTTCTATGTATCTGCAACATTACCTCTCACTCCTAAATTCAATTCCACGATTGATGAAGGCCAATACACCGTATGCCTTCTTAACCACAGAGTCAACCTGCACAGCAGCTTTGAGTGTCCCAAAGGACTCGGACCCCAAAATCCCTCTGATCCTCCACACTGCCTAGACTCTTACCATTAATATTATATTCTTTCATCATATTTGACCGACCAAAATGAACCACCTCACACTTACCTGAGTTGAACTCCATCTGCCACTTCTCAGCCCTATCGATGCATCCTATCGATGTCCTGCTGCAACTTCTGACAACCCTCCACACTATCCACAACACCCTCAATCTTTGTGTCATCAGCAAATTTACTAACCCATCCTCCACTTCCTCATCCAGGTCATTTATAAAAATCACGAAGGGTTCCCAGAACAGATCGCTGAGGCACACCACTGGTCACCAACCTCCAATCAGAATGTGACCCTCTACAACCACTCTTTACCTTCTGTGGGCAAGCCAATTCTGGATCCACAAAGTAAGGCCCCCTTGGATCCTATGCCTCCTTATTTTCTCAATAAGCCTTGCATGGGGTACCTTGTCAAATGCCTTGCTGAAATCCATATACACTACATCTACTGCTCTACCTTCATAAACATGTTTAGTCACATCCTCAAAAAACTCAGTCAGGCTTGTAAGGCATGACCTGCCTTTGACAAAGCCATGCTGACTATTCCTAATCATATTATACCTCTCCAAGTGTTCATAAATCCTGTCTCTCAGAATCTTCTCCATCAACTTACCAACCACTGAAATAAGACTCACTGGTCTATAATTTCCTGGGCTATCTCTACTCCCTTTCTTGAATAATGGAACAACATCCACAACCCTCCAATCCTCCGGAACCTCTCCCATCCCCATTGATGATCATTGCCAGAGGCTCAGCAATCTCCTCCCTCACCTCTCACAATAGCCTGGGGTACATCTAGTCCTGTCCTGGAGACTTACCCAACTTCGTGCTTTCCAAAATCTCCGGCACTTCCTCTTTCTTAATGTCTGTATGCTCAAGCTTTTCAGTCCATTGTAAGTCATCCCTACAATTGCCAAGATCCTTTTTCTGTTGTGGATGCTGAAGCTAAGTGTTCATTAAGTACCTCAGCTATCTCCTCCAGTTCCATACACACTTTTCCACTGTCACACTTGATTGGTCCTATTCTCCCACATCTTATCCTCTTGCTGTTCACATATTTGTATAATGCCTTGGGGTTTTCATCAGTTCTGCTCACCAAGGCCTTCTCATGGCTCCTTCTGGCTCTCCGAATTTCATTCTTAAGCTCCTTCCTGCTAGCCTTATAATCTTCTAGATTTTTAAAATTACCTAGTTTTTTGAACCTTTCGTAAACTCTTCTTTTCTCCTTGACTAGATTTTCAACATCCTTTGTACACCACGGTTCTTGTACCTTACCATCCTTTCCCTGTCTCATTAGAATGTACCTATGCAGAACACCATGCAAATATCCCCTGAACATTTGCCACATTTCTGCTGTACATTTCCCTGAGAACAACTGTTCCCAATTTATGCTTCCAAGTTCCTGCCTGATAGGTTCATATTTCCCCTTACTCCAATTAAACACTTTCCTAACTTGTCTGTTCCTATCCCTCTCCAATGCTATGGTAAAGTAGAATTGTTATCACTATCTCCAAAATGGTCTCCCACTGAGACACCTGACACCTGACCATGTTCATTTCCCAATACCAGATCAATTTCAGCCTCTCTTCTGGTAGGCTTATCTACATATTGTGTCAGGAAACCTTCCTGAACACACCTTACAAACTCCACCCCATCTAAACTCCTTGCTCTAGGGAGATGCCAATCAATGTTTGGGAAATTAAAATCTCCCACCATAACAACCCAGTTATTATTACACCTTTCCAGAATCTGTCTCCCTATCTGCTCCTTGATGTCCCTGTTACTATTGGGTTGTCTATAAAAAACACTGAGTAGAGTTATTGACCCCTTCCTGATTCTAACTTCCACCCACAGAGACCCAGTAGACAATCCCTCCATGACTTCCTCCTTTTCTGCAACTGTGACGCTATCTCTGATTAGCAGTGCCACGCCCCCACCTCTTTTGCCTCTCTCCCTGTCCTTTCTGAAACATCTAAAGCCTGGCACTCTAAGTAACCATTCCTGCTCCTGAACCATCCAAGTCTCTGTAATGGCCACAACATCATAGCTCCAGTACAGATCCACACTCTAAGCTCATCCGCTTCATTCATGATGCTTCTTGCATTAAAATAGACACATCTCAAACCATCGGTCTGAGTGTATCCCTTCTCCATCACCTGCCTATCCTCCCTCTCGCATTGTCTCCAAGCTTTCTCTATATGTGAGCCAACCGCCCCTTCCTCTGTCTCTTCAGTTCGGTTCCCACCCCCAGCAATTCTAGTTTAAATTCTCAATAGCCTTAGCAAATCTCCTTGCCCGGATATTGGTCCCCCTCAGATTCAAGTGCAACCTGTCACGCCTGCTCCAAAAGAGGTCCCAATGATCCAGAAATCTGAATCCCTGCCCCCTGTTCCAATCCCTCAGCAACACATTTATCCTCCACCTCACTCTA
This sequence comes from Mobula birostris, assembly GCF_030028105.1. Taxonomy (NCBI): domain Eukaryota; kingdom Metazoa; phylum Chordata; class Chondrichthyes; order Myliobatiformes; family Myliobatidae; genus Mobula; species Mobula birostris. The sequence goes on from NC_092375.1 coordinate 161,225,521, forward strand.
TTCCTATACTGTCATTCCCTTTGGTTCAAGAGCCTGATGGTTGAGGGGTAGCAACTGTTCCTGAACCTGGTAGTGGTGAGTCCTGAGGCTCCTGTACCTTCCTTCTGATAGCAGCAGCGAGAAGAGAACATGACCTGGGATGCTGCTTTCCTGTGACAGAATTTGCTGAAGCTCCACAAACTCTTAAGGGAGCAGAGACTCTCCCAGTGGGAAAGGGCGGACAGTCACTGGTGTGTGTACGTACACGACTGGCGGCTCTCCACCTCAGGATCCTGCAGAGATTCCTGTATGCCGAGCACCCTCCCAGGTGGCACGTGTTGACGAAATTCTTTCTCCAGAGGAGCTGCTGTCTTCACGAAGAGATGCAGCTGCAACCGGCAGGTGTCAGCCGTGCTGCTTTGCATAGTCTGCCCAGCTTCTATCATGACCTACTGAGAGTCTGGAACATGGTTGCCTCAGGCCAGGAATCCCCTCCTCTGGCAGAGGGTGGAGTCCTGGCCGACTCTTGCCCTACCTTAACGGATGTCAGTGCGACTCGGATGTGTGGAACGGCTCGGGCTGAGCTCACCTCTGCACTGCTGGAGCTGCTTGTCAGGCCCAGGTCCTGCAGTCTTATCCGAGAGCCGAGCCCGTACAACTTGAGCTGTCTCTCCTCGTCACCCACAATCCCATTCAAGGATGCAAGTAGCAGGTACCTGTATGGGCTGCTCCTTCACACCCTCCACTTCCTAGCCCTTGTCCACCATCCTGACACGCCGTGGCGGGCTGTCTTTCCACCTGGAGGTGATGGGGGTCCCCAATGGAAGTCCCTTTACAAGGGAGTTCTTCCCACCCTGAGGATCTGGAGTGGATGCTACTGTATAAAGGTGCCCTGCAATAAGTTCTTTAGTTTACATACTGATCTCCCAGCCGCATACTATTTCTGCAGGCTGGAGGAGACGATGTACCACATGTACACAGAGTGTGTGAGGCTGCAGCCCCTTTTTGCGTATCTGCTTGGGCTGCTTCTCATCCTCTGCCCCACCCTATTTATATACGCTCATCCAGTAAGGAAGGGGGTGTGGAGGGATGAGGGTGTCCACGTCAACTTGCTCCTAACGAAATCATCCATCCGTGGGTCTTGGAAACGGGTGTCAAAGGGATCTGCCCAGGCAGACTGCCTGGCAACGTATAGGGGGTATGTTCGTGCCCAGGTAAATATTGAGAAGGAACATGGCGACCACAGAGGCGTTCCGGGAACATTGAGCTCTGTGGGGGGTTAGTGCCATCATTGACAAGAGATGGAAGCATTTTAGTTTAATGTCATTTGTCTATTTGTAGTGTAGTAATTGTGTTAGTCACTGGTTTGTATATATTGTAACACTGAATTTGTAATAAAGATATTTTGTAAAAAAAAAAGGAAGCAAAGATGCTGCTGTGCTTTCTTCCTAATTGCACTTACATACTGGGCCCAGGACAATAACACTGAGGAATGTAAAGTTGCTGACCCTCTCCACCTCTGCTCCCCTCAATCTTGCTGACATTGAGTAAGAAGTTGTCGTTGTAGCACCATTCAGGCAGATTTTCAATCTCCCTCCTATATGCTGATTCAACACCACCTTTCATTTGGCCTTACAGTGGTATCGTCAGCAAACTTAACATTGGAGCTGTGCTTAGCAATACAGTCATAAGTGTAAAGCAAATAGAGCAGGGGGCTAAGCACACAACCCTGTGGTGCACCTGTGTTGATGGAGATCATGGAGATGTTGCTAATCTAAACTGACTGGGGTCTGCAAGAGAGGAAATCGAGGATACAATTACACAAGGAGATATTGAGGTAGTCTCAACATAACATAACTGGAATATTACTAAATGTGATGCTATGGCATCCAGAGATCTGTATTGAAAACTTTAGAATTTGTTACTAGTATCATGCTAGGCTCTTCAATATTTTTTGTGAAATAGTAAAGGTTAACTCTAACATACAAGTTTGCAAAAATTTGCTCTTCCAAAAATTATTTTATCCATTCTTTACCTCTTCTGATGTCCAACTGGGAACTTCAATAAGTTATGTACTTCCTCCAAAACTACGCTGTGGGTATTTTTCATACCTGTGCTGCAACAGCAATAACGCAAACCATGTTACGATAAGACCAAGTATAAAAATCCCAAACCCAACCTGCCTGATGGCTGACCCATACCCATGCCAACCTCTGCGAAGCTAACTCAACCACAGTGAACACAAACCCAGCTTAATGAAAACACGACAAACCCAATTCAGTCAATCAAGCAGCAACTATGGTGAGAAAAAAAAAGTCAATATTTCAGGACAGCGACCCTTCCTCAGAACTGGGGGAAGAGTGGAGGATTTAGTTTTCAAAGCAGGGTTGGGGGTGAGGAGGGGAGGAGGTAGAGGGGTGAGGCATCAGGCAGAAGTCCTTATTTCACATGTTTTTAAAGAGCATATACTGACCATTAAAAAGGCACTTAAAATAAAACAAGTGAGAAAAAGACATCAGCATGATTACACTGGAGAATAATTTTTTTGAAAGTGTTTCTTCTTTAGAATTTTATTTGTTTTTGATAAGACAGCTTGAAGGTGATCATGAATGATTTCAGACTACTTGTAGGACTTAAGAATTTGGAGAAACAAGAAATTAGCTTTTACTGAATATAATGCATTTAATTACATAGCGGTTCTGACACTTTGCAATAGGTCAACTAAAGATGTTTTGTTAGTGATTTTCATTTGTACTCAGTGTCTGAGGCTTCCGAAGCGTCCAACGGTTGCCCTGATATTGTTTCTCCACCACAAGAATGTCCCAGTGAAACCTATCACCATGCTCATCACTGACTGATCTGCAGGGAGGTCTAAGTGGGAATTCAGAAAATGAATCTTTAGTGACATGTTGTACTTCATGGTTTTGTATGTATGAAGCATGTTGTTAATCAGCTGCATGCAATTAGGTTCTCTGTAGTTGCCAAGAAAATTTTCAATAACACCTTTGAATGCCTGCCATGTGATTTTTTTGGGTTCCACTGGAAGTTCTTTAAATTGTCTGTCATTGATGACCTGTTTGATTTGTGGACCAATAAAAATGCCTTCCTTAATCTTGGCATCCGTTATTCTGATTTATTAATTGAAATAGGTGATTTTTTAAAAATTGGGTTGTGATAAGAGAAATTTTATGATTTTCATGATCAGCAACCTAAACTCCAAAGGATACACCCAAAGTATTCAGGAAGCAAAATCTTTGTTGTCCAAAGTTATTAGAAGTGAGTGAGCACTTTACCTGAAACTGGAAAATTCAGTGCTCACCAAGGAGGTTATAAAATGCTAGGTCAGGAGATATAGTTCTTCTAGTTTAAATTGGGCATCACTATACCTGTGGAGGAAGCTGCAGACATGAGATTGAGAATATTAACTTACAACATAAAACTCAGGACTAGCCCTGTGGCATGAGGACAGATGCTCCACAGAAGCTACTTGACTAGTTGAGTTCTTCCAGCATTTCTGCTTTTGTTTCAGATTCTAGTATCTGTAGATTTGTTTGCAGATTTTCTAACCCAATCCTACCTGAAGTGGTTGGACCCCACATTAAGGGCATCAGCTGAACCCATCCTGTCTTTACAAATCTCACAAGTATGGTTTCTATAAGTGTCACTAGATTGCGGCAATACACATGAACCATCTTTATCCCCTCATTTCTCACTCAAGAAGCACAAGGATCAATTGTTCCCTTTCACTACCCAGCAAGCTTTCACCAAATCGGCTGCTAGGACAGAGCCTGGCACCACATTCAATAACAGAACAAACCACACTCCAATGACCCATTTGTCTGAAACTCAAAACAGATAGGAAACAGCAGATTACTCTGACATTACAAATGTTCATCAAGTTTTTTTTCCTTTAAATGTGCAATTTTTGACTCATTAATTACATTACCTTATGATTTTACGATAGATTGTGACATGGCAGACATCATTTACAGCAAAGAAACAGTGGTGTGATCATTCTCATGTAAACTAATGACACAAATCAAAAATATTGCTCATGGATCGAATATTCATTCCTTCAGTTACAAAATTTACTGATAATCAAGAACCTAAAGCATTTTTATCAATAGCTTCATTACAAATCACAGTAAAATTGTGTAACTCAGTACTGAAAATATGCACAAAGATATTCCGTCTTACGAATGCAGGCTTTCACGCATGCTGTCATTCCTTCGGCAAAGATTTGGGACTATGTAAATCCCTTTGTGGCTAAGTGTTTGTAGTGAAACACTGAAATTAAATTGGTCCTACTTAATTAACAATGAAACATGACTTCACGTCACTAGCGACTTAAAGTATCCAACCTTTATTTGAAAACTACTACATTTCAAGACACCATTTTAGATGTGTGTTATTTTAGTTTGTTGACTGCAACTGGACAATGCTTTCCAAGATTTTTTAAATATACAGAGTTAACCATTTTATAAATATACACAACTTATAAAATCTACTAAATCAAAATGGTCTCATCCATAAATTTTATTGCTGTAACTGTTTGAGAATCCAGGTGTATCATACAACAATTTGACTTTTGAAAAATATGTCTTCTAAAAAAAGGTTTACAAAACAATGAATACCCAAAAAAAATACTAGCAACACTTAGGAATAATTAAAATCTGGAATTTTTTGGCATTCACTAATAAAAGATAAATCAAATTATCATCATTTTGTGTGATAACATAACATTTTCAGTTCAATATAAAAGAAGACAAATTCAATGTCATGGTCCTGGATTTTTCCAGCATGTAGAAAGATCATGTGCATTTACTTGAGAAGGTAGATAATAATGTACATGATCAGAAAAGTATACCACCAACCCCAGTCAAGATTCTCTTATCAGGAAAATGCATGCACCAAAAAATTAAAAAGGCAACAACTGGACATTTTGTACACAATGCAGATTTTATCTGGCAAACCTCCATTTAATCACACTTTTTGCAAACTCGTACGTGGTCAAACCCTAAAGTGCAAACTATTTACAGGGTGTCTGGTCAGAAGCAAGACATGAATGTCCTTGTACTAATAACAGTGGTCATACAACTAACCATACTGTATTAGTGCTGGGGTTTTCCTTGTTAATAAAGTGGTGTCCATAATTGCACATAAGTAAGAGTTGATCAGCAACTGTCCATTAAACTTGAAAGGGATCTCTTTTCAAGGTTCTTTAATTCAGCAGAACTACCAACCAAACATGTACTCCATGGCTTTGGAAACAAGACTTTCATCTTTTCTAGGAGTCTGTCTGTCTGAAACCACCTAAAATGGAGGGGAAAAAATGAAATGAAAAACTGATTTAGTTTCCAACTACTATTTCAAATTAACTAACAACATCAGTCTCCAGTTTTTCGCATTAACATATAAATTACATTCAAGAGGAGCTCACTCAACTCTTCAAACTTGCTCCCCATTCAGAAAGATCACAGCTGATCTGACTGTAACCTCAACCTCACATACCCATCTACTCACTGAGGCTTCCACCTGCTTTCAGAATCAAGTACTTATCTACTTAAAAATATTCATAAATTGCTTCCACTGCACTTTTTAAGACAGTTTCGAACACTCAATACTTACCTTTATGTTACATGGGCACTTATTTTTAAAGAGCATCCACTTACTCCAGATTTACCCACAAGAGAAACATATTCACCTTGTCAAGATCATTTATAATCTTACATACAGTATTTCACAGTAAGTTCCCACTCGCTCTTTTAAACTTCAGCAGATACAAGTATAGGTAGTCCAACCTTTTCTCAAAATCACCTGTCCATCTAAAGCATTAAACCAATATATCTTATCCAAACCTATTTCAACACTATAAATCAAGAGACAAGTATCGTACTTGCCAATCACATACCTGATAGTCACTACTAGAAGCTTTGTATGCAGCAGCCAAAGGCCTCATTGCAGTAGTTTTTGGCGTACTTGGTGACTGGGCAGCTATACTCATAGTGTTGATAGGAGGAGTGAAGACAGAGTAGACAGATCCACCACTTCCATCATTTGTCTCCATAACACTCTACGTATTAAAGGGCACATTTTTGAATTTTTTTTTAAATGAACTTTTGTCTTCAAAACTACTCTATTAAAAAAAAAAACATGTTATCCTTGAAACATACACACATAACATCATAACTAGACTTATGTCCCAACTGGGAAAGGCACTAAGAGCAATAACACTAACATGTTTTACTTTTTGGAAAAATCTCTAAAAATCTTGTAATGTCATAAAATGACATTCGTTATTTCCTTTTGTTTTAAACTCTTCACTAAAGCATTTAAATTTTTATAAAACCAGGAAAACTGGAGGGGGGGAGGGGGGAATTCGAAATCAATGAAAGCTGTACTCAAGGTAAATGATAACTTCAAGTTCACCGTACTGATGTTTCAACTTACTTAAAAGAGCAAATTTCATGTATAATCAAGATGGAAAATAAGCAGAACTTTGGTGATCTTTTAATAAAAGCTTATAATGAAAACAATGTACATTAATTTTCCAAAAATCTGTTATTCAATCAGTCAGGAATTCCAGCTGTTTGCCATCTAGCTCACCAGATAATACTTGTCACACTCTCCTTCCTACTCACCAGTGCACCAGCTTCAACATTCCCTTACAACTTACCTAGTTCACTGAAAATTTATTTTATATTGTAACCTCTAAGAAAAGGAACTGAAAGTACATTGAGGTATTAACAAAAATAACATCCAACAGTCTGGAAAATCTGCCAGTCCAGCACAACCAAAAGTCTTGTGCATGCCAGCTTATAAGAATTTTACTGTACATTGTCAAAGAGGACAACCCAAGGCTCTGCATAAAAGCACCAAGGAGGCCAGAGTACTCAGTGGTCTAGAAGCATTTCCAAAAGCCTTGACTGTAGCTTAAGAAATGTGCAAACTTCAACTAAAATAATGTTAAAAAGACAACTTACCTTATCAATACATGGTTTCACTCCAACCATAATGGACTCGCCAAAAATCTTCCCATCTTTACTTAATGCTTTTCTGGCCTGCAGTTTAGACTGATACTGAATGTGCATCCAATTTCCATTGTTTGACATCTGTGTACCATTCAACACAACCAAAATCAGTTTTAGATCCAAAAGAAAAAGCAGCATAGGGCAATATTCAGTGTTTGCTTTATTGTGTAGGTAAAGATTATGCAATGCATAATGTAGAGAATAAAAAGAACACAACATCAGATTACGTAGTGATTGTATGGAATGCAGTTTTGTTCCTTAAACAATGTAGTCAGGAAAAGCCAAATGACATCCCTTTACTTTATTAAATTTATAAAATATGAAGTCAAGTTTCAGCTCCATAAAGTGAATTTTTTCCATTTTGAAGGATTATGGCACATCTGTTATTAAGTGGGTAAAATGAATTCAGTAATTTCAATTCAGCAGAAGTTACCAATAGAATCAAAGAGCAACAGCTTAAAGCATGGTTGGAAATGAAAAGGATCTTTCTATTTAACTCTCCACTGGCTAATCAATAGATTGAAATAGATTGATTAAGCCTCTAGCATTTGAACTGAAGGAATTGGGGAAGAACAGTTGGGAAGAAATAGATTCATGGGGACTGTGCTCTTTTGGAATGAAGCAGTTTGATTCAAAAAGTCTTCCTTTGAGTGGAAGAACAGAATTCAGGTAAATTTTTAATTTTTGGAGAGGGCAAGATTAGTGGAATCCAAAGGCTGATGTGATAATGTGTGGAAGCAAATATTCTGATCTACAAGATACACAATTTAGTCTGCCTCACAAAATTTTAAAAGCTATGTCAAATGTAACATATCAATCTACACAACAGTAGAAATTATATTACAAAAGTTTCCAGAAGGAATATCATTTAATATTTAAGAACTTTATATGACCAATGTTGACAATGTAATGCATTAACTGTGTAACGTTGATCAAATGCTATCAGGTTTTCTTTTTAAAATGCTGACTCCAGAATCACAACTGGTTTTCTACTGATGTCAGCCAAAAAATACATTCTCAATGGCTAATACATTCAGAATTCAAAAACAAAGCCTTTCAAACTGACCTGAGAAAATACAGACATATTTATTGTATTTTTCAAAGGTTAAAATGTCAATAGCGTTAGCTTGGATTATGTGAATAAAACCACATTGTAGCAGTCAATTGCAATTCAGCTCAAATACATTCAATTCACTGAATAAGTTCATCAACTGAATGCATAAGGAAAGTTTTCCCTATGAGTACAAATATGAATTATATGAAAATTATGAATTATCCCTTTGAGTAGAAATACGAATCATCATTATGCTCCTTACATTAAATTGCTCATTTACAAATTAAAGAGAACCTTCATTAATAGAACCACAAAAAAAAATTAAGTATTTCGATCCTTAGAAAGGTAAAAATGTTTCCACTGCAAAAATAGCATATAGCTTAAAGCCAGCTTTGTGGTAATACGCCTTTGTAATAATGAATTTATATTCAATATTGCAGTCACAGTTATCAAAACAGTACTATATACATGACAAATAATCCAATTATACTAACTACATTGGCTTGTCAATCTTTGCTAGTCCTGAGGGGAATATTACATTTGTCAAGTGAATGCAGAAAGTTCCAATTTCTGCCTAAGTATATAGTTACGCTTAAAACAAGTAGTAGCAAGCTTTACCGATTTAGAAGGCTGCTTCTATTTATCTTTTTGAAGGTAAATGGTCTCAATCTATCCTTGGAAAATAACACAATTTCAAGTTCAACTTGTATTCAGCTTGCTGATTACACCAAACCACTTCAGGATCAGAAAAAAAAAATTTCATTTGATGGAAATGTTTGAATTTTACACTAACTAATGAATTAACCCATAACATTAAATAGTACTTTAGTAAAAGCCACATGAAAAAGTTACAACTGGAGGGGTTGACCAGTTGTTGGAACCTTACCACATGCTTTAAGATATTTCCATATTGTGCAAATTGTAGGAGGATGTATGAAGCAGATGCTGGAGGAAACCTGTAATGGGATTTTCCAAGTGTGATTAACTTTAAATAAAGTAATCATACTGCACAAGAAGCTAAACTTACAGTTAAAAACCAGGAACATTAGCAATGACTAAGTTTTGCAAGATTACTTCTAGTCACTAGAAATTTGATTTCTTTTTGCAGATAAACATTTCCAATTTGAACAGTTACAAATCAGAAAAAAAAAATGCAATCAGCCAGATGTTGGATTTCCAAGTTTATTTTAGTATCAAACCAGCCATTCAGTCTACAACTGACAGCCACTAAAACCAACTTAGAGACTGGAAACTATCGTAAACTATATGATATTCTATTGACTAGTCAATAATTCAAGTTGTCAAAGCATTAGATGCCTTAAGAATCCTCTGCCAAGCTAAAGTTAACACTATGCAGTAAAGATATTGTTCTATTACAAATTTGTAATTTAAATATGCCATGTCATTAGGAATACAGGTGTCCCCCGCTTCCCGAACGTTCACTTTACGACATTTCGCTTTTACGAAAGACCTACATTACTACCTGTTTTCACTAACCGAAAGAGGATTTTTGCTTTTACAAAAAAAGACACCCGCTTTAAACTTGTGTTTACCCGAGGAATACTACCATGACCATGAAGCCTTGCGTGGGCAGGTGTGTGCACATGCATGTACGTGCCAATTTTTTTCTACAAATCTGTTTTGGCTCAATCTTCCCGATTCTGATAAATGAAACTACACTGTACATACATTATTTCTACTTTATATAGGCTGTGTATTTATCATATCATTCCTGCTTTTACTATATGTTAGTGTTATTTTAGGTTTTATGTGCTATTTGGTATGATTTGGTAGGTTATTTTTTGGGTCTGGGAATGCTCAAAATGCTTCCCCATATAAATTAATGGTAATTGCTTCTTCACTTTTTGTCATTTCGGCTTACAAACGGTTTCATAGGAACGCTCTACCTTCGGATAGCGGGGGAATCCTGTACACAAAATGCTGAATTGTTCTTTTGTTAATTTAACTGTGTCTCAAAGGTAGAACAATGGCAAAATTACAGCTCTCAGATATAAACTGGTTAAATCCTTGGTGAGACTAGTGAAGATTCTAAATCTTCACATAAATGATTCTGATAGAAAAAAAAAGAAAAATAGGTTAACAAATAGATTTAGTGAACGAGCAACAATTTAAGGCATGGTTGAAGTCCTAACTTAATTTTGGAATGTTAACTCAAATACAATTCCTCAAAATAACCTGCATTCCTTCCAAGTATTAATCAGAGAAAACTTTTATCAAACACGAGTCACTTCTGCTCTCTAATTTAAAACCTGGGCAATCACTTATTCCATACACGTCTATACAGAGAAAGATTGATTCTATCATCATAAACCAAAGGCAGCAGTAAAAAAAAAGTCATTGCAATCAGGACTGATCAGCAGACTAGAGATATTACTAATTCAAAAAGAAATATTCTTATTATTGAAACCAATGAAGAATGCAAGGAAACACACACAACATGCTGGAGGACCTCAGCAGGTTGGGCAGCATCCGTAGAAATGATCAGTCAATGTTTCGGGCCGAGACCCTTCGTCAGGACTGAAGAGGGAAGGGGCAGGGGCCCTATAAAGAAGGTGGGGGGAGGGTGGGAAGGAGAAGGCTGGTAGGTGCCAGGTGAAAAACCAGTAAGGGGAAAGATCAAGGGGGGGGGGGAAGGGATAGGTAGGAAAGGCGAAGAAGGAATAGGGAAAAGCACAATGGGTAGTAGGAGATGGAACCATGAGGGAGGTGATATGCAGCTGGAGGAGGGGGCAGAGTGAAACTGGGATGGGGGAAAGGAGGGGGAGGGAATTACCAGAAGTTGGAGAATTCAATTTCATACCAAGGGGCTGGAGACTACCTAGATGGTATATGAGGTGTTGCTCCTCCAACCTGAGTTTGGACTCATCATGGCAGTAGAGGAGGCCATGTATGGACATATCCGAATGGGAATGTGAAGCAGAGTTGAAGTGGGTGGCAACCAGGAGATCCTGTCTGTTGTGGCAGACAGAGCAGAGGCGCTCGACAAAGCGGTCCCCCAATCTGCATCGGGTCTCACTGATGTAGAGGAGGCCGCACCAGGAGCACCTGATGCAATAGATGACCCCAACAGACTCACAAGTGAAGTGCTGCCTCACCTGGAAGGACTGTTTGGGGACAGACAGGATCTTTGACCTTTCCCCATACTAGTTTTTCACCTGGCACCTACCAGCCGTCTCCTTCCCACCCTCCACCCCACCTTCTTTATAGGGCCTCTGCCCCTTCCCTCTTCAGTCCTGACGAAGGGTTTCAGCCCAAAACGTTGACTGATCGTTTCCACGGATGCTGCCCGACCTGCTGAGTTCCTCCAGCGTGTTGTGTGTGTTGCTTTGACCCCAGCATCTGCAGAGTATTTTGTGTTGAAGAATGCAAGGATGTTTGTATCTCAATTCAGCCTATTAGGCAGCATCAAACAATGAAAAACTTCACTGAATAAAGCAAGGAAGAGGTTATAGCAACATAAGCTAACTATTGGGAGTGACTGATGTAAAGTTGTCAAAGCCCTCAACCATGGAACAATTCCACTATGGTGTTGGTACCCTCACTGTCATGTGTATCATACATTCATAGCTATTTCTAAAATGGACACAGAAAATAGATGACACAAACCCAAAAACTGTAATCCAATTTTCATCTAAATGATCATCTGAAGTGAGAGATTCTCCTTGAGTATAGAACGGGTCTGCTTGTGCAGGAGAAAGTGTGGACTTTCTGTGCTGGCCAATCGTGGTTGGCGTAAATACATTACCACCTAAAGACAGAAAATAAACAGGTAAGATTCAGTACCTTCTACAGAACAATCATTTCACCTCAAGATGCAGAAAACAGAAGACCTTTGAGCCCACTGTGCCATTCAATACGATTGTGGCCGATCATCCAAATTCAGTAGTCCATTCCAGCTTTCTCCTTGTAACTGTTACTTTGTTTAGCCCAAGAAGAGTATCTAACCCCTTCTTTGAAGAGTTCAGCGATTAGCTTCAACCGCTTTCTATGGTAGAAATTCCCTCTGGCTCCATTCACCCCAACCCCCTCCTTTGGGTGGGGGGAAACAAATTTTCCAGCTGAAATGACTTGCTTCTTTTACCCCAGTCTGCAACCCCTGAACTTGGACTCCCCTGCCATTAGGAATGTACTTCCTGCACCTAAGCTGCCGAGTTCTTTCTCACATTAATTAAAGGAGTACAGAAAGGCAAGCAAATGCGCTCTTCAGTTTTACTGAACAACGCATCGCAGCCATAGAAGCAATGTGCATCCATTACTCACAACAGATTTCTCATTGCTGCAGTCGTCAGGAATCACTGACTTCATCACGATGAGTGTGTGCTTTCAAGAAGCCCTGGATGACCCAGCAGATTCAGTCTGCTGAGGGCTAAACCTGCAGCACTCAAGACCAGCAATTCAGAACACTTCAAGGCACTCAGGTACAACTTACAGAAGGTGAATGTGCGAGCAAAAAAGCAATTCCATGCGAAGCTAGAGACAAAATCAGATGCACTACAGCACTGGCAGGGTTTGCATGCCATAAACTTACTACAAGGTGAAACCTAACAGCATAAATCACACCGATGCTTCACCCGCTAATCAGCTCAATGCCTTTTATGCACAATTTGAAAGGGAGAATAACATTACACCTGTATAAATTGCCACAGCATTCGGTTACTCTGTGATCACTGTCTCAAAGGTCAATAGTAGGAGATCCTTCAAAAAAGTGAATTCTCGCAAGATGTCAGGCCTTGATGATGAAGCTGGCTGGGTACAGAAAACCAACCAACTGGCTGGAGTGAGTGTTCAAGGACATGTTAATTTCTCATTGCTGCAGTCATACCAATGCCCAAAAACAGCAAGGTGAACTGCCTCAATGACTATCGCCTGGTGGCACTCACATCTACTTTGAAAAAGTTGCTTTGTACTTTGTTAACTCCTGCCCAAGCAACAATCTAGACCCGCTGCAATTTGCCTAACACCACAATCTGTCTATCAACACAAAAGATCTAGTTGATGCAATCTCACTGACTCTCCACTTTTTTTTTTAAAAAGTGCCTAGACAACAACAAAACATACGTTAAGCTGTTTATTGATTACAGTTAAGCATTCAACACTATCACCCCTTCAGTATTCATCAACAAGCTTCAAAACTTGGGCCTGAGCCTTCCTCTGCAACTGGATCCTCAACTTTCTTACTGGGAGACCACATATCTGAAACAACATCTGCTGCCCACTGGCAACCAACACAGGAGCACCTCAAGGTTGCTTGCTTAGTCTGCTGCTCTACTGATTCTACACTCTATGTGGCTAAGCACAGCTCAAACAGCATTTATAAATTCGTACACAACACCACTGTTGTTGGTAAAATCTCAGGGGGTGACAAAGAAGCAACAGATGTGCCACAGTTCAGTTGTGTGAATGGTGGTGCAATAACAATCTCGCACTCAGTGTCAGTAAGACCAACAAACTGACTGGACTTCAGGAAGGCAAAGTTAGAAAAACACACACTGGTCCTCAGAGGTGTCAATGAACCTCTCAGATGACCTATCCTGGGCCTAACCCACTGATGCACTCGTACAGAAAGCACACTAGTGGCTCTATTTCTTCAGGAGATTTGGTATGTTGCCAAAAATTCTTGCAAATATCCATAAACATACAGTGGAGAACGTTCTCACGAGCTGCATCACAGCTGTTCCAATGCACAGGATTGCAAGAAAGCAGTCTCCATCACTCAAACCCTCAAAAAGGACATGCCTTCTTCTCATTACTACCATCAGGAAGGGGTTACAGGAGGCTGAAGACCCACATTCAACAATTTGGAAACAGCTTCTCCCACCCCTCCCACCACCAAATTTCTGAATGATACATGAACACTACCCCTTAACTTTTTTTTAAAAAAAACATTTTTATAAGTTATAGTAATTTTATGACTTGGCAGTGTACCGCTGCCACAAAGCATCAAATAATATGACATACGAGTTGGAGAGAACAAATTCGATTCAGATTCTGATTAGAAACAGATCTTGGATTTCAACTGAATGTAATGAAGACCCACCATTAAGGGCCTAGTATTTGATGTCCAGTGATAAATACTCAAAACTTATTATCATGTAATAATGTGCAGGGAGCAGGAAACTTCAGAATGTTAGAACACTTTTCTTAAGGTAATGAAGGCTTTGTAAACTGTCACTATATTTTTTGATAGTTCACAACAGAATTCAGCAATAGTGTGAAAGATCGAGAATAGTGTACCATTTCTGACATGTGTGCAGAATGTATAGAAAGAAATCTATGGAAGTAATAATTTGAAGCAAGAGGTCAGGCATTCTCGGCTCTCTCTCTCTCTCTCTCTCTCTATGCCATAAAATATATCTTCTTGGGGCAGGATTGAACCCAGCGACTCAGATTATATTGGGATACTGTTTTTTATTGGTCAGTAGTGTGGGAGATTATGCTACAACTTATAAAATCTCAGTCAGATATCAGCTGGAAAACCGTGTGTGTGCAATTCTGATCACCTTGTTATGAGAAGGGTATGATGGGACAAGAGACTGCAGAGTACGTTCACCAGGGTTGCCACATTTCATTTTGAAGACACTTGAGAAGTCATGGCTATTCTTCCTAAAGCAGAGAATGTTAAGAGGCATGACTTAAATATGTAAACATAGGGTTCTCAGTAATATTAGCTGGACTGTTACCTGTTAATTGCTTACTACAAAATGGCTTCTCTGAAGTGTTAAACTAAAATGGTCTCTCGTACTGTTAACTGCTGAGTAAGGAGTTCTCTGTGGCGGTATGTTTGGGTTATAGTTAGTGAAATGGTTTGCTAGCTAATGGAAGTCATGTTATGCTATCTTGTATGTGTGTGCTGAGTTGAGGAGCGCGGGCTTTTTCGCGAGGCGAGCAGAGAGGACGGACGTGCAGGGAATGGACAGCGGTTCCAGGGTGGCAGATACCGGACCTCGGGGGTACGGATGGTGGCCGGAGTCTCGGAAGAACGTTGTGGATGGAATCGGAGGCGTGAGCTCCAATGTATTAAAATATTATGTGCACAAGACTGATAAGTTACTTATGTGGCACCTTTTCTTTTAGTTGCTGCTACTAACCCATCACCAAAACTTGCTATAAAGTATGATTCTTTACTTGCACTTGGTATATTGTTTGACATTTGTGTCGTGGCTGATCATTGAGTGCCTCACACCGTATCCGTACCAAAGCATTTGCATTGTTTGGCGGGGTCGATGGCCATTCACCCTAGGCAACGGAAGTCAGTTGGGGCAAAGGCCGTCACATAAAATTTTGAGGGATGTAGATCGGGTAAACTGAAGGAAGCATTTCTCCATATCAAGGATATAGATTTAGAGCAAATGGAAACAAATTTAGATGGGATCTGAGGAGGATCTTTTCCAACACAAAGAGTGGCATATAACTGAAATGCATTGAATAAGAGAATAGTTGAAGTTGGGTCACTGAGAAATATCCAGAAGAGTACTTAAATCACTTGAGCTTAAAATACGACGGACCAAGAGCCAAGCAATGGGATAAATACAGAAGGGTTCTTGTTCACGTGGCACAAGTGGCCTGTTTCTATGCCTCAACCTCAGTGACATCTGTGAGGGGTCTGCATGTTTTCCCTGTGAGCATGTAAATTTTCCACAACATCCCAGAGATGTGAAGGTCGGTAAGTTAGCTGGCCACTGTAAATTGCCCAATGTGTATGTTAAACCTGAGGATGTCAAGAGGATGTGGAATATCAACATAGAAAGTGTAGGATTGGAATAAACAGACACTTGTTTGTCAGCACTAGTTAGTGAGTTGAAGGGCCTCATTATACGCTACATGTTTATATGATGTGACAGTTTCCTTTATTTTTCTATGTTATGGTGCAAAAGGCTTTTAGAAGCCAACCAGCACAAGGTGCAGACTTCATACTGACTTGGTTTTGTTGGAATAATTCGTAACTTAATGAGGAAAGCCTTCATCTCATAGATTTAAAAGAACTAGTTTAAGGCATGGATAAAGAATTTGTACTAAGCATCATAATGATGTATGTGCACTAAGGAGTGAGCAAGAAGGGTTTTAACAGGTTACATTTGCCAAAGTACTATCTCAGAGTGGAAAGAAGTTGCTTCTTCATGATTTTTAAATATTAAGAAAGGAGCCTCCTATACTTATTTATCATGAAAACTGGTTTGTTTACATATTGTAAATAAAGAAACAAGATAGACTTTACACGTAAAGCTTTAAAGCAAATATCATGTCTGTGAGCAATAAACTATAATTGCTGAAAGAACTATATTAGCAGGAAACATACCTGACCCAGGTGTTGATAAATTACTCCCAAACAAAGGACTTTGGAGGCTTGAAACATTTCCCTATAATGAAAGAAGTAGCCAATGAAAAATAATCTTCAAATCACTGTGATTCAAACAATTTCTTATCATGCTAATAAACTGGTCATTTCTTACCATGCTAATAAAATGAAGGAAGGATAAACATGGATAAAAGGAATTCATTCTTTGCAACACCTATATGTATCAAGGTATTGAAAAACAGCACTGCCAGAGTCTTAGAAGTTTTCTTTTCTCCATTAAGACACATTCACTTCAGGGTATCAAGAAACCAGTGCAAAAGATAGAAGAAACAGTTTGGGGATGAATAAACTGATCCCTTAAAATAATCCAGATGGACAGAAAGAAAATTTAGACATTGCCGCAGTAAGGTGAAGTACTGTGGAATCACACTATACATTTCAGATTCAATAAACAATGCCCAGCTTGTGGCTACTGCAATTTATACAAGCAAGCTCATCATGCATAACTATCCCACTTAGAAATTGTCATCCTTAATTTTAATTTAAAACCTAAAGGAAATAATTCTATCTTGATCATCATTAGTTTAAAAAAAAGGTAGCAACCATTCAACACTTCACCTGAATTTACAAAATTTTAACCTGAAACAAAATTATTTATTTTTCCTGCAAAAAAAATCTCACTGCTTCTTATGCATCTCTCCTTCTCCACTCACAAATATAACTCTGGATATACATAGCTTACCGTATGAACCAGCAGCCCCAAAGCACGATGAAGCTTTGCCCAAATCAATTACCCTTTTGCATGAATCTAGCTCCTTACCAGCTGATGTGAATTTAAGGATGTGAGCCTAGCTCTTGAAGTTCCTAAATCGTCATATAGACTTCGGACCGGTGGAGCTCCACACTTATCTTTAGGAGTGGGTACAACTGGTTGGGGAGGTGTACCCCCTAATTTAAAGAAATAAAATGCATGAACACATTTCTCAAATGTAAGAAAACTTTACAATTAAAACAGTTATAATTTTGTTGGAATACATACAAATATGGAGATTAACTATACATATTAATGGAGGCAAGAGCATAAACTCAAATGCAAAACAGTATCTATACACTAGACTTGTAATTGCATTATAGTACTCAACTGGATTTAATTTAAGGTTCAGTGGTAACCAAAAGGCAAAAGCTTCTAAGATTTATAATATGGCCGAATTAATTCTATCTTTACTATTCAAACTTCCTCATTAGTAAGACAAGATTGAAAAAAAATACTGCAAACAAATTAAACATAAACTAGATTGAGGCGAAGGTAGTAGAGTCAAGACCTGCCTTTCCTTAATGGTAACAAAAGGCTGAAGACTGTCATTTGAGGATTTCCTCCTCATTAAAAACATGACTTTACCATCAAATAGAATACTTACCAAAACTAAAAATGCAATGACCAAGTACAACTTAAGAGCCAAAATCAATGCTCCTTACCTCCAAATGGAGTTCGTATATCTGTTATACTAGCTAAGGTGCCGCCAAAGTTACGTGCTTGAGGAGTGACTGGAGATGGTAAATCTCCCATCAAGAAACTAGGTAGAAACTGGGCCCCTCCACCGGGCTTAGGAGACGTTGGAGATCCCAGAGCCATTGGTTCAGATCCTATAATTAAAGGCCCCAATGAGTGATAATTGTATGAAGGTATACAAAAATTACTCAATTTTCTTTTTAAGAGCTGCTTTAGAAATGAAGAATTCTTGCTTTTCAAACACCTTAAATGTATGAAGGAGTTTGACAGAGTACTCTTGGAAAAGATGTTTTCATGTGTGACAGACTTAAATCAAAAGCCATAAATAACAAGATTAGTGACAAGTCAGAGCTAACATTGCCCATAAGAGTGAAGAGTAAAGACAGCAAGCCAAGGAAACACTGGGTGTTAGGGAATAGAAGAGTTGATTTAAAACAAAAAGGAACCATATGGTAGATTATAAAGTACTGAAAATGGGAGAGGTTCTTCAGGAATTTGAAGAGTGTAAAATGATACCTACAAGAGTCAGGAGGGCAAAGAAGAGCCACAAAGTATCACCAACAGAGAAAAACCCCAAGGAATATTGTAGCATAAAGATTTTTTCTCATGTATGTGAAGATGTAAGAAATAAAGTCAATTCATTCATATTTTAAGAGCAAAAGGTAACCAGGGAAAGACAGGGGGCTATTAGAGACCAAACGGCTAATCTGTACATGGAGCCAGGGGACATGGTGAAGATCTTAAATGAATATTCTAAATATGCATTTACCAATGAGGAAGGCATTGCAATTGGAAATAATATTTGGGACAGGGAAATTTTAGACAACATTACATTTATAAAAGAGTTATTCCATGCCATGGCAGGCATAAATGTGGATCCACCCCAGAGCCCTGTTATGATGCATTCCAAAAAGGAGGAGAATATCAGGGGACCTGATGGAGATATTTAAATCTTCAGTGGTCACAAATGAGGTGTCAAATAACTGGAAGGTACTGAAACTGATACAAAAGAAAAAAAAACTGGACGAATAGTGGATCAAGCAGCAACTACAGAGGCAAAATATGTACTTAGTGTTTACGGTTGAGACCCTGCATCAGGACCAACACAAGATCTTAACCTAAATGTCAACATACAGTGGCATGCAAAAGTTTGGGCACCCCTGGTCAAAATTTCTGTTACTGTGAATAGCTAAGCGAGTAAAAGATGAACTGATTTCCAAAAGGCATAAAGTTAAAGATGATATATTTCTTTAATATTTTAAGCAAGAAAACTTCTTTATTTCCATCTTTTTAGTTTCAAAATAACAATAAAGGAAAAGGGACCAAAGCAAAAGTTTGGGCACCCTGCATGGCAGTACTTAGTAACACCTCCTTTGGCAAGTATCACAGCTTGTAAATGCCTTTTGTAGCCAGCTAAGAGTCTTTCAATTCTTGTTTGGGGGATTTTTGCCCATTCTTCCTCGCAAAAGGCTTCTAGTTCTGTGAGATTCTTGGGCCGTTTTGCATGCACTGCTCTTTTGAGGTCTATCCACAGATTCTCGATGATGTTTAGGTCAGGGGACTGTGAGGGCCATGGCAAAACCTTCAGCTTGCACCTCTTGAGGTAGTCCATTGTGGATTTTGAGGTGTGTTTAGGATTATTATCCTGTTGTAGAAACCATCCTTTTTTCATCTTCGGCTTTTTTACAGATGGTGTGATGTTTGCTTCCAGAATTTGCTAGTATTTACAAACGTTTGTAATTGAATTCATTCTTCCCTCTACCAGTAAATGTTCCCCGTGCCACAGGCTACAACACAAGCCCAAAGCATGATCGATCCACCCCCATGCTTAACAGTTGGAGAGAGGTTCTTTTCATGAAATTCTGCACCCTTTTTTCTCCAAACATACCTTTGCTCATTGCAGCCAAAAAGTTCTATTTTAACTTCATCAGTCCACAGGACTTGTTTCCAAAATGCATCAGGCTTGTTTAGATGTTTTCTTGCTTAAAATATTAACGAAATATATCATCTTTAACTTTACGGCTTTTGGAGATCAATTCATCTTTTACTCGCTTAGCTATTCACAGTAACAGAAATTTTGACCAGGGGTGCCCAAACTTTTGCATGCCACTGTATAGCTTCTGACTCCACAGATGCTGCCTAGCCCAGCATTTTGCTTTTTTTTTTGTTTCAAATTACAATCTCTTTTGTCAACAAATGTGCAAATTTTATTGAAGAATAACAGCAGGGAGGTAAGCCAGAGAATCTCAGGCACTCAGTAATGTCAAAGGTACAGAAACTATTTGAAGAAATCCTGTGGATTAAAATTAGTCTACTCTTTAGATTGATTAGGGATCATCAGCACTCTTTAGATTGATTAGGGATCATCAGCACTCTTTAGATTGATTAGGGATCATCAGCACGGATTTTTGGTGGGAGATCCTGTCTAACTAATTTAACTGATTTTTTTTTGAAGGTGTTATCTAAATATATTTCTCAGTGGGTTCTTTTGGGTTTCTTGTGGCTGCCTGTAAGGAGACAAGGTTGTATAATGCATACATACATAATAAATATACTTTGAACTTAAATATATTGATGAAGGCAATGCAGCTGATTTAAGTTTCAGTAAGGCTTTGACAAGGTCCCAATAGAAGAGTGGCCAGAATGTCAGAGCCCATAGGATCTACGGCAAGTCAGATTCAGTACTGGCTTGGTAAAAGGAAACAGAGGGTGATGATGGAGACCTGCTTTTGTGATTGGAAGCCTATGAATAGAAAAGTATCTCAGGGATCAGTATTACAATATTTGCTGGTTTATTTATGTGCAACTTATGCTACTTTCACATATATATACGATTACTAAGTATGCAAATAACATGGAAATGAATGGTATTGATAGCGAGGAGGAGAATCTGGGCTACAGAATATTATTGATCAGCTGATAAAATGGGTTGAGCAATGGCAGATGGAACATAATCCTGGTAAGTATGGTTTTTTTTAGGGTCAAAAAATGGTAGGCCATATTCCACAAATGGTATAGCTCTAGGGACTATTGAGGAACAAAGGGACGTCAGAGTGCAAATCAAAAGGTCACTTAGTGGCAGTATAGATAGTTGGTGAAGGGTGATGAAGAATGCATATGGGATACATGCCTTCATTGGCAAGGAAGGGCATATTATACACCAGCAGGGAAGCTTTGCTAAAATGTACAAATCATTGGTTAGGCCACACATCACATTATAGCAAGGGACTGACTGAAATGAAGATATTGAGGAGGGCCAAAAACTGAGGCCCTTCCCCAAAGACCTTTTGCAGAGCCCATACTCATGATCAGCTTGTCCCTTGGCACAACGTTCTGGACTTTGAATGTGCTAGTTTGCAGCACTCAGTCATAGACTGTATCTTGCCCTAGAACATCAGTTCAGTGTACTAAGGGTTTGTTCCAATGTGGAACAACCAGAATAACAAACGCTGTGTGGGTTATGGATAGAGCTAATCATTTTGTTTTTCCAGTGTAGATATTTCAAAGGGTTAAATTGCAGACTGGCACAGATTATGGCAGTTCATTCACAGTAAAATGGTTAAATAGCCTAAATACAAGAGTGGTAGAGAAAATTAATTAATGAACAGTTTGAAATCATACACAGGGCAGGCACAGATCAGCAGTGTGATGATACATGCGAATCCAATAACACTCAAGAATCTCAATACCACTAGAACAAAACAGCTAACTTGGTCCAATCTACCAGCACAAATATGTTGCCATGACAGAGCATGAATGAAGTCTGTGTGACATCTACAAAATGCACCAGGTCTGTTGACAGTCCTTGCCAAATCTGTGTCTTCCATCATCAACAAGCAGGGCAAACCAACAGTTTAATGTTTTTTAAATCTGTGCTGCCCTTCAAGTCACAGTAAATGACTTACAAAATATCCATTCCTTCATAATCCCTGGGAAGATCCTGGAATTCCTGCATCACAGGAAACCAGTGGTACAAGAGAGAGTGGTTCACATTTTCACAAGGATAATTAAGTATGGACATTAAATGATGGTCTTTCTGCAAAACCCACAAAGCCGTCAGAATATTGTGAATACCAGAGAATCCATCAACATTTTAAAACGGTAAAGTTTTAAGGATGCGCACTCAAAAAAATGTTTAAAAGGGTGTTTTGTTCAGAACCCCTCTTAGAGTATTTTCGTTAGCTTTTTCCTTCTTGATATTTACCATTAAGTAGCCAGGTCATAATAAATATCCAGATTAAAGACTACAATCTTGTTTAAAAAAGTATTACTTCATTTTAAGATACTGCTTCTAAGATTACAAAACCAAGGAACAATAGGCATTAGCACAAGCATCAAGTCAACATATTCCATTCAGATTAATCTTTTGATGTAGATCATAAATCATAGTAAATTAATAACACAAGAAGTCACGTGGACCTTCAAGTCCATAGAAGGACTGCCCAACCTGATCTCATCTTCCAGCATTTCATGCACACACCCGGGCACTTTTTAAACTGGGATGAGGGTTTCTACTTCCAGTCTTTCAGGCAGTGATTTTCAAACCCTACCACCTTTTGAACATCTTTTTCTCATTTTCTCTCTGAACCTTTAAGCAATTTAAATCTATGCACTGAGATAACAGTATCAAATTGCAATTTCTACTGTTAAATCAGAATGCAGTTTATAACAAGGAATCCTCCAAGCACAAGAGTGAAGACAGCCTGTTGTATATGTAGACTAAAGCCTGAGCATAGCCCAGTTGATAATTCAAGCCACTTGTTTTCCAGCCATACTTGACAATTTACTCTCTGTTCCTGAAGGCCTCCCACCCATATGCCACACTGGATTCTAAAGGGCTCATAAGTTTGGTTTAAATTACCCAAGTTATGCCCCTTGTAAGACAGACCAGCTTGGTAGTCTAACCATGAACTTTCATTTTAATATTTTTTAAAAATTGACAGTTGGACAATAAATAGTAGAAGTCTAGTTCACATCCAAATCCAAGAGACTGCAATACAGGAAACTGAATCAATAAATCATCTGGAGGATCTAAAGGTACAACACAACCAAGCACAAACTGCAGCACAAATTCAGATGCTTTAACAAATGGATATCACAGAGTGTCTTGCCAATTCCCTGGCTTGTTTCAACATTTTCTGAAAAAGAAAATGAGTCACCCAAATCTGTCAGCTTAGGTTGATCTCATTCGATTTTCACTCTCCCATCTCTTGTTCTGCCCCTGGAAGATGGGCATTGCCCATGGGATCCAGACTTTTGCGAAGGGGGTTACTTCATTCCACAGCCTTCCAGTGTAAAACAGATTGATAGGTCTGTTCTAAAGATGTGCAGACTCACGATCCAGTTTCAAAATTTAAAATAAAACGCCTACTGGTAATTTAGGTCACGAATAAAATAATGCAATTATGCTTTCTGACCGCAGCTTATATCACGAGTAGACTATTACATTTGTTGGCTGGATGCAGTGCACAAACGTACTCACAGAGACCAGCAAAAAATTCAGTGGGAGCGACCTGAGCCTTTCTCAAATATGCCGCCAACACAAACCGCGCTGGACCATGCGTGGCGTTCCTTCCCTATTCGATCAGTAACTTCCCCACATCCGTTCGCGTGTTTCAGGAGGGGGATCCGGCAGCGGCCTGAGCACTGACCTCGCTCCAGGACTTTACCAACCACCCCGCCGCGTACGGACTTGCCGGGCTCCAGGCCCCTGAACCTCACCTTGGAACTCCATGGCACGGGGCTTTCTGAAGCGCTGCGCACACGTGGACCCGAAGGGCGAGCGGCCCGTCCCCCACCCAGAGGCCCCGCACCGCTTTCGGAAATGGCGGAAAATCTCCCTCCCAATTACAACCGCGGAGCTGCACGACGGGAAAAAAAGGCGTCACTCAACTGCTCGCTTCCAAGCGACTGAAAATCGGAGGGTTTGCCGGCTCGCTCGGCTATGCTGACGCTTACTCCGCCGGTATCTGCCTCGACTGTCAAGCCCTATGTGCAAAATGGGTTTGTTTGGCCACCATCCAGATGAGCAGAGGGCAAAATCCTCCAGGTCTGCACAACAACAAGCAGGCAGGAGGGGAGCTCTACAAATATCAAATGGCAAGGCTGACGTTAATAAATGTCATGACATTTAAAAGCAAGAGTGATAATAATCTCCCGTGGAGCTGCTTAGAGGAATTACAAGGAAAATGAAAACTGCAGATGGTATAAGTCTGAAATAATGCTAGAAACACTCAGACGGCTTCTGTAGAAAAAGGAAACGTTTCAGATCGAAGAATTTTCGTCAGGATTAACAGTTTTTGCTAAACAGTGACAGGTGACGTGTGATAAGATGCAATACGAAACGTATAGAAAGTGACCTTTCAGCCCAGTGAGTCTCTGCTGCTACTTTGAAAAAACCAAAGGATTATTGTGGTTGTTGGAAATCTGAAATGCCGGTTAATATTTAGCAGATCAAGCGACGATTTTGGAAAGGGAAGCAGAGTTAACATTCCAAATCAATAATTTTCACATGAACATATGAATTAAGAGGCGAGTAGGCCACTCAGCTCCTTAACTTTGCTATGCTGTTTTAAAAAATCATAGCTGAGCATTTGATTGTTTCCTCAATTCCACATCCCCTACTTTTCATGAATCTCCCCACCCCTCCACCTCTTCTGCATCCAGAATATGCCCTCTTGTTGTTACTACTGTCAGGGAGGCAGTAGACGAGCCTGAAGACCCCCATTACCTGATTCAGGAACTGACTTTTTCCCGTCCTCCATCCAATTTCTGAATGGTCCATCAACCAATGAACAATACTAGAGTCATAGAAAAGTACAGTGCAGAAACAGGCCCTTGGCCCATCTATTCTGTGTCAAACCATTTAAGCTGCATACTCTCATCAACCTGCACTGGAACCATATCTCTCCATACTGCTACTATCCATGTACCTATCCGAACTTCTCTTAAATGTTGAAGTAGACCTCACATGCGACACTTATGCTGGCAGTTTATTCCACATTCTCACAACCCTCTGAGTGAAGAAGTTTCCCTTCATTCCCTTAAGCTTTTCACCTTTCACTTTTAACCCATGAGCCTTAGTTGTAGTCACACCCAACCTTAGTGTAAAAAGCCCACCTGCATTTACCCATCTATACCCCTCATAATTTTGTATACCTCTATCAAACTTCTTTTCAATCTTCTATGTTCCAAGGAATAAAGTCCTAACCTATTCAAGAGACAATTTCGAACGAGATTGAAGACGACATTGGATGCACGGCAAGGTCTGCAAGACATTACTTCCTACAAAGCGAAACCCAATAGCATGAATGGCAGCAATGCTTCACTACCAGATGAACTCAATGCCTTCTATGCATGCTTTGAAAGGAAGAACACAACTACAGCTGTGAAGATCCCTGCTGCACCTGATAACCCTGTGATCTCCGTCTCAGAGGCTGATGTTAGCCTGTCTAAAGAGAGTGAACCCTCCCAAGGCAGAAGGTCCCGATGGAGTACCTCGTAAGGTTCTGAAAACCTGTGCCAACCAACTAGTGGGAGTATTCAAGGACATTTTCAACCTCTCACTGCTACAGGCAGAAGTTCCCACTTGCTTCAAAAAGGCAACAATTATACCAGTGCCTAAGAAGAAGAATGTGGGCTGCCTTAATGACTATCGTCCAGTAGCACTCACATCGACAGTGATGAAATGCTTTGAGAGGTTGGTCATGACTAGACTGAACTCCTGCCTCAGCAAGACCTGGACCCATTACAATATGCCTACCGCCACAATAGATCAACAGCTGACGCAATCTCAATGGCTCTCCACGTGGCTTTGGACCACCTGGACAACACAAAACCTACGGCAGGATGCTGTTCATGGACCGTAGCTCAACATCTAATACCATCATTCCCACAATCCTGGTTGAGAAGTTGCAGAACCTGGGCCTCTGAACCTCCCTATGCAATTGGATCCTCGACTTCCTAACTGGAAGACCACAATCTGTGTGGATTGGTGATAACATATCCTCCTCGCTGACAATCAACACTGGCGCACCGCAGGGGTGTGTGCTTAGCCCAGTGCTCTACTCTCTATTTACACATGACTATGTGGCTAGTCATAGCTTAAACACCATCTATAAATTTGCTGATGATACAATTATCGTTGGCAGAATCTCAGGTGGTGACGAGAGGGCGTACAGGAGTGACATACGCCAACTAGTGGAATGATGGCGCAGCAACAACCTGGCACTCAACGTCAGTAAGACAAAAGAGCTGAATGTGGACTTCAGGAAGGGTAAGACGAAGGAATACATAAAAATCCTGAAGAGGGATCAGAAGTGGAGAGAGCAGGTTCAAGTTCCTGGGTGTCAAGTTCTCTGAGGATCTAACCTAGTCCCAACATATTGATGTAGTTATAAAGAAGGCAAGACAGCGACTGTACTTTTTATGTATTTTTATACACACATTCTTTCTCTCACTCTCCTTTTTCTCCCTCTGTCCCTCTGCCCCTTGCCCATCCTCTGGGTCTCCCCCCCTTGTCTTTCTCCCCGGACCTGCTGTCCCATGATCCTCTCATATCCCCTTTGCCAATCACCTGTCCAGCTCTTGGCTCCATCCCTCCCCCTCCTGTCTTCTCCTATCATTTTGGATCTCCCCCTCCCCCTCCCACTTTCAAATCTCTTACTAACTTTTCCTTCAGTTAGTCCTGACGAAGGGTCTCGGCCTGAAACGTCAACTGTACCTCTTCCTAGAGATGCTGCCTGGCTTGCTGCGTTCACCAGCAACTTTGATGTGTGTTGACTGTACTTTATTAGGAGTTTGAAGAGATTTGGCATGTCAACAAATACACTCAAAAACTTCTATAGTTGTACCATGGAGAGCATTCTGACAGGCCACATCACTGTCTGGTATGGAGGGGTTGCTGCACAGGACCGAAAGAAGCTGCAGAAGGTTGTAAATCTAGTCAGCTCCATCTTGGGTACTGGCCTACAAAGTACCCAGGACATCTTTAGGGAGCGGTGTCTCAGAAGGGGAGCTGCCGTTATTAAGGACCTCCAGCACCCAGGGCATGCCCTTTTTTCACTGTTGCCATCAGGTAGGAGATACAGAAGCCTAAAGGCACAAACTCATTGATTCAGGAACAGCTCCTTCCCCTCTGCCATCTGATTCCTAAATGGACATTGAATCTTTGGACACTACCTCACTTTTTTAAAAATATACAGTATTTCTGTTTTTGCACTTTTTAAAATCTATTCAATGTACGTAATTGATTTATTTGTTTAGTTTTTTTGTATTTTATTTATTATTATTTTTTTCTGCCAGATTATGTATTGTATTGAACTGCTGCTGCTAAGTTAACAAATTTCATGTCACATGCCGGTGATAATAAACCTGATTCTGATTCAATCTTTCCTTATAACTCAGGTCTTCCAGTCCCAGCGACATCCTTGTACATTTTCTCTGTACTCTTTAAACTTATCTACATGTTTTCTGTAGATAGGTGACCAAAACTGTACACAATATTCTAAATTAGGCCTCACCAACTTGATGTTATAGAACCTCAACATAACATCCCACCTCCTGTACTCAATACCTTGACTTATGAAAGCCAATGTGCCAAAAGCTTTCTTTACGACCCTATTTACCTATGATGCCACTTTTAGTTAATTACGTACCTTTATTCCTAGATCCTTTGTTCTACACCACTCCTAACCTGATTGGTCCTACTGAAGTGAAACATACTGCACTTTTCTGCATTAAATTCCGTATGTCACTTTTCAGCCCGTTTTTCTAGCTGGTCCAGATTCTGCTGCTAACTCTGATAGTCTTCCTCACATCCAGTCTTGGTGTCATTCACAAATTTGCTGATCCAGTTAACATTATCATCCAGATCATTGATATAGATGATGAACAACAGACCCAGCACTGATCTCTGTGGCACTACACTAGTCACAGGTGACCAGTCAGAGAGGCAACCATCTACTACCACTCTCTGGCTTCTCTCACATAGCTAATGTCTCATCCAGTTTACTACCTCATCTTGAATGCCAAGTGACTGAACCTTCTTGACCAACCTTCCATGTGGCACCTTGTCACGTGCCTTGCTAAAGTCCATGTAGGCAACATCCACTGCCTTGCCTTCATCAACTTTCCTGATAATTTCCTCTTTTTGCACTACTTACTTAATTTATTTTTTTTATCTATACTTTTTATTAGAATATATAGTTTTACTTATTTTTTAAAATTGAGATACAGTGCAGATTAGGCCCTTTTGGCCCTTCAATCTGTGCCAGACCAGCAGCCCCTGATTTAACCCTAATTATTGTACAGTTTGGACTGTGGCAGGAAAGCAGAATACCCAGAGAAAACCCACAAGGTCATGGGGAGCAAGTACCAACTCCTTACAGACAGTGGCAGGAATCGAACCTGTGTCGCTAGGACTGTAAAGCATTGTGCTCACCACTACGCTATCATGCCCCCCTCAACTTTTCTTATTGTTATGTATTGCAATGTACTGCTGCCACACAACAATGGATTTCACGAGATATGCCAGTGATATTAAGTCTGATTCTAATTCTGATAAGAGTTGGAACATCGTGTTGCGGTTGGAACATCATGTTGTGGTTGTACAAAACATTGGTTAGACAGAGTATTTTGAGGTGACGTAAAATGTGTTAGGAAAGACAGTAAATTATTTGATTGAATAAAGTGCATGAAATTGAAAGCATTTTAATAGCCTTACACGAAAGTGTATCTTTCACCAAGGTGATCATCATCCAGTAACATTTGATGTTTGTTTTGGTATGCGTCCTGGGAACTTTCTGCAGACCAGAGGGTACTCAGCTACATCTGCTCAGAACAAGTCTAGAAAAGCAGATCTTCATTCTTCACAGCAGCAGCAATCACCAACCGGGGTTCAATTCCTGCCACTGTCTGATGAAGTTTGTATGTTCTCCCCATGACCACGTGGATTTCCTCCCACATTCCAAAGACGTACGGTTAGGATTAGTCAGTTCTGGGTATGCTGTGTTGATGCCGGATGCTGACAATACTTGAGGACTGCTCTGAGCACAATCCTCGCTGATTTGATTTGACATAAATGATGATTTCAATGTATGTTTTTATGTTTCAATATCTTCTTCTTCATCATGTGCCTTGTGCATTACACGCTTGGGCGATCATGGCTCTCCACATCGAACGATCCCTCACAGCGTCAATGATATCTTGCAAACTTAAACGTTAGTTCTTTCACAGTGTCCGTATATTTTCTTCTTTCCCTTCCTCTTCCGCATTTCCCAGGCATACAGCCTTGTAATGTAAGGCATTCTATTTCTCCCTTTCTGATGACGTGGCCCAGGAATTTAAGTTTCCTCTCCTTTAATGTTCTCATTAAAGATCTTTTTGGGCACGTTGGAGTACTATGTCGTTAGTTACCCTATCGGTATATGATATTTTTAGCATTCTTCTAAGAAACCACATTTTTGTTGCTTCTAAGTTTCTTTAGAGTTCTGGTGTGAAAGTCCATGTTTCGGAAGCATACAGCAAGGTTGACCAGATGTAACATTTTAGTAGCCTAAGCCTTGTTGTCATAGAAATGTGTCTGTTGGTAAAAATGGGTTTCATTTTTTGGAAATTGGTTTTGGCAATGGCAATTCTTTTTATTTCTACTTTACTTCTGGCATCTTGTGATATAAAGCTACCAAGGTAATTAAAGCTGGTCTTTTGTTCAATCTCTTGGTTACCGATGTACACTTGGCAGTTGGGAGTATCCTGTTGTTTTGATATTACCATACATTTGTTTTTTTTACGGTTGATGGTTAGATCAAAATCTGCACTTGTTTGTACTACTTTGTCTAGGAGGATTTGTAGGTCTTCTGCAGCACTTGCTATTAGGGTGGTGTCGTCTGCATATCTTATATTGTTGATGTTAACACCTCCAATTTTTATCCCATCTAGGTCTTCTGTTTCTCTGAGAATCATTTCACTATAGATATTAAATAATTCCGGAGAGGCAACGCATCCCTGTCTAACTCCTCTTTGAATTTTAGTCCGACTGCTTATGTTATCATCAATTTTTACCGCCACCATCTGATTCCAATATAAATTTTGAAACAGTTGTTGGTCCCTTCCATCAAGGTTTAGCTTAGCGAGAATTTGAAATAATTTTTCATGTTGCACTTTGTCGAATGCTTTAGTGAAATCAATAAAACATAAAAAGACATCATTTTGATATTCAATTGCCCTTTCTGAAAGCATTCATAGTATGAAAATTGCGTTCCTAGTTCCTCTATCCTCAATAAGCCCATTTTGCAGTTTAGAAGTTTCTGGCCTTAAATTGTTTTTAATTCGACTCAGAACAATTCTCAACAAAATCTTTATTACGTGACTCATAAGACTGATTGTTCTATAATTTTCGCAGTCAATAGTTCCAGGAATTTCTGGCAGAGTTATAAATACTGATTTCAAGAGATCGCCAGGCAATACACCAGACTCATATATGCCATTAAACAGTTAAAAAGAATATCTTTGCCCAGATCTTCCAGGGTGTTGTATCATTTCCACTGAAATTTCATCAGGTCCAGTGGCTTTACCATGTTTCATGCTTTTCATTGCTTTAGTTATTTCTTCTTTGGTAATAGGTGGGCCAGAATTAGGGTGTTTAATATCTGGGGGTTCCCCTCTATTATCTTCAAAAAGCTGCTCTATATACTGAATCCATCTCTCACATTCTTTATCTGGATCTGTTAGTATGGATCCATCTGCTGATCTTATGCATCCTGTAGAGGAGGTTTTCTTAATTCCAGTAATTTCCTTAATTTTCAATATACATGTGACAAATAAAGTTAACCTTTAATGTTTATCTTTAATCTTTGAGTCATTTTGACAAGTCTGCTCAGGAACCCATCCCACAGGATCCATTGCAGGTGGGTTCATGTCTAGTCCCTGTACATCTCCACTCCCCATCAGGAAGGCCTCAAAGCTCTCAGTTTCTTTCTGGACACCAGACCCATCTAGTTCTCCTCCACCTCCAATCTCTTCTGTCTGGAGGAACTAGTCCTCACTCTCAATAATTTCTCCTTCGGCTCCACCCACTTCCTTCGAACAAAAAGTGTAGCCATGGGCACTCGCATGGGTCCCAGCTATGCTTGCCTTTTTGCCGGTTACATGGAACCGTCTGTGTTCCAAGCCTACACTAGTGTGTCTCCCTCACTTTTCCTACGCTACATCAATGACTGCATTGGTGCTGCTTCCTGCACCCATGCAGAGCTCGTCGACTTTATCAACTTTGCCCTCAACATCACCCTGTCCTCAAATTTACCTGGTTCATTTCCAACACCTTCCCCTTTCTCAATCTTTCTGTCTCTATCTTTGGAGATAGCTTACCTACTGATATCTTTTATAAACCCACTGACTCTCACAGCTACCTAGACTATACCTCTTCCCACCCTGTTACTTGTAAAAACGCATCCCATTCTCTCAATTCCTCTGTCTCCACCACATCTGCTCTCAGGATGAGACTTTTGATTCCAGAACTAAGGAGATGTCCTCCTTCTTCAAAGAAAGGGGCTTCCCTTCCTCCATCAATAATGCTGCCCTCCCCTGCATCTCTTCCATTTCTCTAATGTCTGCCTTCACCCCATCCTCCCGCTACTCCACCAGGCATAGAGTTCCTCTTGTCCTCACTTACCACCCTACCAGCCTCCGTGTCCAGCACATAATTCTCTGTGACTTCTACAATCTCCAATGGGATCCCACCACCAAGCACGTCTTTGCCTACCCCTCACTTTCTGCTTTCCGCGTGGATTGCTGCCTACGTGACCCCCTTGTCTATTCGTCCCTCCACTCCCTCTTGGTACTTATCCTTGCAAGCAGAACAAGTGCTACACCTGCCTCTACACTTCCTCCCTCACTACCATTCAGGGCCCCAAACTGTCCTTCCAGGTGAGGTGACATTTCACCTGTGAGTCTGTTGGGGTCATCTACTGTATCTGGTGATCCCAGTGTGGCCTCCTGTATATCAAAGAGACCCGACATAGATTGGGAGACTAGTTCATCGAGCACCTACGCTCCGCCTGCCAGAACAAGTGGGATCTCCCAGTGGCCGTCCATTTCAATTCTACTTCCCATTTCCATTCTGACATGTCAGTCCATGGCCTCCTCTACTGCCACGATGAGGCCACACTCAAGATTGGAGGAACGACACCTTATACTCTGACTGGGCAGTATCCAAATTGATGGCATGGACATCGATTTCTCGAACTTCCGATAACGGCCCCACCTCTCCTTCACCATTTCCCTCTCTCACCTTATCATTTTAACCTGCCCATCACCTCTCTTTGGTGCTCCTCCCCCTTCCCTTTCTTCCATGGCCTTCTGTCCTCTCCTATCAGATTTCCCTTTCTCCAGTCCTTTATCTCTTTCACCAATCGACTTCCAAGCTCATTACTTCACCCCTCCCCCTCTCCCGGTTTCACCTATCACCTACTACCTTGTATTTCTTCCTTCCCCCCCCCCCACCTTCTTACTCTGACTTCTCATCTTTTTTCTTTAGTCCTGATGAAGGTTCTCGGCCTGAAACGTTGACTGTTTACTGTTGTCCACAGATGCTGCCTGGCCTGCTGAGTTCCTCTAGCATTTTGTGTGTGTTCCACAGGATCCATCTTGCCTTTCTCCTGTTATGTGCTTATGATCTTTTCCATGAAGGACAGATAGAGTGGTAAAGTCCAAATGAATAGAACATTGTACCACAGACCCATCCTTTGCAACACTGGGGACAGGTAGAATCTTAGTATTAAGTGAGAATGAGGGCAACATCCACTATTAATGCTGCTTTCACCGGCATCTCCTCCATTTCCCAACCATCTGTGCACACCCCATCTTCCTGCTGCTTTAAAAGTGATGGAGTTCCTCTTGACCTTACCTACCACCCCTCAGGCATCCAACACATCATTCTCCACAACTAAAAGGATCCTACCAACAAACATATCTTTACCACCTCCCTCCATTTTTTGTAAGGGTTGTACTCTCCATGATTCTCTTGTCCATTTGTCCCTCCCCACTAATCTCCCGCTGGGCACTTATCCCTGCAAGCGGCCAAATTATTACACTGGCTCATTCACCTCCTCCCTCACCTCCATTCAGGGCCCCCAAAAGTCCTTCCAGGTGAGGGAGCACTTCACCTGCAAATCCGCAGGGATTATCTATTGTGTCCGGTGCTCCTAGTGCAGCCTCCTCTACGTTGGTGAGACCCATCGTAAATTGGGGGACCACTTTGTCCAGCACCTCCTTTCCAACTGCCAAAAATGGAACTTCCCAGTGGCCAAACATTTTCATTCCAATTCCCGTTCCCATTCCGATGTGTTAGTCTACGGCCTCTCTTGTGCGCAAAGAGGCCACCCTCAGGGTGGGGGAGCATCACTTGATATTTGGTCTGGGTAGCCTCCAACCTCATGGTATGAATATTGATTTTACCTTCCAGTAAAAAAAAACTCCCTGCATCTCCCCTCTTCTTCTATTCTCCACTCAGGCCTCTTACCTCTTCTCACCTGCCTATCACTTCCCCCGGTGCCCTCCTCCTTTCTTTCTCCTATGGTCCACTCTCCTATCACGATTCCTTCCTCTCCAGCCCTTTACCTTTCCCACCCCACCTGGCTTCAGACATCACCTTCCAGCTATCCTCCTTCTCTTCCCCCATCTGTTTATTCTGGCATCTTTCCCCATACTTTTCAGTCCTGAAGAAGGGCCTTGGTCTGAAACGTTGACTGTGGCATTTAATGTTTATGTACCACAGTTCTACATGCAGCTTGATGCTGCCACATAAAAGCTGGTAATCAAAACTGGCTAGCGTTGGGAATGCTTTTTCCTTCATTCCTCCAGAGCAGGGGTTTCCAACCCTTTTTATGCCATGGACCAATACCTTTAAACAAGGGTCCTGTGGACCCCAGGTTGGCAACCCCTGCTCTAGAGACATGCATCATAATCTTGAATCCCAATAAAACAGAAGATGCTCAGGTGACTTGCACAGCGGAGCAGTGGTGTATGGCCCAGATTTGTGCCAAATATGTCAACACCAAAACAACCTTGCAGTTGATGACTAGGTTCTTCTTGCCTGCCTTCAAAAGAGAACACCAGCGATTGAGAATACTGAAGTTTGTAACAGAATGATGAAGCAAAACTGTTTGTGGTTGACAACGGATAAGTTCATCATGTTTGTTGTGAGTTGCTACAACATATATAGTTATAGTATTTATGAAGAAGCTGTCTGCAGTTCCTGAATTTCAATAGTCAAGGATCTTATTCATGTATTTAGATGTCCTGTTCCTGGATGGAGTTCAATTACTTTTTAAAAATGTCTTATGGACCAGGATCTGGTACTTTCTCACTGTATATGACAACTAAACTCTTCTCGGGCTTACCTGAACCTGGCTTAAAGCCCAAGGGGAATTTAATCGTCTTAAGGACCAACTTGCCACCTCAGGACTTCTCCATTCAAATCAGGTAATTTCATTTTTTTTTTGTAATTCACTTTTAATTCCCCCTTGAAAGGGTGATGGTGAGACACCTTCCTGAACCACTACAATCCTTTGAGCGAATGTACTTCAAGCGGGCTATAGGACATCAAGCTCCCTGAGTTTGACCCAGCAATATTGAAGCAGGAGTGCTAATAATGTATATGAAATGCTGTCACTAACAATTGGTAACATCTCCTTGTGCCACCTACATCAGTTCTGCCTGTTGATTTTTGAAAGAGCTGGTACAACCTTTTCTATATTTTATTATCTATCTGAACCTCAATCCTAGTCACACACACCCCTCCCCCCATCAGATAATTCTGCCGCTGTACTCCATCATGTCTGTGTCTCCGCTTATCTCTTTATAGAATAGACTGTTCCACCCTTCATACCTGTCCCACTGTTGACCCAGTTAATAAGAGATGTGCATTTAAAATCCATTTGTTCCTCTTTTGTTTCTGTATCTCTTGACAGCAAAAGAAAACTCTTCAGTTTCAGCTCTGGAAGTCTCAATCAACCCAATATTCAGAACTTTTGGGAGAAGAGAAGCTTTGTTCAAAAAGTAATTACCGATTTCATTTTAACTAGCCTTAAAATAAATGCAACCTTAGCTGATCGTGATCAGCGTGATGCTTGACATTAGAGTACTGAGACTTTGAAACAGACACAGTGATTTCCAGCATCTGAAGATTTTCTCATTGTCTTTGAAACAGTTACTCTTTTTCTCTTCAGAGTGACTTTGAGCTATGATATCCAGGAAGATGATTTACAACTATAAATACTGAGCATATACTGCTGCTATTCTCTACCAAGATCTTTTAATGATTTTTAAAAATAAAAATTATTTCTCTCTCCAATAGGTGAAAAATGTGGCGGTATATTTCAAATAGTAATACAGCATCACTAAATGTTCAAAAGCTAATTGGGTTTCCATTGAATAAATACTTCTATGGACAACAAGTAAATTATTTGCAGTTCTATGACATCATTTAGAATTTATTTTTCACCAGTTTACTATTTTGTTGCCGTTTACCAGTCATTCATGATGATTGACATAAAATAAAAATGTCATCATCTGGCTTTTCTTTTTAAAAGTGCTGACTGACCTGTTATGCTGAATTATTTGGAGATTTTGGCTGTAGTATTATTCAGAGTGTGTACTTTTTGGATTTGTAAATTCAAATCAAACCTATTTCAGTGAATCCCTAGGAGGGATGACCTAATCTGACTGGAGGAACAATGAGACATCATTATAACATAATCACATACGTAAATTGGGAGGAATAGCTAACAGCAACTGCTTCGGTTTGCTTTGTATCAGCATCTTGTCTACCTTCTAATCATTGGTAAGTAGTATGATAGTAACAGTGGGGATTTTAATTACCCAAATACTAATTGGATAATGTCAATGTGAAAGCTACAGAAGATACAAAACTCTGAAATTGCATTCAAGAAAACTTTTAAGTCAGCACACAATAACTTCAACAAGACAGAGTTGGGAA
Organism: Mobula birostris; assembly: GCF_030028105.1. Classification (NCBI taxonomy): domain Eukaryota; kingdom Metazoa; phylum Chordata; class Chondrichthyes; order Myliobatiformes; family Myliobatidae; genus Mobula; species Mobula birostris. Next base: position 161,261,407 of record NC_092375.1, read on the forward strand.
TAGTTGGGAACTTCTGGACTTTAAGGTATGAAATACACAAATGAAAAGAATTTCAGTGGGAGCATATTTTTATGATAATCATAATTCATTCAGACAACATACTGTAAATATGGACAAAGACAAAGGTTTTAAAAAAAAAAGTGAAAACACTATGTTTTTACTAGGTTTTGGTTATGATGAAGGACAAAAAAAAAGGACTAGAATTAGCTAATTGATATTGAATCAATCTTAGAGCAATGAGAGATATTCATCAGGGGATTTCGGAGAATCAAGATAAACATGTTCCCAGGAATGAGAAAGGTGAGACTGCCAAATTTACAACATACAGATAATAAGGTCCATTGGAACTACAATAAAGCAAAAAAACAGATACCAATCCTGCAGACTGACAGGAGCTTAAAGAAACTGTAGGAGTGACACTAGAAAATTAAAAAAGGAAAGCAAACAGGAGGTATGGGAAACTGCTGGCAAGTAACCTCAGAGAACATCCAAAGATATTTTATAAGTTCATAAAGAGTTAGGCGATACCATGAATAGCGTAGGACCTATTAGGGACCAAAAGGAAAGCAATATGTGGAGGAGGCAGCTATGGTTTTAGGAAATGCTTAATAAAGAGAGGGTCAATAGACATAAACACAATGTGCTGAATTCCAACTTCTCCATCACCCCGTTAACATAAATTGGCACACAATTGAAAGACACAAAATGGAGTTTACAAACAAATGGCAAAGAAGCTCTGGGCATGACCTTCTCACACAAGCAAGTGTCTGAAGAGAGCTGTCAGGTTTGGTGAGACATGATACATTCCTTATTAAATAGCATGCTAAAATCATAACCGACTTTTGTGCTCTCTGATAGAGTCCCTGGAGAACTTTACCAATGCCTGTCTGGTGATTCAGTGTGTGTTCAAACAAATGTGCATCAGGTAAATGCAGTTAGATTCACTTCTGCTTCAATTTACCACTGCAGGGATTCCCACAGATTCAGCTATCTTTTCTCTACTGACCCTTTTCCACAAAGTGTACAAGAGAAATCGATTGAACATGAAACAAATAGCAGTATTGTAATCACTGGCTCTGACTGTCAAAGTGGAAACAGGAAAACACAAGATTGAGAAACACCTTCAAAATACTGTTACTAATCTTTCTGTAAAGATCTCATTTCATAGCAAGGATTTATTCACCCTTCCCTTTTATAATGGTGAAGTGGATAAATCAACAATATCACAATGTTAACCTTTCTCTGTCTCTGTAACCTGTCTCTGTAAAAAGCTATACTGAATAAAATTTGAATTCGATTGAAACTCAGTGTAATATTCTTGTTTGCATCTTTTAAGTAAGATCACAATGTGTTAATGCAAATTTAAGATCATCTCTTGTATGAATATTTTAGGAGAATAGCACTCAAATTCCAAAACATTAGCTACTCCCTGAGGCAGTTAATGAAAGGACTTCTTAGGTCTGTTGTGGTAATGTTATTGTATCTCATCTTCAGTCTTTCTTCCTTCTGGTTTAAACTCTAGTTCAGATTGATATAATTTCATGTGAAAAATTGTTTCCAGTTTTTGACACTTGCTGCGTTTTTGAATGTAAGAAAATTGAATCAATTGCAGAAATTTATGCTTCAAAGGTGAAGGCTGCAACAAGAGGCTTCTAATAGAGGCTGATTCTATACCAGACATCCCACCCTGCAAAAACTCACTTCGGGGAGGTAGCACCACCTCCACCGCCCCCCCCCCCCCCCGCCAGTCAACTTCCAAGAGTGTATGTATACAGGACATTTGATTATGAAAGAACACAACAATTTATTTGATCACATATTGAAACTATTTACACACACAAACATATATATATATATATATTCCTTGTTGAGCTAATGAACGAATGACACCTGTTAAACTCACCTCAACATGTCTTTTACAGTCATTTAACCCACCATGGGCAATAGAAAAGTCACTGTTACAAACAGTGCAGTGAGCAACACTGTCATTATTTTTGATCCCTATTAGGCAGGGGTACACTTTAGTGTAGTCTGGGGTGAAGTACGTTTTATATTTTCTGTTTTTGGAACACTCTGCCATGGCGCTGCAGGACACTAAACTGAACTGATGGACGATGAAAGAGAGAGAGAGAGAGGTCGACTGTAAAGCCCACCCACAGAGAAAACTGATAGGTCTACTTAGCACAAAGAGAGACCGATCAGGATGCTCTCTCTCTGTCACTCACTCTCTCTGTCTGTCTGTCTGTCTCTCTCCCTATCGCTATTTCCGGGATATTGTATATAATTTGCAGACATAGGGAGCCGCTATCAATATGCGGGAGACTCCCGGAACTTCTAGGAGAAGTGGGATGTCTGCTATATGCGCCACTAATTTGAATAGGCCATTGATTAAATGATAGACTCACATTTGCTAGGATGTAAATGGACATTATTTTCCTGCTCAGTGATAGAAGTTTGCTACTCAATATAATATTCCAAGCTGTAAAACTTAGTATTTTTAAACAATAATCTATATTAAATGCACAAGCTTTCAATCAAACCCTTTTCCCAAGAATGGCGTGGTGCTGGTTCCTGATTTAAAAGCTTAAGTTAGTATCTGCTTTTTGCTCTATCTGTAGGATACTCTTTGCCACACTGATGAGTTAAATTGTATCCTTTGTAATTAAAATCATACCGAAATTGGCATTATAGTCCATCTCTTCCATGCCAGCCATGATGTCTATCTATATCAGTCCTATTTGCCTGTGTGAGGCATGTACCCCACTACTCCTCTCCTATCCAAGTACCTGACCAAATGCTTTTTAAGTGATGTAATAATTCTACCTGCTTCTCCTCCTCTGGTATTTCATTCCATATAACCACCAACCTCTGTGAAAATCTTACCCCTCACATCTCCTTAAAATTTCTCCCCCCTCACATTAAACCTATATCTTCCAGTTCTAGGCTTCCCTGCCCTGGGAAAACAATGTTGACTATCTACCCTCTCCGTGCCCATTAGTAATTTGTATTAATCAATCCTATAAAGTTTTCTGTGGACTGTGTTGGGATCTTGTGCATTAGGGAGGCAATTTTATTAGGAATCTGATAAGAAGTAGAAATAACAGAAGATTTTAATCTGCGTCACTTACACCCCCTATATTTGCTACACCAAACAGGGCCCAAGAAAGGAGATTGTTATTTACAGAAAAGGACACCCAAAATCAATTTTAATAACTGGACATTTAATTGCTTATACACTGATCATTTCATTACATTTTTAGTACATTTTTAATCAAAATGCTCCGGGCCATGAACTTTTAATATTAACTTTTAAAATAATATCCATTTGAGACACTTAAGTAAAAGGAATCTGCCTCAAAAAGTCATCTTTTTTATCGTTTGTGATTTTTAATGGCAAGTGAATCCGTTTGAACAAAACTCCTGCTTGACACATTTGTAACCATTTATACTCTACATTAATTTTATACAATTTCTTAAGGTCAATGGATTATGGTTTCTCCTATGTTAGTCTAATTTCAGCACAATATTATGGGCCAAAGGGCCTCTTCCTGTGCTGTACTGTTCTCTACAACACACACAAAATGCTGGAGGAACTCAGCAGGCCAGGCAACATTTATGAAAAAGAGTAAACAGGTGATGTTTCAGGCTGAGATCCTTCTTCAGTCCCAATGAAGGGTCTGGCCTGCTGAGTGCCTCCAGCAGTTTGTGTGTGTTGCTTGGATTTCCAGCATCTCTAGGTTTTCTCGTCTCCGTACTGTTCTATGTTTTATTTGTCGAGTATCTAGTATTGTAAATATTAACTATTAAATAAACAGTTTTACAAGCATACATAATTAAAGATACATTGCTCCAAGATAATCTAAAATAAATCAAAACATAAGTTTTACAGTACATCATATTTTTCTATCAATAAACATATGGTACCTACAGTTTTGTTACCAAGATGCTGATTTATAAAAACACGGCAACTTTCTTTTACTTTGCTCAATATTTACCCTTTTAAGTTTTTGTTATTTGTAATTTATCAACATTCAAACCAGCATAAATACATTATTTATATTTACATAACTTTAATTTGGGAAACATTAACAGTAAATACAGCTAAAATCAAGTTGAAAATGTACAAATTGCATTAACAGCATTGCTCTCTTGTTAAAAGTATGTAGCATTTATACAATTCAGTCCTTTTTATTCAGCACCATTTTGTTCTATTCATTTCTTTGTCTGGTAATTCTTCAGTTGCTCCATAAACCCAGGGTTAGGATTGATAACCTGCCTTGCATTCTTCACTTCTGAGAAAGCATCATTAAAGCTGAGTCCATACAACCACATGAGATAACCTATCACTATAGATGCAGAACGTGACACTCCAGCATTGCAATGAACCAGCACCACACCATTCTTGAAAAGAATATGACAAACAAGGCAAAGTGATTAAATGACTATCAACTCACTGTCAGTTAAATAAGACCAAAATTAGTTCATATATAACATAAATAGTACAAAATGTTTTCAAGGCAGCTGTCTGATATTTGGCTTTTCAAAATTATTCTCCCCAAGGTACTTACCTGACTTTGAATGATTCCAGTGCCATTTATTTATACAATATAAACCTCATTAACAGGAAATGATAACTACAGGTCTGCGTTTTGAGCATCTTAATACGATAGACTATGATACCCAACAGCATATCAACAGTAAAATAAACACTGGCTATATCTTCAGATTTAATTACAGAATATTGCTGATTAGCATTCCAAACATCCTCAACAAAAAAAATTCAACTGCATGCTAATTGCTTTTGATTAGGAATTCAAACCTGTGATATTTTATTTGATTCCTATACATTCTCAGCTCTTACTCTAAGAAGATAGAATTTATGATTTTGTATCTTTCATTTCTTTTTAAAATGTACCCAAAATACTATTTGATTTCTTGATAATATTAAAGGTATTACATCAAATGCATCAATATCAAAATTGGATTAATGTTCCATGTACATGCATTATCTCTCTTAACCTGTTAAAAATAATTATTTGGCAAGGTTTCTTCAGTTGAAGTTAATGGCACAACTGTTTGAAAATACAGAGTGACTATATAAATCTTCGATGCAAATATTTATGACATTACAGTCACATCTAAAACCTATACATCAGTCTGTCATGGTCTGCAACTTGGTGGTTATGTGGAACCCAGCCCTACCGTCTCCCAAACTTAACACCATTACTACTGCAGTAATGGATTCACTTTCGCCCAAAACATGACATAAATAGTCTCCATTAATCTTCCTCTACTGTTCAAAAACTCACAGAACTGGACAGCACAGGAACAGGTCCTTTGGCCCAAGATATTATGCCAAATTAATTAAGCTAATGGCACTTAATCCCTTCTGTTGGCACCATAACTCCCATTTTCTGCATATTCACCTGCCTGTCTAAGACCCTATTAAACACTATGTCATACCCAGCTCCAGCACTACTCCTGGAAGTGCATTCCAGGCACTTACCACTCTTTGTCTAAAAAAATTTGCCCTGAACATTTACTTGGAACATTCCACTTTCAACTTAAATGCAATTCCTCTAGTATTAGACAGATCAACACCCAGAAAATACATCAGCTATCTGTTCCATCTCTATCTCTCATCATTTTGTAAACTTCTGTTAGATCTCCCCTCAGCCTCTGCCATTCCAAAGAAAACAGCCAAGTTTGTCCAACCTCTTCTCATGGCACATGGCCTCTAATCTAAACAGCATCCTGGTAAACCTCTTCTGAACCCACTCCATAGCCTCTACATCCTTCCTATAATGGGCAACCAGAACTGCTGAAATATTACAAATGCAGCCTAACCAAAGTTTTATAAGGCTGCATTCTAACTTCCTGATTCTTAAACTCAATGACTTGATTAATAAAAGTAAGCATGTCATACGCTGTCAACTTTCAGGGAGCTATGGACTTGGACTGCAAGATCCCTCTGTACATCAACACTGTTCAGAGTCCTGCCATTAACTATCCCTTTACATTTGTTCTCCCAAAGTGCAATACCTCACACTTCCCTGGATAAAACATCATCTGCTATTTTTCTACCTTAACTGTAATCTATATCGCGAAGTATCCATTGGAGAAGATCGAGACATTTTCCATAATGCCACCAATCTTTGTGTCATCAGCAAACTTACTAACCACCCATCAAGGCATATGTTATCCCAAACAGCAGAGGTCACAGTACAGATCCCTACAGAATGCCACTAGCCATGGATCTCGAGTCAGAATTAGTCCAATGAACCACTCTCCTCTTGCTTCCTATGAGAAAACTAATTCCAAATCCAAACAGCCAAGACATCATGGATCCTTTAAAAAGTTAATGAGGAATACAGAAATAATTTTAAAATAATAACATAACAGAGAGGCAAAGTATTTTATCCTTTGCTTCCTAAAATCTTTTCCATAATACTCAATTGAAACCAATTGTGTTTCAGATTCCATGCCAGGTCTCAACGGATGCTGGATTCAAAAAACAATTCCTTAGTGACTGTGCTTCAGATCCCATGAGGCAGATGCCCAAGACTTGCTACAAAGTAAATGTCTGTGTGCATTAGACTGTTGACAAGGTCAACATTATTCAGCCCAGTGTTTTTCTTATATTAACCTTCCCATGACTTGACAAGATCCTCTCCTTTATTCATAACTCAGAATGCACAACACCACTGTCTAGATCTTCTCAAATACATAATACTGAAGCAAAACTACAATTTTTATGATTATTCCTATACCTATATCACATTATCTTTCACCACTTACCCTGCCAATGCAATGCAAATCCTACCCATCACACCACCTACTCATTTCTGCAATATAATAGAAAAAGCAGAGTTTCACAATGAATGGGAAAACATTAAGAGAAAACCAATAGGAAGCAGAACAAAACCGATGCAGCAAGATAGATTTATGTGCACAAAGCAAAATAGATACCAATGTAATGAGTAATATCACAGATTTTGCAAAAGTTGGAATGCTAAACAAAAATTAGTCTGGATATTTATTACTACGTTGTTTATATTTTCCTACTAATGAATATTTGCTACCCATTAAACAAATACTTTAATTTGTGATGAGGTTTTTAAACTGTTCGGTGGATTTGAAGATAAATGATCAAACCCATTACAAGCAGTTTCACGTTGCTAGACATGCTACCTAAAGCCAGATAAGGAAACTATAAAAGAATTGTTGGTGGAATAGTCTTTCAGTCAAGTCTTCAGTAATAAATAATAAAACCAGTTGATCACTGGTATGTGTGTGGAGTCGATTTCTTCGTACATACATTCTTTTGTCAAAGGAAAACAAAGTCAGAGCCCAGTGGAAAAAAGAATAAATTATGCATTGCACACGCATCAAGTGGAAATATTTTATTAATAGATTCACCAGTTAATGTGAAATGTTCTTTGTGTTTAATTGAAATTAATTAATTCACTTCCACACAACCAGCGCTTCTTACCTGTGTCTTGGCTTGGTCAATAAAGTCAAAGCATTCTTGAAAGTACAAGGTGATGGCAGTGTCAGGGAGGTCCAGTATGGAAACATTTTTGTAAATGAACTCAAAGGGAAAGGCATTTTCTATGCCATAGCCCACGTTCAAGATGTGAGATATCTGAGAAAGAAAACAGGTTTTTTTTTAGAAAGCTATCTGTTTCACCTTTCCACCTGTAAAATGTTCACGGTTTATATCCAAGCTGCTCTTTAGCTAGTTGCTAGCGAATGCACAAGTGTTGACTTTGCCTCCGACTTTACTTCCTATCAAGAAGAGTCCTTCTGATCCACTTTCAAACAATTTGTGTGTTAAAAAAACATTAAAAGGTGCATGTACGGAGACCCATACAACACAGAAAGAGGCCTTTTGCCCATTGTACCTGCACTAATCATAAAATACTCAGTTTACTTAAGCTTACACTAATCTCCTTTATCATCTCATAGGCTAATTATTACCTTCTGATTCTCTTGTCACTCACTCACACTATAGACAATTTACAGAAACCAATAAATCTACCTACCAGCATGTCCTTGGCATGTGAGAGAAAAATGAAGCACCCGAGGGAACATATGCAAATCCATACATTCAACACCCAAGGTCAGGACTGAACCCATGTGTTCAGAACTGTGAGGCAGCAACACTACTTTTGCACTGTCAGGCTGCACTGCCTGCCGGTCTGAACTCTAATTTGCAATTGCATGTTATTTTTGATGTAGAAGAATATTCCAAAGTACCCGAAGGAGGGAAACCCACACCAAGTCTTTGTGGGATGATTAGTAGAAAATATCTATAAAGTGGGTACAGTCATTGAAGATAGAATGTAGAGCAATGAGGCAAAACAAAACTCTGATTTGTAGATCCGACTGAGGCACAAACTAGAAAGAGTTCTTTTTTAAAATGAAGTACGATTTTGATGTAAAAAGAGAATTTAACCTCCAAAGTCCAGTGGCACACAATATGGTCCAACAAAATTTGGTGCTGATGACTCATTTCAATCATTCACCCATTCACCCATTTTTAAACCAAAGTAAAACTTATTTTTTACCTTGTGTGTTTTTAATTTCTCATAATTATGGGCCACATCTTGTGAAGCTGGAAAAGACACAAACACAAACATTGTCAACAATCTTCTTAAATTTGTGAATTCTGGCTAGAAATGCAACCGGCAGTAGCTGAGTAAACTCACTGAACAAGCAGCTAGCTGACTGACACTAGCTTTGGGAGACTACTTTTTGAAAATCAATTGTCTTAATAAGTAACTTGATCCTATAATGACTGGATGGGAGAGCAGCTTTCAACCTTGTAATTTTATGCATTGAGAGCACTTAATGCCAATAGCATGAAGTGTTGAACTCAATGCTAACAGCGCAGAGTCTAGAGGTGAAAGATTCGAAATTATTACCGAATGTTGATTGTGCTAAATTTACATGTGAAGGTATAATTGTTTCCAATGTAATTTTGTCAAAATATCAGAATACACCAAGAATGATACAATTTAAATAAGTATACCGTAGAGTAAATCATTACAAATTCTGATCCCAAAACAAGTATGATTTAAATAACTTTAGAATAATTTAAATAAACAGCTCCAACTATGACGGTATGATATGATCTACTCAATATTACAAAGCCATGAAAAACAGGAAAAATCATTGCTTAAGAGACCACGCGATTTAATAAACAAAACACTTAGAAACATTTTGTTTTGCTTATCCAACATGGAAACACCATCAGAAAAGCTCACTTATATTGTTAGATAACACCATTATTATCATCACTTTTCAAGAGAATATTAAGTTACTCCAATAAACAAAACAATCTCTTATTATAAAGAAATTGTACTAGTTGGACTTGCTATCAAGCCAATAAAGAAATGACTTCCAGAGTTAGGGTTTTAAGAGAGGCAAGAGAGATGTAGCGAAAAATAAACTTCCATGGTAACAAACTACCAAGTTTACTTTTACCCGCTTTCAGCAACCAAATACACGCAGCTACGCTACAATGAGAAAACGCAATGTTATACAGTAATCTGCTCTGTGAGATCAGAAGTTACAGCAGAGGTTCTATTACGCTCACCCAGCAAAAGCCACGGTTTAATAACACCAACTTGCAGATCAAGGCTGGTATCATGGACATATCCATAAGCTCCATCCGTTTGCTGAGCATCTTCTTCGACATGCACTCGAGCGTCTCTGAGTGTTTCAATTAGTCTTTTCCCAGTTATTGTTGTCACTCTTGTGCTCTGTTTCCTGAGCGATGTCTTGGAAAAAGCCTTGATTTCATTGACAAGCGAATGCATCACATTTAAATTCCAGAAAGCAAATAAACAAAATACTGAGAATTCAATACATTACATACACTAAAAAGAAAAATCACAGCAGCACGACTTTAATGTGCTGCAATAAACATGGTCCATTTAATATAAGTAAGGGACTTTTTACACAATCCGAATTGAAATCAATCCTATCTTCCTGATTGGTTGTTTCTACGTTGCGGAATACCAACAACGATCTATGAAATACAAAATACTAAAAGTAGAAGAACTTGGTTGCTCCAGAAACATCGCCACCTACTGCAGGAAGATCGGAGTTTGAAATTACGTACTGTACCGTACATGCAGATACTGAATTGTGTTGAAATATTATTGCAAAATTTAATTGGGATCCTCCAGCTCGATAACATTATGAATACAGCCTAATCACAGATCAGTAGGATAGATAGATAGATAGACATACTTTATTGATCCCGAGGGAAATTGGGTTTCCTTACAGCTGTACCAACCAAGAACAGAGTACAAACATAGCAATACAAAACCACAAACAATATATGTGGTGAAAATTTTACTGACAGAATTACCAAATTATCCTCCCATTTGTTGGCTGGAACTACCAATATGTTCAAGAAGACTAAATTGCATTTAAAAACAGAGACATCAGTCCATCGACAATTCTATTTCCCGCACTCCATTTTTTCATTATAATTGTTGCTGATTTTCACCCTACTGTCTCACAGTCCTCTGACTTGCATTCCCCTTCTGGAATTCTCCCTCTCCATCTTGGGGGATATTGTATCTACAAACATCTATAGAAGCTCACAGATTTTCACACCTACGTTGACTATACTTTCTCTATAGAAGCTCACAGATTTTCACACCTACGTTGACTATACTTTCTCCCACATTGCCTCCGATAGGGTTCTATTCTTTTTCACCTAGTTGCTCCATTTCAGTCAAATTTGCTCTGATGAGATATTCCACATAGGTGCCTCTGAAATGGGTTGCTTCTTTCTGAACCATGGCTATTACCATAACTCCAAAAGACTGGAAGTAGAGTAAATACTGAAAGGCTTTTATTAGCAGTAAAATGTGACCTCGACCATGCTGAGTATCTGCCCTGGACTGAGAGGAGGAGCAGTGGCACAATCGAATTTATTCAGGGGTCTGTGGGAGGAGCCACAGGAGCAGTCAGCAGAGGGGCGTGTCCAGACAGGTAACCCAGTTACAACATATATATATGGTTCACCACATTCACACCTTTTTTTAAAAAGCGTCCCGCGGGGTGAAGTGACTGACAATATTTAAAACAAGTATATTTACAGGTCAAGTCTATCAGGCGGTCGAGTCCATCGCTGTGATCTACGTATCACCGGTGGTGATTGCATTGGCGACAGTGGTTGTGCTGGCTCCGGCCTGACTTGAGGTGTCAGCATGATAGCCGTCGGTAATCCCCTATGCGTGTGCGTCGCGCCCGGTATGGGAGTGTCATGTGGTGTCTATGTAGGACTTGAAGTGCGTGGTGTCTCGTGGGTGTATATATCGGTGGGTACAGGGTTAATAGTCACCATGGAGTGTTCAGGGTAGGGGCCCGGTGCTCCTGCAGGCGCCAGGTCACGGATAAAGACCGTGTCCTCCCGCCCATCAGGTAAAACCACTTAGGCATACTGGGGATTCGCATGAAGTAAGTGAACCCTCTCGACCATCGGGGAGTATTTATTGCTCCTCACATGTTTCTGGAGCAGCACTGGCCCCGAGGTTGTCAGCCAAGTTGGTAGGGTGGTCTCAGTGGTCGACTTCCTCGGAAAAGAAAAGAGCCGCTCATGAGGGGTGGCATTGGTGGCCGTGCATAACAGGGAGCGGATGGAGTGGAGTGCCTCGGGAAGGACCTCCTGCCAGTGGGAGACCGGCAGTCCCTTTGACCTGAGGGCTAAGAGTGTGGCTTTCCACATTGTGCCATTCTCCTTCTCCACCTGTCCATTCCCCCGGGGATTATAGCTCGTGGTCCTACTAGTTGCTATACCCCTAGCCAGTAGATGTTGGCGCAGCTCGTCACTCATAAACGAGGACCCTCTGTCACTGTGGATATAGCATGGGTATCCGAACAGAGTGAAGAGCTTGCGCAGGGCTTTTATAACTGATGTGGTAGTGGTGTCGGGGCAGGGGATGGCGAAGGGGAACCGCAAGTACTCGTCGATAACGTTAAGAAAGTACTCATTGTGGTCACTGGAGGGAAGGGGGCCCTTAAAGTCGACACTCAGTTGCTCAAAAGGGTGGGTGGCCTTGATGAGTTGTGCCTTTTTGGGTCGGTAGAAGTGCGGTTTGCACTCTGCACAGACTTGGCAGTCCCTGGTCATCGTCCTGATCTCCTCAAGGGAGTAAGGCAGGTTCCGGGCTTTCGCAAAATGGAAAAGCTGGGTGACCCCCAGGTGGCAAAGGTCTACATGTAGGGCGTATAGCCGGTCGATCTGTGCACTGGCGCACGTTCCCCGGGATAGGGCATCGGAGGGCTCGTTGAGCTTCCCAAGCCGGTCCATGATGTCATAGTTGAAGGTGGAGAGTTCGATTCTCCACCTCAGAATTTTATCATTTTTGATTTTGCTCCGCTGTTGGTTACTAAACATGAATGCGACTGAGCGCTGGTCAGTCAGCAGGGTGAACTTTTTGCTGACGAGATAGTGCCTCCAGTGCCAAATAGCTTCCACTATGACCTGGGCCTCTTTCTCCACCGCGGAGTGCCGAATTTCAGGGCCTTGAAGGGTACGGGAGAAGAACGCCACCGGTCTTACTGCCTGGTTGAGGGTAGCAGCCAGTGCAAAGTCGGAGGCGTCACTCTCTACTTGGAAGGGAATGGCCTCGTCCACCACATGCATTGCTGCTTTAGCAATGTCCCCTTTAATGCAGCTGAAGGCCGTGCGGGCCTCGGCTGAGAGGGGGAATGTGGTGGACTTGACCAGCGGGCGGGCCTTGTCTGCATAATTAGAGACCCATTGGGCGTAATATGAAAAGAAGCCCAGGCACCTTTTGAAGGCTCTGAAAGTGTTAGGAAGAGGGAGTTCCAACAGGGGGCGCATACGGTTGGGGTCAGGGCCAATGACTCCATTCTCCATGACACACCCAAGGATAGCAAGTCGGGTGGTCCCGAACACACACTTGTCCTTGTTATAGGTGAGATTGAAAGCTTTGGCTGTCTGGAAAAATTTTTGGAGGTTGTTGTCGTGATCCTGCCGGTCGTGACCGCAGATGGTGATGTTATCCAGATATGGGAACATGGCCTTCAGTTGGCACTGGTCCACCATCCGGTCCATTGCCCTCTGGAAGACAGATACACCATTCGTGACACCGAAGGGGACGAACAGGAAGTGATAAAGCCTGCCGTCCGCCTCGAAGGCGGTGTAAGGGCAGTCCTCCTGGCGGATGGGGAACTGATGGTAAGCGGATTTTAGGTCTATGGTCGAGTACACCCTTGTACTGTGCTATCTGATTGACCCTATCCGTGATGCGGGGTAGAGGGTACACGTCGAGCTGCATGAACCTATTGATGGTCTGGCTATAGTCCACAACCATCCTATTCTTCTCCCCGTTCCGAACAACGACCACCTGCGCCCTCCAAGGACTTGTGCTTGCCTCAATGACCTCCTCCCTGAGCAGCCGCTGCACCTCCGACTTAATGAAAGCTCTGTCCCCCGCACTGTACCTCCTGCTATTAGTTGCCACAGGTTTACAGTCGGGGGTCAGGTTGGCGAACAGCGGTGGGGGAGGGATCTTGAGGGTGGAGGGGCCGTAAGTGGTGTCGGTAGTGCGGCAGTTGGCATGGTGTTGGGTGGGATGTGCGGGTCAGTGTGTGTGGGTGGTCAGTAGCGGGGTATGTGACATATTCCTACAAAACTGAGGATTTACGACAGTGATTGGTGAGAGGGGCCCATCATACTCCATTGTCATGCTTTTCAGGTGGCTCTGGAAGTTGAGCCCCAATAGCACAAGGGCACACAGTTGAGGCATGACTAGTAATGTAAAGTCCCGATATTCTGTGCCCTGCACCACTAGCGTCGCTACACAATACCCCCCCCCCCCCCGGATGTCTGTTGTATGCGACCTAGAAGCCATGGCGACCCTCTGACCGGCCGTATCGCGAGTCCACAATGCTGCACCGTGTCCAGGTGGATAAAACTCTCCAGCTGCCCATGTCAACCTTCCACCAGGATGTCCATCATTGACCTTGCGAGCTGGTCGAGGGTCACAGAGGCCAGAGTTGAGTCGCTATCTTGCGGTGGGGTGTCTCGTGAACACCCATGGGTTGTAGGCGGTGGGAGGTGGCACCGACCAAGATGGCCACCCCCTAATCTTGCACGTGGTGTTGGCGTGCAGGCAAGATGGCGACCGCCATGCCTCGCATGCGGCACTGCTCGATCCTGCCCACGGTTTAGATTTTACAGGCCTTGGCAAAGTGGCCCTTCTTTCCACAGCTGGAGCAGGTAGGTTCTCGGGCGGGGCAGCGTTTCCGGGGGTGCTTCTGGAGTCCACAGAAGTAGCACTTCGCGGACTCACGACTGGCAGCAGCCGTGGTCGATTCGCCGGCGGGTTGTGGGGACTCGTGACTGGCAGCAGCCGTGGTCGATTTGCTGGCGGGTTGCAGGGTCTGCGGCATCCACGAAGCTGTCGGGAGATCGCGTACCTGGAGAGTGTCAGAGTTGTGGAGAGCAGCCTCCAGCATGACAGCCAGCTCAATCACCGAACGGAAGGTAAGATCAGCTTGTACCAGCAGCCACTGGCGCACATACACTGACCTGGTCCCCGTGACGAAGGTGTCTCTCACTAGGAGCTCCGCATGCTGTTCCGCCATCAGTTCTCGGCAGCTGCAGGTCCGCATGAGTGTCTGTAGGGCCCGGACAAACTCAGGTAACCCAGTTACAACATATATATATGGTTTACCACAGGGTCCTTGACTGCATCTCATCTATTTCTTGAACACCTGCTCTTACCACTTTCTGGACAGAGCAAGAAGAGAGATGGAGCAATGTAATTGTGTGAAATCATGTCTCATGAATTTGATATAAGTCCTTTGAAGAAGTGATCAAGATAGTCAATTAGAGCTGACGGTCCTGACGAAGGGTCTCGGCCTGAAACGTCGACTGCACCTCTTCCTAGAGATGCTGCCTGGCCTGCTGCGTTCACCAGCAACTTTGATGTGTGTTGCTTGAGTCAATAAGTGCTGTTGATATAATCTATGTGGAACAGTAAAGCCATTGATAAGTTTCCATAGGATAAGTTGCTATGATAAGTTTGATTGCATGTGATCCTGGGAGAGTTAGTGATCTAACAGAGCTCCCATGGTATTTAGCTTCCATCCTATCAGCCTCCACATCCAGTCGATCAGCCTTCATAAATTTCCCCCAACTTACTTCTCTACCCTTTCAGAAGCTCATAAGGACTGCTGTCTTTGCAACTCTCTGGTCCACCCTTGCACTGCATCTAACTTCAACAAAGTGCACAGTGGAGAGCTTCCTGACTGGTAGCATCAAGACCATCAAGTGATTGCTGTGGAATCTGGGCACTCCTGCAGGCAGGCAGCTGGAAGAGATTGGCAATCACACACATGAGAATACACATTCCAGCCAACTTGGGTTTTTTGGTAATTGTATTTAATTACCTTCTTTTTGTTTTATCTTGTCAAGTCTTGACTGAAGCACAGTGACCTCAACATGCCTTGCTTACCTTAGTCCACGTTCTGGTAAAAAAGATTACAATTCTGTTTGAAGCTGTGAAGGAGCGATATTAATTTAGTATTAAGTTACCTCTTCTGAGCCGCAGTGTTGGCATTAGATTTTAGTTTGAGAGTTTTAGCCAGCAGCCCTGTTGGACTAGAGTTTATTATTTTCATTTTGTTCTGTACAATTCTTTTTAAAACTCAGTGAACTATTCAATGTGCTTCAGTGTCTCTCCCTCTGCACTTTGACTGTCACTGAACACCTTGTCAGTAAGACTTGACCATCAAAATGAACCCAGCAGAGATAGAACAGCCGACATTGGCCCAGAATTTCATTGGTCAGGTAGGAGAGGAATTAAAGTCAGGGGAGGGTTAGCAGAAATGGTTCACACCACCAAGCATCAATCTCAGAGCAGCAAGCTCAGTCCAAGCCGGAACAACAAGTGTCAGCGCACACAGCAGCTCGCCAGCGGCAGTCAGAATCAGGTGGCAGTCACTACTGCTCGCATGGCAGCTATTCAGTAACCCTCTGCGAGAACAGTCTAACTCCCAGCATCAATACCACTCACATCCTCCTCTATAGAAGTCTCTTCAGCTTCAGCCACTACTGCCCCCATTCCCTTGCCAGCCTCCTGACCTGAGACCAGCATTTCTCCACCAGGAAAATACTCGGTGACCCCGAGGGCTGCAGGAACTTTATTACCTAGTGCAGGCCAATTCTCCAAGCCCAGCCAGGTCAGTTCAGTGACAAAGCATGTCAACTGGCTTACATGGTGAATATGTTAGATGGGCCCCCACTCAACCTGTTCAATGCTCTATGAAAACAAGGTTCCCCTGCAGCCTAGTCTTTCCAGTAATTTGTAGTCAATTTCAAAAGCATTTTTGACTTTCCAGTGCAGAGTCAGGAGGCTGCCTACTGAATCTTGGGAGAGGGACAGTGAGGGATTATGCAGTAAAGTTACACACTTCTGCTGTTGGTACAGAATGGAATGAGAGCTCCCTCATCACCGTTTTCCAGTGTGAGCTAAACACTGTGGTCTGGCATGAGATTGCAGTGTGTGATGAATAGGACCACCTGGATGATCTAACAAGTCTGGCCATTAGAATAGACAACTGGGCAGCTGAGTGGCACAGAGGGAGAATTCCCAGAGCCTCCTCATTAATTACTGCAGGTCTTCACCCCTCTCTCGCCACCCCAGTACACAATGGAGGAGCCAATGCAGGTAGTGGACCCTGCACCTATCTCCAGCAAAACAAGATCATCGCAGGAGAACAGATTGCCGACTCCACTGTGGCTCTCCAGGACACATCTGGGCATCATGCCCCAAGCTCCCTGTGACAAAGGATACATATCAGCAGGAAGGGGAATTCTGAAGGGATGTTTCTCTCTGCAAGGTTTTTCCTCTAGTCAAGTAATACTCCCAGTTTCCCTGTTATGGGATTCCAGACCCATGGACTTCAGGCATTTATTGACTCCAGAAAAGCCGGGAACCTCATGTATATCTCGCTGACCCAAAGATGTTTCCACTCCACAACTGAGAGAGAATATTGATGTCAAGGCTCTGGATGGTTGGCCTCTGGGCACCTGCAGGATCCACATTTCCACAGAACCCATCCAACTTCTGCTCGAAGGCAACCACAAAGAATAACTCTCCTTCTATCTTGTTGAACTGCTGCCGGTGGTTGACCTTCCCTGGCTATCTCGGCATAACCTACAGATTGATTGATCTCTACAGGCGCTCCAAGAGTGAGGTCTGGCATGCCTGCCTACCTGTCTGGGTCCAACTCAAGCCATGTCAGCATATACCTCCTGCGCCAACTGCTAGTGAAGACCTGTCTGGTGTTCCAGCTGAACATGCGGGTCTTCAGTAAGGAGAAGGGCACCCCTTTGCCTCACAGCGGTCATGCAACTGCACCACTGACCTCTTACCTGGTTGTAGACCTTGCCAGGGGCGGCTCTTTTCCCTCTCTCATCCTGAAACGGTGGCCATAGAAGAATACGTCAAGCAGACATTGGTCTTAGGATTTATCCATCCATCAGACTCACCAGCAGAGGCAGGCTTCCTTTTTATGAGCAAGAAGGATGGCAGGGTCAAAACCTGCATTGGTTATCAGTCCCTCAACAGTGTTACGGTGAAGAACCGCTACCCTCTTCCCCAGTTAACCTCTGCATTTGAACATCTCCAGGGAGCAACAATTTTTCCAAGGTAGATCTGTGCAATGCCTACAATCTGGTTTGCATCCGATAAGGTAATGAGTGGAAGACAGCATTCAAGACCTCTACTGGCCACCACGAGTACCTCATGATGCCCTTTGGTCTGGGCAACCCCCTTGCTGGTTTTGAGGCCCTGACAAAGATGTGCTCCAGGACATCTTTGTTCAGCATATGTTTCAACATGTTGAAACAGTTTGTGTTTGTGTATTTGGACAAAATTCTTATCTATTCCCGCTCTCTCCAGGAACACGTCAGCGTGTCCAGAGGGTTCAAAGATGACTCCTTGAGAACAACCTTTGTGCCAATCCAGAGAAGTGTGAGTTCCACAAAGAGCAGTGTTGTTCTTGGGCTACATCCTCACCCCTTGAAGTGTTCAAATGGACCCAAGTAAAGTTCAAGCAGTTGCTGAGTGGCCCAAACCATCTCCAGTCAAACAGGTGAGGCATTTCATGGGGTTTGCAAACTTTTATCTCTGTTTCACCAGAAACTGCAATTCCTTTAAGGTTCTCATAAATGTAATCACCAAGAAGACGTCTGCAGGATTACAATGGACAAGTGAAGCAGACCAAGCATTCTCGGAGCTGAAGTGATGCGTCACCACCACTCCAATGCTGTAGCATCCAGTCCCATCCCACCCATTCATCGTTGAGGTTGATGTATCTGATGTTGGTGTTGGAATTGTACTCTCCCAGTGCTCTTCATTTGAGAAACAATTGCACCCCCGTACTTTTCTTTCCTGTCGCTTAGCTCCTGCAGAGTCCAACTATGTTGTCAGGAACCGAGAATTTCTGGTTGTCAAGGAGGCTGTGGAACATGGCAACACTGGCTGGAGGGAGCTGAGCACAACTTCTGGTCTGGACAGATCACACAAACCTCTCCTACATTTGTGACTCCAAGAGACTCAGCTCCTGTCAAGCTTGTTGGGCTCTCTTCTTTCAGCCCCATTTGCTGTCCTGGCAGCAGGAATACAACATCACTCACAACACGCTGGAGGAACTCAGCAGGTCGGGCAGTATCCGTGGAAAAGATCGGTCAACGTTTCGGGTCGGAATCCTACAACATCGATGCTCTCTCTCAAGCCAGTATTGACACCTATGAAGACAAGCCTTGTCCGGAGCATACTCGTGCATTGCTATTCCAGTGATTCGGGGGAGAGAAGCACAAGTTAAGTCGGATCCAGGGCCAGTTGGGGAACCTCCCGACCGGCTGTTTGTCCCTACCACTGTGCACCCCAGAGGGTTGGAAAGGGGTCATTCATCCTGCCCAGTTGGCCACCGGGGCATTCAACAGACCCTGGAATTTATAGAGCGACAATTTTGGTGGCTATCTATGTCCCAAAGTATTCATGACTTCATCTCTGCCTGTCCTTCTTGTGCTTCGAGCAAGATGTCACATCACCACCCTGCCAGTCTGCTCCACCCGCTGCCTGTGCCTCACCGCCCCTGCTCCCACCCCTCGGTGGATTTCATCACTGGTCTGCCTCCGTCAGATGGGAACACTACCATTCCAGTCATTGTGGACGGGTTCTCCAAAGCAGCCCACTTCATTGCTCTCCCCAAACCCCCGTCAGCATGTAAGACTGCCACCATCACAGTTCAGCATGTGTTCAGGCTGCAGAGATTCCTTCACGACAGTGTCTGATTGAGGATCACAGTTCACATCCCAGCTTTGGAAGGCTTTCTGTTCTCCTTTGGGAGCTCCAGCCACTCTCTCATCAGGTTTCCATCCCCTCCTAATGAAGACAACCCTTCACTGCCTTGCCACTCCCAGCCCCACAACCTGGAGTTCCCAACTGTTTTAGGCTGAGATTGCCTACGGTAACCTTCAGTGTCCTCCACTGGCATGTCCCCCTTTGAATACCAAAAGGGATTCCAGCTACCACCCTTCCCTTACCGAGAGATTGATGTGGGAGTTCCTGCTGCTGAGGGGTTCGTTCAATACAAAGAGCGCATGGAGAGACGGGCCATGGCTTCTCTGCTGGGCGCTCAGAAACAATATACCTGCCAGGCTGATTGGATCTGCTGAATGGTGAGGCCTCCCAGGCTAGGGGAAAATGTTTGATGCATCCGAAGATCTTCCATTGAGAGCTGAGAGCTGCATGTTGTCCCATACCTCCAGGTTCAGGAACAGTTATAAACCTCCAGCTATCAAGCCCCTGAACCAGCGTGGATAACTTCACTCACCTCAATGCTGAACTGACTCTCCAACCTCTAAACTCACTCACAAGAAACCTCGAACTCTGTATTATTTATTTACTTTTTTTTCCCATTACTTGCATGATTTGTTTGCTTTTGCATATTTCTTGTTTGTCATTCTTATTTATAGTTCTTCATAAATTCTATTGAACTTCTTTATTCTCCTATAAATGCTTGAAAAAAATCAAAACTCAAGCTAGTATGTAGTGACATATACAAACGTACGTACTTTGATAATGAATTTAGACTATAGGTCCATAAGACCATAAGATATAGGGGCAGAATTAGGCCAGTTGGCCTATTGAGTCTACCTGGCCATTTCATCGTGGCTGATCCTGTCACAATGGGGGCGTTGGGAACAGACCTGAATGCAAGACACATACATTGAAGTACAAGGAACAGGACTTGACTAGAGTAGGGATGTGACAGGATACAGACAAGGAGAAGGGACAAGAACGCAGACTTGGGCTCAAGACCCCAAGCCTGTCTCCAAGCCTCAAGCCTCAAGAACCCAGCCTCCAGTCCTGCAGTCATGTCATGTCATGTCCTTGCCTGGTTCTTGTGCCCGAGCCCCAGGCAACGCAGGTTCTGGGTCCTTGAACAGTCTCTGGCTCAGGGTTCAAGCCCAGGCTCCTAGTTCATAGTTCCTTGTCTGGTTTCTCTGTTTCTTGTCCATGTCCTAGCCCAGGTCCTACATCCTTGTCCTGTTCCTAGTACTTCAGTGTCTGTGTCTTGCATTTGGGTCCATTCCATTGTGACAGAACAGTCTAGCCGGGAATCCCTGGTTTGCAGAGGTATTTATGTCTCAGCCCCAAAACGAGAAACATGAGCCTACAACAGAAACTGGGGAAAACCAGAAAACCTGGAATAAGGAGCTAGGGACCGGACCGTGAACCAGAATACAGACTTCACGGACCGGACCATGACAGATCCAATATTCCTCTCAGCCCCAATCTCCTGTCTTCTCCTCTTATCCCTTCATGCTCTGACCAGTCAAGAATCTATCAAGCTCTGCCTTAAATATACATAAAGACTTGGCCTTCACAGCAGCTTGTGGCAATGAATTCCACAAATTCAACACTCTCTGGCTAAACAAATTTCCTCTTCATCCCCATTCTAAAAGGAATCCCCTCTATTCTGAGGCAGTGTCCTCTGGCCTTAGACTCTCCTACCTACATCCTCTCCACATCCACTCTATCAAGGCCTTTCACCATTCAATAGGTTTCAATGAAGTCACCCCTCATTTTTTGGAATTCCAGCGAAGACAGGCCCAGAGCCAACAAACGTTCTTCATATCACAAACTTTATGTGTTGCTACACCTTAACCAGACTTTACAACATTTATATACATATAGGCATCCATTAGTCTCATGAGACCATGGATTTGTATCTTGGAAGGTTTCCAGGGCGCAGGCCTGAGCAAGGTTGTATGGAAGACCAGCAGTTGCCCATGCTGCAAGTCTCCCCTCTCCACGCCACCAATGTTGTCCAAGGGAAGGGCATTGGGACCCATACAGCTTGGCACCGGTTTCGTCGCAGAGCAATGTGTGGTTAAGTGCCTTGCTCAAGGACACACACGCTGCTTCAGCCAAGGCTCGAACTAGCGACCTTCAGATCACTAGTCCGACACCTTAACCATGCACCAACACATTAGCAACACATTAAATGGGTAAGGAAGTTCAACTGCCCTTTCACACCGTATTCTTTCACGCTATCAGAGACATTCCTTTTGTTACACTCATCTACCCTCCCATCTTCTCTACTACCTGGACCAATGAATCAGAATCAGAATCAGATTTATTATTTCTGACATACAGTATGTCATGAACTTTGTTGTTTTGTGGCAGCAGTACAGTGCAATACATAAAATATACTGTAAATTACGATATAATTGTAGTGGAAAAAGAGAGCAAAAATAGTGAGGTAGTGATCATGGGTTCATGAAGTTTTCAGAAATCTGATGGTGGATGCGAAAAAGCTGTTCCTAAAATGTAGAATGACTTCAGTCTCCTGCTGTACCTCGTCCCTGATGGTAATAATGAGAAGAGTGGCATGTCCTGGGTGGTGGGGGTCCTTAATAATGCATGCCACCTTTTGAAGAGGTCCTCAATGATGTGGCGAGCTAGCGCCAATAATGAAGCTACTTTGAACTGTGAACTTTTAGCCTCCAACTTCTCATATTTCAGCACTTTCCCAAGCAACTGCAGGAGATACTGTAGATACCTGTCCCTCACCTCTTCCCTTCCCACTATCCAGGGGATTAAGCAGTATTTCCAGGTGGAAGGAGTAGTTCACTTGTACTTCTTCCATTTTATTATACTGCATTCTGCGTTCACAATATGGCCTCCTGTACACTGAAGAAACCAAATGCAAATTGGGGGAATGCTTCATTCTGTGCAAGTGACCCCCACCTTATTACCTGACACAGCAATTCTCCATCTCTTCCGACTGACCCTTCTCTCTGTGACCTTCTGTTCTGTTACAAATTGGTCCAATACACATTTGAAAAACTACACTTCATCTTCCACCTGAACACGCTGCAGCCCTCAGAAATCAATATTTAATTCTCCAACTTTAGATAACTTACTCTTTCTTTCTGTCATGATTAGAACTGGCCATTTCTGCATGTTGTCATTTTAGTTCAGCCTTGCTTCTTCTAGTTGTGTGGTTGGGCCTACTGGGCATGCCTTAAGCCCAATTTATACTTCTGCGTCAAATGTACGCCGTAGGTACCGCGTACCCTACGCTGTAGGGTGACGTACACCTCCCCAAAAAAGTAACTCACTCGTCGTGGCGACACAGACCGCAACAACTGTGATTGGTCCGCTTGGTAGCATCGTATTTCCTCCTATGCATTTCTGGTTGCTTTTCTCCGCCATGTCCGTATACTGATGCAAAATAAATGGTTGGAGACGATGAACCAAATCATCAAATCTACCTGCTGACCTCCGAAAATATTTGAAATGCATTTCCTCGTCCATGTCTCTCACGAAGAAACTCAACACAGTGGCATAGAAACCCCAATGCCAACTAGTGTTTTGGTGGTGAATTGCAGAGCGACACAGACACAACTACGCATGCTCGCTACGGCGTAGGGCTACGCAAAAGTATAAATCAGGCCTACGGTGTAGCCCATACACATAAGTATAAATCAGCCTTTTATATATTTATAGGCATCTGTTAGTCTCGTGAGACCATGGATTTGTGCCTTGGAAGGTTTCCAGGGAGCAGGCCTGGGCAAGGTTGTATGGAACACCGGCAGTTGCCCATGCTGCAAGTCTCCCCTTTCCATGCCACCGATGTTGTCCAAGGGAAGGGCACTAGGGCCGATACAGCTTGGCACCAGTGTCATCACAGAGCAATGTGTGGTTAAGTGCCTTGCTCAAGGACACAAGACGCTGCCTCACTGAGGCTCGAACTAGTGACCTTCAGATCTCTAGACCGATGCCTTAACCACTTGGCCAGGCGCCAACACCAAATTAGCTTTTACAGTCTTAACATTAGCAACACATAACACAAAGATAAAGGCTTAATCTGATCTTAACTGTTATATTTATTCATTTGGTTTCACTGGATTACAGATAACTTTTGTGTTCCACCCATCCTTCCCCCATCTTCTCTGAAAACGCTCATCGCCAGACCTTATGAAGAGCTATGGACCTAAAGATTCAACTGCTCCTCTTTCCACAAACATTGCCTGATCAGCAGAATTTTTCTGGTATTTTCTCTTTTCAGATTTCAAACCTCTACAATTTTTTTTTGATTTTTGTTGAACTATGTTTTATGCAATTCACCTTAAATACATGCCTTCTTGCTTTCAATACCTTTACCATAGATAAAAGTTTCTCATATGCCTCGTACAATTTTATGCACCTTTTTCAAGTCACAACTCAGCCTCCTTCACTCAGGGAAACCCAACCTATCCAATTGCTCCCCATAACCAAAGTCCTCCAATCCAGGGAGTATTCTGGAGAATCTCCTCTGTCTTCTGTCTTGCTCAACCACATCCTCTGTGTAATGTGACAACCAGAATTTCACACAGTACTCCACCTACCTAGTGTTTTGCAATGTTGAAGCCTAGCATCCCAATTCTTAAATCCTGCACATCAATTTATGAAGGCAAATATGCTATATGTTTTCTTTACCTCCCTATTCACCTATATTGCTATTTTCAGGGAACTATGATCTTGAACCCCTAAGATCCCTCAACATTTCTCAGCTCCCTGACATTTACTATTTTAAGTACTAAGCACAGGCACATCTAAAATAATTCTGTAAAGTGAAGATGCTTTCAAAATAATGAAATGAAAAGTTTCTAAATATAAAAAATTACTATAAAGAGCAGTAAACAGTAAAAAACTAATTCAAATCAATATTTGGTCTGACCACTCATTGCCTTTAAAAGTGCATCAATTCTCTTAGGTACACTCTCATGCAGTTTTATAAGAAAATTGACTGGTAGGTTTTTCCAAACATCTTGGAGAACTTGCCACAGTTCTTTTGCAAACTTTGGCTGTCTCGCTTCTGTCTCTCCAGGTAGTCCCAGAGAGCCTCGATAATGTTGAGGTCAGGGCTATATGGAAGCCATACCATCTGAAACCTTATAAAAAATCTAGGGTGCAAAATGCTATATGTCCTACCCCAATTTGAATTTCCAAAATGTATCATCTTGAAATTGTTGGGATTAAATTCCACTTGCCCATGCTCTGCCCAACTTTCCATCTGATCTGCAATATATTCTGCTGTAGACATAGACAACCTTCCTCACTATCCACAACACCATCAACTGAAGCCAAGTTTGTTTTTCCTTGAGAAATGAGAACTTTGCAAAGTCCACGTTGAATGGAATTATCTTCATGTGTAGCACAGAACCTTGTCTTTACCATGGTTTGAACTGGTGTGTGGACAGGCAGTTTTCCCAATGTACCGAAACTTTCCTTATTTAGTGGACTGAGCTCTTGAAATCAACATCTACGTGGCCGATTCCACTTTTAATCAGGCCTCCCTGTCACCAAAAGAATTCTAGTTCTTCATACAGATGCTGAGTCCTCATTGAACACCAGTTTGCTGCCAGAATCTGAGCGGCTGCTTGTGAGGAGGAGGTTCAAAGATGTTGTGACTTGAGGCAGAATGGCCTCCTCTTTCAATGCTGCAAAGGTATTGTTGTAATGAGAGCATTATTAAAAGTAAGTTAATACTACTTAGGATAATGGGGTGTTTTACTTCTGCTCTTTTTCACTTCCGGGGCTTTTGGATATAGTGTACCTGCCATGCCTTACGGGTTGTGAAAGCCTCTGTATATACATAACGGTTTTGACGCTCGAGATAAAGTTGTTTCTTTGGGCATGAAGTTGTCGAGTGTGCCTTTTTCAAAGTTACCACATATTTTTGACGACAAGGTAAACTGGCTTTGTGGACGTGTCGGCACATTTCGAGCGGGAGCAGTAGCGCCGATAAGGGGCCTCGCGTTCAGATGGCTACGTTTGGGACTATCGGTGATTTTGTGGAGGTGACGGAGGAATGGCTGGAGTATG
The DNA here is from genome assembly GCF_030028105.1 of Mobula birostris. Taxonomy (NCBI): domain Eukaryota; kingdom Metazoa; phylum Chordata; class Chondrichthyes; order Myliobatiformes; family Myliobatidae; genus Mobula; species Mobula birostris. The sequence goes on from NC_092375.1 coordinate 161,286,855, forward strand.
AGGAAAGGTTGGGACACTTTTTCTGTGCTAATGGAATTACTGAGGAGGATAAGAAGCACTCTATTCTCCTGAGTGTGTGTGGGGCAAAGACTTACAAGCTAATAAGAAATTTAGCCACACCGCGGAAACCGGGCGACATTCCATATGATGAACTGGTCGAGCTCATGGGGAACCATACTCCAACGGTGTAAGTTTCACAGCCATTTCAGGAAGCCAGGTCAGTTTGTGGCCAATTTCATGGCCGAGCTTCGGCAGCTGTCAGAGCATTGTGATTTCGGAGCGGTGTTGGAAGACATGCTCCGTGATAGATTGGTATGCACCTATTAGGGGAAACCCCACTGTAGACTTTCAAGAAATCATTAGAGATTGTTCAAGGCATGGAGATGGCTGCTAACAATGTCAAGGATATCCAGAAAGGACATGGGGGGGTTGCAGTTGGCGGCAGCGCACCAAGTCAGGAGGGAGACTGGTAAACAGGCAAAGCGGGTGGAATGTTTCCGGTGTGGAGGGACGCACTATGCAAATGATTGCAAATTCAAAGACACTGTCAGCCATGCTTGTAGCAAAAAGGGACATTTAACTAAAAAGTGCAGAAGTTCAAAGGGTAAGATTAAGCCTGGGCAGGGGAAAGCTCAACAGGCTCAGGCAGCCACACACCATCTAGAAGAAGCAGATGAAGAGGCAGCTTGTGCCTACAACATGTTTGGAGTGGAAACATATGAGGAACCACCTGAACCATATTATGCCACAGTCACCGTCAGGGGAAAAGACATTAAGTTTGAGATTGATTCAGGGGCTACTGTATCGGTCATTAGTGAGGAGACCTACAGGAGGACATGGGGGTCCAACCTGTCTCCCATTAGACTGACAAAGCTCAAACTTAGGACCTATACGGGGCAACCCATACCTCATTTAGGGGTGTTATATGTGGACATTTCAGCCAGAGGTCAGAAGGCTGAAGCCAGGCTAGTGATAGTTAAGGGCAGGGGGCCCAGTCTTTTGGGTCGCGATTGCCTTCGCAAAATCCGGCTAAACTGGCATGAAATTAAGTATGCGCACACGACGGAGGACATTCTGCAGCGGTACAGTGACGTTTTCAGGGACGAGCTGGGAACACTGAAGGGCGTGACAGTGAAACTCCATGTCGACCCTGAGGCTACACAACGTTTTTTTTAAGCCCAGGTCGGTGCCCTATGCCATGAAAGGCAAAGTCAAGGAGGAGCCAGAACGTTTACAGAGGCTGGGCATTATTGAGCCCGTCCAGTTTTCAAGGTGGGCGGCTCCCATTGTTCCAGTTTTGAAGGCAGACAAAACGGTGAGGATATGTGGGGATTATAAATTTACGGTGAATCAGGTCTCTGGGCTGGAGGAGTATCCATTGCCACGGGTGGATGACCTGTTTGCGACCCTGTCAAGGGGTAAGCTGTTCACAAAGCTGGACATGAGCCACACCTACCAACAGCTGCTGCTTGACGAGGATTCAAAGGAATACGTCACAATTAATACGCACGAGGGATTATTCAAGTACAATCGGCTGGTGTTTGGAGTGGCATCCAGCCCTGCCATTTTCCAAAGGACAATGGACACTTTGCTGCAGGGGATTCCACACGTAGCAGTGTACCTTGATGATATTTTGCTCACGGGGGCTACGGAGGTGGAGCATCTGGCTAATTTAGAACGGGTGCTGCAGGGGCTCTCAGACGCAGGGCTGCGATTGAAACGCAGAAAATGTGTGTTCCTGGCACCCAGTGTGACTTACCCGGAACACAAGATCACAGCTGAGGGGCTTTGTCCTGTGGAGGACAAAGTGAAAGCTATTAAGGAGGCCCCAAGCCCCAAGACCATCACGGAACTCAGAACATTTTTGGGCATGGTGAATTATTATGGCAAGTTTCTTCCTGACCTCTCAAGGGTTTTGACCCCACTGTATAAGCTGCTTCACATTGACACTAAGTGGCAGTGGGGTGAAGAGCAGGAGAAAGCTTTCAAGGAAGTGAAAGAGCTCCTCCACTCAGCGAAGCTGCTTGTTCACTATGACCCAGACAAGGAGATCACCCTTGCATGCGATGCCTCACCCTATGGAGCCAGGGCAGTTCTCTCACATGTAATGGAGGACCATTCAGAGAATCCTGTTGGTTTTGCTTCACGTACCCTGACAGCTGCTGAGAAGGGTTATTCACAGCTAGACAAAGAAGGTCTGGCCGTCGTTTTTGCGGTCAAACCTTTTCATCAGTACCTCTATGGATGTGTATTTACAATTTATACGGACCATAAACCACTGATGAGCCTGTTCAGTGAGACTAGGTGCATCCCACCGCTAGCATCAGCCAGGATACAGCGCTGAGCTCTTACATTGTCAGCCTACCAGTACACGGTAGTGTACAGAGCGGGGAAGGATAATGCAAACGCTGATGCACTGAGTCGACTACCTTTACCTGAGACATCTGTTGCTACATATGTGCCTCCAGAGACTGTGTTTTCATTGGAGAGACTATCAGAGGCACCTGCAAAGGTGACCCAGATCAAGCAGTGGACAGAGAGGGACCCAGTCCTGTCCCAAGTCAAGACTTTTCTTTTACAAGTTTGGCCCAGAGTCATGGAAGGAGAGGAACTGTGGCCTTATGCCAAACACAAGACAAAACTCATTCTGCAGGATGGCTGCATTTTCTGGGGGGTGAGGGTCATCGTGCCCCCCCCCCCCCGGCCGTTCACAGATTGTGGAGGAAATTCATGAGGCTCATCCAGGAGTGTCTCGAATGAAAAGCCTTGCAAGATCCTACGTTTGGAGGCCAAGAATGGATCAGGATCTGGAGAACAAGGTAAAAACATGAAGGCAATGTCAGACTAATTAGAATAAGCCACCACCAGCTCCTTTGCACCCATGGGAGTGGCCAGACCACCCCTGGTCTAGGCTACATTTGGACTTTGCTGGCCCTTTTATGGGGCAGATGTTTCTTATAATGGTAGATGCGCATTCTAAATGAATCAAAGCTCACATCATGAGCAACATCACAGCCCCCTCAACCATAGACAAACTCAGGCAAGTGTTTGCAGTCCACGGGTTGCCTGACACTCTGGTCACTGATAATGGCCCGACGTTCACCGGTGAGCTGTTCAGTGAGTTCATGCAGCAGAATGGCATTCATCACATTCGGACGGCCCCTTTCCACCCAGCCTCCAATGGTTGGCTGACCAGGCTGCTCAGACAGTGAAGGAAGGCCTGAAGCGGATGACAGGGGACTCTCTTAGCATGCGGCTTTCACGTTTCCTGTTTAAATACTGCCTCACGCCACAGACTACGACTGCCCACACTCCAGCAGAGATGCTGATGGGGCATAGGCCCAAGTCAAGATTGGAACTGCTGCGCTCGGACATGAAGGCAAAAGTGAGATAGACTACTGCGGATGCATGTCCACCAGTGACTTTGCCAGAGGGCGAGACGCCGGCAGAGGGGTCAGGGTCCCCTGAAGAGGATGGACATTCTCACGCAGACACACAGACCCCTCTCTTGCCCCCAACACCAGACCCACCCAAAACTCCATCACCAGTGGTGCCTGCTGGGTCACTGGGGGTAGTGCGCAGATCACAGTGTGCTCGTAAACCTCCTGACAGACTGAATCTTTGACGGGACAGTTTTTTTTGTTGTTGTTAGATTGAATGCTGAATCTGTCATGTTTTCCAGATGTTTTGTATTGGTAAACTGTTGCTGAGATACTAGTATAAGTTTTCAGGGGTACGTAAGTTAATAACACCACTGTTTTTATTTCCTAGTTTTTTACATTTGAGGGAATGTTGGATCTTAAAGGGGGAGAAATGTTGTAATGTGAGCATTATTAAAAGTAAGTTAATAAGTTAGGATAATGGGGGGGTTTGATTCCGTTCTTTTCTACTTCCGGTGCTTTTGTATATAGCGTTTCTGCCATGCCGTATGGGTTGTGAAAGCCTCTGTACATACATAACGGTTTTGACCTTTGAGGTAAAGTTGTTTCTTTGGGCATGAAGTTGTCAAGTATGCCTTTTTCAAAGTAGAAGTTACTAAAGGTTTGTCTGCTTCTTCAGCATCTTAAAAGGAAGAAAAGAAAGATTATTGTTTAATATTAAGGTAGAGCAGAGAGGAAGAAAGGCATGACTGTGGAAGGTCTTGCGTTGTGAAATACAGGTTGTGTTTAATGAAACAGAAGTTAAGGGGAATTATGAAAAAAAAGTATTGCATGAAGCATCCTTTTACAGTGAAGGAAGTTCAGTGAGTTATGTCACAGTGTTTGCACAAATTATAATTAATGGGCACTGATGCTAGAGATACTGGCCTTGAGAACTTAGATCTAAAGAGTTGCATTCATTCCTCAAGGATTCTAATGGGGTCATTAAACATTTCAAAGCATAGGCATGATTTGGTCATTGAGAAGATGAATGGAGGTTGCAATGCTGTAAAAAAAAGGAAGAACACTGTCGTGTATTTATTCAAGGTTGCACTTTCACAATCTTACCATCAAAACTCTGTGCTTAGCAGCTTGTGCAATCACCATAACAAAATTAACTGCATTGCATCTCCTTCTACCCAAATCAGGCAGTGCTGGAGAAAATACTGTGCATTGCTTTTCTTTTCTCCTTTCTCTCTGCCTTATAGTTTTTCTCTCTGTATGGATTGCACACTATAACTATCACCATTCATCTCTCTCTCTCCCTCCCCCCTTCTCTTTCTCCCTCCCCCCTTCTCTTTCTCTCTCCCCCCTCTCTCTCTCCCTTCCCCTCTCTCCCTCCCCCCTCTCTCCCTCCTCTCTCTCTCACCTCTCTCTCTCTCTCCCTCCCTCTCTCCTCTCTCTCTCTCCCCCCACAACCCTCCCTCCCATCCCCTCTCTCTCTCCCTCCCTCCCTCTCTTTCCATTCTTCCTACTTAATTTGGTAAAAGAAAGCTCTTAGAATAAGTACTAATTTTAATAATGAGAGGGGTTTCAAACATTTGATAGTAAATAAAATATTTATAATTCAGTCTTACTTGAATATAGAAAATGTAGGAGCTAGGTTGTACATAGCAAATTGCAATGAAATATTAACCAAACAACTTGTCCTACTCATTTTGTTGAGGATAAATATCAGTTAAGACATCAGGGAAAACATTCCTGCTGTGTAAACACCACCGGGGGAAGTCAATGGAGATTTGGTGTAATGCATCTTGACAGATCATTAAGAACAAGGCACTCTCTCAGTACCTCACAAATATGTTAGCCTAGATTTGTGTGTTTACATTTTAGAAGTGGAGCTTGAATTCACAGCCTCCTGGAAAGAAGCATAACCAAGATTCCTTGTGAAAATAATATTTACTGTAGTTATATTGTATCACCAACAATGGCCTTGCTTTTACATATAGAATGTGACTACACAATGATTCTACACAATAATTTAAAATATCTATAAATTGTATTTTCTATAGATCTTTTAACTTTTTATACCAGGGTCCTGGACAAGCTATCACTCTTGCCCAATAGAATGTCCTCCTGTCTGTTTCATAAAGGTAAGTCAGACTTTGTTTGAAGGAAAGACCTGACATACTATTGGTAAATAAAATCCAGTATCAGCACAACCAGCAATATATGATCAAGCTACTGTATGTAACTGATTTTGTGGGGGACTTCACGAGTAAACTTGGTTCTTGGACCATTTTTCTGCTTAAAGATCTTTCAAAAACTGGGCATCAACGATGTCATTGCCTGTAAACGAGGCATTGAACATTTGTTGTATTCATGGAATTACCATAGAAATGGCAGTCTGATATGGGTAAGGGTTGATTTTCTGCAGATCTCTGTACAGAAGACGAGTGATGGGGGAATGGGGAGCAGGTATTCTTTCAAAGTTCAGAAGGATGAGCAGGATTGCGATCCCACATAGGTGAGCAGGATCAGGTTGCCGAAAGAATTCGATAGTCTGACATGTAATGCCACTTGTACATCTCAGGCCTGCTTTTCTCCTTACAATTCTCCCCTTGTCCTTTACTTACTCACATCTACACCATCTTTCTTACCAGCACCATATTCTTTCATGACAATCATATCTCCACAACTTTTTAACAAGTGGAAGGTATATAGCATGAGCTGTCAGAGGTGGGTGAAATTACATCTTTTATACGAAAGTTGGACAGGTACACTGATAGAAGAGAGATATGCACCAAACACATGCAAAGGGGACTGGCTCAGGAAGGTACCTTAATCAGCTTATGTTGAGCTGAAGAACCTGGTCACTTTGTAACATACTTCATGTCTGTGAAGGGAAAGTTGGCACAAATACTCACTGAGAATCATAGACCAGCAGAGCGCTGACACACATCATATTACATCCTTGTTAAAAGGAAATGGTAACGTATAAAAATGTGATTATATTCTTTAAAAATGTGGCCAAGAGAGTTAACAAGCACATTAAACTGGTGAATTTGGGGAATATGCTCTTTGTAAAATTATCTTCACTTTCACCTTACTGAGGTCTTTTGCTTTTACCATACATGAAGTGATGGTGCTTTGTGCACACACTCATCTGTATAATCATAATTTTGTTTACTCTTATCCTTCTCTTTTTAGATCCAGTGGAAGATGAAGACTTCATTGGAGCAGTGGAAGGGAAGAAATCCCCTTTTGAGCAACAACCACTACTCAACTTTAATCATACAAGTGACAGTTCAGCAAGCAGTAACCTGGGAGGTTTAGAATGGGAGGTGGGAACTGCAAAGGAACCCAAGGTAAGGCTTAGAATTCCACAGGATTGCAGTTTGGTGCAGGGTATTCTTATATTATAGTCCTGTCACTGACGGCCAAGAGGTTGATGCCAAGGTCTCAGCCTTCAAACAGTCACTGATGATCGTACATCACCAACTTCTCTAAGTGCATTGCCCACCAATGTTTATGCATAAATTGGCCAGGTGCAGAGACAACAAGGTGATCTTGAAAACAATGCAGTTAAGCATTGAGTGTGTATTCAGCATTGAAAACTGAAGTACACCCCTCAACCAAAGAGCCTCCAGTGATGTTTTGACAGAACTTCAGTCTGCTGGGATCTTGGCTCAAGCTTCAAACATTTCACCAGACATTGACAGCATTCAATACCATTTCTGCAGTCTGTAGTTGCCCAGAATTGGGGATGAAGTGCTACATGTTGCTATGCCAGAGCTCTTCAATCTTATTATAGGTAACTAGTTTAAGTTCTTTGTATTAAGCCCAGCTACCTTATTCCTCGTGGCACAATGTATAAGACAAGCTATTTCATAAAAACACAAAAGACAAGCACTGGGGAATTTGCACTCGGGTGATATTTTAGTTTCAAAGAAAATCTTATGAACCTGGTTTAACATTTGTGCTAACCATTGGGATCTAATCAGAGTCAGCAAAGATAAAGAAACACACACAAAACGCTGGAGGAACACAGGAAGTCAGGCAGCATCTTTGGAAAAGAGTAAACAGTTAACGTTTCAGGCTGAGACCTTTCTTCAGGACTGAGAAGAAAGGGGGGAAGATGCCAGAATGAAAAGGCGGGGTGAGGGGAAAGAGACTAGCTGAAAGGTGAAGCCAGGTAGGTGGGAAAGGTCAAGGGCTGGAGAGGAAGGAATCTGATAGAAGAGGAGAGTGGATCCTAGGAGAAAGGGAAGGAGGAGGAGACATATAAATGACATTGAGTACATCTATGATAGTAGATGCATTGAAAAGATAGAGTTACTAATGAAATAGCAGATCATAATTAATGGGTAAAATAACTTTACTTGATAACACACAAACATATAAGATTCACAGTGCTGTGCAGGATCATTTTTGAATAGTGCACCTGTAATAACCTCAATGAGCCTTGAAAAAACTTTGCTGATTTTGATAAACATTTTAAATTATTAAAACTATATCATCATTGGGGATTACTTTATTGAATTAATTTTCCATGGTATTTGGAACATAGCTGATGGGATGATTTTAGCACTTTGGTAGAGACAACTAAAACGTAAATTAGTCGTAGCAATGCAGTGCGATTAAGACCTATAGAATGTTCACTTTTAGTTTGAACGTGGAACCTAAGAAAAACAGGAAAAAGTATTGGCACAGACTAACTGCACCAGAGCTTTCAATGACAAATGTTCAGTTCCCTATGATATTACATTATTGCTGTTATGCCAAGGCTACTTTGGTATTCTGATACTGTAAGTATCAATGTCACTATCGTGATGTGTTAGAGAATATTATCTTAGAACATGTTGTTAAGACTACATTCTATTTTAAAGATTACAAATTTTCTGATGCAGCTTCCCTAAAAAAGGAAATGTATCCTGATTAATCAAACATATAAACATTTTTAAGGTCTTCTTTCCTAACAAAAGGTGATTTTTAATCCCACTTACAGCATTTGATTTATTCCTTGGTAAATAAATAACATACTTGAAGAATTAAAGCCTGTAATAACATACTTGAAGAAATAAAGTTTATAAGCTTTTTGAATACAATTCAGAATTGTCCAGCGAGGCAAGATACCTAGGGTAGATCAGAACCAAATGAAATTTGTGCTTTTAACTTCTAACAAGGTGTGAGGGGCTAATGAGCTGATGTATGGAGGTTCCATTCGACTCTGAGGAACTCCCTCTTGCAAATCATGTTATTCATGACATGAATAACATGATTTTCCCTGAAAATTCTAAGCCCTTAATATGCCAAACATTATTCAGGCACATTGAAGTGGTCACAGGCAATGATATCAGCAGCCTAGCTTTCAATGCAGAGATCATTTATGTGAACTAGAATTTGGAAGAGGAATGGTATATTTATGCCACACACACCTGTTCCTAACATTCTGATGTTCCAATATCCCTGACCTCTAATCTAACTAACCTGTTTGTGCCTGCCTTACCCTACATGAGTGAAAGTGAATAATTCACCCAGAATCACAATTTGCAAAAGACAGTTTCAGTCTTCAACCCTGCTCAGATGTAGAAATGCTTTCTATTCATAAAAAGTCTGCTTTTAACTTTCTCGCCTGCTTGTCCAAGGCCAATGGAAATAGTCTCTATCTACACTTACGTATTTGAAGTTTTAATTATATCCTAGACCTAGCATTCATAAGGGCCATTCAGGTAAATCTATATAATGATGTCACTAAGAACAATGCATCCTCCCTATGGTATGATACCCAAACCTGATCACTGTACCCAAATTCTGTCTAACCAGAGTCCTGTAGAGTGCTTTCATATTTCTTGTATTTTAGTCTTCTGAAGATAAAGGATAGAATTTATTTAGCCTTTTTAGTTATGCTTTCTACCTGTCCGTGATGTTTTAATCTTCTGTATACTTGAGACATTTGAGTATCTTTAGATTCCGGCTATTTCTAACTTTTTACTACTTAATCTATACTTTAAGGTTCAAGGTGAATATTCTCATTCAATATTGAAAGCCATTTGCCTTAACGTTGTCCATTTATTTTGTCTATTAACACCTGATTGCAATTTTATCCTTCCATCTGCAGTGATATTATTCTCTAGGTCCTATCATTGGACCATCAGCAAACTAAGATGAATGCTCTCTCTCTGCTCTAAAGACCTGCTTGAATATAAAATTAAAATCTAACCCACCTATGGCAATAGGGACCCAATGGAAGCTGAGTGACCTAATATTTTTTGGTAACTGACTTGATGTGAACTGGACACGTGTAGTTGCCCCCACCAACTTGGGTCATGTGGACAGGCTTTGATCAATCTTATTCTCAGTTAAAAAGAATACAGTTTATTGTTGAATCCTTGTTTGACACCCCCCACCCCATTACATTCTGAAAACTAAACCATCTACCTTTTATTCATGTGTTCTGATCTGCTATTTTATCCTGTTGGCGATATATAAATAGGTTTCTTTACAGGAGAACCTTCAAACACAATCTGATTCCTAGCAACAAAAAATGATACTACGGGAAACAATCAAAGGCTTAAAAAATTGGTTTTAAAAGCATAACATAGACGAAAAAAAAACATCTCACAAATACTTATGGAGGAATTCCAGCATTTAGAATTTTGTTAGTGAAAGACATGGCCATCAGTCATGGAGCAATTAAAGTTGGAATGATCAAGTCAGGACTGCAGGACCATAAGTATCTAAGATCTTATTAGTGTGGCAATTTCAGTGACAGGGAGGGAGCAATCAGATAATTTAAAGGCAATGAGAATTAGCAGTGAGGTAACACCTGGACCTCTTGTACCTTTCTTGGTCACCAGATATGAACGCCTCTGATTTGGCCCTCAGCGGATTTTGGATCTCATGGTTCATCCAGGTCTTTTGGTGGGGGAAGACTTTGAATGATTTTGTGGAGACACACTTGTCTATAACTGTTTTAATAAAGTCTATGACATCCATGGTGCATTTATTCAGATCCACAGATGAGTCCTTGAACACAGCCCAGCACACCAACTCAAAGCAATTCTGCAGCCTTTCCTCTGCCTCCTGCAACCACCCCTTTGTTGTCCTGATCTCTAGAGCTTTGCTCTTTAGCCTGTACCTGTATACAGGTAGGAGAAGGATAGCCAAGTGATCAGATTTACTGAAATGCAGTCTGAGCATGGTATGGTAGACATTCCTTATCTTAGTATAGTAGTGGTCTAGTGTGTTGGGACGTCTGGTACTACAGGTTATATGCTGAAGGCAATTAGGCAGTGTTTTCTTCAAACAAGTCTGGTTGAAATCCCCAACAATGATTTGAAAAGCATAGAGATGGAATGTTTCTTGTTTGGAGAACTTTCCTGCAGCTAGCTAGCATCCAAAAAAACAAACCAGGGGAGTCAAAGGTGACACCTGATGGAGGAGTATGCAAAATGGAGGCCTTAGGATACATGAACCATCACACTTTAGCCCACTTCCATCATAAGCCGTGTAACTGCCACGTGCTGCAGTGGCAGGCCAGTCACTTGGTGTGACTGTTGCTGACAGATGGTTGCTTGCTTCCCAATCTCCTGGAGCCCTTTTATTGCCTGGATCAAGGACCCAACCCTGGTGCAAAACAAGTATCTAGCTTCAAGTGCATGTCAGGGAAAAGACATATTGACAATTACTCAAAAGAGAAAATATATCTTCTCATACCATGTAGGATACAGTATAGAGAAGATAGCTCTTAAACAGTTGCGTATCAGATGGGAATATGTGCCCTGGTCAGTTTGATGTGCAAATATTTCATTGGGCACAAAAGTCCTGGAGACTGTAACTGTCACGTTGAAAGAGCACTTGGCATACATAAAGCATGAATGGGCTTGAGTCTAAATTGCAAACCTGAAAATAATTTAAAACTTTCAACGATGAAGTGTGTTCTACTGGGGTTTTAAGTGAACATAACAAGTACTCCTTAAGGACCTCATCTACATCCTCTGCAGCAAAGCAAATTTTTTCCATTTTATCCTTGAGTGGTCCTACCCTCTCCCTAGTTATCTTCTTGATCATGATGCATATGTTAATTGCTTTGGGATTCTCTTTAATTCTACTTGCCAAATGACTTCCCATGGCCCCTCCTGGCTTTCCTCATTCCCTACCTGAGTTCTTTTCTGGTCTTTTTATAATCCACAAGGGCTCTGTTTGATTCCAGCTTTCTAAGCTTTACATACTTTCCACTTTTCCTTTTGACTAAATTCATCACCTCTTGACGTCCAAGGTTCTCTTACCTTGCCATCCTTGTCTTTCCTTTCTTACTGGACCACACAGTACCTGTCCTGTACTCTGTGCAGTTGGTCTTTAAACTTGCCTAGAATCAGCTGTTCCCAATTAATTCTCCCTAATTCCTGCCTAATGCTCTTATAATTTGCCCTGTTCCAATTTAATACTGTCCCGCAAGGTCCATACTTATCCTTTGCATGGCCGTCATAAAACTTAAGGGGTTGTGGTCACTGTTCTCCAACTGCTCACTCACTGAAGGGTGGGTCACCTGGTCAGGCTCATTATCCGGCATCTAGTCCAGTACAACCACTCCACTTGTTGGATAATTTGCATACTGATTTACAAAACCCTCCTGGATGCACCAAACAAATTCTGCTCCAGCTAAACCTCTTACTCTCAGAAAGTCCCAGTTTATATTACTGAAGTTGAAGTCCCCCATGACAATGATTTAATTGTTCTTACAGCTTTCCTTAATCTGCCTGCGTATCTGTTTCTCAATGGCCACTGGGGGCGGGGGGAGGGGGGTCTGTATTACAATCCCATCAGAGTGATTGCACCCTTCCTGCTTTTGAGCTCTACACATATAGACCCCGTGGACGAGTTCTCAGTTATGTCCCCTCTGAGTGCAACTGTGATATTGTCCCTGATTAGTAGTGCAACTCCACCACCTCTTTTACTTCCCTCTATGTCGTTTCCAAGACATGGAAACCATGGGAAATTAAGCACCCATTCCTGTCCCTCTCTCAACTAAGTCTCTGTAATGACCACAACATCACAGTTCCATGTACTGATCCATGCTCAAAGTTCATCGCCTTTACTCATAATACTCATAGCATTAAAATACCCACTCTTCAAACTATCTGTCCCATCAATACTTTATACTTTACAATACTTTATACTTTATTGGCACCAAACAATTGATACTAGAACGTACAATCATCACAGCGATATTTGATTCTGCGCTTCCCACTCCCTGAATTACAAATATTAAATATTAAAAATAGTAAAATTAGTAAATATTAAAAACTTAAATTATAAATCATAAATAGAAAATAGAAAAATGGAAAGTAAGGTAGTGCAAAAAAACTGAGAGGCAGGTCTGGATATTTGGAGGGTACGGCCCAGATCTGGGTCAGGATCCATTCAGCGGTCTTATCACAGTTGGAAAGAAGCTGTCCCCAAATCTGGCCGTATGAGTCTTCAAGCTCCTGAGCCTTCTCCCGGAGGGAAGAGGGACAAAAAGTGTGTTGGATGGGCGGGTCGTGTCCTTGATTATCCTGGCAGCACTGCTCCAACAGCGTGTGGTGTAAGGTGAGTCCAAGGACGGAAGATTGGTTTGTGTGATGTGCTGTGCCGTGTTCACGATCTTCTGCAGCTTCTTTCGGTCTTGGACAGGACAACTTCCATACCAGGTTGTGATGCACCCTAGAAGAGTGCTTTCTACGGTGCATCTATAAAAATTAGTGAGGGTTTTAGGGGACAGGCCAAATTTCTTTAGTTTTCTCAGGAAATAAAGGCGTTGGTGGGCCTTCTTGGTGGTGAACTCTGCTTGGTTGGACCAAGTCAGGTCATTTGTGATATTGACCCCGAGGAACTTAAAGCTTTTGACCTGTTCCACTTGCGCACCACCGATGTAAATTGGGTTGTGCGATCCACTACTCCTTCTAAATTCAACAACCAATTCCTTCGTCTTGCTGTCGTTGAGGGATAGGTATCATATCATATAATATATAATATAATATCTATTACTTTGCTCCTGCCTGTTTTTACTGGTCCTGACATCTACCTTCCTCTGTATCCCTCCCTTCTGACCTGCTGCTCTGGTCCCTATCCCCTACCAAACTAGTTTAAATCCTCCCGAGTAGCACTAGCAAACCTCCCAGACAGGATATTGATTCCCTTCCAGGTTAGGTGCAACCAATTCATCTTATACAGGTAACCCCTGCCTCCAGAATGGTCCTAATTATCCAAGAATCTGAAACCCTGCCCCCCTCTGCACCAGTTCCTAAACCACTCATTCACCTGTACTAGAGTAAGAAAACTCAGGTCAGCAAATGTGTACTAAAAGGCAGCACTATGTGAGGATTTTGGTGTTTGAATAGTGACCAGTCAGAGATCAGGTGTGAGAGAAGAGGTGACTCACACAGGTCGGCAAATGTGCATTAAAAAGTAGTGCTTCACAGAGGTTTCTGGTGTTTGAACAGCAGCCATTCAGAGATTGGGATTCATTAGCAAGGGAAAATGAAAATAAGCAGGGGCAAGCGGAACAGCCATTGTTGGAGTGGAGAGTATTAGAGTGGGGATTTGAGGCTTCAGCAAGGACAGCACTGAGTGAGGAAAGGTGAAAAGCTGTAGGTTGATTTTTATTTCCAGTTTATTTAATGTTTCCTTCTTTATAATTGTACAGATAGAGCAGTAGGAATGCCAGGCAGGATAGTTGAATGCTCCTCTTGCGGGATGTGGGAAGGCAGGGAGACCTCCAGTGCTCCTGAGGACTTCAGCTGCAAAGAGTGCAAGCTCTGTGTTAAGGAGCTGGAGCTGGAACTGGAACTGGATGAACTCTGGATCATTCGGGAAGCTGAGGGGGTGATGGACAGGACATATAGGGAGGTAGTTAAACACAAGGTGCAGGGCACAGGAAACTGGGTGGCAGTCAGGAGAGTAAAAGGAGTTAAACAGTCAGAGCCCCCCAACAACAAGCATACCACTTTGGATACTGTAGATGAACTAGCGGTCAGGTTTCTGGCACTGAGTCTGCCTCTGTGGCTCAGAAAGGAAGTGGAAGAAGAGGCGAGCTGTAGTGTTAGGGGTTTTGTTAGTTAGGGGAACAGAAAGGTGGATAAGGATGAGGTTCCCGGATGGTATGTTGCCTCCCAGTTAGCCAGGGTTCAGCACAGTTCGGATTGAGTCTCCAGCATGCTTAAGTGTGCGGGCGAGCATCCAGAGGTCATGATGGACAGCCCTGATGTCCTGTGTCCCGATGAAGGGTCTCAGCCCAAAACAACAGCTGTTTATTCCTTTCCATATGTGCTCCTTGGCCTGCTGAGTTCCTCCAGCATTTTTCCTTGGTTTTCCAGCGTCTGCCAGATTTTCTCATGACAGGGAGTTAGGTGCTAAGTTAAAGGGCAGGACCTCCAGGATTGTGATCTCAGGATTGCTACCCATGCCATGTGCTATTGAGGTCAGAGGTATGAAGATCATATAGTTCAACGTGTGGCTGAGGAGTTTAGGATCATTGGGCTCTCTTCCAGGGAAGTGGGACCTGTAGAGGAGAGACAGTTCGCACCTAAACTGGAGGAGGACTAATATCCTAGTGGGAAGGTTTCTTAATACTGCATTGAGGAGGGGTTAACCTAGAGTTTCAGTGGGATGAGAATCAGAGTGCCAGAACATAGAGTGGAGTTGTTGTGGAGACAGATGATGTGAAGACCTCAGACAAAGTCAGGAATCATGGTGACACAAATGTTCTGAGTTGCCTATATTTCAATGAAAGATGTAAGGCAGATGAGTTCAGGGCATGGATCAATACATGGTATTATGATATTGCAGCTATCAATGAGTCTTGGCAGCAGGAGAGGCAGGACTGGAAGCTTAATTTTCTGGGGTTCTGTCGTTTTAAACATGATAGAGCAGGAGAGATTAAAGGGGGAGTGGTGGCATTATTAGTCAGGGAAAATGTCACAGCGGTGCTTAGTGAGGACGGACTGGACAACTCACCTATTGAGATTTTATGGGTGGAATTGCGGAATAAGAAAAGCATGACCACGTTAATGGGGGTATATTATAGACCACCCAACAGTCAGCAGGATTTAGAGGAACAAATCTGTGGACAGATCGCAGACTGTCGCAAGAAACATAAGATTGTGATAGTAGGGTGATTTTAACGTTCTGCATATTGTCTTGGACTCCCATACTTAAAGGACTAGATGGGATAGAGTATGTCAAATGTGTTCTGGATAGTTTCCTTCATCAAGACATAGAAGTCCCAATAAGAAAGTGTGGAATACTTGATCTCCTATTAGGGCATGAGACGGACTGATGTCAGAAGTTTGTGTAGTGGAACACTTTCAATCTAATGATTATAATGCCATTAGCTTCAAGGTAATTATGGAGAAGGATATATCTGGTCCTTGGGTTGAAATTCTAAATTGGAGAAAGGCTAATTTTAATGGCATCAGAAAGGATATGGCAAATGTGGATTGGGACAGGCTGTTTTCTGGCAAGGGGTGTATTTGGTAAGTAGGAAGCCTTCAAAAGTGAAATTTTGAGAGCACAGAGCTTGTATGTTCCTGTCAGAAAGAAAGGCAAGGATAACATGTTTATAGAACATTGCTTTTGAGGGATATTGAAGCCATGGTTAAGAAGAAGAAGGAGATGCATGGTTGGTATCAGCAGGTAGTATCAAATGAGGAGTTTAAGAAATGTAAGAGAAGTCTTCAGGAAGAAATCAGGAGGGCGAAAAGAAGGCATGAGGTTACTCTTGAAGACAAGATGAAGAGAATCCTGAGGGCTTCTAAAGATGTGTTAGAAGCAAAAGACAAAATCGGTCCTCTGGAAGATCAGAACAATAATATATGCATAGGGGGAGGTGGATTTTTTTTGCATTTGTATTTTCTCGGGAGAGAGATATAGAATCTATAGAAGAGAGGCAAAGCTGCAGCGAGGTAATGGGCCTTACACAGATTACAGAGAAGGAAGTGTTTGCTATCTTGTGGCAAATTATGGTGGATAAATCACCAGGGCCTGACAAGCTGTGCTTCAGACCTTCTGGGAGGCAAATGTAGAAATTGAAGGGGCCCTAGCAGAGATATTTAAATCATCTTTAGTGATTGGTGAGGTAGCGGAGGATTGGAGGATAGCTAATGTTATTCCGCTGTTTAGGAAAGGCTCTAAGAATAAGACAGGAAATTAAAAGTCAGTGAGCCTGACATCACTAGTGTAAAAGTTATTGGAAAGTATTCTGAGGGACTGGATACATGAGCATTTGGATAGACAGGGACTGATCTGGGATAGTCAGTATGGCTTTGCGCATGGTAGGTCGGGTCTAACCAATCTTATAGAGTTTTTTGAGGAAATTACCAGGAAAGTTGATGAAGGCAAAGCAGTGGATATTATCTACATGGACTTCAGCAAAGCATTTGACAGGATCTAGCATGGGAAATTAGTCAAGAAGGTTCAGTTATTTGGCATTTAAAATGAGGTAGTAAATTGGATTAGACATTAGCTTTATGGGAGAAGCCAGTGAGTGGTAGTAAATGGTTGCCTCTCTGACTGGAGGCCTGTGACTAGTAGAGTGCTGCAGGGATTGGTGCTGGGTCTGTTGGTGTTTCTTACTTACATCAATGATGTGGATGATAATGTGGTTAACTGGATCAGCAAGTTTGTGGATGACACCAAAACTGGGAATGTAGTGGACAGCAAGGAAGATGATCGAAGCTTACAGTGGGATCTGGTCCAGCTGGAAAAAAATGGGCTGAAAAATGGCAGATGGAATTTAATGCAGACAAGGGTGAGGTGTTGCACTTTGACTGGACAAACCAGGGTAGGTCTTACACAGTGGCTGGTAGGGCACTGAGGAGTGCAGTAGATCAAAAGGGTCTGGGAATACAGATCCATATTTCATTGAAAGTGGCGTCGCAGATAGATAGGTTCATAAAGAAAGCATTTGGGCATATTGGCCTTCATAGATCAAAGTATTGAGTACAGGAGTTGCGATGTTATGTTCCAGTTGTATAAGATGTTGGTGAGTGCTAATTTGAAGTATTGTGTGCAGTTTTTGTCACCTACCTGCAGGAAAAATGTAAATAAGATTTTAAGAGTACAGAGAAAACTTACAAGGATCTTGCTGGGACGGAGGGACCTAAGTTATAAGGAAAGATTGAATATGTTAGAACTTAATTCCCTGGAACATAGAAGATTGAGGGGAGACTGATAGAGGTATAATAACCTCTGAGGTGTATAGATAGGGTAAATACAAGCTGGCTGTTTCCTGTGAGGGTGGGTGAGACTACAATTAGAGGCCATGGGTTAAGTGTGAATGGTGAAATGTTTAAGGGCAACATGAGAGGAAACTTTATCACTCAGATGGTAGTGAGAGTGCTGAATGTGCTGCCAGCGAGTGATGGATGTGATCTTGATGTTTGAGAGAAGTCTGGATAGGTACATGGATGGGAGAGGTATGGAAGGCTATGATCTGGGTGCAGGTCAATGGGACTAAGGAGTTTAAATGGTTCAGCATGGACCAGATGGGCCAAAGGGCCTGTTTCTGTGCTGTAGAAAACTACTCCTACTCTGACTAGCACATAGCACTGGGAGTAATCTAGAGATAACTACCTTGGAGGTCCTGTTCTTCTGCCTCTTTCCTATTTCCCCATACTCACTGTGTAGGACCTTTTCCCCCTTTCTACCCATGTCATTTGTGCCAATATGCACCACGTCCTCTGGCTGCTCAGCTTTCTGCTTGAGAACATTCTGCAGCCACTTTGAGACGTCCAGGTCACTAGCACTTGGGAGGCAACATGCCATCCTGGTGACTCTTCTGCAGCCACAGAAGGGGAACACTGCACTGCCTACTCCTCTTACTTCTTTGGTGGTCACGGATCTATTCCCTGAAGCCCGCACTCTGGGTGCAACTACCTCAGGAAAAGTCTCGTCTATAAGGTCTTCAGCTCCCCAGATGATCCTGTATATATCCAGCTTAAGCTCCAGTTCCTTAGCCTAGTCAGTCATGAGCTGATGTTGAGTGCATATCCTGCATATGCTGTCATTAGGGAGTCCATTAGGTACCATGCAATCCCACATCTTACAGGAGGAGCATTCCACTGCCTTAACTACCATTCTGCCTATACTTGTTATAAATTTGGCTCTAACTTCTTAAGCTTAAATTCTACAATCAAGCATTGATAAGACTCAGCACCCTTAGCCTCCATCTGTTCTCCCACTCTAACCCTGGCCCACTGCAAGAATAGATGCTCTGCTTAAACTTCCTTCTTTTTATTTGCTCTTGCTGTTGGTTGTCTCTCATATCCAACAATAACGGGAGATTTGTGCAGGAGATTTCTTAAAGTAAAAAAACCATTGCATCGGGGGAGTTCCACTTTCTTGACTTTGGAAGTCCGAGACCAGCAGTACCAGTAGTCATCACAAACTGGGGTCTTCCTTGGTTACAATAGTTGACCTTGACTTCTTCTATGCATTGTCATGCCTTGGCTCTCTATGACATATTGCAGAACCGCCTTTCTGGCCATTGGATCTCACTGTTGGTCTTATCTGTCCAGTCTGCTGGAGCTGAGTTCACATGCTAGGACAGACATGTCCCTATCTCACCTGAGGCCTGCTGACTATCTCACCTGTTTTAGCCTGCCTTTTGAAGCGGTGTACTGGGGTGTGGCTGCTGTCATATGCAAGCAGCCACTTGGAGCCACAGGTGAGAGTTGAGTGTCCAGAGAGATACAAAGGTGAGTGAACTGCCCCCAAACAGATATGACAAGCTCCTTAACTGGAAGTGTTACCCCTCCCTGGACACCTTAACATCCCATTGGCCTTGGCTAAGTTATGAATCACCCAAGCAATCTTCTGCTCAGCAGACAAAACCTGACCAGCCCCGCTCATTTTTTAAAACTGGCATGTAAAGTCCACAAGGAACGGTCTCCAACTCATTCTGTGATCTTCCACTCCACAGATAAGCCCTGACAGGCCTCGCTTGCTTTTTAAATTGGCATGTAAAGTCCACAAGGAACTGTCTCCAACTCCAACTGAAGTTCAGGAGGAGCTCAGCAGATCAGGCAACATCTATGGATGGGAATAAACAAATGACGTTTCGGGCCAACACCAGGTCCTGATGAAGGGTCTGAGCCTGAAATATTGACTGTTTATTCCCAACCATAGATACTGCCTGACCTGCTGAGCTCTTCCAGCACATTGGGCATATTGCTCTAGATTTCCAGCATGTACCGTACCTCTTGTGCCAACAAATGTTCTGTGGCTTGAGAATGGGTAAGCCACATGTACTTGCATATCATGAGGAAACACCTGTAAATAACAAAGCTTTCGTACTACATATTACTCCTATGCTGTCACTCACTCGAAGAGAATCCCTTACATTGTATTTTGATGCAAGCACTGATGTGTATAATGAAAAACTATAGCCTTTGCTTAGTTCCTTCACACTTCATTTGGAGAAACTAGATGGAGTGTCAGAGATTCATGTTTGTAATTAAAATTTGACTGGAAAACAGATTGTCAATAAAGGTCAGAATATATAAGCACTGGTCTGTTGCGTCACTCATTCAATCTGACTGCTAAGAAAAGATTTCTGTTGCTGGTTACTGTGAATCAATTATTTTTTAAAAACAACTACTTAAAATAAAGAAGCTGGCACAGCAAATGAACTGTGTTGAATTGCAATTAAAACCTGGGTTGACCCATTGGTTTGTATTGGGATAAAAGATGAGTTTGGATCAGATCCAGTTCTCAAATCATTTCCAGCACAACAGGAAGAACAAAAATATCTACTGATTAAGAGATTAAAGACAGCACTCTATGAGCCAAACATTGTGTTGTATATATTCTTCTCCTTAGGCAGTCTCCCTGGGTTGAGGATGACTTGTTTCCACTCTATTTCTGTGGGCAAATGATAAAGCCTATGTGGGCCAAATAGATCCAACCGCAGATGGTGCAGGTGAAGTTTGATGGGACCAGTGAGTGAGTAGATCGGGAGGTAGTACACCTTTTCTCTGTACTATACTGGACTTCGTTATGCTCTTGAAAAATAGACTTGAGGTTTTCAGTGCTGGTCTGCACACTCCTTCTCCACTTTGAGCAGCCATGGGCCAGAGATTCCCAGGAGTAAGTGGGGATGTTGTAATTTTTCAAAGTTTTGGAGAATAAGATTTCAGGGAATCCTTAAATCTTTATCCCCATCCACCTGGTAATCTCCAATGACAGAGATTGGATTTGGGTTAGAACAACAGAACTTATTTAAGACAACCAACCAAAGGCTGTGCAAATATACTAAATGCAATGATGAATTTCTTCATTGACGTCTGTTGTTTCTGAGGGGTGACTCTTGAGATTTGGTAATTAGCCCCCATTTTCCAGGATCTAATCATATATCACTATTATCAATTAATACTGCTGTACAGTGGGGGAGGTTGTCAGAGAACCGTTGTTTTTACTCAAAAAAAACCCAAAAATGCTGACAGGACTCAAGGACCTGAGAGGTTGGGCAGGCTAGGACTTCAATCCTCACAGCATTATGTGCTGAGGCTTGTCTAAAATCTGTACAAAATCCAGACATCAGCAGTTTGGAGAGGATGGAACTTCAATCAGGTCCACTGACCGAGGATAAAAGGCAGGAGCAGGTTGTGGCAGCGTAATAGAGCTTTGACCAGCAACCAATCAGTGTATGGGATTGATTAGTAAGAGCAAATTTAAGGACGGCAACGGCAAGCAAAGTGGCCACTTTGCTTGCCCTTGCCATCCTTAAAGTGTCAGAGTGGACATAGTCAAACTAATGATCGTGAGGATTTGCTCTTTGAGGCTTCACTCAGAGAAAGCATCTGCTTGTGTGATGTGGGAAGGCAAGGAGATCTCTAGTGTCCCTGATGACTACAACTGTGAGAAGTGCATCCGGCTGCAGTGTCTAACAAACTATGTTAACGAGTTGGAGCTGGAACTGGATGAACTCTGGATCATTTGGGAGGCTGAAGGGATGACAAATCGGACATATAGAGAGGTAGTTACACCAAGGTGCAGGACACAGGAAACTGGGTGACAATCAGGAAGGGGAAGAGGGTGAAGCAGCCAGTGTAGAGTACCCCTGTGGCCTTCCTCCTCACCAACAGGCATACCACTTTGGATACAGTGGGGGGGGATGATCTGACAGAGGAAAGTTGCAGTGGTTGAGTCTCTGGCACAGAGCCTGCCTCTGACTCAGAATGTAAGGGGGGGGGGCGGAGAAGAGGCACGCTGTGGTGATAGGGGATTCATTAGATAGAGGAACGAACAGGAGGTCCTGTGGGCGAGAATGAGATTCCTGGATAGTATGTTGCCTCCCAGTTGCCAAGGTCTGGAATATCTCAGATCTAGTCCTCAGCATTCTTAAGTAGGAGGGTGAACAGCCAGAAGCCATGGTCCATGTAGGTACCAATGACATGGGTAGGATGAGTGACGAGGTTCTGCACAGGGAGTTCAGGGAGTTAGGTGCTAAGTTAAAGGGCAGGACCTCCAGGGTTGTGATCTCAGGATTGCTACCCACATCATGTGCTAGTGAGGCTGGAACAAGGAAGATTGTACAGTTTAATATGTGGCTAAGGAGTTCGTGCAGGAGGAAGGACAAAAAGATTTTTGGATCACTGGGCTCTCTTCCAGGGAAGGTGGGACCTGTACAGAAGGGACAGCTTGCACCTGAACTGGAGAAGGACTAATATCCTAGCGGGAAGCTGCATGGTGGGGTTTAAACCAGAGTTGCAGTGGAATGGTAACCAGAGTGCCAGAACAGTAAGTGGAGAGGTAGAGGAGGCAGATGTTGGGAAGATTTCAGACAAAGCTAGGAATTAAAAGGTTGAGCATGGTACGACTATTGTCCTGAGCAGCCTATTTTTCAACAGAAGAATTATTGTAGGAAAGGTGGATAGTAGTGCTGAAGATCAGGTAGCTGGATAACAAACAGAAACTACGTGTAGTGAGGAGAGGCAGTTGGTAGGACAGAATTGCAGCTAACAGGATGTGCTGGACAAAATCGAAAAGGGTGAATACAGGACTCAAGGTGTTGTATCTGAATGGGTGCATATACGAAATGAGGTAGATGAACTTGTAGCACAGTTGTAGATTGGTAGGTATGATATTGTAAGCATCACTGAATTAGGGCTGAAAGAAGATTATAGCTGGAAGTTTAACACACTGTATCAAAAGGACAGGCAGGAAGGCAGAGGAGGCAGCATTGCTCTGTTGGTAAAAAGTGAAATCAGATCATTAGAAAGAGTTCAGAAGGTGTTGAATCTTTGTGGATAGAGCTAAGGAACTGCAAGGGTAAAAAGACCCTGATGGTTGTATACAGACATCCAAACAGTTGTAAGGATGTGGCCTAAAAATTACAACGAGAGTTAGAAAATGCATGCCAAAAAGATAATGTTACAATTGTCATGGGGGACTTCAACATGCAGGTAGACTGGGAGAATCAGGCTGGATTATAGGAGGGGGAATTTCTAGAGTGCCTACGATATGGTTTTTTAGAGCAGCATGTGGGTGAGCCCACTGGAGGATCAGCTATTCTGGATTGAGTGGTGTTCAATAAACCAGAATTGATTAGAGAGCTTAAAGTAAAAGAACATTGTTCACCCTGAAATCTGAGCAGGAGAAGCTGAAGTCAGATGTATCTATATTTCAGTGGTATAAATGGAATTACAGAGGCATGAGAGAAGAGTTGGCCAGAATTGATTGGAAAAGAACAATGGCAGGGATGATAGCAAAACAGCAATGGCTGGAATTTCTGGAAGCAACTCAGAAGGCACAAGATACATACATCACAAAGAGGAAGAAGTATTCTAAAGGAACATGACAGTATCGTGGCTCACAAGAGAAGTCAAAGCCAACATAAAAGCCAAAGAGAGGCCATATAATAGAGCAAAAATTAGTGGGGAGTTAGAAGATTGGGAAACTTTTAAAAACCAACAGAAAACAACTAAAAAGTCACGAAGAAAGTAAAGATGGAATATGAAAGTAAGCTAGCCAATAATATCAAAGAGGATAACAAAAGTTTCTTCAGATACATAAAGTGTAAAAGAGAGGCGAGAGTTGATATCAGACTGCTGGAAAGCAATGCTGGAGAGGTGATAATGGGGGTCAATGAAATGTTGGATAAACTGAATAAGTATTTTGCATCAGTCTTCACTGTGGAAGATCATAGCAGGATGGTGGAAGTTCTAGGTATTGGGGGCATGAAGTTACCACTACTAGAGAGAAAGTTCTTGGGAAACAAAGGTCTGAAGGTCTGGACTAGATGGTGTACACCCCAGAGTTCTGAAAGAGGAGGCTGAAGAAATTGTGAAGGCATAAGTAATGATCTTTCATGAATCACTAGATTCTGGAATGGTTCTGGAAGATCAGAAAATTGCAAACGTCACTCCACTCTTCGAGAAGGGAGAGAGGCAGAAGTAAGGAAACTATAGGCCAGTTAGTCTGACCTCAGTGGTTGGGAAGATGTTGGAGTTGTTTATTAAGGATAACGTCTCAGGGTACTTGGAGGCACATGATAAAACAGGCTGTAATCAGCATCAGGGAAAATCTTGCCTGATAAATCTGTTGGAATTCTTTCAAGAAATACCAAGCAGGATAGAGAAAGAAGAATTGGTTCATGTTGTGTACTTGGAATTTCAAAAGATTTTTGACAAGGTGCCACGGATGAGACTGCTTAACAAAGTACGAGCACATGCTATTACGGGAAAGATTCTATCATGGATGAAACAGTGACTGATTGGCAGGAGGCAAAGAGTGGGAATAAAGGAAGCCTTTTCTGGCTGGCTTCTGGTGACCAGTGGTGTTCCACAGGGGTTTGTGTTGGGATTGTTTCTTTAAATGTTATAGGTCAGTCATTTGGATGATGGAATTGACGGCTTTGTTGAAAAATTTGCAGATGATATGAAGATAGGTGGAGAGGCAGGTAGTTTTGAGGAAGTAGAGAGGCTACTGAAGGACTTAGACAGATTTGGAGAATGGGCAAAGAAATGGCAGATGGAATATAATGTTGGGAAGTGTATGGTCATGCACTTTGGTAGAAGAAATAAAAGGGTTGACTATTTTTTAAATGGAGAGAAAGTACCAAAACTGAGGTGAAAAGGGACTTGGGAGTCCTTGTGTAGGATTCCTTAAAGTTTAATTTGCAGGTTGAGTCTGTGGTGAGGAAGGCAAATGCAATGTTAGCATTCACTTCAAGAGAACTGGAATCTAAAAGCAAGAATGTAATGTTGAAACTTTATAAAGCACTGGTGAGACCCCACTTGGAGTACTGTGAGCATGTTTGGGCCCTTAGAAAAGATGTGCTGAAACTAGATAGAGTTCAAAGGAGATTCACGAAAATGATTCTAGGATTGAATGGCTTGTCATATGAAGAGTGTTTAATGGCTTTGGGCCTGTATTCACTGTAATTCAGAAGAATGAGGGGTGACCTCATTGAAACTTATTGAATAGAGAAAGGCCTTGATAGAGTGGATGTGGAGAGGATGTTTCCTGTGGTCAGACAGTCTAAGACCAGAGGACACAGCCTCACAATAGAGGGTTGACCTTTTAGAACGGAGGTGAGGAAGAATTTCTCTAGTCAGAGGGTACTGAATCTGTGGACAACAGGAATTCTGCAGATGCTGGAAATTCAAGCAACACACATAAAAGTTGCTGGCGAAGTCCTGACGAAGGGTCTCGGCCTGAAACGTCGACTGCACCTCTTCCTAGTGAATCTGTGGAATTCTTTGCCACAGACATCTGTGGAGGCTAAGTCTTTATGTATATTTAAGACAGAGATTGATATATTCTTGACTGGTCAGGGCATGAAGGGATATGAGGAGAAAGCAGAAGATTGGCGCTGAGAGAAAGATTGGATCAGCTATGATGAATTGGCGGAGCAGACTTGATAGACCAAATAGCCTAATTCTGCTCCTATATATCATGGTCTTAAAATCAAGAGGGGCATAGACAAGTTGCAGGGTGAATGCACGCTGTTTTTTTCCCAGAGAAAAGGAATAAAAAATTAGAGGGCATAAATTTAAGATGAGAGAGGTAAGATTTAAAAGGCATCTGAGGAGTAATGCCTTCACACAGAAGGTGGTTCGTATACAGAATCTGCCAGATGAAGTGGTTGAGGTTGGTCGCAGAAACAGAATCAGAATCAGAATTAACGCTGCCAGTGAAGATGGCGCCTATGTACAACGCTCTTTTGGTCAACATCTTCTGGAAAGATCATGAAACCACCTTTTTCACTTCTTTTATGTCTTTTACATTTGTTTCTCACTTTGAATGTGATTCTGGAACTGCTGGAGCTGGTGTTTTGCTGTTTGGAAATCACTTGGGTGTTACAGCGCTCTGCAGTCTCCAAGAGGCAGAGGCAGCATGAGGAGGATGGTGCACGATCCGATGTTTGATCCCATTTCGCTGATTTTAGCTTCCATTGTCTGCCGAGCGACAAGGGAGAATGAAGCATTGAAATGAGTGCAGAGGGGGAGCGCCAGCTGCCTGCCTTTTGATTGGTTACTCTGTACCGGAGAGGGGAGAGCCTGTCACTGTGCCCAGAGAGTATGTCCAGGTTTTTTCTGTATTTTGGATGTGGATTTGAAATATGGATCATTTTTTTCAGTCTTATAGTTTTTATATACTGTGTTTTTTTTGACTGATCTCTTTATTTTTGGGCGGGGAGGGGAATTTGGGGGTCAATGTGCCTGATACGTTTTGTTCCTTCTTTTGTGCAGGAGGAGGAATTTGGGGATTGAGGTGCCTGTTCCATTTTTGTTTGTTTTTTTGCAGGGAGGTGGGATTTGGGGGCTGATGATAGTGCTGTCTTTCTTTCTTGGTTTCATGGGCTATCTGGAGAATTGAAGAATTTCAGAGTTGTATACTTTGATAATAAATGAACCTTTGTAGATTTTTAAAATTTATAAACAAAAGATTATATAGCAGCAAAGAAAAATAGGACAGTGTTTGCTGTAAACTAGAACTGGAAACTCAAACCTACAACTGGAATAAGTATGGGCACTTGGATATTCTTTCCATCAATTTTCTTCTTATGTTCCACTAGTAGTTAACAGGACGGTTTGTTTGTGAGTGCCAATTGATCCACAAAGTTTGGAGACACAAACATATTCTATCTGGAAGTTGGTGACCAATGGTGTTCCACAGGGATCTGTTCCGGGACCCCTGCTCTTTGTGATTTTTATAAATGACTTGGAAGAGAAAGTGGAAGGATGGGTTAGTAAGTTTGCAGATGACACAAAAGATGGAGCTGCTGTGGATAGTGTAGAAGGTTGTTGCATGTTTAGACAGGATATTGACAGGATACAGAGTTGGGCAGAGAAGTGACAAATGTAAAGTGTGAAGTGAAACACTTTGGAATATCAAATTTAAAAAGAAAAATACAAAGTTAACAATGGGATTCTTTGTAGTGTGGAAAAACAGGGATTTTGGGGCTGAGATCGAAAGATCCCTCAAAGTTGATAGTGTGGTTAAGAAGGTATATAGTCTGCTGGTCTTCATTAGTTAGGGGATTGGGATCAAATGCTGCGATGAAACGTTGCAGCTCTATAAAACACTGGTTAGATCACATTTGGAGCATTGCGTTCAGTTCTGGTCAACTCATTATAGGAAGGATGGAAGCTTTAGAGAGTATACAATGATTTACCAGGATACTGTCTGGATTAGAGAGTTTGTCTTATGAGGAAAGATTGAATGAGCTCGAGCTTTTATCTTTGGTGTAATAGAGGATGAGAGGTGATTTGATACAGGTGTATAAGATTACGAGAGCATTGATAGAGTGGACAGCCGACATTTTTTCCCCAGAATGGTAGTGGCTAATATCAGAGGACATTGGTTTAAGGAGAGTGGAGGGAAGTTTAGGGGAGATGTCAAAGGTAGGGTTTTCCTTTCTTTTTACTCACAGATTAGACTTCAATGATGCAGATTACAGAATGCACTGCCCAGCTTGATAGTAGAGATCAATGCAATAGGGACATTCAAAAAAAACTCTTAGATAGGCACATGTATACAAAAGAAATGGAGGGTTATGGACTGTGCAGGAGGAAAGGGTTAGATAATCATGGAGTTGGGTTTATGTTACAGTGCAACATCATCAGCTGAAGAGCCCATACTGTGCTGTTCTCTTCTATGTCTATGTTCTCTCCACTACCATCAGGCAGAAGATGCAAATGCCTAAACTTCCAGGCTCAAGGACAGCTTCTATCTTGCTTTTACAAGACTACTGAACCACCCCTTATATGATAAGATGGACTCTTGACTTCAGAATTTAACTCATTATTGCCTTGCACCTTATTGTTCAGCTCCACTGTACTGCTTTGATAATAAATGAACCTTTGAACCCTTAAGATCACCAGCATATATCATGAAATTTGTTAACTTCATGGCAGCAGTACAATGAACTACATGAGAAATGAATATAGAGAGAAAACTGAGTTACATTAAGTACATACAGTACAGTCTATTAAATAGTTAAGTTAAAGTAAGAAGTGCATAAAAAACAGAAATAAAAAAGTAGTGAGGTAGTGTTCTTGGGATCAATGTCTATTTCGAAATCAGATGGCAGAGGGGAAGAAGCTGTTCCTGAATCGCTGAGTGTGTGCCTTCAGGCTTTTGTACCTCCTACCTGATGGTAACAGTGTGAAGAGACCATGTCCTAGGTGGTGGAGAATATTAATGATGGATGCCACCTTCCTAAGGCTTTGCTCCTTAGAAACGTCTTGGATACTATGGAAGTTAGTACCCCTGATGGAGCTGACTAACTTTACAAGTTTCTGCAACTTATTTTGATCTTGTGAAGTAGCCCACCCATGTCAGACAGTGATCCAGCCAGTCAGACTGCTCTCCATGGTACATTTGTAGAAGTATTTGAGTGTTTTAGTTGACAAACCAAATCTCCTCAAACTCCTAATGAAGTACAGCTGCTTTCTTGTGTTCTTTTTAGCTGTATCGATATGTTGGGACCAGGTTAGGTCCTCGGAGATATTGGCACCCAGGAACTTGAAATTGCTTACTCTCACCACTTCTGATCCCTCCATGAGGATTGGTTTGTTGTCCCTTGTCTTACCCTCCTGAAGGCCACAATCAGTTCTTTGGTCTCGACATTTAACAACATTTAAAAGACATTATGCACTGGTACATGGATAAGAAAATTAAGAAGGATATGGATCAAACATGGGCAAATGGACCAGCTTAGATGGGCTTCTTGGCATGGACCAGTTGTTCTGAAGGGTCTGTTTCCATGCTATATTATTCTATGACTCTATGGTTCCCTGGTATACCTGATTTTTCCCAGATGTGTAAAATGTAATTACAGATTTGTCACTGAAGCACTGACTCACCAACTTTTAGAATTCCAGCATGGCTACTGTTTGATCCAGAGTCCATGTTTTCCATTGGTGTATGGTCTTTATTTGTTCCTGTCAGAAGTAGCAGCAAAGTTGGACAAAATAGATTGTTGCAGCAGGACGAAGTCCATGTTGTGCAAGATCAGAGATGCTGTTGCAAAGGTCTCTGCCCTGCTGAGTTCCTCAAGTGTTTTGTATGTAATCCAAAAGCACCTTGCTTTTGTGGTTAATTTATGCTTATATCTCCTGATCATTTTCACCAAGTGCATTCAGTGGAAGAAACCAAACATTTTAACCCAAGTGTCAATCCTGGTGGACCAAGGTAGACTAGAAGCTTTGGATATTTTATGGGTCCTGTGGGAAGGGAGTTATAAGGTTGTCTGAGAAGTGCTGTCCTTTGGAAGGTCCTGGGAAGCTTTGATATCAATGTTCTTAGCAGCAACAAATGTCTGCCAATGTTTGAGTCCAGGCTAATGAATTAGATGCGGATTAAGCATTTCTTAGTCCATCTGTAACCGGTGCTTTTCATGGCTAGGTGATGCAGGTATCCACTTGTATGTGAGCATTAATATCCATGCAGCACATTCTGCTCTCCATTTGTCTTTGTCCACAGTCTTCCTGGTGCACTCATGCCCCAGGATCATGGCCGTACCATACTGTATGTATGCTCAGTCTTGCCTTCTTGATACTATTAAACACATACTTGCAGCAAACGTGCAATTCTTTAAAATGTATTAGGCAGCAGATTCATACAACTGACGTTCTGGAAACATTCTCAGTAATTGACATGCTTTAGGGAAATTCATTCAACTGCTTGGAGAAACAGAACCAGTTTGTTCTTTTCAGAATCAGAATCAGGTTTATTATCATCGGCATGTGATGTGAAATTTGTTAACTTAGCAGCAGCAGTTCAATGCAATATGTAATATAGAAGAAAAATTAAAACAAAATAATAATAGTAATAAATAAATAAATAAATAAATAATGGTATACATATATTGAATAAATTAAAAATCATGTGTTCAATGCCCATTTAGGAATCGGATGGCAGAAGGGACAAAGCTGTTCCTGAATCACTGAGTGTGTGCCTTCAGGCTTCTGTACCTCCTACCTGATGGTAACAGCAAGAAAAGGGCATGCCGTGGGTGCTGGGGGCCCTTAATAATGGACGCTGCCTTTCTGAGACACCAATATTTGAAGATGTCCTGGGTACTTTGTAGGCTAGTATCCAAGATGGAACTGAATAAGTTTACAACCCTTTGCAGTTTCCTTCGGTCCTGTGCAGTAGCCCCCCCCCCCCATACCAGAGAGTGATGCAGCCTGTCAGAATGCTCTCCATAGTACATCAATAGAAGTCTCTTCAAACTCTTAATGAAATATAGTTGCTGTCTTGCCTTCTTTATAACTGCATGGATATGTTGGGACCAGGTTAGGTCCTCAGATATCCTGACATCCAGGAACTTGAAACTGTTCACTCTCTCCACTTCTGATCCCTCTACGAGGATTGGTATGTGTTCCTTCGTCTTACTCCTCCTGAAATCCACAATCAGCTCTTTCGTCCTACTGACATTGAGTGCCAGGTTGTTGCTGCGACACCACTCCATTAGTTGGAATATCTCACTCCTGTATGCCCCCTTGTAACCATTTGAGATTCTACCAACAATGATTCTATCATCAGCAAATTTATAGATGGTACTTGAACTATACCTATGCCTAGCCACACAGTCATGGGTATAGAGAGTAGAACAGTGGGCTAAGCACACACCCCTGAGGTGACCAGTGTTGATCGTCAGCGAGTTCACAATTCATTTTTATATCTCTAACTCCTCTAACACCAACAACCTTCAACAAGAAGGACAGAGGTAGCAGGTGCACAGGAACCCCAGCACTTTCAAGAATCATCCAAGTCACACACCATCCTGACTTTGAAATGCCACACTGGTGCTTCATTGTTGCTGGCAGTGTGAGCCAGTAAGACTGATATGGAATGTCCCTGAGAATACTGTTCAGTGCCATGATGAAGGTAAGACATTCATGAGACTGTACTGATAAAGAAATTCATCACTGGATCTACCTTCTAAAGAGTATGATAGGAAAACTGATTAAGCTGGCAGCACACCCTCAATTTCTCAAGGGCAATGTGGAATGGACAATAAATGCTGGTCTTAACAAAATAAAGAAAGAATAAGTTGAAAAAAATGCCAATCAATCAAACTGCAGATACTGGAAATATAAAATAAAAACAGTAAATGCTGAAAACAGATCAGCCATTATCTCAGGAAAGAAAAAGAAGAGTTAACCTTTTAGTCATGCCTTTGATTCAATTCAAGAAGATCCTTTTAAAAATATTTCATAGGAACATAGAAACATTGAAAACCTACAACACAATACAGGCCCTTCGGCCCACAACTCTGTGCCAAACATGTCCTTACTTTAGAAATTACCTAGGATAACCCATAGCCCTCTATTTTTCTAAGCTCCATGTACCTATCCAGGAGTCTCTTAAAAGACCCTATCGTATCCGCCTCTGACCATCCACATGATCAATGCCTCTCGTCATCTTATACACCTCTATCAGGTCACCTCTCATCTTCTGTCACTCCAAGGAGCAAAGGCCGAGTTCAGTCAATCTAATCTCATAAGGCATGCTCCCCAATCCATGCAACATCCTTGTAAATCTCCTCTACACCCTTTCTACGGTTTCCACATCCTTCCTGTAGTGAGGCAACCAGAACTGAGCACACTACTCCAAGTGGGATCCGACCATGGTCCTATATAGCTGCAATATTACCTCTTGGCTCCTAAACTCAATCCCACGGTTGATGAAAGCCAATGCACCATATGCCTTCTTAACCACAGAGTCAACCTGCGTAGCAGCTTTGAGTGTCCTCTGGACTTGGACCCCAAGATCCCTCTGATCCTCCACACTGCTAAGAGTCTTACCATTAATACTATATTCTACCATCATATTTGACCTACCAAAATGAACCACCTCACACTTATCTGGGATGAACTCCATCTGCCATGTCTCAGCCCAGTTTTGCATCCTATCGATGTCCCACTGTAACCTCTGACAACCCTCCACACTATCCATATCATCCCCAACCTTTGTGCCATCAGCAAATTTACTAACCCATCCCTCCACTTCCTCATCCAGGTCATTTATAAAAATCATAAAGAGAAGGGGTATAGAACAGATACCTGGTCACTGACCTCCATGCAGAATATGACCCGTCTACAACCACTCTTTGCCTTCTGTGGGCAGACCAATTCTAAATCTACAAAGCAATATCCCCTTGGATCCCATACCTCCTTACTTTCTCAATAAACCTTATCATTTCCCATGCAGAGTCTGTAGTTCTGTTGAAGTGAAAGGACATGGGATGAAAGTTGATGGTTCCTCTTTGTCTCACAATCAAAAATTGTGGAAAAAATGCTCAATTTGACAATTTACAAGGATGCACTGTTCAAGGAGTTTGTAACAGGTAAATAGCAGGAATGGAATGCTACATTCTTAACAATAATGTGAAAGATGGAATGCAGTAATCAGATATTTCACAGAAGCTTTAGTATGTATTGTGAACTAAAAATAACAGGCTGAACTGATTGTTTTTTTTGGCAGTCATATATCCGTGAAGAAGGTATTTTCTGTCATGAATGTCCTGCGAACACAGAAATGACTGAAACTGCCTCCTCACTATTAGAACAGCTTCAGTTTATTCTGCCTTGAATTTGAAATTGGTTTATTGTTGTAACGTGTACAGAAATACAGTGAAAAGCTTGTCTTGCATACTGCTTATGCAAATCAGTTCACCCACAAGGGTGACCCTGAGCTCCCAGCAGCCTGTCACTTTATTTATCTATCTCACTCCCACACTGACCTCTCTTGCTTAAACTTTTTATATTATTCCAACATTGCCCAATGTTATTACCTCAAGGAACAGGATCTCATCTAACTTGGTACACTGCCCTTCCGACTCAACAGTGAGTTCAATAATTTCAAATACCGTAACCAACATTTTCAGATTGTGGAAGAACTAGTATGTTCTGTTAAAAGGACATCAGTCTATAATGTTAACACACATTTTTCTTTCTCTACAGAGGCCTTGCTGACCTGTGAAGCATTTTCAGCATTCTCATTTTATTTCAGATCTCCAACAACTGTAGTGGTTTGTAAGCCCAAAGCTTTACTATCTTGCGGGCTTAAATGCTGCCCCCAGCACATCCTCAGATTGTGTTGGTCATTGATGCAAGTGATGCATTTCCGTGCATGTTTCAATGTAAAGGTGACAAATAAAGCTAATCTTTCTGTTATTTCTTTCATACTTCTGTCTTCATTCATCCCCTTCTACCTACATCTGTTCCAGCCAGATGAATGTGTGATCAACAAACCTTTGGTGCTCTCTTTCGGCCACCACACTCTTAAGTCATTCAATTTCATTTGGTTCTGATAGAACCTCATCAAACTGAAACTTTGTTTCTTCCTCCGCAGATATACTCTATCTGCTTAGTATTTCTAGCATTTTTTGTTTTTAATTACAGGAATGGGACTGGCTGCATCAGATGGGCTGACTAGCCCCTTGCGATTCTTTTAAGAATGGATGATTAAGTGGAGGATGGTTGCATATCATCAATCATGTGCTTAAAATGGTTCACGCTGACTCACTGAAACAATACCTCACAGCGATCTCCACTCGGGTGCCTAAACGCGCGCCGTGCCGGAAAGCTCAAGGGTAAAGTCCCGGGCGTGAGCGCCGGCGGCTGGGGGCTGGCGGTGGTGGACGGGTGGGATGCGAGTCAGCCGGGGACTGGGGGGGCGCTGCTGAGTGACGGTCACGTGGGGGCACCACGGCACGGGAGGAAGAGCCTCGGTCTGGGCCAGGTCCACCACCTAGAGAAGGAGCTGACGGCGAGGGCAGGGCGGGGCGGGGCGCGCTGCTGCTGTGCGTCGATGGAGGATTCGCCCTCTCGTTAGCCTCGGCCCGTGATCGAAAACCACTCTTCTTTTCTGGGCTGGGGGGAAGAAAACGGCCAGCCAACGCGACCTCGCACCATGTCCCGCGCCGTGATGTCGAGCCAGCAGAAGATCGCAGAGAAGCTGACAATCCTGAACGACAGGGGGATTGGTATGCTGACCCGAATTTATAACATCAAAAAGGTGGGTGCTGCTGCCAGGGACGAGGAGAAGGTGCTCCTGGCCAGGCACAGGATGACCAACCGGCCTGTACTTCCCATCTGACCATTCTTGCTTTATTTTCCCGTCCAAATTTACCCCTTATCTATATAATACATGATGGTTCCCAATGCCCGGCCTGCAGTGATTCCAATCTGACGCCTTGTGCACAAAACCAGTGGAGGATTATTTGAGTTTAAATTCCGGCTTCTTTTTGTATGTGTGTGTGTGTCAATGCATCACAGAGTAATGCCTGTTTATTTTCTTTTTCGCAGTGTAATAAGGTAGAAGAGTTGGCCTTCGTCTTGGGAGACGTTTGTGCCTGTTGAATTAGGTGTAAATTTTGACCCACCGATATTTTACGCTGTTAATTTTTCAGTAAGACCACTTTCAGTTGAAGTCAATAATGTCCAGTGAGATCAGGAACACTGCATAAATATTGTGATCGTCAGAAATTGACGGTATTTTTATTTTCCACAGAAAGGTGTTTACTAAATATGCATTTGAAAATCGCGAATAGTTCATTAAGTTCCGAAGATGTGTTTTATGATCATGCAGTTGTAGTTTGAAAATGGTGTAATAATTTGCGATTCATCGTTTGGTTTTGCTGTGTTATTTAACGATATATTAGGAACAGGTGATTTTTAATAATCAGTGCCCTCTTAAGTTTAAATTGGTCATGTAAAATTGAACTAGATCAGTAAGCCCTTAGAAATCAAAGGAAGCCCATTGAGGTGGTTTTTTTGGCCGGATGTGTGGCTTCTGATTGCGTTTCATAGAGGAAGTAGTAGAAAATCGCACACGCTCGTAGACAACTGCTTCGTGGGAATATGTGTCCATATTTTTAAGTAAGCGATTTGCCTAACACGGATCGACAGAATCCTCCAGCTGGATGAAGTTTATTTGCCAATGCCTCAACAGAGAAAAAACAGGATGCTAATATATGGCCACATCTATACGGTACTTTTGACGTAATACACTTAGGGAAAACATTATACATAAAGGTGTCATTCACTGATTGTTTTAATCTGCAAGGGATTGTTATTAGATTATTTTAAATGGATTTGGTGCAGTGTTAATTTTTAAATTTAGCTAAATTGAATATGCGCATTGACATTGTTATGACTTGTAACTTTTTAGAAGTGCCTTATTTTCGAATTTCTGTTTATACAACTGCATGCAAGATAGTACCAAATAAAGCGCAAAAAATTATGTTAAAGTAATGGGAGTTTAAGCAGAAAATTGTATATTTTAAATTATAAATGCATTTATCAAAAGACTTGGTCTCAGTTCTTCACCTTGCATGGATTTGTTTGTTTTCATTGCATTGAAATCCTAATATAGACGCAAAGTGGTGTTGTAGTTTAGGTTTTTCTTAATGTCTGTTGCGCACTTCTAGGGTCGAATTACATAACTAAAATAAACAAAGCCCCAGAGTTTCTTCAAATTTTTAATCACTTTGAAAACTTCACAAAATGTCCAGGTTTTACTTGTCCTTCTCATAGTTTATTTGCTATTTTGTACAGGGTCAATAACTTCAATTATAATTTTAAAAAAATAGACTGTGCTGGATCACGATAAGCACGAAAATTGTCAGAATATTGCTAGAATGCTTTACATTTTGTGGAACAGCATGCCTACATAAATTTGACCTTGAATGCACATACTTTGTATTAGTGCAAATTTCTTAGACTATGATACTGATTTGTTACTTTGAGTTATGGATCAGGACACTGCTCAGTCACTTTAAGCTGCAATGTTTTAAGGAATAATTGTGTTTACAGTTTTATTTTTTATATATAGTGTGTACAATGGTGTTAGAAAGTTTGTGAACCCGTTAGAATTTTCTGCTTCTGCATAAATATGACTTAGAATGTGATCAGATGTTCATGTCCTAAAACTAAATAAAGAGAACCCAATCAAATGAATGACACAAAAATATATACTTGTTCATTTATTGAGAAAAATAATCCAATTTTACATGTGTTTGCTGGAAAAAGTATGTGGACCTTCGCTTTCAGTAACTGGTGTGACCCTTCCCCCCCCCCACCCCCCACCCCCCACCCTTTGTATAGCAATAACTTCAACCAAACATTTCTGGTAACTGTTGATCACTCTTGCACGTTGGCTTGGAGGAATTTTAGACCATTCCCCCATACAGAACTGATTCAGTTCATCAGTATTTCTGGGGTACCTTGCATGAACAGCCCTCTTCAAGTCATGCCACAGCATCTCAATTGGGTTAAGATCTTGTCTCTGACTTGGCCATTTCAAAACATATTTTCTTTTTAAACCATTCTGTTGTTAATTTACTTTTGTATTTCAGATCATTGTCTTGTTGTTCTATTAATCTTCAGGTGACAGACCACTATCCTGACATTCTCCTGTAAAATGTCCTGATACAATTTTGAATCCATTGTTCCCTCAATGATTGCAAGATGTCCAGGCCCTGAGGCAGCAAAGCAGCCCCAAGCTATGATGCTACCAAGCTTCACAGTTGGGATGAGATTTTGGTGTTGGTGTGCAGTGCCCCTCTTCGTCCAAACAGTGTGCATTTCTGCCAAAAAGTTCAACTTTTATCTTATCTGTACACAGAATATTATCCCAGAAGCATTGTAGAACATCCGGCTGAACATCTTTGCAAACTTGAGATGTGCAGCAATTTTTTATTTTTTTGGAGGGCAGTGGTTTCATCTGTGGTGCCTTTCAAGAACACCGTTCTTATTCGTTGCATCTCTTATAATGGGCACGTGAGCAGAGACTTTAGCAAGTTCTAGAGATTTCTGTAAGTCTTTTGCTGTTACCCTTGGGTTCTTTTTCACCTCCTTCAGCACTGCACATTTGTACTCTTGGTGTGATTTTTTTTTTTGCAGGACACCTACTCTGAGGGAGAGGTAGCAACACCACTGAATTTCCTCCATTTGGAGACAATTTCTCTTACTGTGGATTGATGAAGACACTCAGGTCATTGGAAATGCTTTTTTAGCCTTTACCAGTTTCGTGCATCTCTACAATTCTTATTCCAAGGTCCTCTGAAAGTTGTTTTGATCGAGGCATGGTGCACATAAAGAGATCTTTCTTGAGAAGAGCAGGCTCTGTCAATAACCTGACTTTGTGTGTCTTTTTTAAAGGGCAGGGCACCTCTACAACCCACACCTCCAATCTCAACTCATCAATTGGAACACCTGGCTTCAAATAGCTTTTGTAGTAGGCATTACCCCAGAGGTTCACACACTTTTTTTGAACCTAGACTGTGATTGTTTAAATGGTGTACTCCATAATACGTATCCCCATCTCTGGCAGTGTTCAGGGCTTTGTTCATCATGTCAGTAGCTTCCTCTCGGTTTTCATGACTATCAGTCATACAGATCCTGGGTGGAGACTCGGGAATACCATCGGATTCGGATGTAAAAGAATTCTTCACTGCTGTTTCCGTAACAATTTTGTTTTACCACTTGGGGTTGTTAGCCCAGAGCTGAACCCCTGAACCTGGAGGACTGGTGGACCACTCTTAGTCTGCCTTCTAACCTTTGACCTGTTTGGCATGGGTAGTCATAATCATACTTATTGATCCTGGGGGAAATTGGTTTTCTTTACAGTTGCACCATAAATAATAAGTAGTAATAGAACCATAAATAGTTATATAGTAATATGTAAATTATGCCAGTAAATTATGAAATAAGTCCAGGACCAGCCTATTGGCTCAGGGTGTCTGACCCTCCAAGGGAGGAGTTGTAAAGTTTGATGGCCACAGGCAGGAATGACTTCCTATGGTGCTCTGTGCTGCATCTCGGTGGAATGAGTCTGACCGAGAGCAAAACCATAATGCCCTGACTTCAGCCAACATAGCTCTCCGGGTCATTGGGGCATGCAAACCTCCAAACCATGACATGGTTGTGGTCCTCCTAATTGGATGGCACACATTCCACATCATCCCTTTTCTTCAAAAGAGACCAAAAATAGTGTGGTAGTGTTCATGGGTTGGTTCATTGTCCATTCAGAAATCTAATGTTGGATGGAAAGAAGCTGTTCCTAAAACATTGAGTGTGTGTCTTCAGGCTCTTGTACCTTCTTCCTCATGGCAATAATTGTAAGAAGGTATATCCTGGGTGAAGGGAGCATGAAATTCTAAGTAAATTTATTATCAAAGTACATATGTCTCCATATACAATCCTGAGATTCATTTTCTTGTGGGCATACTCATTTTATCTGCAATGCCCTGGTTCACATCTTTACTGTGATACTGTAGGTATTTCATTTAACAGCTCTGTAAGAGCAGTTTGTTCTGCTTTCAGCCTGTTTAGGTTATTGTTGAAGATAAGGGATGATGTGGAATGTGTGCAATCCAATCAGTGGGAGGTTTTTGTTGGTGAGGGACAATAAGGTTGGTCTTGGGCTTTTGTCCGAGAAGAGATGAGGAGAGAAGACGCTGGGGAGACAGGTGGTAGCATACGATCTGGTGGGAAACCTGTTTGTTCGAGATGAATTAAGGGGTAGTAGAGGTATAATTTGTCCATCTGTGCTCATCACCCCATCCTTGACTAAGCTGTTCCACCGTGAGCACGATCTGTTATGAGTCAACATGATGCTTTCAGATCAGGTCATGCATAGCACATACCTCTTCCGCACCGCTCAGGTGTGTTTCAGGGGTGCAGGGGCTAGTGACCCTTGTGCCTGTTTTGTGTTCTTTCGCTGAGCAGCAGTGAATCATCTGATTGGTCTACCAGAGTTCTCTTCGGGAACAAGTTGACTTGATCAGCATTTCTGATCTGGCTATTGTTCATGATTGCACTTAATTTAAAAAAAAAAGCAACGATCAGGAAGTGGTGTGGGCTTTCACGCTGACTGAGGACCCAGTCTGTGAGTGACAGAAGTTCAAGGTGAGCTCCAACTTGTGCTCATTTGACTGTTTAATTAGAATGGGCCTTTTTCTTATTCTTTACTAACCCTTCAGTTAAGATCCGTAAATATAATTCCTTTAATTGTATGCCGTGTACTGCCTGTTATTTCGTGGCATTAGTTTGTAACAGACAAGTGACACAGCATCCACACAAACCAAGATTTGGGGTGGGATCCCAATGTGAAAAAGACTAAGGAGCTGGTGGTAGATCTGAGGAGAGCTAAGGTACCGGTGACCCCTGTTTCCATCGAGGGGGTCAGTGTGGACATGGTGGAGGATTACAAATACCTGGGGATATGAATTGACAATAAACTGGACTGGTCTAAGAACACTGAGGCTGTCTACAAGAAGGGTCAGAGCCGTCTCTTTTTCCTGAGGAGACTGAGGTCCTTTAACATCTGCTGGACGATGCTGAGGATGTTCTACGAGTCTGTGGTGGCCAGTGCTATCATGTTTGCTGTTGTGTGCTGGGGCAGCAGGCTGAGGGTAGCAGACACCAACAGAATCAACAAACTCATTCCTAAGGCCAGTGATGTTGTGGGGATGGAACTGGACTCTCACGGTGGTGTCTGAAAAGAGGATGCTGTCTAAGTTGCATGCCATCTTGGTCAATGTCTTCCATCCACTACATAATGTACTGGGTGGGCACAGGAGTACATTCAGCCAGAGACTCATTCCTCCAAGATGCAGCACAGAGCGTCATAGGAAGTCATTCCTGCCTGTGGCCATCAAACTTTACAACTCCTCCCTTGGAGGGTCAGACATCCTGAGCCGATAGGCTGGTCCTGGATTTATTTCATAATTTACTGGCATAATTTACATATTACTATTTAACTATTTATGGTTCTATTACTATTTATTATTTATGGTGCAACTGTAACAAAAACCAATTTCCCCCGGGATCAATAAAGTATGACTATGATCCGGTGTGCCTCAATCTCTAATGTTTGGCGGAGCTGGAAGTTGCCCTCCCTAGACTTGCACAGCCAAGGAAACTGGGGTGTTTCATATCCATAACAGAATAAATGAAAGACCGCACCAGCATGGGTATTCAAACTCTGTGCAAAAAAAACGAGTGTAAATACAAAAAGAAAGAAATATTAATAATAACTATCAAGAGCATGAGATAAAGAGTCCTTGAAAGTAAGTCCACGGGTTGTGTGAAAATTTGAATGATGAGGCAGGTGAAGTTATCCCTTTGGTTCAAGAGCCCGATGATTGAGGAGTAATAACTGTCCCTGAAACTGCTGGTGTGAGTCCTGAGGCTCTCTGATGGCAGCATGACCTGGTGGGGATCCCTGATGATAGATGCTGCTTTCCTGAGTCAACGCTCTGTGTTCAGTGGTGGAGAGGGCTTTACCCGTGATGGACTGGGCTATATCAACTACTTTTTGCAGGTTTCTCTGGTCAAGGTTTCCATACCAGTTAATATACTCTCCATCACACATCTATAGAAGTTTGACAAAGTTTTAGATGTCATGCCGAATTTTTGCTCAATCTTAAGGAAGTCGAGTCACTGCTGTGCTTTCTTTGTAATTGCACTTGTGTGCTGGACCAGGACAGGTCTTTTGAATTGATCGCACTGAGGAATTTAAAGTTGCTAACCCTCTCCACCTCTGATCCCCTGATGAGGACTGTCTTATGGACATGCGGTTCCTCTTCCTGAACCCACTAATCAGCTCCTTGGTCTTGCTGACATTGAGTAAGAGATTTTTGTTGGGGCACCACTCAGCCAGATTTTCAATCTCCTTCCTATGTGTGCTGATTCATCACCACCTTTGATTCTGTCTACAACAGTGGTGTTGTCAGCAAACTTGAATATGGCTTTGGAGCTGTGCTTAGCCTCAAGTCATAGGTGTAAGGGGAGTAGAGTCAGGGACAATGCTCACGGACTTGTGGTGCAGCTGTGCTGATGGTGATTGTAGAGGAGATGTTGCTAACCTAGGCTAACTGGGGTCTGCAAGTGAGAAAATCTAAGGTCCAATTGCACAAGGAGGCATTGAGCTTATTGATTCGTTTTGAGAGGATGATAGTATTGAATGCTGAGTTGTAGTTGATAAAGAGCATTCTGATGTATGCCTCTTTGGTGTCCAGATGTTCCAGGATTGAGTGAAGTTCCAATGAGATGGCATCTCCTGTGGGCCTGTTTTTCTTATAAGTAAATTGGAGTGGATGCAAGTCACTTCTCAGGCAGAAGTTGATATGTTTCAGCACCAACCTCTCAAAACATGTCATCACTGTGGATGTAAGTGCTACACTGGACAATAGTCATAGTGGCAGGTCACTAGGCTTTTCTTGGGCACCAATACAATTGAAGCCTGCTTGAAGTAGGTGGGTACCTTGGACTGCTGAAGTGAGGGATTAAAGATCTCAGTGAACACTCCGGCCAGTTGATCAGCATAGGTCTTTAGTACTTGGCTTGGGACCCCATCTGGGCTGGATGCTTTTTGTGGGTTCACCCTACTGAAGGCTGCTTGCACGTCGGCTTGGAGACTG
This sequence comes from Mobula birostris, assembly GCF_030028105.1. Taxonomy (NCBI): domain Eukaryota; kingdom Metazoa; phylum Chordata; class Chondrichthyes; order Myliobatiformes; family Myliobatidae; genus Mobula; species Mobula birostris. The sequence continues at coordinate 161,328,147 of NC_092375.1, forward strand.
AAATCACAGGATCATTGGGGGCTGTGGGAGTTAGTGATAGTTCTTCCATAACGATGGATGCTACCATTTTGAGGCGACAATGTTTGAAAATGCCCTCAATGATGGGAAAGCTGAGATTGCAACCTTCTGCAGCTTTTTCTGATCTTGTGCAGTGGTCAGACTGAAGTTGAGTGCAAGGTTAATTCGGTATAGGGCAGAAAGCCAAGCTTTGAATGTATTTGGTGAAAAGTCAGGAAAGTGTCCATTGAAACTGTGGAACCAGGAGGTGATACAGAAAGGAATAAGCATTAGGAAAAAGCTGAGGAAGAGATGGATATCTGTAGCCTGAATTACATATTAATATAGCAATGTTTCCAGGGTTGTTTTTCAATATATAAACAATGTCTGTTTATGTTTATTTCAAACATAAAAGCATTCTGCTTCATATATTGGCTGATCACAATTCTCATCCTTATTTTCCAAACCGTTCAGCTCAAAATTGAGCATGTTTTAAAACGGCAATACATACTTGGAGAAATGATTCAATATATTTTCATGTTAAAATGGAAGATACTACTTATGCTTCTACTAATTATAACAAACTGTACTGCAAGTCTTTCACACTTTAAGTCTTTAGTAATTGTGCAGACACAAAGATATCTGTCCTGTCTGTGGTCATCTGTAATGCAATCCCATGCCCTCGGGCTCATAATGCTGCTGTCTGCCTTTTATCTTCAAATTGTTGTTTTAGTATATCCTGTCTCTTTCACAAACAGTGCTTGGTTGTCATTTTTCACATGTGCCATAAGATCATCCTCAGTGGTGTGCATTCTACTTTTGTGTCTTCCTGACCGCATGCTTTTTTTGCAAGCATCTCGTGCACTGTGCTGAACCGTTTTGTTTGATTTGCATTTATTGTATGTTTCATATGGTATATTTATGTGGATTTTTCCAAGAGCTTCAGTGGGCTGCGTTCTTTTGTGAGTATCGTTTTCTACAAACGTAGTTTTGGATTACTTATTCATATTTTGTTTTTCTGGCAATCAAGCAATTTGATAAATGCTGATTTTGTTTTTCCTCCTCCTCTTTAAATATTAAAGTGGCTCATGATTTGTGTTCCTGCTAACCTTTACAATTGCTGGTATAATCATGCTAAACTTGAGGGCCAATTTTATGGGCACTAAACCAAAAATTAGCTCACCCAAATCAGTGTTGATCTCTTAAAGGGCAGCAACATTGTGGGTGTTGCAGATATTGTTAGATCCTTTGAAGCTTTTTTGATCTAGAGTCACTTTAACGAATGACATGATGTGTTGGAGATCTAATTCCAAAAATTTCCAGTGCTTTGTTGCAAGAGGAAGTGGAGAAGCAGGATCCTTTATCCAGGTAGTTGAATTAGCATGTGCTCTCAAGATGATGGATGGAGGAAAAGGCTCAAAAACCTTAATAAGTAATGGTATTTGTAATGACTTTGCACATGGTCAAAGTCCACATATACATATTCAAATGCACTATCTCAGTGCGTCATGAACATCGGACATTTTTCAATGTACCACCCTTGGAGCTTGTTCCCCAGTGGTCTATAATTGACTGTTAGCACCCAGTGTTTATCATTCCATTTTACACAGTGAACTCCATCATAGTCAACATAAGATCTTGATACCTTGTATTGCTGTACCTTGTATAAGCTGCCCAGGATCTAGGATATCATGTTTAAACTGCTGTCACGCTGCAGTATACCTCGGCCAATCGGCAGTATGTTATCCCAACTGAGCATGAGGATTTCTGCAGTGAAGTAAGTTGTCTCTAGAGCACAAACTTGCTTTCCAGTGAAAGATTCATGATTTGGCCATTTGCTCTCCATTGGTATTTTGTCTGTCGCTTTTCAATTTGCTACCATAGACTGCTCTTGCCTGTGGAAAGTAGAATGGCCTGTTGCTGGTCTCCTCAGTTCCAGGACTGTTGAAGATTGTCCACTGAAGCCACTGTACATTTTCTACTATGTATTGTATTAGCTTTCCATTTAATACATAATCCTCTGGCCCATAATGCTGTTGTCTGACTTTTATTTTCTAATAGGCAACGGGGTGACCCGTTGGGGCACCCTTTGAGAGAAGGGTAGTGCAATCTGATGTGACCAGATGAACATTAAAGTTTCCTGAATGCTTTTGGTATCGCTTTGCTTTGGAAACTGAGGTAGAAAACCTCAGTTTATTAAAGAAGAACAACACGTAGCAAAGCAAATATAGCTCCTCTTTGTTTAACGAAGGACACTTTTGATGGCATCATTTCTGGTTTATTTGCCACCCTTGTGCCTCTCGTTGTCATTCTGGAGATGTGCAGTCCTTTCATCCCCTGTCTCTTCATCTCTTCTGCTGCTGTTTGTTGTTTGTCTCTATGCCTCTCCTCCTTTGTCTGTTCTTCTCTCATCTTTTTTTGTCCTGACTCTTTGATCCTGGAGTTGTGCGGCCCTGACCTCATCCGATTCTTGTTCTCTTCCTCTTCTTGCCGCTTACCGATGATGTTTGGCGTCATCTCTTGACCATAATGTCCCCCTTCCCTTTCCATGTGGCATAATCAGGCTGATCTTTTTTTTTACCTTATTGCCGGATAGAAAATACGAAACAGTACCACCAAAGGATGCTGATTATTCTTGATGTGGTTGGCGCTCTCCTAAATGGACATGATATAGTCACTGCTGTCCTTTGACTGCAGCAAGGGGTTTTATGGGTGTCTCGAAGTACGTCGTTAAATAAGATTTAATTATCTCTTATTGATGGGTGGCAGTTAGATCTGTCCCAGTCCTGCACATGATGGTGATTAGCAGAATGTGACCCCTCGAAATAAAGCTGCCCTGCCCTTTTGCTTTGGTAGGTGTCGCTGCTGAGGCTGGCCGTGCACATGCGTCGGGCTGTCGTGTCCCGATTTCCATGATGGCCAATCGGCTTGCGGGTGAAAGCCATCCTGTTGATTTTTGGTGAATGGGCAATTTTATACGAATATATAACCCTGAACTTTGCCTGCATTCTGTAAGTTAGCACATTTTAATTCGATTTAGCCGAAAAAAGTGCCGCTGTAATGTACTGTTTGCGCTAATTGGAGGGCACAAAGAGACAGACGGAGCATGAGAGTTTTAATAGTATATAGATAGATTGTGCACTTGAGACATTGGGTTTTCATTACATGAGCTGATACTTCTCTATGGTCTGTTTTGATTCATGAAACTGCATTGAAATGTTAGTTTTGTCTTAGCTTTTATTTTTTATTGTATAAGTGATATGGGCAACAACAAAAAGAAGGATGAATGTCGAATTGAGGTTGGAGCAATTGCTGGTATCTCAGCTGGGTCAGAAAACCATTGTCTGGGTTAATCCCTCTTGATCAATTATTTACCAAAATGGTCACCAAATGTTGAAGTCAGCGCAAGTCCTTTGCATGGTTTTGAGCATTACAATATTCTTTCAAAACAGTCCCGCAGGGGAAATATTTAAGCTAATCCTATCTTTAATTGAATTTAGTATAGCAGCATAACTATGATAGATATGTTGTGCATTTGTGGATTGCTCATTAGTCATGAGTTGTAAGAAAGTAGCCCTTATCATTGATAGCTGTTCTTTGATATTTTGAAATGCTTTATGCAAATAAGAGGATTGCTTCAAAATAAATGCATATTAACTCTGGCCTGGATTGCAGACATGTCCCTTGTCTTTGATAATGAACTGGTGGATTTTCAGGGAATGGAATTAGCTTCTTGTAATCTAGTGCTGCTGAGTTAAAGACAGAGCCTGGACATTGGCTTTCTGCACTGCGGGCAATGCTGCAATCATTGAGAAGCTGTGTGTTTGCTCAGCCTGGTGCTTTCTGGGAAGTGCGAATGGAATATCATCAACACTGTTTGATTAGAGAGCAATATGAAGTGGACAAAAAACTGTTGTGAATACCTCTGGCATGGTGATCAGAAATTGACAGATATAGTTACTACTGTCATTCCTGACTACTTGAGTTTGCAGTTTTACCTGAAGCTGGTGTAAGCTAACAGTGAGAATTTCTAAATGCACTGTCTTTCACATTGTTCTTTGAGTTTGAGTAGCAGAGTTATTTCTGAATGAGTGTGATCTATGTTGAGAGGCATTCTCTAGCAATTGTCCTCCTATACTTTCTCCTGATTTTGCTACCTCCAGGCCTTTCCCTGCTCTGTGTCTTCTGCTTATTGCGGTACACCGTTACAGTGGAAATGTTAATTAGTACATCTTGAAACACTGGTATATATAAATCCCTTGAAACAAAGGCAGATTCGTTCAGAATTGTTTCATCCGCCAAGAGGCATCAGTCAACAATGAGCAAAGTCACCACTCAGGCGCTGGGTATTGGTAGCAGTGAAGAGAAGGTGAAATATGTATAATTTGCTAAGTGCCTCAATGTATGGCTGTATCACCTCCAGCACGATTGCATGTAAATCGGGAAGTGGTGATGGTGTAGGCAGGGCTGGGGAATAGACTTAGTTTATTATTGTCTCATGTACTGAGATACAGTGCAAAGCTTGTCTTGCATACTGTTCATACAGATCAGATCATTACAGTGCATTGAGGTAGGACAAAGTAAAACAATAACAATGCAGAATAAAGTATAGAAGCTACAGAGGAAGAATAATGCAGGTAAACAAGTTGTAAGATCATAAGAGTAGCGAGCTGAGGATACAACTTTGTGGAACACCAGTATTTGGAATAATTAGCAGTCACGTTGCTGCCTGTTTTTACTAATTTGTGGTCTTTTTTGTCAGGAAATCAAAAATTCATTTGCAAAGGGGAGATGCTGACTCGCAGGACCCAAAGTTTGGTAATAAGTTTGCTTGGAATTGTAGCATTGAAAGCAGAGCTATAACAGAATGATTATACTAGGAGTAATGAATGGATCTGCAGGAAGCAATTTGCAACAAACCATACGCCAGTACCATCTCGCAGAGTATCACATGGAATGAAGGAGAAAGGACCTTTCAAATAGCCATATGATCTTGGATCTTCTACGCCATGTGGTTTCATTGAATGATTTCCGCAGGAAAATGGATATGTAACCAAATATAGCTATTATCAGGATATTGACATTAGTGTCCTTTAACTTGCTCCTGACATTGCTGTGCATTGCTAACCCAGACTTCAAGAGGGATGTCTGTGAATTCCATCCTTCGAACCTATAATACCTGATTCATTGTGGGATGTGTGGCATAAATGAACACGTGGATTTTGGTTGCTATTTTCCATTTGGTTCAATACCCACAATATATGGGAAGGTGTGATTTGGCACTATATAATTGAATAATGCAATCTTGCATGCAACGCACAACCTAAGCAGTTTTTTGTTTGAAAGGTGGCCCCTAATCATGAATGCTAATTCTAATTGGAGCTTTCCCAAAAGATCGTTTTTTCTTGTGTAACAGGAAGAGAGAATTTCAGGGAGTGCTTCCTTTTCTAATTATTATTCACCCTGCTAAATTGTTTAAGGAGTGTCCTTTGATTGGTTGTGAGATATGCCAAATGGAAAGCTAACTTGTTCCAGGTTCTGTGCAGTTTTCCTTTTTGGACACGGGTTATTTTTGAGTAGGACATTATAAAGAAGTGACTCAGAATAAAGTATAATTAAAAATGTCAATAATACTGGAGAATTCTCATTTTACAAAGACGTTCATGAGTTTCAGCAAAAATGATTCCATCATTGAGATGAAATCTGTACTATTATGATACTTGAGATATTTTGAAGAAAGAGACTGGCACAATTTAATTTTTCTTTATAGTATTAAGCAACAAAGGACATCACTGGAATTCAGCTGTCTTAATGCTAAATGGTTCACTCATGTTTATGTAGAAGTTAAAGAACATGCCTTATTAAGCAATAAACTCCAAATTGGTGTCTGTTCTTGAATGTTAACTATAGCAGTAGCATCAAGTGTTAATGGTGCATTATTAGAATTAGAACAGCTGTTGTAAGTGAACACAATAGTGGACTCTTAAAACCAGTACTTTTATCTTATTAAAATTTGAAATGCAGGTCCCTGCTTGTTTTTTTTCTCGCAATTAAATGTTGAGTTAGATGTTTAATATTTGCTATTTTGAACCCCATAGAAATATAATGGTTACAGATGCTAGATGCTAGATGCAAAGATCAAAGTAGTAAAGCCTTAATTTACAGCTGAAGTTAATATATCAACTGCCAGGGTTTATTTGATTTTTCTAGTTGTTATGTAGAATTGTTTCAGAATATTTGAATCAAAAATATTTTTTTTGCTCCAACCACCCCACCCCCACCCCCCAAGAAGCTTTGGGCTTGTAATTGGGTATAGTTCAAGCCTTTCGTGGGTAATGATTTTATTACAAAGATTAAATGAGATGGATGTTAAAATTCTCCTTGAATGCATGTATTGAACCACATATATTGACTACCTTGAATCAATGTGACAGTTTAAAGTGACTTTATGACTTAGTAACTGCGTGTAAGTATTTTGAATAATTGAATTTAAGTGGTAAATCCTGAAGATTATATACAGTATTCATCTAATAAGTTACTTTTTGTGTGTGTAGGGGGGGAAGCAAATATGCTATGTATTGAATTTTTAAAAGCAATAATCCTTTAACACCAACACACATCAAAGTTGCTGGTGAACGCAGCAGGCCAAGCAGCATCTGTAGGAAGAGGTGCAGTCCACGTTTCAGGCCGAGACCCTTCGTCAGGACCCTGACGAAGGGTCTCGGCCTGAAACGTGGACTGCACCTCTTCCTACAGATGCTGCTTGGCCTGCTGCGTTCACCAGCAACTTTGTGTGTTGCTTGAATTTCCAGCATCTGCAGAATTCCTGTTGTAATCCTTTAACACTATATTTTACTAATTATGGATAGATTTTCAGACTTTGAAACTAGGTTTCAGTCAGAAGTGGTCTCGAAGTATCTGATTTAGACTTGAATGAAGCAACTTTCTGAACATTGTTTTAATTTGTTTGTCATTAGGTGTACTGTTCACGCGTGTTATGAATAATGTGTGAATTTTAAGTACAATTTGAGCATTTGGCTTACTTTTGCTGGTTTGTTTTAAATAGCCTGAACTTTCACCATTTCTATAAATTTCAAATCTGAGAATTTTTAATAAAATAACTGAAATATCTGGTTTATTTTCACATCACTCTTTGATCTGTTAGGTAATTCTAACTCATTTTAAATGTCATAGAATGGACATAACTCGGATATGAATGAATCTTGGGTTATGATTAGTGCCATGTATAATTAGCAGAATAGCAGAAGCCTCTGGTGCTGATAATAGGTTACAATGACATGCTATGGTCAACCCTCCATGGATATAACAATTTCTATGTAAGTTTTGTCTTCTGTGCTTCAACTTGTCAAAACAAGCAATGGCTTGCATTTGATTTATTACCGCCTTTACTGGCTTTGGAGTTTTCTCACTATTCACAGCAGCTGGTACTGAGTGGTTATCATTGAAGCATAATCTGGAGGGTTCTCAGTATAACCACCTATTCTTGCAGCATGGATTGCAGACCCAGCTCATGTTCCTGATTCCAGTGTTACCGTCCCCAGCCATATCTCCATTTGCACACCTAGCCTGCACACTGATCAGTGATATTTTACTACATGCCAGCCCAAGATGTCCAAATAAATTTATTTATAGCAAGCAGAATTCACTGAACAGCACAGGGCCTGGGCTCAGGAAGAACAAGTGGTGCTTGTTGAATTCCCTGAAAACATGGTTAACCTCATGAGTGTGTAAATTTTCATACAGTGAGTCAGCAGATGAATGTAGGTATGTTGGCTGTTCACTGTATAACCCCAGCATTCAGAAAGCTGTGCCATTTGGATTATATTAACAATGCCTTGCCTATATACTTGTCATTACACAAATTACAAAAGTTAGTAGAATAGCCATTACTGAGTTGACATTTGTTATTTGTTTTTTTTATCGTGGACAACTTTTGCAAACACTTACATACTCATTTAACATGCTGTCCTGTAAAAGTGAGGTCAGACATTTGCGATTTATATTAACCAAGTTTAAGCTGACACATTTAGTGTTTAGGTTAATTTGCTAGTTTTATATATTTTCCCTGCACAGTAATTTTAGTTGTCAGTCTGTCCTCATTACCATAGACAATTTGTAAATTGTTCAAGCATTATTGGGGCTCATTTTCATTTGGTTCTGGGCAACATGGCAGTGAATTTGCTAGGTGGTGATAACAAATCCACTGGAAACTAATGATTCAGTCATCTTCTTTGCAACTCAATCAGATTAGAAGTACTTTATCATATCTACTTGCATATCATTCAGCTTTGTAAAACGCCAATTTGTTTTGTTGTTTAGGTTTAAGATTTAAATTAGGGAAAGGATTATCAATTAAAGTAGGCAGCCACAATTTTGGTTTCTATTCTCCAAATTTGTTATCAAATTTAAAACTTCAGTTTATTCTTTTCACCTTTTAGTTAAGCTGATGATAAAGATACTGCTGCCCTTGGTACAGTCTGGAAGCCCTTAATATAAATCACCACCCCTCTTTCACCCTTACCCCCGCCTCCAACCATAGTTGCAGTTCACCATTTGCTGCATTGTAGTGCAGTGTCTGATATAACTATGAAAGAAAAAATGCCAGTTTCTGATTCTTTGTGGATGCAGGGTACTGAAAACGGACACAGATGAAAGCAATTTTACACTCTTGTTGCAATTTTTTTTTGTACACAATCCTTTAGCAGTGCTGTTTTTGTGTCCCTCTTAAATCAAGTATAAAAGAAAAATTAGATCGACATTTTGTTGCTATAGTAAATACAACACCAGTAACCCGATTTAAAAGCTTGAAACCAAATGCCATTCTAAGTTGTTTTGACTTAACTTTAAGTGAAATGCACATGCTAAAATTGTAGTGGTAAAATTGCTTTGAAAACTCGGCTTTGGGCAGGGTCTGTGTTCATTGTTTTAGTGTAAATCTATACTAAATAATGTTTAACATCTAGATTGAAAATTATTTTAACATTTTCTTTAAATTATTTTGTCTAAATTGTCTTTAATTGCATGTACATTGTCTTTAACTCTAAACAATTTTTGCCTAATTTCTCAGCTGTCCTGCATGCCTTCTTTGAAGTGGTTTTGCATGTGATGTCTGGAAATGTGGGTTCAACCTTACCAGTAATATTATTAATGTATGGTGTTAGTATAAATTTGACCTTCTTCAGTTGAAATGGAAGCATGAGTACTTTGAGTTTTTCCCTGATTTCATGTCAGAAAATAATCTGATCTTTAGCTAATACTTTGTCTTGAATTATATGCATTTTTCCTTTCATGTAGGCATTTAAAGTATTATTCCTTACTTTGTGTAGAGGCATGTCACATGTTGGAAACTTGTATTTTTACATGTGTTCTCTTTTTCTGTTACAATGCTTCCACAGCAAGGACAAGTTTGGAAGGTTTGCAAAGCTTTTCACCTTCCCTCTGCTATCAGACCAATCTCATCACCCATGTCTTTTCTCTCCACAATTTATAGGCCAATGGATGAGCTTGAGAAATCAATGACTAGAACCATTCATATAATTATAGTCACAGCACAAGGCTCAGATAATAAACAATCTAAATTCTTGCTGATCTTGATTAATTAAATAAATTTTCCTTGACTAATTATACAGCAAATGCGGAATCTTAGTGTTCAGATGTTTTCTCCATTAAGTGGTTAGGTGTGATTTATTATTGATAAGCATAACAGCATCACCATTGCTATTTATAAAGTTGGAAATCTGCAGTCTGTTAGTTTTGAATAACTTGTTTTTATTCCTATATCATTAGATTTAAAACAAAATGCTCCTTTCTTTTGGGAGTGAACCATTTCACTCAGTGCTATACAGCTGCTTTCTATAATATTCTGTAGCACATTCCTTATTCTCTATCACCCATTGCATTCTTCAGTTGTGGTGATCACTTGCACTTGCCTCATTCTATCACCTCTTCACTAAGATGTATTGAAATTTCTTAATTTCACTGAATAGTTTGATTGTAATTATTCGTGTAAGATATTCTATGATCCTAATATCATTTGTTTGTTGCAGGCTTGTGGAGATCCAAAGGCAAAGCCATCATATTTAATTGACAAAAACTTGGAATCTGCTGTCAAATACATCGTCAAAAAGTTTCCGGTTGTTGATACTCGCAACAACAGTGTAAGTATGAACTTTCAAGAACTTGTGTACAATGCCTGATGTCTAATTTGCATTGTCATACAAACTAAAGAGAAGTGGATTTTGTTTTCTGACTAATCCACAGGCTTTTGTGATTTCAACATTAGTGAATCATAATATCCACCCTTTGTAATATGAAACTGGCAGCATCTTTTTGGATGTGCACATGGAGTAGTTAAATGTTTAAGTTGCTGCCGTATGTGCAGCACCATAGAGTGTACCTTCTGAAACGTTTTCCAAATTAGCCTTACAAGTTCAAGATTGCTTAATGTCATTTGCAATGGACAAGTGTAAAGGAGAGCAGAATGTTACTGTGAGCCTGATGCAGCACAAAAAGAAACACAATAAGATAAAACACCATTTTAAAAGATGCAGTAAACACATAAGATAGCTTGTATAAATTGATTGTCTGTTCATCAAGCGACGCTAGGCACAGGAGTATCTGTACATAAGGTGAATCTGACAGGAAATGATAAAATAGTGGTGGTAGGGTGGGTTAGGGTTGATCAGTATTACTGTTTGGAGAAAGCAATTGTTTTTGAGTCTGGTGGCCCTAGAGAGAATGCCTACGTAGCTTCCTCCCTGATGGAGCTGGTACAAACAGTCTATAAGCAGGGTGGGTGGGATCATTCATGATATTGTTTTTATTTCTGTTGGTGATTTGAGAAATATTTAAGATATATTCTTGCTGTAAAATCGCTGGAGCATTTTGTATTCCATTGCATGAATTGAACTTCTATGTATAGCACTGTAAAGATCTGAATTTATTTATCATGTGTAGATCGAAACATACAGTGAAGTACATCGAAAGATACAGTGAAGTACAGTAAACTAGATGCCTTGTCAATTTCTAGCCCCAAAATATAAATTTTGTGTATATGGATTATAAATCCTTCAAAATATGGATTGAAATTTTATTTTCTTCAAGGAGCATGCACAAGATTAAATTTTACTTAAAAGGCAGTAAAATGTTAAAACTGTGCTTTTTGTATGTTTGCTCTGTTAATTTTTCAGTGTTTACCTGTCAGCTGATTTGCTGTGGTTAGAAAAATATAATTTTGATAACAACTGAGATTCTCTATCTAATAGTGAAGAGGTTATATTTCCATATACTAGCTAACTGAGAAAATTAATTTTCTTGTATTTATTCATTGTGGAGTTACTCTTTGGTCTCAGTGACCCGAGGAAATACAAACATTTGAACAGAACTAAATACACCAGTGGCCAAACTGTTGCAATTTGACTGATTCTGATTTTTACCTGACAAAAGTTTAAAAATTTAAGTTTTGTTATGTCCAAGAAAACAAAGGCAAGTCCAAATTACTCATTTTATTCCTCCATCTGCTATCATCAACAATGGGATCAAAAATATTTCTAAGATGCTTTCCTGCAGTTGATGTTCAGGGGTGACCTTTTCATTGGTGCCCTGATGCAGTTCTGCTCAGGATGCTCATCCCCAGGTTTTCATTTGAAAATGGACAAAAGATCTTATTTCCAGAGTGGAGATGAAAGTGACAGCACTTGACAAGACAGTGTTTGATGGCTTCAAGGAGACATTGTAAAATTGAAGTTAATGCAAATAAAAAAAAATTGTTTCACTGGCTTAAAGTGGCACACTTCTGACATCAAGAGATTTGATAATGCTGTCTCTAACCTTGATGGAGACTGCTCATTTGCATTGTCAGTCTCTGCTTAAATCAGTAAGTGCTTTTTATAAAATGTAACTGAGGGAAAATTATCTTCATCTTGGTCATTCTGTACATGCTTGGAGCTGATTGTGACATTTGATTGTAGAACAGTAGCTGCCATGAGGATAGTCCTTTATTGGCTAACTCATCTTCATTGAGACTTATACAATAAAGTAATAGAGCTGTATTACAATGATACGGAGATAAAAATTACATTAATATACGTTGTTCGTCCATCGTTGGCGTCGATGAGGACCTCGACACCATTATGATGGTGTCGAGACTAGCGCATGATTTGGATTTAAGTGAGGGAGCGTTGCGCAGCGTCAGCCTCACTCTCTCTTCCCAATTCCCATCTGGATCCAGTGGCAAGACAGAGTCTAGACGGCTGGAGATGGGACTACATTAATATATAGTAACTTTACATTAACGTTGTAATCTCTTTCACTCAATTTGCTATTTATGTTTTAATACACCAGCAAGTTAAACCCATATTCACACAGAGGTGACTTAGGGAAGTAGTGTTCTGTACAGGAAAATGCAGTGGGTAGGTATCAAAAACAATGGAATCCTGCTCTGCCTTTCCAGAGAACTGGAATAAAAGAGGATGTTGTAAAATGACAGTATAAAACGCTGCTTTATCACATTACACTGAATGCAGTTGAATACTTCTCACGAACCCTTCCAAAGGATGTATTGGCCTTAGAGGTAAATTTACTGAATGATGGCTATGCACCCCTGGTTAAATTTAGAGTGAAGAAATTAGATTTATCTTTTCTGACATTTTGGTCAGGAAGTTATTTTATCGAAGTGGAGCAGGGGTATAGTTCAAAAATTAACCAGGCTTTTCAGCAAGGATGTTTGGAACCACTTACATAAAGGTGCATAGAAATTGAAACTCTTCAAATGACAGTTGATTTTAAATCTCAGCTTGAATATTAGGTGACCAAAGATAGTCATAGAAATGTACAGCACAGAAACAGGCCTTTCGGTCTATCTAGTCCATGCAGAAACCGTTTAAACAGCTTACTCCTATCGACCTGCACCGGGACCATAGCCCTCCATACCTCTACCATCCGTGAACATACCAAACTTTATTTAAAATTGAGCTCTCGTGCATCACATGCTGACAGCTTATTCCACACTCTCATGACTCTCTGAGTGAAGAAGTTTCCTCTCATGTTACCCTTAGACTTCTCACTTTTTTCTAGTTTTAGTCCCACCCAACCTATTGGAAAAAGTCTGCTTGCATTTATGCTATCTATACTGTTTCACCTTGCATCTATGATGTTAGATTAATTGGGATAAAGTTGTATCTACAAAAGTCCAGGGGGAAATGTGGTTTAATTCAATGGCAGTTCAAGTTCAGGGTGCTATAGAACATAGAATAGTGCAGCAAAGAGCAAGCCCTTCAGTACACAATATTGTGGCAAACCAATTAAATTAGGAATTAAATGGCCAACTAAATTAATCCCTTCTGCCTACACTAAATGAATGGTTATGGGAAGGTTAGATAGATTTGAAAGGAATGAATAGTGGGAAACAAGGAAGAATGAGCCCCAGTCTCCCAGAGGGTTAACTACAGCTTTAAGCTTGTAATCTTGTGAATGTAAAAGATGCAGCTCTTCCTTTGTATGGTTTTCTAAAGCCATTTGGACTAGTGTTAAGGTGACACAATACTAAACATTAGGAAATGACACCAATCAATGTATATCAAGAAGTGGACACAGACTACTCAAATCTTTTGACTGATGTTAAAGCATTTCTTGGAGAATTCACAAGTCTAAAGGAATAAGCTTCTGTGTGAAAATAACATTCAAAATTGTATTATGCGGCTCCATCATATTTTATAATCTGTAAATTGAATGGTAACTTTGCTGTATTGATGTCTGTAGCTTGTCATCTGTATATTATTAAAACTTTGGAAGTATTTAGTTTCATCAGAATATAAAATCTGAGAAAGTGGGTTAAGTATGTAATGTCCAGTTCCACAGTTCTTTTTCTCATTTCAGAAGTAATAATGGTAGGGTGCAATTTGTGGCAGTTTTGTTTTCCAATGACATTGTGTGCATTTATGTTACCACTATCCAATGCTGCTATTTGTATATCATGTAGTTAACCCAAGGATCTACTTCATATTTGTTCTAGAGGTACCCAGAGAGCAAGAATCCATTATCTGTACTTGCAAGGCTGGTTGAGGTGGGTCTGGTATGCAGTCTAAATTGAGATCTGTGGTTTGGATGAGATATGTGGACTATTTTGACAAGCTGAAACATGCAAGTTGTATGATAGATCCTTTGCCACTGGCCTTTGCATTTGTTATCAATAGTAAATCCTTACCTCTTTCACTGTTGAATACAGGGGACTATAAATTGAGGTTGGGAACAAGGTGTAATAATCTACAAGCTTGATAGAAGAACAAACAGCTTGTATTTGATTAAAAATTAGAATGTTTATTTCAGATGCTGTCTCTGTCTTTCCACATATGAAATAGGAGCAATATACTCTTATGTGAAGTAGAATCTATTCAAATACCATTTGAGCTTGTATAATACTCTTTAAGTCATTTCACAGGCACTTTACAGACGGCACATAAAAAGCAAGCAGTGGCAGGAAAAATAAGGGCCTGAGTGATTGGGCAGGTCAAACGTGGTTCAGGATTTCAAATCAGTGTCCCAACAAGTGTCTTGATTTGACAGAAGGTGATCCCATCAGTAGTCAATGGCCGATGTTCAGTAGACAAGAATTGGAGAGATTCCTACTGATTAGTGGGGGTGGGGAGTGATGTTTAGACACTTCAAGATGTAATCGCAGACTTTAATACATTGCCTAACTGGTAGGTAATTTAAATTAAGAGCAGGATATTGATTTGAATAAATTGGAATTTGTGGAAGATGAGGCTTCTGGAGATAGTCAAGAAATGGCAAATGTAGGTCATTTATGCAGCCTGAAATAAATGGGCAATTGTAGATCGAAGTAAATGGCCCTTGTGAGAGTTCCTGCAGGCACCGTGAGTTGTATGCCCAAGGAGGTATTGTAGCAAATGCACTGTGGCTAAGATGAGGATTTCAGCGACTGGATATTGAAACTAACATATATGATATGATGGGAGATTAAAAGGGGAGAGAGCAGAGCAAAAATGGGGAATTGGCCAGGTGCATACATAAACAATGCTGTTGGAAACTTCATTTATTAATTCTAGTGGAGCTAGTCAGAAGAAGGAATTGGTTAAATATAAAATAAGTCTGATTTTCCTTATTCTTCAGAATGGTACTGGAGACAATGAGGCATGGAGCTGTCCCAAAAAAAAGCACGAAGGATCTGTTTTGTGCTAGATATGTTACAATTTGTGACACTATTTAAGGAAATGAACATCTGCAAAATGATTTGGAAACAACCGTGATGAAAGATTGAATGATTTGAGGAGAAGGACATTGAAGTCAAAAGTGAGCTAACACTTCAGCAAGTCAACTGCTGTAACTGTGCTTTGACTGATAACCAGATTAATTTTGTTAACTATTCTTTGGAGCAGGCGAGACATTGTTTTCTTAACTGTCATTTCTGATGCAGACAAGTCAGTGTCTGATTCATACTTTTTTTAAGAATGCATATAATCATATAAGAATGTATATAAGCAAAAATGGGTCCATCTATCAATTTCAAAAAGACAGAATGTATGGTGATATTCAAAAAGAAGGAGAATCCTATCTGCAGGCTGAGAATAAATGGGGAAGACATAAAACAAATACAGATCTTTTGCTGCTTTGGAAGCTGGGTGACATCAGATGGCAGGTGCAACATGGATATCAAAAGAAGAATAGGGATGGCAAAGACACCTCTATGAGAATGAAGAGTATACTGACCAACACTAAACTAGGCATGACAACTCCCCTCTGAGTACTGAAATATTACGTTTATCCAGTTATGTTTTATGGCTCAGAATGTTGGACAATATCTAGTAACATGAGGAACGAATTGAAGCAGCAGAAATGTGGTTTTTGAGGAGGATGCAAAGAATATCATGGACAAAACGAATATCTAATGAGGATGTCGTGAACCGAGCAAGCACAAAAAGAGAAATGTATAAGATCATGAAATGGCAACGTGACTTCATTGGACATGTGATTAGGAAAGAGGAGTTAGAATGCATGGTAATTATGGGAAAGATTGAAGGGGAAAAAAGCAAGAGGAAGGCAAAGACAAATGATGATGGAGACAGCAGCCAGAGAACTGGAAATGAATACCAATGAATTGATCCACTTGACCCAAAACAGGAGTGTGTAGGCCATGGCAGTCAAATCTCAAACTGGGCATGGCACCTGATGATGATGATGATGATATAATTATAAGTTGAAATGCGTGAAGGTCCTGAGGTGCTTGTACCACCTTCGTGAGGGCAGCAATGAGAAGAGAGCATGTCCTGTGTGATGGGGGACATTGATGATGGATGCTACTTTCCTATGACAGTGTTTTACGTAGATGTGCTCAATGGTTGGCATGGAGACTGGGCCATATCTGTTACTTTTTGAAGAATTTTCTGTTTAAAGGGCATTGGTGTTTCATTTCCATACCAGTCTGTGATGCAGCCAGTCAATATACTCTTCACTGCACTTCTATAAGAGTTTGTCAAAGTTTTAGTTGTCATGCCAAACTTCTGCAACCTTCTAAGGAAGTAGAGATGCTGCCATGCTTTCTTTGTAATTACACTTATGTGCTGGGCCCGGGACAGGTCTTACAAAATAATAACACCAAGAAATTTAAAGTTGCTAACTCTCTTCACCTCTGGTCCTCTGAGGATGGCTCATGGATCTCTGTCTGGTATCTTTGTGAAGTCTATAATCAGCTCTTTGGTCTTGCTGACAATGAGTAAGAGATTGTTGTTATGGCGGCACTCACTCCTAAATGCTGATTCATCACTATCTTTGATGCGGCTTTCAATGGTGGTGGTGTCAGCAAATTTGAATTTGACATTGGAGCTGTGCTTAGCCACACAGTCAGAGGTGTAAAGTGAGTAGAGCAGGGGATTAAACACATAGCCTAGTGCTGCACCTGTGCTGATGGAAATCGTGGAGAAGATGATGTTGCCAATCCAAGCTGACTGGGGACTGCAAGTGAGGAAATCAAGGATCTCTATTGTACAAAGAGATATTGAAACCAAGGCCGAGGAGCTCATTGATTAGTTTTGAGGGGGTGGTGATATTGAGTGCTGAGCTGTAGTCAATAAAGAGCATCCTGATGTATGCATCTTTGCTGTTCAAATGTTCTAGGGTTGAGTGAAGAGATAATGAGATGGCATCTGCTGTGGACCTGTTTCTCCGCTATGCAAATTGGAGCAGATCTAAGTCGCTTCTTAGGCAGGCGTTGATTGGTTTCATCACTGACCTGTCAAAACACTTCATCACTGTGGATGTAAATGCTATACTGGGCGATAGTTATTGAGGCAAGTCACCATGCTGCTGTTGGGCACCAGTATGATTGAAGCCTCCTTGAAGCAGCTGGGTATCACACACTGCTGAAGCAAGAGATTAAAGATCTCATTGAACACTCCAGCTAGTTGATCAGAACAAGTCTTTAGTACTTGTACTTGGCCAGGTATGCCATCTGGGCCGGATGCTTTTCATGGATTCACCCTCCTGATGACGGCTCGCATGTCAGCTTCATAGACTGAAATCATATGATCATTGGGAGATGTGGGAGTTCGTGATAGTTCCTCCATGTTTTGATGGCATCGAGCTCATCTGGAAGTGAAGCCCTGCTGTCAGCTGTGTTGTTTGATTTTAACTTTGTAAAAGATGTTAGTATTCACGTCCTGCCACAGCTGTCGAGCAGCCTTCGTTGATTGAAGTTTGGTCCAGATTTTCCATTTCATCCATGAGATGGCTTTCCGGCTACCGTACCTGGATGTCTTGTAACTTTTTTGGTCACCAGACTTGAGGTTGTGGATCTTGTGGTTCATCCAGAGCTTATGATTGGGGAAGTCTCTGAATGATACTGTGGGGACACACTCATCTACAGCTGTTTTAATAAAGTCCGCTGCAGTCATGGTGTATTTATTCAGATCTATAGAATACTTGAACGTGGCCCAGCACACCGACTCGAATCAATCCCATAGCCTCTCCTTTGCCTCTCCCAACAACCTCTTTATGCCCTAATCACTGGAGCTTTGCTCTTTAGGTGCTGTCTGTATGCAGGTAGGAGAAGGACAGCCAAGTGATCCAAGTCATTGAAATGCAGTCTGGGCATGGAATGGTTGGCATTCCTTATCTTAGTGTAACAGTGGTCTAGTGTGGTGGAATCTGGTGCTACAGCTTATATCGTGATGGTAATTGGGTAGGGTTTCCTTCAAACAAGCCTGGTTTAAGTCGCGACTATGATTTGAAATGTGTCAAGATGGACTGTTTCTTGTTTGGAGACGCCATCATGCAGTATCACAACTTGGTTGTAGTTGGCCTTTGGTGGTAAGTAAACTGCAGTCAGGATCACGGATGAGAACTCCTGAGGTAAACAGAACAGACAACATTTGATCATTAGATGTTCAAGGTAGGGGGAAACACGTGTTCAACAAAGCCGCCACATCGGAGAACCACCGAGTATTTATCATGAAACACACCTGCACCTTTTGACTTTTTCGAATTATGAAAAATAACAGGTAAAGCGATAATGTGTCAATCACTTTCATTAATTATCCCTCATTTCTGGGCAAAATACCTTGGCTTTGAAGCTCTAACTTCTGTTAACTTGGTGATATTGATTGCCAGAATATTGATTGTGTTGAAAAGTAAGGAAAATATGATTTGAAGAGCAACTTAAGGTAACCTTTAGCCTCAATATGATGAGTGAAAATGGAAAATAATGTTGCAGATTTTTTTGCCATTTTTAAACCTATGCATGCCCCTGTACTGGTGATGTAAGTCAGTAAATCCACCAGTAGAAAATAAAGTTGATAGCATTCTGTTTATTTTGGCAGAATCTAATTTGGCAAGTTGTATTTCATCGAATTACTTCCTTGATACGCCTCAACTCACCTTCAGTAATCTTTGTCACTAATAGCCTATGCTTCAATAAATTTATGATTCAGGCTAATGGCATCAAAACTTTGGTGTTGATCAAAAGACAGTAATAAGAATTGGAAATGGTCATTGCCCACATGCAAGGTTAATTTTAACTACCAGTTGTCAACCCAAAACCCCATTGACCATATTCTGCTGCAATTTGTCATTGAGTGCATGTTGCTACTAAGTTGTATTGAACAACATTAACTCTTTAGTAAGCAACCAACAACCCAATTCTTGAATTAATTACAGAAATATAATCGCTATGCAGTAGAAAGGATATTCTTATTGCAATGATTATCCTTTTGATTGAGACATTTTCCTTTGCCCTGGTTATTAGTCCAGCACTTGAAGAGTTTTTATTTGATTCTCAATGCCCTTTGGTTGTTTTTGTGTGGTGCATGATTGTTATTTTGGTCCACTGCTCTACAAATGGAGTGTGGCCATAGTTCATGGTCTTTATCTAATACGTTCATACTTAATGGGGACTGCTTGGAACCAGTTCGGATTCATTTGAAGCTTTTGGTTGAAGACCTCTGTGCACACTTCAGCCCTTGCAGATGTAAATTTGTCTCCATAGTTGAAGATTGCTTTTTTCACAAGTTATATAGTTGACCACCATCATTATTGACCCCATCTGGTTAGACTGGAAACCTTTGAGCTAATGTACAATGCCATAAAGCCCTTTGCTATCATTAAAGTTAGATGTGCTGGGCTGCTAAGTTGAAATATGATGTAGGTCATACCTATGCTGGTGGTGGACACTTACTTCATAAGAATCCAGTTTGAAGTTGCTGAATCTATTTCCATTCTGTACCATCTAGGTTGGTAAAATGCGATGTTATGTGATTAATATCTATAGTGTACTAGTTCTCAAAAAGAGCACTGTGGTATTCATGTCAATGCATCTGCTGATTAGCAGCATTGGCAGGTGGGGACGATGTCATGTAGGTCACTCCTAGTTGGTTCTCTTCTACAAGCTGAATAAGTTATTGGAAACTAATCAGTTTCTTAATTGTAACTAATAGTGCACTAATTACCATGGCCTTGCTGCACTCATTGTTTGATTTTTTTTTACCCAAGTGGAGAAATAATTCTGCAACAGAAGGATTAATTGGTGGTCAATAGTAGGAGGTTTCTTTGCTTTTGTTTGACACAGTTAGATTTTATGGAACCCAGTTTCCAGATTGTGTTTTCAAGCCTGTTTCCACCTTGTGGATATGCCCTTTCAAATGGGTAGGGAATGATCAAGTATGATGGTAGTCATATAGATTGATAATGACAATAAGACACCATTGCTGTTCTCTGAGATTATTGGAACCCTGCTCCTATCTAATTGTTAATTATGAGGAAGCATATGTGTAACCGCCATTAGTGTACAATTCTGAGATGGAAGTGCATGGTTTATTGACATTGGCAGAGCAGGTGAAGAAAGTAGTTTAAGCAAATGAGATCATTGGCTTTATAAATGACCGGACTTGTACATACAACAAAGCTCCCATAAATATTAAATTTAATTGAGAGGTAGTCTTGAGGGAAGAAAAGCTGTTTGTATGTAACCTACCCATAGTAATTGGACACTGTCCTCTTAAAAACACTGACTGATATTTTTACTATGGAGGGTTGCATTGAAAATTGACAAGCAATCCTTTCTATTGATACTTGTGAAATGATACTCCATTAAACAAAGTAACATGCAATGATACTTAACATTAGCCATAGAACTTGAGATATCTTAATTCTGTACAATCGTAATTAGGCATGGGAAGACAAATGTTCACAATAATTGGCCCTCATCAACACCATTCATTACTGTACAGTGAAGGTATGGTTACCGTGTTGAGTGACTTCGTATAATTTGTGAGTTGTGGACAGAATCATTGTGGATGTATGTAAATAAAAAGATAGTCATTCATAACACAGGGATGGGCAATGCCAACACAAGGATGCACAATGGTACCAAAGACATGTCTTTAATATAATCACTGGTATGGGCATATCTGGACTATTTGGTACTCAGGTCTGTAGAGTGGAGATTGAATAAGCTTTCTAGTGCAAACAATAGTATTCGAAAGGGTACTATTTTAAGCTTCCGTTTCATCTTCCACTTGTACGTTTGTTTAATGATATCCTTATTAAAGGAAAATACTGTAGTTAGAATTGGGATTTAACATGTCCCTTGTTAAACATGCACCAGAAAATGTACAACTGGCAAATACCCAAAATTAATTAATGCTGATTTATTGTCTTTGGGATATGTGTTCAGTTTTAGGACTTCCCCTACTAGTATGTTGTTATTTCAGGTTCCACGCAACAACAGCAGAACCACAGTGCTATGAAGTTTTAAATATTTTTTACTGTCTAGCTCAATTTATTGTTGTAGATAACTGATACTTAATTTGTAAAATATGTCAAGAGCACTACCAACAGGTGTTGCACTTTAATGTTGGCATTTCTACACTAGCCTCGCCTTGGATGCTTTCTCAACTAGAATATCAGTTCCCACAATGATCTGTTTTTTTAAAATTTCTTCCCTATACCATTTTTCTTTCTTCGGGTTTGTTTGCTTTCTGGTCTGCCTAGAAGAAAAATCGAGAATTTTATATGATCAGGTTTAAGTACAAGGGACAAGGATGAAATATTATTCACGTTTCTCAATGCAGCAGAATTCTGCAGGAGTTTCTTCTACTTTGACCTAGCATTTGCACTGCAACTTCTATTAAAATGTATCTGCATGTTCTGAAGTTTGGATATGATACCGAATGTGGCTAATGTGTGTAGGTGTGGTTGATTGCCTGAAATGCAATTGTGGAATGCTATACAGCAGGTCAAAGTCTTTGTCACCAGGTACAGGATGATTGGAAGATTTTTTTTTTCCCGTATTGGCCAATTACTTTTGGTGCTGTTAATATTTGAATGATTTTTCCAGTAATTGGAGAACATGTAATTGAATGACAGTGGATTTAATTCTGCACCAGTGATCCAATTTTATAAATGGTAGTGCATTTTTAAACTATAGAATATTTTGTACAACAGTCATTACAGGAAATCAAATGACATGGTGACTGGTTAATTTAAAACACAAAATTGGTTAATTATTTACAATAGAAATGTAACCTCAATAATTGCATGAAATTGTGAAAACATGCCTTGTACTCCAATATCATGTAGGGTGGAAAATCAGGATGTCCTAGGTCTGTTACATGATTTCAGGATCACAGTAGTGACTGGCTCTCAGGTGCCGTACAAAGACCAACCAAACTACTTGGTTTCACTTAGTGTGATAAAACAAAAGGATAAAACTTGACTGATCAGCTGTTATTAACCTGATGGACTGCCAGAATCTGCTGCAAATCAGCCTATACAAAAATTGTTCTTTTTGTGATGGTCTGCACTGTTGCTAAATTGGGAGAGTAGTTCTACGGACTTTATCAAGTAACAGTTACAGATTTTGAATCACACAGGCTTCACCATTATAATCCATGAATATGCCTTATTAAACTCGTAGAAACAATAACAATGGTATGTAGTTGTTAACGATGGAGGGCAATCAATGATCCCCATCATCCACGCCATGCTTTCACTGCTGCCATCAGGCTCTTGAACCAGCGGGATAATTTCACTCATCTCAGTACTGAACTGATTCCACACCACATGGGCTCACTTTAAGGACTACAACTCATGTTCTCGGTAGTTGTTGTTTTATTTATTATTATTATTACTACTTTTTGTTTCTCTTTTTTGTATTTGTGGTTTTCCGTCTTTTGTGCATTTGCTGTTTGTTGGTCTTTGCGTTATCATTAATTCTATTTCTTTTGTATTCATTGTGAATGCCCACAAGAAAATGAAACTCAGGATAGTATATGGTGACATATGTACTTTGATAATAAATTTACTGTGATCTTTAAAACCACCTCTCCAGAAGTTCCAGATCTACCAATCTTTGGGTGTATTCAGAGTGGGCAAACGTTTTCTTCAACTTTCCTGTACTATTTCCACCAGGGAGCTTAAATCTACCTTCACAAGATTGATCATTCTGCTCAGGGCATTAGCTCTTTCATGTTCATTCTGTCTAGTGAATCAGCATTGGAGATCAGGTACCACCTGAAAGCACTCTGGTTGCATGGGGGTATTATGTATGATAGTTGGGAACTTATTTGGCAGTCATTCATAGTTAAGTTACTCCTGAGCAAAATAAAAACTTTTAGATAATAAGGGAGCGAAACAAAGTGAATTTGACCATGTCCTCACCCATTGTTCATGGTCCTGCATTTGTCCATAACAGTATTAGTATGAATGATCCCTGCAGCATGTTGTCTTCAACTTCCACTGTGTTGTGTATCATTGTTGCTGTGCAATGTCAAATGGATTTAAAGCAAATCATCCAGATAATCTAGGTAGCCATCAACCGTAATACACTTGGATCTTGCACATCGGCAGTCCCCTTGCACTGTAATTACTATCAAAGAATTGACTAACCCAGCTCAATGAATAGAGAGAAACCTCACAGGGACAATACTGTACCACTATTCTGTAACATTCAAAGATAGTGTCACCAAATCTCCTACTGTCAGCATCATGAACAAGGAATTTTAATGGACAATCATTGAAGCATTGTGGCTTCTGGAGTAGGTTAGAAGTTAATGACCTGCTTCCTGTTTGCTTAAAGCCTATCGTAGGTAGGCTACAAATCTGAAATATGACAGAAATCTTCCGCTTGGATAAATGCAGCTGGAGCTCTGAATGAAGTACAGAACAAAGCTACCCCTACGCTCTTCAAGTTCAGCTCTCCAATGAGACAAACATTTGTTTCCTAGATTCTCTTCCCACTTCATTGCTAAGTACACAATTTCTCTTTCTGGTTCCCTTTCCCTCACTTTAGTTGCTACCTGTTTTACAAAACTGCCATCACCACTGGACTCTCAAAAAAAAATGTTTCAAGTTTGTACCAATTTGTTTCTGCTTTTTTTTTGTCTTACATTATCTGTTACTCTTTGATGGGGAGAAAAGTTCTGTGAAGGTAATCTCTCCCTCTTTCTGGAGCTCTGTTAAATGCAGTGTCCTGATCTGCAAATCCTCTTTTCCATAGATGCTGCCTGGCCTGCTGAGATCCTCCAGCATTTTGTGTGTGTGTGTGTGTGGCTCGGATTTCCAGCATCTGCAGATTTTTCTCTTGTTTGTAATACAATGGCTGGTTTTTTTCCCTTTATTCCACAGTACATTTTGAGATGCTATTTTCTTGAAATCACAAAAGCTGTTATATTTCTATAAGAATCAGGTTTATTGTCACTGACATATATCGTGAAATTCGTTTTACAGCAGTGGTACAGTGGAATACATAAAATTACTACAAGTTACAATGAGGGCTATAAAATAAAGTGCAAAAAGAGCAAAATGGGTTCCCGGACTGTTCAGTAATCAGATGGCAGCGGGGAAGAAACTGTTCCTAAAATGTTGGGTGTGTCTTCAGGCTCCTGAAACACATTGCTAATAATAATGAGAAGATGTTCTCGATGGTGAGGGTCCTTAATGATGGGTACCACCTTCTTGAGGATCCTCCTCTTAAAGATGCCCTTGTTGGTAGAGAGGCTGGTGCCTCTTCCTTTTGAAAATATCCCTTGATGGGGAGGCCTTTGGTCATGATGGAGCTGTTACTTTAACAAAAAATGAATACAAGATTAAACATTAAAATTTTTTTCATTAGTATTTTAAGTATTCAATTCTGTTTTTTCAGCGTTGTCCAAGATCATAGGGTTTCTCTGGGCTATAAAGCCAAATCCTCCCATGTAGTCTCTGCAGTTTTGTTTTGCCTCATGAATGCTCCGTGGCCATCTTTTTGAATGAATAAGTACAGATAAAAATTTGCATGTTGGGCAAAACACTCATTTCACTATGACCATGTCAAAACTCTGATCTTGTGTCAACAATCTTGGATGAAATGCATAATTTAGGAGAGAAACATATTGTCCCTTTTAATTTAAAAAAGAGGGTTCAAACTTGACCTACCAATATTTTATTTTGTTCTGCTAAAGTTGTGCAGGAGTTTGCTTTAAGATTATTTTACATTGTCTTTCAACTTTTTTTTGCATGCTTAACTTGACATACATGGATAATGTGGTAAGTGCATTCACTTGCTGTGTATAACCCATAATAGCTAAATGCTACCGTAATTACATAGTCTTATTAATGTGCTTTTTTGATGTAGTAGACAGAATTTCAAAGCATTAACAAATTAAACCTTAATATTTGCACTAATTTTGTGTTTGCTAATTGGTAGTTTAGAAGCTGATATGGTGTTAAAATGGGTTCAGGCCAAAGTGTTAAACATAAGAACATAAGAAATAGGAGCAGCCTGCTCTGCCATTCAATAAGATCATGGCTGATCTGGCCATGGACTCATCTCCACCTACCTGCCTTTTCCCCATAAGCTATAATTCCCCTACTATGCAAAAATCTATCCAACTTTGTCTTAAATATATTTACTGAGGTGACCTCTACTGCTTCATTGGGCAGAGAATTCCATAGATTCACCACTCTGGAAAAAGCAGCTGCTCCTTATCTCCATCCTAAATCTGCTCCCCTGAATCTTGAGGCTATGTCCTTTAGTTCTAGTTTCACCTTTTTGCCTTTATCTTATCTGATCCTTTCATAATTTTATATGTTTCTATAAGATTTCCCCTCATTCTTCTGAATTCCAGTGAATAGAGTTCCAGGCAACTCAATCTCTCCTCATAGTCTAACCCCTTCATCTCTGGAATCAACCTGGTGAGCCTCCTCTGCACTGCCTCCAAAGCCAGTATGTCCTTCCTCAAGTAAGGAGACCAGAACTGCATGTAGTACTCCAGATGTAGCCTCACCAGTACACTGTACAGTTGCAGCATAACCTCCCTGCTCTTAAATTCAATCCTTCAAGTAACGAAGGCCAACATTCCATTTGCCGCCTTGATAGCATGCTGCACCTGCAAACCAACCTTTTGTGATTCATTGACAAACACTCCCAAGCCACTGCACAGCAGCATGCTGCAATTTTTTTTACCATTTAAATAATAATCTGCTTTCATTTTTCCTTCCAAAGTGGATTACCTTGCATTTACCAACATTTTACTCCATCTACCAAACCCTTGCCCACTCACTTAACCTGTCTATATCTCTCTGCACACTCTCCACATCTTCTGCACAATTTATTTTTCCACTTAATTTAGTACCATCAACAAAATTAAATACACTATACTCGGTCCCCTCTTCCAGATCGTTGATGTATATTGTGAACATCGGCCCCTGCGGCACACCGCTCACTACTGATTGCCAGCCAGAGTAACACCTATGTATCCCAACTTTCTGCTTTCGATTAATTAACCAATCCTCAATCCTCTATCTAATGTTAAAGGCATTAAACAAGGCTTATCTTTGACATGTGATTTCTTAAACTTGTTTTTTGTCATTAAAGTGTACATACAAAAATCATAAAATTGCAAATTATTTCTAAAAAATGTCATGAAACTACCAGTGTAAACTCCAAAATTAGTTTCAATGCTGCACCCAGCTTTGCTTCTGCCAAGAGGGATATCCAAATCTATAGCATCAAATAAGCAGAGGTCATTGATTTATTTCTGTGAACCTGTAATTCTGTTTTATTTTGTGCCAATCTGAAGCAAGTTTAGATTTGGAGGAATGCAACATGGAAAATATGTGACTGTGGAATTAATATTATGGCACTGCTACAGACAATAAACAGCAAATATTCTGAGATCCCTGATGGTCTTTTTTTTATATTTTAAAGGCTTCAGTGTTTTTGATGTAAGCAAATGAATACCTTTCAGCATTGTTTCACTAATATTACCAAATTAAGTAGCTTTTGGATGCTTGTCAATAGGACATGGTGGAATGGATTGCTCTAATTGCTCTCCAGTCAGCTGCTGGGAGTTTGATGTTTGTGGTATAACAGTACTGTACCAGATTGTATTATTGGGGTGTCTGAAAATCAGGATTGAATTTAACAATTTGGATTTTACCTTTCTACTAAAAGTATTCTTCCTCTCCATTTTAGCAACAGTTGTCACAACTGCATAAGGAAAAGCAGGAAATTCTAAAGAATCTGGCACTTTATTATTTCACATTTGTTGATGTCATGGAGTTCAAGGTAAGCACATTGCACAATAAAGATCTGTGAGCAAGATGATATGGTATCTCAAGGCTGTTATGCTGTTCAGCATCCTAATATAAAGTCAATTCCATTTTTACTGGATTAATTCTTAATCTTGACTATACTGAATGAGTGAGAAGTTCTGTTCTGGAGAAATTAATGCTGCTCTAGTAAATGTGCTGAACAATTTAAATTTCAGTTCCTAAAAACCTTCTAAATCTTAAGTTATTTAATGCCAATGGATTGTCTAACAAGATTGCAGGAAGTGCTATTTAATCTCCACATTTTGGGTGTTTAATGAATAGAGATGATTTTGATGTTCAAATTGTATGCTATATTCTTTACACAATTTTGTTAATGCCAAGGTCAAAGGTATGAAGATTTAAGAATTGGACTTGCAGAAGGCTAGGTCACAAACTAACAACATTCAGAATCGGATTCATTTATTTATCATGTGTGCATTGAAACATACAGTGAAATGTGTTATTTGTGTTAACAAACAACTTAACCTGTGGATGTACTTGGGAAAAACCCAGAAGTGTCACCATACAGTCTGGTGCCAACATAGATACCCACCAATATAGAACAAATTTAAAGTTCTAAGTATGTATGCAGTATACAACCCTGAGATTCATCTTCCCACAGACAGCCATGAAACAAGAAACACCATGAATCCCATTCAAAGAAACATCAAACACCCTCTGCATGCAGAAAACACAAATCTCACAAGCTGGGAAAAGATCAGTGATAAACAGAATATTAAAAAAAATCTATCCACATTCAATCATTGAAAGAGTGTAGGAAGGTTCAGTTTAGCTCAGTAAATTTAAGCAAAGTTCACTTTTTTTTCCTCTCTGGTATTTAATTTTCTAGTAGTTCTTGTCAGTCATTAAGTTGAAGAACTGACTTGATAATCTAATTTCCTCTCCATTTCCACTTACCAATTACCACTGTTTTGATCTCATTCATTACGTTCTGTCTAAATCTAGCCTTGAGAAGTCCTCTGCATTTGTTCCATTGAGCTCCTACTTGTCTTGTTCTGAAGAGATAAATGGGATGCATTATTAAGGAATAGTTTTAAACATATTTGCCTGGAACATTAGTTATTGTATATATTCAACTTTATCTACAGTGGTGCTAGAAAGTTTGTGAACCCTGTAGAATTTTCTTATTTCTGCATAAATATGACTAAAATTTGATCAGATCTTCACACATATCCTAAAACTAGATAAAGAGAATACAATTAAATAAATAACACAAAAGCATTATACTTGGTCACTTATTTATTGAGAAAAATTATCCAATGTTACATGCACTTGTTGGAAAAAGTATGTGAACCTTTGCTTTCAGTAACTGCTGTGACCACCCCCACCCCACCCCCATACAGCAATAACTACAACCATGCATTTTCAGTAACTGCTGATCAGTCCTGCATGTCAGCTTGGAGGAATTTTAGGCCATTCCTCCTTATAAAACTGTTTCAACTTTAGGATGTCGGTGGGCTTCCTTGCATGAACTGCTTGCTTTGTCTTTTTCCACAACATTTCTATAGGATTAAGGTCAGGATTTTGGCTCGGCCATTCCAAAACGTGAAATTTCTTCTTTTTAAACCATTCAGTTCGTTTACTTTTGTATTTCTTATCATTGTCTTGTTGCATTATCCAACTTGTATTAAGCTTCCGATGATGGACTGCTACCCTGACATTCTGCTATACAGTGTCTTAATACCATTTTGAATTAATTGTTCCCTCAACACTTGCAAGCTGTCCAGACCCTGAGGCAGCAAAGCAGCCCCAAACCATGATGTTCCTTCCACCATGCTTCACAGTTGGGATGTTGCTGTGTAGTGCCCCCTTTCCTCCAAACATAGCAATGTGCGTTTCTGCCAAAATCTTCAACTTTTGTTTCATCTGTCCACAGAATATTGTCCCAGAAGCATTGTAGAACATCCAGGTAGTCTTTTGCAAACTTGCGATGTGCAGCATTGTTTTTTTTTTTTGTTTTGGAGAGCAGTGGTTGCACCTGTGGTGTCCTTCTATGAACACCATTCTTGTTCAGTGTTTTTCTTATAGCGGACACATGAACAGAGACTTATCAAGTTCTACAGATTTCTGCACGTCTTTTGCTGTTACCCTTGGGTTCTTTTTTCACCTCCTTCAGCACTGCACATTGTGCTCTTGGTGTGATCTTTGCAAGATGCCTACTCTTAAGGAGAGAGCAACAGTATTGAGTTTCCTCCATTTGCAGACAATTTTTCTTTTATGTTTCTCTTGCTGTGGGCTGATGAACACTCAGATCTTTGGAAATGCTTTTGTAGCCTTTTCCAGCTTCATGCATTTCTACAATTCTTCCAAGGTCCTCTGAAAATTGATCCAAGGCATGGTGCACATAAAGAGATACATACATCTGTCAGTAATCTGACTTTGTGTGCCTTCTTTATAGGGCATAGCACCTCTACAACCCATACCTCAGTCTATCTCATTGATTGGGACACCTGACTCCAAGTACTTTTGTAGAAAATGTTACCCCAGTGGTTCACATACTTTTTCCAAAAAGTACACGTAATATTGGATAATTTTTCTCAATAAATAAATAAATGAACAAGTATAATGTTTTTGTTACTGTTTAATTGGGTTCTGTTTTATCTAGTTTTAGGACTTGCATTAAGATCTGATCATATTTTAGGTCATATTTATGCAGAAATAGAGAAAATTCTAACGTTCACAAGCTTTCTAGCACCACTTTAGATGTAAAACTTTATATTTATACACTTGGTTAGTGCTAATTAGAAAAGAATCAGTCTTGTTATAGTATAATCCTTATATTTTGATAATTATTGTGCATTCTGATGGTTTTATTAACACCTCAAGCCTCATTTGTTTTTTCTCTGTGTATCAAGTCAGTTCTTTAACTTAATTTCCTTGCTGTTGCATTTTCTGTCCTTCAGGATACATCTCAGTAGTTTCTTCTGTCTGAGTATTTTGAAGTATTCTAGACACATGGTGACAATTTTATATTCCTATGTTTCTGTAGTTTCTGAACTGGGATTGTTGAACAATTTCCTCTATTATATCCTGCTACTGCATAACAGCAACAAAAAAATGTTGCACAAAGAAATATTTTCAAAGCATTAAAAAATGTTTTCCAATTCTACCTTTTGGTTTTATTTATGAAACTTAAAATGTTATTTAAATGTGTTTCTTTGACAGGATCATGTCAGTGAATTACTGAACACCATAGATGCTTGTCAAGTTTTCTTTGATATTGTAAGTATTTCAGAAGTTTAACATTTTTAGGTGGATATACGATCAACAACATTTTTATTAATTTTTCTCTTCCCTCTAACTCCAGACTGTCAATTTTGATTTAACCAAAAATTATTTGGACTTGGTCGTAACTTATACAACACTAATGATTATGGTATCCCGAATTGAAGAGCGGAAGGCAATAGTAGGACTCTACAATTATGCACATGAAATGTTGCATGGAGCAAGGTGAGTGCTAATCTGTATTTAAAATACAAACATTTTAATATTGGTGTGGTTTGTATATTAGTGATTGGGAATGTAGGTATCAGGTAACCTTTAACTTGATATGAATATTATTAACATAAAGATTCAACTACTCTATTAAATTCAATTTAAGTATTTGGATAATTACTTGTAGGTTAATATTGACTCATGGCAATTTGAATCTTACATCACTTGAATATATTCCATAATTGTATATCTTGAATGTTTTGATCATGATACAAGCATTTGATGGGACGAAAATAAATTGTGAAGCTAAACTATAACAATGGTATGACTTAATTATGCTGAAACTTGACATAGCTGTCAAAGTTTGATTTTTACGTGATGTTCACGCAGATCAATAACTTTGCAGAGCTTGATTTGACCTACTTTATATAACTGTCATAGTCTTTACAAACTAATTGGAAATGACTGGTAGTTCGTGGAAACAGTATTATTCAGAATTCATACGTACGCTTGCAAGTGTGCTGCTACAAGAAGTGCTATCTTGGCCTTAATTCTGATGGTACCAATTCCAAATTTGTTTAGATTATAATGTCAAAAATTAATTTAATTTATATTAAATGCTGTGAGTTAAATTCAGTGGTCCCAAATGTGAAATTATCAGGCTCTGTGTTGACATTGTTCTTTGCTAAGGCATTTTTTATTGCATAATCCTTAAATATAATTGAGAAAACTTGTTCTGTGAGTTGCAAACACCATATTGCACAAATTGATTAGGCCAATTTTGTACTTGAGCTGCAGATGCTGTATCACACTATCAATTCCACAGTATGCATGAAATTCAGAATGGTTGCTGTATTATTTGGCCATTGTAAGTGCAGTGTGTTTTCTTGAATGGCACCTGCAGATCCTGTGCTGCCTTGTTAGTGGGCAGGTATGAGTGCATTGAATACCTATCAGAAGAATGCAGAGGAGTAATTGTCTACTCTGCTGATTTGATATCAGTCCTGCTGTTTGAGGTCAATGCTCACTCTTAAACATGCAGAGCTGAAGGAACACTAGGAAGGAAACCCCTCAGCAGAATCTAAAGGAATTGTTAATGACTTAATTGTGGTTTGTTTATTTTTTTTGCCGTAAATCCATGCGTGTTTGGTGCATTCTGGTAGACGTACATCATGGGATTCTGCGGGAAGTGCAGCATGTTATGAATCACAAACGAGAGGATATGCAGATGCTGGAAATCCAAGTAACACACACAAAATGCTGGAGAAATTCAGCAGGCGGGTATCATCTGTGGGAGGAGGTGGGGGAGTACAGTGGACTTCTTGGGCCAAGACGTTGACTGCACTTTTTTTCACTGATGCTGCCTGGCCTGCTGAGTTCTTCCAGATTTTGTGTATGTGGCACGTTATGAAGTTCTGTTGACTGGGCGTCTGCTGAAATTACTTGCTTCCGTATTGGGAAGCATCAGGCTGCAGTACAGCATACTTGAGAGAATGAGCAGAGAGCACAGAGAATGTGGCAAGATCAGACCATGAACCTAGGCAGGAAACTGAGTTTTCCGTGCATCAAATGGATGTTCCCTGTAAAAATATTAATATAGCATTAATGTCAGAGCAGAGGTGAGGACCACGTTTTAAAAATGCTGCTTCCTTTCATTTGCACCTGGACTTGTATGAAGTATTTCAGGTTGCTGTGTACCATTCCAGAAGGGCAGTTACAGGTGTTGTCTGTTCTAAGGTAGATATACCAGCAAGTGGAGAAAATGTACTATTTACCACTGATTGTATAATTCCCCACATTGTCATTAACCCTAAGGAAATGGTGTTCTGATGTAGGTCAGAAAAATCCGGCACAGAGGTTATGGCATCCTGTAGTGCCTATTCTGTCTGATTAACCTTTGCTGACTGCACTGCCTTTTTCTTCAAGGGAATGAAGCTTGCCGTTCACTGCCCAGCAGTGTTTTTGGGTGATGTTTGTATCATGGCTGAATAACTAATCGTTTCCACAAGCCGTGGGTCACAATGTGTGGTTTGCATCAGTATAAAATATGTGAGAATTTGAAGACAATAGAAGGTCACTTGTTGTTTTGAAATCGTTGCCATCTTTCAATGCTCCTTAGTATCTCTCCATTACATATCCATTTTTGGATACAGTGACACATGCTACTCATGATCTTGTCCCTCTGGAGAACTGTCCAGTTAAACAACAGCCAATAAATATTTGAATCATTGATTTTGTATAAGCCAATATCTTGGGACACAAAACTGGTTTAAAGAAAATAGACAGCTCAGGGGTGATCTGGCCAATGTCACTTGTCTTTCAGACACGATAAATTGCAGTATTACAATTTTTATAAATTGTTGTAAGCAGTAATAGCATGGACTTTGTAAAAATTTAACTGCCTGCTACTCCACATGGCCACCTCCTTTGGATACACACTATAACAATTCCTTTCCCAATTCCAACAATGAGCTGCTTGACCTCATCTTTTCCACTGCCAAGATGAGGCCAAATGCAAAGAAAAACAGCAGCAAATACTCTCTGCTTGTTTAGATTACAGTCCAATGACACAAAATTTGACTTTTCCAGTTTTAAGTTATCCATTCCCCTGTGTTCATTTCCTACTCCCAGCAGTTCATGCAAGTTTTCTCTCCTGTTCACCTATTCTAACCCTCTCCCCCCGTTACCTGGACTCATCACCCCCTCCCTACCTGATTTTATTAGTGCACCACCCACATACCTACTATATATACCTGGGTTTGTTCTTCCTTGGGTCATGTTTTCTGTCCCCTTTCTCCATTTTGTTCCATAAGCTTATCATCTCCTCTCCTCCATGTCTCTTTCTCCTCCCCTCTCCCTCAACCTACGACAAACCTGTTGGCTACCAGCCTCTGTCTTGCATTGTCTCACTACCTCTTTGTACTGGATATCTTCCCTCTGCAATCTGGCTGGATACAGAGTCTTGACACAAACCATCAACCAGCTCTTTGCCAACACCAA
This sequence comes from Mobula birostris, assembly GCF_030028105.1. NCBI lineage: Eukaryota > Metazoa > Chordata > Chondrichthyes > Myliobatiformes > Myliobatidae > Mobula > Mobula birostris. Next base: position 161,361,702 of record NC_092375.1, read on the forward strand.
TGTTGCTCAGCATTGAGTTCTTCCAGAAGTTTAATTTTCACTTTAAGAACACTGCAGTTTATATCAATTTGGCTTAAGCCTATGATTTGGTCAGACAAAAACTGATTAGCAAGGCATTTTGTTGTTGTGGGATTGGCAAATACTTAAAGTTATCTTTATACCTGTGTTATGAATCAACTGTTTTTATTGAAGGTAGGACCAGTGGGCTTGTTCCCGTTTTAACTGAGCAAAATTTGCAAGGAGTAAAAAATCCACTTTCACTTTTTTATTTAATTGTATTTTTAAAAATTTATGTTGATTAGAACAAAAAGGGAATGTTTTTTTCCCTTAATAATTTTGAAACATAGTCTAACTACAATATTTATTGACAGTCTTAGAAAGTTAATATTAAGAAGTTCAAATGTCCAGTATTAGAAATACGTAATAACATGTTGATGTATTTCTAAAGAACCGAGGTTTGGTGACATTGATAGTAAATGTTAGATTCCTAGTGTTGTTTCTCAGAAGGTGAACACTGCTGTAGTTGATGTCATGATATGCTTTAAAAATGTTAGCAGCTTTTAGGTAAAGCCTTCGTTGAGAAAATTCAGAAGTATAAACGTTTGGATAAATATGATCAGGAAGTGTTGCTCATTTGAGTTTAAGTTTTGTGTTTTTTGTTGGTACTGTGTTCTGCAGAAAACTACTCTTTATTGAGCTTCCTAGGGATTGCTGGATATAAGAGCCTTCCCTCACAAATTTTGAAAGTTGCTCTCGAGCAATTGAAACTTTATATTTTTATAAATAGTTAATATTTTAATTTAGTATACATATTGAGGACTGATCTTAACAATGTTCAGTAAATCCTTAAACTGTTATTGCATTTCAATGTTTTCAGTATGCAGTGCTAAACAGTTTAGGCAGGGTTTTCTGAAGGTTTATTTTTTAAACATTAACTTGACATTGAAAACATTCCTCTTCAGCTGTTAGATCAAGTCTTTAAAGCATTATGTCATCATCAACTGTATGTACAGACAAGTATTTCGACCGAATCTTTAATATTAAAGGCATCCCTCACCATTCAACATCAATGGTTGTCTTGCATCATTGGATGCCAAGGAAATATTGTCATCCTGAATTGACATTCAGCATGCATAGGCTGTGGTAAACATTGACACCTGAAGTCCAAAAGCACAGATTCAATTAACAATGTGAAGCCTCATTTGGATGGCAGTTCGGCAGAGATTCTGGTCATGCTTGAAGAGTTAGAACCATCCTGGTGCTCCTTGCCTTGTGGACCAGAATGTAAAGCATTGAAATGGATCAGCATGAGTGCTGAGTCCTGCCCTTTCTCTTTCATTTGATCCTGTCAATATTTGTTCAGCTTTCTCAGTCCTTTTATTTGGAAATTCATCAGCTATAGCTGACATGAGAATGGTTCGTTATTCGTAAGCATCCAGTAATTGAAATATTATGTTAGATACAGATATCTAGTTAACTTGCTACTGAGAATAGCCCATGTAATATTTTTCTGATAGTGATCGTGAGTATCCAAGACTTGGGCAGATGATTGTGGACTATGAAAACCCCTTAAAGAAAATGATGGAAGAATTTGTACCACACAGTAAAGTAAGACAAATACAGAATTTTTCTTTATGAATTTTTTTTGCGTAACCTCCAGTTTGTTGCTTTTTTTTCGTGTTTAGCTCTCCAATTATTTTTCTAATATTTTTGAAAGTAATACTGCTATGTATCTTTCTTCCTTTTTTTTTTGAAGTCTTTGTCGGATGCACTAATTTCACTCCACATGGTTTATCCTCGACGGAACCTTTCAGCAGAACAATGGAGAAATGCTCAGTTATTAAGTCTGATCAGTGCTCCCAGCACCATGCTTAATCCTGCACAATCTGACACGGTAAAATAAATTGTATACTTTCAGCCTCTTTTGATAGCGGTTTAAACAATTATGAAACTATTTTTTCTTTTGTTCAGATGCCATGTGAATACCTTTCTTTGGACACAATGGAAAAATGGATTGTTTGTAAGTATTAAATGCAAGTGCAATGTTATGCCTTCTCCACTGCATAAAGACGTATAGTACTGTGGAAAAATCTTGGATGCCCTAGAATTTTATATAAATATTGTTTTAGATTTTTTTTTTGTCTTCTACATTAGTGTGTCAGTAGAAGAGAGCAAATTTTAGATTTCCAAACATTTACTTTCCAAAAAAGTGTTAGAGAAATGTTTGTATTTGGTAAAGAAAGTAACAAAGTAATAGACCACTTTTCAAATAAAAGCTTGATTACTTGGTAGGTATATAGCTCAGTGCATGGTTAAACAAAGATAACAAACGGGAAGCTAATGATCAATGACATAATGAGCTGAATGAACTAAACTGATTAACTGAAACAGAAAGAGGTGTAGAAGGAATTAAACTGAGCAAAGAATAAACAAAGGTGAGGGTGTGGCAAATGTGGCAGTTTAACCTTCAGATCTTTGATTCTTGCACCATGTGTGATGGGCTGGGTTGATCAGACCCAAAAGACCCAAACCAATTCGCGTTTCCAGGAAATGTGGTGATAATCATGCAAACACAACAAAGTAACGAGTCTAATTTATTATCATAAAACAGAAAGCACAAATAAGCCACACTATATACCACATAGTGAGTTACAAAGATTTCATAAAGATTTCAGTGCTCATGTTTCTTAGTCACCTCTTAATTGTTGCTGTCATCAGCAGACTTGATTACTGGTGTTGGGGGAACTCCAAATTCCAATTCATGGAATCACCCTGGGCACTGATTGATCGAGATTCCTCTGTCTAGGTGAAGTCCCAAGAACAGAGGGAAAGGTTCTCAATTAATTTAGGGTTCAATCCACAAGCATAGGCAGATAAACTCTTTGGTCTTTTCTTCTCATGCCAACGATGCCTTGAGGCTAAGGAAGAATCCAGAGGTTATTAACAAACATTTAACAAACCTATAGTGCTTAACTTGTACAGGCACCTTACAAGGAGCTAAAATGTATTTTGGAATTGTTTAGTCTGTAATATTTTTACAAAATTTAATAACACTACAACGCACCATGGCAAGATTGAGCATAAGCATAGCAACAAGACACAAGATGGACATCCTGCATCAGCAAGATCTCTCCACACAGTAATTTTGCAGTGGACAGGGGTTTCAAGGTATGCTGTCCAAACTCTTCTGAAGAAGCATAAAGAAACAGACAAGGTTGGTCAGCCACGGAAATTGAGTGCTGCTACAAACTAATGAAGTCTTGTCAGAAATGGTCTTCATGGAAGAGTTGCTGCCAAAAAGCCATTCTTCCAAAGTGGAAACAAAACCAAGTGACTTGCCTACGCACAAAAGCACAAAGACTGAAGTTCTGAACAATAGTAGCAAGTGCTGTGGACTGAGGAGTCAAAATTTGAAATTTTTTGGCTCAAAACAGGAGTTAGTTTGTGCATAGAGTTCAAGAGAGCTACATGGATGAGTATCTGCAGCCAACATTGGGGAACGGTGAGGTTCTCTGCAGGTTTAGGGCTGCAATTCTGCAAATGGAGTTGGTGATCTGGTCAGAATTAAAGGTATCATCAATGCTGAGAAGTACAAGCAGATTCTCATCCATCAAGGAGCTATCTGATCGGTCCCAACTTCATTCTGCAGCAGGACAATGAACCCAAACAGCAAAGGTAATAAAGAACCGTCTTTAGTGAAAAGAACAGAGTTCTGCAACAGATTATATGGCCTCCAGACCTCAGATTTCAACATCATCAATGCTCTGTGGGATGACCTGAAGATACAGAAGCAAGCAACACAATCAAAGTCTGCAGAACTGTGTCAAGGTCTCCAAGATGCTTGGGACAGCCTAGCAACCGACTTTCTTATAAAACTGCATGATGGTGTACTGAAGAAAATTGATACAGTTTTAACAGCAAAGGGTGGTCACACCAAATATTAATTTTAGTTTTTTACTGTTTACTGATTATAGCGATTTAAAAAAATATATATTTAAAAACTCTTAATTATTTTTGAAAGCATCTTTGCTTTACAGATTGTTTTACAATAAGACTTCTGCACAGTATTGTATTCTTAAATAGAATTGGCAGTTCTTTCATAAATGGAACCTTGCTAGCAAATATTCCATATAATTTTGGCGGTTCTACAATATTTACATTTCACTTGTGAAACCCTTTGATTTTGCTACTAGTTTACATCAGCAGGGTGCAGTAGCTTCAACTAATAGCACTGGTTTAGTTGAAGTAAAACTTAAAAATTGCAAATAGGAAGTTATTTTAGATTGTAAAACTTTCAACTGAAAAATATTAAACAGAAATTATCACACTTTTAATTTTTTTAACTGCAGCAAAGATCATAATTGAACTGTATATTTCCTATTACCTTAATTAGATTTTACAACTGCTCTACACATTTTGTCTTAAGCAGAGGCAAAATTTTTCAACAAATCTATAAAACGTCGAGCCAAGAGGATGAATTTTTACTTTTGCTGTCTGCATCAGGCACTGAAAGATTAAGCTGTATGTTGTGCATAGGATTTAATATTTTCCATACAACCTAGCAGTCCTGTTTATTAAGTTAAGTGAAGGTATATCTGAGTGAGTGTATCCTGTATCTCAACAACTGCTCAACTAGAGGATTGCTTTCATCATGAATAGTATGTTTAATCCTGGATAATGGGAATGTCAATTTACATTTGCGTTTACACTCAGTGGCTGCTTTATTAGGTACACCTATACACCTCATTCTTGCAAATATCTGATCAGCCAATCATGTGGCAGTACCTCAGTGCATAAAAATATGCAGACATGACAAGAGGTTCAGTTGTTGAGAGCAAACATCAGAATGGGGAAGAAATATGTTTTAAGTGCCTTTGACTGTGGAATGATTGTTGGTGCCAGACAGGGTGGTTTGAGTATTTTGGAAACTGCTGATCTGCTGGGATTTTCACACACAACAGTATTAGGGAGGAGAAGATGGCGGCGCGACGCAGTGCGCACGGCCGTTCCGAATGATATCATATGTGTTAACTAGGATGCCGTGCACAATCCTGATTCGATGGAGACAGCCGTGAGCAGCACTGAGAAACACCTGGAGAAACTTCTGAAATGCCTGCTTAGCTGCCACTGCTACTGTGCGATCGAGAATCTCCGGAGAGGAAGGCCCCAAATCCTCGGCTTTGCCTATTCCCTTTTGCCTCAGCAGAGATGGTGCTCGGTGTCGGAGAGCTGGTCGGAGGCTCGGAGTCTTCGGACGGGCTCAGAGTCGGACTGTGGTCGGGTGCTTCCAGGTTGCTGCATCGGCAAGTTTGCGGCGCTGGGGGTTCACCGTCTGCATGAGATGATGGGACTGTCAAGAAACTTTGAGACTTTTTACCGTGCCCATGGTCTGTTCTTTATCAAATTACAGTATTGCTTTGCACTGTTGTAACTATATGTTATAATTATGTGGTTTTTGTCAGTTTTTCAGTCGGTTTGTCTTGTGTTTCTGTGATACCATTCTGGAGAAACATTGTATCATTAATGCGTGCATTACTAAATGACAATAAAAGAGGAGTGCGTGTCCTCATAATCTAATCTAATTTAGAGTTTACAGAAAATGCTGCAAAATGCATAAAGCATCTGGTGAATGGATGTTCTGTGAGCAAAAGCACTTTGTTAATGAGAGAGGTCAGTGGTGAATGGCTAGACAGGGTCTAGCTGATAGAATGACAACAGTAGCTCTGATGACCACATTTTACAACAGTGGTTTGTAGAAGAATGTCTCTGAACACATGTTGAACCTTGAGGGGAGGGGCTACAGCAGCAGAAGTTCACAAATATGCACTAAGTGGGCACTTATTAGGTACAGGCCACTGAGTGTGTAAGGCCATAAGACAAATGAGCAGAATCAGGGCATTAGCTAGTACATATCAAAAGAATTTGTATATTGATTATACCAATGTTTAATTATATCTAAAAAGATGCGTCGTACTTGGTTTTAAAGCTATTTGGTAACAGGGCTAACATTATTTTGCTTTGTTTTGCCAAGGGTTATCACCTAGGCATCTCATAAATGTTGGGACCCACACTAATTGTATACACCTCCAATTTTCATGTGCGGGGCAATTTAGTAAACTAAACTTCTAAAGGATCAAATGGCCTAGGTGCTCCAGAATCAGATAAATGCAATGAACAGTTATTCAAAGATGTCATGTTATTTTTGTACTGTTACTATACAGATTTAAAAAAATGCAAAAGGATTTGAGATGATGAACTTTGTAATCTGAACCATATGTAGGTGTTTGTAGTATATGAGTGGCTGATCAGTTATTTGTCAGGTACCTATCAGTTTCCATCACCTGAGGAGTGTGGGGAAAGGAGGAGGATCCCATCACAAATAAGACAAAATCTACAGATGCCGGAAATCCGAGCAACACACACAAAACGCTGGAGGAACTCGGCAGTCCGGGCAGCATCTATGGAAAAGATTACAGTCGATGTTTCAGGCTGTCCTGCTGAAGAGTTTCGGCCTGAAACAGCAACTGTGCTCTTTTCCATAGATGTTGCCTGGCCTGCTGAGTTCCTTCAGCATTTTATGTGTGTTGAGGAGAATCATATGTTGGATTAAATAATTGATTCTAAACTGGAGAGTGCAAACTGTAGCACTGATAGTGTGTTGCAAGATATTTCTAGAACTCTGAAATATTTTTATCTATTTCGTGCATATGCATTACAAAGACTTGTTTTATCTTCATATTAGTTGGCTTTATCCTGTGCCATGGAAACCTGAACACGGATTCGGCAGCTCTAAACCTGTGGAAAATTGCACTGCAGAGCAGTTCCTGTCTTGCTCTATTCAGAGATGAAGTATTCCATGTTCACAAAGTTGCAGAAGACTTGTTCATGAACATAAAAGGGTAACCTTTTTTTAGAATACACTAAAACAATGTTGTGAAATGTGACTGGTACCAAAATAAGTCGCGAAATTAATCAAGATCGTCATTATTTATTTTGTTGCAAATATTCAGTGTAATATAAATATCTTCAGATTGTGCCATATCATTGACCTGAAATTCCTGGAAGATGCAAATTGCCTGTGCTTGACACTCTGAAACTGTTGGGCTCACATGCTAGAATCATGTCTGATGAACTGCAGACATTTACTATGATGCTGTGGGTATGGAGTTTGCAATTGCGTACCTTTCTACTATTTACAGCGTTTATCATGTGTTTCCATGCCCGGACTTCTAAATCCTTCTGCTTCACTTTGAGCAGTCAGGGACCAGAGATTCCTAAAATAAGAATGTCTTTTTTTCAAGTAAAGTCATTGGGTATATTTGAGGCAGAGGGGTAGGGGGCAAAGACAGGAGATTAGGGCTGAGAGGAATAATGGATCAGCCTTAATGAAATAGTGGACCAAATGACCTGCTTCTGATGGTCTTATTAGCTGACTGGTCAGCAAAATGACCAAGTGTTATCAAGACTTTATCATTGGGGATGTTGACCTATGATTGGTGTTGTTATTGGATTGCATATTCTTAACAGTGGATTTTGAACTTTCGGAAAAACTTGGTCCATGAGGCTTGCTTCAAACTGATTTACTGGCTATAAATAGCGAGAACTGCCCACTGAAATAATTTCAGTTCCTCCTGCACCATACTTCTGGTCTAAAGATTGTCAAAATTCTCAAACAATATATATTTGTGATTGTTCCTAATAGAACATTGGGAGCAGAAGTAGTTTCAAGGCGAATATGGATTAATTATCTCTGGTGAACATGATTCAACAGAATGTAATTCAAAAATTGATGTTTCACAATATTGTGAATAAATTCCAAGATTAATTTTACAGCTACGTGCCCCATAAATCTCATGGTGATCAAACTGTGCAGAATATTTGTTCACTAAATAATCCTAATTTACAGTGTATTTAAGTCTTGGAGATTTATTTTCTTATAGGTAGGCATTAATTGGTAAGCTGTCATGGTAGTTCAAAATTGTGGGCTATGAAAAGCGTATAATATCTTGGAGGTAGCTGCTTCTGAGTTGGCCAGTTTTTAAACATTGTTTCTAAAGCTTCCTATGTTAAGCTCTATATACATGCCTGTTGCAAATGTTTGTTTTTTATGTTATTGAAATAACTGGAAAATTGAGGCACACCTAGGAACATAATGCAAAGTGGCACATAGTTGGAATTATATTGACTTAATTCCAAATACTTAACTATTCATCACTGGATATCGATACAAATTTCCAAGAAGTTATTCACCTTTTTCTAGAAACAAATTCATGCTTTGGGATTTGCATTTTCAGAATGATTCCATGAAATTCATTGTAAACCTAACAGAATAATCTTAAAAATTACCTCCAACTATCAAAGTAACATTAGTTCATAGTCTAGTTCCAGTACAAAATACTGCGACAATCTGATACATGGGACTTTGATGCTAGACTGGCAGATTTTCTGGATTATTGTTTCTAACAATTATTCAGCATTGATATATATTTTTTCATTATTACCAGCTTCATTGGAACATTTATTTTAGTGTAATTTGAAAAGGAGTGTAACAAGTAGGGCCTCCAGTGAGTGGAGAGGGAGTTAGATGCTGAACCATCAGCATTTTTGAATACTTGGATAATGATCTGATAATTCAGAAATCTGTTTTACTGTATTCCAAATATTTTTCTCAATTTTTTAAAATTAAAAATGTACTTCCTCCAAATGACTTGTCAAGTTACTCGGTGCTACTTGGCTGACTCTTTCTAGTGTGGATTTCGTTATGTTTATTCTAGATTTGCAAATAATTTTTAAACAACATTTACTACTTTACTTTTCATAGTTACAACAAACGCATAGCTGATATTCGCGAATGTCGGGAGACTGCATTATCACATGCGTAAGTATATATGTAGTTTGTAATTGATTAAGAAGTCATTTAATACTAACAAATGTAATGAAACCATATTGAAAGAGACAGTTAGATATCTGGCCAGTTGAGCATCAACTGGGTAAGGCCTTTTGCTAATATTCACTGCTGTGGTTACCTATTGCACTAAAGGTTTTGAATTTGGAAAGGCATCTTGGTAGCATATAATATCCTGGAGGTAGTTGTTCTCCTGAAGTATCAGGACCTTGTATCATAGTGTTCAGTCACTTAACCTGCTGCCTGTTAAACCACTGGTATTTAGAGCAGCATTGAAGGTCCTCCATCTCTGGCATCATGTCAGTGGCTTCCTTGCGGTTTTCAGTAGCGCCAGTCACACAAGTCCTGGATGGAGACTCTGGAATACCATTGCACTCTGATGCAGTACAATCCTTCATTGTTGTTTCTATAACAATTTTGTTTACCAAGTTAGTTCTTGGCCCTGAGCTGAATCCCCGAACCTGGAGGACTGGTGGTCACTTAGTCTGGCCTCTACCCTTTTGACCTGTTTGGCATGGGTGACCCAACCAAGAGCCAAAGCAGAAAGCCCTGACTCCAGCCAACATAGCCCTCCAGGTCATTGAGACACACAAACCTCCAAACCCAGCAACAAGATTATGGTTGACTTGGAGGTCAATTGCTTAAGTAGCTGGTTAAAAGCTTAGCTTGTAAAACTATTAGGAAAAGCTTTTTTTAAAAATATTTTTATTTTTTATTATGGATTTCTTGAGTATGCCTGCAAGAAAATGAATCTCAGGGTTGTAGATAGTAACTATGTATAACACACATACATAGAGTGCCTAGAAGAAGTATTTACACCCCTTGGAAGAAGGGGCCTGCCATTAAGTGTATCCTTACTCATTCCATTTAGCCTCCCAATGTGCAACACCTCATGTTTGTCTGGATTAAACTCCATCTGCCCACATACAGTGCCTGTCAAAGGCATTCACCACCCTTGGATGTTTTCATGTTTTATTGTTTTACAACATTGGATCACAGTGGATTTTATTTGGCTTTTTTGACACTGATCAACAGAAAAAGACTACAATCTCCTGTAGTTGATAATCAGTTCTTTGGTTTTGTTGATGTTGAATGAGACATCGTTGCTGTGGTACCACTAGCCAGGTTTTCAGTTTCTCTCCTATATGCCGATTTAGCACTACCTTTGATTTGGCCAACAGCAGTGGTGTCATCAACAAATTTAATTAAGACATTGGATTTGTACTTTGACACACAGTCGAAGGTATAAAGTGAGTAGAGCATTAGGCTAAGCACACAGTCTTGTGGTCCACATATGATGGTGATTGTGGAGAAGATGTTGTTGCCAATCCATACTAACTGGAATCTGTAAGTGAGAAAATCGAGGATCCACTTACACTGGGAGGTACCGTGGCCTAGGTCTTGAAACTTTGGGATGAGTTTCGAGGAGACGATGGTGTTTAATGCTGAGCTGTAGTCAATGAAGAACATCTTGATGTATGTATCCTTGTTGTCCAGTTGCTCCAGAGCTGAGTAAAGACCCAGAAAAATGGCATCTGCCGTGGTAGACAACTTGGAGTAGATCCAATTTAGCAGTTAGTGTAGTGAATTCAGTGTGCGCTTTGCATGTTTCACCTTCTCTGCTTGTCTCTGAATGTTAATAGTTTTCATTCATTTGAACTTCATCCCCTTTAGCGGACCACTTCATAGAGAACGACGCAAGTTTTTGCGGTCTGCCTTAAAAGAGCTAGCCACTGTTCTTGCTGACCAACCTGGATTACTTGGTCCAAAGGTACTGAGTTTATATTTCAGTGATTTATTTTATTCCAGTAGAGCTTGATCTTTAGACTATTAGAAAACACTGTTTGTACTTGCTTCACTATTTGTAGCAAACAAGAATGACGCCCTTCGCATTATTAACAGGAAGTGGGTATTAATGCACTTGTCCTGGAGTTCATTCCCTGACTTGGGCAAGGACGTTTTGCCATACAAACTTAGTTTCTCAAGCTTACACCTGATAATTTTCAGAAAATTTTATTCCCTGCAATTCCTACCCACCAATATATGTGAACATGTTTAGATTATGAAGACACGTAGTCCCCTTTTATTGTCATTTAGTAATGCATGCATTAAGAAATGATACATTGTTTCCTCCGGTGTGATATCACAAGACACAGGACAAACCAAGACTGAAAAAACTGACAAAACCACATAATTACACATATAGTTACAAACAGTGTAACAATACCATAACTTGATGAAGAAAGTCCGTGAGCACAGTAAAGTTCAAAGTTTCTCAAATGTCCCACATCTCACGCAGACGGGAGAAGGAAGAAAAACTCTCCCTGCCATGCCGACCACACTCTGACTCTGAGTCATCCGAAAACTTCGAGCTCTGATCAGCTTTCTGACACCGAGTATTGAGCGCCACCTCTGTCTGAATGATTCTACCTCAACCTTGGTCGCCAAAAGCAGGCAAGGCCGGGGATTTTGAGGCTTACCCTCCGAAAGATTCCTGACCACACAGTAACGACAGCAGCGGATGGGCGTTTCAGAAATTTCCTCAGATGTTCCTCTGTGCTTTCACGTCCATTCTCCATCAAATCAGAATTGTCCATGGACCCTATTTAACTTTTCACCGGAGAGCTGCGCACGCGCGGCGCGCTGTTATCTGCTCCTCCCGTTTAAAGTGAATTTGGACAAAAGCAGTGCCTCAAAATAATATCTCAAAATAAGCATTTGAAAATAACTAAATTGCCAGTCCTCTAGTACAACTTGTGTTTTGAAAGTTGATTTTTTTAGCACTGTTTATTCTATTTGTATGATTCATTTTTCTAATAGAAATACCCGTTTTGAGCTCAGAACAGTTTTATCTTGAGGTCGATATGACTATTATCCCAATACCATCTAATGGCAAGCAACCAGAATTTATTTTTGCTAGTTGTGAAGTTTCTTGCTGTTTTGGCTTTTCAAAGTTGAACAACATCACAGGCATCAGGATCATATAAGCACAATACAAATAAACTTAAATTGTACACAATTTTCAGAAAAAGAAACAATTGGAACAAAAGTGTCCATTTTAACACGAAGTGATCAGAGTGGTCAGTATTTCTGAACTGTAGTGATGACAATGGTTTTGCTAGGGGATTCAAGAACCAAATGACTGAAAGGTAGTAGCTGTTCTTGAACCTAGTGCTCAGACACTATGGGCTTCTGTACCTCCTGGCCAATGCTAGCTGAAAAAGATGGTGTAGCCCAGGTAGTGGGGATCTTTGGATGTTACTATTTTTTAGGCAGCGCTACCTACAAATGGTGCTGGGGAGGGATGTGCCCATAAAGTATTGGGCAGAGTCCACTAATTGCTGCAGCTTCAATTCAGCTTGCCATACTAGAACATGATGCAGCTAGTCAGGACACCTACAACAGTATTTCTGCTTAGAGTTTGTACTAGCAGAATATTATTCCATTTGTGATTTGTAATTCACGCTCTCTCCTTGTAGGCACTCTTTGTCTTCATGGCTCTATCTTTTGCACGTGATGAAATTATCTGGCTGCTTCGTCATGCAGATAACATTCCAAGAACAAGAAACAGTGATGATTTTATTGATAAGTAAGTAAATGTGTTAATAGTAAATATGTGCTAATTTTCTCTTGTGGTCAGGACATCAAGGGTCCAAGAATGATATTTTTCATATCAGCATATTTGATGATGAAAGGAACAACTTGAGGGAAAGTCATACAACATAAAAGAAAATATATTACAGGATTAGATTCTATCAGAAAGGTGGGTTGAAGCGAGTATAAGCTTGGGGGAGAAGTGGGAAGTACGAGAGAAACGTGGAATATTTGCGCGGCCCTAGCTCAAATTCAGATGATGATAAACGGTGACTGGAAAGCATTTGAGTACAGGTTTGGGGAGGAGAGCCTGCAAGCTGTTGATTGTTAAGTAAAGCAGTTTTGGTTTGTTTTATTCTGTCAGAATCTGAAATAGATAGTTGTCTAGTCAAGAATATGATGAAATAGCTTTTAAAAAGATGTACAATTGCTGAGAGATGGCAAATTTTTGTAAGAAAATTGCTTACTGTAGCAGGAAAAAATAAACCTACACCTTCATCATAGAGGAATCCATCAAGATTTTGCATAAGAAGAATTAAACTACTTTGTGAATGTCTTGAGGGTTGTCTCCCATGAGACAGATTTTGAACAGAATATGATTAAACCCGTGCCAGTGGATGGTAGAAATAGTGAAATAGTTGTTGGTGGGAGCTTGTTGTTAAAGATTAAGCTAAACTCTGAACTCATTGCACTCATGTCATATGCATGAGTGCAATGAAAAACATACTGGCAGCAACAACAGAGACGCAAGAAAAACAAATTAAATGCCAATTATGCAAAAAAATGCAATTAGGATTAAAAAAAACAAGGTGTATTGTCATACAAAGTTGTCAAGTGGCCATAATGAAAAGTGTTATGCAGGTTGGTTCAATATCTGAATGGTTGAAGGGAACTAACTGTGCTTAAACCTGATGACGTGAGACTTCAGGCTTCTGTCCCTCTTGTCCAGTAGAAGCTGCAAGGAGATTACATGGGCCAGATGGTAGTAAGCTTTCATGGTAGGTTATTGCTTTATTGAAGTGGCACCTAATGTAGATTCTGAAATTCCAGTGGTTGGGAGGGATGTGCCAGTGATGCACTGGGCTGATTCCACTGCACTGAAGTTCTTGTACATTTAAATTGCCAGACCAAACCATGATGCAATAAGTCAGGATACTTTCAATAACATCTGTAGAAGCTCGTGAAGGTTGTTTGGTGACATGCTGCACCTCCGAACTGTTCCTTCCTTGTAATTTTATCTGTGCTTGCCCAGGACAGGTATGTCCATAAAACCACTGAAGGAATGAAAGGATACAAAATCAAGGTTGACTGATTATTGATAGAAACAAAGTTTATGGAAGAGAAATAGAGTTGAAGTTGCTGATCACAGATTCAGGCATTTTAGTTGGAAAAAAGGACAATATTATAGGAACCTCCTAGAACTGTTTCACCACCCTTTTAAGCGCTAATCTGCTTTTTGCTTCCCTGTGCTCCTCCACCCCTCCCACACTTGTCTTCAAACTGCCAATCAAAAATGTTGGATTTGAAATGCATGCTTTGCTTCCAATCAACTAATGACATGGAAGAGTTCCAAATATTTACCAGCCTTTGTATAGTAGTAAGCACAAGGAATTCTGCAGATGCTGGAAATCCAAAACGACATACACAAAATGCTGGCAGAACTCAGCAGGTCGGAGCATTCATGGAAATGAATAAGCAGTCTCTGCTTTGGGTGAGACCTTTCTTCAGGACTGGAAAGGAAAGGGGAAAACAGAATTTAAAAAGTGGAGGGAGGGGAGGAATGATAGCTGGAAGGTGATGGGTGAACCCCGGTGTGTGGGGAAAAATAAAGGGCTGGAGATGAAGGAATCTGATAGGAGTGGACTGTAGGAGAAAGGGAAGGAGGAGGGACACCAGGAGGAGGTGATGGGTAGCTGAGAAGATGCAAGAGGTCAGTGTGGGGAATGGAAGCGGGCGGGGGGGGGAGGAATTTTTTTAACGGAAGGAGAAATCGATGTTCATGCCAACAGGTTGGAGGCTACCCAGACTGAATATAAGATATTGCTTCTTTGAGTGTGGCACAAGATGTAGCCATGGAGGAACATATCAGAACAGGAATGAAAATCAGAATTAAAATTTTGTTGCACTGTGAAGTTCCGCTTTTGGTGGGTGGAGCGAGGTGCTTGACAAGACAGTCCCCCAATTTACAATAGGTCTCACCAATGTAGAGGAGGCCACATCAGGAACACTGGACAAAATAGATAACCCAAGCAGATTCACAGGTGAAGTATTGCCTAACCTGGAAGGACTGTTTGGGGCCCCGAATAGAGATGAGGGAGGAAGTAAATGGCCAGGTGTATCACTTTGGCTGCTTGCAGGGATATGTGCCAGGAAGGAGATTAGTGGTGAGGGATGAAAACAAGGATATCACGGAGAGTGGAGTGGAGTGGAAGAGGTAAAGATGTGTTGTTAGTAGGATACCCTTGGAGATGGTGGAAGTTGCGGAAAATTTGTTGGATGCAGAAGTGCATGGGGTGATGGGCAAAGGCAGGAGGAAATCTATCACTATTAAGGTGATGGGATAATGTGGGGGAAGTGCAGATGTTCAGGAAATGGAGGAGATACGGGTGAGGGCAGCATCAGTGGTAGAGAAAGGGAAACTCCTTTCTTTGAAAGAGGAAGACATCTCTGATGTTCTGGAAAGAAAAGCCTCATCCTGGGAACAGATGCAGCAGAGACGAAGCAAATGAGAAAAGGGAATAGCATATTTGCAGAGACGGGGTGGAAAGAGATACAGTCAAGATAACCATGGAAATCAGTAGGTTTATAGAAGATGTCAGTCGGCAGTTTCTCATCCAAAGATGGAGACAGATCAAGAAGGCCTGTTTCAGTGCTGTAATTGTCACATGGTTATAAGAAAGGGGAGGGAGGTATCAGAATTGTACCAAGTGATTTTAAGGGCAGAATGGAAGTTGGAGTCAAAGTTGCTGAAATTGCATGGGTGCATGAAGCAGCACCAATGCATCTTTAATATAGAAGAGGAAGAGTTATTATACACCAACTCCTCAAATACCTGGTTTTAACTAATAGATTATGCCTCCTGGTCTTGGACTGCACAAACTCTCCACTTAATTCTCTGAAACGTCAAATGAAAAAGAATCTCTCCTTGATGCTCTGAATTTGTGATATTTAATTCTTGGAATTCTGGTTTAATTTTATTGTCCCTTACTGTGTACAAATATTGTATTTTATGAAGACAAAATTTATCTCAGTATAAATAGGATTATTATTTTAAAAAATGGTTTGTGTAACAATCTTTTCATGGCCCAATCATGCTGAACAAATGCTATATGCTCGACAATGGAAACATTGGGGGTTTGAAACTGATCAAATTTGGAACGATCAAACATTGCATATTTTTCACTATATGCTGCGCAATTGATTTAAACCTGATTTTTAGTGTGCTAATTAATACTTTTGCAATTACTAAGTCTAAGGAATGGAGATTTTTTTTTTAGTTTGAAAATATTATTTTCTGCTATACCTATTTGGAATCTAATGAAGATATGAAATTGGGAATCACTGGTATTTTTAATACATTTTTTTTCTGTAGGCACATTGCTGAACTGATCTATTACATGGAAGAACTCAGAGCACATGTGCGCAAATATGGACCAGTGATGCAGCGGTATTATGTCCAGTATCTCTCTGGCTTTGATGCAGTGGTGCTGAATGAACTTGTGCAGGTATGACTTTTGCAAAATATTAATGGTATCTTGGGTAAGAGAGTTAGAGAAAACTAGTCACTAAAGTTATGCTGAACAAATCGAAGGTCAATGTAGTGTAATGTATTTGTATAGCCAGTAGGTGGAGTACAAATCTTGTCCTTTTGTATGTTTGCAGAAAAAGGAACTGGTGAATCATAGCACCTTTATTCTGCACTTTGTCAAATGCTTATAATGCAGACGTTTTTAAAAATAGCTAACCTTTCAAATTTGTTTTCTGCTCATGTGCAACATTTTAATGTTTAATTTCCATTATGTAACAGTAGTGTATACACAACATTCAACATTTAAGTGGTAAAATGTCTCTTTTGATATCTTTGAGACCTGTTGTTGAACTGGTTCCTGATTTACTACTTAATGGAGTCCTGAACAGGCAATCTCTTTCAAGGTGCTTCTATTAGATCGTATTGGTGCCTTTGATGGCTAGTTCTGCATAATACTACCAAGTTTGTACGTGCATAGGCTCAGTTCATTTTTAGTGAACCAATACTTGTGTACAATAATTTGGTTGTCAGTTTTGTGGACTATTATACCCAGTTTGTCTTAGGACTTTTAAAATAAATGTTTAATGATTCCTTTGGATCCCGCAACATCAAATGTTGGCAGTGAACTGGAATCTTTGGTAGTTGACCACTTGTTTAATGAAAACTGTTATCCTGTGTGATGATTCTTGCATTGGTAGACACCTTTGATACATTTCTTTAGGCCAACGTCAACAGAATGTATGAAGTGAAGTGAGAAGTTAATGTTTTGGTAATATTGATTGGTTCCTTTTTGTATAGGATTAGTTGGTGAAGTTCTATATGCTACTGAATTGGTACAGAGTTTAAGCCCCATCCTGGAAATTGTGAAATTTAAATTCAGGTAATAATCAGAAATTTTTGGGAAAAAGGTCTATGCATCAGCAATTTTACCAATTTAAAAAGCTCCACCATTGAAACTGCTGATGAAATTTTGATAGTGATTGCTCTCTAGCAGAACTATCAAACATTTGGATTGTTTCAGGTGATGAAAATTAAATGTTTGACTTAAAGCACATGAAAACACTTCCAAATAATTAAAGGCATGACAACAAGTACAGGTGATGAAATAAAATTAGCCTTGCCTTTATTCTGTTCTTTTAAAATGTATATTTAAATGAAAAAACTTACAGATTTGCATTAAATCGGTGACAGAGCCCCAGTGTCTCAACACAAAGTCTGCTGGGAAGTATATTGATTTATATGCTGTGAAGAATCTGCAGCAAGTTCAGGATTTCAGATATGCTCGACCCGAAATTGCAGTCTCATATTTGCATGGGTAAATGCTGGCAGTTTACTAAGAATTGTTGCCATTTATAGGCAAGATTTTGCTTAAATAATTTGTGATGGCATTGGACAGGTATTAACATAGAACTTGTTTATCAAGAATGAATCGTGTACGCTTGTAGAATTCTTTCCTTCTCTACCACAAATTGAGGAAATGGATTACAAGAATTACTGAATTTTTGTGTTTTTTCCATTCTAGAATCTCTCTGTGTGTCCTGAAGATGAATCCATCATTATGTCCTCCTTTGTGAACACTATGACTTCTTTAAGTGTAAAACAAGGTGATATATTCATTACTTAAGATGTACTTAAATATTCCCTATAATGCAATTAAATTATGAAGCAAATTAAATTTATCCTGTGCAAGAAAGAGCATTTCATTACAGATTTGCTTTGCATTTATAGTGGAAGATGGAGAAGTATTTGACTTCAGAGGAATGAGACTAGACTGGTTTAGGCTGCAGGTAAGATCAGAGAGCTTTTATTAGATGTATTAAAAAACATTTATTCAGATATGAATTTAAAAGCCTCTTGAATTTTTAAAGTAAGGTGCAATTAATAGCTCTACAGCTAATAAGATGCTGCTGAAGAAGTTCTTGAAATGCCAAGCATGTTCAGAAATTGCTTATCAGCTGGTAGATAAGTGTAATGTTTTATTATTGATGCCCAGGACATTTAGTTAACAGCTATAATTTGATGGATTTGCTTTATGTATCAATATCTGCCTTGCCTTTGTTTATATTTATTAAGTACTTCTTGATGGCCAGACAGCTGCATTACCGAATAGTGAAGCAGCTAGGCTTTCACTTAAAGCAAAACATGGAGGTTAAATTGTCATAATATTCAGTGTAATTCAGATAATGATTTGAGATCAACACACGAGATGCTAGAGAAATACAGCAGGTCAGGCAATGTCTATAGAGGGAAATGAACAGTGAATTGTAAATGCAATTTGGTATTTTCTCAGTGATCGCTGTTTTAATACATCCACCTGATTATAACAAAACAATCAATTGTGATTTTGAGCATACCACTGCAACTACAAGTTTACTTACTAATGTGAAGAGAAATGAAATAAAGCTGGAAACCAAGGAAATGTTTAAATTGTTGTAATAAATGTCAGGAAAAGGGGGTTTGATGTTCTGCCACAGCTGTTGTCAAAATATTCATTTGCAAGCGAGTACATTCTTGCTAAGAATTTGCAACAAATGCACTCATTATAGTAGGCATTGATCTCAAAATAAAACTTCTCACAAAGATTGATTTCTGCAGTGTGCAGCCTGCCTTTTCCACTGCCTTTATTGTCAAATTTCAAGCCCTAACCCTAAAAGGCACAAATGACCAAAAATCTGGGAGGGGGTGGAGGTGGGAGTCAAATTGCTGGAAACATTAAGAAGCAATTATGGGGGAAAAAATGATGTTAATGTTTCAGATTGAGTGTTTTCAGGATTTTGCATTTGAGATTTTCAGCAAATGCAATTCTTTTTTCATTTCCTAAATCACTAATGACCAAATCACCAAATGGTGGTGGTGAGGCAGAGATTTTATAATAGCCAGTCACTTGGCTATCAATGACAACAGTGCAACAAAGGGAGTACATCTAGAGGTTTGGTTAGATGATCAACATTGTACAGTTCTCTTTATAGCCAAAAAATGACATACTGTAATGGGAGTCCTGTGTCAGGTCCCTAGACAGATTCTTGGGGGTGAATGGTCTGACGTGGAAAAAATAAAGTAGGCTAGGCCTCTTGGCTAGAGTTTATTAAATTTAGAGTAGGTTTGTCTTCTCCTTGGTTGAGGTATCTAGAAAGTGTCAGGCTGAAAATTAGGGCAAGGATAGAGGTAAGGAGAAACTTGGGAATATCCTTAAAATTGGTAGAACACCTTAAGACATTTTAAAAGAAAAAACAGCTTTAGGAATTCTTAAAAATGCTTTTTGTGCTGGAGTATTAATAGCTATTTCACTGGACATACACACAACTTGTAGAACCTTAGTTCTGCAAGTTTAATATTTTGAATATTCTGAGGTGAGTGAATGATAAATTCCTAAAGGAATTTTATCCATGGGTATTATTTCTTTATCAGTAAATTTGAATCAAGAAAATGTGTTTTGTTTACAGGCTTATACCAGTGTTTCCAAGGCTTCTCTTAATCTATCAGATCACAAAGAGTTAGGAAAAATGATGAACACTATTATTTTTCACACAAAAATGGTAGATTCTTTGGTTGAAATGCTGGTGGAAACTTCGGATCTTTCAATTTTCTGGTAAGTTCTTTGTTTTAGTTTTTGAATCTTATCAAGTTGACTTTGCATCCTCTGAGTAGAAGACATGCCACAGTATTTTCTTGATGCATAGTATATTGGGGTGCCTTTTAAGAATTTAACTTGGCGGCACAAAATTTGGGCCATCTGAATGAGCTCATGAGAATTACATTTGTTTACTTTGACATCACTCCTAAACCATGCTTAATAAAGCAAAAATCTTGAAAATACTTTTATTTGTATGAAATATTTAAATATTTAACCTGATCTTTTTCATTAAAGACATGCTTGTATACTGCCATGTGCATCTTAATGAATCAAAATCTACTTATATTTTGGTCTACAACTGAGGGACTGCTGCATTATGAATAATGTCATCTTTAGGATAAGACATGAATGTAAAATGGGAACCTTCTGAATGGTCTTTAATGTGAGCCCTCTCTGCTTCTCCATCATCCCTTTATTTTTATTTTCCTAAGATACCACCCACTTTCTCAACCATCTGTTATGTCAAGGAATAGTTTAAGGTGTTTAACTGAGCTGAAAAAATGATTAATACAATAAAGCCTTGGTCTCATGATTTATGCCAGTCAATGGTACCATGAATGGTGTCAGATATATCTTGCAACACAAGTGTACAAAACAGATAGCCGATTTAAAACAACTGCATTAGTGTTTATTATTACTTGTCAAAAAAGTACATTAATATTAAAAGTCTGGAACATTTGTAAATGTGTACATTTCCAAAAAGCAACTTAACCATTCTTTCTCTATATAAAAATGCCAATGTTGTACAACTTTAGGGAAAATGCATGAAATTTCATATTTAATGAGGTTTAAACAGATAACTATTTTGATTTTTAGGTTGTTTGGAATGTTTATGTACTGAAATGGTGTTTATTCCCTTAAGCTTTTACAGTCGTGCTTTTGAAAAGATGTTTCATCAGTGTTTGGAATTACCCTCTCAATCACGATATTCAATTGCTTTTCCACTGGTTTGCACTCATTTCATGAGCTGCACTCATGAATTGTGTCCTGAAGAGGTAAGTTTCTTCAATGATTAACAATGCAGCTGTGAATAAGTTGTATAGGTGCTTGCTACAATGTTCTCTTTCACTTGAGGCCTGCTGCATATTATAGCCACTGAGCTACATGATACTGCCAGAACAGAAACCCCTCACAATTCTTTCTCTTGCTCTTCACTTAAACACATTCCACAGAATCTGAAGCCCAAAATGGTCTATTGGATCAGATAGGTGTCCATGACGGTTTGTCTTAAACTGGTGTTTCCTGTTCCTATATCTAATTTTCCCCTTTTCCTGAAATCATATTTCAAAACAATTAAATTTTGTCATAAATTCTGCTTTGATCAGTTACATATTCTACAGCATCTCAAACTTGTGATTTTCATAAAGTAGTTGCTCTAGTTCATTAATGCCCATTGTCCCTGCACACCTAATCTGGGAGAAATGCAGTTCTTAAACCAAAAATGCTGTGACTGACACTGTCCTGATTGAGGGCATCTCTAACATAAAAATAAAGACAGACCATAGCTTAATGTGTCTAATTATTTCTCAAAAGTACATGAAGGCTTTGTCAGGAGACCAAATATTTGAGAGCATGGGGGGGGGGGGTGCGCACAGGGGTATCTCTTCACTCAGAGGGAAGTATAATTGTGGAAAAAGCTGCCAGTGGAAATGGTGGATGTGTGCTTAGTTGCAATACTTGAGTAAGTTTGAATAAATACATGGATATGAGGGATATGGAGGGCCAGAGGCATGACAGAATAACAGCTTGGCATAGACTAGATGGGTTGTATGGCCCGTTTCTGTGCTGTAGTGCTCTGTCTCAAACTACTGGTGCAACCAAAACATTTTCTTTCTGGTTCATCTGTGACTTCTTTTTGTACTACTCCTGCATTAATAAGTACAAAGCTGAGAAGCTTGGAATACCTACTGGAACTGCTTTGAGTTCCACCTTTTAAGTAGATGCAACCACAATTTTTTAGTTTTTTGCTTTGAGTAAAGAAATAAATGCCATTACTTTGTGTATAGGTAGTGTCATTGTTATTTTATTGCTATATTCTGCAAAGCCCCAATTTTGTTCTGTGAAGGAACTAGCAGGGTCAGCCACCATATAGGACTTGCTGGTTTTGAGTTGTGACATTATCTGGATCAATGATTTCTAATTGATATTCTTCATTTTGAAGAACTCCAAAAACTAGAGCAGTACTTATGATGTTGTGCTGACTGATATAAACCCTCTGGGCAGTGTGTTCCAAGCACCATCACTATTTAAAAACCCAACTCTGGTACCTCCCCCTAAACTCTTCTCTGCTCATTTTAAAGGGAAGTTCTCTGGAATTGGCCACACCCCCTGTGGGAAAGATGCTGACTGTCCACTATCTATGCCTCTCGGTCTTATACACATCTAACAAGTCATTCCAACGTGAAAAGTCCTAACTTGCTCAACCTCTCTTAAGATGTCCTCTGCTCCAGTCAGCAGCCTGGTAAATAACCACTGCACCCTCTAAAGCTTCCACATCCTTCCAATGGGGAAACCAAAATTGAACATAATACTCCAAGTGTGGTCTAACCAGGGTTTTATAGGTTTGAACTCCATCTGCCACTTCAGCCCAGCTCTGCACCCTGTCTTATCACTTTGTAAACTACAACAACCTTCCACACTGCCAAAATACCTCCAACCTTGGTGTTTGCAAACTTAGTAACCTACCCTTACTCATCCAAGTCCTGAATTTAATATCAAAAGGAGAAAAAAAAAAAAATGCAAAGAGCAGGAGTTGCAGTATGCTTGTTAAGGAAGGGGAATGCTCACGGGTAGCCTGCACTAACTGCCTATTTTGTTTCACTTTCTTGACAATTATCCAGCTACTTGCATCCAACAATGTAGAGTGTGACTGTCTCTCTAATTCATAGCAATAAACCCTTTAGCCTTCCAAATGATCCAGCTCGAGCTCCAGTTTCCTAACATGGTCTGTAAGCAGCTGCAGCTAGCTGCATCTTGCAGATGTAGCCATCAGGGACACTGGAGGACTCCCTGACTTCCCACATCCTGCAGGTGGAGCATACCTCTTGCCTTAACTTAGCCATCAGACAGAAAGTGACTTTACCTAAGCACTAGCCTCCCAAACCAAACCTGAACTCTTTTCACATAGCACTCCTTCTTAAGCACAACAACAACCAAAACCTTACCTGTTCTCACGTGTGCCTTCTTACTGAAGTTTTATTTTTCTCCTAAGTTGCTTTCTCTCCCCACACCAAGCCACTTATTCATGCTAAATTCTCTTGAGCCAAAAGATCAGCTCCTACTTTAACACTGGCCCACTCCTCTTGAGTCAAAGCCTCAGTTCTCCCCTCCAACAAAGGTTGTTCTGCTCAATCCTAGCTCCTTTTTATTGGCTGCTGTCAATTAACCAATCAGCTATTAACTAACCATTTGGAAATATACCAATTGAAGGAGCCTGTTAAGTGAGGCTCAAGTCCCAAGACCTTCTCCTCAGATTTAGAATCAGATTTTATTGTCACTGACACGGTCATTAAACATGTTGCTTTAGGACAGCATTATAGTGCAATACATTAAAAAAAGTATAAATTGCAATAGAAATATGCAGTATAAAAATTGAGCAAAAAGAGGGAGATAGTGAAGTAGTATTTATGGGCCATTCAGAAATCTGATGATGGAGGGGAGAAAGCTGTTCCTAAAACATTGACTGTGTATCTTCAGGTGGCACCTCCTTGATGGTAGTAATGAGAAGAGGGCTTGTCCTGGATGGTGTGGATCCTTCATGATGGATGCCATCTACTTGAGGCATCGCCTTTTGAAGATGTTCTCAGTGGTGGAGAAGCTAGTACCCATAATGGAGCTGGCTGAGTTTACAATCCTCTGCAGCTTTTTCCAATCCTGTGCTGTAGTCCCTCATACCGGGCAGTGATGCAACTCGTTAGAATGCTCTCTACGGTACATTTGCAGAAGCTGGTCACCCTTTCCACTGCTAACTCCTTGATAAGAACTGTGTGTTCTTCCGATCTCTCCTTCCTGAAGTCCACAAATCAATTCCTTGATCTTACTGACGTCGAGTACAAGGTTGTTGTTATGACACTACTTAACTAGCTGATCTGTCTCACTCTTGTATGCCTTCTCATCGGAGATCCTGCTTCCAATTTTTGTCATTGGCGAATTTATAGATAGCATTTGAACTGTGCCTAGCTACGAAGTCACGAGTGAGTAGAGAGAGAAGAGCATTTGGCTAAGCACCCGTCCTTGAGATGTGCCTCTTGTTCCAAGTCCTATCTTAAAAAGTTCAGTGTTAAAGTTCAAAGTAAATTTATTATCAAAATACAAGTATGTGACTATATACAACCCTGAGATTTGTTTTCTTGCAGGCATACAGAGTAATCTAAGAGACACAATAGAATTGTTAAAAGATCGTACCCAAAAGGATGGGTAAATAACCAGTTGTGCAAGTACATAAGAAAAAGAATAATAATAATAACAAATAGGCAATCAATATCGAGAACGTGAGATGATGAAACCTTGAAAGTGGGTCACACTTCAATGATGAGGGCGAGTGAAGTTATCCCATCTGATTCACGAGCCTGATGTTTGAGTGGTATTAACTGTTCCTGAACCTGGTTATGTGAGTCCTGAGGCAACTGTACCTTGTACCTAAAGGCAGCAGCTAGAAGAGAGCATGGTCTGGGTGATGGGGGTCCATACTGATGGATGCTGCTTTCCTGCAACAGTGCTCTGTGTAAATGCGCTCAATGGTGGGGGATGCTTTTTTAGTGAAGGACTGGGCCATATCCACTTCTTTTTGTAGGATTTTCTGTTCAGGGGCATTAGTGATTCCATAGCAGGTTGTGATGTAGCCAGTCAATATACTCTCCACAACACATCTACAAAAGTTAGTCAAAGTTTTAGATGTATGCTAAATCTTCGCAAACTTCTAAAGAAGTAGAGGTGCTGCCGTGCTTTCTTTGTAATTGCACTTGTGTGGTGGACCCAGAAGTGATGACATCAAGGAATTTAAAGTTGCTCACCTTCTCCACCTCTGATCCCCTGATGAGGATTGCTCTGGACCCTTTTTTCCCCCTCCTGAAATCAATAATCAGCTCCTTGGTCTTGCTGACTTTGAGTGAGAGGTGGTTGTTGTGGCACGTTAGTTTGTCAGACAGGAATTTGTCTTCATGCACACTCATTATTTTTATAACTCTATTTGCATTAAGCCGGGATTCATTGCTACCATTTCTAAATGGCAACAGCATAATTCATACTCTGAATCCAAAATGAAGTTCCGGCTCTTGGTATGAAGAGTAATGACTAGTGGAAATCAATCGTTTAAGTAAACCAATCATATGAAACTGTTAGTCATGTCCTTTACTTAGCAAGATAAAGATTGAGTATTAAACTTCTGCTGAAAATATTAGAAAATGTTTTTTTTTAATTAATCAGAGTTCCTTGTCATACCATTTAAATATTCCTCTTATAATTTTCACATGCAGGAAATTCATTGTACATGAAGCTAGTGGTTGGGAAATGTTAACATTTGTTCCAGACACATGAAAGCATTTGTTTGATCAACACTTCCAATGAATGCAACCCTAATACAGTCTGTTTGCCATTTCTCAGTTGCCAAAAAATAGCATGACCTTTTTCTCAGTCAACCAGTGCCCCATAATAAAAATCCCATGTCAGCTGGACCATCCAGCAGCAGTGAGTTATATCTTACTGCTTTATGGAATGGTGTTGTTATACTTGTAATCACTACTTATGTTTTTTGCTAGAATAATCAAACATTTACATGAAGGTTAAGCCCATATATTAATCATCAATTGACAATTGCGATAGTTGTCTTTGATAGGGTGCTGGAGGGATTCCTAAAAGTTTGATGAATAAGACTACATAAACAGTTTGACAATGAAATTAACTTTTTTGTGTTGAGTGGCTCTCACTCAGTCACTAGTCCATGGTAATAGGTAGGTGCACTGTAAGCATTGGACTCGGGCTCGAAGTTCCATCCACACCCTGAGGCTTTTTACTGGAGTTCTGTATCAGTAGTTGCAGCATTGACTCTTTGGAGCCTTACCTTGATGGCTGTCTGTCTAAGTTTTTAACACGAAGAAATTTCACAAATTAAATGAGTCTTCTATACATCTGAGGGATGCCATTTTCATTTTATGAAGTGGCATCTGATTCTGCAAATATCAGATAATTTTAGGGTATATTAGGTTGGGTGCATTATGTCTTCAGGCAGACAAGTTGCCTGGATCAGTCACAACTATACATCTTCGGCACGGACTAGAAGGGCCGAGATGGCCTGTTCCCGTGCTGTAATTGTTATATGGTTATATGCTCATTTCAAAGAGGACTTTCCTTTGCATCTGATAGTTTGCGAGATTCAACAGAAGGGAAGTCTAATATTAGAGTCCTTGCATAAATCTAGCTTCTCAAAATTTGAAGATGGTCAAAGTGGCTTAGATAATTCAGTCAAGATGTCGAAGTGAACTGCAGAAAGATAAATTGCTTTGTGCCTTGTACTATTCATTACATTTTTACTACAGATGGAACATAATTTTTAAAAACTAGAATTTCTTCTGTCAGGAGGTTTATCTATCTTGGAGCCATAACGGGCTGTCACAGCAGTTATGATTGCTTTCAGTCAGACGGTAAGTACCTGAGCAGTGGCTGTAAAACAGCAGGGAAGATTAAACACTGCTTCATCTGAGCAGCAATATCTTGCCACAATGCAACAACTATTCAGGAGAAGCCTTAAGTTGATAGTTATGTGCCAAAAATTTTATTGTGGAGAATTTCACAAATTGGAACTTTACAAGCAGAGGGATGTACTTTTCATTTTATGGTTTAATTTTAACGCTGTGTCCAATTTCAAAGTGTTTGGGGAACAGCTTACATTTGAGAAACACTTATTAGAATTCTACAAGTACTTTGTCCAATATTTGAGAAGCACACAATAAAGTGAGATTAGAAAAAGCCAAAAGTGAGATTTTAAGAAAAGACCTCTGGGAGGGACCTCCAGGATGGTGAAAAAATTCATGCTCTGCAACATGAAAAGTAGACCACTGTTGGAGGTCTGGAGAAACCTGGAAGGGTTAAGACTTCAGAAAGATATGTAAATGAAAATCTTCTGCATTGTTAATTTGCAATACAATTTAGGTGCCACTAACAGGGATCAGAATTTATAGCTAGTCAATGTAAGTGGGGGAGGTCAGCACTGGTAGTCCAGCTGTGAACAGTATCAGATCTATTTAATTTTCAGGTGTATGATGCTAAGACTGGAGTGGAGGATGCAAGAAGGAATAAGAATTGGACAAAATGATCTTATTGGGATTTGCGAGGAAGTTTTTATGGGTTCAGGGACAGTATAATGTGTATTCTCAACATGCAAACCATTTGCAAACATGATTTTCTGTGATCAAAATGCACCACAAAGTTTCAATATATCTGAATCATTGTGTTTTAAGTCTGGAATCTATAAGTAAAGCCAAGCATCTGAAACTCATTGGGAACTTGTATGATTTAATTGTAAGTTGTAATTCATGAAATGAAGTTCAGACAAAATAAATCTTTTTGTCTCAAATAGTAATGAGCAGTGTAACACCCCATGGTATCCTGTAACCTCTTTCATCATTTTTGATAGTAATAAGACTAGATCTCTTAAGTTCTCCACACAGAGAGCTTGCTTTCAAAGAAGATGCCTTCAGCAGGCTTAGAACTAAGACAAAATCATTAAAACTGCAGATACTGTAATTCTAAAATAAAACCAAAATATGTTGTAAGTATACATCGAGATGGACTGCGTCTTTAAGAAGAAAAACAAGTCTTCGGCCCAAGCTGTTAACTGTTTCACTTCCCATAGTATTTCTACATTTTCTGTTGGAACTGAAGCTTGTTGATTGATTTGTACAAGTGGTGATTAATTAGTTCATGGCCTAAGGTAGAAGGAGTCAATTTTAGAAAACCTAGCGCATTTATTTTTCAACATAGCCCCCTCCTACATTTACACACTTAGTCCAGCGGCCGTGGAGCTTACGGATCTTGGACTTCCAGAAAGTGTCCACAGGCTGGTGATTGATAAGTTCGTGGCCTAAGGTAGAAGGAGATGAGTTATACAGCTCTCGTTACATGCGCATGCAGTTCAACTCTTTGAGTGATAATGCAGAAAGGTTTGAAATTAATAACTCATCTCCTTCTACCTCAGGCCACGAACTTATCAATCGCCCCTGCTGTGGGCACTTTCTGGAGGTCCAAGATCTGTTTGCTCCACGACCGCTGGACTAAGTGTGTAAATGTAGGAGGGGACTATGTTGAAAAATAAATGTGCTAGGTTTTATAAAATTGACTCCTTCTACCTTAGGCCACAAACTTATCAATCACCTCTCGTAGATCTCAGATAGCAGAGCACGCTAAAGTAAGTGCAAACTAAAATAATTAAACAATACTGTAAAAATTCCTACATCAGTTAACAGGAATGAAGAGATTTACCCTTGATTCTATATAGAAGCTATCCTGCTGTTGTATTGAACATGAGATTATATGTTTGGCTCAACACTTAGAGAGCAGGTGAAAAACCAACAGTGTTCCACTTGTTCTCACAATATTGACGAAGGGTCTTGGCCGAAAACGTCAACTGTACCTCTTCCTAGAGGTGCTGCCTGGCCTGCTGCGTTCACCAGCAACTTTGAGTGTTGCTCTCACAATATTAGTTTTCTTAATTCTCCGAATGATTGGACAAGAACTTGTTGCTTTAATGCAGGTAGGAATGGGATGATGGCATGGATAGAGTGGCTGCGGAGATGGTGCAGGAAACATGGTTTCAAGTTCTTGGATCATTGGAACCTTTTCTGGGCAAGGGATGACCTGTACAAGAGGGACAAGTTGCACCTGAGCTGGAGGGGAACCCATATCCTGGCCACGAGTTTGCTGATGCTACTTGAGAGAGTTTAAGCTAGTTATGCAGGGAGCAGGGAACCAGAGCCCCAGGTCAGTAAGGGAAGGATCGGACTGGAAAGTAGAAGTCAGGGAAGGTATTGAAAGGCAAAATCAAAATAACAGGTATGATAGTTTGGATAGTTTGAAGTGTGTGCATCTTAATTCTAAGAGTATTATGGGTAAGGGTGATGAACTTAGTGCATGGATCAGTACATGGAAATATTACGTTGTAGCCATTGCTGAAACTTGGTTGAGAGAGGGACAGGAATGGCTGATTAATGTGCTAGGTTTTTGAAGTTTTAGAGGAGGTAAATGAGGGGATGGAGTTCCACTACTCATCAGGGACAATATCACAGCTGCACTCAGAGGAGACATAATGGAGGGGTCAGACATTGAGTCCATTTGGGTAGAACTCAGGAATAGGAAAGGTTCAATCACACTGATGAAGATTTACTACAGACCCCTAATAGCCACCATGATGTTCAGGAACAGATATCAGATTAAGGAAATGTGTTTTAAAAAATATTAATAATAAGTAAACAATAAGGTTGTTCTCATGGGGGATTTCAACTTTCCTAATATAGACTGGACTTCCTTGCTGTAAGGGGTTTAAATGGGGCTGAATTTAATTGTATCCAAGAAGTTTTCTTCAAGTCATAATGTAGACAGTCCTCTGAGACGAGGGGCCATACTGGATGACCTGTTGGGTAATGAGTCTAGCCAGGGGACTGAACTTTCAGTGGGTGGGCAGGGAGGGAAAAGTGACCACAACTCCTTAACTTTCTGGATTGCTATGGATAAGGATAGGTATGGTCCTTGTGCGAGAGGTTTAAATTGAAGTAGGGCAAATTACAAGAACATTAGGTAGGTAGGTTCTAAGAGTTAATTGGGAGCACCTTTTCTCTGGTACAGCAAGTCTACATCAGATACGTGGAGGGTGTTTAAAGATCAATTGCACAGAGAAAAGGAAAGGTATCATCTTGTTAGAAGGAAGGACAAGGATAGAAAGATAAGAGAACCTTGTATGCCCAGAGATGACGAATTTACTCAAGGTGAAAAAGGAAAAGCATAAAGCTTGGGAAGCTAGGATCAAACAAGACAAAGAGTACAAAGAAGCTAGAAAAGAACTAAAGGGAATTAGGAAAGCCAGGAGGGGCCATGAAAAGTCGGTTAAGGTGAATCCCAAGGCATTCTATACATGCATCAAGAGTAAGAGGATAACTAGGGAGAGGGTGGGACCACTCGAGGATAAAAGGAGGAATACTTGCTTGGATGCAGAGAATGTGAGTGGGGTACTTAACGAGTACTTTGCTTCAGTAGTTACCAAGGGAAAGGATGTGGAGGAGCAGGAGATCAGTGCTGAGCGTGTAGATACATTACAACTTTTGGAGGTCAAGGAGGAGGAAATGTTCGGCCTCCTAATGAGTATTAAGGTAGCTAAGTCCCCAGGGCCTGTTGGAATTTACCTCAGGCTATTGAAGGAGGCAAGAGATGAGATTGCTGGGTCCTGACCAGTATCTTTGTGTCCTCTCTAGCCACAGTGAGGTCCTGGAGGTCTGGCAAGTGGCTAATGTTGTACCTCTATTTAAAAAGGGAAAAAGGTAAAAATCATGGGAACTATAGACCAGTGAGCCTCATGTCAGTTGTAGGGAAATTGCTGGGGAAAATTCCTAGGGTTAAGATGTATGAGAATTTGGAAACCCTTGGCCTCATTAGGGAGAGCCAGCATGGCTTTATGCTGTGCAAGTCATGTCTTAACAAGTTGGTTGTGACCTTTGACAAGGTGACGAGGGAGATTGAAGGTAGAGCAGTGGATGTTGTCTGCATGGATTTTGGTAAGGTGTATGACAAAGTCCCTCATGGGAGGCTAATCCAGAAGATTAAGATGCATGGGGTTTGCGGCAAATTGGCTGTTTGAATTCAGAACTGGCTTGCACATAGAAGACAGAGGATAGTGGTGAAAAGGGACTTATTCGAGGTGGAGGTCTGTAATTTGTGGAGTTCCACAGGGATCTGTGCTGAGACCTCTGCTGTTTATGATGTATATAAATGACCTGGATGAAAATGTAGATGGGTGGGTTAGTAAATTTGCAGATGATGTCAAGATTGGTGGAGTTGTGGTGGTGTCAAAGACCGGTGAAGAATACGGTACAATATGGGCTAAGAAATAGCAGATGGAGTTTAACCCAGATAAATATGAGGTGTTGCACCTCAGTAGGGCAAATGCAAGGAGACACTACACTGTTAAGGGCAAGGACCTTAACAGTGTTGCTCATCAGAGAGATCTTGGGATCCAAGTTCATAGTTCCTTGAAAGTGGATATATAAGTCGATAAGGTGATTAAAGAAGACTTATGGAATGCTTGCTTTTATTCATCGAGGCATTGAGTTTAAAAGTCAGGAAGTTATGTTGCAACTTCATGAAACTCTGGTTCGGCCACATACAGTTCTGGCTGCCCCGCTATCAGATAGGAAGGAAGTTGAGGCTTAGGAGAGGGTGCAGAAGAGGCTGCCTCATTTAGAGTGCATGTGCTATCATGAGAGGCTGAATGAGCTTGGGTTGTTTTCTCTGGAGTGCCGGAGGCTGAAAGGAGATTTGCTAGAAGTTTACAAGATTAAGGGGCATAGATAGAGTGGTCAGAGAGCATCTGTTTCCCAGGGTTGAAATGTCTAATACCAGAGGGCATGCATTGAAGGTGAGGGGGGGGTAGGTTCAAGGGGGATGTGAGAGATAAGTTTTTTTTTAACACGAGAGTCGTGGATGCTTGGAATGCGCTATCTGGTATGGTGGCAGAAGTAAATACTTTGGAGACTTTTAAGAGACAGACATGGATGTAAGGAAGATATGAATGAATTGACTTCTTACATCCTTCACATACATGAGGAGTAAAAATCTTTACGTTGCATCTCCATCTAAATCTGCAATCATGGTAATTTATAATTAATAGAACAGTCAATGTAATATAGAGTACAGTCAAATCAGTGTGAGTTCGTTCGTCTGATGGCCTGGAGGAAGAAGCTGTCCCAGAGCCTGTTGGTCCTGGCTCTTATGCTGTGGTACCACTTCCCAGAAGGTAGCAGCTGGAATAGATTATGGTTGGGGTGACTCAGGTCCCCAATGATCCTTCAGGCCCTTTTTACACAACTGTCCTTGTAAATGTCCTGAATCATGGGAAGTTCACAACTACAGATGCGCTGGACTGTCCACATCACTCTGCAGAGTTCTGCGATTAAAGGAGGTACAGTTCCCATACCAGGCAGTGATGCAGCCAGTCAGGATGCTCTCAATTGTGCCCCTGTGGAAAGTTCTTAGGATTTGGGAGCCTATACCAAACCTCCTCAACCGTCCGAGGTAAAAGAGGCACTGTTGTGCCTTTTTCACCACACAGCTGGTGTGTACAGACCACGTGAGGTCCTCAGTGATGTTTATGCTGAAGAACTTAAAGCTGTTTACCTTGTCAACCCCAGATTCATTGATGTTAATAGGGGTTAGCCTGTCTCCATTCCTCCTGTAATCTACAACCAGCTCTTTTGTTTTTGTGACAGTGAGGGAGAGGCTGTTTTCATAGTCATAGTCATAGTTATACTTTATTGATCCCGGGGGAAATTGTTTTCTTGACACCACTGTGTCAGAGAGATGACTTCTTGACTGTAGGCCACCTAGTTATTGTTTGAGATGAGGCCAATCAATGTAGTGTCGTCGGCAAATTTAATTAGCAGATTGGAGCTGTGGATGGCGATACAGCTCCAATCTGCTAATAGAGGGATATGGACACGATGTAGGTAGGGTTAGTGTTTGGGTGTTTCTGGTTTGCTTTTTAGCTGGTTCGGCACAACATTGTGGGCTGGATGACCTGTTCCTGTGCTGTACTCTTCTATGTTCTATGTACATTTGTGGCCTCTGTTATCTTCCAATTATGATTCAGTAATCTGAGGGAACCGTCGTTGCAATCGCAAAGATGGCACATCACTGGCTTTACTTCATTAGGAGCTTGAGGACATTAACTATGTTATCCAAGACAATTACGAAATTTCTGCAGGTGTACTGTGGAGAGTATCGGTCTGGTTGCATCACTGGTATTGAGGCACAGAACCAAAAGTAGCTGCAGAGGGTTGTAGACTCAGTTAGCTCCATGATGGAAACAAGCCTCCCCACTATGCAGGATATCTTCAAAAGGCAGTATCCATCATAAAGTACCCTCACCACCCAGGATCTTCCCTCTTCTCATTCCTACCATCAGGGAGGAGGTAAAGGAACCTTAAGATGCACACTCAACACTTTAGGAACAGCTTCCTTCCATCCACCATCATATTTCTAAATGGTCCATGAACACTATCTTGCTATTCATCTGTCTGCCTATCGCTCTCTGTCTGTCATATATATTGTAATTTTTATGCGCTTGCCGCAAAACAAAATTTCACAATGTACTGTATGTCAGTGATAATAAACCTAATTCTGATTCAGAGGTTGACACAAAGATCTTGGGTTAAGAATTTACCTGCACAGAAAAGAATAAGGCTTGTTTCATGAAATGCAAACACGAGGAAATCTGCAGATGCTGGAAATTCAAGCAACACACACAAAATGCTGGTGGAATGCAGCAGGCCAGACAGCATCCATAGGAAGGAGTACAGTTGACGTTTCGGGCCGAGACCCTTCGTCAGGACTAACTGAAAGAAGAGATAGAGATTTGAGAGGGGGAGGGGGAGATCTGAAATGATAGGAGAAGACAGGAGGGGGGAGGGATGGAGCCAAGAGCTGGACAGGTGATTGGCAAAAGGGATACAAGGCTGGAGAAGGGAGAGAATCATGGGACGGGAGGCCCAGGGAGAAAGAAAGAGGGAGGGGAGCACCAGGGGAAGATGGAGAGCAGGCAAGGAGTTATTGTGAGAGGGACAGAGAGGGGGGGGAAAAAGGAAAAGATAAATAAGTGGTGGGATAAGAACAGGAGGAGGGGCGTAACAGAAGTTAGAGAAGTCAATTTTCATGCCATCAGGTTGGAGGCTACCCAGATGGAATATTCCTCCAACCTGAGTGTGGCCTCATCTTGACAGTAGAGGAGGCCATGGATAGACCTATCAGAATGGGAATGGGACATGGAATTAAAATGTGTGGCCACAGGGAGATCCTGCTTTCTCTGGCAGACAGAGCGTAGGTGTTCAGTGAAACTGTCTCCCAGTCTGCATCTGGTCCCACCAATATATAGAACGCCACACCAGGAGCACCAGACGCAATATATCACCCCAGCCAACTCACAGGTGAAGTGTCGCCTCACCTGGAAGGACTGTCTGGGGCTCTGAATGGTGGTGAGGGAGGAAGTGTAAGGGCACGTGTAGCACTTGTTCCGCTTACAAGGATAAGTGCCGGGAGGGAGATCGGTGGGAAGGGATTGGGGTGCGGGGGAACGAATGGACAAGGGAGTCGCGTACAGAGCGATCCCTACAGAAAGGTGGGGAGGGAAAGTTGTGCTTGGTGGTGGGATCCTGTTGGAGGTGGCGGAAGTTACGGAGAATTATATATTGGACACGGAGGCTTGTGGGGTGGTAGGTGAGGACAAGGGGAACCCTATCCCTAGTGGGGTGGCGGGAGGATGGGGTGAGAGCAGATGTGCCTGAAACGGGACAGATGTGTTCAAGAGCAGAGTTGATGGAGGAGGAAGGGAAGCTCCTTTCCTTAAAAAAGGAAGACATCTCCTTCGTCCTGGAATGAAAGGCCTCATCCTGAGAGCAGATGCGGTGGAGATGGAGGAATTGCAAGAAGGAGATGGCACTTTTGCAAGAGACCGGGTGGGAAGAGGAATAGTCCAGGTAGGTGAGAGTCAGTAGGCTTATAGTAGACATCAGTAAATAAGCTGTCTCCAGAGACTTCTCTAACATCCGTTAATATGCCTCCTCCCCTTCTTAACACATCCCTTATTTATTTTTTCCTTTTTTTTCCCCTCTCTCTGTCCCTCACAATAACTCCTTGCCTGCTCTCCATCTTCCTCTGGTGCTCCCCTCCCCCTACTTTTTCCCTGGGCCTCTCATCCCATGATCCTCTCCCTGCTCCAGCCTTGTATCCCTTTTGCCAATCACCTGTCCAGCTCTTGGCTCCATCCCACCCCCTCCTGTCTTCTATCATTTCAGATCTCCCCCTCCCCCTCCCACTTTCAAATCTCTTACTATCTCTTCTTTCAGTTAGTCCTGACGAAGGGTCTCAGCCTGAAACGTCGACTGCTTCTTCCTGTGGATGTTGTCTGTCCTGCTGCGTTCCACCAGCATTTTGTGTGTGTTGCTTGTTTCATGAAAGTTGTGCTCTATTGTCATCTTAAGTAAACTAAAGATTATATCGGAATTTGGCACGGGTGTTGTTTAGATGGAACTGTTTGCTACAATTGTAGATTGTGATTGTTTCAAAAGTTTTACATTTCAAACGCTGCTTAACTCATGCAGTTAGTGACTTGTTCATATTTCTTGTCAACAATCTATTTGCTATTTTGATTGTGTTTCTTGTTTGATATATTGATGCATGAAATTGCCAAGTAATTTTAACTGGTTACCAAGATGGAGGTCTTTGCTCTGTATGTACAAAGCCTTCAGTCAACACATTCTCCACACAAGTATCTTAGAAGTTTTAATTTACTGTTTGATCAAATGCACAGTGTAAATGATTAATTATGTTCAGCATTACCTATTATCTTGCTGGAAAGAAGCTTAAGCACCAGCCAGCAAATGATAACTGAAAGCTTGCTTCCTTAATTTGATTTCAAGTTTACTCCACAGTAGTCCACATGTTTATTAATGTATTTTGGCCTAGTATGTGAATTAATGCATTCCCTGGACAAGTGCATTGTCTCTTTGTGGATTTCCCTAGTATCACGCTGTTTTACTTCAACAGATAAAAATTGATTATTTAAAGTTCCTTGTTCCATTTACTGTAGTTTTACCTAATTGTATGACTGGACTCTGCAGAGTACACTTTCAGAGGAGAAACTTTGGGAGGTGAACTACGAATATTGTCAGTTGCAGTTTTAGTCAATGTCAAAAAGAAATCTGGCTATGCTGTAGTTTGTATATCCAGTTCTGATTCAGAAACTAAGATATTGTGTATGTGCTAAGCAGTTGATTTCCTCAGGGATTTTGAGTATATAGAAGAAACATTGTATATTTTTTTTTTAACTGAGTTTGTATATTTTGAAATGATGATATCATTAATTCCCATATAGAGTAAGGCCACTGACTTTCAACACAGGGTATGTGTATTCTGAATGCATTTGACACTCACGACTTTCATTACTTTATAGAGGCATCACATTGGAGATCGTAGTCTCTCACTGTGCAACATGTTCCTTGACGAGATGGCTAAGCAAGCCCGCAACCTTATTACAGATATATGCACAGAGCAGTGCACTCTTAGTGATCAGGTAAGGTTTCAGCTTCTCTTTTGCAGGTTTGGGAGAAAAGCATTTGGGTAAAATGGGTTATGAAGTTTCTGCATGCTCTCACCTATAATGTAATATAAGATGCATTCCAAGATGCGTGGCTATTAAAACCAGATTTAAAGGCTTCAAAATATTAATAATAATTTTATTTACATAGCACCTTTCGTACATTAAGATGCAAGTTCAAAGTGCTTTACATAGATTGTAAAGATAAGTCAATATTGTCCTAAAAAGATGAGACAAAATTAAAAATCGTAAGTAAAGACAAATATATAAAATAAAATATAACCAAATACAGTACTGTGCAGAAGTCTTAGGCACATACATACTGCTAGGGTGCCAAAGACCTTTGTACAGTACTGTAGTAATTTTATGTATTGCACTGCACTGCTGTGCAAATAGATAGCATTTCATGATATATGTGAGTGATGATAAACAGGATTCTGATATGGCTCTCTATTGTGGACTGAGTGGAAAGGGGGCAGGGAGAGGGAGATCATGATTGGAGAAAATGTTGAGATAGACTCTGCAATAATCAATAAGCCAATTGCTTGCAATCAATGACGTTGCCTGGTGTCTCAGGATTGAGTGTGTCTGCACCCAAGCCACCGTCCCCCCCAGCCCTTGGCAATCCTCCTTTGCCCCAGTGCTCCACCCTCACCATTTCCACCATCATCTGCTTCTGCCAAATTTACATACTTGCTGTCCGCTGCACATTGACAAATGCAATTCTGTGCAAAAGTCTAGGCACCCTAGCTATATATATGTGCACAGTACTATATAGCAAATTACATAAATGTAATCAAAATCAACAGCCATTAAGTAATTCTATAAATAGGCCAAATTTGAAAACGTAGGTTTGTAGAAGTGTTTTGAAGCTTTCCGCAGTACTAGCCTGGCGTATCTCAGTCGGTAAAGTATTCCAAGCTTTTTATGCACAAGAGCAAAAGGCCACATCACCAGTTCTTGTATGCTTAGCAAACCTGTATTCATGGATCTAAGATTAGGATTAGGGATGCAATGGGATAGACAAAATACATGGAGAAGTTCCTTTAGCCTTGTATACAACTAAGAGTATTTTAAAATTGATCTAGAAAGGACACAGACAGCCAGTGTAATGCTAATACTAGTGAAATGTGCTCAGATTTTCTTTTTTTTGGTTAGGATTCTTGCTGCTACATTTTGAACAAGCTTCAGCAGATTATATCTATTTTAGGCAGTCTAGAAAACAGTGCATGGCAGCAATCTAATTAGCTAAAAACAAGAGTGTATCCATTTTTCTGCATCTTGAGATGTTATAAGAAACCAAACTTAATAATATGGTTAATATGTGATTTGTAGTTTAGCTCAGGGTCAATAATAACGCCTAAATTCTTTAATTCTGGCTTGATTTGTAAGGCCAGATGATCGTTTATAACTAAGATTCACATTTTTTTTATTGCTACCAATAACCAAAATTTCTCTTTTTTTTTCCTTATTTATTTTAAGGAAATTCAAACTCATCCATTCTACAATGCTAATTAGACACTGGACCAGTGGGTTGAGAGCCTCCGGGTCATCTGGTGTAATAGACAAATGCAGTTGTGTGTCACCTGCATAACTGCTAATTAACCTTGTGTTTTCAAATAATTTCATCTAATGGGAGCATGTATAGTGAGAACAACAATGGGTCAAGAACTGATCCTTGTGGCACACCAAACACAATATCTTCGATATTGTGATGTTCTTAAACTTTTTGACTAGAGAAATTTACAGAAGTAGAAGCCAAAGGAATGGGATGATTTTTGGAAAATTTAAAGATTTAAAGATAGACTCTGCAATAATCAATAAGCCAATTGCTTGCAATCAAATGACGTTGCCTGGTGTCTCAGGATTATTTGAATCTATGTAGCCAACTAGACCGTACAAAAAAAGTTTTTGTAGTTTTTGAACAGTTTTGACATTCCATTAAAATTACGGTTGTTTGTTGTGATGAGCCAAAATTGCCTGCACCCAAAGTGCAGTCGTGTATTCTTTTTATTATAAGCAGAGCCATTCAATATTCTTGGATGTCCATCCAAACTGTTAAGTAAGCTTTGTGTAGTCTTAAAAGAGGTCATGCGGCTAATAAGAGAGCGATGAATTTCATGATGTGAGGCTGAAGTGATTTTGTAACCAAGAATGATATGGTTTAACAGAGAGGAGATACATAGATTATAGTCCTTCAGCCTTTGGTAAGTTTCTGAAAAGAAAGACAAGGATTTGAATGGGAGTACAGTGAATTCGAGGCTGACAGTAATAAGAATATTGGTGAAAGATTTAATGGCAAATAGGCTGAAGAATTGCCAGATAATAATACATAGGGCAGAAGGCAATACTTGGAAGAGTTGGTGTATTAGGACGAGGATGTAATTTATGAAATGGTTGTTAAAAAAAGCAGAAGGTAAACTTTTGGCCATATCTGAATGGAAGAAATTTGGGCTTCTCAATTCGGATGACACAGCATTCAGCTGATACAAAAGAATACATATGTAAAAGTTGGCCATTTGGCTACACATAAATTCATCAATTTACAGAGATGATACCATGGGGTTATGTTATTAGAGTAGTATCCATAGGTCTAGCTATTGATCAGAGACAGAGATTCAAATCCTTTTATTATAATGAATGAGAGGTTTTTAAAAAAGGATCTAGTGCTTTCCTGGCGTATAAATTCTCTTCAGGTTTCCAGCCAGGTTCAGCTATTGATTGTAACAGACACTTCGATGACAAATTCTACCATCCTCTGGGATGATGCCTGGGCAAGTCTAGTCCAATAGAATATATATATATCCCTGTATCCCATCCCTCCTGTTTGGTTAGTCGTCATCCAATCAGGTTTCCGCTCTCCCACTTTGTTTACAATCGAATTCTAGTTCTTATTTAGAGTGAGACTTCTGCCTTTGTTAAAAAATTTTTCCTCTATTTTTATTTCAGTGGCTTCCTTTACCAGGTGGTCCCAAAAGCCATTGGTGCTGCACAGTAGCTTTGTGCCATCGAAGTCAATCCTAAGGCTATTGCAAATGCAGGGTTCTGCTACTGCCAATTTCTCCAGGTAACCCAAATGGATAAACCAGGAAGCCTAACAACCCATCACTACTGCCTATCTTTCCTGTATTTCTACGGTTTCTGGAAGGATGCCAGGATCCTGAAGAAATACCGGATTAATACCATCAACAAGCCCAAATCACAGTTTATGCGGGTCAAAGATGACCTCGGAGGACAGCTGGAGTACACAGGATTCCCTGTGAATGCGGAGTGGCGTATGTTGGGCAGAACGGACACACAGTGGACACCCACATCAAGTATCGCAGGAGGTGTATCCATTTGGGTTACCTGGAGAAATCAGCGGTAGCAGGACATTACATTTGCAATGGCCATAGAATTGACTATGACGCAAAACTACTGTGCTGCACCAGTGACTTTTGAGACCGCTTGGTAAAGGAAGCCATTGAAATAACACTAGAGGAAAAGAATTTTAACAAAGACAAAGGTCGTGCTCTATGTGAGAACTAGAATTTGATTGTAAACAGGTGGGAGAGCAGAAACCTGATTGGATGAGGACTAGCCAATTGAGAGGGATGGACAACAGGAATATAAATGTCACCGGACTGGATATACCCAGAGATTATCAATGAAGAAGATGGCAGAGTTTATCATTGAATCGTCAGTTATAACCAATAGTTGTATCTGGGTGGAAGCTTGAGAAGTTTAACGAGAGGTTGTTAAACAGAAATGTTCCTCTCCCCATTTGGTAATTTGTTTCTTCTTTTGTAAGGAGCAAATTGAGATGGGCAATGAACAAGAATATGCTGTAGTACTACTTCCTACTGAATAAGGACAACTGTTATTTTCTGACTAAGCATTGCTGATAGTTTTCAAGCAAGGAGACTAATCCTGGTTAAGTGAAGAGTCAAGAGGGGCATGTCAGGGACAGCTTCAGGTGTACCTAAAGATACAATTGAAGCATTATCTGTACATGCTGAACAATTGATGGTACTAAGAGATCCTGTTGTTCCAAAGCTGTACTGTCATGCTGTACCCAATCCTGAATAGTAGTGGATGACTAAATAGTTAACAGGAGGCCTCATGCATTTGCTTTAGGTGAAGAAGGACAGTCAGCACATGGAACAGCTTACACAATTTCCCCTTCAAACTACACAGCATCCTGACTTGCGCATATTTAACTCTTCCTTTATTGTTGCTGGCTTAAAATCCAAGAACTCCTTTTGTAACAGTAGTGTACATCTATCCTTGCCACATCATCTCTGTACAGAAAAGGATAGGGTTCAAGATACTGAGTTTGAGAGGGAGATTAGAATGGAACCAATGACAAGAGGCTAGGTTTAACAGAAGTCTGTTGTCTTTCAACAGCCATAAAGAGAACTAGAAACCACAGGTTATGTGGATGCCATATGTGACTTCACTTGATAGAGCTATGGCAGGGCTGGCTCTCTGGTTTGAAAGATTAAAATTGAATATTGCAAAAAAACTGTAATGTGTATTTGAGAGATTAAAAAGATCTTTCTCTTTGAAGAGGGAAAAGAAATGGAAGAAGGATTGGTGGAGCCCTTTGGGAGGAAGGTGGTCTTGAAAGGGATGGGAAGGAAGTATAATGTCCGTTATCATTATCTGGTCAGCAGAACTTGGTCATCAATTTATTTGTGAACTGTGGTCATCTTAGAGGGGCATTATTGTCAAGACCAACATGCTTGATTCATGGCTCAGACTGAAAAAGCAAAGGGAAATGGCCAAAGATCTGAACTGCAGATTAAAGGGGTTCAGTCTCAGTGGAAGAGGTGTCCATACGTTGCCTACATTTTGAAGTGAGGGACCTTAAGAGATGTCTGATAGTGGAGAATAGTCACAGTGAATTAAACTTCATTCTCCATGATAACCCTGAATTACTGGGCTATTTTGTTGTAGAGAGAGAGATGCCCAATAATGCAGATCCAGTCAAATCTGGTGATGGATGACCGAACTACTGGGTCAGATAGTGCATCTTAGACCTAAAAAAAAAGTGCTTGTGTAAGATATGGCTTCTGCATCTGTGTTCAGACTGATATGTTCAATCTGATGGCCAATATGAATGGGCTGTAAACCTTTTAAATATGCAACAACATTGTATGTGGCTTGTTCACAGCACCACAGTTAGCATCTTTTGAAAGGCCAGTTCTGAATTAATCATTCATATCAGATATAAAATATAATGCTTTAACATGCCAACTAAAATGAAAGTGCATTTGTAAGCTCTCATTCTTGGGACTTAAAAGTTCAAGAAATAGGCCATACTAGAATAAAGTCTCAGTTTTTTTTTCTTCTATGCCTAAAGTTTGGTTGACCAGTAGTTTTATACTTGAATCAAAAATTGTATGTTCAGGATCTACAAGTAATTTAGCTGGTGCTTCCTGTGTTTTAAGAGTGCATGATATTATCTGAGCCACAGTCTTGATGGGTGAAGCATTAAACTGAAGTTTTCTTTTCGTTTGAATAGCAGGAAATATTATTAAACATTCTTTTTCAGAGAAGAACTGGGTGTTGCTTTTATCCTGGCCAGTATATTTCCTCGGTCCAGACAAAAGTCTTGCTGATGCATATGTTTTACTTAAGCAAAAATTCTCGTTTTGAACATTTCAGACATTTACAAGCATATCAGTAATAGGAATTTTTTTTTTTTAGCCAAGCACTGATTTGACCTCAGGCATTTAATGACATCTGGGGTGGTGTGATATCACCAGGACAAGTCTGTAGTCTATGAGCAAAGCAAAATGCTATGTTGCGATCATTTTAACATGATCTGTGAGTACTTGACGTAGGTTTCAGAGGCTAGACTAGTATTTACTGCTCAATCCTAATTATCTTTTAAGAAATTGCTGAGCTTCTTGGAATGGGTTTGACATAATGCCATGAGGTTATTAAATAATAAAAAAGAGTGGTTGTATTAAACTGATACGGATTTAAGATTTGTTAACAAAAACATTAGGAGTAAGCAAGTCACCTTGAATTTGGCAACTCTAACCAATGCAGGGCCACCGTGATTAGTTCTGGAGCCTCAACTGTTCATTAAAACTCTGAACCAGAGCATAGATCATCGGTGTTATATAGATGGGCTCAGTGAATAAGTGAGAATGTGCAAATGGTATATAATGTGGAAAACCTTAGGTATAAGAAATTAAAAGAACGGTTCTAAAATAGCGTGAGACTGAAAAGTTTTGGTGCTGAAAGAGACCTAGATGCCCTTCTTTGTTAATCATAAATTTAACAGCAGTGATGGATGAGGGATAAATGATCTACATTTATATGTCTTTGAACTGCTGCTGTCCTAGTAGAGTCCTCTTGTTAGGTAGGAAGTTCCAGGATTAAAAATGGTTCACAATAAAAGAGTATATTTCATGTCAGGAGAGTATGTGAAAATTGGAGAAGTGGTAAAACAAACATTCATGAAAAGTGGAAAGATTTTGGAACAGCTGGAACTGCGACAAAGGGACTTGTGGTTGAACATCTGCTACTTGTAAATGGAGTGCTTCGTCAGCAGCTAAATCATCTTTTAAAGAAACAATGCCAAATTTGCTTTCTCTGATATACTGTATATACTACTATGTTCATTAGGCTGGTTGTTAATCTTGTCACATGACTATTTCCCTGCTGATTGTCTTGTCAAACATTTATTAGAAAACTAGTTGATCAGGTAAGTTGGAGACATGATGCGTAGATCACAAATAGTGAACTGAGTGACGTGTCTTTTGATTTGAAATTGTTTCATTGTTCCTATTCGTATATCAAATCAATTGTTTATAAAAGCAACTTTGAGAAGACTGGGGAAGATGTCACATCTGTGAGGTGCTACAATGCAGTTTTGTTACTGCTCAGTTTCAGTGCTGGACTAAATTTCCTTCTCATTTTTTTTTGCTTGTCATGAATAGGGAAAGAAGCCTTTATATTATAATAGATCCATTTTTAAGTGCCTGTGTAAAAAGTAGAAATTGTTGGAAACATAGCAAGTCAAGTAGCATCTTAGCAAGAGAAATGATCAGTGTTTCAAGTACTTCATCAGAACTGCCACAGTGAACAAGCAAGTCAGAGGCTTGGGAAGGGATAGATGGGACATGGGCGAACCTAAAAACTGTTTGAGTAATGGAAATTTGCACTATAGAATCAGTAAACCACTAACCAAAAAAATTCTAAAATATGATTAAAACTCTCATTCACTTTTTTTTCTCATAAGTTCTGAGATTGTTTATTAAGAAATACACAAAGGTGCTGGAGGTAGCATCTGTGGAGGGCAAAAGACAGTCAATGTTTGCAATCAAAACCCTTCACCTGGGCCGAAATGAAAAAGGGGAGATAACTAGTATATAAGAAGCAGTGGAAGGAAAGAGTGAAGTTAAAAACCTGGCAGGTGATAATCTTTTTCAACACGTATTTCTTGATGCACACATAGATATGTGGCCTCACATTACAGAAAACGTATGGAATGTTTTTTCTAGGAAATCATAACACTCCCTGTAACATGGAGTCACCTGTTTAGGGGATATCAGTTGTAATCTAACTACACTTGACTTTTGCAGGATTTATTGGCTGGGACACATGGAATACTAAGAGCACAGCTTCAGCAGACTAACTACTTGAATAGACTAAAATATTTAGATAGCTCAGCACTCCGATACACTAAATTGACTGCATTGGTGGTGCTTCCTGCACCCCTGCGGAGCTCGTCAACTTCACTAAACTTGCCTCCAACTTCTACCCGCCCTCAAATTTATCTCTCTCTCACGCCTCTTGTTCCCAGCTGCCACCCCACCAGCCTTGGCATCTAGCACATAATTCTTCATAAATTCTGCCATCTCCAGCAGTATCCCATCACCCAGAACATCTTTCCCTCCCCTTCTGTCTCCCCTGCCCTCAACTGCAGGGATAACTCCCTATGCGACTCCCTTGTCCATTCATCACTCCCCACTGATTTCCCTCCTGGCGCTTTCCCTTGCAAGCGAAACAAGTGTTACACCTGCCCCTACACCACCGCCCTCACTACCATTCAGGGCCGCAAACGGTCCTTCCAAGAGAGGCAACAGTCCTTCCTGTTGGGGTGATTTACTGTATCCCAGTTCTCCTGGTGTGGCCTCCTATATATCGCTGTGCCCGACACAGATTGGGAGACCGCTTCGCCAAGCACCTTCTGCCATCCACCAGAAAAAAACGGGATTTCCCAGTGCCCACCCAGTTTAATTCCACTTACCATTCCCATTCCAACATTACAATCCACAGCCTCTACTGTTGTGATGAGGCTACACTCAGCTTGGAGGAGCAACACCTTATATTCCGTCTGGGTAGCTTCTTAAACTTCCGGTAATACTGCTCCACCCCCAACATCTCCCATTCCCATTATCTTCTCTCAGCTTAACTCCTTACATGCCAATCACCTCCCTCTGGTGCTCATCCCCCTTTTCTTTCTTCCATGGCCTTCTGCCCCCTCCTATCAGATTACCACTTCTCCAGCCCTGTATCTCTTTCACCAATCAATTTCCCAGCACTTTA
The DNA here is from genome assembly GCF_030028105.1 of Mobula birostris. Classification (NCBI taxonomy): domain Eukaryota; kingdom Metazoa; phylum Chordata; class Chondrichthyes; order Myliobatiformes; family Myliobatidae; genus Mobula; species Mobula birostris. Next base: position 161,406,478 of record NC_092375.1, read on the forward strand.
CTTCATCACTTCCCCCCTCCCATTTTCACCTATCACCTTGTGGTTCTTCCTTCCCTCTCCCCACTTTCTAACTCTGACTCTTCATCTTATTTTCCAGTCCTGATGAAGGGTCTCAGCCTGAAACGTTGACTGTACTCTTTTCCAGAGATGCTGCCTGGCCTGCTGAGTTCCAGTATTTTGTGTGTGTTGCTTGGATTTCCAACATCCTGTTTGAGGCTACATCAAGACTAGTGCAGTTATTGCTGAAAGTCATTTGAAAGAGACTGCTAAAAACATGAAGGTGTTAAAAACTAGAGTATGTTCTAATATACACCTGCCAAGTAGAGAGTATGAAACGACTTCCCTCTTGTGTAGAAGATTCTCTATTCTCTTTGTCTATCAAAATATTAACTTTCTGACTTGGGGAGATGATTGCTGCACATTGTAGCTTGTGGGAAGTATTATAAAATATGAAAATATAAAGAACCTATAGATCACTTTGTTCTCCATTTTTAAATTTAATTTTGTGAGAACTGGTTTTGTTTCTTGCCGGTAAAGTACGCAGTTAGACGTGAGGTACTGCAGATGCTGGAAACCTAGAGCAATACACACGATGAGCTGGAGGAGCTCAGCAGTTCTGGTAGCATCTATGGATGGGAATAAATAGCTGATGTGTCAGGCTGAGACCCTTCATCAGGATCCTGATGAACGGTCTCTGCCTGAAACATCGATTGTTTATTCCCATCCCTAGATGCTGCCTGACCATACAAAGTTACTTAGTAGGGTTCTCTTGCTGATCATGAATATTTCTAAACTGGCAGAAAAGAAGTGAGTTGAAGTGGAGAAATTGTGCAGTAAAATGAATCGGGAAGATTCAAAAGAGAAATAGTTAAGGACCATGAACCTCCTTTGCGTATCATAACATTTTACTTGCTGATATGGAAGAAAAAAGTTGTACACAAAATGTACATATTGTGCATTTAATGCTAAGCTGTATAGGTTTTGTATGTTACATAAAGAGCAACTCAGTTTGCCTAAAACTTTGTTTTCATAAAAACTGAAAGCAGTCACAGTATAATATCTAAAGTTTATTTAGAAAATGTGTAGCTAGTTTCAGGAAAAAATGTTTTGAAGAACTACCTAATAGTTCGCTACTTGCATATACAGTAGCTTTTCATTCATCCAACAGAGAACAAACAGAATGTTATACAAGATGGGAAAAAATTGCATCTGTTAAATCAAAAATTTCACAAATTTTTAAAAGTCATATGTACTTGGTGGGATTAAGCTTCCATTAATTTGCCGATGGTGGCAGTTGGGACATGTTTGTCTCAAGCTGCTTTAAAGATTACACTTTTTGTTCTACAGTTATTGCCAAAGCATTGTGCCAAGACCATCAGTCAAGCAGTGAATAAAAAGTCCAAAAAGCAAACTGGAAAGAAAGGGGAGCCTGAAAGGGAGAAACCTGGAGTAGAGAGCATGAGAAAGAACAGGCTACTGGTTACCAAGTGAGCAGTCTTCAACTCATTTCTGTTATGATCATTTTTTTTTTCTTTTCTAAGATCAAGGTTTGAAAATAAACTTATGAAGAGATAACACTTCCAAGATTGATTTCTTGTATTAAATTTCCTTACAATTTGTATTAATTCCTTTTTGAAATTTGATGTTACCTTTCACTTACCAATATCGTGAATAGCTGCCTTCATTTAGGAAATTAAGCTACCATAAAGTACTACTTAATTTACCTATTGTGAACATTTTCTTTGATTTTAACAAGCTTAATCTGATCAATGTATTGTGATTGCATTGTGTAAGCTTGAGAGGGGGGAAAAGTTTCAAAGTAAATCAGAATGAACTTAATTTAAATATTAGGAAAAGAGAATATTTTAATAAGAAAAACCAGAGCGACATGAAAGTAAAATGAATTTGGCTTATTCTAAATTAATATTGATGAATTGGGGCGGGAGTAACCAGTACTGTGGTATTATAACCAGGCTTAAAATAGATGTGCGTGTGTTTATATAATGCACTTAAAATAATTTTGAGCTGCTTTAAGATTTTTGGAATTTGCTATGCAGCAAACAAGCAAATTGCTATCGTAATTGTCTTCCTCACTTTTAAAAATTTTGTTTTTCAGTTTGGATAAACTGCACACTGCTCTCTCTGAGCTTTGTTTCTCTATCAATTATGTTCCTAATTTAGTAGTTTGGGAGCATACTTTTACACCTCGAGAATATCTTACTTCGCATCTGGAAATCCGCTTCACTAAGTAAGAATTTTTTTACAATGGTGAAAGAAATATTGTACACGGAATTGTAGGATATTTAAAGGTAACCATTTGAAAAGGCTAATAATGCAAAAGAAAATCCACTTTTCAAGTCAAGGCAAAAATCATGAATAACTCATTTGTATGTAGTGGAGAGGTAGTACCCAGTTTCAAACCCCTTCATTTCAGCTGTAGAGGTTGCATTCAAATCCTTGGTAATTTTCCCACAATAAAGATACAAGAATTAGAGATTTAGTAGTTAAAGTAATTAGAGAACTATAGTTAGTTTAAAAAAAATCTTCTAGGGTTTTTCTGGAAAGAGAAATTAGGAGGGTATTCTATATAAAGGGGACCATTCCTACCATGCTCTAATAGCCCTGGTGATTGATAACATTAAATTCGTACAGCTCTGTGAACATTGTGGATTAATTTCCTATTCTGTGCCGAGTTAGCTGATAACAGTTAGTGAAAGGGTGTTGTAGCCTCTTAAACTGTGATGAGCAATATTGACTGGTTTTCTGATTATCGAGGAATCAGTGCTGAAAATTCAAGGCAGCAGGTATATTGGGTTTCCTGCATTGTTCCCTCTGACAGAGCTAATAATGTCTAGACCTTTACATAAATAACCATTTGAGAGCAATGTCTGATGTCATGGAACTGTATTAAATTGAAGAATTACTGCTATAGAAAAGAAATTGTTTCACAAAAGGTTTCTCCCCTATCCCAACCCATCTGCAAAAATGTAGTTCAATAAAATATCCAAGTATTTCACCATCCAGCTGTTTTTAGGTTTTTATGTAAAAAGGCAAAATAGAAAATTTAAACTGTAGCTTAACACTCTGACTCAATCAAAGATGCTGTTGTCAACTGAAATAACTTCATATTTTATTTATGAACTGTCAAACAGATAAAACCTTTGGTGTGTTAAAGTTATTTTCTTTCCTCATTTTTTCCTCAACCATTTTTGACCTGTATGGGTATATGGGTATATTAGCTCTACTTAAGATTAGAAGTAGTTCTATCTGAATTATTTCTCAAAGTACATTTATTGTACTAGTATAGTTACTTGTAATCAATCTAAAAATAAAACCTGCCTGATCCGATGGACCTTGCTCCTGATCATTTGTGTCATCATCAAGAATTTAACTAAGAATATAAAACAATTGCAGAACTTCCAGTATCTTTAAAATTAAGGTTATAAAGTCAAAAACAATGGTCACTGGTGACCACCTTTGTTTTCCTTTATGTAGTGCTGACCACGACTAGACACTTAATTTGGCTTTGTATCCATAATTTTGAGGAAAGTTGAGTCATGCAAGTATGTTTTGTCATGTCATTGTACATAAATGCAATAGTTCAACTTTAAAATATGCTAATTTAGATTTCAATTTCAGGTCAATTGTGGGAATGACAATGTACAATCAAGCTACACAAGAGATTGCTAAGCCTTCTGAGCTTCTGACAAGTGTGAAAGCTTACATGACTGTACTTCAATCCATAGAAAATTATGTGCAGATTGATATTACCAGAGTTTTCAACAATGTCCTTCTTCAGCAGACACAGCATTTAGATAGTCATGGTGAACCTACCATAACCAGTTTATACACTAATTGGTAAGTATTGAAACTATGTATTTTCAAATTATGAGAATTGGCTTATGTGATGTTATTTGTGTTTATGAGCAACCTTATTTACATTTACGCAGGTATCTGGAAACTCTTCTGCGACAAGTGAGCAATGGGCACATTGCATACTTTCCAGCTATGAAGGCGTTTGTCAATCTGCCCACTGAGAGTGAACTGACATTTAATGCAGAAGAATATTCAGACATCTCTGGTAAAGAAACTCAAAAATACTCCCCATTGAATATCCTTGATCTTTCTGATGGTCATTTAATCTCATGAAGCCATTTGGACACTTGCATGTCCAGACAGTTCTGTTAACCCACCACTTGCCTCTGGTTTTCCATGACCTTATTTGCCTCAATGTTTTGTCTGTTTCTAACTAGTAATAGCAGAAATCAGAGACGTATCTACTGCCAAGAAACCACTCATGTGAAATGACACATTGCATGTTCATTTGGTGAATTGAAATATTTTTCAATAGAAACGATTGAAAATTGAAAGGATTTAACTCTTTGTCTTCCTTTTCAGTTTTCTCCCTTCCTCTGATGAAAGAATGAACCCTTTTTGGCTCTAGTTCCATGGATACTATTTTTCTAAACCCTGCTTCTTTCAGATTATCTCCAGTGATGTCTAGGGCAAGCCTAAAACAAATCTGCTTGTTTAGCCAATCTAACAGTGTTAGCCTAAAATGTATACTTAGTGAATTTACTTAAGTAGTTTAAGGATCGCAGTTAGAAGTGAGTCCTTTTCTGCGGAAGTATACTAATGTAATTATATCACTATTCAGAAAAAGTGTGTGAATCACGCAGATATGTTCTTGTGAAATTACTACTGAGCATGTATCTTTAAACTTCAATTATCTCATCATACACATGTTGAAGATATTCAAACATAGATTTCATTTCATTAATTGTCACAAATTTTAAATTTGTCAGTATCCAATGTACTCTGCAGGAAAAAAAGCTTGACACAGCTGTGTTCCCTAAAGCTTTAAAACAATCTATTTGCTGAAAGATCTTAATTCCATAGGAAGTATAAATTTAGTTACAAGCCAGAGATGCAATGATATTAAATTGCGTTACCTGGAATCAGTCACACCCATTTTGAATAAAATACTTATAGTGGTATTAGCTCTGTTATCTGAGTTTATAATGTAACTTAAGTTATGTTGTGGACTATTCAATTAATCTGGATTCAGATTAATCTAGATTGCTCAATTAATCTAAATTATATTTAACTTCAGCGTTCAGTTACCCACCAATGCATGATGCAAAATGTCCCTCCACTCTTTAAGAAGGGAGGGAGATAAAAGATAGGAAATTATAGGCCAGTTAGCCTATCTTCAGTGGTTGGCAAGAATATGGAGTCCATGATTAAGGATGAGGTTTCAGGGTACTTGGAGGCACACAATAAAATAGACCGAAGTCAGCATTTTTTTCCCTGACAAATCTGTTGGAATTCTTTGAGGAAATAGCAGGCAGTATAGACAAAGGACAGCCAGTGGATGTTGTTTACTTGGATTTTAAAAGACCTTTGACAAGGTGCTGCACGTGAGGCTGTTAAACGAGGTAAGGTATTATAAAACTGCGTGGAAAGATATTAACATGAACAGAAGATTGGTTGTGGCAGAAGACAAAGAGTGGGAATAAAGGGGGCCTTTTCCGGTTGGCTGCTGGAGAACACTGGTTTTCAACAGGGGTTTGCGTTGGATCCATTACTTTTTGCATTATATGTTAATGATCTGGATGATGGAACTGATGGCTTTGTTGCCAGGTTTGCAGATGATGTGAAGATGGGTGGAGGGGCAGGTAGTGTTGAGGAAATAGGATGTCTGCAGAAGGACTCAGACTGATTGGGAGAATGGACAAAGAAGTGACAGATGGAATATAGTGCACGGAAGTGTATGGTCATGTACTTTGGTAGAAGGAAAAAAGGTGTAGACTGTTTATTGAACAGCAAATTCATAAATCAGAGGTGCAAAAACGTGGGAGACCTGGTGTAGGAGTCCCTAAAGGTTAACTTGTAGCAGTAATAAGGAAGGAAAATGCAATACTAGCATTCATTTCAAGAGTACTAGAATATAAAAACAAGGAGGTAATGCTGTGGCTGTACAAGGCTTTGGTCAGACCACTTCTGGAGTATTGTGAGCAGTCCTAGGCTCATATCTGATATGTCATTGGAGAGAGTCTGGAGGAGGTTTATGAGAATCATCTTGGAAAAGAAAGGGTGAACATTGGAGAGATGTTTGATGGCCCTGAGCCTGTACTCACTGAAGTCTTAAAGAATGAAGTGTATCTCATTGAAACTAACCCAATATTGAAAGGCCTAGCTAAAGTGGACATGGAGAGGATGGTTTCAATAGTAGGAGTGTCTCGGACCGAAGGGCACAACCTCCAAATGCAAATATGTCCCTTGTGAAATGAGATAAGGTGGAATTTCTTTAGCCAGAGGGTCATGAATCTATGGTATTCATCACCACAGATGGCTGTGAAGGCCTAGTTATTGGGTATATTCAAAGCAGAAGTTGATAGGTTCCTAATTAGTAAGAACATCAAAGGTTATGAGGAGTAAGCAGGAGAATAGGGTTTAGAGGGGAAATAAATCAGGCATGATTGAACGGCAGAGCAGACTTGATGGGCTGAATGGCCTAATTCTCCTATGTTGTATGGTCTTGTGGCCTAAAATTACTTCAGAGATGAGAAGAGGTATGAACATACTTATAGAGGAGTAAACTCTTCTCGGGCTTCCAGCCAGGTACAGGCATCGATTTTAACTGATGTTTCGATGACAAACTCAACCATCTTCATCAAAGACGATGTCTAGGCATGTCTAGCCCGGTGGTATTTATACCCCTGTCGTCCATCCCTCCTAAGTGGTTTGTCCTTATCCAATCAAGTTTCGGCTGTCCTACTTTGTTCACAATCGAATTCCAGTTCTTACTTAGAGCGAGACCACCGTCTTAGTTAAAATTCATTTCCTCTAGTTTTATTTCAATGGCTTCCTTCACCAGGCGGTCCCAAAAGCCATTGGCGCAGAAGAGTAGTTTTGTGCCATCGAAGTCAATCCTATGGCCACTGCAAGTGCAGTATTCTGCTACCACTGATTTCTCTGGGTAACCTGCTTCTTGATGCATGTGTCCACCATGGAAATCGTGCAAATGGCAGCCTTCCTGAGTCACTGGTCATCTTTGACCTGCATAAGCTTCCTTACAGGTTTTTGGGTGGTATTAATCCAGTATTTTTTCAGGATCTTGGAGATGCTTTCAGAAACCGTGGAAATGTACGGAAGACAGGCAGTAGTGACGGGTTCCTCCTTGTGGTTAGGTTTCCTGGCTTTTCCATCAGCTCTTTTAAGGAAATCTGATTGGATGAGGACTAACCAATGAGGAGGGATGGATGACAGGGGCATAAATAACTACCAGACTCGACATGCCCAGGCATCATCCCTGATGAAGATGGCAGAGTTTGTCATAGAAACCTTGGTTAAAATCGATACTTGTACCCAGCTTTAAGCCCAAGAAGAGTTTATTCATCATGTACATCGGGAAACCACTAGATCCATATTTATAGAGGTATATTAAATTATATTGGGTAAAGACAATGGAGATTTAAAAAAAACTTACCATTGGTTGAAATGTCAGGTACCAGCGGATAGAACGAAGGTGATTAGTGAAGAACCAAAAGTGACATGAAAATAAATGCATTTTAAGTGAGTGGCTGAAGTACTGAATGCACAGTTGGGGTAGAACTGTAGGCAGATTCAGTTAAAGTATTTGTAGGTCAGTTGGGAGAGGATGAAATCAGTTGGATTGCTCTAAAATACTTGATGGGCTAAATGGCCTCCTTTCACGCTGTAATCGTTGGGATACTCCTGAATACATCTTTAAGCTGGTATACTGATTTTAAAAAAACATTTATTCAGTGGTCCAAAATGTACTGTCGTCTTGAACTATAATATAAGAATCGTGTCTTTTGGATTAGACACATGCCTTTTCATAAATAAACTGTTCAACTGACTGGAAAGCATTTGTCCGTAAACATTTTCTTCCAAAAATGCTGATGGTTGCCAGTGTTCTCTGGCACATGCGGATGGCTTTTCTTAAAAAAAAAGGTGTCTGTTTCTTCACTGCATTTAAATTACCAATCATGAATGTAACTGCATACTTTCACTGCAGACATAATCAAGACCATGTTTATACTTCTGGTAAATAACATTCATGAAATAGCATTGTGACCAGATTTTATTTCACACCATCTCTGACTTGTATCCAAAGGGACTGACTTGTGTCTAATAATAATCAACAGGAGCAAAACCTTTACATGCTGCCTCAGCTGAGTCATAAAGTTAAGTGGTTATAGCTCTTTGGTATGCAAGGATTATTTTATAAGCAAAAAAACCCCATAAAATCAATTTCTGGCTAATGTGCAGAACTAAAATTTTGAAAGTTCTGTTCCATAAAACTACATCTGAACTTAATTTGCCAGACAGATTATAGATTTTCAGTTGATTAGTATTAAGGCCTTGGTGTAACTCTGATACAGTGCAATTAGATTGTCTTCAAAAATGGCCAAGTTAAATTTTTGAATAGCTTGCAAATTTTAAAGGGAAAAATCATTCACTTCTGTGGTGAAGAATAAAATACAAACGTAATTGATTTAGCTTTTGCTATCTCTATGCCTTATGTTATTTCTTTAATATACCCATTGACTATTGCCCTCTAATTCTATGAAGTAAAAATATTCCCAGCCTCTTGTGCACCTATTAAAGATCTCAATTCATTTACCAACTATCTCAATTCATTCTCTGCTATTAAGCTTCAGATTATTTTTCAGCCATTTCTCTTGCTTCCATGTAATACCTCCCTGTGTTAATCTTGAATCTGTAAACTTCTGCTCATTTCTGTTCTGTGCCTTGTTTGAGGTAATTTTGTGCCTGTAAATCTCATTTCCTACTTCAATTCCCAGTGAACTGTGCACATCTTCCATTCTGGTCCTCCATTTTAATTCATTATAAGTTATTACCTTTTTTAATACCAAATGAATTCTGTGTTGGTGTGTGGCCAAGTGGTTAAGGTGTCGGTCTGGTGATCTGAAGGTCGCTAGTTCGAGCCTCAGCTGAGGCAGTGTGTTGTGTCCTTGAACAAGGCACTTAACCACACATCGCTCTGCGACGACACCGTTGCTAAGCTGTATCAGCCCTAGTGCCCTTCCATTGGACAACGTCGGTGGCGTGGAGAGGGGAGACTTGCAGCATGGGCAACTGCCAGTCTTCCATACAACCTTGCCCAGGCCTGCGCCCTGGAAACCTTCCAAATTCATGGTCTCACGAGACTAACGGATGCCTATTATTATTAAATAAATTCTGGGTCTTTTTATATTCAAACTGGTCCATCTTTAGCTTCTCTACCCTCTTGGATATCCCTAATTTGTCATGTCTTAAATTAGTGCCTTACTTTTCTTGTCAACTCTCTTTGAATGTCTCCCTTTCTGTTACTGCTCTAAAAACCAAGAATTAACTAGAAAGTGCCACATTATAAACTTTGCATCATGCCTGCTGTAGATGATAGAAATGTACAATGGCCTTCAGCCATGGTTAATTCATCCCAGGATTTCTGTTACCCAGCTCTGGATATGCTCTCATAGTCTAAGTATTGCGTATCTGATCATTTGTATACTCATTGTTGCTGTGCATCCAAGGGTTTCCTTTCAGCTTCTGGTCCGTCAGCATCAATTCATCCAAAATATTACCATACCACATTCTAGTTTCTAATCTATTCTGGTACTAGTACTCCAGTGTTTTTTGCTGTCTCTTGTTGGCCTTGGTACTCCAGTGTCTAAAATTTCTGTTTGAGTGCAAATTTCCTGGATGGTACTAAGCAGTAGAAAGCTATTTAAAGTCATTGATTTGTACTGGAATTCTATTCTATGTGTTCTGTAATTTGTTTTACTTAGTTTTTCCAAAAGTAAAAATATTATTATTTGAGTTTAAATATATTTATCATTCCCTTATATGCATAAACTTCATTACTGCAGACAGCTTTTGACAGAATGATTATTAGTTCGATGTTAGACTTGTGCGTGTGTAATGGTATATGGACTAACATATCTTGCATATTTTCCCACAGAAATGAGAGCTCTTTCTGAACTTTTGGGTCCATATGGAATGAAGTTTCTCAGTGAAAGCCTGATGTGGCACATTTCTTCACAAGTGGCTGAACTCAAGGTAAGACTATGGTTGATTACAGCAGTATCAGCTTTCATCTTTTTATACAGATTAAAGATGATAAAATACAGCTTTTTAAAAATATTTGCAGCCAGGAATCTTGAACTTCAGTGAAATATATGTTTAATTTCCTATATGTTTTAGTATAGATTTTTAATGTCAATGTTATATCAATCTTGTTTCTTATCTCAGCAAAAATTCAAAGTAAATATATTGTCAAAGTATGTATATGTCACCATATACAACCCCGAGATTCATTTTCATGTGGGCAATCACAGTAAATATAAGTACAATAGAATCAATGAAAGACCGCACGCAACAGGACAAACAGCCAATCTGCAAAACAAACAACAAACAGTCCAAATGCAAAAAGAATGATTTTAAAAAAATGAAAATAACAATAAGGAACGAAGCAATAAATATGGGGAACATGATATGAGGAGCCCATGAAAATGAGTTCATAGGTTGGAGGAATTGTTTGATGGGGTGAGTGAAGTTGTCCGTTCTGATTCAAAAGCCTTATGTTAGAGGGGTAATAACTGTTCTTGAACGTGGTGCTGCAGGTCCAGAGGATCCTGTACTATCTTCCTGATGGCAGCAGCGAGAAGAGAGTATGCCCTCAGTGGTGGGGAGTGGGGTGGGGGGGGGTCCCTGTTGATGGATTATGCTTTCCTGCGACAGCACTCATGTAGGTGTGCTCAGTGGTGGGGAAGGCTTTATTCATGATAGACTGGCCTGTATCTACTTTTTTTTGTGGGCTTTTCTATTCAAGAGCATTGTTGTTTCCATAGCAGGCTATGATGCAACGAGCCTTTGATAAAGTCCCACATAGGAGATTAGTGGGCAAAATTAGGGCACATGGTACTGGGGACAGAGTACTGCTATGGATTGAAAATTGGCTGGCTGACAGAAAACAAAGAGTAGCGATTAACGGGTCCCTTTTGGAATGGCAGGCAGTGACCGGTGGGGTACTGCAGGGTTCAGTGCTGGGACTGCAGCTGTTTACAATATATATTAATGACTTAGATGAGGGAATTAAAAGTAACATTAGCAAATTTGCCGATGACACAAAGCTGGGTGACAGTGTGAAATGTGAGGAGGATGTTATGAGAATGCAGGGTGACTTGGACAGGCTGGGTGAGTGGGCATATGCATGGCAGATGCAGTTTAATGTGGATAAATGTGCGGTTATCCACTTTGGTGGTAAAAGCAGGAAGGCAGATTATTATCTAACTGGAGTCAAGTTAGGAAAAGAGAAAGTACAACGAGATCTAGGTGTTCTTGTACATCAGTCACTGAAAGCAAGCATGCAAGTACAGCAGGCAGTGAAGAAAGCTAATGGCATGCTGGCCTTCATAACAAGGGGAATTGAGTATAAGAGCAAAGAGGTCCTCCTGCAGCAGGGCCCTGGTGAGACCACACCTGGAGTACTGTGTGCAGTTTTGGTCTCCAAATTTGAGGAAGGACATTCTTGCTATTGAGGGAGTGCAGCGTAGGTTCATAAGGTTAATTCCCGGGATGGCGGGACTGTCATATGTCGAAAGATTGGAGCGTCTGGGCTTGTATACTCTGGAATTTAGAAGGCTGAGAGGGGATCTTATTGAAACGTGTAAGATTATTGTAAGCGATTGGACACGCTGGACGCAGGAAGCATGTTCCCACTGCTGGGTGAGTCCAGAACCAGAGGCCACAGTTTAAGAATGAGGGGTAGGCCACTTAGAACGGATTTGAGGAAAAACTTTTTCACCCAGAGAGTGGTGGATATATGGAATGCTCTGCCCAGAAGGCTGTGGAGGCCAAGTCTCTGGATGCTTTCAAGAAAGATATGGGTAGAGCTCTTAAGTATCCAGTTCCTGCCTTATCCCCATAACCTTTGATTCCGCTATATCAAAGGTTATGGGGATAAGGCAGGAACTGGATACTGATTGTGGATGATCAGCCATGATCACAGTGAATGGCGGTGCTGGCTCGAAGGGCCGAATGGCCTACTCCTGCACCTATTGTCTGTTGAGTCAATATACTCTTCATTCTGCATCTATGCATGTTTGTCAAAGTTTTAGATGACATGCCAAATCTTTGCAAACTCTTAAGAAAGTAGAGGCAGTGCCATGCTTTCTTTGTAATGGCACTTACGTGCTGGACACAGGACAGATCCTTTGAAATGATAACATTGTGGAATTTAAAGTTGCTGACAGTCTCCAACTCTGATCCCCTGATGAGGACTGGCTCGTGGACCTCTGGTTTCCTCCTCCTGAACTTACTAATCAGCTCTTTGGTCTAATTAGCTAAATATCAAGAGATCTGTAAGTTTCCAGGGAATCTCTCACATTTAATGTGTTCAACAAATTGGAACTGATTTCTTCTTTAAACCTGATAATGAATGAATTCCAGGCATGAGTTGAAACTAAATATATGAGATGATGGATTTTGATGCATGTGGCCTCAAGGGATCTTAGTAAAATTCAAGGCAGTAGAGTTTTTTGGGCAGGAGTGAGAACTCTGGGAATCGGAGTCCTGAGTGAGTCAGATTATGGTTATTATTTTAGGGCAAGTAAGTTGTAGTGAGAGTACCTGGAGGTACTTCCCTGAGCCCAACTACCTTCAGCTGCTCTGCCATTTATGATAGTACAAGAACTCGGGGGTGGGGGGGGGGTTGCTGCATATTTTAGTGAAGGTATCCATTGATTTAAAAAAAAGTTGCATTAAAAATGTAAAAGTTCAAATTTTAGTCAAGAATACCTACATTAATACTGATGTTGAACTACAGCTTTTTATTGGCAATTAACTATAGAGTGCTTCTCTTATTTAGAATACAGCTCTCTTGTTGGATTTGCTCCATTCCTTTTTTAAAAATTTAAATATTTCATTCTCTTTTTGCACATGCCTCTGTTGGTTATCGTTTGGAAATGGCTGCTTTTTGCGCCTGTGGAATTCAGTTGCATCCCCAGTTTCTATGTTGCTATATTCTTTTGTAAATATCCGATTTACTCACGAATGAAGCAAATGGAGCCAAGTACTTATCCACTTACATAAAAATTCATCAACTGAATGTGCTTACTGTTACATTTGTGTTATTTTCTCATTACAATTTCTTATGTCTGTATCATAATAGGAACTGGCAATATAAACTTGAGCTGTTGTGAAGCTCATCTTAAACTGCACTCCAGTGCTCTGATGTCTGTGCATTCAGAATTTCATATGTTGCGGTGTTTATGTAAAATATTCACAAATGTAAGCAATGAATACCTTTTAAAATGGAGATTGGATTATGTCAAGCAGCGTGCACAAAATACTGGAGGAACTCAGCAGGCCAGCCAGCCAGCATCTATGGAAAAGGGTACTCTTTTTCCATAGTTGCTCCCTGGCCTGCTGAGTTCCTCCAGCATTTTGAGTGTGTTGCTTGGATTTCCAGCATCTGCAGGTTTTCTCTTGTTTGTGATTGAATTATGTTAATATCCCTTCGGCTGGGTGCCATTTTATCTTGCTTCATCTGAAGAATCATAGATCTAGTACAGGTGCAGACCCTTTGTCAACATATGCTTGGTGGCTGGTGCAGATTTGGTGGGCCAGGATATTGATATTCTGGAGACAGTAACATTGATATTTGATTAATATATTATTGGAATGTTGCGGGTTTCCAAAGAGGTATTTTATCCTGTTGTCACAAGTCGTGCTTGAACTTTTTGGGTTTTTGTTAACTCTAATAATTGTTGGATTTGGCCCCTTGGAATATTGTCCAGTGTGCTGATGCCATCATGAAATAAGAATTTTACATTCACATTTAAGTGTGAGCAGTGCCTTGGACACTGTTAATATAACTCCCACATTTAACTTTAAACATTCCAATATCACAAACGTCTGCTTCTCTATAATGACTATTTATTAGATGTTGACCATTTCTACAGTTTCTATGGGAATCTTAGCTATTTCTCATTTCATAGGCATTTCCTAAAACACTCAACAGAGTAATCCAATTTTTTAAAGAATGTTAATTGTGAAGTTTACATTTCTCACTTCATCCAATCATTATTCACAAAAATAGGCTAATATCTGGTTTCAGGACTTGATAGATATTTCTCTTTCCATGCTTCGAAGACGTCTTGTAAGAATAATTTTGTGTGGAACTAATTTGTACTTGTATAACAAAATGATTTGTAGGATCATATTTAAGCATTATTCCATGCTAAGTAATCAGGCATTTGATACCAGGTAAACATACTGTCAATGTCAAATTTTTTAAAAGTGTTCTTCAGCGAAATAATGTTGAACTATCAGATCATTCCCAGCTTGAATATTTAATTAAATAATCTACTGTATCTAGGGATGTTTTAACATTTGCTAACATTCATACCAAGTTTTTAAAAGATGACTTTTTGAACATAATTTATTGAGATTATGATCTTAATGTTAAACAAGTGCAGATTTATTTTTTATACTTTTTGGAATTTTGAAATTGTAATAAGTAGCTGCAGGATAAAAAAGAGATGCACAATACTGATGTAAACTTAACATTTGAGGGGAAAAGATACTGTTATGCTTTCAACAGACTAGCTTTTGTAACTATTTTGTAACTATTAGTTGACCATACTTGGTGCTGATTATGGTGAGCCAAAGACAAGAGAGTTGAGTGGACTGATGCTGTCAATGCATTGATTGGAAGATAGAAGGGAGAAGCCATATTTTAGAAACGGTTGAATTGTTCAATATACTACGTCAGTGTGAGAGAGCCAATAGCTGTAAATTTCTGATCAGCATATAGAAATAAAAAGGTGCAATGCTTCTAATATAGGCATACTAAAGTACAAAACAAGGCTAATGGACTGTTTCCACAAAATTGGCATAGCTCCAAAATAAAATGAAAACCAGACTCATATGAAGTCTTGTGATCAATGCCACTGAATATTGAGTGAACAAATTAAATTCCTCTTTATTATATTTCAGGATTTTGGCATGTGTTCATTTATCTATGAAAAATTGCAATCGATAGTTTTGTTAATAATAAATGAGAACTAATTACCATTGGAATAATTAGTTGTGAAACAAGAGACCTACTGAAGGATCTCAGCCCGAAATGTCAACTGTATTCTTTTCCATAAATGCTGCCTGGCCTGCTGAGTTCCTCCAGCATTATGTGTGTGTTTGGTTGTGAAATGCTGGGATATAGCTTGGACTTATCACAAAATCTTAGTGATATGAACTTAGAAATCATGATTGGTGTTCAATTGTTAAACAAAAAATTCCCTTTGTCTCTCAATTAAAAAGAAGTAGAATGGGTGATGTTCATTGATGTTATCTTTTATTACGCTTGGTACTTAATGAGTGGTAATCAACAAGTCATTCAAACCCATAAATTCACTCCTATCCCAGAGATGCTAAAGACGGGATATGAATTTGTGCCTTTTATATTGTAAAATATTTTAGTTTTCAGTGTCGCTTTACAGAAAACATGTCTGAAGGAAGCATTAAGTACATAGGATTCATCTGTAATTTCATGTGGAATGCACACATTCTTTCTCTCACTCTCCTTTTTCTCCCTCTGTCCCTTGGAATATACCTCTGACTAGTAATTCAGAGACCCAACTTCAAAACCCTCTACAGTACCTTTGAAATTAAATGCAATTAATGAACTGGCATTTGGAGCATATAAAGTCTCGGTAAATGCAAAAAAAAACCCTCATTTTTACTGAGATAAAAATTCGTCTGGTTCACAACCTTCAGCAAGAAATCTGCCAACCCTCCCTCTTGTGGATTGCGTGACCAGCGCCAAACCTTTGTGTCAACTCTTAAATACCCTGTGAGATGACCCAGCAATCCCCTCATTTTTATCATGATAGTTATGTACAAGCACAGAAAGTACCAAAATGATCACTGTGGTTCAAAAAGGTGGCTCACCAGCATCTTTATAATGGTAGTTGGGGATGGGTTATAAATGCTGGCCTTGCTAATGAAACTTGTGTCCTGAAATTGAATCTGCAACAAAAGACCATTTAGGAAACAGGGAAAAGGTTGTTGCATTATTGGAGAAGTCTTAGACCAGAGCTGATAATGGGAGACCATTTGGGGGTCGGGATGGGGGTAGAGGTAAAGAATTGTAAATCTCTATATGTCTAGATAGTAAATTTTGCACTATGGATCTAGATATGATGACCTTGGCCCGAATGCCACTGATCTATAACTTCCGCTAAGGCCCCACCTCCCCCTCGTACCCCACCTGTTACTTATTTTTATGCACACATTCTTTCTCTCACTCTTCTTTTTCTCCCTCTGTCCCTCGGAATATACCTCTTGCCCATCCTCTGGGTCCCCCCCCCCCACCTTGTCTTTCTTCCCGGACCTCCTGTCCCATGATCCTCTTGTATCCCCTTTTGCCTATCACCTGTCCAGCTCTTGGCTCTATCCCTCCCCCTCCTGTCTTCTCCTATCATTTCGGATCTCCCCCTCCCCCTCCAACTTTCAAATCCCTTACTCACTCTTCCTTCAGTTAGTCCTGACGAAGGGTCTCGGCCTGAAACGTCGACTGCACCTCTTCCTACAGATGCTGCCTGGCCTACTGCGTTCACCAGCAACTTTGATGTGTGTTGCTTGAATTTCCAGCATCTGCAGAATTCCTGTTGTTTGAACTATACTGTAATGTTTTTCAATTGATCAGAATATTTAACAAATATTGAGCAGATTCTTTTTAATGCATTTTGACTAAACTCTGTACATGACAGCTTAGATTTCTTCTGGATGCTCCAATTTTCTCTGTCAACCCAAAGCTGTACAGGTAGGCTATCAGCAGCTGCAAATTACCCCTTAGAGTAGATTAATTGCAAAATAAAAAAAGTCAAAGGGGCATTTAACAGAGACTGACATTGGGGAATGAGAGCAATGGATTGTCGGCTTGGAACAAACTGTTTGAATAATGTCCTGCATTGTAAATGATGTACAAGAGCAGAAACACTCTTCAAACCCTTATTACAGAAACTACAACTCTTGCACTGCTGTCCATTATTTTTCTTTGAGGATTTCCATTTTTACATTTCCATCAGTTTCAACAACATGAAGAGTTGGCTATAACATAGTAAAGAAAAAATCTTTACAGGATTTCAACAGCTTGATCTTCTCTAGTAATTTTCCACGTTTGTGGATGAGCCCCGTAGGAGAAAAGTTGGACTAAGACTCAGCAAGTAATGTACAAATGGAAAAGGAAGCACAGGGGGCTGGTGGGGGAAGGGGTAGAAATTGGCTGATTTTCTTTAATATATAAAAAAATAGATTTAGCTATATGATTTTGTTTGGATTTTTATCAAAAAATGTACATCCGTAGCCCGGACGTTTCTTAGTCATGTTACTATGCAGTAAAAACTTACATACTTTTTAAGAGTTCTTCCACGTCGGCAGTTGTGTATCTTAACCTTTGAAGTGAGTCATTGTCTGAAACACAGGCCAGCAAAGCCAGTTTCCAGGCTGGAATTAATTAATCAGTATCATTTGGAATGACTGCAGAATAGATTGTTGCTTGTCTTGGTCTCTGCACCAAGCACCACTGTGGTTATAGATATGGTGAACTAAACCTAATAGCGTGTGGTTCCACCTCGATATGACTTCTCCTGAGCAACAGCTTCAACCAATTAAGTAGGCATGTGTAAAGATGATCACAAGTTGAACTTGGAAGAGTTATGGAAGGCTGTGGGTTTGTAGTGAATATCAACAGATTGGTCCAGTGATGGAAGTAGATCAAGGAAAGGGAGAGAGGTGTCTAAAATTATTTTAAGTAAATTGGGCAACATGGAAATTAGTAAGAAAGCTAATGAAATTGGCAAGTTCTGTACCTGTGTAGGATGTAGCACCCAATGCAGTTATCAGTGTAGGGGAAGCTGGGGGGGTGGGGGTGCCAGAATAGACTTGGGATAAAATCCATCCCAAACCTATTCTGTATACCCAATAAAAAGCAGCTGTGACCAGGTAGATCTGAATGCCCATAGCAACATCGTCCATTGGTAAAAATTGGGAGAAATCAAATCGTATGTTGTTCAGGGTAAACACAAGTTCCACCAGACGGGGAAAGAGTGCATTTTAGAGGGTAACTCAATGGATCTGTGTTTTAGAAAGAAATGGAGAACCCCAACGTCTCAGTGAATGAGACTTGCTGTGTCACAGCCTAGTGTAGAAACACCACTGCCCTTAAATGGAAAATTCTACAAAAAGTAGTGAATATGGCCCAGTCTATCACAGGTAAAGCCCTCCCAACCATTGAGCACATCTACTTGAAACAGTTCCACATCCATCGTCAGAGACCCCCCCCCCCCACCGCCCCGCACCACCCAGGACATACTTTCTTCTCTCTGCTGGCATCAGGAAGAAAGTACAAGAGCCTCAGGACTCACACCACCAGGTTCAGAAATAGTTATTAACCTTCAACCATTAGGCTCTTGAACCAAAGGGGATAAGTATTTCTTCTGACTTGTAATGGTGGTTGGCAGTCTAACTTAAAGTTGCATACCGCCACCAACTGGACTTGAGTGTGGTGTAGAGAGTTAGGAACTAAATTACCCCAAAAAGCCCTATAGATTGTAAGTAGTGAAAGACAATATTGTGAATTAAATTAAAGTCACTCCCATAATTCAATAAAGTTTTTAAATGAAAACCACCTATCCCCAAAGATAGTAGTGACGCCTGCATAATGATGACAAAGCCTACACAACCCAGAGCGATGTTTTCCAACTGGATATAATGAATAATTAAGCATTGTATGCTCAATTCTAAGTTGAGTCAATATAATTCCTTCCTTCTCGTTTTACTCCCTTTTCCCATCAACCCAGTACTTCTATGTATTCTGATAATTCCACTAAACTACTTTTGCCTCGTCACCAACACTTCTACGTATTTCGATAATTCCACTAAACTTCATTTGCCTCGTCATTGAGATGTTTCCACAGCCAATGCACTGACTTTTAAGGACTCTTTATCTTAGTTTGAGACATTTATTGCTTATTTATTTATTCTTATTATCTCCTCTTGTATTTGCAAAGCTTACTGTCTTCTGCACTCTGGTTGAACGCCCTAGTTGGATGGTCTTTCATTGATTCTGTTGTTATTATTCCACAGATTTATTAAATATGCCCACAAGAAAACAAATCTCAGGATTGTATTTGGTGACATACATGTATTTTGATAATAAAATTTACTTTGAACTTTGGAAGTATATAGGAATTGAATGTCCTGGCTGTGGATGTGGGTGGAAGGGACTGGACACAGGTGGGAACAAGATATGGTGTGTCTAGGTATGAAGAGAACTTCAATGAAGCAAAGAGAGGCAGAAATAATGGGCCTATCAGGGTAAATTTTGGGTAGGTGATAGAACTGGGTAGTTCAGGTTTGGGGAATGGAGAGCCATGTGTTCAAAGGGAATTAAGGTGGAGTTGGTGAGGCGAGTGAAGAAATCAATACAGTTGACTGGCATCTGGCATTTGGCAATTGAAAATGAGAAGTTAAGAGGGTAAAAAGCAAGAAGAGGGTGTCAGAAAGGGTCATCACTGGGAAGATGTGAGGACTACGTGCCCTCAGAGGTGATAAAACTTGAGGTAGGAGCATGAGTATGAAGGTAAGTCCTCTGCCTGAGAATGCATCACTTGGGTGTAAGAGGATGGTGAAGACATTGGCAGAGTTGGAAATGATGTCAGATAGGGACTTGAGAGGAAGGTGATGAGAGGGAGGACCCGGGTATAATGTGTGGTCAGAAGCTGCTCAGAGGAGAGGAATTGGGATGAAACATGAGGTCAGAGGCTGGTGTTAATTGTGGTATGATTGGCACCAGGGGATGAGTGGAGGAGTCAGCTGAACCTATTCTAGTCAGAAACAGAGTCAACAGTGGGTGCTCCTTGTGCTTGTTTAACTATGGAGTCCTGTAGGATGAAAAAGGATGTGGATTTTACTTTTGATAGATATGATCTTTGCTGTGTACCTTTGGAATTTGTAAATGTAGTATTAATGTATTCGCCCTTGTTAATATGAAGCCTAAATATAGGCACCTTACAATATCTTTATGAAATTCATTTCTTTATTTTTTTCCTTAAACTGTAAGCGTGATACCTTGTATACGACTGTTTTTTTAATCTGAGGAAAACACGTAAATCAGTACCTAAATTGATACTGCACAATTTCAGCAAACAGAAATCTAAATGAAATCTTTGCAGCCATTTAATGTATCAATTGAATTGGTGTATTTATTTTTTGAATTGCATTAGTACCAGCAACGTCTGCAAATTATTACATCCTGTATTTATAAACTGAGAACATATAGAAACATGAGCTTATTTGAAAATAGCTTACAGATGAAACTGTTTTAAATGAACATAAGAAATATGATCTGTCTCTGAAATCAAATTATTTTTCATTTGCAGTTAACTTGAGGGAGTTTATTATTGTGTGAAGATAATATTGGCATTTGGTATTCCTTACATCCAAAAGGCCATTCAACCTTTCACCTTCATGTGAAAGTAATTTATTTCATTGTGGAGGAGGGATTGCAAGAGAAGAATGTGTGACTTGGGCTAAATCATCTAAAGTTGGTCAATTCCTTCCTGTTTTTCTTATTTCAGTGCTTGTGCATTCGACAGTGAAATGCTATTAATTTAATGCCTTCTACCAGTTAACTTGAATATTATGCAGAGCATGATAAAATTTCAGTCGAATATTCTTCTGGAATATTGTAACTTGGGCATGGCTATCTAATGCAGTCAATGGGAAGGAAAATCTCAAAGGAATTCATTTTGTGCAAAGCGTGTATTATTCTTTAATCACCAATTAAAACTGTCTTTATTTATTGCTTCTATGCCATCCACTAGTATTATGCCATGATAATGTTAGGTAGATCCAAACTTATGTTTGCATAAAGTAACTGTTTAAAATTACTATTGGCAAAAGTGGTACCCATATAAAAGAAGTTGGATTTTCCTACCCAAGAATTCACTTTTTTGGTATGGTCAAGGTGGTGCCAGCGAATGATTCTTTGGGTGACATCTTCCAAATAGTCAATCATTTCAAGTTTTTCTGCATCTTTTAACTATTTTTTAAAATCTTAATTGTGTTTTTAAAACTGTTGGAGCCTGTGACTTACAATGTGTAATTCGAATGAGTGAGCTAGCGTTCTGCTGTATCCGAGAAAACTCCAGGAGATAATTGTGAGCATGAGCTACCACAAGGAGAAGCTCAGATGAGATGAGGGGCAATGATCGACTACATCTCTTGCTGATTTAAAATGTCATGGAAAATGGAAACATCGAGATGAATGCTGAGGGGGGGAGTGAGTGATTCTCAGCTGGGTCCATGTTGCTATGATTGAAATTCTGACACTTACGGAGTGGACTATTGTACATATTGGCCTCTTTCAGTTCTGTGGGTTTTTTCCTGTTCTCACCCATTCTTTCTTGTTGCCAGGCGGTAAGTTGGGTGTTTGGGATTTGATGTTCTTGCTGCTATTTCTCCATGTGAGTGATCTGTTACCCTTGTGCCAGGGAGAAGGTCGGGGATTTGGGGTTTGCAAGTTTTTGATTTTTTTTTATTTTCACGCGAGGTGGATTACAACTAGAGGGCAAGGGGGATTGGTGTCTTTCTTTCAACTACTTTTGTGGTTTTCTGTATTTTATATCTACCTGGAGAAGACATCTCAGAGTTGTATTCTGCATACATACTTTAATAAAATAAACCTTTGAACCATAATGGATTGTTTGATAGGGCTTGAAGTATAACTCTTGAGCATATCTAAAGGAAAGTTACCTGCAAATTCCCAAATGCATACCTTGTGACAACTTCCATATTTTTTCCCTTCTCTCAACTCCTGCAAGAGATATGCCCATTTAAACACAAGCTAAAATAAGATTATTTCAATAAGAATGATCTTCACATCTGAATTATCAAATAACATATACTTTCTCTACTTAAACATAAGTGTTTGGATAACGTTAAAGAATGTAGCTGACTGTATTCAAGTATATGTAGGAGATATTGGACAAAAGATTAAAATATAATTTTATCAATGCATTGCAGATAACAGTAATGCAGTGTACTTACAGTCCCATATCTTTGTAAAAGCTTAGCTTTATTTTTATGTAGTACTCATTTAATGAGTGAGTATTCATGGTTATCATCTGCATCTTAGCTTTGCATTGACAAGAGTAAGAACAGTTATTTATTCTATCATGAGCTGGAGTTCTGAGGAAAGAAAGAAAGGGAAGAAAATTGAAGGAGATAGTGTATCCAGTTTCACAGTTTTTCCCTGTGTATTGAAAAAGGAAAAATGGAAAACTGCAAACTATCATGAATGTTTTATTTTCAGAAGTCAAACCACACATGATCTGTAGACGCTTAATCTCCTTGGGAACTGTAGACTGTGGAACCATCTGGAGCTTATAAAGCTAATTTCCTTTTGCCAGATTGAAATATCTGTTTGATATTGGAATCTGATGGACTGCCTAATACAGAATATTCTTTCTTTTGTAGAAACTAGTAGTAGAGAATGTTGATGTGCTTACACAAATGAGGACGAGCTTTGACAAGCCAGACCAGATGGCAGCACTCTTCAAAAGATTAACATGTGGGTATTGAATATGTTCTCCAATTACAGAAACTGAGCAGACAATGTAATGGTTTTCCAATCTGTGTTGACACGGCCTCCCAGTTGCAGAACTATAATTCCATTACACATTCCATTCTTGCCTTGCATACAATCATATGAATAACGAATAAAGTGACCTGTTAATTTTACACATTGTTGCAACTTAATGACATGTGTAATATACTTTTTCCCCTTAGGAAAGGGTGAAGGAAATGAGAACCTTGCCTAACCCTTCCCCTCCCCCCCCCCCCACCACCACCACTAGCAGTCCCCCTGGAAAGGGCAGCATAGTAACTTGTCAAGTCTTTTCTCTTTCATTTACATACAGTTTTCTTAGCATGTTAGGCCAGGAAGGCAAGATCCCAGTGATTCTTATGTTAGTATTTGACCTTGTATTCCAGTTAATTAGTTGATCAATATTTTCCAGAACTAGACTGATTTCAGATTTTTATAAATTCCATGAGTAGCAATTGATCTTTTTTTTTTAAAGTGTTCTTTCCCATTTGTATTTTTTCCAAACTAAAATTGGCAGCTTTGAAAAGCTGGTTTGTTTCATAAGTTTGAAAAGTGCTGAGAGTACTCTAGGGAGAGGTTTTTACTTTTATCTATTTAGCCTAAAGATTAGAAAACCTTTTGTAATTGTTGCCTTTTGTAGTTCTATCCAGGCTTGGAAGGAAATTAATGAAATTCATTTTTGAGTCATCAGTGACATTCAGAGACCATTTGATATAATGTTGTGGTGATGAGCATAAAAACAAATCTTGATAGGCCCAGAACCTTTATTGTGTCCCAAATGACTATATAACTGAATTCAAGCAACATTCCACAGTGAACATTTGTGGAGACAGACAGCTGTTTGAGACAGGTTATCAGCTAACTCAAAACAGACCAAGGTCAATTTAGGACCTTTGTTCAATCTGTACTTGAACATTGTTTTAAAATTTGTCTTTAAAAAATATGCTTTTGCTCACAGGTCCTATGCGAGATAGTTTAAATTTTTGCAAAGATTAATTGAATTTCCTAATGTAAAAGGAATGCATAAAAGTCTTAAGGAACTTTACTGTAAGGAAAGCCTTTCTAATCCCGCAGAACCCACGACTCCTAATTTTTCAACTGTTGAAAAAGTAATGGACGTCTGAATTTTTCAACTTGCTGGAAACCTAAATTTTAAAATCTGAAATAAAATGCTTCGCAATACAGACTGAGAATTGATTGGGAGGATGAACTGCTGCAGTGAAAAAGGAGACTATTCCTTTTCACTTTTCACTAAGTGAAAAAGGAGACTGGGGCCAATTAAGTGGATCTGCATAAAGTTTTTCAGTTAAAGAGTGCTAAAAAGTCAAATTGGAAAATTTGTGGGAGGCTGTAGATTTGTAGGTAAGAAACAGACTGCCCACTTCTTTGAGCATGTTCATCCTCCATTAAGGTTACTGGCTGATCTTCTACCTCAACAATGTTATCGATCAAAGTCCCTATAATCCCTTGATTTCATGAATACCCAGAGTTCTCTCAGTCTGTGTTTTGATTGATCATCCACAGCCCTTTATGTGACAGAATTCCAAAGGTTCACAGTCCTCTTTGTAAATGGTCTACTTCTGAAACTATATCCTATAGTCCTAGAGTCCTGAGCTAGGGAAAAACATCCCACTGGTATCTTGGCCGTAAGGATTTGGTATAGTTTGGTAAGATCTTAACTTATTTTTCCAAACTGTAGAATATATTATCCTAGCCTGTCTTGGCTCATGTTGAAGACTCTAATGAGATTAATGAACCTTTCTGGACTTCCTTCATAGCACATATTTCTCCATAGTAATGAAACCGAAACTGCAGGTGTGCCCTTACCAAGGCCCAACGCAACTGCAATATGATTTCCTTATTCCTGTATTCAAATCCCTTTACAATAATTGGCTAATAAATTGCTTGAATCTACATGTTGGTCTGCAGCAACTTGTGTGCAAGCAAACCAAGCCCACCACTAATCCTTCACCAGTCAACAAACACTCCATTTTTCTGTTACATAATGAATGACTACATTTTTCATATTGTGTTACATCTGTCATGTTCTTAACAACTCACTCAACTTGCATGTATACCCTTGAAGCCTCTTGACATCTCTTTTGCCCCCTCAATACTTCAAAACTTGAAACTATAACATTTGGTCCCTTCGGCCAAATTGGTGATGTGATTTAAGAAAAGCTGAGGTTTATTGGAACATTAGTCACAGTGGATTTTGAAGCCTTCACTCTCATAACTTAAATGTAGATCCATCAAATATAATCTTTTACCCATGTTTTGTAAAAGTGAAAAATTTAAAAATGGCACATTTCCACTATTTTAATTAGAGATACACCACAGAACAAGCCTTCCAGTCCTTCAAGCTATGCCTGCCATCAATCCACTGATTTAACCCCTTGCCAAATCATGGGGCAGTTTACCATGACCAATTAACCTACTATCTGGTATGTCTTTGGACTGTGGGAGGAGACCAGAGCACCTGGAGGAAACCCATACACACGGGAAGAGATGTAAAAACTTGCTTACAGAGGATGCCAGAATTGAACTCCGAACTCTGATGCCCAGAGCTGTAATAGTGTCGCGTTACTTGCTGCACCACTGTGGCTATGTTTCGTTACTACAAACGTTTGTACTTTAAAAAAAATAACTTTGTCTGATTATTTAAAAATTGAAGCCATCCATATTTTAAATTAGTGTTTCCAATTTTCTAAGAATTTGATTTATGTTTACAAGGATATTTTTGTACAGTTTATTCAAGTTACTGTGTAATTAGTCTGAAGCTGAAAATTGTTCAGTAGAGTTATGGACACATTTCTGAAGAGTACGTTTTGATGCATTATGCGTGATCGGTCTCAAATTCTAGATGCTACTCATTTTTCTTTGTTTTATAAACTGTAGCGGTTGACAGTGTATTGAAGAGGATGACAATAATTGGTGTTATCTTATCATTCCGTTCATTGGCACAGGAAGCACTTAGAGATGTAAGTACGGATAGATTCACGTATATCCTATGAATATCTTTGAATATGTTTGTGGTCAAATTGCCAAATGCTGTACAACATTCTTAAAACAATATTGGTGACATTGGAAGAGGAAATAATTTTGAAAAAGCAATTAATGGGAGCTAGTGAATTAAAAGGACTCTAGAGATAAAAAAAAGTATAGCGGATTCCAGTTAATTGAGACACATTGGAACTAGTATATTTAGGCCCAGATCTGATTAAATGGTAGAACAAAAGGGGCCAAATGACTTTGTTTCACCCTCTAATCTATACTCCTACAAAAGTATGCAGTTATTTTTGAGAAGCACAGTTAATCACAACTGAGCAGATAAAGTGATTTTCTTGGAAACAAGGTACAGGGTTAAGTGAAAATTAATGTTCATGAAGGAGCAGTTAGACAAAATGATTGCCAGAGAGCTACAGAGTAACCAATTAACAGTGCCAGAGTGTATTTTGGATAATACTTTTAGATGTGACTATGTTTTACAGAACCCAAATGACATAATTAAAATATAGATCGAGGCATGTGCGTTTTCTATTTGTGGAATATGGGTGCACTATATCCAGTACTCCTGTCCAGAATGCTTTTACCTTGGAACTTAGCCTTGCTCCTGCCTGCCGTTTAGTTTCTTTCTTTTGCCTCTGCTTTTGTTCTTATACTCATTTGTGATCTTCATGAGCTTGTAAACAGCAAGCATGGTTACTTCATGTCTATTACCTGCAGTCATCAGACTTCTTGTCCAGTCAAAGCTGTTGCTATCTTTGCTGACATCTTGCAGTATTTACAGTCTGAAAGCATTTATTGTGCCTTGCTGCAACTGATCAAGTAACCTCTGAATCAAAGCTACTGGGCTGGGGGTTTTTATGTATTACTGCCAAAATCCTGGGACAAAAAATTCTGGAACAACCTGCTTAACTTCAGAATGTTGAAGAGCATAACTTTATTTTCTAAGCCCCTCCATGCTCTTTAGACTACAGCTCCTATTCCACACTGCCAGATTTGCTATTTCTACCCCTCCCTTGCCTCATTCTGAAGGCTTGACTTCAAAATCTACTAACACTGATTTTGGTGGATATTTCTTTCAGGTTCTGTCGTGCCACATTCCTTTTCTTGTTAGTTCAGTTGAAGATTTCAAGGATCACATTCCAAGAGAGACAGATATGAAGGTATTGCAATTTGAATTTAAGATCAAGTTATTTATGGTCTATTTAATAGCAAGTATTTACTGCTAGAATTGCAGAGTGTGAATGTAATAATTGTGTATTGAATTATAGTTTAGTTTAAATTTTGTGTATTTTCCTGTGGTGCACTCTTCATGTACTGTTTGGTTTAATTGAATTTGCATTACAAATGAAGACAAAGTGCATGCTCGTAAATTAGAGAAGCTATTATGCTCATATGGAATTAGTATTGCCAAATAATTGTCACTTGTACCAAAGTACAGTGAAAAGGATGTATTGCATACTGTTCATACAGATCAAATTACACAGTGCACTGAAGTTTGTGAAGACGAGTTCCATCTTATCATACAAGAGATCTATTCAAAGGTGTAATAGAGGTGGGATAGAATCTGTCTTTGAGCCGAGGAAGAGAGAATGTACAGGGTGAGTGGGGTCTTTAATTACGCAAGTTGCTTCAGTGATGCATAGACAAAGTCCAAAGAGGGAAGGCTGGTTCCCAAGATGTGCTGAGCTATGGCCACAACACTCCACAGTTTCTTACAGTCATCGGCAGATCAGTCGAAGTTAGAGTACTTTCTGTGGTACATTGATAAAAATTAGTAAGGGTTGATGGGGACATGCCAAATTTCTTTAGTCTCCTATGGAAATAGAGGCTTTGGTGGGCTTTGTTGGCTGTGACATCAGCATGATTGGACCAAGACAGATTATTTGTGATATTCACACCTCAGAATCTGAAGCTCTCATCCTCAACACTGGTGATGTAGATAGGACCATGTGCACTATCTCCTTTCTGAAGTCACTGGCTAGTCCTTTTGTTATAGGAGGAAAAGGTTCACACAGAAAATGCTGGAGGAACTCAGCAGGCCAGGCAGCATCTCTGGAAAAGAGTAAACAGTTGACATTTCAACTGAGACCCTTCAGGACTGGAAAGGAAGGAGAAGTCAGAGTATGGTGGTGGGAGGGGAGGAAGAAGTACAAGGTGATAGATGAAACTGGGAGAAGGGAAGAAGGTAAAGTAAAGAGCTGGGAAGTTGATTGGTGAAAGAGACAAAGGACTGGAGGATGGGGAATCTGATAGGA
Source organism: Mobula birostris (assembly GCF_030028105.1). NCBI lineage: Eukaryota > Metazoa > Chordata > Chondrichthyes > Myliobatiformes > Myliobatidae > Mobula > Mobula birostris. The sequence continues at coordinate 161,434,447 of NC_092375.1, forward strand.
GAGGACAGAGGCCATGGAAGAAAGGGAAGAAGGAGGAACATCAGAAGGAGGTGATGGGTGGGTAAGGAGATGTGAGAGAGGAAAACGGGAATGGGGAACAATGAAGGGAAGGGGTGCAATTACAGGAAGTTGGAGAAGTCGATATTCATGCCATCAGGTTGTTATCTTGACACCACGTCACTAAGCTCTCTATCTTCTTCCTGTACTATGACTCATCATTATTTGAGATGCAGCCCACTACGGTCAAACTTGTAGATGGAATTAGAGCAGAATCTGCCCATGCAGTCTTGAGTTTCTAGGGAGTAGAATAGAGGTACGAGGAAGCAACCTTATGGAGCACCAGTGTTTAGAATAATCACGATGGAGATGCTCAAACAAAAAGAGTAAATGCTGGAAACACTTGGCAGGTTGGGTAGCATCTGTGAAATGTGAAACAAAGTTAACTTTTCAGGTGGAAGACTTTAGCAGCTATGTGATCCTGGAAGATTCTGAATTCTAGCATTTGCTGTACTTTTATTTCCAATCTACAAGACAAAAGACCTCAATGAATGTGATTAGTTTTTTTCTAGAAGCAATCCAGCCAATTCAACTTCAGCAATTGGAGTTCATAAATTGCTAATTTCCAGAAATTTATCCCAAGCCTTTCGAAAACACTTGTTTAGCATTGCACTAAACACTAATTTGATTAATAAAGTAAATGTGGTCTGAATGTATTGGTTTGGGACTTGGGTATAGTTTCCAGTCTACACCGTGAGCGAGTTATTAAGTGTTATTTGATAGCACTGAAGTGAGATAATACCATTGTCTTCACAAAGCTTTCCTGCTATTTGAAAGGATGTTAAGTTCTGATAGAGTACTCATTATTTGCCTTGATTAGAATGGATATAATAATCTTAAAACATTAATCAAGGGCAAAGTGGACTGCTTTATTGATGCCCTTTGTGCCACTGACATGAAACAACAAGTGACACTACTATCAATAATTTACACTGCACAACACTCAAAGCCTGTTTCATTGCACCCTCAAAATTAGTCTTTACCACAAAGAAAGATTGGGCAGCAGTGTAAGTGAACACCATTGTACAAATCACAAGGAATCAAGAAATTCATGCTATTACTCTTTCAAGAACAGTTACAAGTTGTTAATAAATATTACCATGTCCCTCCACCTAACTTTGTATCATCCACAAAGCCATCATTCAGATGTAGCATAAATAGTAGTGGACTCAACACCAGCCGCTGGTGAACCCCACTAGTTACCAGCAACCACCCAGAGCAGGCCACTTTTATTTCCACCGTTCGTGTTCTGCCAGTCAGTCAATCTTCTGCCTGTGCTAGTAACTTTCCTGTAGCACCCTGGGTTCTTATAAAGCAGGCTCGTATGCGGCACTTTGTCAAAGGTACTTGCCAATTAAATTCCTTTTCTGCAATCTCCAGTACTTTTATTACCAATGAAGAAGCTTGATACAATAATTAGCAGTGGAGTTTGCTGACAGAATTAATCTAGAGATTAATCTTTAACTCCCAGATGTTGTCTGCTCATACTCCAGGCATGTAATGTGTACTTCTGACTTTGAGGCAAACATTTCAACAACTAATTCATCAAATGACTGCCGCTGGATAGATGCAACCAGCTTTCAGCCGTAATAGCATAACCATAATACTCCATAATACTCCATTTTCTTGTGAAATATTATTTCTAAAATTTATATTAGCAATTTAACATGAAATTCAATGTGTTTGTTATAGTTATTTATGTTTTCGATTTCATAAATAGATTTCTGGCTTATCCTATGTGAAGAATTTAGGGAATTAATTTATTAAATGTAATTTCTTAACCTGTGCAGGTTGCAATGAATGTGTATGAACTCTCTTCAGCATCTGGTTTGCCTTGTGAAATTGACCCAGCACTAGTGGTTGCGCTGTCATCACAGAAGTCAGGTATTTGAGCATTCAACTTGAATGGTTATCTTTAATAACTTTTATTTTGGATTTCTCTTTGTAAACTTGGTATGTTATGATGAGGTTGTAGAAGGCATTGGTGAGCCGAATCTGGAGTATTGTGTTCAGTTTTGGTCACCAAACTACAGGAAGGATATAAATAAGGTTGAAAGAGTGCAGAGAAGGTTTACAAGGATGTTGCCGGGACTTGAGAAACTCAGTTACAGAGAAAGGTTGAATAGGTTAGGACTTTATTCCCTGGAGCGTAGAAGAATGAGGGAAGATTTGATAGAGGTATATAAAATTATGATGGGTATAGATAGAGTGAATGCAAGCAGGCTTTTTCAACTGAGGCAAGGGGAGAAAAAAACCAGAGGACATGGGTTAAGGGTAAGGGGGGAAAAGTTTAAAGGGAACATTAGGGGGTGCTTCTTCACACAGAGAGTGGTGGGAGTATGGAATGAGCTGCCAGGTGAGGTGGTAAATGCGGGTTCTTTAACATTTAAGAATAAATTGGACAGATACATGGATGGGAGGTGTATGGAGGGATATGGTCCGTATGGAGGGATATGGTCCGTGTGCAGGTCAGTGGGACTAGGCAGAAAATGGTTTGGCACAGCCAAGAAGGGCCAAAAGGCCTGTTTCTGTGCTGTAGTTTCTATGGTTCTATAAGTTCCTATTCCCAAGATGGTAAAAATCAGTAAAATAATGGAAATGGTAATGGGCAATATTTTTGGGTCCTTTCCTACCGTTGTATTGGAAATGCTTGACATATTTTGGAACACGGAATTGTTTTTTTTTACTGAATTCTGTACAAGGTAAAGACCACAGTAATGACAAATATATCTTTAAATGTTACATTTAGTTTAAAGTCAAAGTTATACAACATGGATACAAGTCTTTCATCCTAACCTGTCCTTGTCAGACAAGTCAGCTACCTGAGTTAGTCCTGTTTTCCTGTGTTTGGGCAATATCTCTCTTAAATCTTTCCTGTTTGTATACATAACAACACAAACAGGAGGAAATCTGCAGATGTTGGAATTTCAAGCAACACATATAGAAGTTGCTTGTGAACGCAGCAGGCCAGGCAGCATCTCTAGGAAGAGGTACAATCGACGTTTCGGGCCGAGACCCTTCGTCAGATCTCTTACTATCTCTTCTTTCAGTTAGTCCTGACGAAGGGTCTCGGCCCGAATCGTCGACTGTACCTCTTCCTAGAGATGCTGCCCGGCCTGCTGCGTTCACCAGCAACTTTTATGTGTGTTGCTGTGTACATAACAAAATGTATTTTAAACATGGCAATGATTCTTCCTTCTAGCACCTGTCACTACCTTCTACCTGTCACTAGCCTCTATAAGGTGGGATGGAGGAAGAACTTGCCGATCAGGTCCCATTGAATCACTTCTTTTCTCTACTTAAACCTATATCCACTAATTTTAGACTCCTCTACTATGGGAAAAGTCTCACTATTCTCCTTACTGTTGCCCTTATGATTCTATATACTTCCGAAAAGGTAACTCCCTCAACTTTCCTATGCTCCTGGAAAAGAAGCCCCACCCATTCAGTCTCTGCTTATGACTTGACCTGTCCACTCCCAGTAACATCCTTGTGAGCTTTTAAGCTTAATGAGTTAGTTACAAAAGCTAGATGACCACAACTATGCACAATATATTCCCGTTGCTGCCTGTAAGCAATTTGTACGTTCTCCCCGTAAATGTGTGGGTTTCCTCCAGGTGCTCCAGTTTCCTCCCACATTCCAAAGATGTACTGGTTAATTGTTCATTGTAATTAGTACCATGATTAGGTTAGGGTTGCTGGGCAGTGTGGCTTGAAAGGTCAGAAAGGCCTATTCCGTGCTGTATCTCAATAAAAATAATATTTTAAAGGTCCCAAGTTTGACAGGATACTATAGAAGACCTACTGGTGACTTGCATTTTGTTCTGATGGACATAATTAGTATGTGTACAGAAAATTCTATAAGTTACTTTATGGAAATAGGCATTCAGTAGGTTGAGTTACATTTAATGTGTTTTATTTGTAGCATATTTATGAATTTTCTACCTGAAGATTGACGTAAACCATTTTTCCGTTTTCCCCTATAAACATTTCTCCAGCCTTTTTCTGTAGGAGTCAGTGTTCACTTGGAGCTCTTGTCTGTTTTTAATTTGTTTATTTTATTTATCTAAATGTATCTCCTTTTTCTCCTCCTCCTCCTCCTCTGAATTCTGAATTATCACATTTTTCTATTTAACACATTTTTGCCACCCTATACATTTTCTTTCAACTTTATATCCATCTTTACCTTTGGTTCATCTTCCCTTTAAACCCTTCCTCCTTTTCCAGGATATTCCTCCACCCTTTTCTAAAGGTAGATGCCTTGAGAATTTTAAGATAATCTGTGGTTTGGAATAAGGCCAATATAACCTTGTAAGTAAAAAATGGAAAAGAATTATTAAAAATCTAGAGCTATTTGGTCAACAATGAGTAAATATTAGAATCTTTCATAAAGGGCATGTGGAAAATCATTGAGGAAAAATTAATTAGTACAAATAGAATAGAATTGACAGGTCTATTTTTGAGGATATACATAGTAACATAGCCAAGGAAATATCAGTGGATGCAGTATACTTAGGTTTTCACATGTCATTAGGTACAAGGTGTCCTACATGATGAGAGTAGGAATAATATTCACATTGATTTAATGTAACTAATTAGGAACAGAAGAGGTTATTTCTGGAATGTCAGGTACAGCTCTCGGAGTACTGCAAGGACTTAGAACTTGCCCCTTAATGCGCTTTTTTGAAATGGCCAAAACAGGTTAAGTGTTGGTACACAGTATTAATTTAGGGTCCTTGTTAACAACTGGCTATGTCAGCACATGCTTAACAGATAGATAGAAATTTAAAATATTTGAATTTAAAATCATGAGTATGGGAATACTCTGATAATTGGAACTTTACTGCCAGATTGGTAGAGTTCCTGATTATAGACAATAGGTGCAGGAGCAGGCCATTCGGCCCATCGAGCCAGCACTGCCATTCACTGTGATCATGGCTGATCATCCACAATCAGTACCCTTTTCCTGCCTTCTCCCCATATCCCTTGACCCTGCTATCTTTAAGAGCTCTATCTAACTCTTTCTTGAAAAAATCCAGAGAATTGGCCTCCACTGCCTTCTGAGGCAGAGCATTCCACAGATCCACAACCCTCTGTGTGAAAAAGTTTTTCCTCGACTCTGTTCTAAATGGTCTACCCCTTATTCTTAAACTGTGGCCTCTGGTTCTGGACTCCCCCAACATCAGGAACATGTTTCCTGCCTCTAGTGTGTCCAGTCCCTTAATAATCTTATGTTTCAATCAGATCCTTCTCATCCTTCTAAATTCCAGTGTATAGAAGCCCAGTCGCTCCAATCTTTCAACATATGACATTCCCGCCATCCCTGGAATTAACCCAGTGAACCCACGCTGCACTCCCTCCATAGCAAGAATGTCCTTCCTCAAATTTGGAGACCAAAACTGCACACAATACTCCAGGTGGGGTCTCACCAGGGCCTTGTACAATTACAGAAGGACCTCTTTGCTCCTATACTCAACTCCCCTTGTTATGAAGGCCAACATGCCATTAGATTTCTTCACTGCCTGCTGTACCTATATGCTTACTTTCAGTGACTGATGAACAAGGACACCCAGATCTCGTTGTACTTCCCCTTTTCCTAACTTGACACCATTTAGATAGTACTCTGCCTTCCTGTCCTTGCCACCAAAGTGGATAACCTCACATTTATCCACATTAAACTGCATCTGCCATGCATCTGCCCACTCACTCAACCTGTCCAAGTCACCCTGCATTCTCATAACATCCTCCTCACGTTTCACACTGTCACCCAGCTTTGTGTCATCTGCAAATTTGCTAATGTTACTTTTAATCCCTTCATCTAAATCATTAATTTATGTTGTAAATAGCTACGGTCCCAGCACCAAGCCTTGCGGTACCCCACTAGTCACTGCCTGCCATTCTGAAAAGGACCCGTTAATCCCTACTCATTGTTTCCTGTCTGCCAACCAATTTTCTATTCATGTCAGTACCCTACCCCCAATGCCATGTGCTCTATTTTTGCCCACTAACCTCCTATGTAGGACCTTATCATGATTTGACCATAATACGCAGAATTAGGCTATTTGGCCCATTGTGTCTGCTCCGCCATTTCATCAAGGCTGATCCAATTTTCCCCTCAGCCCCAATCTCCTGCCTTCTCCCCATATCCCTTCATGCCCTGATCAATCAAGAATCTGTCAACCTCTGCCTTAAACATACATAAAGACCTGGTATCCACAGTTGCCTGTGGCAACGAATTCCACAGATTCACCACTCCCTGGCGAAAGAAATTCCTTCTTCTCACCACCCTATTCTGAGGCTGTTCCCTTTGGTCTTAGACTCTACTATAGGAAACATCCTCTCCATAGCCACTCTATCAAAGCCTTCCACTATTTAATAGGTAAGTACATGTTCGGCACAGCATTGTGGGCTGAAGGGCCTGTATTGTGCTGTAGGTTTTCATTTTTTCTATGTCTCAATTAAGTTGCTCCTCGTTCTTCTGAATTCCAGTCTGGGGGAGGGGGCGCGGGGAAGGCCCAGAACAATCAAACGCTCTTCATATGACAAGCCATTCAAACTTGGAATCATTTCATTTGAACCCTCTCCAGCTTCAGCACATCCTTTCTAAGATAAGGGGCCCAAACCTGCTCACAATACTCCAAGTGAGGCCTCAACAGTGCTTTATAAAGTTTCAACATTACATCCTTGCTTTTGTACTCTCTTGAAATGAATGCTGACATTGCATTTGTCTTGCTCACCACAGACTCAACCTGCAAATTAACCTTTAGGGAATCCTGCACAAGAATTCCCAGGTCCCCTTGCATTGCAGTTTTTCGTATTTTCCTTCTGTTTAGAAAATAGTCAACCCTCTTATTTCTTCTACCAAAGTGCATGACAATACACTTCCAAAAACTGTATTCCTTTTGTCATTTATTTGCCCGTTCTCCAAATCTGTCTAAATCCTTCTGTAGTTTCTCTGCTTCCTCAAATTCCCTGCCCTTCCTCCTATCTTGAATCATTCGGATCTCTTCTGGGGGAGGTATGGCCTGTGCAAAAGTGACGGGTTGCACCTGAAACCAAGCAGGACCAATATTCTCACTGACAGGTTTGTTAGAGATGTTGAAGGTTTAAAATATTTTTTTGCAGGGGGTGGGAACTGGAGTGAAGGAACTCGAGATAGGACGGATGGTGAAAAAGCAAAGATAGCATGCAGTCAGACTGTCAGGAAGGACAGGCTGATGATAGGACAAAATTGCAGCCAGCAGGGTGAGTATCAGTGTATTAGGGATGCAGAGTCAAAAAGGGTGGCAAATACAGTGCACAGTGTTATATCTCAGTGCATGGAGCATAAAAAATAAGCTGGATGGTCTTGTTGCACTATTACAGATTGTCAGGTATGATGTTGTGGCCATCACTGAATCATGCTTGGAGGATGGTTGTAGTTGGGAGGTGAATGTCCAAGGTTACCCATTGTATCAGAGGGATAGGAGAGTAGGCAGAGGGGGTGGCGTGGTTCTACTGGCAAAGAGTTGCGTCAAAATTGGTAGAAAAATGTGACATAGGATTGGAAGGCGTTGAATCCTGTTGGGTTGAGTTAAGAAACTGCAAGGATAAAAGGACCCTGATGACAGTTATATACAGACCTCCCAACAGTAGCTGGGATGTGGACCACAGATTTCAACGGGAAACAGGAAAGGCACCTCAAAAGGGCAATGTTATGATGGTCATGGGAAATTTTAACATGCAGGTTGATTGGGAAAATCAGGTTGGTAATGGATCTCAATAGAATGAGTTTGTTGAATTTCTATGAGGTGGCTTTTTAGAGCAGTTTGTTGTTGACTCTACTAGGGGATCAGCTATACTGGATTTGGTGTTATGTAATGAACCAGAGGCGACTAGGGAGCTTAAGGTAAAAGAACCCTTAGGAAGCTGTGATCACAATGCGATTGAGTTCAACTTGAAATTTGACAGGGAGAAAGTAAAGTCTGATGTAGCAGTATTTCAGTGGAAATTGTAGTGGTGTGAGAGAGGAGTTGGCCAATGTTAATTGGAAGGAGATGCTCACCAGGATAACAACAGAGCAGTATTGGCATGAGTTTCTGGGAAAGATGAGGAACGTGCAGGATAGATGTATTCCAAACATACAGAAATACTGAAATGGCAAAATAGTCCAACCATGGCTGACAAGGGAAGTCATTGTTATTGTAAAGCAAAAGAGAGGGCATACAACAAAGCAAAAATTAATGAGAAGATAGAGGATTGGGATGCTTTTAAAAACCTACAGAGAGGAACTAAAAGAATCATGAGGTGGGAAAAGATGAACTGTGAAAGCAAGCTAGCAAACAATATCAAAAGTGGATAGTGAAAGCTTTTTCCAAGTATGTTAAAAAAAAAGATGAGACTGGATATTCTTCATTCTTTGGAGCGTAGAAGGTTGAGGGGGTCTTGATAGAGGTGTTTAAAATTATGAGTGGGATAGATAGAGTTGACGTGGATAGGCTTTTTCCATTGAGAGTGGGGGAGATTCAAACAAGAGGACGTGAGTTGAGAGTTAAAGGGCAAAAGTTTAGGGGTAACATGAGGGGGAACTTCTTTACTCAGAGCTGTGTAGAACGAGCTTCCAGCAGAAGTGGTTGAGGCAGGTTTGATGCTGTCATTTAAAGTTAAGTTGGACAGCTATGTGGACAGGAAAGGAATGGAGGGTTATGGGCTGAGTGCAGGCCGGTGGGACTAGGTGAGAGTAAGAGTTCGGCATGGACTAGAAGGGCCAAGATGGCCTGTTTCCATGCTGTAATTGTTATATGGTTATAGGACTGCTAGAAAATGAGTCCAGAGAAATGATAACTGGGGACAAGGAGATGGCAGATGAACTAAGTCAGTATTTTGCATCAGTCTTTACTGTGGGAGACACTAGCAGTGTGCCAAATGTTGAAGGGTTTGAGGGAAGAGAAGTGAGTGCAGTTATTATTTTAAGGGAGAAGGTGCTCAAAGAACTGAAGGACCTAGAGGTACTTAAGTCACCTGGACCAGATGAACTTCACCCTGGGGTTGTGAAAGAGGTAGCGGTAGAGATTGTGGAGGCATTAGTAATGACCTTTCAAAAATCAGTGAACTCTGGCGTGGTGCCAGAGGACTGGAAAACTGCAAATATCACTCCACTCTTTTAAAAAAAGGAAGAAGGCAGCAGAAAGGAAATTATAGACCAGGTAGCCTGACCTCAGTAGTTGGGAAGGTGATAGAGTCAATTCTTATGGATGAGGTGATGGAGTACTTGGTGACACAGGAAAAGATTAGACAAAGTCAGCACGGTTTCCTTGAGAAATCTTGCCTGATGAATCTGTTGGAATTCTTTAAGAACATTACAAGTAGGATAGGCAAAGAGGATGCAGTAGATGTTGTATATTTTGACTTTCAGAAGGCCTTTGACAAAATGCCGCACATGATGTTCCTTACCACATTAAGAGCCTATGGTATTACAGGAAAGTTGCTGGCATGGTTAGAACATTGACTGAAAAAAGTACCAAATGAAATACAATGTTGGAAATCGCATGACCATACATTTTCCTAGTAGAAATAAATGTGTACGCTATTTTTTTGTAATGGGGAGAAAATCCAAAAATCTGAGATGCAAAGGGACTGCTTGTGCAGAACCCCCTAAAGGTTAACTTGCAGGTTGAGTCAGTGGTGAGGAAGGTAAATGCAATGTTAGCATTCATTTCAAGAGGTCTAGAATACAAGGGCAGGGATGTGATGCTGAGGCTTTATACAGCACTGGTGAGGCCTCACCTTGAGTATTGTGAATAGTTTTGGGCTCCTCATCTAAGAAAAGGTGTACTGGCATTGGAGAGGATTTAGAGGAGGTTCACAAGGATCATTCTGGGAATGAAAGGGTTATCATACAAAGAACACTTGATGGCTAGGGTTCTGTACTCGCTGGAATTCAGAAGGATGACGGGGGATCTCATTGAAACCTTTCAAATGTTGAAAGGCCTAGACAGAGTAGATGTGTAAAGGATGTTTCCTAAGGTGGAGGAGTCTAGCACAAGAGGGCACAGCCTCAGGATAGAGGAGTGTCCATTTAAAACATATGCAGAGAAATTTCTTTAGCCAGAGGGTGGTGAATTTGTGGAATTTATTACCACAGGCAGCCTTGGTGTACTTAAGGTAGAGCTTGATAGGTTCATGATTGGAGACAGCATCAAAGGTTTATGGGGAATAGGCCGGGGAGTGGGATTGAGGAGGGGATAAAAGGATCAGCCATGATTGAATGGCAGATAGACTCAATGGGCCAAATGGCCTTTTTCTGCTCCTATGCCTTATGGTCTTCATATCATCTGCAAACGTTTCAACAAAGCCGTCAATCGCATCATTCAAATTATTGACATATAACATAGAAAGAATCAGTCCCAACACAGACCACTAGTCACCAGCAGCCAGCCAGAAAAGGCTCCCTTTATTATCACTCTTTCCCTCCTGCCAAACAGCCACTGCTTTATCCGTGCCAGAATCTTTCCTGTAATAACATGGGGTTGTAGCTTGTTAAGCTGCCTCATATGTGACACCCTGTAAAAGGCCTTCCGAAAGTCCAAGTACACAACATCAACCAGTTCTCCTTTGTCTATCCTACTTACTATTTCTTCAAAGAATTCCAACAGATTTGTCGGGCAAGATTTTCCCCTGATGCTGACTTTGGCCTATTTTATCATGTGCCTTCAAGTACCCTGACATCAACTCCAACATCTTCCCGACCACTGAGGTCAGACTAACTAGTCTATAGTTTTCTTTCTTTTGCCTCTCTCCCTTCTCGAAGAGTGGAGTGACATTTGCAATTTTCCAGTCTTCCGGAACCATTCCAGAAGCTAGTGATTCTAGAAAGCTCACTACTAATGCCTCCACGATCTCTTCAGCCACCTCTTTCAGAACTCTGGGGTGTACACCATCTGGGTCCAGGTGACTTATCTACCTTTAGACCTTTCAGTTTCCCAAGAACCTTCTCTCTAGTTCACACACTTCATGATCCCTGACACCTGGAACTTCCACCAGACTGCTAATGTCTTCCACAGTGGAGACTGGTGCAAAGTACCTTCAGTTCATCCGCCATTTCCTTGTCCAGCATTACTACTTTTTCAGCATTGTTTTCCAGCCCTATGATCTTCTGTCACCTCCCTTTTACACTTTGTATCTAAAGTATCTTTTGCTGTCTTTAATATTACTGGTTAGCTTACTTTCATATTCTATCTTTACCTTCTTAAAGACTTCTTCAGTTGCCTTCTGTTGGTTTTTAAAAGCATTCCAATCCTCTAATTTCCCAGTAATTATTGCTCTAATATATGCCCTCTCTTTGGCTTTTTTATTGGCTTTGACTTCTCGTTAGCCACCGTTGTTCTTTAAGAATACTTAGATTAGATTAGAGTATGAGGACACGCAGACCTCTTTTATTGTCATTTAGTAATGCATGCATTAAGAAATGATACATTATTCCTCCAGTGTGATATCACAGAAACACAAGACAGACCAAGACTGAAAAACTGACAAAAAAACACATAATTTTAACATATAGTTACAACAGTGCAAGCAATACTGTAATTTGATAGAAGAACAGACCATGGGCACGGTAAAAAAAAAAAAAGTCTCAAAGCCTCTCGTAAGTCCCAACATCTCACGCAGACGGTAGAAGGAAGAAAACTCTCCCTGCCATGAGCTTCCAGTGCCACAAACTTGGCGATGCAGCATCCTGGAAGCACCCGATCACAGTCCGACTTTCAGTCCGTCCAAAAACTTAGAGCCTCCGACCGGCCCTCTGACACTGAGCACCATCTCTGCCGAGCACTTCGACCCCAGCCCCGCCTGCCAGCAACAGGCAAAGCCGAGGATTTGGGGCCTTCCCTCCAGAGATTCTCGATCGCACAGTAGCAGCAGCAGCGAACCGGGCATTTCAGAAGTTTCTCCAGATGTTCCTTCCTGCTTCTCCATCAAATCAGGATTGTGCATGGCCCCTATTTAACAAATACGATATTTCACCGGAGAGGCCGCGCGCACTGCGTTGCGCTGCCATCTTCTCCTCCCTCTTCCATATGTACTTCTTCCTCTTTGGGATATATATATTCTGTGCCTTTTGAATTGCTTTCAGAAATTCCAGCTGTTGCTGCTCTGCCATCATCCTTGCCAGTGTCCTATTCCAATCGATTCTGCCCAATTCCACTCTCATGCCTCAGTAATTCGCTTTACTCTACCGTTATACTGATACATCTGATTTTAGCTTCTCCTCCTCAAATTTCAATGTGAATTTGATCATATTATAATTACTTGTCCATTAGGGGTTCTTTGACCTTAAGGTCTCTAATAATTCTGGTTTACTGCATAACACCCAGTCCAGAATAGCTGATCCCTCTAGTGGGCTGATCTAAAAAGCCATCCCATAGGCACTCTGGAAGTTCCCCCTATTGTAACCCTGTACCAACCTGAATTTCCCAATCTGCTTGCATATTGAAGTCCCCCAAGACGGTTGGAACATTGCCCTTTTGGCATGCATTTTCTATCTGGCATTGTAATGTGTAGGCCACATCCTTACTACTGTTTGGGAGTGTGTACACAACTTCTATCAGGGTCTTCTTACCCCTGTAGCTCTTTAGCTCTATTGACAATGATTCAACAGCTTCCCACTTGGTCACCTCTTTCTAATGGTTTGATTTCATTTTCTACCAACAGAGCAACATTACCCCCTTCCTGCCGGTCTTTTCGATACAATGTGCATCCTTGGACATAAAGCTCCCTGCTAAAATTTTCTTTCAGCCCTGATTCAGTGATGCTTACAACATTATACCTGTCAACCTGCTACCGTGCTGCAAGTTCATCTACTTTATTCCGTATATTGTGCGCATTCAAATACAACACTTACAATACTGTATTCACCTTTTTCAATTTTGTCTGTCTTTTATGTTGCAACTTATCCTATTGCCTCGGTTTGTAAACCAGCTACCTTATCTTCAGCACTATTATCCACATTTTCTACGATACTTCTTGCATTGAAATATATGCAGCTTAGGATGCTAGTCGCACCATGCTCAACCTTTTGGTTCCTAACTTTGTCTAAGGTCTTAACAACAGCTGCCTCCACAACCACTCCACTAACTGTTCTGGCACTCTGCTTTCCATCTCCCTATAACGCTAGTTTAAACTCTACTGTGTAGCATCAGTAAATCTACCCACGAGGATATTAGTCCCTCTCCAGTACATGTGCAAGCTATCTGGTCTGTACAGGCCCCATTTTCCCTGGAAGAGAGCCCAATGATCCTGAAATCTTATGCCCTCCCTCCTGCACCAACTCCTTAGCCACATATTAAACTGTATAACCTTCCTAGTTCTAGTCTCACTAGCACGTGGCACGGGTAGCACTGATGAGATCTTGCCCTTTAACTTGGCACCTAACTCCCTGAACTCCCTATGTAGAGCTTCGTCATTTGTCCTATATGTGTCGTTGGTACCTAATGGACCTCGACTTCTGGCTGTTCACCCTCCCACTTCAGAATATAGACAACCCGATCTGAGATATCCCAGACCCTTTGCACCCAGGAGGCAACATACCATCCGGGAATCACCTTCTTGCCCACAGAACCTCCTGTTTATTCCTTTATCTAATAAACCCCTTTTCATCACAGCATGCCTCTTCTCCTCTTCCCTTCTATTCTGAGTCACAGAGACGTGGCCACTGCGACTTTTCTCTGCTAGATCATCCCTGCTGACGGTATCTAAAGTGATATACCTGTTTTTGAGGGGGAAGGCCACATGGATACTCTGCACTAGATCCTTAACCCCTTTTCCCTCCTTGACTGTCACCCAGTTTCTTGTGTCCTACACCTTGGGTATAACTATCTCTCTATATGTCCTGTTTATCACCCCCTCAGCCTCCCGAATGATCTGGAGTTCATCCAGTTCCAGTTCCACTTCATTAATGTTAGAAGCTGCAGCTGGGATGCACTTCTCACAGTTGTAGTTCTCCGGGACACTGGAGGTCTCCTGCCTTCCCACATCCTGCAAGAGGAGTATTCCACTATCCTGTCTGTCATCCCTACTGTCCTAGGTGAGCGGATATAAAGCAGGAAACAGGGGAAAAAACTTCAGCTTTTCCATCCTTTGCTTTCTTTCACTGAAGCTTCGATGATCACTACTTAACTATGTCCACTCAGATGACAGCTGCTGTACTTGCTCCTGTTGTCCTTTAATTGCTCTTGCTAATCAATCTCAGTCGCAAATTGGTCACTGGTCAAAGCTCTTTTTCATTGTACTGATGTGCTGCTGACTCTTACCCTGGGGCAGTGGATCTGTTTGAAGTCCCCTCCTCTCAAAACTTCTGATGTCTGCATTGGCTGCTGGTCAAAGCTCTCTTTTCCTTGGATGTTACTCTATAGTAAATTTTCCAGTAAAACAGATTCATTTAAAGGGGGTGTGGAAACTAGGACTCCCCTTTAGTGGGCAGAGTTTGGAATCTGTGGCTTTAATGGGTTTGTAGGGAGCAGGGTGCACCACGTATCAGCTGGTAGATAAATCATCAGTATTGTTGAATAATTGGTTATCCAAATTTTATAGTTTTGCTGAATTATAAAGGACTTGTAAACAATACCTAGAGTAAACTAGAATTTGGGATGGATTACCTGGAGAAAGATTTTTTTTGAGATAACATGGCAAAAAATTCACAAAATTTAATTTTTAGGATGAGACTGTACAGTGATGTTTCTTATAGAACAATACATATTTGATGGACGTTTCAAACATTTTGCACCTCATTCTAGAATAGAGTGAATGGAATTGGGATAGTTCTAGGCAAGAACACTTAGCGGCCACTTTATTAGTACCTCCTGTATCTGTTAAAGTGGACACTATGTACATGTTAGTGATTTTCTACTACTGTAGCCCATCTACTTCAAGGTTTGACTTGTGTTTTCAGAGTTGCTCTTCTGCACACCACTGGTGTAACGCATAACCACATTTGATAAAGAGATATTTGAGTTACTGTCACCTTCCTGTCAACTTGAACCAATCTGGCCATTCTGCTCTAAACTTACATTAACAAGGCATTTTCACCCACTGAACTGCTGCTGGCTGGATGTTTTATTTTGTTTCTCGCAGAATTCTCTGTAAACTGTCGAAACTGTTGTGTGTGAAAATCCCAGGAGATGAGCAGTTTCTAAGATACTCAACCACTGTGTTTGGCTCCAACAATTACTCCATGATCAATATCATTTAGATCACTTTTCTTCCCGATTCTGATGTTTGGTCTGAACAACAGCTGAACCTCTTGATCCTGTCTGCATGCTTTTGTGCATTGAGTTGCTGCCACGTGATTGGCTGTATAGAAATTTGCATTAACATGTACAGGTACACCTAATAAAGTGGCCACAATGATTTGGAGGAGGTGAACCTTGTTCACGGAACATTGTAAATATCGAAACTTCTTAACTGAAGTGTTATGGATATTCAATTGATGCACATATCCAAGATATAATAAGTTTCTGTTGATATTTAAAACTAACAAAGTAAGCTTTGGTCCAAAAGAAACTGAGCCTTGGAATTTAATAATGGAAAACTAGGAAATAGCATGAATTAAACTGGTGTTTTGCTTTATTACTCACTATAGAGGATATATAACAAGATTGAGAAATGCGGAAAGTGTTTGGGGAAATTATAATCATGGGCAATGATGCAAAGCAAATTATTAAGAGTTGTGAACTGGGAGGGTAATAGCCTTCACCTTAGGCTCTTAACAATGGCCAGTGAGATTGTTATCTTTCCAAGATTGTCTATATCCAGGGAAAGTTCTATTAGATTGGCAAACAGCAACTATATTCAATTTTAAAAGGGGGGGGAACAATAAGCAAAAATAAAAACAACTACAGGGCTTTTAGTTTAACATTTGTCATAGGGATTATGGTTGAAGCTATTATTAAAGGAGTGGCGCCCCACACAGACTTCCAATCTGCGCCTTGTAGGGCATGAAAATGCCCGACGCAGGCCTCTCATGGTTTGAGTCGACGTTCCCTCCCTCCCCTATTATTAAAGATGTTATTGGAAGAAAAAGCAAGGTTATTAGGCAGTCATTGAGATTTAATGAAAGAGAAATCATGCTTGACTGATCTCTTGCAAATCTTTGAAAAAGCAATATGATCTGTGAATAAAGGGAAACCAGTGGATATGCTACACTTAGATTTCCAGAAGGTATTGGTAATGTAGTGCAACAAAGATTATTGCAGAAAATCAATGTTCTGAGCTTTGCCTTTATCTTGTATCATGTTGGAGCTTAGGTTCTCAAAACAATTCACGGAAACCTTCTGGGTGTTTAGGCTCTTATTGCTAAATTGTAAGGGTAATATTTAATACCTCCAGCATTAATCTTTTAAGATTTCTCATGAGCCTTTGGGATTAGAAATCATTGACCAAATATTATATGTATTTTCTTTACTTCTGTTTAATTACAAAATTTTGAATATTTAGTTTGAAAATCCACACTAAAGTTAAATGTGCTCAAACTCTTCTCAGAAATTCTTTCCGAGTGTGTCATCTTAGCATTTATTTCCCTTTCGTTCTGCGGTACTTAATTTGGTTTTGAGTGCAGGACTAAATTTTGGAAAACTGGGAGCTGGTAATTGCTAAAGGAAAGTTGGTGTTGCAGTGTACAAGGCTCTACACATATATGATAACCATACTGAACAGTTAATGGAAAGAAATAGAAAGGACGTTGTACAACTGGAAAAATGAATCTACCATTACTTCTGAATGAAGAATTTGGTTCCATTCATGTCATCTGCATGAGCTCATGGAACTGGAGTTTGCTAACTGCCTGGACTAAAGAAACTATAGCAATATTTCTTGTAGCTGAATGGCTGACTCGTGTTTTAGGGAGCTTTCCTGTTTGAATTTTTTTCTACAAAAACTACAAGAAGACCAGGCAGCTCTATTGAAAATAAATGTTCAGATTTTATTTTGCAAAATGTATCTTCCTATTTACCTCCCATCAGGTTTGTAGATATCTTTTCATCAACATAAACTTTGCTCTCATTTTACTCCTTTCCAGTTCATAAGCCTAATGCGTATATCCCATATATATGACTGAGCATTTGAGAGACTACCAAGATGTTTGTGTCTGCTGCTGCAGGGCTGCAGGCATCTCCTGCCGTAGGAACTAGGTCTGTGGCTGAATTTCCACCCTTGTGAACTACTTGTCTTATGAACGGTTTTCAGAACTGAACCCTGCCGTAAGCTGGGAAAGACTTATATTCAAGATTAATGATCTAAATCCACTGATTTCTCATGACAGCTGTATTTCTGTTATATAAAAGCAATTCATTTATCATAAGAGAAGGTAGCCTTTTTTGTGCTTCACATCAATTTACCTTTCATAATTGAAGGGAGAATGATTATTATTAAATTGTCTTCATATTATTGGAATTGCAAGATAATTTTTAAAGATGGAGAGCATTCAATAAGAGTTCATGTCAAGTTAATGTTTTTTTTGTTAAAACAGGAATCAGGTTTAGTATCACTGGTATATGTCATGCAATTTATTTTGCAGCAGCTGTCATACATTGCAATACATAATAAAAACTATAAATTTCAGTAAGAAAAATATATAAAAATAAATCAAGTAAGTAGTACAAAAAGAGAGCAAAAATGAAAAATTAAGTGAGGTATTGTACTTTGGCTCACTGTCCATTCAGAAATCTGATGGCGGGAGGGAAGAAGCCGTAACTAAGATGTTGAGTGTGTGTCTTCAGGCTCCAGTACTATCTCTTTGATGGTAGCAATGAGAGCAGGGCGTGTTCTGGGTGATGGGGGCTCTTAATGATGGATGCTGTCATTTTGAGGCATTGCCTTTTAAAGATGTCCCCTTCATGCTCTTGATGTTGCTATAGAGTTGAAGTAGCATTAATCAACGGTTGAGAGGTAGGGTGGATTGCTTGATAACCATATTTATTCAAATCCCAGTAGTTATCCATATATTGTGGTCTGAGCCATATGAGACATAAACATTCCAGCTACCAAATAACTCTGCTGAGACAACAATGAACATGTAATTATAAAATGAAGTGTAAGCAAAAACTGTGTTTTTTATTAAGAAAACTCATGGAGGGCAGCAGGAGTAGTTGAGTAAGGGAATTCTAGATAATGAATTGAAGTGATTAAGGCACTCAATAGTGGGACAAGAAAATGACTAGAATGTGTAAAGTAATGAATTTGCAGATGCATGGTGTAGAGGAAGAATAAGTTCATTGAAATAAGTTTATTTATATAAATCTGTATTTGTAGCAGTTACTAAAATTATGCTTTGGGTTGAGGATAGTTTTGTGTCCATTTAATCTAAAAAAATCTATTTAAAATATGAATTACTGCTTTTCTATTTTCATTTACTTTTTGAATTGATAAACAGAGAACAAAAAGAAACAGCAAATCCTGAGGATATGCACCTCTAAGTTGCTCAGCCTACCCTGATTATTGCACTGAAGTAAAGCTTGCATCAATCACATGGTTATGCCTTTTGGTCAGTCTTTTATTGTCTTCTACTGGCACATTAGTGTAACAGTTGGCATGACGCTTTACAGTCTCAGCTGTAAGATTGGGGTTCAATTGGCCATGACCACATGGGTTTCTCCAGGTGCTCTGGTTTCCTCCCAAATTCCAAAAGGTGTAGACATTAGAGTTAGTAAGTTGTGGGCTGTTTTTTGGCACCAGAAGCATTCTTGAATATATTTCATTATTAACAAGTACAAGTTTGATACTTTTGATGGTTTAGGTAATAAAAGCATTTGTTGATGTGAAGTTCCATAACTTAAATGTCATAGGCTATCTGGCTAGTTCCATAGATTCTTTCAGAATTCTCTTCTGCTATTCCCCCAAATTACACAACATATCCTTTTTATTATATCTATACTATAATACAACTGTGATTGTCCTTCAATGAATTTTTTTAAAAACAGCAAACGTTAAATGCGTTTCATTAGCTTGATGTTTCAAAGTTTCACAGCCATGGACTTTTATTGAAATGTGTTCACTGATGCAGTGTTAGCTATGAAGTGCTTTGGTATGTCCTAGTGTTGAGAAAGGCATATATAACAGCAAGTTTTTAAATATTGCAATTTTTTTTATCTACTTTAAACCTTCTGCTTGCCTCCAAGAACAAAATATTGCCCTTTTTCTGTCAGTAAACAGCAATGGAAAATTAACGACAAAGACAGTTGATTCGAAAGGTGTTTTTGTTTTTACCTTTCTTCTGATAAGTTCAAGCTAATTGCCATTGGCATCCATTCACAGGGTATAAATGCTATGAAAATTAGCTTTTTTGCAGCAGTGCTGTACTTTACAAACATAATATAACTTAAATTGACAAATTATACATAAGTGGTTTGGTGAATCAGCAGCTCAGAATATTCCAGTCAAAATATACTTGAGGTATAGTCAATTTTAATGAGCCTGCTAATAAGATCAGAGTTGGATCCTCTATCCTGGGTGAAGATCCTTCCTCTTCCAGGGTTGAGGTCTTTGGAGCTTCTGCTTGGTATTTTTTGTAGCACTGGGTTTTTACAGGATGGGGTTGATAGCTCCATGCCCAAACCTCCTCCTTTCACAGCTGGACTTGGGACCACTCTTGGAATTTCAGTTGCCTGTGTTCGGCCTCAAGCCCTCTAAGACCCTGCTCTCCATGTACCTATCCAAATACCTCTTAAATGTTGCAATTCTACCTGCCTCAACCACTTGCTCTGGCAGTACATTCCAGGTGCTCACCACCCTCTGTAAATAAATTCCCTCTTTGATCTCTTTTAAATCTCTTCCCACTTGTGTCTCTATCCTCTAGTTTGGAGCTCCACCATTTGGGGGGAGAAAACTATGACCTGCTATGTTATCCATAGCACTCATGGATTTTATAAGCTTCTATGAGGTTGCTCCTCATTATCTTGCACTCCAGGGAATAAAGATCCAGCATGGCCAACCTCTCCCTTTAACTCAGGTCCTCAAGTCCCGGTAGCATCCTCGTAAATATCTTCTGGATCCTCTCAAGTTTGACAATGTCTTTCCAATAACAAGGTGACCAAAACTGTGTCCGCACCAATTAATTGTATAACTGCAACATAATGTCCCTACTCCTAAACTAGAGTTCCAACTGATGAAAGCCAACATTTTAATCGCCACCTTCACCATCCTGTCTACTTACGTGGCCACTTTCAATGAGCTGTACACTTGTACTCCCAGGTCCACCTGTTCCACAAAACTTTTCCATTCACCATGCAAGTCCTATCCCAGTCTGACTGTCCAAAATGCATTGTGTCACACTTATCTAAGTTGAAATTCATATGCCATTCCTTAGGCCAGCTCCCTAACTGCTGCACCATCAATGGACCCCCTAAATTAGTATCATCATCAAACTAAATCAGCAGCTCGCTATGAATACGGACGTGGAATTCAAGCACAAGTTTATGAAACAGACCTGAAGCTTATTACTAATGATTCAAGTTTTATTAACACTTAACAAAATCAGACTAAATTTTAAATGCTGGTTAAAATGTTGCTATTGGTATTAATTGATATTCACTCCCAATCCTTCACAGAGAATATTAGCCCAGAGGAAGAATATAAAATTGCCTGCCTCCTGATGGTGTTCGTTGCTGTATCTCTTCCTACTCTAGCCAGTAACGTCATGTCCCAATATAGTCCTGCTATTGAAGGTAAGTACTGGATTTCTGCAGTGGTGTATCAAGACAAAATCATGAAGCTTTAGAAGCTAGCATTGTAGTAAAATATTTTTGAGGGTTTTATTTCAGCATTTCATGAAAATAACTGACATTGAAAAGATTTAATTTCTGTTTTGCAGGAAATAAATAGCAGTCATTAGGTTTAGATTCTTAAAATTAGAAAAGGCTATTTTAAATTTTAATGAGGATATTATCAACTGTCCTACATAATTTGCTACTCACTATTGCATGCAATTAACATAAGTGAAGGAAACTAATTTTAAAAGGGAATTTTTAAAAAGCAACCATACGTTTGTTCAGCATTTCCCTTGTAGTGTTTGAGCACCTTTAATTTGTATATTAATTAATCATCATTTGCCTTATTGTGAGAAAAAATTCCTTCTGACAGCTACATATTTCAGCCTGTAGATTTAAATTTCTACAATGTTTGCAGCTTGGCTTTAAGAAAATGTGATTTATGATGCTCTGGCATTTTAATAAAAAATCTGCATATGATCCAGGTGCTTTCTTTTTTTGCTACATTCAGTATCAAATATTTTCTGCCCAAAGTTTGTGCAAAATGTTTTAATAGTTTCTATGGCAGGGTAGTGAAAATTTCAATGGCTCAAAAGATCCGGCCTTGAGGTCAATGTCTCATCAGGAGCAAAATGTGAACCGTATTCTTTTACAAACTCCTATTTCTACCAGTTAAAATATGTCAATATAATCTTTTTTTTCCATTGCACTTGTGCATATGACAATAAACTCAACCTTTTGACTTTTCAAATATAATCTAGAAGTGTCAGATGTCAGGAAGTAAATTGGGGGAAAAAAGTAAAAAATCTGCTTCCTGGAACATGAATATTTAATTTCAAGTATCGACACAGTGAAAGTCTGTAAAGATAATTTGGATTGTTCTCCAGAGTGAATCAGCCACCCAAAAATCAGGAGGAACCACAGGTGACCAGTGTATTAGTATTTTGTCTGAATGTGCATTTGCAATCTGGTTTCGGATTATCCTCATGGTGCAATGAATTGGGGTGTCAAAAGTTGCTTGATGGTGATGGGGAAATTTTGCTTCAGATTGGGTATCTTGGAGCTGCTTGTTTGAGATATAGGAAAAACTTCAATCATTTTATATGCACAGAAAACAGCACCAATACCGTCATCCTTCCATTAACCATACTTGTTTAATTCTCCAGCTCTGATGAAAGTCATTAATCTTAAACATTGACTGTTACTCTACACAGATGCTGCCTCATTTGCTGAATATCCCCAGCATTTAAGTCAAAATCGAGTTTATTGTCAAATGTACATGTATGCACAGGTGTAATGAAGAGTTTACCTGCAGCAGCATCGTAGGTAGATAACATTAGAGACACATTCGCAAGAAAAACACATTTTAAAAATAAATTATAAAAAGAGTCCCGTTTACCGACTTTGTGTTTAGTTTTTCTTTGCTTTTCAAATTTTTAATTTGTGTCTCTTAGAAAAAGATGTTACTTTTAGTTTCAATGTGCAAAAACTTGTGGTTCTTGCATTGGCTGTGGGTAAGTTTTTTTTGAGTTATTTCAGACAAAGATTTGATCCAGATAGTGACTGATAATGAGAGTCTCAGCTGGGTCACCGTGTTGGACGACTCTCCTACCATTATTAGGATTATTTAACAAATGGGTCAATTTCTGAAAAACAGTCGTATAAATTTGGAACAGCTGATGAATGTAGAGAATAATTAAACAATTATTTAGCAAAAGATGGAAATTACTGATGGGGCATTTTGAAGTATTTGAGAATCATACTGTTTCAGACTTAATGCTTTCCATTCACACACACACACACACACACACACTTGAAACTTACTGTTAGATCATCATTTTGTGATTCAGATGAGAGGTAAAATATTGAGAATTCTCTATCTAGAAGAGATATGTAAATCATCGTTAACGACAGGTGAGGTACCTGAGAATTGGAGGATAGCTAATGTTGTTCCGCTGTTTAAGAAAGGCTCTAAGAATAAACCAGAAAATTATAGGCTGGTGAACCTGACGCCAGTAGTGGGAAAGTTTTTGGAAGATATTCTAAGGGACTGTATTAATGAGTATTTGGATAGACAGAACAATTCGGGATAGTCAGCACGGTTTTGTGCATGGTAGGTCATGACTAATCAATCTTAGTTTTTTGAGGAAGATGCCAGGAAAGTTGATGAAAGCAAATCAGTGGATGTTGTCTACATGGACTTTAGCAAGGCTTTGGCAAGGAACAGCATGGGAGGTTGTTTAAGAGGGTTCCGTCACTCAGCATTCAAGATGAGGTAGTAAATTAGATTAGACATTTGCTTTGCGGGAGAAGCTGTAGAGTGGTAGTAGAAGGTTGCCTCTGACTGTCTGGCCTGTGACTCAAGGAGTGCTGCAGAGATTGGTGCTGGGTCCATTGTTGTTTGTCATCTATATTAAGTGATCTGGATGATAATATGATTAACTGGATCGCAAAATTGCGGATGGCACCAAGATTGGAGATATAGTGGACAACGAGGAAGGCTGTGAAAGCTTACAATGGGATATGGACCAGCTGGAAAAATGTGCTTAAAAATGGCAGATGGAATTTAATGCAGAGGTGTTGAACTTCAGGGGAATCAACCAGGGTAGGTCTTACATAGTGAACGGTAGAGCACTGAGGAGTACTGTAGAATCAAGGGATCTGGGAATACAGGTTCATAATTCATTGAAAGCGACATCACAGGTAGATAGGATCGTAAAGAAAACTTTTGGCACGTTGGTCAAAGATCAAAGTATTAATTACAGGAGTTGGGATGTTATATTGAAGTTGTATAAGATGTTGATGAGGCCTAATTTGGAGTATTGTGTATAGTTTTAGTCACCTACCTACAGGAAAGATGTAAATAAGGTTGAAAGAGTACAGAGAAAATTTATAAGGATGTTGCCAGGACTAGAGGACCTGTGTTATAAGGAAAGATTGAATAAGTTGGAACTTTATTCCCTAGAATGTAGAAGACTTTGGGGAAGATATGATAGAGTTATACAAAATTATGAGGGTATATATGGGGTAACTGTAAGCAGGCTTTTCCCACTGAAGTTGGGTGAGACTACAACTAGAGGTCATGGCTTCAGAGTGATAGATAAAATGTTTAAGGGAAAAATGAGGAGAAACGTCTTTACTTAGAGACTGGTGGGAGTGTGGAATGAGCTGCCAGTACAAGTGTTCAATGTGATTTTGATCTCAATGTTTAAGAGAAGTTTGGCAGGTACATGGATGGGAGGGTTATGGAGGACTATGGTCAGGGTGCAATTCAATGGGACTAGGCAATTTAAATGGTACAGCATGGACTAGATGGGCCAATGGGGCCTATTTCTGTGCTGTGGTATTTTATGACTCTATTGTTCTATTTTTCTCTCTACAGATGCTGCCTTGCCTAGGTATTTCCAGATTTTTTTTTTCAGTAATCCAGGTTTCGTGGGATTTTTTTTTTGTTTAATAATCCTTTGTCCTTTGAGGTCTATAGTCAAAAACAACTGTGACTGCATGATAGCGGAAGTATCTACATTCATGAAAATGGGGTGTTTATACTTATGAAGGAGACTTTCTTGATTGATACACATGTTTCCAATGACTTCATAGTACCTATGTTTAACTGTACAGGGCATTGTAACAACATTCATTGTTTGGCCAAAGCTATAAATCAGATTGCTGCTGCCTTGTTCACCATTCATAAAGGAAGCATTGAAGATCGTCTTAAAGAATTCCTTGCTGTAAGTTGAGTTCCTGTTTGTTTTTAAATCTGAATGGATGCTTAAACTCAATAATATATATTGCAATAAATTTGGAAACAATGAGACTGAAGACTAAAGACTAGATTAATGGGAATATATAGTGGAAGCTTCATTGCCCATATTCAATTTATTACAGTAAAGCTTTGATACTTTGGCACTATTGAGATTTGGTGATGGGCTGGCAGTTTTTTTTAAACTATTTATCCTATTTGGATAAAGTGCTTTTCTTAAAAAAAAAGATGTCACACAATGTAAATTATCCCACCAACCTATTTTGTTTAAAGATTGCAGGAAACAGGATCCCAGCAAGTAGGGTAGTGGTTAGCACAACACTTTACAGTACCAGCAACCTAGGTTCAATTCCTGCTGCTGCCTGTAAGAAGTTTGTACGTTCTCTCCCCAAGACCATGTGGGTTTCCTTCCTACCACAGTCCAAAGATGTACCAGTTAGTAGGTTAATTGGTCATTGTAAATTGCCCCATGGTTAGGCTAGGATTAAATCTGGGGATTGCTGGGCGATGCAATTTGAAGGGCCGGGGGGACCTATTCTGCACGGTATCTCAAATAAATAAATTGGGCGAGGGTGTGGGGAATGGAGCCCCAGTGACTCAGACATCAGGCCATCAGAATTTCCAGTCAATTTGATAGTGGATTATCAGAGTTACTGTATGACCATTTTGGTTTGTTTTTTTTTTTTTTGCTTATTAGCCTTTCGACCTAATAAATTTAAATTTTATTTTTATCTGTATTGACCTTCATTCCTCTGCACAGGGGATTGCCCTTTTGGTGCAAGACCGAAATGTTAAAGAGGCTCTCTTGGTTATTGGTTAGTTCATCCCTCTATTATCGCACCAGTTTTGCCTTTTTGCCTTTGAATACTAAAAATTGGAATTTCTTTGCATCAGTATTCTTAATTATTTGAGTATTATTTGAAATTATCACAATGATTATATAGACATGCTGTACAACTAGAATGAAAATTTTAAACTATTTCACTGCATACTGAGCACAACACTATTGAATGTGCTGCATTTTAATATAGTAAATTGAAACACTGTTTCTGTTCAGAAACTAAATGCTAACAATATAAGGGTGTCCTATAAGCAGTTTACCTCAACCATCTGCCAACATACTAATTGATCAATCTCAGCATTACCAGTTTGTGAAACCTTACTGTTTGTAATGACAGCAATGGACTTGGAAAATGTAAAATGCACTTAACAACCAATCCAAGTGAGTCCCAAATGATCTGAATAGCATTTATGGTGGCCAGAACACTCAGTACTTTAGTATATTCTGAAATACTCAGGATAATGCTGGCTGTTCATCAATTAAATCTAATTAAAGGATAGGCTGTTGTAAAGGAGAGCCTGAATAGTAAATTTGAATATTCTCGATATTAGATTCTGATATACAAGTTGATGTCATATTAATTTTAATTAATAGACAAAGGAAATGTGTCAGGTCTCAAGTGGCATTTAATTGTGCTTTAGAAATGAACCTTTTTTAGGAAATTGGTTGTTATTTTTCATTGCCAAAAGAGCAATGTATGTAAGTTATACCATAGGCTTCAGCTGAGAAATTCTCTTGCTCTGCTTCCTTTCAAGATTCATGTTTTATTATAATTTTATAATTGAATTCTTGAGAATATGATATAAATCTTGTGATAGATTACCTACTGTAGCTAAATAATTTGGTTAAGAATGGAATCCTGGAAATGACCTTATGATGAAATGTTAGAAATGGGATATGGTAGGGATAAGCAAGATTAAAAAAAAACAATGGGGAAAAGCAAGATAAAGAACATTATTCATTAGTAGTATCTTTTGCCACAGGAATATTTTTTCTTGTATAAGGGGGTGGAATCAAGTCATTGTAAACAGAATATTGCATTGCCAAGAAAAGTTATGCTTGAATAAGGATTATGCTTGGATCAGGATTTCCATAAACTGAAGATAAAAATAGCCAATTTGCAAATATTTGAAAACTGTTAGTGCAGCCAATTTAACCATTCATTAAAAAACCACAACGTAATATTTTAAAGTTAATATACAGTGAACGCATTCAGTAATTCAGTCTAAACAACACTTTGAATGTAAATGATTAGATTCTAAATTGTGCAACTGTCTCTTGGTGAAATTTAGCAGTTCCTTGACTAGATGTAGTGTGGTATTTTAAAAAGTTGGTTAATAGCTGCATTTTATACTTGGATCAAGATTTATTTGTAAATGTTATGGTTGGATCAGATTGTGTGTAATGGGAGCGACTGCGAAGTAGTTTGGTATTTTGGAATTCTATACTTGGATCAGGTATGTGTTTACCTAAAGTCAATGTATCCCTCTATTCTCTTCTATTTTCTGTTTGCCATTTTTTTGTTTCTTCCAGCGATCCATCGATCTCAATTCTTGAATAATATTAATAATAAAACAAAAATTGTTAGAGAATAAATAGTGCAAAAATAGTTTTTCGTGGTGTTTCTTTATTGTTCCATTTCCAATTGTTTAACCACAAATCCCAGGAGAAAGTGCAAAAGAATTCCCACACCATCCAAATAACTAAATGTAGCATCCTTATTGTGTCAATAGAATTGCTGTCTTGTTTATCATGTTCAAAAGGGGAATGGGTTCTGAATTTTGAACAACACTTGCAGATTTGTGAATTAGCATTACGATTTAATATCCTGCTTTATAAAAATGGCATTTTTGCACAAAGTCTTGCAGCCAAGTAGTGGCCTGTCATCTGTGGTATATTGTTCTCCTATTCTTCATGAACACTTGGCACCAAAACAAGGAATGAGATTCTATATTAATTTCTGTTATTCCTTTGGTTATTTGGGACTGAACAACTTGAAGGGTTTAGTCTGTTAATGGTTTCAGACTCCACTGTTTTACAGGTGCTGATCACAATTTTAGGCAAACATTTTAGAACTCCCTTTCATTTTAATTGTTGTGGTTCCTTTCCTCGCTTTGTGGCGCAAAAGGCAGCAACCTTGCTGCTTCTTTAGCATTTTTGTCTGCTTTATTTTTAACGAGGATAAGTTGCTAGCTCGACGCACAACCCATCACAGATGGAACGCGTGCAAGGAGCCAGCTGGATTCGAACCTGGGATCACTCGCCTGGAAGTCTGGTACAGATGCCACTACACCACCAGCTGACTTTCATATTAATGATTACTGTTTTTGTCTCTGCTGATCAAAACTGGTGCAGATGTCATAGTGAATCAGCCGTAAAAGTTAGTTACACTTAATACTTTGTCAGAAGTTTTCTGCTTGCAAATTGATTGCAGTGCTTTCTTTAGTAAGAGACTGTATCAAAAGCAATGCATTGGTTGTAATGCACTTCAGAATATATTGATGGGATGGATAGTTACCAAATAAATAAACCTTCCATGTCTTGAATTTGTTCTCAAGACCAAAAAGAGGGACCATTTTATCTTAAGAATAAGTTTGAAAAGCTTTAGGATTTTGCTTGTTCAGGGCTACATTACCTAGTATCAGCTGAATTCACACTAGTACTTTTTTCAAATTGCCAAGAAGTGAAGGGTTATTTCTTCTTCCCACAATTAGAATTCATCTTGTAACCAACTATATTGAAGGGCTAATTCAGTATCCTTTGGTCTTAATTACAAAAGAAGACCCTTCTGGTATATTTTCAAGCTGTACCTGTATAAAGTTATATTTGATATTTATTTAAAAGATTGCTGCTGTGAACCTTGACTGTTGCTTTCAACTATAAACTAAATGAAGTAGTGCATCACTGCTATGCCACCTCCACCTCTCCTTAAATCCCATTAATGTATCTCAGCTTAATGAAAACACACAAAATTTGCTATTTTTGTTTTGTTGTTTAAAAATTTCAAGTTGCCTGTCCACACTACCTCTTTATGATTTCAGAACTTCTATTTCTATCAAACAATTCTTTATATTTCATAAGAATAACGTCGCAGTCAGATGAAAATTTAACTATTGAGGTTTCACAATTCACATTCTTTAAACGATGTTTGAAAACGTTTAAGTGTGCAGGTGGCTAGAAAATTGCACTGCTCCATTGCAATAATGTAATCCACTCTAATTGAGCAGAGTTAAATGTAATGCTCTGTGTGCAGTAACTATTTTGCTTTTAAGTCATTTGCTGATAAAAGCAGAAAGCTCCATTTTGTAATTCCTAACATTAGAATGCTATTTGTTTAATGTGAAATTAATAAATGCATGCCAAAAGATCAGGTGCAATACACCAATCTAATTAGATCCAAGAGTCCTCCAAATAGGTACATCTATTCTTAAATCTCTTTTAGATTCTAATGTGCACTATTAGATCGACCTGCCAACTATAACAAAAATTAAATACATCTGCGTGCGTGATGCTAATTAATACAACAGCAGTATTTAATGGGAAATCAATTTAGAAAATATAGTATAGTTAATTTCATATTTTAAATAGTTTGATGTTAGAAATAAACTGTTGGTTGTTTATAGAGCTTAGATAATTTGACTGCATTCAAGCCTCATTATTTAATGTCAAGTTCAAATCTAATTTTAATTTGTCACTGAACTAAATATTGGCAGAGGTGCAAGTAGTCTCGAATATGGCAGTAACAAATAAAAATACATGTTGGCACAGGAGATTTTGTAGATACTGGAAATTTTGAGCAACGCACACAAAATGCTGGAGTAACTAACTCAGCAAGTTAAACCGTGTCCTGTCTCAGCACAAAAAGTCCGCTGTTTCTTCCCCTCCACGGATGCTGCCTGACTTGCTAAGTACACTTGTAAGATGCCTTATATTATTTAAGTATTCCAGATGATTTGTTTTTAGATACAATAAGAGGTATAGAACAAAAATAACTGAATTTTTTTGTATTCATCACAAGAGTTGAGCATGCCAGTAACCTATAATGACATGTAAGTACCATTACAAAGAAAGCACAGCAGCGGTTCTATTTTCTGAGAAGTTTGTAAAGATTTGGCATGTCATCGAAAACTTAACAGATATGCGGTGGTTAACTGGTTGTGTCACAGCCTGGTATGGAAACACAAATGCCCTTGAATGGAAAAGCCTACAAAAAGTAGTGTGTACAGCCCAGTCGATCACAGGTAAAGCCCTCCCCACCATTGAGCACATCTACATGGAATGCTGTTGAAAGAAAGCAGCATCAAGGTCCCCACCATCCAGACCATGCTCTCTTCTCACTGCTGCCATCAGGAAGGAGGTACAGGAGCCTCACAGACCCATGCCACCAGGTTCAGGAGCATTTATTACCACTCAACCATCAGGCTCTTGAACTTCACTTGCCCCAACACTGAACTGTTCTCACAACCTATGGATTCACTTTCACGGACACTTAATCTCATGATCTCCATATTTATTGTTTGTTTATTTATTAATATTAAATTTATTTTTCTTTTTGTATTTACACAGTTGCCATTTGCACACTGCTTGTTTGTCCATCTTGTCTATGCTCTTTCATTGAGTCTGTTGTTTTTATTTGTATTTACTGTGATTGCCCACTAGAGAGTGAATCTCAGAGTTGAAAATAGTGACATATATGTACTTTGATAATAAATTTACTTTGAATTTTGAACCAGTATTTATTGCTTATCTCAAAATGCGCCTTGAGATGGTAACTGCCATGTGAAGGGGGTTTTAAATAAGAGTTTTTGGATTTCTCCCTATACGGACTTGATTTTGGCTGCACAGAGCTCATCCGGTGGCCATGTTGGTTCCACCAGGTGCTCTGGGTAATAGAGGTAAATGGGATTTCTCTATTGCAGGCAGTCCCAACCTAGGGTGCATGGACTCCTCTGTTAATGGTAAGGCTCCGTAGCATAAAAAGGTTGGAAACCCCTGCTCTATTGGGAGCCATCATGCACAAGACATGCCAAATGGCTGATTCCCAAATTTTAAGTAAGCAAGTAAATAAACTGAAATGTGTGGGATTAAGGAGATGATGATTAAATGAATACTGAATTGGCTAGGAGAAAGAGCAAAATGCAGTAGTTGTTTTCCAGAAAGGAAGTGTGCTGTGGTAAGTAAGCACTGAGGAGGACAGAGGATAAAGAGAGGCAACAGAAACTAAATGGTGCAACAGGATGCAGAGAGACTTGGGGAATGTGTAACTCAAAAGTGGCAGTGCAAAGTGGGAAGTTCGAAAAAATAGTACTGCATTGAAGTACAAAAGCTAGAATATTTCACTGACACTTACTATGTAGCAGTTAACCCTCAGTAGGAGTGTAGTGTTCAGTTCTGGCCATCACTTCTCAGGATACATGGCAGAGGGACTGAATAATTTACCTAAATTATATAAAGTATTTATTTATTTATTTATTGAGGTGCAGCGCAGAGTAGGCCCCTCCTGACCTTCGAACCACGCTGCCCAACAATCCCCTAATAAGAGCTTCTTTATATACACTGAGAAACCGGAAGGTTTATTGAAGACATGATAGGAGCTTGAAAAGATCCAATTTTGAGTAAAATAAATGAGCAAGTACCAGCATCAAAGGTGATAGTGACATAAAAGGAGGAAATATTTGCATTTCGAGTGATGTGGAAGCAAGTTCAATTTCTCTGGAAAGAGAAAGAGCAGAGAAGTGAGACATTTCGGCACTTGGAGCTGACATAGATATAATAGGCCAAATAGCTGGCTTATATGCTGTATTGAACGAATGTAGGTTTTGATTTGTAAATTGGTATTCTGGAGTTGTTAATATAGAAAGGACCCTAAGTAAAAAGTAAAGAATGAAGCTTTTTCTGAAAAATAAAGTCAGGATAATTGGAAAGTTGGTAATTTTAACGTGTATAGGAACTAGGAAAGATGGAACTAAGAGGGTGAACACAAATTAAATGTTATGAAAACATCTACTTTTGAAATTGGATTGCTTTATTGTTCTATCCAAGGTCTGAAGGCTGGTCATTTGAGGAAATGTAGATATTTCTGACTATTACAGTTTAAAGAAGAAACCAATACTGTAAAACTCATGGAAAATATAGATACAGAGAAAGTTGCAGGAATTAAATTTCTGAAGCTACCCTTTTTAAAAGGATTTTGGAAGGAAAATGAATAGTATTGTAGGATTATATCCTTCCAACAGTGGTGCAGAAGTAAATGTCAATTAACGAATTTGCAGTCCTGAAGCAAACTTTCAGCTGTAGATCTGTACACCAGGAATTCATGCACAATGCGCATGCCGCAGGATTTTCCGCCCATTAAAGTTAATGGGCAGTGTTGTGATTGTGGTGACCTCGGCCCAATTTCTGATATGAGCTGCAGGCATGCAAAGCCCTGTGCTGGGAATTCAAATTTGTGAAATTGCCTTGAAATATTTGAAAGAAAAAAATCTTACTAACCAGGCATTTAAAAATTCCTTAGAGGTGCATGTAATTTGAAGGATAAAATATTTCAATTGGTATTTTAAAACATTACTCTTAACTACTATTATTTCGTACCAGAAAGTAAAAGAGAGATCTGTTCCTTGTTTGCAACACAACTTGGCCAATTAGCCATCAAGGCTGTTACCATTCAGTTCAAACATGGTTAGACAGTACAGCTTCTACTTCCTTGCCTTTGCTATTTAATCACTTGATACCTCCTACAAGACTATCAAACTCGGTCATAAATTCAACTGAAGTTATAAATTTTCATTACCCTTTCTATTTTTAGTTCTTACTCATGAATGGCCTGGTCCTATTTTTAAGACGTTATCACTTCCTCGCTACTCTTGCTTCCTTGAAATAAAGGTCCATATTCAGTCTTGTGCCTTTTGGTGACATGTAGCTTCTCATCAAAATTGCCTTCTCCATCCACTTTTCCAGGCCTCTCAGTGTTAAGAAAATATTAAGCATACCTTGTATCTCATCCAACATGCACCCATCATGTCCCTCTCTAACTTACTCTTCGCATCCAGTTAATTTGCTGTACCTTTAATTTTATTGCAATATTTGCTACTGGAGTAAAGTTTTATTTCTAAGCATCTGCTGAGGCCCCAGACCAGATCTCAAAGGGAGCTGCAATTTGCACATCCAGCAATTTTGATAATGTTTCCTACTATCTCCTACTTCCCATCAGCTTACTGATCCGTGTCATTTTGCTAATTATTCCTTATCAAATGTCTTCTGGCTGTTTATATGCACAGCCTTCCTGCTCCACCGTGCTAGTGACCTCAATAAAAATACTAACCAGCAGTGAAATAGACCAACAGCAGTTAATGGCAATGTATCTATCTGTAGTCATCAAAAAATCTATACAACTTCATCCCACTTTCCAGTTCTATCCATATCCTAATAGGATATGACATTAAGAGCTTATATTGGTGTTCTTTTAACTTGAAATTAGGATTCCCTACCTCATCCATTTATTCAGGACATTGAGTTTCAGAACCTTACTGTTATCAGAGTGAAATAAATTATAACTTTCTTTTACTTCCAACAGTTTCTTTAAATCTATGATTCTTGGTTATTGGCTCTGCTAATGAAATTAGATGTAGTCTATTTAGAATCCTCAGTTTTATACATCTTAATTATATCTTTCCTCAGCCATCTTTTTCCCAGAAGATGACCCCAGATTATCCAGTCATTGTTTACTAAAATTTTCCTGCATGTTAATTTCCTGTGCCCACCCTGTCTTGTGCAATTGTTATCGTACTATAATGTGGTAACTACAACTATGTAGTCATGTAGCTATGATCTAACTAGTGTTAGTTTCAGAAACTGCTGTTAATTTTTTTGTCAGTCAGGTTTCCCATATACTACCTCAATCACCTGATCTTTCTACCTTATCACCTGCGATCTGTGAATATGTTCCCCATTCCCTATGGTACTGTTTATTTTGTGTACCTTGCTGTGATTGTCCTCCAAATATACATCACCTGACACTTACCCACATTGAATTCGACTTGCCACCAACCATTAAAATCTAATAATCATAATCCCCATGTCTGAATCATTGATATACAGTGGCATGCAAAAGTTTAGGCATCCCTGGTCAAAATTTCTGTAACTGTGAATAGCTAAGCTAAATGAGATGACCTGATTTCCAAAAGGCATAAAGTTGAAGATGACACATTTCTTTCATATTTTAAGCAAGATTACTTTTTTATTTCCATCTTTTACAGTTTCAAAATAACAAAAAAAGGAAAAGGGCCCGAAGCAAAAGTTTGGGCACCCTGCATGGTCAGTACTTAGTAACACCCCCTTTGGCAAGTATCACACCTTGTAAATGCTTTTTATAGCCAGCTAAGAGTCTTTCAATTCTTGTCTGGGGGATTTTCTCCCATTCCTTGCAAAAGACTTCTAGTTTTGTAAGAAAGAATTGCCTTGCAGGCACTGCTCTTTTGAGGTCTATCCACAGATTTTCGATGATGTTCAGGTCAGGGGACTGTGAGGGCCATAGCAAAACCTTCAGCTTGCGCCTCTTGAGGTAGTCCATTGTGGGTTTTGAGGTGTGTTTAGGATCATTATCCTGTTGTAGAAGCCGTCCTCTTTTCATCTTCAGCTTTTTTACTGACGGTGTGATGTTTGCTTCCAGAATTTGCTGGTATTTAATCGAATTCATTCTCCCCTCTGCCAGTGAAATGTTCCCCATGTCACTGGCTGCAACACAAGCCCAAAGCATGATCGATCCTCCCTTGTACTTAACAGTTGGAAAGGTGTTCTTTTCATGAAATTTTGCACCCTTTTTTCTCCAAGCAACCTTTGCTCATTGGGGCCAAAAAGTTCTATTTTAACTTCATCTGTCCACAGGACTTGTTTCCAAAATGAATCAGGCTTATTTAGATGTTCCTTTGCAAACTTCTGACACTGAATTTTGTGATGAGGACGCAGGAAAGGTTTTCTTCTGATGACTCTTCCATGAAGGTCATACTTGTGCAGGTATCGCTGCACAGTAGAACAGTGCATCACCACTCTAGAGTCTGCTAAATCTTCCTGAAGGTCTTTTGCAATCAAAAAGAGGTTTTGATTTGCCTTTATAGCAATCCTACAAACAGTTCTCTCAGAAAGTTTTCTTGGTCTTCCAGACCTCAACTTGACCTCCACCGTTCCTGTTAACTGCCATTTCTTAATTACATTACAAACTGAGGAAACGGCTACCTGAAAACGCTTTGCTATCTTCTTATAGCCTTCTCCTGCTTTGTGGGCATCATTTATTTTAATTTTCAGAGTGCTAGGCAGCTGCTTAGAGGAGCCCATGGCTGCTGATTGTTGGAACAAGGTTTGAGGAGTCAAGGTATTTATAAAGCTTTGAAATTTGCATCACCTGGCCTTTCCTAACGATGATTGTGAACAAGCCATAGCCCTAACAAGCTAATTAAGGTCTGACACCTTGGTAAAAGTTATTTGAGAGCTCAAATCCCTTGGGGTGCCCAAACTTTTGCATGATGCTCCTTTCCTTTTTTTCACTCTAAAATTGTACAAAACAAAAATAATACACTAATCTTTCTTAAAATGTTGTAAAGAATGTTTCATCTTTAACTTTATGACTTTTGGAGATCAGTTCATCTTCTACTCACTTAACTATTCACAGTAACAGAAATTTTGACCAGGGGCGCCCAAACTTTTGCATGCCACTGTATACAACGAAAATGGAGAAGATGTAGCACTGAACTCTCAGAAATTACTGTAAAAAAATAACTCAATCATCTGAAGCCTTGTCAAAAGTCTTAATAAAATTCATTTAGAAGCAATTAAATGTATCATTCTCACAAATCATCCCTCTTATTGCAAAAAAAAAAAAAAATCAATAGTTATATATCACCTTCCCTGTGCAAATCAGGTGTCTGCCCTTGGTTAATGTTCACTACTTCAAATAAGACTGACACTGTTCCTCAGAATTTTCTCCAATGACTGGCTGACCGTAGACATCTTGGCCAGGCGATATAATTACTTGACTTATCCAAGTCTTCCTTTTTGAACAAAGCCACCTTTTAGATTTCTGATAGCACATCCATAGCCAAGGAGGAGGGGAAAATAATGGCCAACACCACACCCACCCCTCCCCTCCTCTCCCCTCCACGATTTCCTGCCTTGGTTCCTTTAACTGGTTTGGAGTATGTGGTATATTTCTTGATGGATTAGCAATTCGTATACTTTCAAGATGCTCAACTATGTTATCTAGTAGTTCGTATTCTATTGAAATATTTCATGAGAGTTTTGCCTGCAAAATGAATTATCTATTAAATGAAGACAGACGCAAAATTTTTATTTTAGAACCATACCCATATTTTATATACGCATGTTGTTTTGTAAGAGTCCATATATTTCCCATAAATTAAAAAGCCAGATAAATAATTAGAAAGTATCTTTGTGGCTTCCCAAATGTTACTTAATAATTTAATCTCATCTAATATCTTACTACCTTCCTTTTTAAAAACATTCCTAGTTTCTGTACTCCCCAGTGTTGCTGGTGCAATCATGTTTCCAGAATCAGAATAAGCTTCCTTTTTTAAAAAGAAACATTATCTTACACTTAATGTCTAGGAAGTAATCTGGATGGGAGCCCCGCCACCTTAAATAATGTTTGTTCTGAACTTGGTCTCCTCTTACATTGCCTTGGTTCTAGGGGCTATTTCCAGAGTCTATTTGCTGGCACTGCAATTATTGCATCTTCTTTCCTCTGTTCAACCCTTATGAGCTTGTTTGTTTATATTCCAATATCATATCCTTCCTCATAGTTACAATTGCAATTTATTTTAACATGATTGTATCTGCCACTGTTTTTTTCTTTAATTCACAACTGATTCAGATATCACATATCCAATCCCTTTCCTCTTATAAACTGCATTGCAGTAAAAACTCAGTCTATATGCATATCTGTACATCTCATCTGCTTATTCCTAGATTGCGTTGAAGTATATTATTAAATGTTACCAAATTGTTGTTCATTTTTATTTGTGTAAATGTCCTTGTTTCTTGCACGTTCCAAACTTCCAAATTCTTTATCATGTTTCCCCGTTTTGAGCCTTGCTCTTCCAAATCAATGTGGAGATTCCATTTCTGATGAGTAGTTTAAGATCTCTGCTACATCAAGCAGCATCTTGAATCTTTATTCATTTTCAGGAGCTGGATGTTCTTGGCCTGAATAGAATTGAATTTCATGATAATTAATGGTGCTATACTCATCCAGCTCCGCAAAGAATGTTTCACTGCAGTTCTGACTTGAGTAAAGACTTTGGGTTGTCTCTAGGGATTTTTAGGATGTCATTCGCTGCAGAACAGCCAGCCGTTGGCCTGCTCTCTTATCCACATCATTGCTGATTATTGAGGTAGACATGGGTGGCAATTAGATGAACTGATGGGTTCTATGTATGAACAAGACATAGCTGTGAGATTTTAGGAGCTGTCTTAATGATACAGCTGTTTTGTCCCATTAATTTTGATTTACCTTGTGCTGTTGGCATAATTTGGAATGAATGAAATTGGTGATCCCTGACTTATTTCGTAATTTGAGAAAGTCCTGCCTTAGCCAAGGTTGCAACACCACAAAATAGTTCCCAGAAATATACCAAAAAGTTTTAGATCATCTTACATTTGTCCAAATATTCGATAATTGTGACTGATTCCAACAATTTCCACAAAATAGACATTAGTCTATGAGGTCTTTAGTGACCTTCTTTGTTTTCTCTCTTTTTTTTCCAAATGATGTTCTTTCACAATTTTCAATCCAAAACATACAGTACATTAAAAGAGAGGTCTGGAGAATTACCAGTGCATCTGCCTTTTTCACATCTAGTTTATTTTAATTCACTGTAGCTGGAAATTACTTTCTCCTGGATGTTTTATCTTAAATCTTATGTTTATTTCCACTGCTGCCTTTTAATCTGAATTATATCCATTTGTTACTTCACTGGAAACCAATTCAGAGTGTTTATGTTGAAAATTGTGTAGTTTTAGCATCTCTAACAAGTTTTTATTTTGCTGTTTGCAGTTCTCATATCTTTGTGGCATTTTAGGAGCTCTCCTGTCGTGGAACAGTACATGTAACTTTTGTACTTGGTGCATGGGAATCTACTGCAATATAGTGAATTCTGGTTATTTGAGCTATTGGTTAATCAGAGCATCTGTTTATTTGGGACAACCCTTAAGCAACTAATTGAGAAAATTGCCGTGATTCCCTTATTTTATTTGGGACACTATGCTGCTTAATTAGTGCAGGAGACTTTTGGCAAACAGGTTCTAGCTAGTGTCCATTGTGTGCATTTATGTGGCTGTTAGATGCTAAACCATGCTTAGAGCGAACAGTTTTTAAATAGCATCAGTTGCATGTGTTTGTGTTCAAAAAGCAGTGATTATTGTAACTGATAGTTGGCGTGAAATAAGCAGTATGACAATACAGAACCATTTTGCTCACTGCAGTTTCAAGCATTCAAGCTTGGCGATGCTAGAAAGAGCCAGAAGTGAAAATGAAATGATTTCACTACTTCAAGTTAGGAACAATGAAGAATATGAAGGTATCTTGAATGTTACAACAAAAATGAAGATTTGAAGTTTTCAATTGTTGATAGTATTGTATAAAGGTGGTCCATTATCTGCACAAGATGTTTGTGAAGAATTTGTTAATTTACAGTCAATCAAAAGAACTCGGCACATACACTGGATGAACTCCTCTGTCAATAACTATTAAGAACTAATACACAGATTTATGGGACTGAAGTACTATTGGTAGTGTTCTAATTTGTTCTGTATTTCATTTAAATACATAATTTGTTACTCAGCTTGTCTTTTTTTAATATCCTTTTTTAACTATTTTCATGAGACTTCGGTTAATTGGCCAAAATGTACTGGTCCTGGATGTGTTCCAGTTAACTGGAATCCACTGTATTATCAGATGATTCTAGCTAAATTTAACCTTTTCACTTCTCACCACCTTTGATTTGCTGTATGAACTTTCTTGAGTTTACTTCATGGGTATTCTACGTCTCAATAAAATGTGCTATAGCTGATCTTAGACAATTTATTAAGGTTGACACTACTAATATACTCAACATTACTTCTATAGCTTG
Source organism: Mobula birostris (assembly GCF_030028105.1). Lineage (NCBI taxonomy): Eukaryota > Metazoa > Chordata > Chondrichthyes > Myliobatiformes > Myliobatidae > Mobula > Mobula birostris. The sequence continues at coordinate 161,472,979 of NC_092375.1, forward strand.
CATCTTCAAGTTTGTTAAAAATTGGGCAAGAGACTGACAAGACCACTACCAGAAACAGAGAATCTGTTTACCTTCTGCTTGACATGGTAAGTATTAAGTTACAGCTAGATTATATGCGGTTATATCATAAAAAATTGTCATTAAAAAGAAAGAAGAATCTGCTCTTTCATCTCTGCTAAACAAGTAGTTAATACTGACTGTGCTGTAAGTGACTTTTATCCAAACTTACTCGCCTATGAGGGGCTTGTGCAGCTTTGTCTCTATCCCTTTAGAGGTCAGTTCTGATCATCTACTGTGGTCTGTCGTTTATTGCCAAATAGCAAGCTTGTCCACCTTTCTACTATAATCATGTTCCTATCTAACTACTACAATAACTCAATTTTGATTATTTTTCTTAACCTTCAATCATTTTCCTGGGGGATTCTGCAGCCACAGTAGCAAAAGTTAGAATAGTGTTATAAAATCTATTAAGATTTGGGAAATCTCTGATAACCACAGTAATTACTTACACTTAGCAGCCGTGTTTCATATTATGAACACACCTGCAATCATCTCGCTCGTCTTTCATTTTTAAAAAAAGACCCACGGTGTTTGTTTTAACTTTGTTCTCACAGAATGTTTAATGTATTATTTATGATGTTCTGGCTGAGTTACGAGCGGTAATTTTGTTGAGGTTTTTGTGGGGTTTTTTTGAACCATGAAATAAGCATTACAGCAGTGTGGCTTACTTTGGTGATTGAAATGCCATTGTGTATAATTATTGGGTGATGTGTCACTGGAATTTTCTGCAGATTGTTCAAGAGTCTCCTTTTCTGACAATGGATCTGCTGGAATCATGTTTTCCCTATGTCCTCCTGAGAAATGCATACCATGCTGTCTACAAGCAAAGTGTTACATCTTCGGCCTAAGTTGGAATTTGGTGAAGGCAAAATTCAAATTAACTTCATGTTCTGCAGTACAGGTTTACAGACTAATGACTGTAGAAATATTTCACTTTAGCCTAAAAAGCAGTTATGAAATTATCATTTTTCATAGACATACATTGTATACCAGTGTTTTTTACGTTGATATTGATATGCTTGATTGATTTGCTGCATAGTGGCAAAACTGGTTTCAGTTAAATAGCAGCTATATTTGTTATAATTACACTACGATGTTGGTTGAGTTTTAAAATTATTTGTGCAAAAGAAACAGCTGTTTTAAAAACACCTGAAAGCTGTTAAAATGCAGAGGAAAATTTATATAATCACTATTTGGAGATGATCTGGCTTCCTTCTGTGTAAATTACTTCACTTCAGACAATGCAAGAAAAGATTTATACCTATCATTCTTCATTGATGATAAATGGAATAAATGGTTTATTAGTTGCATATATTTGGATTTAACACAATAGTTATATTTCCTTTAATTTTAAACAATATTACTCTGAAATACACTGTAATATCTACAAATTCTGTAGGAATGCTGAAATCTCCAAAAACAATTCTAGCAATCCACTGCAAAATACTTGGAACAAATGTGATGTTTGTATAAAGCATAGTATAATTTTTTTTTTTATAAAACTAACTTCAGTGGAGAGCTTGTTGAATTTCACACTATCATTGTACCCTGTTGTACGCTATCACTGTATGAATATTTATCTCATAAGATGGCAGCCCTTAAGCTCTTTTATATGTTTTACATTTTTCAAGTTTGTGTATCTTCCATAATGAATAATAAAACGCCAGGTTACTTCACATTCACAGTGGAGGATGTCTTTTTATTAATTCTAACTTGCTATTTAATATTTCCATCTCAGTAAAACTTCAATAATTTGCTTTTTAGCTGTTTAGACATCATGTAGTTCAGCATCTGGCTCTCTGGGACCTCTTAACTCATTGGGATTCAGTTTTCTGTGGTTAACATTTTTAAACTCGCCTGGTTCATAGGAAAATTTATTGTTCTGTTGTGTATTTTTGAAAGGAAATTTACTGAGTTGCCGTATTAATAAGAATAAGATCCACTAGCCCAGAACAGGCAGCTGGTCCAACACCAGCAAAGTCCTGCATGTGCTAGATTAGCAAAGTTTTACGACAGTTGTGCCTATAATATTTGAGGCCTTTAGTTTCCCCAACTTTCTGTATAGGGACAAAGCTGTCCTTCAGAGATAAATGATGCATAACCCTGAAATACTCAAATCATGTTATTCAAATTGAATTTTCTTCAAAGTTCAAAGTTAATTTATTATCAAAGTACATATATGTCACAGTATACAACCCTGAGATTCATTTTCTTGTGGGTATTGACAGTAAGTACAAGAAACAGAATAGAATCAATGAAAGACCACACCTAATAGGATGGACAAACAACCAATGTGCAAAAGATTACAAACTCTGCAAATACTAAAAGAAAAGGGCAAAGAGAAATTGAATGAAAGAATGAATAAATAAATAATGAGAACAAGAGATGAGTCCTTGAAAGTGATCCATAGATTAGGGGAATAGTTCAGTGATGGGGTAAGTGAAAGTAACCTATCCAGTTCAAATACCTGATGGTTGGGGCCCTGAGGCTCCTGTACTACCTTCCTGATAGCAGCAACGAGAAGAGAGCATGGCCTGGATGGTGGGGTCCTTGATGATGGATGCTGTTATACTGCAACAGTGCACCTTATGGTTTGGGGAGGGCTTTACCGGTGATGGACTTGGCTGTGATCTACTACTTTTTGATAGTTTTTGCATCCAAGGGCACTGGTGATTTCCATGCCAGGCTGTGAAGCCACCAATCAATATACGCTCTAAAAAGTGTGTCAGAATTTTAGATGACAAGTGGAATCTTCGCAAACTTATAAGAAAGTAGAGGCACTGTTTTCTTCATTATGGCACTTGTGTGTTGGACCCAGGACAGATCCTTTGAAATGATAACACCGAGGAATTTAAATTTGCTGATCGTCTCTACCTTTGATCCCCTGAAGAGGGCTGGCTCATGGACCTCCAGCTTCCCCCTCCTGAAGTAATGATCAGCTCTTTGGTCTTGCTGACATTGAGTAAGAGGTTGTAATTGTGACACCACACAGCCAGATTTTCAATCTCCCTGCTCTGTGCTGATTCATCACCACCTGTGATTCAGCCAATCACAGTGGTGTTGACAGTAAACTCAAATATGGTATTGGAGATGTGCTTAACCCCACAGACATAAATGTAAAGTGAGTGAACCATGAGGCTAAGCACACAGCCTTGTAGTGCACCTGTGCTGTTGGTGATCGTGAAGGGGATGTTGTTACCAATCCGAATTGACTATGGTCTGTAAGTGAGGGAATTGAAGATCCAGTTGCACAATGAGGTATATTGAGGCCTACATCCCAAAGCCTATTGATTAGTTTTGAGGGGACATAGTGTTGAATGCCAAGGTGTAGTCAACAAACATGCATCTTCACAGTCTAGTTGTACAGAGGATGAGTGAAGAGCCAATGAAATGGCATCTGCTGTGGACCTGTTGTGATGGTAGGCAAATTGGAGCCGATCCAAGTACTTCCTCAGGCAGCTGATATGTTTCATGGCCAACCTCTCAAAACACTTCATCAAAATGGACGTAAGTGCTACTGGATGATAATCATTGAGGCAGGTTACCACGTTTTTCTTAGGCACTGTTATAATAAAGCTACTCATTTATCCCTAATTTAACCTGAATCGATTTGGAAGCAATCATGGCCAAGAATTGCAACTGTGTGTGCATTCCCCACTCCATACGTAAACCTTATACCTGATACATAAGCCCTGCATAAACAGTATAACCTCACAAAACACCCACTTGCTTTCCCTGTCCGGCACCTTGGTTTTATTAGCTACTTCAGGACACACAAAGCTGGAGTAGAAGCACGTTATTCTTGATTCTGAGAGACTGCCTAAGATGACAGAAACTAGACTAAGTTTTCTTTCCCCAAACCTGCTTTCGTCTTGCTTTTCTTAAAGCCTGAACACATTTTAAAACTTAATGTAAATTGCATTAAATAATTTATTAGTCAAAAATGGTAATTTGATGAAAGTAAGTTTATCACAAATATACCGTTTTACTCTTGGTTGTAATAAATTGGAAAAAAATACACTAAACTGTGTACAATTGTCTGCTGTTTGGTAACTTTTCAAACACAATATCAGGTGTAAAGCAAACCTATATTATTTGTTTTCCCCAAAGTCCTTCAGACACAATTGTTGGAAAGTCGCTATGATATCAACTAATTTGCAGCTCATGAGAAATTCAATTAGATTTATTTTTCTTACTCTAGTTAGATTTACTTAAGGTGATTTGTACCCAGATTAATTCTTAATGATTCGGGAACAAAAAAAAATGACAATTTGGTAAATTACTTTCATGGCCAGGAACAAAACAACAAAAGTACAACTGTAGGAACTCAGTGGGTCAGGCAGAGGGATGGTCACCACTTTGAGTCTGGATTCCAATGTGAATTATAATCCTGAAATACTCATTAGTTTATTTAAATGGAAAGTGAACTCAGTGTCAACCTCTCTATAGATGCTGCCTGTCTCATCAAGGTCCTCCCACAATCTTTTTTCTGCTCCACATTACAGCATCTGCAGTCTTTGATGTCTACTTAAGGTTGCAAAAGTTTGTTAGTTTCTATTACTTAAATTCCCCACCTATTTAGTTCTACAAATTAATAGGAATAGCTCCATTTAAGTGATTTGACACTGATTCCAAGTATATTCTGTTGATTAACATGCTAGTTTGCTTTCTTACTTACTGTCATTTGGAGCTGCTCATAATATAACAGTGCTCAACTGCATTGACAAAATTAGAAAGATACAGTAGCATTCTATCCCCATGGTTACTAATTGATCATATGGTTCTGATTAGTATATATAAAACCATTAAGATGAGGAAATTAGGGTGTACACTTCACATTGGTGAGCTGTACTGTTTTAATTTCCAAACATCATTAAAAGTGACATATACAATATTACCTACATCAAAAACAAATGTATTAACAGTTGTGGTAGTATCAACATTACCAGGAAGCATTAGGTATAATAAACTTATGATTAAGTAATTAAACATTCTTCCAAAGCCTTTCCTATTTACCTGGTGCACTAGGAAAGGATAAACAGAAGTTGTATCTATGATCAGAGTATGACTGCAATGCTAAAAAGCAGAGGATGATCACTGCTGCTATTTATTTGTTCCTGAGAGAAACTTTAGTTAGCCCCCAAGCAACTTTGAGACACAAGTACTGAACAGTGTAATTTACTGCAGAAGTAAAGTGTAAAATACAACATATTTGAGGAAGTAATTGCTTATTTAGCAGTTTGAGTATATACCAAAGCATGCAACTTAATCAGGCCAGAAAGATATAACTAAAACTTTGGTACTATTTTCCCCTAGCAGTAGTATTCCAGACATCCCACCTCTCCCGGAAGTTCCGGGAGTCTCCAGCAAATTAATAGTGGCTCCCTGATGCCTGCAAATTATGTACAATGTCCCGAAAATTGATTTTTTTGAGAGCAAGCGTGAGAGAACACGCGAGAGAGCGAGCGCAAGAGCAAGAAAGCAAACGCGAGAGAGAGTGAGAGCGACCACGAGAGAGAGGGAGAGAGAAAGCAAGCGCGAGAGTGAGAGCAAGAGCGAGAAAGCAAGCGCGAGAGAGCGAGAGCAAGAGTGAGAAAGCAAGTACGAGAGAGCCAGAGCAAGAGCGAGAAAGCAAGTACGAGAGAGTGCGCAATAGAGAGAGAGAGAGAGAGTTCCCAAAAAAAAGTCAGAGTGGCAGCGTGTTCCAAAAAAAGAAAATATAAAACATACGTCACCCCAGACTACACTAAAGTGTACCCCTGCCTAAAAGGGGTCAAAAATAATGACAGTGTACTAGGAATAGGGTTCCCCTGGTCCTCACCTACCACCCCACCAGCCTCCGGGTCCAACATATTATTCTCCGTAACTTCCGCCACCTCCAACGAGATCCCACCACTAAGTACATCTTTCCCTCCCCCCCCCCCTGCATTCCGCAGGGATCGCTCCCTACGCACCTCCCTTGTCCATTCATCCCCCCCATCCCTCCCCACTGATCTCCCTCCTGGCACTTATCCGTGTAAGCAGAACAAGTTCTACACATGTCCTTACACTTCCTCCCTTACCACCATTCAGGGCCCCAAACAGTCCTTGCCGGTGAGGCAACACTTCACCTGTGAGTCGGCTGGGGTGATATACTGCGTCCGGTGCTCCCGATGTGGCCTTTTATATATTGGCGAGACCCGACGCAGACTGGGAGACCGCTTTGCTGAACATCTACGCTCTGTCCGCCAGAGAAAGCAGGATCTCCCAGTGGCCACACATTTTAATTCCACATCCCATTCCCATTCTGACATGTCTATCCACGGTCTCCTCTACTGTAAAGATGAAGCCACACTCAGGTTGGAGGAACAACACCTTATATTCCGTCTGGGTAGCCTCCAACCTGATGGCATGAACATCGACTTCTCTAACTTCCGCTAAGGCCCCACCTCCCCCTCGTACCCCATCTGTTACTTATTTTTATGCACACATTCTTTCTCTCACTCTCCTTTTTCTCCCTCTGTCACTCTGAATATACCTCTTGCCCATCCTCTGGGTCCCCCCCCCCTTGTCTTTCTTCCCAGACCTCCTGTCCCATGATCCTCTCATATCCCCTTTTGCCTATCACCTGTCCAGCTCTTGGCTCCATCCCTCCCCCTCCTGTCTTCTCCTATCATTTTGGATCTCCCTCTCCCCCTCCAACTTTCAAATCCCTTACTTCAGTTAGTCCTGACGAAGGGTCTCGGCCTGAAACGTCAACTGCACCTCTTCCTAGAGATGCTGCCTGGCCTGCTGCATTCACCAGCAACTTTTATGTGTGTTGCTTGAATTTCCAGCATCTGCAGAATTCCTGTTGTTTGTTGTACAGTGTTGCTCGCTGCACTGTTTGCAACAGTGACTTTTCTATTGCCCATGGTGGGTTAAAATGTAAAAGACATATTGAGGTGAGTTTAACAGGTGTCATTCGTTCATTGGCATAGCTAACGTTATTTAAACTAGCTGACTAGCTGCTAAGGAGTTACTCTATTGCGGACATCCCACCTCTCCCGGAAGTCTCCCGCAAATTGACGGTGCTACCTCCCTGAAATGAGTTTTTTCAGGGTGGGATGTCTGAGTAATCTAACCAGCATGTAGTCAGAAATGAATGTCCCCAGAAGGCATGAATCAATAGACTGAACAGAATAATTGTCCTATAAACTTCTCTTCAGCAATACTACAAAGCAGCATTCATTTTTATACCATGCACAATTTTGCTTTGCATTGCTTCTGTAATCTTCCTTCGAGCTGATAACCCTCATAATTGGCATCAAAATGCAAATCTATCTTTTACCATGATTTAAAATGCGATATTAAACAAGTTTCTTGCTATTCCTCCCTGACACTACTCAAAGTCAGGAAGGGGATCACCCTAAATTACAGTAAACTAATGCTACCAAGAATGTATTGTAGTCAGTTGCCTTCTTGCCGCTTGTCAAAGATGCCGTTACACAAGCAGGCTGGTACATCGACTCCGTGCCCACATTTCAGAAGAATTTTATTGGATATGCAATACCTTTATGGTTTGATGATATGAATGCTGCAATATAAATGCAAGTTCTTCCTGATCATTTCCCTTGTTTCCAACTGGATAATTTAAGAGGAAAGTAGTCGGGCACAAAACAGTTGAAACGAGCATTAGTTCACCTATCATACTGGCTTAGAAATGAGGGCTATGTGTACGGCAGTGTAACACAGCTTCAGATGAATGACAAGCTGGTTCTTCGGAGCGATAACATCATTGGTAATTACACCAAGAAAAAATTATAAACCCCTAATTCAGAATACATATTGATGTTGGTAGCCGAGATCATATCTGCTGGGGTCTACTCATGAATAAAAGATTTTTTTTTCATTAAAGCATTAACGAAATAGTGATTTCTTCAACTTTGCCTAGGAGAGCTAAAGTACCGGTGACCCCTGTTTCCATCCAGGGGGTCAGTGTGGACATGGTGGAGGATTACAAGTACCTGGGGATACGAATTGACAATAAACTGGACTGGTCAAAGAACACTGAGGCTGTCTACAAGAAGGGTCAGAGCCGTCTCTATTTCCTGAGGAGACTGAGGTCCTTTAACATCTGCCGGACGATGCTGAGGATGTTCTACGAGTCTGTGGTGGCCAGTGCTATCATGTTTGCTGTTGTGTGCTGGGGCAGCAGGCTGAGGATAGCAGACACCAACAGAATCAACAAACTCATTCGTAAGGCCAGTGATGTTGTGGGGATGGAACTGGACTCTCTCATGGTGGTGTCGGAAAAGAGGATGCTGTCTAAGTTGCATGCCATCTTGGTCAATGTTTCCCATCCACTACATAATGTACTGGGTGGGCACAGGAGTACGCTCAGCCAGAGACTCGTTCCTCCCGAGATGCAGCACAGAGCGTCATAGGAAGTCATTCCTGCCTGTGGCCATCAAACTTTACAACTCCTCCCTTGGAGGATCAGACACCCTAGGCAAACAGGCTGGTCCTGGACTTACTTCATAATTACTGGCATAATTTACATATTACTATTTAACTATTTATGGTTCTATTACTATTTATTATTTATGGTGCAACTATAATGAAAACCAATTTCCCCTGGGATCAATAAAGTATGACTATGACTAGGAAAATAAGTAACTCTGGTTCTCATTGGCCTGCTATGTGCCCTAATGGTACAAGATATTCCATAAAGCCGTTCCTTTTTAACCCAGAATGCTCATCAATTGCCAAAGGTTGTGCAATGATGGGTGAAGAGACCTACAGTGACTTTAAGATTGTAGTAAGACATTCGTAAGAAGATTCCTTCTTTAACGTACTATGTAAGCAATTTCCATTAAGGATTTACTTTAAGAGTGGATTTTGTGACTATATTGTATTTCTAGAAGGAAATACAGAATGCAAGGTGATACACCCAAATGACTTTGTCCTTACTTAGCACAGTTGCAGGTGTAACATTGAACAGTGCTACTTGTGATTGAAAACAGTGCAGTCTTTCTCTCCATCTTCACCAGTCTTCTCATGTGTTGTAACCAAATTACACAAACACTGCTACCTTTGTCATAGATTACCACCTGCAAGATCATGTGAACAGACCAAAGAGATAAGGGAAATAATTAAGTTGGATAACAGTCACCCTGATCTGCATGACTTTTAGCAGGAAAACTGAGCATTTCTCCTTGTGGTCTTCCATTGAAGCCAATGACAATAGGCAACAGCACCCTCAGAAGTTTGTTTTGATAAAAATACACTGCCGTGATACTGCTCTGCCAACACCTCCAATCTATTCAATATAACTACACTAGAAAATCACATCCTACCTAGTCTGGGAATTATTTTCCAGATTTGATTAGAGGAAATTTGCAATTTAGCGGAAAATATGTACACAATTTTTCACCTTACATTTCCCAATGCTTTATTTTATTTTTTTTATCGATTTTTTGCTATGAATCAAATTTTAGCTTATGTACAACTGCAACCAGGAATGTACATTAAATGCTGATTACATCATGTGAAGAGTATGCAAAAACAGTTGGAAGTCAATCACATTGCTGGTCTGCTGTTACATATTAGTGAGACGTACATTTTCTTAGGCAAAACACACAAAATGCTGGAGGAACTCAGCAGGTCAGACTGGAAATGAATAAACGGTTGACGTTTCAGGCCAAGACCCTTCATCAGGACTGGAAAGAAACATGAGAAGTCAGAGCAATAAGGAGAGGGAGAGGAGGAAGAAGCACAAGGTGGCAGGTGATAGGTGAAACTGGGAGAGGGGGAGGTTGAGAGCTGTGAATTTGATTGGTGAAAGAGATAAAGGGCTGTAGAAGGGGGGAGTCTGATAGGAGAGGGTAGGAGATCATGGAAGAAAGGAAAGGAGGAACACCAGAGGGAGGTGTTGAGCAGGTAAGGAGATAGGAGAGAAGGAAACAGAAATTGAGAATGGTGACGGAGAGAAGAGGGGAATTACTAGATGTTTGAGAAATCAATGTTCATGCCATCAGGTTGGAGGCTACCCAGATGGAACACATGGTGTTGCTCCTCCAACCTGAGTGTGGCTTCATCGCGGCAGTAGAGGAGGTCATGGACTGACATGTCGAAATGGGAATGGGAAGTGGAATCGAAATGGGTGGCTACTCGGAGATCCTGTTTTTTCTGGTGGACAGAACATAGGTGCCAACAAGGTGGTCTCCCAATCTACATTGAGTTTCACCAGTGTACAGGAGGCCACACTAGGAGCACCAGATACACCCAACAGCCTCACAGGTGAAGTGTTGCCTCACCTAGAAAGACTGTTTAGGGCCTTGAATGTTAGTGAGAATGGAGGTGTAGGGACAGGAGTGGCACTTGCTCCCACTTACAAGGAGAAGTGCCAGGAGGGAGATCAGTGGAGACGGACAAGTGGACAAGGGAGCCGCATAGGGAGCGATCCCTGTGGAAAGCAGAAAGAACGGTGTGGGGGATGGGGAGATGTGTTTGGTGGTGGGATCCCGTTGGAGGTGCCAGAAGTTACTAAGAATTATGTGCTGGACGTGGAGGCTAGTGGAGTAGTAGGCGAGAACAAGAGGAACCCTATCCCTGATGTGGCAGTCGGGGGATGAGGTGAGGGCAGCATGGATGGTGGAGGAAGGAAAGCCTCTTTCTTTGAAGAAAGAGTACATCTCATTAGTTCTGGAATGAAAAGTCTCATCCCAAGAACAGATGAGGCAGAGATGGAGGAACATGAGAGAAAGGGATGGTAGTTTTACAAGTGACAGGGTGAAAAGAGGTATAGTGCAGGTAGCTGTGAGAATGAGTGAGTTTATAAAAGATATCAGCAGATAGGCTGTCTCCAGAGATACAGACAGGGAAATCGAGGAAGTGGAGGAAATGTTGCAAATGGACCAAGCAAGAAGCAACACCAGTGCAGTCGTCAATGCAGTGTAGGAAGAGCTGGGGAGTGATATCAGCGTAGGCTTGGGACATGAACTGTTCCACATAGCTGACAAAAAGGCAGGCATAGCTGTGACCCATGTGAGTGCCCATGGCTACACCTCTTGTTTGAAGAAAGTTGGAGATGCCAAAGGAGAAATTATTAAGAGTAACAACCAGTTCTGGCAGATGGATATTTATGGTGGAGGGGAACTGGTTGAGTCTGGTTTCCAGAAAGAAGCAGAGAACTTTGAGGCCTGATGGAGGTATATAAGGACTGGACACGCTTAATGAAAATGAGACGATCGGGGCCAGGGAACTTGAAGTCATTGAAAAGATCAAATGTGTGTATGAAGTGTCACGGATGTAGATAGGAAGGGACTGAACCAGAGTAGATAAAATAGAATCAAGTTGTGCAGATGTAAGTTTGGTGGGGCAGGAACAAGCAGAAATAATGGCTCTACCTGGACAAGCAGGTTTATGGATCTTCTTCTTCACTGAAAAACAATGAAAAACTAAAACATTGTTTATTAATGGAAATCTAAATATTTTGGTTATTATTACTGATATTAGTGTATTTAGATCCTCAAATTTAAGTTCCTTTCATTCAAACATGAATAGCAAATAGAAACGGAAGTCAGCCATTCAGCCTTTGCTCAAAGCTGATACTGAATGCCCACAGTAACCTTTCACACATCCTCCCTTTCTTACCATGAACCTATTTACTTCTGTCGTAAACATACTAAAATAGTTTGCTTCCCACTGTTCATTGAAAAAGTGAGTCACTGAAACTCAAGATCTTGTGAAGGAAAACATGTTACTATCCATTTTAGATGGAGAATCCCTCATCCCTAGGTCTTGATTATCCCAAGAAGAAACATCCTCTTCTCATCATAAAACAACTTAGAATCTTTTGTGTTTCAGTAAAGTCACCTCTTGCTCTTCTAAACTCCAGTGCATGCAAGCCTATGCTGTCCAAAGGAAACTATCCATTCCAGCTACTCTAGATACCTTCAAATAGCTATCAAAGAATTTATATCCTTAAATAAAGAGACCAATTGTCTTCACAATATTCCGAATGTGGTCTGACCAATGTCCTATAAAAACGAAGTATGACCTCTCTACTTTTGGATTGATATTCTCTTATCAATTAACAGCATTCTGTTAAATGCCTAATTCCATACTGTACTTGCATACAAACCTTTTACAAATAATGCACTGAAAAGCCAGTTTGCTCAACATCTGCAAGCTATGCAATCTTTCTCTCACTTTCTCTTTATGTAATGAGTATTTTATAAATATAAAGTGTATTAAATAATGCCATCCTGAGACAATTTAGGGTGGATAAATCCCCAGGGCCTAACAAGGTGTTCTCTTGGATCTTATGGGAGGCAAGTGCAGAAATTGCAGAGACCCAAGCAGAGATACTCAAAACATTGTTAGCAACAGGTGAAGTGCTGGAGGATTGGTGGATAGCTGATGTTGTTGTGTTGTTTAAGAAAGGCTCTAAAAATAAGCCAGGAAATTATAGGCCAGTGAGCCTGACGTCAGTAGTGGGTAAGTTATCGAAGGTATACTAAGAGATGGAATATAAAAGTATTTAGATAGACAGGGATTGATTACGGATGGTCAACATGGCTTTGAGCATGGTAGGTCATGTCTAACCAATCTAATAAAGCTTTTTGAGGAAGTTACCAGGAAAGATAGCCTTTGACAAGGTCCCACATGGGATTTTGGTCAAGAAGGTTCGGTTGCTTGGCATTCAGGATGAGGTAGTGAATTGGATTAGACATTGTCTTCGTGGGAGAAGTCAGAGAGTTGTAGATGGTTGCCTCTCAGACTGGAGGCGTGTGACTAGTAGTCTGCTGCAGGGATCAGTGCTTGTTTATCATCTATATCAATGACCTAGATGATAATGTGGTAAACTGGATTTCAAAGATGGCGGCATGCAGAGATACAGTGGCTACTCCAGCTCCCAATCATTCTTAAAAAGTATTTCAAAGTTTCTAGTCAGTCATCCAAAGCTCTGCAATACATCGCCGCTGAACTCTTAGATGAAGTTACATTTAATCCTACCTGCAGCAGAGTTAAATCGCAGTGCTCAGTGGACTCCAAATTCTACGGATGCCAGACTCAACACCTGAGGGGTTCAGCCGAGGGAGTGTCAGATGCAGACAATGTGAGAGAAAGTAGGATTGTGGCAAGGTGGCTGGGGCACAAGCTAGGCTGAGAGCTAACCTTACCAGACTGGCCGACGTCCACTCACTAGAAAATAGACTCACTGAGACTGACAGTGAACACACAATAGAGAGATGAGAAACTGTTGCATTCCGCTTTTCACCAAAACGAGGCTGAACAACATGTCCAACACAGTATTTCAATTAGACAGAATGACTCTGTTCCGTGCAGACAGGAACTCCCTGTCGGGGAAATCCAAAGAAGGTGGAATCTCTGTGTACGTTGACAAAGGTAGGTGCACAAACTCATCTGTAGTTAGCAGTCACTGTTCTGGGGAAACTGAGCATCTTACAATGAAATGTCGGCCACATTGCCTGTTCAGAGTGTTTACCATTGCGTTCATCACCACAGTCTATCTCCTCCCCGAGCTCAAATGCTGAGGATACACTGCGAGAGCTTTACAGTATCATTGGCTCTCTACAAAACAAGCATCTGGATGGTCTCCTCATAACCGCAGGTGACTTCAATCGTATTTACCTGAAGGGCATTTTAACCCAATTTCCAGCACATGTCACCATAGCCACTAGGACAGCAAACAGACGCGATACTTACAAAGACATTCCATGCCCTCATCTTGGCCTCTCTGACCACCTCTCCCCAAAGTTAATCCCAGCATACTGCCGCTGCTGAAAATGGAGAAAATCAGTCAAGAGGACCATCACTGTATGGCCTAATGAAACAATCTCTATGTTTCAGGACTGTTTGGACAGACCATCAGGCAGATGTTCAAGGAGGCCGCCACAAATGGAGTAGACACAGGCCTTAAGGAATATGCCTCATCTGTCATTGGCTACATCAGCAAAGGTGTAGATGATGTTGGTACCTCAAGAATGGTCATCTTGTGGCCCAACCAGAAGCCCTGGCTGAATGTGGAATTGCACTCCCTACTAAAAGCCTGGGATTCTGCCCTCAAGTGCAATAAGAGAGTAGCTCGCAGAGCAGCCAGGAGAATCCTTATCTTAGGATTCAAGAGAGCAAAGACCATCTATGCATAAAACAATTCAGGGACACCTGTTTGATAACGATCCCTGGTACATGGGGCTGGGCATCAAGGGCATTCATTACTGACTACGCAAGGAAAAACAGCATTGACTGTATCAGTGACACCCCCCTCCCTGACGCACTGAACAACTTCTATGCACACTGTGAAGCAAGCAACACAATGCTGGCCACGAAAATTACCCCTCTCCCTGGTGGGCTGCCACTATCTGTAACAGCAGGCATGAAAAGGACTCCGCAGACCCAGACAACATCCCAGGCCAATACTCAGGGAGTGTGCACACTAGCTCACTGATGTCTTCACAGATATCTTCAACACTTCAGTCATCCCGGCTGCTGTCCTCACATGCTTCAAACCAGCCACCATCGTTCCTGTACCAAAGCATGCTACACCTTCAGAACTAAACGACTACCACCTGGGGTCATGACACCTATCATCGTGAAGTGCTTTGAACGGCCAATAATGCCACATATCAAAAACAACATTCTCCTGCTACACTGGACACTCTACAATAGGCTTACCGATGGAACTACTTTACGATAAATGCCAGAGCATCTGTCGTGCACCTGGTCCCCAACACACCTAGAAAACAAAGACATTTATGTCAGAAAGCTGTTTCTGGATTTCAGTTTGGCATTCAATGCTATCGTCCCACAGACCTTGGTGAACAGATTCCTACTCCTCAGTCTCGATACACCGTTGTGCAAATGGGTGTTAGACTTCCTAACCAACAGACCTCAGTCAGGATGCACAGCCGCTCTGCCCTCCCCATCGTCCTCAGCACAAGTGGCTCCTAGGGCTGTGTGCAGAGCCCACTGCTGTACACTTTGCCCGTGCATGACACCCGAGCACCGAGCAGTCACACTGTCAAGTTCGCCAATGACACGACAGTGGTGGGGCTCATCAACAACAACGATGAGGTGGTCTACAGAGAGGAAGTGAAAGAGATCAGGCCCTGGTAACCTCTTCCTCAATGTCAACAAGACAAAGGAGATGGTTATAACTTCAGCAGCACAGCAGTGGAAACTGCCAGCAGTTTTGATGCCCTGTGGGTGCACATTTCGCTCAGCCTCTCATGGTCCCAGAACACATTACACACTATCAGGAGAATTCGCCAGCACCTCTACTTTCTGACAAGGCTGAAGCGAGCTGGTCTGTGCACGTTTCTACTCACGCCGCTCTACAGATACACAGTAGGGAGCAATCGCTGCATGGAACGGAAACTGCACAGTGGTGAACAGGAAGGCTCTATAACCGTTAATCAAAGCTTCCCAACGCATTCTGTAAATGCTGGAAATCCAAAGTAACACAAACAAAAAATGCTGGAGGAACTCAGCAGATCAGGCAGCATCTATTGATACGAATGTCCAGAAACCAGACTGTCTTACGCAGAGAGGTTAGAGAGACTGGACCTGTACACGCTGGAATTAAGGAGATTGAGGGGGGATCTGATTGAGACATATAAGTTTATAAAGGGATTGGACAAGATAGAGGCAGGAAATATGTCCCAGATGCTGGGAGAGTCCAGTACAAGAAGGGCATGGTTTAAGAATCAGGGGTGGGTCATTTAGGACAGAGTTGAGGAGGAACTTCTTCTCCCAGAGAGTTGTGGAGGTATGGAACATGCCTCCTCAGAAGGCAGTGGAGGCCAATTCTCTGGATGCTTTCAAGAAGGAGCTAGATAGGTGTCTTATGGATAGGGGAATCAAGGGTTATGGGGACAAGGCAGGAACTGGGTATTGATAGTAGATGATCAGCCATGATCTCAGAATGGTGGTGCAGGCTCGAAGGGCCGAATGGTCTACTTCTGCACCTATTGTCTATTGTCTATTGAATGAACAGTTAATGTTTTGGGCTGAGCCCGTTCTTTAGGACTGAAAAGGAAGGGGGAAAGACATCAAAATAAAAAGGTGGGGAGAGGGCAAGGAGGATAACTGGAAGGTGATAGGTGAGGCCAGGTGGGTAGGAAAAGTAAAGGGCTAGAGAAGAATCTGCTAGGAGAGGAGAGTGAACCATAGGAGAAAAGGAAGGAGGAGAGGACACAGGGGTGGGGGGGGCGCACATGACAGGCAAGTGAGAAGAGGTAAGATGCCAGAGTGGGGAATAGAAGAAGAGAGGAGGGGTAAGGATTTTTTTTTTTACCAGAAGGGGAAATTGATATTCATGCCATCAGGTTGGAGGCAACTCAGACGGAATATAAGGTGTTGCTCATCCATCCTGAGGGTGGCCTCAATTGGCCACCGTCAAGTTCCTCCTTTGGTGGATGGAGTGGCACTGCTCTACGAAGCAGTTCCCCAGTTGACGATGGGGGTCTCAGCAATGCAAAGGAGGCTGCATCGGGAGCACCGGCCTCAATAGATTTGCAGGTGAAGTGTTGTCTCACCTGGAAGAATTGTTTGGGGCCACGTATAGAGATGAGGGAGGATGTAAATGGGCAGGTGTAGGTTTTTGGCCACTTGCAGGGATAAGTGCCGGGAGGGAGAGAGGGACGGACAGTAGTATCACTGTGGGAGTAATCTCTGTGGAAAGCAGAGATTGTGGGGTAGGTAAAGATATATTTGGTGTCAGGGCCCCTTTGGAGATGGCGGAAGTTGCGGTAGACGGTGTGTTGGATGTAGAAGCTCATGGTGTAGTAGGGAAGGACAAGAGGAAATCTATCTCTGTTAAGGCAGTGCAGGAAGATAGGGGTGAGCGTGGATGTTCAGGAAATGGAGGAGAAGCAGACGAGGGTAGCATCAACGGTGGAGGAAGGGAAGCCCCATTCTTTGAAGGAGGAGGACATCTAGGTATATAAGCTATCTTGCAAAGTTATATTTATAATGTTCTTTATCTTATTGTGTAATTTTGGTGCTGCATCGGATCTGGTGTAATAAATATTGCATTCTCCTGGAAATGAGCTAGAACAATCTTGAATCAATGGCTCTTTGCTAGATTGTTATGAACTGTTTGCACAATAAAATAATTCCAACAGAAAATTAACAATTAAGAAGGTATTTGATCACAATTATTAATGTAACAGAAGCAGATTGCCTTTTTAATGCTTGTAATGCTTTGGTATTATATGTAATCGGATAGGTGAAGGCCTGTCTTTTGTCAACCATACGTTTTTATTAATAATCAGGCCATCAAATTGATTCAAGAATTTAGTCCTAATCAAATTTCTAATTTTGGAAATGGAGCAGAAGGCTTCCTGGAAAACAGCACAGAAAGGCTTGTGGTCAAATATCCAGAAAGCACTCTGTTTTTGTTGTGGATGTCTCCTGCTTTGTTTCAGAAACTAAAACTTCCATTAATTGGAGTCTTTTCTTCCTCCAGTATTTGACTGTCGCTCTACACTTAAATCGAGCAAGTGCAATTGGCTGCTTGGGAATAAGTTTTCATTGCCAATATAAACAGCTCAATCGATGTAATGTCCTTTTAAGCTCCACTAACAATATTTACTTGGCCATTAGATTTGCAGTATTTCATGAGCAATCTATACGAACAGTATTTTGTGGTCAGACTATGATTCACCACTTTCTGGAAAGTGAATGCATCTTTAATCAATATATTAGCCATGTATAATGTTTGACATAGTTCTGTGAAGAAAAGTAATTTTAATATAAAAGGGATTTTCCAAAGTATCATCCTGGATAAAGATTAGGTTTAGCTGTCCCTTTCTTCAAGGGAATTTAAGATGTTACTAATCACCAGGCTTGTGAGAAGTCAGTTACAATAAACAAGGTTCAATTTATGAAGCAGAGCAGTTTTGCTGCACGTATCATGGCAGCAACAACACCTAGAGCCAAATGTCTGGAAGGGAAATTAACCCAAATGGTCTTAGTGTTAGCAAGAACGTCATGGGCACAATTACATCAAAGAGCTGTATTCAACCAGACAAAGAAACATAGAAAGAGACTCGTTTTGATGCTCATGCAAACTGGCAGCAAGGGTCAGGTCAGTTTGTTTACTGTGAAGCTAACCAGATGGTCCACACTTTGATCACTACCATGAAGATCGCGACTGAGAACAACCCCAAGACTAGATAGTGTACAGACCTTCCATTCTTGGCCAAGTCTGTATTGTATTAACTTTCAGTATGACAGGCAAAACAGCCTGCTGTACTTATCAGCCATAAGCAGCTTTTCTATTCTGCAGACTTCACTCGTATAGACAAATCTTACCAGATCAAGGTTATCGAGTGTTCTGCAGCACAGAAAAGCGAGAAAGTTGGTTTATGTTAGGTAAAGTTATTATTCCATTTATTATAGACTAAATAAGAAGGAAATGGAAAATTTTAGACATATTGTTAGATGAATAGTTGAGGTCAAATTCGAAAACAATGTTTGCTTCAGAATGCGGAAAGAAAATTCTAGTTATTTATTCAGCATGTTAAAGCTTCTACCAAAATAATGGGCAGAGAAAAGTCAGAGTGGAGGAGTTTTGGAGCCCGTCCACCCATCTAAACCGAGAGCAAGGGCCGAAATGTGGCAGTAGTCCAGGCTCAGAGTGTATCGAAGCAACAGGGCCCAGGTCCTAGCGTGGGGAATGACCTGGTGCTTGGACAATTTAAATGCTAGGCCAGATGTACTGATAAGGCAGGGTGTCGGGACCACAGGCGAGGGTCGGGCTGGTTCTGATTGGTGCTCCAGGGCATTTGCTCCTCTCTCCGCAGTGTCGGGCCTGTGAGGCTGCTCCAGGCTGTGAGCTCCATGACAATGTGTGATGAACTGAGGCTGAGGCTATAGACTCACTTTCATTCTGAATGCTGTTGCCTGTATTTATTGTTTGCGTGATGTGTGTGTTTTTATTCAATGTGCGTTGGGCATTTGTTGGTCTTCTTTACAGTGGGTTCTTTCAGGTTTCTTTTTTGTGGTTGCTTGCAAGCAGACAAATCTCAAGGTTGTATAATTTATACACACTTTGATAATAAATGTACTTTGAACTTTGAACTTTGGTGCGATGGATATTCACTTCCTCTTTTTTGTGTATTGCAGCTGAAGCTAACAATTGTTTGACTTTTGGTCATAGTCAGTCTTCAAATTCTTTCCAGAATTCAAATGGAAATCAGTAATCATCTTGAAGTTAAAACAATTACTGTCTATATATCAGCTTTGTAAACAAGCTCTTCATATATAGTGGACGCTCTGTCTGTGCAAAGTAAGGTGTAGTCACTGCACCTGGTTTATTGCTGCTTGCAAGTACAGTATATAGTTTATAGTTTGAAAATTTATGTGCTCAAGGAAGTTAGCTTTAAACCATTAATTGTGAACAGTGAACACTCATTTGAGGTGTATGTGCCCAAGATGCTTACAGACTGTTGAGGAAATAGCATGAAAGTGTGAAGTCATCCAAATAGTAGGAAAAGGATATAAATGTAGACAGCAGTTCAGGCTTATTAGGAGTGGCTGAAGAACATCAAGAAGAATGATAGGAAGATGGGGTGATGAGGGCCAATTTCTCTGGCTTCAGTTCCCGCAATGGATTATTCATTTGTCTGCATCATTGGTATATTTTTTTAAGATGGTTTGTAATTTGGAAGTAGTTAAGACAGGAATCCCATATGAGTTTTAAACGTGTTTCAAGAATGTGGTTTGGATTTAAGCATTATCACTGAGAATAAATGAACTGTGTTTAAACTACTTTGTTAGTTGGAAGTATTTTCTTGTTACAGAGGGGGTCCCACTGCTCAAATATTGTGGGCATTGGCAGCTGAACTCACCATGGAGAATAAACAGGGAAGTGAACTGGTCTTTGAAGATTGGGTTGTTACAGTATAATCTCCCTTTAGTGAGAGTGCTCATGGCTATTTACATCCAAAAGTGCTTAAGATCTTTGTTTGAGTTTGGAACTTCGTGGCCTGCAAACCCAATACCAACACAATGGATTGCCGTCATCTGGAAAGTACTGCAATAATAAATATACCTTTATAAATGTCAATCAAGTTGCCTATAGATTTTACAGAGTTTATTTGTAAATATATTAAAATCTCTAACAATTATCTAATAGTTTAAGCTTTTATAAAAAAGCCGCTTGCAAAAACACAGTGTACTGCACTCCCCTAACCTGACAAGACATGGTTTATTTAATTAGATCTAAATCATGGAACAGACCTCTCCAGCCTTTCGAACCATGCCAACATTTTTAAAATATACGAGGGGTGATTGATAAGTTCGTGGCCTAAGGTAGAAGGAGTCAATTTTAAAAAACCTAGCACATTTATTCTTCAACATAGTCCCCTCCTACATTTACACACTTAGTCCAGCGGTCGTGGAGCATACGGATCTTGGACCTCCAGAAAGCGTCCACAGCAGGGGTGATTGATAAGTTCATGGTCTAAGGTAGAAGGAGATGAATTATACAGCTCTCGTTACATGTACATTGTGATTGTGGAGAATGCACATGCAGTTCAACTCTTTGAGTGATTACTCAGAAAGTTTGAAGTTAATAACTCATCTCCTTCTGCCTTAGGCCACAAACTTATCAATCACCCCTAATGAGTTATAAACTGATGAGTTATTAACTTCAAACTTTCTGCATAATCACTCAAAGAGTTGAACTGCATGTGCATTCTCCACAATCACTGGACTAAGTGTGTAAATGTAGGAGGGGACTACGTTGAAAAATAAATGTGCCAGGTTTTCTAAAACTGATTCCTTCTACATTAGGCCACGAACATATCAATCACTCCTCGTACATTAATAGAATTAGAAACCTGATCTAAACGGAACCTGTCCACACAGTCAAATTCTCACTTAATTTCAAGAAATAAATCTGAATGTTACACAGGCAGCCCCTGTGTTACTGTGGGGAGCAAGTTGCACTCCTAGAAAATGATCCATATCACAACTTTCCATAATATGAAGACGTGTCAGCTGTACTTGCGTCAAGAAACTCAAGTTGGAAAAAAAATGGTACTTAGATACTCCCGCCACCAGACATAAATTCTACAAGAATTAATTTTATTCCGTATTTCAGACTTTTGGTAGTGATTTGTGTATTCTCTCGGGATAAATCTCCATAACCTAAATGCGGAGATTGTCTGTCCTTAATGTGAATAGTCAGATTGCTTTTGGCTCTGATATGTTCGAGTCATACAGCACAGATACAGGCCCTTTGGTACATCATGTTCAGGCAAATCACCAAATACCCATCCATCAGCATTTAACCCTTTCTGCTTTGATGATTCAAATTCTCATCCAAGTATTTCTTAAATGTTATGAGGTTATCTGCCCCCTTCACTTACTCCTGCTACTTGGTGTTCCAGATTCCCAATACCCTCAGGGTGAAATAATACCTCATTAGGTCCCAGGTAGCTTCTACTATGGGGAAAAGCTTCCTTCTGATAACTCTGTACATCTTTATCAGGTCCCTTTCAGCCTGTGGCTTAACCAACATTTTTTAAGGTGCACCATAACCTCTCTCTTATATCCTAAGTCCGGGGTAATGAAGCCAAGTATGCAGAATGCCTTCTTCACCATGTTATCGACCTGTGCTGCCACCTCCAGGTAAGCACGCTGTAGATTTATATACCAAATTCTGTCTGTTCCTCAGTATTCTTGAGAGGCCTATTCTATTTGTCCTCCCATTAATAGTCCTCCCAAAGTACACACTTGTCAGGTTTAAATTTTATCTGCTATTGCTCACCCCATTCTACCACCATCAATATCAGCCTGTATTCTAAGACTATCCTCTGTATTATTAACAACACCACTAAGTTTTGTGTCAGCTGCAACTTACTAATTACATCTCATAATCTTCCACAGACCATTAATGTATACACTAAAGATCTCAATACTAATCCTTGGGATACTCTACCAATCTCAGTTCTCCAATTTCAAAATGAATCCTCTGCTTCCTTTGACTGAGACAAGTTTGATCTAATTTGCCAATTCTGCCCAGGATCCCATGTGCTTTAACGTTTTTTGACCAGTCTCCCATGTGAGGCCTTGTTTAAGGCCTAACTGCAGGTACACTTTTGGGCGCCACGCTAGCACAGCAGTTAGCATGATGCTATTACAGCTCGGGGCATTGGAGTTCAGAGCTGAATTGCAATGCCCTTTGTAAGGAGTTTGTATGCCCTCCACACTCCAAAGACATAGCGGTAGTAGGTTAATTGGTCATTGTATATTGTCCTGTGATTAGGCTAGGGTTAAACAGGCGGGTTGCTGGGCAGTGTGGCTCATTAGAGTGCAAGGGCCTGGTCTGTGCTGTATTTCTAAATAAATAAAAGAAAAATTAGTGAAATAGCCAGGTGTACCTATTTTACATGTCTATATTCAGTCTCAGTTGTATTCTTGTCCCTCATATGACACAGTATTTTACTAAGTCACCAGAGTTCTTCTATATTCTCTCTTCTCTTCACCTTCTATATTTATTTAAAGATTTGCTATATACGTCACATGTACATTGAAACATCAAAACATTCTGCGAAAATGCATTATTTGCATTAAAAACAAATCAGAGAGGAGTGCTTTAGGGGCAGCAAATGTCACGACCCTTCCGGCACCAGCCTAGTGTGCCTACAACCTACTAACCTTAACTATATGTGTTTAGAATGTGGGAGGAAACTGGAGCACCCAGAGGAAACCCACGGACTCACAGGGAGAACGTGCAAACTCCTGACAAGCAGTGGTGGGAATTTAACCCCAACTGATGATTGCTGGGGCAGTAAAGCAAATGCACTAACTGCTATGCTACAGTGCTGTTTCTTATATTCCAAAAAATCATTTTGTACTTCAAATGCACTAAGCTCATATGCGTTTATATGAGCTTTTGTGTATTTGCAATTATCTGCTTCTCAATGTTGAACTTATTGTATTTGACTCTTCACTAGTTACTGTCTTTATTTCCTATTGTTTTCATTGTGGGTACTTCAGATTCAATTGTAGAAGTTGAACTGTTGAGAAGAAATTAAACAGAGGATAGCTTTTCATTTTTATGTTTGGACATCTTAAAAGACATTATGTGGCAGTGACTAAATATATAAACAGTTACAACTTCCCCCATCAAAAGAAATAACTAGAATTGACCAGCCAATATCAACTTTAACAATATTTATAATATTAAAAAATCTGTTGTTAATTTTGGACAGAACAGAATAATAATTGAAGTATTGGCTAACCTCTCATGGCTTGCATTCAGGGAGTAAGGGTCAGATCGAGGCTAACTGGACTCATTCTAGAGAGGTGAACTGCTGGAGGGGGATGTGTAAGTATGACTGCAGAAGAAAGGAGGGGGTTAGGAGGAATGTAAGGAATGGGAAAATGAGAAGGATTTAAGGCAACAAACCTCTGAGCAGTGAAAAATTCTTGTAACTTTTATTTCAACAGAACACATGGGATAATGTTCCCTACAGCATTATCACATTATATTCCACTCATTTTGGTGTAGGTTAAGGGGGGAAGGGTTGAGGAGGGAGTAACTTCCTTTCTCATTTGGTCTTTGAATTTTCTCTTGGAATGAGAGATGGGTGTATGGAATTGACTTTTTCCCCAGTTTCCCAAAATGTGCTACATCGCAAATGAAAATTGCCCATGAGTTCCCTTGGAATGACTTGAGAATGCAAGAGATTCAGTTTAAGTGTCAATACTTTACTGAAATGTGCCCTGGTGCTATCTGCAAAAACTTCTGATAACACATAAAGAAGTGATAAAGAGCAAGATAAGTCATTAAACTATGATTTTATTTATAAAAATGGGGCTATGGGGTTCAGATTTAAATATTTACTAACTAAACAGATGCAGCTGAAGTGCAGATTGCTATTTTATATTATGTAAAGGATGTAGTTCTACAAAATTCAGAATTGGCCTACTCCATTCTCTATCACGAAATAAATAAATAAATAAATAAATAAAATTTTCCTAAACTATTTATTTTTTATATATGCAATGTCATGGAATGTATACTAAGTCGAAATATTCCAGTCCACATTCTCATCCATGTTGTCATCACCATATCCTTCCCAAGGCTTGGACATCGAATGGGATCCTCTTTCTTATTTTCAAACCTTTTCATCTACAACATTTTCACCTTTAGTCTGCATATCTTCTCCTGCCACTCATTTCAACACATTCTCCTTGCTCTGCTTGCACCAGGCTTCATTTCATAATCCTAATGGTGAGAATTCATCCAGCAACACACTAATCTCTTCTGGGATCTCCAGTAGAAATCCCTCCATCTTTCTACTTCTGGCGCTATTTTAAACATTATTAAACATTATTAAAATGTTTTTGCTTGACATTCCCTTTATTTTAGTATCTCAAACTTGGGAAAATCTACTAGTGCAAACATAATGGTGCAATTTTGGGGGCCAACAATTCGTTTTTATTACTTTAATAAAAAATCATAATTAAATAAAATTGAAATGACATCACTCTTTTGACTGACGGACTTTTAGTCTAATTAGAGTATTTTTTAAAGAACGCTATTCTGAGAATTCTTATGATCCAAAGTATCGTACCAAAAGTTATGGCAAAGAATATATAGAAAAAAAGCAAGAGCTTCCCCCACATTGTCCGGTAGGTTTTCACAAATGATACGATGTGAGATGTTTTATGTTTAAGAGAAACTGTAGCAACTCATTTATTATCTTTCAAAAACTGAACAGGAAGCACGGTAACAGAACTTCACATAATTATGTCATCATTACAGAGCAGCCTCTTAAAGTGAACCCCAACTCAATGTCGGTGGTTGTGAATTCAGTACGTTTCCACCAATTACATTACCCAGAATGGATTCAGAATCTCTAAGTGACAAAGTCAAGTTCATATTAAGACTGGTGATCATGTTTATTTGCCCCTACCCTATTCGAATGGGAAATGGAGGTGCATCACCAGGGCAGTGATGGATGTGGATGTCTGAGATGGCCACTCACTAACATGAAGGGAAACCTAGTATAGCCAGGTTCTGTCTCACTCGGCTAGCTAAGGGCACTTAAGAGGCAGCCCACTGTTAACAATCTGAAATCCTAGGAGGAATAAGCCACAAAACTGCCAAAGGGATCCTGTGCTGCAGATATAGATGGCAAGGTTAATGGGAAAGTGCGGCCTGTAGGTTAATTAGAAACATCTGGAGGGTTAGTGTCATAAGGATGTAACTGTAACACTATATTCAGCATTCTGTTATTGTTTCCCTTTAGTAATACAACAGCGTACTTATGTATGGAATGATCTGTCTGGATGGCATGCAAAGTTTTTTACTGTCTCTGGGTACATGTGACAATAATAAACCAATTATTATTTGTCAATACTCCAAGAGGAAATACAATATTGGTAATAATTTGCATGAGAAGAAATGAGACAAATTGTTCACTGGCGCCCATTTTATTCGTTGCCTTTATCAATCAAAAACTGAGTGATATTTCAGGGTGTTCATTCTTAAAATTTCTTAAAGGTAAACACAAGAAAGTCTGCAGATGCTGGAAATCCAAAGCAAAGCACATAAAATGATGGAGGAATTTAGCAGGTCAGGCAGCATCTATGTAAATGAATAAGCAGTCGATGTTTCGGGCCAAGACCCTTCCTCAGGACTGAGAAGAAAGGGGGAAGAAGCCTGAATAAAGGGGTAGAGGAGGGAAAGGAGGATAGCTAGAAGGGATAGGTGAAGCCGAGTGGATGGGGAAGGTCAAGGGCTGAAGAAGAAGGAATCCGATATGAGAGGAGGGTAGACCAGGGGAAAAACAGAAGAAGGAGGGGACACAGGGGGAAGTGATAGGCATGTGAGAAGTGGTAAAAGGTCAGAGTGGGGACAAGAGGAAGATGGGAGACAGAGGGGGAGGGGGATACAGCCATCTTCTTAAAGGTAACTGTTTTGAAAGATAATGCGTTGAGAGACTCGTGTAAGGATCCAGCTAATCTGTTTCACCATAATTTTTGTATTCAAAAAAGTCTCTAAATTATACCAAGCAATTGAAAAAAAATAAAATTGACACACTCTGAGACTCAGCCAGTAAACAAATATTAATCCAGTAGCACTTGGCTCCCCCTTCACAAATTAGGTATGCAATACCTGCACCTTTGACTAAACTGTTCGATGTACCCCACATTCCAGTATGCACAGAGCTGGCTTTCAGTTCACGTAAAAAAAATCAAACTAACTTTTGGAATGTGATCCCTAAAATAATAACATTCCTGAAATGCCTGAGAGTAAAGTAAACATTTTACTTATTTCGCTATTTAGGTAAAAGATTTGATCTTACATTGATGATGATTTCTAGCAGACGGCTTTCTTTTTGTTTACCCCTTTTTTTTAAAAGAAAGTGTTTTATCAAAGTTTCTGATGTTCTCTAGTTTGCAAGAAGATCTGATGAGAACGGAATCGTTGTGATTTTTCAAGGACAAATTCTTGATATGGAAATAGTTCCAAATGTAGGGAATAATATTAACTCGCCGGGATTGTTAAAATGAGTCATGGATGTGTAGTGTCTCCAACAATTTGCTGAATTGCCTGAGGGAATTGAAGAGGAATTTTTCATAGTTTTGTCTGAATTCTCTTTTATTACAATCACTTTTTTGAAGATTTCCCTTTTAGAGATCAAAAACGATTAAAAGAAATGCATAGAATTATTAGAAGGAAATTGAATAACATTTCTTTCACCTGAAGAATAATGGAGATTTGGAACTTATGACTTAAAATGACAATGGAGATAGCAACCCTCTTCACTAAAAAGCACACAATGAATGCTGGGTGTGCCTTAACCAAAAAGGCCATTGATTGCAAGCTAGGAAAGTCTGTCCGCACTTTTTCCAGTTACAATGGGCTGAATCCTTTGACATGATATGATTCCATTGTATTTGCTCTAATATCTTCAAAAATGTTTTCAGAGAGGAGAGGTTGCAATTACAGAATGAGTAAAAAAAAACTGGACTAGACATGCTTAGGCATCATCCCTGATGAAGATGGCAGAGTTCATCATAAAACGTCAGTTAAAATTAACACCTGTGCAACCTAAGTTTAGAGTAGTGGAGACGGTGGACAACTTTAAACTGGATCAGTTGGTGTCTGCTGTTAACAGAGCAAGCCTGTATCATAGACAAACTCTTGTCCCAGGCAGCTTCAGATAATTCAATGCCCAACTCCTCTCTCCAGGCATCGCTAATCTTCACAGTAGAAGTTACAGTGCAATCATCAAACAAACGTACAAACTTAGAAAGGAGACGCTTGGAGTCAGGAGGGTTCTTTAAAATATCAAAAAATATATGCTTCCCTGGAAGGATTTCAAAATTAAAAACCTTAGATTGAATGTAGTGTCTAATTTGTAAGTAACGAAAAAAGTGCGAATGAGGCAGTACAAATTTCTCTTCCAGCAAACTAAATGTTGCAAACCATCCCTCTATGTACAGGTCTTCAATAGAAACTAGACCCTTCTCCCTCCAAGCATGGTAGGTTTCATCTGACCATGGGCGTAGAAGGGAGTGATTGAGACAGATTGGTGTTTGTACAGAGGTCTCTGGTAAATTCAGAACGCTCCTAATCTGATTTAGAATTCTGACGGAATTTTTCAAAACAAAACTTAAACTTTTTGAAGTCCCAGGCTTTTCCAATTTAGAGAACAGCATGGCTGGCAAGGAGGAATTGACAACAGAGTTCAACTCCATACATAGCCACAAGGGAGCCCCAAGAGCTAGGTTATCCGGAGGCCCCGGTTCCCAAAACATTAAAGTCCTAGCATTAGATTGCACAGGATTTACCCTTCTGTCTCGCCAATGTGTGATAAGATGCCAAGGGACAGAGGCCATGTTGTCACACACCTTTTGGTTTTGCCCATTACTGACTGGATTTTGGTCCAAAATATTTGACTGCTACTCAAAGCTCTTTCCCCTTGGAAGCTGTTTGCAGTCTACTATTTGCTTCTCTACAGCCATACAACAGTCTCTGATGCTGGGGATGACTGTTGTCAAAAGAGTTATCTTGAGGGAATGGAAATCACCCTCCTCCCCTTCTTTTCGGGGATGGATGGCTGACATGACCTCAGTCATACAGATGGAGTGAATTAGGTTCTTGAGAACCAATTTAATTAAAAAGTTTTCGGCTATCTGGGATCCATTTCTTGCCTACCTGGATGAGGCCAGGGTGGATGAGCAATTCCCTGCAGTTGATTTCTCACAGCCCTCATTTGAGATTTAATATTTAGTATTTTTCAGCACTTTGTACAATAGGCATCCTTCTAATGTTATGTCCCTTTTTTTTGGGCTTATTTCATTTTTACACATGTCTGAGCTGGTATGTTCTTGTTGATTTCATTGCTTTTTTTTTAATTTTTGAAAAATAAAGTATTAAAAAAAATTGACACCTGTACCCGGTTGATAGCCCAGGAATTTATTCATAAAAAAAGTAGTTTTTACTGTTTATGAGTAGAATAAAAATCAATCACTCTGGGATGGAATGCAAGAAAGGAAGTTTGATCTTTGTTCTGAAGAGTGTTCTAAAACTTGCAAGCAACACACACACAATGCTGGAGGAACTCAGCAGGCCAGGCAGCATCTAGGAAAAAGAGTTCAGTCGATGTTTCGGGCTGAGACCCTTCATCAGGATAAACTACAAATGTATTTTCAGGCTACCTCAGCTCGAAAGGGCTTGATGGTCACTTCTTATTCATGGATATGTTTGGCACAGCTAAGCACAGGAAAATTTGTCAGAAAATAAACTGGTAAAATGAGTCTGAAATCATTTGACTTATCTGCCCCTCAGTATTGATCTCATGCAATAACTCATGGCTCACAGGGACATCAAAATCCCTTCCTTGTCTTTGTTGTTATATGGTAACAAGAGGTCAATTGTCCACCTGTGTAACTTGGCAGGGAACACAAACTGAGAGCTTGCCTATAGGCGTGCCACTATTTTACATCTAGAGATTTAAAAGTGTTATCTTTTATGTATCGATACTTCAGGTGAAAGATAAAGCCTGTATATCATAAAACACATATAGTAATTGGTTCTGGTTTAGGAGAGTTTATGGTTAGTCCCATTCGTAGCTCTGTTCTATTATGGAGGCTTTCTATTTACATTGAAATTAATTAACCTCGCAGCACATTAGCTAATCACACAGCCAATATGCATTTCCTACTGAGACCGACTAAACTGATATATTTTGTTCACATTTACCTTCTTGGACTTCAAATCAATAGTGTTTTTTTAAGCTTTCTTGAGAAATGCTTGTGAACAATTAACTTGTTACTCAGAGGAATTTACTGTCAAAGTGTCTAACCAGAATGGCAGTATGTACGTATTCATTGTATGCCCAATGAAGATACCAGTTCAGATTTCAACAGCTTTGCTATGATGCCGAATACTCATATGACCTCTGTGAAGATCCTCTCTCAAAATTAAGCTGCTGAGTTGCAAACAGCAACTGACATATGCCACACATATATAGACATGCCCTACTGTATATACAATCTAAGAAGTTTTTTTTAAATTACTTCAGAAATAAGCTTCTAAACGCAGAGCAGATGTAGAGTTGGGGAGAATGGTCTCCAAACCCCAAAGACCATAATTAGCTCTGCTCAAACCTGTCCCAAGCACTTATTCTTTACCACAGCATTTTCCAAGGGAGGTTGCTAGAGAAACAGCTAGAGGCTGCCCTGTAGCAACCAGTGAGTGTTCTCTGAACCTCTGATTGGCACTTGTACTTCATCAGGTGTTGTGAAGATGGGTACACTAAAGGTGAGCCGTAAACATCAAATTTTAGCATACTCCGTGTTTAAAACCCATCAACGGGCAAAAATTCAAATCCCCCACTGCTAGTATGATTATAATTCATTTTTATGTTATAGATGATGCTCAATGATTCTATTGAGCTGGTTCAAAAAAGAACTATTTTCATGTTCTGTTATTACATGTGCAAAGTATTATCTTATTGGCAATTGACTTTAATAATGATACAACAGGGAGAGGAGAAAGACTATGTTTACCAAACAGATTCTATTCCAATGGAATAACTTACTCAAGTACAAAGAGCAAGTATAAGCAGTTTCAAATGAAAGAATAAGAGATTATTGTTCAGTACAGAGCCAGTTAAATCATGAATCCAAAAAGATATACAATACATAAAGATACAGAATTTTAAAAGAATACATTTTTTGTTTTTCAGAAGGGCACTGCGCTACTTAGAAATGTGTTACCACTTTCTTCCTGGAACATTTATAAAATAATAAATCTTGTCTCGAAATTGCTGGAAAATGATTTTCATTATTTAGATGATGTTATCTCAGCATAATACATCAAAACCTTTACTAAATGTACACATTACAACGACAAATTAACTCTTCATGTGTGACATTTGCAACAATCCTTTATGTCAACATTAAGAAAGGGGAAAATCTCATGGCACCTTTAAGTTCCCATCCTATAACTCCAGACCCAAGTCACTAAATTCTGCTACAATGTTCTTTATCTGAGGAGGTGATACAGGAATGGCGATACCATAGCAAGAGTAAAATTCAAGGGTAAATTAGCAGTTTTTCTGTCCTTAGCAGTATTACCCTTTATAGCTACACCTTTCCTTCTTGTTTTATTTCCCTTTCTTTGGCTTGATGACCATAAATGCCCTTGAAAAGCCACATCAGTTCTCAGAAGGAAGGAGTTGTGTTGTAGCTTTTCAAGAATCAGTGGAAGGGGTTAAATCGCTCTTGAATTGATCACATTCTTGTATTGAGGAAAGGCAAGGAGAAAGGATTTACATCCTCATGAAATCCTTCCACCTGTACTATCCTGGGTGAGATTATTAAGGAATTGGGAGTTCTTAAAGAGTAGCTTTCTAACAGCACTACACCTGAAATGGTAACCAAGTTGCTCCACAGGAAGTTGAGCAGCATTTATATCTGAGTTCCATAATGGTTCATGGTGACTGAATCTTCCAGTTGTAGCCCACTCGACTGGAAGTGAACAGCTGCAGAACCACTGGTTGGTTGCTAACAAAACTGCAGCACAACTTAGGGAATCTGATCGTCGGTATCACATAAAGACTGGCAAAAAGGAGAACAAAGTTCAGCACCAACCTTGCATATGGAGGCGAGCTGATCTAGAATCCCACTGGCCGAGACTTTCAGTCAGTGGCAGGTGACTCTTGACATAGTGTATTTCAGCGATCTCAGATACATTGTCCAGCAATGATAGAGCGTGGAGCCAGTTCCTCTTTTGCACTGGTGCTTTTTATTGACAAAACCTTCCTCAACATAAATACCACCAGATTTTTAACAAAATAAACTTTATTCATAATAAAATAATTATATACAAGAATAAACCATCGGGTGCCCTTTCATTCTTTGCATTCATGGTCGGTTCTCCCTCCTGGTGCTCTGCATCCAAGTGTTCATGTGACACTCTGGAGAGGTATACTAACTACTACAATAATTGAGGGGCTTCCTCCCCTCACCAGTACTGTCGTCCGTCCCCAACAAGACCTTGCATTGGTTGCACTGAGCTTCAACGAGTCCCTCAGCATATACCTCTGCAGCCTGGAAAGAACTAGTTGGCATCTTTCTTCCACGGACATCTTGCTGTGAGAACATCTGCAGGCATTCTGGCCTCTGCAAGGGACTGGCAGCTGTTGGTGGACCTCGAAGGGCAGCTGAAGTTCCCCAACCATATCGCAGCCACCACCCTGCGACCAGACATTGTCCTAGTGTCTGAGTCGACTAAGCAAGTGGTGCTGCTGGAGCTGACAGTCCCATGGGAAGATAGCTTGGAAGAGGCCTTTGAAAGGAAGCTCTCCAAGTATGCAGGACTGGTCAGCAACTGTCAGCAGGCTGGATGGAGAGCAAGGTGTCTCCCAGTGGAGGTTGGTTGTAGGGGATTCGCAGCCAGTTCCTTAGTTAGAGCCTTCAGCATTTTGGGCATCGAGGGAGAGAGGAAGAGGAGAGCCATCCGCAGTACCACGGATGCGGCAGAGAGGGCCTCAAGATGGCTGTGGCTCAAAAGAAGGGAGCCATGGAGTCATAAGTAGCTAGCCATCTGGACACAAGCTGGGGTCTGATCAGCCCCGGCTGGGTCACCTGGAGGAGGGTGTATGATGTTGAAAGACCCGAAACACCCGATGATTCCAGGAACATCACTGAAGATGTGTCCAGAAGCAGCAATAGATGTATGTACACAACAGATGTGCTGGTAGACCAACAAGTTTCCGGCAGACCAAACAGTGTCCTTCACGCAGCTGATCTGCCAGCAGCTCTTGATGTTTGTCTCTGGGTGTCCAGGGAACAGCCTGTAGATCAGAGAGTCCTCTGTCATGCAGCTGCTCAGGATGAAACGCGACTTAGGATCTTCCATCTTTCTCCAGACCCTCTTCACAAACCCACAGACCACAAAGAGATGAGCTACTGCCCCTTTCCCACTGCAGCCACCCTGTGGGAGTGATGCTCTGGGCATGCAGGAAGGATCTGACTGGGAGGGTCCCTCTCACCACCGGCCAAGCAAGGCCTTGGTGCCTGTTGGTGAGGCCTGCCGATGAGGCAGTCTGCCAGATAGACATCCTTAGATGGAGAGCCAAAACAGCACCTGCCCACAGAATAACTTTGAGTTTGACAGGTGTCTAAGGTGTCTCACGTCACCAACCATCCCACACTTCAGGCTTTAGGTATTATCAAAGATATCCATAACATCACCAATAATTATGAACATCATTGAATATTTGTAACATTTAGTAAGTATTTTTAAAAAACTATTCACAGCACTCAACTGTGTTAAAATTATTGGGAGGAAAGAGGGAATATTTAAATTAACAACTGAAAGGGATGGTGTTCCTGTGCTGCTGAACCTGGTGGAGCTGATTCCTCTTCATGGGTAGGTGGAAAGTACTGAGGCTTTATGTCCTCAACTGCAGTCCATAGCCAGTCCATTGTCAAAATACATAGAGAAATAGTGGCAAACTGAAGATAGTTAAATGGGCAAACACGAGGAAATCTGCAGATGCTGGAAATTCAAGCCACACACAAAAAATGCTGGTGAATGCAGCAGGCCAGGCAGCATCTCTAGGAAGAGGTACAGTCGACGTTTTGGGCCGAGACCCTTCATCAGGACTAACCAAAAGAAGAGATAGTAAGAGATTTGAACGTGGGAGGAGGAGGGAGAGATCTGAAATAATAGGAGAAGACAGGAGGTGGAAGAATGGAGCTAAGAGCTGAAAAGTTGATTGGCAAAAGGGATACAAGGCTGGAGAAGGGAGAGGATCATGGGACGGGAGGCCTAGGGAGAAAGAAAGGGGGAGGGGAGCACCAGAGGAAGATATAGTGAGAGGGACAGAGGGAGAAAAAAGAGAAAGAAAGGGGGAAAAAATTTTAAAAATAATAAATAAATAAGGGATGGTGTAAGAAGGGGAGGAGGGGCATTAACGGATGTTAGAGAAGTCAATGTTCATGCCATCATGTTGGAGGCTACCCAGATGGAATATAAGGTGTTGTTCCTCCAACCTGAGTGTGGCTTCATCTTGACAGTAGAGGAGGCCATGGAAGGACATATCAGAATGGGAATGGGACATGGAATTAAAATGTGTGGCCACTGGGAGATCCTGCTTTCTCTGGCAGACAGAGCGTAGGTGTTCAGTGAAACAGTCTCCCAGTCTGTGTCGGGTCTCACCGATATATAGAAGGCCGCACCGGGAGCACCGGACGCAATATATCACACAGTATTTAACATAGTTAAATGGGATCTGTTGATGTTTCTCTGCAAAGTTAAGGTCATTTTTTCCAGCAATGGAAGCTGTGGACAATTTTATGAGCAAACTTATTGGCCCAACTCAAATGCTGAAACAACTGGAATCCAACTAACTTCTGGGTGCTGCACTGAAAGTCTCTGCCATCATGGTTCTGAGTACAAGTATTCAATAAGATTTGGAGACTGTCACAGTCTGTGCTTCAATACTGACAGTACAAATCTGCTACCCTCTCAGACAATGGGATCATTCATGATCCAACCACTCCACTCTGCCAGTTTCCTTGCATTTCCCAAACAACCAGCCAGCCCAGATCATAACTATTCCTTGTGCTATAAAACTGCAGAGCAAGGCTGGTCCTTTAAGGTCCAGTGTTGCTGAAGGCTATCCACCAAGCCACTTGCAGTCTTCTCCATTAAAAGTTACACATCTTTCTTTCATCAGCCATGATGTAACAATGTAAAGCACCAGGGCAAGTAAATATTGGAAAGGAGTTATTAATTGATATTTATATGATAGTTCATGTGCTTTGATGTGCATGTTTTATTTAGAATGCTTATTCTATGTTGGCTTTTATTTTAGCATTGCCAACAAGAGAAAGGTAAGCGTGTGCAATAACGGCAAAACTCAGCACATAATGCTGAAGAGAAACAATTAAGACCTGGACTCTGGAAAAATTGTGCCTCTAGCCAAGATATTCCAGTATTAGTACAACACCGCCATCTGCCCAACCTTGTGGAAAATATCTCAAGTGCAGCCAGGCCACAAAAGCAGGACAAATCCAACCTACCTAATTATCACCCAATCAGTTTCCTCTCTGTCATGAGCAAAATGGTGGAATTTGTCTTCCAAAACACTATCAAGCAGTACTTATTCACCAATAACCTATTTACTGATGCACAATTTGGATTTCACCAGGAGGACTTGGTTCCAGACTTCATCAGAACCAGGGGAATGAATTCCACAGTTCATGCAAGTGTGACTCCCCTTTACATTAAGGCAGCTTTTGACTTAATGTACTTGAAGGAGATCTAGTAGGGTTGGTGCCAATGGACATAAAATGGAAAACACTTCATTACCTAAAATCAAACCTCACTCAAAGGATAATGTTGTGGTTGTTGGAGGTTAACCAGCCCAGCCCCAGGATACCATTGCAGGAGTTCATCTGTGCAGTGTTCTCAATCCAACAATTTACAGCTGCTTCGGTGACTTTCTATCAGGACGTCAGAAGTGAGCATGTTTGCTCAATGCTTATTTCCATTAACACTTCCCAGCAAGTAAAGTAGACTATACTGCAAACAGCAAGTCCTAGACTTCATTAAGACACAAGCAAAGAAGCAACAAGCAACATTCATGTCATTTAAGTACCAAAATGATAAATGCCACATACACTTCGCCTACTAATGTGTTGGTTGAATATCAATACAACAGTGGATAGCCATGGTTTACCAGTACTCACCCAATGGTTTGCTAAGTTTACACATAAACAGATGGTTCAGTGGACAGCCATAGAAAAGAGGCATAGTGATGGTTCAGCTGTTGTGTATAGACTGTGAATTGTCCAGTGATCTGAATGGTTCACAGTTTATGCACAACAGTGACCACTGACAGAGTAGAATTCCTTCTGCACAAAGTGTATATCTAAGCTCACGTGTAATACCTGCAAAGTGATCAGTGTGTAGGCATTGGCACGCTGCCCGGCAAGATACCCTCTGCATGTCATGAAGTTGCATATGCTATTGTCCTGCTGGTTTCTTACAATAGGTAATGAATTACAATCCATGCTCTGGAAAATGAACCCATCAGAGTACTGATGAACTGTGAACTATTGCAAATATCTTTAGCTCTGACCTGAAAGATCATCACCATAGTTCATGGTTATGGTGATGTGGATGGGCACTGCCAAAGCATTCCTTGACCTGCTCAAAGTTATGCCTCACCGAAGTTCAGATTCTTCACACAAATTTCCTTGTTGAGATTTGGCCAGATGAATTGTCCTCTGACACTAGATAGTTATGACCATCTCTCCCTCTTCATCACCTTCCAATACCAGCAGCCTAGCCCTGTGTGGCATCTGCTTAATCCCCCAGTTACAAGACACTCCAAGGGGCTCAGCTAATTTGCACAAACAGGATAAGGGCCTTCAGTACATGGCAGACATCTCCCTGCCACACAAGACTGGCCCTTTCAATATTGATGGTGATGTAATACTAAACTTCTCTAAACTCATAGCAGCAACTAAAAAAAATGAATCAGCAATTAACTCCAAAGTAGGTAATAACTGTTTTAAATAATACAGAAGGAAATACTCACTGCAGCTGAATGTACCTTCACCTGTATAAAGCTAAAGTAACGCAAGCTGGAGCACAAAGACCCATTTGGTATACTGGTTTTAAATCAAAATTTCACCTTCTATATTGTTATTACAGTGACAAAATAGTCACTAACACTACTTTTCTCGAGAATCAATGCACTATATTCAGTGGTTGAACTAATTTGATGGCCAATGTATCATCTCTCACAACCTGAATTATAAATGTATTCATGGTAGCAACTTGATACCCATAGTACCCTAGCAATAAAGATTCCTGTTCTAAAATTGTTTGGATGGATTTAATATGAAATGACTAATTTGCAAAACCACAAACGATTTAAGATGTGCAGCACATACACATTTAAATTTCTGAAATTGTTTTTTTTTCTATAGGTGGACCCTGACACGGTTTTTCTCAATGCATGTTGAAATTGTTATTTGTGATCCATTACTACTTTTCATATTAAATAAACATGGTGGCACTTCACTGCATTAGAGGCAGCGTATTCAACGGGAAAAGTCTGAACATCTGCTAGTACTTTGTTGCCACAAAATCAGACCTGTACCTAAATGATAGGCTCTTTTCTCAATTTCTCATCTATCAGAATCACCTTTAGTTGCAAAACTGATGTTTTGCCCAATTCAATTCTCTGATATATTTTCATAATGTTTTGAGTTTGCTCTGCCCAACAATCCAAATTTCCATAATATTTCTATCAGTAGCCTTACTCATGTATCCAGAAGTAATCTGAACTATTTCCTTTTCTCCAGATCTTAAACTAGTTCTGCTGCACATCCAGTTTCTCCACATTCCCATATTCTCAATATGTTGGAGTCTTAATGTTTCCATATTGACATATACTGGAAGCTGCCAAAAATTGAACTTTCTACAAAAAATCTGCTCTTCACCTTCTTGTACTGTTCCTTGTTGCCCATAATCTGTTCAGGCATATCTATCTTGCTTCAAATAATGCTGTGAGCAGGAACAGTATAAGTCACTAAGCAACTTATGGTTTCATTTTGACTCATGATTTGAAATTAATTTGAGTCAATGAAATATAGTTGCATTTTTCATTGATTTTTTTTCACCTCCCCGTGAAATAAGGTTGGCAAACTTTTATCTGATTTTTGTTAAGTCCAGATTTATCACATAGAACTACTTAAAGAATAACAACATTAATTTTGCTAGGGATGGATCACTATATTTCAAAATTGTTTCTTTTTCTAAACAATTTCTATAACTAAGGTATATTGATGAACTAGAAATAACCAAGATTATGTTAGTCATTGGGACTACTGAATACTGAGGGCATTCACTCACATGCCATGTAAAATGGTGGCACATACCATTTCCCAGAACTAACACCTCTTTCACAGGGCACACAAAAAAAATACTTTGAAAGAGAAAAAGGGGAAAGTACAAGAAGAAAGACTAAAGAGCAAAGTGAAAAAGAAGCTGATATGAATGAAGAAAATAATTGAGAAAAATGAAGGCCACTTTATCAGCCTAATCTTGCAGTATGTCGTAGAAAATACTGTTAGCAAAACATTTCATGAAACAAGATCTTAACCGTCTGGGGGACCTTCAGGATTTTACAAGGCAACTCTCTGCTTCTAAGATATATCATTTCTAGATATCAGCTCTTTGGTAAACTAGTGACAGGAACTTGTACTATAGTCTACAAGTAAAATAAATGTGGGTTTCCTCCGGGTGCTCTGGTTTCCTCCCACAGTCCAAAGACATACTGGTTGGTAGGATAATTGGTCTTTGTAAATTTTCTGTGATTACGTTCAGATTCAATCATGGGATTGCTGCGTGACAGGGCTCGAAGGCCAGAAGAGGCTATTCTGTGCTGTATCTCAATAAACAAATAAATAACTCTCTATTTCAATTAGAAATAAATAGGAATTGAATCAGGATCACATTTAAGGTTTTTGGCAGAAATTAATTTAGGTAATAGTTCTGTAGACTTAATGTTAAGACAAAGCTGCTTTTTCTGCTGGACATAAATGGTAAAGCCACTGTCCAAACAGGAGTTATGCCAATACCTACTTGCTTCTAAATTAATGGCTTACAGCTGTTAGTAAATGGAAGAATGGGACAGTGTGGCTTGTAAACCTATCCGTATCTGCTGCTAATAGTGCTCCTCTAGGATATACAAAGAAGTACATTTCTGCAGAGTGCAACCACCTTTCTGCTTTATCCATTCCCTTTAAAAGTGTCTCACCTAATACACAGCGTCTACAAATTAGAAGGCTGCTCCAAAGCAAGCAAAACATGCCAATTAAGTGGAATCATTTGTGCCTCCCACCAACGCATTTCCTCCTTCAGCTGTGCCCACTGAAAACAGAATCTCCAAGGACTTCTCAAAGAACTTTACCATTATGTACCAGGGGCTGAAACAGAAAGAAGCAGAGCATATATTTACAGGATAGCTTATTGAGACACACTTTCACCAGATCATTACCTAACCAGAAAGGAAGTACAACTAATAATGACTTACATTTAGGAATTCTATTTTAGCATATTCAATTCATTTCGCCGTTTCATGGTATGCGGTATATACCCAGGGCACCAAAAAAGAAACTCTATTTAGTCAGAAGGTTTTAGCAACACCTCTCATCCACTATGGCTCATGACTGTTTTATATTTGCCTGGAAATTTATATCGGAAAGACTCAGCCGGGAAAGTGTTAGTTTCCATATATGTAATGGAATTCTTTCAATATTTAAACTTAAAAAGTGAATTGGGCCACTATCAATTTGACAGATTCATATGAACATATTTGCAATTACTACTTTAATTCTTTGTACTAGCATTTATGATGTGGATGGGTTGACCAGTAGAGATTTAAACCATTGACGCCTTGTCTATAGATTAAAGTCGGCAATATGAGATGTAATATATATACACATATAATTAATATGAATTATTAGGAATGTCACAAGAATTAGTTATCAATCCTTTGTGATATTTCCGATAACCATGTCACGGGGAAATAATCAGTGTTTTCATCTAAAAGTTTTAAGAACTTTAACTCATGTACCTTTTTAACTGTGAACCGTCTCTCAGCATTACAATGCTATAATTATACAGGTTCTGTATAAGTCAGCTGTGCAAAAAAAAAAGTCTAGTACTTGAACTAACGCATAATTCCATTCCATGTTAGGAATTGACATAGAAAGTTTCAAAGTCATCACAAACATACAGAAAAGGTGAACATAACTAAATCTATTATTGTTCACGATAGCCACTTTGCCTTTTGATTGTGGTAAACCAGAACTCGCAGGCATTTAGGCACTTCTAGCCCCTTTATCACCAGCGGCTAAATGCCGAGGTTAAAGGAGAAATTCAGCTATCGGTTGAATCCAAATGGACTCCACAGTTCGCGGTGATCCGCGGTGTGTGCTCAATTCACATTGCACTTTTTAACTCCCCCACGAATCTACTTAAAATATTAAACCATTGGCACTTTTAAGATCGAATTTCATCTTTGATAACCGACTCATCCCAGTTTGGATCTATAAATCTACTTTCACGGCGCCTAGTTGGTATTTATCTCCCAAGCTCTAATTATGAAACAAAAAAAAACATTTACACGCAATTTGCAGGCAACAAAAGCAACGATGTAGCCGAAATTTTAGCTCTAGTTTAATTTTTACATTGGAGACGTGTTTCTACCCGGCTGCAGCAAAATTGCCAAGCCGAACATGATTGTGTATTTTTTCAGAATCTTTAAACTCGGTTATTTTAAACATCTGCCTATTAGTTTCTTTTCATTTAAAAAGTTGGAATTCAGAAACCCTAGATCGTAAACTATATGAACGCAGTGCCTGAAGAGATCATTGCCGCGATTTCCAGTTCTCCACCAAAACCCGTACAGAGTATAGTGTACTTTGTTCACGGTTATAGGAATAAATTTGCAGTCATTTGATTGGTGTTCTGGTTTCAGAGGGCAGAATCGCGTCACATGGCCGCAGTTGGAAACGTGATAAAAATGCCTGCTTTCTCTGGCTGCTGATGTAAGCGCACTCTTTAACCGGCTGGGTTGGGGGGAGGAGGGCTCACACTGGTCAGCAACACACAAGGATTCAATAAAAAAAATCCGGTCAGACCCACGCGGGAAGAACAGCAACAGATCGCGTGTGAGCACAATCCTGTCATAAACCCATCAAGCGGGGCTGAGCACAACGAGCCTGCTTTAAGAACTGCCCGGCAACAGAAATTCTGTACCGATCGAGGTTAAGCTCTAACCTAAACCAGCGAAACACGCCGGCTTCTACGATGCTTCGATTTGGAGGTTGTTCTGTCTTCTTGTGGGTGAGCTATCTGAGTCTGGGTCCGGTTCGCGTGGTGGAAGCGGCTGCCTGCGAACCCATCCGGATCCCGATGTGCAAACCAATGCCCTGGAACATGACGAAGATGCCGAACCATCTGCATCATAGTACCCAGGATAACGCCGTGTTGGCCATTGAGCAGTACGAGGGCTTGGTGGGTACCAAATGCAGCCCCGTACTGCTCTTTTTCCTCTGCGCGATGTATGCCCCGATCTGCACCATCGACTTTCAACACGAGCCCATCAAACCCTGTAAATCGGTGTGCGAGAGGGCGAGGGATGGCTGCGAGCCCGTCATGAGACGGTACAACCATACCTGGCCGGAAAACCTCGCTTGCGAGGAGTTCCCCGTCTACGACCGCGGAGTCTGCATCTCCCCCGAAGCCATTGTAACAGCCGACGCACCTGGTGAGTTTCACAATATCCACCAGCTAACCCCCAGTACCTTGGGAGTTACACCGAATGAAGTCCACTGCAATTGATTTCAAAATAGGCAATGCAATTAATTTTTAAACACTCGCTCCACTAAACGGATAGGATCTTCTCATGTTGGTTTTCTAGATTGTACGTCTAATGATAGTTCTAAACTATTCCGATCCTTGCGAACTTTCCCAACTAAAATAACACGGCAGTAATGTCCCAGCTGACATGCCAAATATTTTGTATTAATTAAGGGGGATTAAAGCGATTTCTAATCAGTAACCGTTAACATTAACTGCTGTAAGGCAGTGCTTCAGAACTGTTAACAAGGAGCAACAGAAACAAAACCGTCCATGCTCCGCTGCTTATAGATACTGTACTTAATAGGCGAAGCAATCAGTCGATCATTATACGTAATGCGGATAGTTTATGACACAGCGAGCCGTGATCTTACTTTTATCATATAAGTGAGGCAGGAGTTTAACAAAATATTTAAGTATGTTACTGAGCTAATTTTGTTTTTTCCCAAGAAACAGCTCCCGACCTATCAGTTCATTCTTCTAATAATAACTGCAGGAACCTGGGAGGAGGTAAGTCGTTTCAAAACGTTACATACGTTACGACAAAACAACGTACACAATACGCTTAGACTTAATTGAACTTGCACCTGGCCCACCTGCAATAAAAACACCCCTCTGCCAGCTTGGCCAATTGCCTTCATGCCATAATGAACTGGAGGGATATTTTTTCTCTTAAAAGCTGCTTTAGACAACTAAGATGTTTACACTGTAGAATTGTATCAAACCCAGTAAAACAAGTGTAATTACCTCCGATTAGTACTGTAATTGCCATTCAGAATAAGAATCGTGCGGCATAGAAACAGGCCATTTGAATCACCATGCATCAAGAACCCCTCTAAACTCTCCTCATTTTCAAGCCTGGTCCGTAGCCTCGTATATGTTTGCGATTCCAGCTTTATTTTCTAGATACTTATTGAATGTTATGAGAATACTTGTCTCCACTAACCCCTCGGGTAACGACTTTCGGATTCCAACGAATCCGAGGTGAAGAAAATGTTCATAATCCCTTCTAAACCATTTAACACTTAACCCAAATCCAAGGCCTCTAGTTTTATGCATATTTGCAATGCTGAAACTTGTCTTACTACCTAAACTATTTATGCCCCTCAAGCTTTTTAAAAAAATATATATATAACTTATAAGGAGAGCAAACCCAGCCTATTAAATTTCTCCTCACAACTGAAACATGCTGGTGAAACTTATTGCGACCTTTCCAGTGTAATCGCAGTCCATGACTTAAGACTAATGTCAATCAAGTCCATATAACTGCAAGAGGTAGTTAATTACTGAAATAAAACAGCAAATTCTGGAAACACTCATCAAGTCTGGCAGCAGTCGAGGAGAGAGACTTTGAGTTGTAAGCCCTTCCGCCGGAAGCAATTGATAGGTTGCTGTCCTGAGTTGACGTTTCGCTTTCTCCGCCTGCTGCCGGTGTTTTGAGCACGCTGTTTCAGATTTGCAACAGTTCGCAAAACGTCACTTGTTGTTAATCCCTAAACGGTCACAAGCTGCGAGGAGGCAGAGGATAGGGATCTTGGGTGGAGGAGGCCAAGATTACCATAGGAACAACACACACAAAATTGTCTCGGTCCAAAAGGTCGACTGTTTATTCATTTCAGCATCTGCAGAAGCTCTCGAATTTACAATACGAACGGCTACTGTATGCTGTACAAACCATCTTCGAGCATCGAGCAACTTGATTGGCTGAGCTCTTTGCCCGCCAGGTAGCAAGTCCCGTGTACAGCAAGGGACATTCGACGAACATCTCCTGTAGCTGTTGTGCAACATTTTCTGCCCAATACCAGAAGTGAAAACCCTTTGACGTTAACACTGTTGCGCTATAATACTAGCACTAAATTAAAGCCGTTCTTGTTGTCTTGACTTACAACATGGATTGTCACTGGACTGTAAATTGGTAGCTCGATCAACACCATACCAATCACACCCACCCTTAGCTGGCCAGAGTAGAAAGTACTTTATACTTTATTGTCGCCAAACAATTGATACTAGAGCGTACAAATATCAGAGCGATATTTGATTCTGTTCTTCGTGCTCGGCCCCCTGGAGTACAAATCGATAGTAAATATTAAAAAATTTAATTATAAATCATAAATAGAAAATAGGACAGGGAAAGTAAGATAGTGCAAAAAAACCGAGAGGCAGGTAGAACGCTATGCTGCAAAAGGCGATATGCGCCACTTCACTCATCATAACATGATATGTCAGTCTTTAACTTTGTCAAGACTAAACAGAACCCGCTCTTTCTCTCTCCAAATACGCACAGGAGTCGGGTTGTGCGTAGCTGATTTTCCAGCGCGTTTCATTTAAACTGGAAAATTAGCACCACTTGGAACAGCGTCGTGCAATAGCTCCGCAAGTGTTTAAAGAAGTGATTATTTAGGTCATTGATTAGCAATGATTTAAAGAGCGGCTACATGACGTAACAAAGCCACCAAACCTCGCCGAATTTAGTTAGCACGCCTACCGTAGTCCGACGTGAAAATCTAAAGAACGGAGCCAGAGACACACGAGGGACGGGCAGCAATGCTCTTTATCTCCCCGGTAATTGCAACAAAGTATGCTGTCTGTGAGCGATCACCGTGCTTAACTTTTTAAGGCTGCGCAGAAGAGGCTGGAGAGAGCGGGAGAGAAGTGTCGGAACAGGCAGGGTAGCTGAGGTCAGGATTACTGAAACTTTAAAAAAAGATGAACGTTCCCCCGTGCCCCAATGCGACCTTCAGCGTTAAACAAGCATTCCCAGTAGGATAGTCACGGAGGCCTCTGGCCATGTAAATGATGATACACTTTTTATTTCGACGGGACACAGATCAGCTGTTGGAGCACTACAATAGCTGATTTATTGCTCAGGGTTTTTTTTAAACTGACGTCTTTACTCCCGGCGCAGTTACTTGGTGTTGCTGGTTTGTCGCGGGCGCAGACTCTGCAGCCAATAAATCATGGCTACCTGCCTGCCTACAGCATAGAGTGCCTCTAGGAAGGGGCGAAAGTTAAGCGGCAGTCCCCAGAGGCAGGAGCTGCAATCGGGTGGCGGAACAATACACACCCAGGAGGCGAAGTACCAACGACGTCGGGGAAGATAATGGCAGGATTCATCCGTAAAATGGAAGGAAGCTGGCTCTGGGAAGGAAATTTGGGGTGGGTGTGGAGCCACTGTGGATGTTTGGAATGTAGATAGACCCATTTGCGCACGGTCCAATTTTATAGTAAACTTGTGCCAGCTGAGGTAGTTTTTAAAATGTCTTCTGTTTAGATTTAAAGTAGATATATTTACAGAGGAGCTTCCACCAGACTTTAGGTTTGGGTCAGCCCTAGGGATGTGCTGACGGAGACCCTTTGGAAGGGATGGCCGGCCAGCGGAGGTGAATGCCACTCCTAACTGCTCTGGAGAGAGCTTGCTGCTTCCAGTCGCTGAGAACTTTCAGGTGAACGCTGCTGAGCTGTTTGACAAGGGAGCTCACGCTTTAGATTTATTTTTTTTAGGTCAAAGGGACAATGAAGGAATGGCTTTCTATATCCAAGTCAGGATGGGGTACGCGAGTTTGGGAGGTGCTGTCGGAATACCACAGGTCCATAAACAAGGGAGAAACTGCAGATTCTGGAAGTCCAAGCAACACACACAAAATGCTGGAGGAACTCAGCGGGCCCGGCAGCATCTATGGAAAAAAAAGTACGCAGACTGTACTTTTTTCCAAAGATGCTGCCTGGCCTGCTGAGTTCCTCCAGCATTTTGTGTGTGTTACCGCGTGGCATTTTGGTACTGTACCAGACGGCAGTCGCAATTCGCAACTGCAAGAAGGAATTGAT
Source organism: Mobula birostris (assembly GCF_030028105.1). Lineage (NCBI taxonomy): Eukaryota > Metazoa > Chordata > Chondrichthyes > Myliobatiformes > Myliobatidae > Mobula > Mobula birostris. The sequence continues at coordinate 161,517,788 of NC_092375.1, forward strand.
ACCCTGGATATGGGAGCGGATGCCGGTTTAATCTCTCACTGCCCATAAAAAAAATGACACTGCCCACTGAAACTAAGTGTTAAGCACCCCTGCCTCGTATTGTTTCTCCCTTTCATGCTGTCTTCACTATTCATCTGTTAAATCTCCATATGCTAATGAATCTGCCGGGTAAAACCCTGCCACTATATTGTCCCCTGCAACATGATGAACCTTGGTGAAAGTCACATATCCCCAGTACCATAAGCTTCCTCCACACGTCAGCTGCAGGGAGCATCCCAGTTTTGCACGTTCCAGTGTTCTGCTGGGGTATTCTTGACTTCTGCACAGCTCGCAATGGGAGGAGTTCAAAGTAAGTGTATTATCAAAATACTAGTCTGTCACCATATACAACCCTGAGATGCATTTTCTTGCGGACATACTTAATACATCCATAGTAGAATAATAAACCATACTAGAATAAATGCAGGACTGCATCAACTTGACGTTCAGCCAGTGTGCAAAGGACAAAAATAAAGCAATACAAAATAAATAGCAATAAATATAGAGAGCATGAGATGAAGAATCCTTGAAAGCGAGTCCATAGGTTGTGGGAACAGTTCAGTGACGGGCCAAGTAAAGTGGAAGGCTGTTTTATGACAGCTAGGAGAAATTACTACTGTTCTCTCTAGCGATAAAGAGAGTGGGTTACCTGCCGAGGACGGCTTTTGTGGGGCGGGTTGCACGCAGCTATTTCAGCAAACACCTCACGGCATGTGTGCTTCCTCCGCAGATAGCTGCAGGTGCCCGGCGGTGAAGCTCACACAGAAAGTTTACCTGAAGAATAACTACAATTACGGTGAGTCTTGCCAACCTTCCGAATCGCTTCACGGCAGTCTGGATGGTGATCCAACCCCGCCAGGCGGTTTCCCTAGGGCGCTCAGTATCCAGTTTATACGTATGAGTCGTTCTTTGCAAAACGATCAAGAACGCAGGCAAGACGTCGATTCGCGAATTTGCATTTCAAGCATAACGTGAAGATTAAAGAATAGACATTCAAAGTCGTGTTTCCACTAATATGCCGGTCACATGTGGGAAGAATAATATCGGTGGGCGTTTTCTGTTACTATTTGGATTGCATCTTTGCTAAAGTGACCCGTTAGTTTATCAGTGGAAATTGTGGTTGAATATGGGGTGACTGATTCTGGTTAAATATGAGCTACGGTGATGATTCAATCTATTTAGGTTTTCAACCGTCGTTGCACATTTCGGGGTCCAGTATACAGTAGCTATTGAGTTTTGCAGACAACTGCCTCTGAGGTGGGCCTGACGATTTTACAGGTCTCCAGAGAACGGAGGAACTGACCCGTCTCCGCTTGCCAATCCATCAAAGCAAGACTCCCAAAGCCTTTAATTGTTGTTGAGACCAAACAGGGGCGTTTATGTTTGGAACTAGCTTTGTCTTTCGTTGCAGTTATTCGGGCTAAAGTGAAGGAAGTCAAGAGTAAGTGCCACGACGTTGCCACCACAGTGGAAGTGAAAGACGTCCTGAAATCGTCCCTGGTGAATATCCCGAAGGAAACAGTGACCCTTCACACCAGCTCAGCGTGTCTCTGCCCTGAAATCAGAACTAACGAGGAGTATGTTATCATGGGCTACGAGGATGAAGAGCGGGCGAGGTACAGTGAGCAAACGGGCAGTTTCAGTGTAACGAGCCTAGCGCTAATCGTCCAGTCTTGTCACCGTTAACCCAGATGGATAACTGTAAATTTCTTGCACAGGTTACTCCTGGTGGAGGGTTCCATAGCCGTGAAATGGAAGGACCGACTTGGGAAAAGAATCAAGGTAATGTTCCAGGCACTTTTCTCTTGTCTCTTGCCACTACCCTGCCCACAACTTACAAATACCTCACGACATTCCAAATTGCTTTAGAGACAATGAGGTACTTTTGAGGTGTAGTCATTGTTGCAGCGTAGAACAAAGCTGTGGCCAATTTGCCCAGAACATACATTCACAAGAATTGAAACAGTAACACAAGGCAATCTATTTTCAGTAATGTTGATTGATAATAAAGATTGGCCAGGACATGAACATGAACAAGCGTGTCACAATTGCCAAATAGACATTGGATTGCGGGGGAGAGAGAGAGTTTAAAAGAAACAGGCGGGGCCAGTTGGCACATTTTGCTTGCCACAGTTCCCAAAGCAACATTAGATTATGCATCGTTAAGCAAAGTCCAATAAAAAAGAAATTTGGTTTGTGTGGAACAGCCACTGTCTGAGTGGGCCATTGTTAGAGTGGGGAGTTGAGGCTTTCGCCCATTGAGGAGACTTCTGCGAGAAGAGATGGATTTTTGTTATTTATTCTTTCTTCTGGTATGTGGGAAAGCAGGAAGACTGCCAGTACCCCTGATAACTACACCTGCAAGAAGTGCATCCAGCTGCTGCTTCTGACAGACCATTTTAAGGAGTTGGAGCTGGAACTGGATGAACTCCAGATCATTGGTGAGGCTGAGAAGTTGATAGACAGGTCATACAGGGAGGTAGTTACACCCAAGGTGCAGGACATCGGTAACTGGGTAATCATCAGGAGGAGGGAAGGGGATGGGCAACATGTGCAGGTGGGCACTGTGGCCATTGTCTCTCAGTGACAGGTATCTGGCTTTGGATACTGTTGGGGGAGGTGAGGATAGCAGAGGAAAGCCACAAGCTGTCAGGTCTCAGGCACTGGGTCTGGCTGTGGCTCAGAAGGGAAGGGGACAGGAAAGCAATCTGTAGTTATATAGGGAATTCAGTGGTCTGGGAATAGAAAGGAAGTTCTGTGGTGGAGAGTGAGATTCCCAGATGGTATGTTGCCTTCTGGGTGCCAGGCTCAGGGATATCTCGGATCGGGTCCACACATTCTTAAGTGGGAGAGAGAGCAGCCAGAGCTCGTAGTCCTCATTGGTACCAATGGCATGAGTAGGAGGGTTGATGAGGATCTGGAAAATGAGTTACATGCTCAGTTAGAGGGCAGGACCTCCAGGATTGTGATGTCAGGTTTGCTACCTGTGCCCCATGCTGGTGAGGCCAGAAAAAGGAAGATCATATAGTTTAAAGCATGGCTAAGGAGATGGTGGTGGAGAGAGGACTTCAGATTTTTGGATCATTTGGTCTCTTATCCAGGGAGGGTGGGAACTGAAAGAAGGGATGATGTGCACCTGAACTGGAGGAAGACTAACATTATAGTGGGAAGGTTTGCTGGTGCTGCACAGGGTGGGGGTGGCTGGGGGGGGGGGGGGGGAGGTTTAAACTAGAGTCATAGGATATAGAACTAGAGCACCAGAATAGATAGTGTAGAGGTTGTGAAGAAAAATTTTGTTAAGCCTACATACAAAGTCAGGAGTCAAAAGGTTGAGCATGGAGGGACTAACGTTCTGAACTGCCTATATTTCAATGCAAAGACTATTGTAGAAAAGACAGAGGAGCTTAGTGCATGGATCAGCGCATGAAATTATGACAGTGTAGTCATTAGTGAGACTTGATTACATAAGGGGCAGAACAGGCAGCTAGCTCAGTGTTCCATGATTCCGTTGTTTTAGATGTGATACAGTGGGAGGTGTGGCATTACTAGTCAAGGAAAATGTCATGGCAGTGCTCTGACAGGACAAACTGGAGAACACATCTAGTGAGGCTTTATGGGTAGAACTGAGGAATGTGAAAGGTATGACCATGTTATTGGGATTATATTATAGATCACACAAGAGTCCACAGGATTTACAGGAGCAGATTTGTAGAGCAATCACAGGCTTTTGCAAGAAACATATGGTTATGATAGTAGGTGATTTTAACTTCCCGCATATTGAGTGGGCCTCCCGTACTGTAAAAGGGCTGGGTGGGAAAGAGTTTGTTAAGTGTGTTTAGAAAAGTTTCCTTAATCAGTTCATAGAGGTCCCAACTAGAGAGAGTGTGATACTAGATCTCCTATTAGAGAATGAGACAGGACAGGATACAGACGTTTGTGTAGGAGAACATTTTGCATCTAGTGATCATAATGCCGTGTGCAAAAAGATAGGTCTGGTCCGCAGGTTGAGATTCTAAATTGGAGAGAGGCCAATTTTAATGGTATCAGAAAGGATCTAGCAAGTGTGGAGTGGGACAGGCTGTTTTCTGACAAAGGTGTACTTGGTAAGTGGGAGAACTTCAAAAGTGAAATCTTGAGAGTACAGAGTTTGTATGTTCCTGTCAGAATAAAAGTTAAGAATAACAGGTTTAGGAAACCTTGGTTTTCAAGAGATATTGAGGCCATGGTTAAGAAAAGGAAGGAGGTGCATGGCAATTATAGGCAGGTAGGAAGAAATGAGGTGCTTGAGGAGTATAAGAAATGCAAGAGAACACTTAAGGAAGTCAGGAGGGCCTAAATAAGGCATGAGTTTGCTCAAGCCGACAAAGTGAAAGAGAATTCTAAGGGCTTCTACAAATATATTAAGAGCAAAAGGATAGAAAGGGACAAAATTGGTCCGCTGGAAGATCAGAATGGTATCTATGTGTGGAGCCAAAAGAGATGGGAGAGATCTTAAGTGGAATTTTTGCATCTATATTTGCTTGGGAGATGGACACAGAGTTGAGAGAAGTGAGGCAAAGCAGCAGCGATGTCATGAACTCCATACAGATTACAGAGGGGAAGGCATTTGAGGCAAATTAGTGTCGATAAATCCACAGGGCCTGATAAGGTGTTCCCTCAGCTGGGATTTGAGAACCTGAGGTATAGGGAAAGGTTGAACAGGTTAGGACTTTGTTCCTTAGTAAGTAGAAGATTGAGGGGACATTTGATAGAAATATACAAAACTATGAGATGTATAGATAGCTTTCTCCACTGTGGTTGGGTAAGCCTACAACTAGAAGTCATAGGTTAAGGGTGAAAGGTGAAATATTGAAGGGGAACATGAGGGTGAACTTCTTCCCTCAGAGTGGTAAGAGTGTGGAACAAGCTGCCAGCGCAAGTGGTGGATATGGGTTCGATTTCAACACTTAAGAGAAAGGACATGGATGGGAGAGATATGAAGGGCTACGTTCCAGAGAAAGGTCGATGGGACTAGGCAGATTAATGGTTTGGCATGGACTAGATGGACCAAAGGGCCTATTTCTGTGCTGTAATGTTCTATGACTCTATGACAAGCTGTCTTTTATGTCATCCTGAGAAAGTAGACAGTAAAGGTTCAATTGAATGAAACACTGTTGGTGTGGCACTCCTTTGGCATCAGAGTCCTGTACAGCAAACAATTCAAATCTGACCAGTTTTGGAGGTGTCATTAAATTGAATATACAGTGTATTCTAGCTTCTTAAACTTCTTAAGGTTTAGAAGCATGTCCTGGGCTCTGTTGGCTCTTCCTGGTTCAAGATCCTGCTTAGTAATGTATTGGAAATTCAGCTTTAATTTTGCACTTGGATCTTTGTGAATGAGGCTTGAACCTGTGATTTTCTGACTCAAAGATGACATACAGCTCTCACTGTGACAGTAAAATTAATTTTAATTTTAGTGTAATAATCAATTTGACACCCATGTTTTTGCTGAATTCACTCTAATGCTAATTTTTTGAAATGATACATGCATTAACTTGGTTTTCAATGAATATCAGAACTGGGATCAAAGGCTCCGTCAGGACAGAAGAAGGGGAAGAAGTGGCCAACAAAATGGAGAGAAACGTATACAACCCAGAGATACAAGAGTCGCATCCAGACAGAGGAATAAAAGGAGGAATGCTAAGCAAGCACGTCAGTAAACATTTTGCACGAAAAGTCCTTTGGACAGTATACAAATGTCTGCATTCTTGGAGTGGCACAAGGAAATTGCACTATTGCACGTATGTCCTAATAACGACTATGAAATTTAGCTATTCTATAACTTTGTCTTTTGTCCTTTTTGCACGAATGTTAGTGTGATAAGATACAAAGCAGCATCGAATTCCTGCACTGTACTCGTTTGCCAAGACTGTCCCAGAGTATGTTGGGGAGCGGAGTCAATGAGCTGCTTTTAATCCAATGGTACACATTTATTGCGTTTCTAGGTTACGCAACCATGAGACTGTGGTCACATATTCAGTGAAAGAATGTCTGAACAAGGGTCTGCAGTGTGTGTAAGGATCGGAATGTTCAGGTAGAGTTGGTGTCTCGAGGCCAGGATTGTACAGCCCCAAAACAGACTGTTGCATGTCGGATCTGATGAGAATAAAGATGCCACATCAGTGGCTCAGTTAGAGCTAAGAAGCGTAGGATGACCAGCAGCACTTGCAAAACAAACACTGGATATAACATACCAATATTATTGGTCGCTTGTTTAATCAGCCTTATCCAATTATATCTACAATTAGTAATGAAGAAAATGTACAAACTGCAAGATGATTGTGTGGTGGAAAGGAACAATGCTTGCATCAAATTAGTTTTAAAATTTTATGTTTATGAACTATTAAATACATTACTTTGAAAATCAATTGACTATTGTGATGACTATTTACAGTGTCTTAGATTTTCTAATATACAACTAGTTTATCAGATTCAGATACTTCACATTTAACAGTCAGATAGGGACAATAATAGAGTGCGAGATTAATAAAATACATTTAATAAAAACATTTAAAAGACATTTGGAAAAGTACATGGGTAGGAGGGATGTAGAGGGCTATGGGCCAGATGGACTAGCTTGGTCCAGATAATGAGTTATACCAAAGGGCCTGTTTACATCTTGTGTAAGTCCATCACTCTACCATTTAATTTTCATTTCAGATTTCATCAAATTCATAGCAAGACAAGTAATACGATTATAGTTTTTCCACATTGAAATGTCAAAAAAAATCATGCTTAGCTTAATAAATTGTGTTAGTTTGCGTTTTCTTCTCTTTCAAATCATTCATTTTAATCTCTTCTTAATACATGTTCTCGTTTAATTGCCAAAGCATATATGAAATGCTCCAAGGCAAACTTCTGGGAAAAGGCACAATTTATTAAAGAGAAAACTATCATTTATTTTTCCAATAGAACATTCAAATTCTGTAAAACTAAATCAGACAAAGAGCCAAAACTCAGCAATCGGACTCCGGTGACAGTGCAAGAATTTGAACCCAAAGGGCACTTGGGGACAGAGAAAATAAATAACCCACTGAGTTACAGGCTGCTTTGATTAAATATAAATTCAGTATCTATTTATTCTGGACAACCAAATTCACTATAACATTTTAAAAATTTTATTTCTAATTATTAGGGTAAACAATTTAATTATTGACAATAATAATAATAATAGGGTTTAGATTGCTGCCTGTATATAGAGCAGCAAGGTAATTTTATGAAATTGGCGTAAAACCTGATCAAATCTCCTGCCAATGCCAGAATTGTTAATTGTCTTTTATAGTATTGTAAGAAGCTGACAGACTTTTAATTTAATACATCATTACTTGATTTAGATTCAAATAAATCATGAATTTAAAGTTATTGTAAATTATTTTGAGAAATTTTGTTGCCTTAAATTGCAGTGTTAGTAATTTGAATTAACCCATGTCAACAAAATAACGTTTTTCAATGCAAAGCAGCCAAAACTTTGCCACTTCAAAACTTCTTTTATTTCAGATTTGTGGATATTTAAAAAAAAAACCAGCAAAATATTTTCCCTTTTTAAAAATTTATCAAATAGCTCATAGCAAGTTGCAAATTTCTACTTTTCCTATCTCTATCCATCATGGGGGGCCGGTGTCATTCAATCTTGAGTCTATGCTGGTTTGTGAACCATCCCCAATCCATTACTTACTTCTCTATTTTCTTTCACCTGCCTATCGAATGCATAATATTGAAAACAAATATCATGTAATTTTTCACCACACACAAGAACAAAATACTTTTTGCAACATGAAAATGGAATAAATTTTCCAGATCTAGTCTATTCATTGGACCTTATGAATTTGTTAAAATACATTAAGCATAAGATTCCTGAAGAGAATTAACAGTGGTCAGATTAGTTTTAACTGTTCCTCCGCCCATCATTGCCAATCCCGTTGATCTCCTTTCAAAAGACCAGCAGGATAAGAGAGGGGGGGATTTAGCTCCTGCCAAGAAAACAATTACATTGCCATATTTTCAAGGAATTGTGATTGTTTCAAAACTCCTTTGAACTTTAGCTCCTGAGGTAAGAAGTCAAACATTCTTAAAGCTCATTATCAAAAGTGATTATCAGCATGGTTAATTAAAAGATTAAGGTGTGTTATCAGATTATCACATGCTGCCAAAATGAGATACTTCCAACATTGTTTTCCCTATTTAACCTGTTAATCACAAGTCAGTCAATTATGATCAGATGGCAATAGACAGGACAAAAACATGTGGGATATACTGTACCACTGAGCATCAATCAACACACATATTGCTGTCAAGGCCAGAATTTATTACTCATCTTTGAAAAGAGATTTAGAATGACAGATTTTCTTTCTTGAAAGAAGGGAAGAACATTGGTGAACTAGATGGGTTTTATGAAAATATAATAGTGGCGCAATTGACAATAACTTTTATGATTTATTTTGTTGTGATGCAGCATGGAATAGGCTCTTAGCCCTTTGAATCACACCGCCCAGCAATCCTCGATTTGATTGTAGCTTAATCATTGGACAATTTAAAATGACCAGTTAACCTACCAACCAGTACGTCTTTGTACTGTGGAAGGAAACTGGAGCACCTAGTGGAAACCCACGCAGTCAGGGGGAGAACTCTTTACAGGCAGCCGTGGTAATTGAACCCTGGTCGCCTGTACTGTAAAATGTTCTGCTAACCACTACACTACCTTGCCATCCATATGAATGTGAATAATTTCATACTGTAATTATTCAGATTTAATTTTGCCAACTTTTCAGGTAAGGTTCAAACTTCTATCTCTATTTCTAAATCTTGGTCAAAATTCAAAGCCTCAGGCCTCTGGCCCCATAACACTATCATTACATCTCCACCAGCATCCTCGGCCTGAAATGTCATCTGTCATTCCCCTCTATAGATACTGCCTGACTTGCTGTGTTCCTCCACCATTTTGTGTGTTGCTCAGTTTTAACATTCTCATTCCCAGAATCACTTAGATTAATCTCTTCTGCACCCTATCTAAAACCTGTACTGTACATCTTTCCTAAAGTGTAACGCTCAGAACTTGGTCTATATTGCAGTTGTGGTCAAACCACTGTACTTCAGGAGTAAGTTTCCTTTTTTTATCATTGGTAGCCCCCACAGACCTTTTTCATATCCACATGCTAATCGATTCCCATTTATATTTATTATCATTCTTTTCTCATTCTCTCCTTGCCTTTCTTAGTTTCTTAGATGGGGTCTCTCAATTCTCTTTCATTAACCTGGTCCCTACTTGTATTTACCATCTGCTATTTTTCCTGCTCTATTTTACTTTCTTTTTAAAATCATCTAAGGAAATGTGGCTTTAATTTTCTTACCCTCTTCCTTCATAAGAGTATTGCACCTAGACTGTAACATCTACCAATGAAAGGCCTTCCTTCATTCAGTACTCTTGTACCTGTCAAGCTTTGATCCGATTTTACACAAACCAGATCTGTTCCCATCCCAGTGAGATTGCCTCTGCCTATCATCCATTTTAAAAAAATGCTATGGCCTATATACTTTCCCATAGGTATTTTAAACATTATATTTTATGTTCACTTTTCCATGATAGACTCCAAATAACAATTTTATATGAATGGCATGTAGCTGATCAATATCCATAGGTAATATACAGAATATAAATTCTCTTCTCCAAACATATTTATTAACAAAATATCTTTGTGTATTTTTAAACAGTAGTAACCAAGCTAATTTTCAGCAAACCGATAATAATGCCAGCCTTATCATAATAGTTTGGATGTGAAGATCATCTCTCAAGGAAACGTCTTGTACACAGTACAGGAAACCACTAACATTTTTCAAGAAAATAGAAGTTTAATTTTTTAAAACTTTGCTGAATTTCATTGGAATATTTTAAACATCTTCCATTTATGAAGACTGAAAACATTACAGAAACAGTTCAGCCAAATCATAAGACCATAAGGTATAGGAGCAGAATTAGGCCATTTGGCCCATCGAGTCTACTCTGCTATTTCATCATGGCAAATCCATTATTCCTCTTAGCCTCAATCTCCAGCCTTCTCCCTGTAACTCCTCATGCCCTGACAAATCAAGAATCTATCAATCTCTGCCTTAAATAAACCCAATAAATGTAGGTCAAAACCAGCACTTCAGAAAATTGAAAAAAAACTGAGAACACTGTACAACCAGAAATATTTCAGGTAAATTGTAACAGTCATACTTGACTTGTGGGTTGCAAAATCAGGACAGTAATTGAATCATAAAAATATCATTTGCTTCCCTATTTTTAATAGAAATTCTTAACTATTTCTCCTTTATGCTGCTATTATTTCACCAATGCTACTTAGAAACCAAACTACAATTGCAACAAATGTAGAAAATCTGGGATAGCTTTTTCTAACATCAGAGTAATTTCCCGCCTGAATCATTATCTTCTGTAATATGTCTGAACTCTGTAAAATATCTGAGATAGTGTGTATGGGGATTCAGTTTTAAGACTGATGTTAGAAGACATACAAAAATAAAGAATAATCACCATCCAATTGCACACACTTTATTGTGAAAGGACTATGGGCAAAGTTGAATATTAAATGGGGAATGTACACCAGTTGGTCAGTGAGGCATCAGTGTCTATATTTATCCCACTGAAGCACCTTTAGTCATCTGCATTTTCAACAAAATTACAATTAGAAATATACACATTTCAAACCACATAAGAAAACCAGGTCTGTCTCTGCTTCAGGACTCTATACCGTCCTGATAGTCTTGTAATACAACAGTGGAGTTATCGATTAAGACTCTTTGCTGCAACACTATAACCTCATGAATGAAAAGCTTTAGGAAACAGAAGTCACCTACAAATGTTCCACGAGTCCAATGAATGTCACGGGGCCGAACAGCCACAGCCACTCTGTGAACGGTGTGAATGAGTGCTGTGGCCTATCAGGAAGCTGCTCCCCATGCAACGCCATTGTCAGCTGCAAAGCCATCTCCTGATGAAGGGTCGTGGCCTGAAACTCCCACTATTCACTCTTTTCCATAAATGCTGCATGACCTGCTGAATTCCTCCAGCATTGTGTGTGTGCTGGTTCAGAATTTATCTTCATGTGTTGGTCACTTTTAGTGGCCTGGACAACGTGAGTCAGGAGGCTGTGATTAGTTTCCTTGGAACACTATAACCAGCCAGTTTGCCTCTACTCCAGTGTAAATTGTGAAAGAATTCTTCCCAATTTAATCCCCCTGTCATTCTGGTTTTACTGCATTTTATCCGTGTAATAGCTGCAATAAACCAGTTTTACTGTGGCAGCCAGAACTATTCATGTAATAAAGACCATATTTTCTTTGCCAAGCTGTTCCAAGCATTGTGCTGTGGCATCATTTTATTCTTGGTAAGAATTTGAATCTCTTTCCTTATTTTACATTCATATTATTTTATGTCCAAGGCGCTCTGGAACTCTGTTCCCATGTGAAACAACTACCGCTGCTCTACCCTGAAGTTCATCTGTCACCTATCGCCCGGGTTCCCATGAATTAAACAAATTAATCTAACTCAAATAAATTCTAGCTCAGAACAGGTTTCACTCAATCTATGGCAAACCTAATTAACGTAATTGGTCTCAAATTTTCCATTCCAAAGCAGGAAGAACTCTGCTTTGTTGAAATGAATCTGTTTTTACATTCAAATTGAAAGCATGGAATTTAAGTTTGGGCTTTGGACGTTGTCGGTTGATTTAATCCCTTTTCACTGTGGCGCAGTTTCGATCTCATCAGCTTCTTGGTTTGTTATGATTAACTATTACTAAACTTGAACCCAATACAGCTTTCTCACACTTTAAGATTTTGACATTAATACGGAAAGAGTATATAAATTAGAAGTAAAGATAAAAATTATTCTGTATTTAAAAACGTAACAGATTAAATAACACACTCTTGGCTGTGGCTGCGTGACCTGAGGGAAGTGCAGTCGTTTAGCTGCTTTCAGACAAGTGATTCCTGGGCTGCTGTTCTACTGACTGAAACATGTCTGCAATCTGCCTCTCCAATCCACTGTTGGCTTCCATGCGGAGACTAAAGGTGGAGTCTAAATGTGCTTGGAGTCCCAATATTATTCCGAGGAGTCCGCCTCACCACTCCTACACCACTTAGACTATTTGAATAGGATTCAGTGACCTGGAGATTAGAAGGGAGAAGATAAGAATTTCGATGGCACAGTACTGCAACTGGTGGAGGTGCTGCCTCAACAGCTCAAACAACTGGATTCATTCCTGACCTCAGGTGCTATCCGTGAGCTGTTTTCATGCTCTCCTGGTTGTTCTAGATGCCTCGGTTCCCTCCCACATCCCAAACATATGTGGGTTGGTAGGCTAATGAGCCACATTTAATTGTCTCTAATTAAGTGGAGGGATAGAATTGACAGAACAGGTGTAGTGTAGTTATTGGGAGAATAAAATGGGATCAGGTAGGATTAATGCAAAGGAGGTGCTTGATGAATGACATAACTTCGGAGGCCTATTTCTCTGCAGTATTTCTTCTTGACTAAGATCATTTTAAAATATTCAAGTAACCTCCCAACTTTAACAGGAGGGAGAGTTTTGTTCTCAACCTTCTCTCCTGTCAAAAGCTAGTGGTGTGTCCTTGGACAGGACCTCAGCAATACCCCACTTGAGGCCTGGTCACAGCTGAAGCCTTGCTGGGCTTCACTAGGTGTTTCCCAGGTACAGCAGCTCAGCTTGTCTGACTGCCCGCCCCGATCCAGCCCAGGTAAGTGCTTATGGGTGGAACCCATTGCAACAAGTTCCAGGAAGCAGGCCAAATCCAATTCGATTAGCACCAATTTCATTTGTTTTTTTTAAACCAATAAGCCATGTTTTGAAAATTTTAGTGCTTTTTAGATGTATTTGTCAGAAGTATTTGAAACAGATAAATTCCTCAACACCCCCAGTTTTGCCTCCTGTCAAAGGTGAGGGGGTGGGACTTCTGCATTATAGTGCCAGAGGCTGCCGAGGTGTCAGCACAACTTGCAGGAAGATATCAAAATCTAGAGGCCCATGGATATTCTCCTGAGGCATGCGTGCCAGTCAGTTTGGACAAGGATAGTACAGAGGTGTGGGTTGGGGGGTGGGAGGAGGAAGGAGAGGGCTGGCTGGATCCAGTACTAATCAGTCCTATAACCATGTTCACTATTAATTTTTTCCCAGTTAAGTTAACAAGAGTTCTGTAAATAAACGTGAATTAAAGTGTAGGAGATAAATGTGTATAAAAGGAAAACTATTTGTGAATGCAAGAGCTATATAAAATAAGTTAGAAAAATAGGGTATGTTACAGGTTCCATGATAAATGACATAGGTGCTGGTTATCTGGGAAATTGCCTTAGTTTGTACTCCCTTCCTGTCACTGATGTTTAAGATGTCTGATAGGTCAATGTTGGGTCATTATGTTTAGGACTGAGAAAAGTAAGAAAGATAATACTCAGTATTAAAACCACGTGGACTTTAGCATTAAGTAGATTCTAGACATTTTCTGCTGCGAATCTACCTTGGCTTGCATTTGTCAAAATTTAGCAATAATCTAATGTTAAAAAAAATTAACTATTCACACCACCCATGGGTAAAGTTAAAAAGTATAGTCTCTTCATGAGAGAACTTGAAGCAATTAAGAATGTAAGAAAGTAAAACTCTTTATGCTGCTCCGTTGCTAGGTCAAGGCGAAAGCTTTCTTTGCCATCTTTGTTCCATTAACCCAATGCTGAGAGGCCAAAACCTGCATAATGTCATTTTATTTTAAACTGCTAGGTTAGTAGCTATTAAAAATTTTATTTACTTGAAAATGCTACTGGCAGGGATTCCAGTGAAGTGTCAACAAGGGACCATTTACAGAAAGTCCTATAAAAACTTCCAGAAGTGCAATTGAATGGTGTCTGCTCTGAAAAATAGGTTTCAGTTACAGAGAAAGTATGGTAAAAATGGTAATATTTGTAAATACTGTCATTTTGGATATTATCAAGCTGTCTAGTTCTACACTAAAGTATTCCTGGAGTGGAAGGGTTCAGAACTCGAGCAGTTAAAATCTGTAATTAAGGAAGGGAGCGTTAGTTAAGCTTAGACCTGACTGCATTTGCTGTCAGTTTATGATTGACCTCATATTACATTTGATACTACTCCAGTTTATCTTGACAGATGTGGACTTGCATCGCACTGCACTGCTGCCTCTAAAAAAAAAAATTAATTTCATGATGGATGGAGAATGGGAAGGGGACAGGGAGAGGGAAATCATGATTGGGAGAAGGAGAAGGAAGAGGTGGGGGAGCAGGAAACACCAGAGAGACATTCTGTAATGATCAATAAACCAATTGTTTGGAATCAAATGATCTTGCCTGGTGTCTCAGGGCTGAGCCTGTACCCACACCACCCTTCTCCACCAATTGAACCACACCTCTGCCCTCCCCAACATTCTTTGCTCCCACTAGATTTACAAATGCACTGTCTGCTCCACATTATCATATATAGTCCTGTGCAAAAGTCTTAGGCACCCTAGCTATCTTTGTTCCATTAACCCAATGGAACAAAGAGAGCCAGGTCGAGACAACAGAGACTTATGGAGAAGAGGAGTTCGGTGGGTAATAAAATGGACGAGTTCACAGCACTAGCCAGGCGTCAGAGAACATTTCGGGAGTGCAGTGTTATGTGTTTCACTGGAACGGGGCTGCACGAGGACATACCCGATCAAAACTTTTCCATGGACGGCTTCCAGACCGTTCGGGCTGACTGGAAGTGCACTGAGAGCGGTAAGCGTAAAGGAGTTGGGTGCTTACTGTTCTGGTTAACAACAGATGGTGCAATCCGGGTCATATTACAATCCAGGAACGTGTTTGTAGACTGGATATTGAACTTTTTGCTGTTGGACTTCGGCCACATTCCACCGAGATACAACACTGGGCGGCACAGGAGGTCATTCCTGCCTGTGACTATCGAACTTGCAGCTCCTCCTGTGGAGGGTCAGACACCCTGAGCCAATAGACTGGTCCTGGACTTATTTTACATGTGACATAATTTGCATTTTGTTGTTTGATTGTTTGTGGTTTTTGTATTGCTATATTTATGCTCTATTCTTGGTTGGTGCAGCTGTAACAAAACCCAATTTCCCTCAGGATCAATAAAGTATATCCACCTATATATATGTGTCTAAGACTTTTGCACAGTACTGTATCTTCTATATTGACCACTGCCACCCTGAGATAAAGGTAAATCTCCTTTGCACCCTCTCTAAAGCTTACACATCCTTCCTATAATGAGGTGAACAGAAGTGAACACAATACCCCTAGTACTGTCTAACCAGTGTTTCTGAGCTGCAACATTACCTAAACAACTTGCACAGCAACATTGAGCAATCTATGTATCTGGACTGTAAGGTGCCCCTGATCCTGAGCACTGCTAACACCCTGCTTGTATTCCACCTTCAGTCTAATCTTCCGAAATGTATCACTTCACACTTCTCTGGATTGAACCTGATCTACCACTTCTTTGCCCAACTCTGCATCCTGTCTATATCCCTTTGTAACCCACGACAGCCTTCCTCACTATCCAACAACACCCCCAACGTTCATGTCATCTGCAGACTTATTGACAACACCCTTCCAGTTCCTTATCCAAGTTATTTATTACGATCAGAAAGAGCGGGTGTCCTTGAAAAGATCCCCGTGGAACACCACTAGACAGAATATATTCAAAGTTCAAAGTAAATTTATTATCAAAGCACATATGTCACCATATATAACCCTGAGATTTGTTACTTTGTGGTCATACTCAGAAAATCCAAAAAATATAATAGAAACAGTGAAAACTCACAGCCAACAGGACAGACAAACAATCAATGTGTAAAAGACAACTAACTGTGCAGGAACACAAGAATGAATGAATAAATGAATATATATATATATATATATATATATATATATATATATTTAGTCTTGAAGAAGTGTCCTTGCCTGAAACACCAACTGTTTATTCATTTCCATAGATGCTGCCTGACCTACCGAGTTCCTCCAGCATTTTGTGTGTGTTGCTTTGGATTTCCAGCATCTACAGGTGTTCTAGTCTTTGTTTTATATACGATATATATCGATACCCTGAGATGAAGAGCCCTTCAAAGTGAGTCGATATGTTGTTGAAATAGTTCAGTGATGGATCAGGTGAAGTTATTCCCCTTGGTTCAAGAGCTTGATGGTTGAGGGGTAATAACTGTATTTGAACCTGGTGGTGTGAGTCCTGAGGCTCCTGTACCTTCTTCCTGATGGCAGCAGTGAGAAGAGAGCATGACTTGGGTTGTGGGGGTCCTTGATGATGGATGCTGCTTTCTTGCGACAACACTCCGTGTAGATGTACTCAATGGTGGGGAGGGTTTTACTCATGAAAGACTGGGCTATATCCACTACATATTGTAGGATTTTCCATTCAAGGGCATTGGCGTTTCCATACCAGGTCATGACACAACCAGTCAATATACTCTCCGCCACACATCTGTGAGGTTTGACAACGTTTTAAATGTCATACTGAATCTTCACAAACTTCTGATGACGTAGAGGTGCTGTCAAGCTTTCTTCCAAATTGCACTTGTGTGCTTAGCCCAAGAAAGATCCTTGAAATGATAGCACAGAGGAATGTAAAGTTGCTGACCCTCTCCAGCTCTGATTCCCTGATGAGGACTGGCACGTGGACCTCCAGCTTCCTTCTCCTGAAGTCAATAATCAGCTCCTTGTTTTTGCTGACATTGAGAAAGAGGTTGTTTTTGTGGCACCACTCAACCAGATTTTCATTCTCCCTCCTATATGCTGATTCAGCACCACCTTTGACTTGGCCTACGACAGTGGGGTTTTTAATAAACTTGTATATGGGAATATGGCATTGGAGCGGTGCTTAGCCTCACAGTCATAAGTAAACCAGGGGGCTGTACCAGCCTTGTGGTACAGCTGTATTGATTGAGATTCTGGAGGAGATGTTGTTACCAATCATTACTGACTGGGGTCTGCAAGTGAGGAAATCAAGGATCCAATTGCACAATAAGGTACTGAAATATTGAAACATCTTGATGGGATGATAATATTGAAAGCCAAGCTGTAGTCGATAAAGAGCATCCTGATCTATGCACATTTGCTGTCCAGATGTTCCAGGATTGAGCGAAAAGCCAATGAGATGGCATCTGCCGTGGGCCTGTTGCATCAAATGGCAAAATGGAATGGATCCAAGTCACTTCTCAGGCAGGAGTTTTATCACCAGTCTCTCAAAACATGATCACATTAGGTGTAAATGCTACTGGACAATAGTCGTTGAGGCAGGTTACCACGTTCTTCTTAGGCCCTGGTATAAAAGGAACCTTCTTAAAGCAGTTGGGTACTCAGACTGTTGAAGCAAGAGGTTAAAGGTATCAGCGAACACACCAGCCAATAGATCAGCACAGGTCTGTAGTACTTGGTCATGTACCCCATCTGGACCAGATGCTTTCTGTGTGTTCACCCCCCTGAAGGATGTTCTCATGTCAGCCTCAGAGACTGAAATTGCAGGATCATCAGGCGCTGTGGGAGTTTGTGAAGTTTCCTCCATGTTTTGACGGTCAAATCAAACATAGAAGACATTGAGCTCATCTGGGAGTGAAGCGTTGTTGTCACCTACTGTATGTCTCATGGTTCCACTTTGTGGGAGGGGATGGCATTCAAGCCCTGCCACAGCTGTCGAGCATCCTTCAGTGACTCACGTTTGGTCTGGAACTGTCACCGCCTGTGAGATGGCTTTCTGGAGATTGTACTCCGCTTGTATCTTACTTGTCAAAGGTTGCAGATCTCATCGTTCATCCAGGGTTTCTGGTTGAGGAGGACCCAATATCTTTGTGGGGCCACCGATGAGTCCACCAACTCAAATCCTTTAGCCGCTTCTCACAACAATATCTTTGTTGTCCTAATCTCCGGAGCTTTGCTATTTAGCAGGATAGCCAGGTAATCAGATTTCCCAAAATGTGGTCTTGGCATGGAATGGTAGGTATTTCTTATCATAGTATAGCAGTGGTCTAGTGTGTTGGGACCCCTGATGCTGCAGATTATGTGCAGATGATAATTGTGCAGTGATTTCTTCCAGCAAGCTTGATTGAAGTCCCTGACTATGATTTGGAATGTGTTGGGGTGGACTTTCCTGTTTGGTGATGGCAGCATTCACTGTTTTGAATGCCTGATTGGCATTGGCTTTTGGCAGTATGTAAGCTGTGATCAGGATCATGAGTAGAATTCTCTTTGAAAGTCGAACAGTCAGCACTCAATTGTTATATGTTCTAGATTGGTGGAGCAAGAGTACAATAATAATAATAATAATTCTTCTTCTTCCCATCACCCCTACTGTGGCATAGCCCGCCAACGGCAACTTGCTAGAGTCCTTTGTCCTGGGCTGATAGAAGGTAATTGACCCTGTGGTTTCCACTATCATCACGTCTTCTGGGTGAAGATCCTTTCTTTCTCAGGGATGAGGTCTTTGGAGCTTCTGTTGGCATTGCTGTAGCACTGGATTTTTACAGGATGGGGTTGCTAGCCCCATGCCTAACCTTCCTCTGTTCGAAGTCGTGCTTGGGACCATCCATGGCAGAGTTGACATAAGATTTGCTGGTCTATAATTCCCTGGACTATCCCTATAACATCTCTTAAACAATGGAGCAACATCAGTGGTTCCCCCAATCTGTATCAGGTCTCGCTGATGCTGAATAGGTGGCGCCGGGAGCATCAGATATAATATATGAACCTGACAGACTCACAGGTAAAGTGTCTCCTTACCTGGAAGGACTGTTTCAGCTCTGAATGGTGGTAAGGAAAGATCTGTAGGGGCAGGTGTAGCACTTGTTCTGCTGGGATAAGTACCAGGAGGGAGACCACATTGTTGAGCACCTACGCTCTGTCTGCTGCAAAAGATAATACCTCAGGGTGACTGCCCATTTCAATTTGACTTTTCATTCCCATTTTGACATGTCTGTCCATGGATTCCTGTAATGTCATGATGAAGCCAAGCTCAGTTTGCTATTCCATCTGAGTCGTCTCCAACCTCTACTTCCCCAGCTTCCAGTAATTTTCACATCCTCCTTCTTTCTCTCTTTTTCCATGGAGGGGCCGCTGCTCAGGATTGGAAAAAAACTGCTGAAGGTTGTGAACTCAGTCAGCTCCGTCACGGCCATAAAGCTACCCAGCATTAAGGACATCTTCAGAAGGCAAAGCCTCAAAAAGCCAGCATCCATCCTTCAGGACCCCATCACCCAGGCCATGCCCTCTTCTCACTGCAACCATCAGGGAGGAAGTACAGGAGCCTGGAGACACACACTCAATGTTTCAGGAACAGCTTCTTCTCCTCACCATCAGATTTCTGAATGGACAATGAACCCATGAACACTACCTCACTTTATTTTGCTCTCTTTTTGCACTACTTACTTAATTTAATTAATATATATATTTCTTAATGTAATTTATATAGTCATTTTAGTATTATGTACTGCAATGATGCTGCAAAACAAAAAAATTCACAACATATGCCAGTGACATTAAACCTGATTCTGAGACTCCAACCACTCCTGAATGAATAAAATCTTCCTCTGATTCCCTTAACTTCTTACTCCTCAACTTGCCATGTAGTCACAGATGTCTCTGACACAGAGAGAGTTTTTTTTTTACTATCTATTTATGCTTCTCATCGTCTTGGACACTTCTATCAGGTACCCCTTCAGCCTTCACTGCTCCAAGGTAAAGCAGTGCAGTTTCTTCTCATAACTGAAATGTTCCATCTCAGCAACATTCTGGTGAATCCTGTGCAATTACATTTTTCCTATTGTGTGGTGACTAGGGTTGCCAACTTTCTCACTCCCAAATAAGGGACAAAAGTAGCAGTCAAATACTGGACACTTGTGTTTACCCCGAGAAAGACTACCATGACCATGAAGCCTTGCGCGGGCACTTGTGTGCGCATGTGTGACGAGTACATACGTGACGTGCGCATGCATGTACGTGCCAATTTTTTTCTACAAATCGGTTTTGGCTTAATCTTCCCAATTCTGGTACACTATACATACATTATTTCTGCTTTATATAGGCTGTGTATTTATCATATCATTCCTGCTTTTACTATATGTTAGTGTTATTTTAGGTTTTATGTGTTATTGGTAGTTTTTTTTCTGGGTCTGGGAACACTCAAAAATTTTTCCCATATAAATTAGTGGTAATTGCTTCTGTGCTTTACCCCATTTCGGCTTACAAATGGTTTCATTGGAACGCTCTACCTTAGCGGGGGAAATACAGGACAAGGGCAGTCCCGTATGGGACAAACCAACTTAGTCCAATATACGGGATGTCCCGGCTAATATGGGACAGTTGGCAACCCTAGTGGTGACCAGAACTGCACACAGTATTCCTTCTCTTATATTCAGTGGCCAGGTTAATGAAGCAATCATCCTGTATGCCTTCTTCACCAGCCTGTCTGCCTGTGCTGTCACTTCGATACTTACGTACACAAATCTCTCTTGGGAGAATCTCCATTCTCCCAAGGGTCTTTCTAGATGACCTGCTCATACTTGACTGTAACTACACTGGTCCAATGAAATAATGGCCACGCATCATACAGATGGCCTTGAAGATTTATTTTTATCTCTCTCTCTCTTTCTTCAGCAGACACCGTGAAAACTACAAGAAAATAAAAGACATGAAAAGTTTGAAACATACATCTCTCAGTCTTTTAAAGTCTCTCAAGCTAGTGTCCGCCAATAAACAGGCCCAAAACACATCAGCACAACAGAAGTGTGCTGAAATCAAATAAAATCACTAAAAACATATCACACTGTCCATGTAAAGGCACATCAACAACATTATACACAATATAAAACAAATAAAAACAATCACCGTGTGCACCTCTTGGACCACATGCAGAATGAGGTTATTTTAGGGCCACACATCTTTCTCTACTTCCATGTTGGTTCTGACCCATAATGCCACAGTCATGCTTTTATCAAACTCTGGTCATGTGACCTGTTAACTCTGGTCATGTGACCCATTACACTCTGCATTAAATAAAACCTTACATAAAAAGCACAAAATTTTTAATCAAACAGTATTTGAAGATTTAAAAAAATCACGAGTTTATGACAAAAACATATAAAATAAACATCTCAATGAAACATGTCTCTGAGACAGTTACATCAACCTTTCAAACTGCATCTCCTCAGTTTTACCAGGAATAAAGTCCATCTGCCATTGCTCTGTCCAATTTTCCAGCTGGCCAATATCATTCTCTAACCTGTTTACCTCTTCACTAAAAACACCATTCATTGCAGTTTTGGTCTTCTTATTTAAGAAAGGATGTGCTGACGTTGGAGAGGGTACAGAGAAGATTCACTAGAATGATTCCGGGAATGAGAGGGTTAACATATGAGGAACGTTTGTCCGCTCTTGGACTGTATTCCTTGGAGTTTCGAAGAATGAGGGGAGACCTCATAGAAACATTTTGAATGTTGAAAGGCATGGACAGAGTGGATGTGGCAAAGTTGTTTCCCATGATGGGGGAGTCTAGTACGAGAGGGCATGACTTAAAGATTGAAGGGCGCCCATTCAGGACAGAAATGCAAAGAAATTTTTTTAGTCAGAGGGTGGTGAATCTATGGAATTTGTTGCCACGGGCAGCAGTGGAGGCCAAGTCATTGGGTGTATTTAAGGCAGAGATTGATAGGTATCTGAGTAGCCAGGGCATCAAAGGTTATGGTGAGAAAGCGGGGGAGTGGGACTAAATAGGAGAATGGATCAGCTCATGATAAAATGGTGGAGCAGACTCGATGGGCCAAATGGCCTACTTCTGCTCCTTTGTCTTATGGTCTTATGGTCTTATTTTTATACATTCTGCAAATTATAACTGCTACATTCACATTTAAGTTGTCAATATATATTACAATTAGTGAACTTGCCAGCTCCAATCCATTTGTTACGCCGTTGGTCACAAGCTTCCAACCACAGAAATGACCCTCCACTATCACCCTCTGCCGCCTATCACCAAGTCAATTTTGGATCCAATTTGCCAATTTTCCATGGAATATATATCCTTTTAAAAACCTTAACCTCAAGGTCAAACTTATGTCCTTGTAAACCATATCAACTGTACTGTCCTCATCTCTATATATTGAGGTACATCTTCTGAACAGAGCTGTTAAGAAATTAATACAGTTTGTTTTAAGAAGATCACACACTGAGCAGAGAATAGATTATATAAAACTGCAATAAATTGCAGATTTATTTTAGATTGGGTGGTTTAAGGAAAAGGTGTTGTGGCGATGGATGGATTTTGGTGGAGAAGGGAAGAAATGGCCCCAGAGGGAATTGTACTCTTGCAGAACCAAAGAGAAGGAAAGATCTGTCTGCTTTAAGAGGTATCAGAAATTGTAGATCTGTAGGCCATCAAAGTTGGCAAAGAAATCCTAGAGTAACAAAAAGCAAAAGATTTGCAAATACTGAAAAGTAAATGAGAAAATGCTGGGAACATTCTATGAAGAGAGAAGAACAGGGTTAACACTTCAAGTCTTTGACTTTCGGAGTCTATGTTGATTCTGGCAGTCAGGAGAAGGGCTGAGATCAGAGTGCAGAAAATATTCAGGAGGGTTTTTTGTTAACTGTGGTGGAGGTAAAACCACAGATAAGCAAGAGACAAAGTCTATTGGAATACTCTCCATCATCCTGAAGCATTACATGGTGAGTATTAACATAGTTATGTTTTGTTAAAAAGTACTGTTAGCTCATCCAAAGAATCTTGTTTTTTATTTGCCTTTTCATTATCCCTGCTGCCAAAATCAGTGACACAGAGTCACATATTTCCATCTTTTGTGCATTCCTGGCACAGAGCTGCACATGCTGGAGTGCATTTTGGGGATTTTGCCACTCGTCTGATTGATTGGTCTACAATTTCTTTTCCAGACGTCTTCCCAAAAATTTGCCTATTTATTTTCCTAACAATTATTTTATGAATGACCTATACAGAGTGCTTTGCACAGAAAGCTGCCATTCTGTTAATATGCTCATGGGGTTTCTATAAAATGCAGGGAAATCACATCAAAGAATCAATTGAATGTGAAACCCTTGCAATTGTTCTTCATGGGAGCAGTGTTCAAACGGTTAATTTGCAGGTGCACTGTGTGCGAGGAACATTATACCCAAGAGAACATCTGCTTGTGTTTGTGTCACTGATCAGATGGCTTTTCCTAGTCAATGCATCAGTGATTCACTTGGCTCTCTGAGTATTTTGGGGTGGGATAATGATCTTCTTTGAGGAAGACCTTCCTTAAGTTCACTCCCCTTCAAATTATTGGTGCTGAAGGTTGTTTTCTTGGCTTTGAACACCTTCCCATCAAGAGCACGTCCTTGATGATCAACAATACTTGGAAGAAGTATTGAAGATGATAAGGGCACAGACTGTACTCATCATTTTGTGACCCATGAACTTTACTAATGGCTAGATAGGCCAGCTTCTGAAGCTGACAGATTAGGTCTGAAGCAACTGGTGAGAGGACCAAACCAATGGGAAATTCTGCTTAAGCACTTCCCCAGCCTATCCATAGCAGATGCATTTAATTATGACAATATTTAAAAAAAAGACTTGTGGAGTCCTTGTGGATATTAATGTCTTGTTTTCACACTTAGAATGAGGCACAGATGATTTTTTTTGTGGACCATTCGCACTAGGGAATAGTATTCTGCCCTCAACAATTTTCACCAGCTAAAGCGTTAACAATCGCTTAAAGAGAGTTTGGAAGAAGGAGTACCATTAAGCTTACCTGACGTTGAGATGCAAAACTACTGAATCCACAGTACAGGGCTACATGGATCTTTGGCGTGGTGACAGCTTGTATTAGACAAAGCTATGTAACCTTATAGCCACTGTTCAGATCAAAATGTTCTCTCTTAACAGGCATGAATGACAAATAAACAACTCACTGGAGGATTTTAGGCTGAGTAGTCAGGCAATATCTTGAACCAAAGGTTCAGCATGAGTGATCCCTTGCAGCTTCCTCCGAGAGTCCCTGCCAGGAAGAAGCAAGACTCTACCCAATTCGATTTAGTGCACGCAATGCCAATGAATTCATACATGCTTTGAGATGCAGGTCAAGCTGTTTGCTTTATCCTGAAAAATAAACCTTCATCCAGGTTAATTGATGCTATTCCTCCAGATCCCAGGCTTGTTCTTTGAAGATGGTGGAAGGATTCAGAGAGCTGAATGAACCAGTCATCACAGGATACCCATTCTCTGATCTGATCTTGTAGTCAAGGTGTTTACCTGATCTGTTCAGTTAGGTTTCTGATTAGTGTACCTCATAAATATGCTGGTGGCAGGGTTGATGTTGGTAATGCTATTGTCTGCATCAGCTCTGTCCTGTAGGAGAGTGGTTGTCTGGCCCAGTTGTGCCTTGAATGTTAGTTGCCTCTTATTCGCATGGGCCTGATTATTGTTCAGGCATGGGCTGCATTGTTATCGATGTAAATGGAAATGACAACTGTGCTATTACCAACGATCGTTCTCACTTCTGGCCTTAGAATAGAAGAAGGGTCATTGATAAAATGCTGAAGATGGTTGGGGTCTAGGACATCACACTGAGAATTCTCACAGTGATGTTCAAGGGTTCTGACACTAGAACTCCAAAGACAACACATACCCTCCACTCTGTAGTTATCTCTCCACCAATGCAGGGTGTTCACAGTTTTGATTAATTCAGCTTTATTGAAGCATTTTGATGATGACGTTAAGGTCAGTTAGTCTCACCTCTTTAATGTGCAACACAGTTACATGTTTGGAGATGAGTAGCCCTGGTGAAGCCAAACTTAGCACTGGCGGACAAGTTATTTGTAAGTACAGCTGTTGGTGAATAAAGCTTACCCACCACCAATCTATAACCAAAGCCTGGAAATAACACTCAAGAGAGTCAACCCTGTAAAGTCTGACCTATAAACGACTGAAGTATCTAAATTAGGAGAGCTGTCTCACCATTGGTGAAGAAGTGACAAGGGTGTACTTACATAATTATATTTTTCAGCCAACGTCCTGGATGTTATGACAATATTTGGTTATGTCCTGGCCCACCAACTAAGAGTAGGCTAAATGTACTCGCTAAATAATGTACCGCTTCTTCTCATTCCTACCAGAGAGGAGGTAGAGGAGGGAGAAGACCCACATTCGGTATTTGAGGACCAGCTTCTTCCCTTTTGCTATCAGATTTCTTAACAGTGCAAGAAACCCTGAACATTAACTCACTATTCCTCTTTTGAACTATTTATTTATCTATCTATCTACATATTATCTACTTATGTATCTATCTACTTGTTTGCTTATTTAATAACTATTGATTGATTGTCTATAATTTAAGAGTAACATTTTATGTCTTGCAATGTACTGCTGCTACAAAATTGTCTGTAATTTAAGAGTAACATTTTATGTCTTGCAATGTACTGCTGCTACAAGCCAAGAAACTTCATGACATATGTCACCGACAATAATACTCGTACAGATTCTGATAATTCTGATAATTCTGATAATTCAGCCACTTGAATATGTGGACATTTTGGAAGCCAGGTATTTTGTGTTTCACCATTTGACTGTGAGCCTTTCCATCTCACTGAAGTGCTTGAATCAGGAGCATGATGAAATATGTTGGAACCTGGGAGACAGGAGCAGGAATTCTTCATGATCATACTCCACCATTCACTAAGATCACGGCTGATCTGTTAACTCTGCACCACTTTCTACCTTCATTCCCATGTCCCACCATTCCTTTAATGTCCATAAATATATTGATCAATGTCTCACCACTTTTTTAGTGAAGAAGTTTTTCCCAATCTAAAAAATCCTATCCCTTATTCTCTAATAGTGCCCCTTGGACCTCTCTGCATCCAGCCTGCAAAGCCCTTTAAGAAATTTATGTTTCGATAAGATCTTTCATTCTTCTAAATCTAAACAACACAGTTCCACTCTATTTAATCTCTCCTCATATCATAAATCTTGGAGGCAGAAGTAAATGTTTGCTGCACTTCCTATTATGACTAAAACTGAGTCACATAGAAGCTGTAAATGGAAAATATAAAAGTCTTGATTGACACAGCAGACTTTCAGGAGGGACTCCCACAGAATCTCGAGAGTCTCACTCATCTAACATAATGTTTTACACTTCTTAAACAAAAAGACGACAATAAACAATTAGCTACAGTTTCAATAGCTATCACCAACCTAAATTAAAAATTTTGATACAAAATTCTCCCTCTCTTTTTTCCATCTTTCCTTCTCCCATTCTCTCTCACCATCGGAGTGCAGATCTCAATGTCTCTGCCATAACTCTGATCCCTTCCCATCTATTTTTCCAATATCTTTCTATTCTAATCATCTAACTCCCAGAACCAGCTTTCATTATACAATATTTTTACCGTTATACCTTGAAGCTTTATTCATGGCCTGGCCTGCTGACATACTCTCTCCGTGTTCTCTGCATTCACATTCCCATTCCTTTTCATTTCCAGGCCTTATTCCATTAGGAGCTATTAGGTGAGGAGCAACAGGCTGGTGTTCATCACTTGGATTTTCTGTCGTGACATTGTTCCTGGGCGGATTTGGTCCTGCAAGGGTGATAAGAAGGTGAGAAATATCGTTTATCCCGAGTCCAGTGCTTCTATTGCTGCCTCATTGGGTTGCAAGAAACATAAGGTTGTTACAGTAGGTGATTTTGACCTTCCACATATTGACAGGGACTCCCATACTGCAAAGAGACTAGAGGGTCAAATGTGTTCTGGAAAGTTTCCTTAATCAGTATGTAGAAGTCCCAACGAGAGAGAGCGTGTGATATTTGATCTGCTATTAGAGAATGAGACAGGGCAGGTGACAGAAGTTTGTGTAGGAGAACACTTTGCATCTAGTGCTCATACTGCCACAGTTTCAAAGTAAATATGGGAGAAGTTAGGTCTGGACCACGGATTGAGATTCGAAATTGAAATAAGGCCCATTCTGATGGTATCAGAAAGGATCTGGCAAGTGTGGATTGGGACGGGTTGTTTTCTCACAGAAGTGTACTTGGTAAATGGGAGGCCGTCAACAGTAAAATTTTGAAAGTACAAAGCATGTATGTGTCTGTCAGAGTGAAAAAATACAGATGACAGGTTTAATGAACCTTATTTTTCAAGACATATTGAGGGTCTGGTTCAGAGAAAAAAGGAGGTACATAGCAGGTATAGGCACGTAGGAACAAATGGGGTGCTTATGGAGGAGAAAGCATGCAGGAGAGTACTTAAAAATAAATCAAGAGGGCTATAAGAAGGCGTGAAGTTGTTCTAGCAACAAGGTGAAGGAGAATCCTAAGGGATTCTACAGATATGTTATGACAAAAGGATTGCAAGGGACAAAAATTGGTCATCTGGAAGACCAGAATGGTAATTCATGTGTAGATCCAAAAGAGATGGGAGAGATCTTAAATAGATTTTTTTTTTTTGCATTTGTATTTACTCAGGAAATAGAGTCTGTAGAAGTAAGGCAAAGCAGTAGCGACTTCATGTACCCAATACAGATTATAGATGGGAGGGGAGTTTGCTGTCTTGAGGAAAAATTAGGATGGACAAATCCCCAGGGTCTGACAAGGTGTTTTCTCGGACCCTGTGGGAGGCAAGTGCAGAAACTGAAGAGGCCCTAGCAGGGATAATTAAATTATTCTTAACAACAGGTGAAGTACCAGAGGATTGGAGGATAACTAATGTTATTCCGCTATTTAAGAAAGGCTCTAAAATAAACTAGGAAGTTATAGACCAGGGAGCCTGACATCAGTAATGGGAAAGTTATTGGAAGGTATTCCAAGGAACTGGATACATGAGTATTTGGATAGATGTGGACTGATTAGGGATAGTCAGCATGGCTTCGTGCATGGTAGGTTGTGTCTAACCAATCTTATAGAGTTTTATGAGGAAGTTACCATGTAAGCTGATGAAGGCAATACAGTGGATGTTGTCTACGTGGACTTTAGCAAGGCATTTCACAAGGTTCTGCATGAGAGGTTGGTCTAGAAGGTTCAGTCACTCAGTATGCAAGATGGGGTAGTAAATTGGATTAGACATTGGCTTTGAGGGAGAAATCAGAGAGTGATAGTAGATGGTTGCCTTTCTGACTGGAGGCCTGTGACTAATGGAGTGCTGCAGGAATCAGTGCTGTGTCCATTGTTGTTTTTCATCTATATCAACAATCTGGATGATAATGTGATTAACCAAGATTGGGAGTGTAATGGACAGCGAGGAAGTCTATCAAAGCTTGCGGTAGGATTTGGACCAGCTGGAGAAATGGGCTGAAAAATGGCAGATGGAATTTAATGCAGGCATGTTGAACTTTGGGAGTATCAACCAGGGTAGGTCTTACACAATGAACCATAGGGCACTGAGGAGTGCTGTAGAACAAAGGGATCTGGGAATACATTGAACATGGTGCCACAGGTAGATAGGATTGTAAAGAAAGCTTTTGGCACATTGACCTTCCTAAAACAACGTATTGAGTACAGGAGTTGGGATGTTATGTTGAAGTTGTATAAGACGTTGGTGAGGCCTAATTTGGAGTATTGTGTGCAGTTTTGTTCGCCTACCCACAGGAAAGATGTAAGTAAGGTTAAAAGAGTGCAGGGAAAATTTAGCTGGGTCTGGAGGACCTGAGTTATAAGGAAAGATTGAATAGGTTAGGATTTTATTCCCTAGAAAATAGAAGATTGAGAGGAGACTTGATAGAGGTATACAAAATTATGAGGGGTATAGATAGGGTAAATGCAAGCAGGCTTCTTCCATTGCGGTTTTGTGGGTCTACAACTAGAGGTCATGGGTTAAGGTGAAAGGTGAAAAGTTTAAGAGGACCATGAGGGGAAGTTCCTTAACTCACAGGCCTGTGAGAGTGGAATGAGCTGCCAGTACAAGTGATGCTTGCAAGCTTGATTTCAAATTTAAGAGAAATTTGGATGGGTACATGGATGGAGGGCTATGGCCCTGGTGCAAGTCGATTGGAGTAGGCAGTTTAAATGGTTTGGCATGTAGTAGATGGGCCAAAGAGCCTGTTTATGTGCTGTACTCTCCTATAACGTGCACATTACACACTACCAACACCAGAGGTCAGGGTTAAATTTAGGTTGCTGGAAATGTAAGGCAGCAACAGTACATGCTCGATCACTGTCTGAAAACATGAAATTACAACAAAGCTGTTGCCCTCTGGCCACAGCCTTCCAGCATGAGAACCGTCTACTTATTCTCACTCTTTGCTTTCTGTCTGATAACCATGTCAGTATATTATGAGCAATTCCATGTCCACCGACCTTCAGTGCGGTACTTCATCAAAAACTTTTCAAAAATCCAGATACATCACGGCCACTGGTAACCCTTTTTGTATTTGGCTAATCACATCCTCAGAGAACTCCAACAAATAAGTCAAATGTGACATAGTTTCATTCACCCATGTTTACTCTTCTCTGTTGCATTATTCTTTTCAAGGTGTTCAGTCATAACATTTTTCATTATAGACTGCAGGAGCTTCCCTGCTACAGATGTGGGATTAATAACTAAGTAGTTCCATTCCTCTTTTGCTCTTTTCCTAAATGGTAAGGTCACGTTTGCTCCCCTCCAATCTACAGGAGCAATTTCAGAATCTCTAGTGTTTGGGAAGACAATATTTACAACTTTCACTATCTTAAGGGCCGCCTTTTTAAAAACTCCAGGATGTAGATCCCGGTTACTGAGTCCACATTATGGAATGAATGCAACTTTAACAGCAGAAGATGTCTGACAAAATTCAGGAAAAAGCAGCTCATTTGTTTGATTCCTCAGCCACCATCTTTACCTTCTCCATCGAAGGTATGTTGTAGTTGCAATGTGTACCATCTATAAAGGCTGATTTATACTTCTGCGTCAAATCAACGCTGTAGGTACAGCATCGCCGCGAACCCTACGCAGAGCCTACATGGATCCCTATGCCGTAGCCTGACACGCACCTCTCCCAAAATGTAACTACGCGTCGTGGCAACGCAGACTGCAACAACTGTGATTGGTCCGCTTGGTAGCATCGCATTTCCTCCTACGCTGCAATAGCTTCCCATTGGGCAACTGAAGGGCAGGGAAGGAACTCTGGCTGTAATGCTTTCCATAAAGCTTTACAGACCTCCGAAATTATGGAGGACACATTTCGCTTTTATGAAAAAAGATGCTCGCTTTAAACTTGTTTACCCTGAGAAAGACTACCATGACCATGAAGCCTTGCATGGGCAGGTGTGTGCGCATGCGTGATGTGCCCAAATTGCAGAGCGATGCAGACACAGAAATGCACAAGTATAAATGCTCACAACGCGCATAGGCCACTTGCGTAGGTTATGGCGTCCATTTAACGCTCAAGTATAAATCAGCCTTAAGAAGTCAAGTTACTTCTTTGATCTCTTTCACAGAGAACAAAGGAAGCATCCGCCCAGAAAAAGATCGGTATTCTCATTGTGTCAAAGGCTTGGAACTTATCTTTAACTGCATGGAATATCTTAGTCACCATGACTGCAGCAAAATTCAAAAAGGTTTTCACAGCCACACACTCAAGACCAAGTGAAATGACCGTAAGTACCAAACCTGGAATCTGTAAATCAATAAAACATGTTTGAAAATTGCTATTTTTCAGTGAGGTTGTAAAGGATAAAATAATTAGTTGATCTTATTAGAGACGATGAAAGAAGGGAGGGGGGAGAAGATGGCAATGCGACAGCAGCGTGCTTGGCCACTTCGGTGATGATATCTCTTATCTGTCAAGTAGAGGACCATGCACAATTCTGATTTGATGGAGACAGACGTGAAAGCACGGAGGAATTCTGGAAAACTTCTGAAATGCCCACTTTGCTGCCGCTGCTACTGTACGGTAACTGGAATCTCCGGAGCTGAAGGCCCCGAAATCCTCGGCTTTGCGTGTTTCAGCAGTTAGGGAGAGGTTGAAGGCACTCGGCAGAGGATGGCGCTCGGGAGGCTGTATCGGAGAGGCTGGTCAGAAGCTTGGAGTTTTCGGACGGATGGACTCAGCGTCGGCTGTGGTCGGCTGCTTCCAAGGTATCGGCAAGTTGACGGTGCCTGGAGGTTTATGGCAGGGAGTTTCTCCCTTTTGCCGCCTGCTATCAGGAACTCAGGAGTCAATCGACTTGGGACTTTGAGCCTTCTTGTTACTGTGCCCAAGGTCTGTTCTTCATCAAATTATGGTATTGCTTTGCACTGCTGTAACTATATATTATAATTATGTGGTTCTGTCAGTGTTAGTCTTTGGTCTGTCCTGTTTTCTGTGATAACACTCCAGAGAAACATCGTATCATTTCTTAATGCATGCATGCATTTCTAAATGACAATAAAAGAGGACTGAGTGTTCTCATAATCTAAAAAAAATAAAAAAATAACTATTCAATGTGAAAGAAAGTTAATCTGCAGCACTTTGGATTCAATAGTAGCTAGTTCATCAATTCACAAATTCTTTTCTTTTCCTTCATATTTGTATTGCTTTTTGATGCATACATCCTCAGTAAATTGACTTTTGTGTGTCGGCAATGAAAATGTCAGCGAAAAGTTTAAGCATAACATTTGCTTTTGGGTTCAAATTACAAATTCTTGCTGATTTCTGATTCTGGTTTCTATTGCGCTAAGGAATGATTTTCCAAGTCACACTGTGGTGAGCTGGTGATACTTCTCGATCATGGGCAGCAAGTTTTTGATTTTCTGAGTGAATTGCTGGGGAGGGGTGAGGTGTGTTTGCAGTGGGGAATGCTGCCTGTGTATATTTGGAAAATTACCTGTTTTCTAGGGAGTGAGTTATTTTTAACGATCTTTGAAGTATTATGAATACATCAATCTAAGAAGCGAATCAGCAGCTTACTGGCCACCTATACACAAATCTTGTTTTACTGACTACTCTTACTTTATTAAAGACAATGTTATTTGCAGCTGGGGATTTTTTTTATTGTCTTTGATACGATTTTCAGTTCAGAACGTATGTCTGTTTCAGTTTTGGTAAACAGAATCTATGGGCATTTATGAACTATACACTCTTTATGAGATGACTGTTTGGAAAACCTGGGAGCCCATAATGACATTTTTATGTTCAGAAGGATGAAGTCTGTATAGTTCTCCAAAGTATTGTTTTTCCGTTCTTTTCCCTGGAGATCACATTCAGTTCAGGTCAGTATGACATGAGATGAATGTGATTTCCCTGGAGATTCTAATCAGTTCATGCACTTTGGGTGATCAAATTACCTGCCTGAAATGTTTGCTGAGTTGCAAGCTAAATATGTAGAATTCTCAGGAGACATATATATTGGCCTAAAGCAAATCTCCAGCATTGCAGACCCATACAAATCCACAGGGAAGATATGGGAGTTCTAACTGAAATCTAATCACAGAATAATTCTTCATTATTTTCAATAGACCATTTGTAAACAGTAAATAAATTAAAATTTGCTGTGTAACAATTCAGTAGAGTAGTGGGAGATAATTTCATTTACATTGTACTACATACTATTATACTTGGCAATGGGTGAAATACAGAAATGTACACTACAAGGTGAATGCGTTACCAATGTAAGTGCAGGAACATGTTTTTCTTCAGTCAAAGTAAGTCCAGAGATTTTGATTTTATGCTACTTTTTTTTTTACATTGTGCACCAATTCAGAAACAGCATTAAATGTTGTGAGAATGAATTAAATTCAAAACTCTGGAATGGCCAATAGGCAGCATGAGAACAGCATAGGTGTGACAGTGATAGTTAGTCCTGACGAACGGTCTCGGCCCGAAATGTTGACTATACTTCTTCCTAGAGATGCTGCCTGGCCTGCTGCGTTCACCAGCAACTTTTATGTAGTTGTGACAGTGATGCTTTCCTTCATAAGCCTGACAATGCTGCTTTTATTGGTCATGAAGTATTCTTGTGACCGTTGACAAAATGTTCCATGTTTGTCATTCACCTCCCTTGTAAGGTTTTATGTTTTATTGTTTTACAACATTGAATCACAGTAATTTTAATTTGGCGTTTTTTTGACACTGATTAACAGAAAAAGACTCTTTCGTGTCAAAGGGAAAAATCTCTACAAAGTGATCTAAATTAATTACAAATATGAAACACAAAATAATTGATTGCATAGGTATTCCTCCCCTTCAAATCAGTATTTAGTAGATGCACCTTTGGCAGCAATTACAGCCTTGAGTCTATGTGGATAGGTCTCTATCAGCTTTGTACATCTGGGCTCTGCAATTTTTCCTCATTCTTCTTTACAAAACTGCTCAAGCTCTGTTAGATTGCATGGGGATAGTGAGTGAACAGCCCTTTTCAAGTCTAGCCACAAATTCTCAATTGGATTGATGTCTGGACTGGGCCACTCCAGGACATTATCTTTGTTGTTTTTAAACCATTCCTAAGTGGCTTTGGCTTTATGATTGGGGTCATCGTCTTGCTGGAAAACAAATCTTCTCTCAAGTTGCAGTTCTCTTGCAGACTGCATCAGGATTTCCTCCTGGATTTTCCTGTCTTTTACTGCATTTATTTTGTTATCTGCCTTCACAAGCCTTCCAGGACCTGCTGCAGTGAAGCACCCCCACAGCACGAAGCAGCCACCACCATGCTTTACGGTACGGATGGTGTGTTTTTGATTATGTGCTGTGTTTGGCTTATGCCAAACATAGTGTTTAGTCTGATGGCCAAAAAGCTCAATTTTGGTTTAATCAGACCATAAAACTTTCTTCCAGCTGACTTCAGAGTCTCCCACATGCCTTCTGGCAAAGTCTAGCCGAGAGTTCATGTAAGCTTTTTTCAACAGTGGCTTTCTTTTTGCCACTCTCCCACAAAGCTGTGACTGGTGAGGCACCTGGGCAACAGTTGTATGCCCAGTCTCTCCCATCTCAGTCACTGAAACTTGTAACTCCTCCAGAGTTGTCATAGGTCTCTTGGTGGTCTCATCACTAGTCCCCTTCTTGCACAGTCACTCAGTTTTTGAGGACAGCCTGCTCTAGGCAGATTTACAGCTGTGCCATATTTTTTTCCATTTCTTGAGGAAACTGTATTCCAGGGGATTTTCAATGACTTGGAAGTTCCCTTACATCCATTTCTTGACTTGTGCTTTTCAATAACCTTTTTGTGAAGCTGCTTGGAGTGTTCTTTTGTCTTCATGGTGTAGTTTTTGCCTGGATACTGACTCACCAGTAGTTGGGCCTTCCTGATACGAGTGTATTTTTACTACAATCAATTGAAGTACCTTGACAGCACACAGGTCTCCAAAAACAGATCTCCATTTAAATAATTATGTGACCTCTAAAGCCAACTGGCTGCACCAGTGATGACTTGGTGTGTCATATTAAAGGGAAGGGGGGATGAATCCTTATGTAAGCAATTATTTTCTGTTTTATATACATAATTAATTTAAATCACTTGGTAGAGATCTGTTTTCATTTTGACACAAAAGAGTATTTTTCTGTTGATCAGTGTCAAAAAAACTAATTAATCTACAGTGAGTCAATGCTGTAAAACAATAAAACATGAAAACTTCTGGGGGGTGGGGGGGTGGGTATGGTGAATACTTTTTATGGGCACTGTACAGCATAAACTCATAGAGAATAATCTAGTTCAAAGCATGCAAATCAGAATGGGAACAATTTGCAGAATATGCAGTAAAGTTCATTTTGGGATGTATATAGACCTGGCAAAAAATCTAATTGTACACTGTGATCTTGGAATAAAACTCTGCAACATACATTTCAAATCAGAAGTAGTGTACACTCCGGTTCTCACTTTGCAAACTCTACTATTATGCTCTTGAAAGATTGTTGGGTTCATATATTTGGTGCTAATGAATATTCTGTTTTTGGCTGAAGGTGTATCTATCTGGAAATGGAGAGATTCATCATAAAGATGACTGGTTGAACTCAGCCTATAAAATTACAAGTACAAATAAATGTGGACATTCATTCAGAAGGCATCTCTTAAAAGTAGACATGCAGGGAACTGGGAATTTTCCTCCTGGAATACTGTGGTTCTACATAGTAATATTAGCTCAAACAGCCCTCTTGCAAATTTCCTTGTAATTCAAATATTGAAGAGGATAATCTTTTTTACTGTGGCTGAGTAGAAAATAACTCATTCTAAACAGATTAAGTCCATAAGACCATTAGACCATATGACATAGTAGCAGAATTAAGCCACTTGCCCATCGAGAGAAAGAGAGAGAGAGCTAAGTGCACCAATTTCCTGGGTGTTCACAGCATGGATGACTTCACCTGGTCCCTTAATATCACCTCCCTGAACAACAAGACACAGCAGTGCCTCCACTTCCTAAGAAGATCGAGACAAGCAAGTGTCTCCCATCCCCAACAACTAACTGCCTTTTACAGGAGCACCATTGAGAGCCTCTTGCCAAGTTGCATCTCTATCTGGTATGGGAGCAGCCGAGCATTGGACTAGAAATCCCTACAAAGGACAGCTGAGAGGATCATAGGGGTCTCCCTACCATCCACCTGGAACATTTATCAGGAGCACTGCATACACAGGGCCCTTAGTATTATTAAGGTTCCCACCCATCCATCCAGCATCCTCTTTGACTTTCTACCATCAGGCAGGAGACTACAATACATAAAAACAAGAACGGTTAGAATGAGAAATGGTTTCTTTCTCCCAGCCATTAGGCTTCTGAACTCCCTGTTGCGTTGTATTCAAAGTGTCGCTGATTAATCTGTTCTGTACCTTACAATATTTAATTTGAATGCACTTTACATTGTTAGTTATGTGTGATTCATCTGTAGATTTTATCCTGTGCTTTACACCCTGGTTCAAAGAAACATTGTCTCATTTCTATATACATTATATAGTTATATAATGTATTTATCTATATATTTATATACACACATTATATTTTTATATAATGTATATATACATTATATATAGTTAAATGACAATATACTTGACTTGAGTCTGCATTGTGAATTGATCGGGACCATTTTATTTTCCTTCTTAAACCTATTCTCCTGCCTATTTGATGCCCTTACTAATGAAGAACCAACTAACCTCCATTTTAAATATATCCAATGACCTGGTCTCCACAGCGTCCGTAGCTATGAATTCCACATATCCTCCCCTCTCTGGCTAAAAAGTATCTTCCTCATCTCTGTTCTAAAAGGTTATTCCTAGTATTTTGAGGCTGTGCCCTCTGGTTCTAGACTCTCCATTATTGGAAACATCCTCTTCACATCCACTCTATCTAGGCCTTTCAGTATTTGATACGATTTAATGTGACTCTCCCCCATTTTTCAAAACTCTAGTGAATACATGTCCAGAGATATCAAGCACTTCTCATACATTGACCCTTTCATTCCTAGGAACATTCTAGTGAAACTCTTCTGGACCTTCTCCACTGCCAGCATATCCTTTCTTAGATAAGGGGCTGCTTCCTCAAGTTTACCTACCTTTCCACCTATCTTTGTATCATCTGCAAAGTTGGTCACAAAGCTATCAATTCCGTCATCCAGGTAATTAACATGTAATCTGAAAAGTGGTGGACTCAGTACCCAACCCTGCGGAACACCACTGGTCACCAGCAGCCAATCAGAAAAGGCCTCCTTTATTTCCACACTTTATCTCCTGCTAGTCAGCTAATCTTTTGTCCATGCTAGTAGGTTTCCATGAATTCTTACCTTGTTTAACTGCCTCTTGTGTGGTACCTTGACAAAGGACTTCTAAAAATTCAAGTGATCAACATCCACTGACTCTCCTTTGTCTATCCTGCCTGTTATTTCCTCAAAGAGTTCTAACAGATTTATCAGATAATGTTTCCCCTTAAGGAAACCATGCTAACTTTGGCCTCTTTATCATGTACCTTCAAGTACCCCGAAGCCTCATCCTTAATAACAGATCTTCCCTACCATTAAAGTCAGGCTAACTGGCCCATAATTTCTAGTCTTTTGTCGCCCTCCCTTCTGAAAGAGTGGAGTCACATTTGCAATTTTCTAGTCCTCCCCAAAAATTCCAGAATCTAGCAATTCTTAAAAGATCGCTATTAGTGCCTCCTTGATCTCTTCAGCTACCTCTTTCATAACCGTGGGGTGTAGTCCATCTGGTGTAGTTGACTTCAGGCCTGTATGAACAGTCTGAAGTCTAGCACTATTATCTGTAACAGGACAAGTAAAAGTTTTCAGCTCTGATCCTAGGACATTAACCTTGTGGAGCTTTCGCCTCCCAGTTGAACAATCTACTCAATATTCATGCTATTGAAGTTATTGTAGGGGCTCCCAAAGTTTTTTATACCATGGACCCCCTACCATTAACCGAGGGCTCTGCGGACCGCAGGTTGGGAACCCCTGTGTTATTGTGTCACAAAATGGATAGGTTCTACAAAACTTGGTGAAGACTCCAGTAGTTTATTGCTCAGGTTGGAGCAGTAAATGCAACCATTCAAAAAGAACAAGGAGTGTCACTAGTATCAAAGAATTACCAAGAAGGCTAACCGTGGGGAGCACATTCCATGAATTTCTCATCAACTGAACTAAATCCTAGCAATATTTTGTATTTCCCAAAAATATGGAAAGAGTATTAGCTTGGTTAGGGATGAAATACTTGGCAGCGTGTAGAGGGATCTTGGAAATGAAGATTCTCCTACAGTGAATAAATCTTTATTGTCAATAGGATTGTGGTTGTTAAAAGCAAATATTCAATTATGGGAAAATCATACCGCAATACTCTGTT
Organism: Mobula birostris; assembly: GCF_030028105.1. Lineage (NCBI taxonomy): Eukaryota > Metazoa > Chordata > Chondrichthyes > Myliobatiformes > Myliobatidae > Mobula > Mobula birostris. Next base: position 161,555,630 of record NC_092375.1, read on the forward strand.
ACATGTGCATTCTATTACTTCACTCTCTGTAGTCTCTAAATACTATGCTAATTTATGTTATCAATAATAAATGAAATGTCTGCACCAGAGGCAATTTTAATGAATCCCTCTAATATATTAAAGACCAGATACATTCCCACACTGTGAGGAAATCGAAACCGTATACCAGGGGCACATGACTTCACAAAAAAAACTTGGCTTAATAACCTATCACATGCAGAGCTGACATGTAGCATATGGAATCTTTGCTAAGACCTTTGACAACTGGTTCCCATTACTTTGATCAAGTCTGTGGAAAAAAAATTGAAGCCAAAAAAAAGCAAAAGGAAATCTCTTTGCAGTAAAACAAAGCATAACTTAATTCTACCCTGGGTAACCTTGCGCCTGTTAGAATTATGTTGTATTAAATGGTAGCAACAGAAATAAATCTTTATTTAACTCTGGGATACTTTGTACATTTGTCATTCTGTGAAGGCATATTTAGATTTTAAACTTAAATAATCTGGACAATTTTTTCTCATTAAAGTTTGATGAAACATTATTCTCCAGAGGTGCATTGTGCTACCATATAATTAAAATGTAAGTCATCTCTTGTTAATAATCAGTAAACCCAGAATGAGGAAACATTGATCAATTTACTAAGTGTTCATCCTCTGATGCACCAACAAAGGTAGGGTCAATCAATTTAAAAGGGGAATATTTGGTAGGTATTCTGATAATTTGCCTGATGGGAATAATCATTTGAAAAATAGAGTAGGAAGCAATTCTACTGAATGTTGAAAATAAGGCCATTGAACTGAAATTTCAATGCAAGAACTCTTCTTACCTTATTACAGGTAAGATTTCCTGGTAAAAACTTTCAAGATATTGAAAGCTCATGATAAGGTAATTCATGCCACGTTGCTCCACTGGTTTGTTAGGTAGCAGAAAGAGAATATAAATACAAATGTAAGTAATCTATAAAGAAAAGCACAGGATAGTGAGATGGTAAGATTATCTATCACGACATACTGTTGAATTATACGCAACTTCTTTCAAAGAGGAATTGAGCAGTTAATCGAAAAACGGGAATATTAAATCATATGGCAGCAAGCAAAGCAGCTGAACTGAATGGCTCACTTATAAAAATGTTCAAGATTACACAAGACGCATTTTATTTATCATATTTAATATGAACACATACAATGAGTGAAATTGCCCACTTCTGCTTTTATTTCTTATGATCTAAATGGCCTGCTGTGCTCTTTCATTATCTAAAAAATATTTTTTAAGTGTCTTTTGCAAAGCACTAAATACAGTTTTGAAGAAAGGAATAGTTTATAAGGGTTTACAAAGAATTTGAGGATTTAGAAAATGATTTAATGAGGGTACAGGTCAGCAGCACTAGATTTACTCCCCCATCGTTACTCAGAGATTCCTGTATGAGGCCCTTTACATACATTTGGGAAGGGTAGACTGACACTTTTTAAATGTTCAGGATTGAACAAATCAAGGAGAGCTGGAATATAATAGTTTAGTTAGCAAGAAGAAAAGTGGTTGGTTTCAGTGATGCTTCCTCATCTGAAGCATTCCAGGTTATTTTTTTTAGACAAAATGCCACTCATCAGTTTACACCTCTTTCTCACACTCCACCTCTGTATTTATTCCCTCTTCACTTAACCTAGTCATCCTGTCATTCACTGTTGCTGCAGCTTAATTCCCATCTCCCCTTTCCTACTGGGATTAGTCCAAGAGATGCTGCCAGTAGAAGGATTTGCTGATTTGACATATTATGGTGCAAAGCTCCTGTTTTTTCTTGTAAGTGTTTTGGCTGCAAAACTCAGAGGAAGAAATTCCTTCAATTATTTGCATGACTGTTTGAACAAAAGGAGACCAGTCCTTTCATGACAGCACACAGAGTGGCATTGATTGGTTGTGTCTGAGCACAACTACATATACATTAAATAAAAGTACTGTCAGTATCTCCAGTTGAACTGTCTTTTTGTGTGTTTCCCCCTAGCTGTCAGTCTGTGGTTTTGTATTGCCACGTGTTCCTGCTCTACTCCAGCCCCTGTATTACCGAATACTCCATCTATCATCTATTTCTCATTATTACCTGTATTGCTGCCACCTGTGTCTCATTGTGCTCCACCTATCATCTGCCTCTCTGTTTATTGCTCAGTGTATTTCAGTCCTGTGTTTTCACCTGTTTATGGTTAGATTGTGCTAATGAATTTTCTTGTTGTGCCTGTCTAGTGTTTGTATCTATAGTGACTGTCTGAGTATTGATTCTGCCTGTTTCCTGACTGGTTTTTGGATTTCTCTGGATGTTTTGATCTCTGTCTGAGCTTTGATGCTGACTTTGTTGGCACCTTGGGATTTTCTACTTAATTAATATCACTGTGTGCACAGTATTAGGTCTGTGATTGGATCCCTGCTCTAGTGTCCTGACAAGCACACACACATGGGAGAATGCTTTAACTGGTGTATTCACATTGCTGTGTGAGAGAGAACAATGCACATGTCATAGTCATACTTTATTGATCCTGAGGGAAATTGGGTTTTGTTACAGTTGCACCAACCAAGAATAGAGTATAAATATAGCAATATAAACCATAAATAATATGTAAATTATGCCAGGAAATAAGTCCTATTGGCTCAGGGTGTCTGACCCTCCAAGGGAGGAGTTGTAAAGTTTGATGGCCACAGGCAGGAATGACTTCCTATGATGCTCTGTGTTGTATCTTGGTGGAATGAGTCTTTGGCTGAATGTACTCCTCTGCCCAACCAATACATTATGTAGTGGATGGGAGACATTGTCTAAGATAGCATGCAACTTGGACAGCATCCTCTTTTCAGACACCACTGTGAGAGAGTCCAGTTCTATCCCCACATCATCACTGACCTTACGAATGAGTTTGTTGATGCTGTTGGTATCTGTTACCCTCAGCCTGCTGCCCCAGCACACAACAGCAAACATAATAGCACTAGCCACCACTAACTTGTAGAACATCCTCTGCATGTGTAGGCAACTGCACGTGCAGACAACAGATCAACATGTAGTGCTGAGGGAGGGGAGTCATAGATCTCTATGTTACTCTTCCTCCCCTTTTAAATTAATGCAACATAAACTGTATATGAACAAACCATTCAATTTCACTTTTATATATCTACATTCCAAATTAAGATGCTTTCACAATAATAGTCCACAGCTAACTGCACAGTTCTAAAGATTCAGTCTTCTGGGTGGCACTCTGTTTCTTTCAGGCTAGTACCTCTGGACCTGTGGAGTGGCAGCAAGCTTGGCAGGTGTCTTGTCCAAGGCAATGTTCTTGGTCTCCTGTGTCACGTTGCTGTCTGTGACATGATCATCACTGAGTGCTAAGTCTGGTGACTAATATGTCTGTCTTGTTGGATGCAATTGACTCAGGTTGTTCTTTGGTTGAGCATCCAGTCTTCATGTCTAATCTCCAAAATCCAATGTGTACATCAATGGTCCAATTCTTGTGGTTATCCTACTGGGTGTCCACTTGTTTTCTTGGTAATCACACACTAGAACTTCATGTCCAATCTCGAATCTCCTTGCTTCTTCACTTGACAAGTGGCTGAACTGTTTATTCTGGACTTCCCTTCATAGATCTGGTTTCAGGAGGTCTATATGAGATCTCAGATTCCTACTCATGAAAGCATTGCAGGTGTTTGATTTGTCAGCGCATGAACAGAGTTCTGATACACAAAAAGGAAGTTGTCCATGTTATGCTGTAGAGAAATGTATTCCTAGTTGAGTGCTTTAATAGACTTCCTGAAGGTTTTGATAAACCATTCAGCTAAACCACTTTTGCTGGATGTTGAGGAGCTGCCTTGAAATGTTTGATGCCATTTTTCTTCATGAACGGTTGGTATCATTCTGATATGTATTCTGCTCTGTAACTCACAATTTGTTCTGGTAAACTGTTTGTAGTGAAGAGTGGAGATAGGCTTTGCTGAGATGGTTGACTTCATTGGTATAACCTCCGGTCACCTCGATTGAGCATCCACAGCAATCAGAAACATGGAGTCCATGAATGGCCCAGCAAAGTCAATATGTACTCTTTGTCATAGTGATGACAGCTGCTCTGGGGGTGTAATGGTGCTTGTGGGGTGCATTTTGACTTTTTTGCATCTCAACAGCTTTTGGACAAGTCTCCAATATGTATTTATTCCCAGCCACCACACGTAGCTCCAGGCAAGACTCTTCACCTTGACTGTACTCAGGTGTCCTTCGTGCAGAATTTCTAACACTCTGGTGCGCAATTTAGAGGGAGCCACAACACGAGATCCACATATCAGCTTTCTTGAACATACTGACAGTTGGTCTCATCTTGCTGAGAACTCTGGAAACATAAGGTTACCATGAGCTGGCCATCCTTGCATGGTGATGTCAAAGACTTTTGACAATGTCGGTTCATTTCTTGTTTCTCTCTGTTTTTCGGAATTTGTTACCGGCAACTGGTCCACCAATATGGTGTGGAACACTTCTGCTGGGTTGCAGAATGAAGACTTCTTCAGTTGGCAACATGGGAAGGTGTAACAAGCCATCAGCATTATTGTGTTGTTTGGTACCTTTGAACTCTGTCATAATAGTGGACTCCTTGAAATAGTGCCCAACATTGTAACACAGTCATCACTGGAATTCCCTTCGTGAGATTGAAAGTGGACACAAGGAGCTGGTGATCTGTCACTAGTGTAAACTTTTGTCTGTAGAGGTAGTGGTGGAACTACTTTATTCCCCATACTAGGCTAAGGACCTCTCAGTTGATCTGTGCGTAGTTGCGTTCTGCGCTCGTCAGTGATCTGGATGCAAGTTCAATTGGGCGTTAAGATGCATCTTTCATAGTATGTGACAAAACAGCTCCAATGCCATAATGGGATGTATGCCACACCAGTCTGATGGGCAGGGATGGATCATAATGGGTGAAAGGTTCATCTGATGTTATTAGTCTATTTATTTCTTTGAATTCTTTCTCGCATCTTTCTGACCATTCCCACTTTGCTCCTGTCTGTAACAGTGTGTTCAATGGATGCAGCACTGTCGCAATGTTTGGGAGAAACAGGTAGTAAGTTTCCAAGGGCCCAAGTATAACCTGAATTGTGGCACCTTTTCCAGTTTAGGTGCCTGTAGCACTACTTCAATCTTGTGACTTATGTAAGCCATGCTTGTCCATGACATGTCCACAATATGAAATTTCATTTCTTGAAAAACTTGTAGTTCTCTTTGTACACAAACCACACTCACTCAGCCTGGTAAGCACTTTACCAAGGTTCTGGAGGTGCTCTTCGTTTTTGCCAGTCATGAATATGTCATCAAAGTAACATCGGGTTAGTTCTTGGGCTATCTTGGAGCACTTGGTCTATTGCTCTTTGCCAAACAGCTGGAACTGATGTAACGCCAAAGATATGATTATACTGGAAAGGTCCCTTGAGTGTTGATTGTGAGGAACTTCCTGTTTGACTCCTCAATCTCCGTTTGCAGAAAGGCTTGTGACACGTCAATCTTTGTACACCTCTCCCCGCCTACCAAAGATGCAAAAAAAAGTTTTATTTGTGGCAGGGATACTGCTTAGTACACAGCTCCAGGCTGAAATCTTGAAATCTCCACATATGTGAATAGCTCCGGCTTTCATTTTCTTGATCACTGGGACAATGGGCATAGCCCAATCGCTCCACTCAACCTTGGAGAGAGTTCCAGATACCTCCAAGCTCTGTAGTTCAGCATTCTCTCTAGGATGGACATTATATGATGCTTTAAGGCACTGGGCATGCTTCATGGAATCTCAATGTTGCTATTTCATCCAGTTCAATTCAGGCCTTCATGCCCTTGGGTTTGCTAATCCCATTCTCAAACACCTTCTCATTATCATTGAGCAGCAGTGCTAATCTCTGGTTAGTGTTTCCATTTGGGCTGCTGTTGCCTATTGATCTCACACTGAGAGCTTTGAGTGCCAGTCTAGTTGGATTTTTCTCAACCATTCATGTCTGAAAAGTGCTGGCTCTCCAGTTTTCAATACATAAAGCTCTAACTGTTGTGTTTGGCCTCGTACATGACCTTCACTTGCAGCTTGCCTTTGGGGGAATCTTTCTTGCCTGTGTAAGTCTTTAGCATTACTGAGGTCGTCTTTAATGGTATCTTAGAAAACAGTCTATTGTAGTCAGCCTCTGGAATTAGACAAAGTTGACCCTGCATCCAGCTCTGTTTTCAGTTTTACACCAGACACATCTATTGTGATCCATATTATATTGTGATCTGCTTCAGTAATAGTGTGTAGTTCTATGTATGATAGTTCACCTTTGTCAGACTTTATGTTGTCTGTTTCTGTTTTATGCATTTGCTTAGTTTTTGTTTGTGACATTTCACTTGGTTGTGCTTTTTGTCTGCCTTGTACACTCTCTGTATGTGATCTCGTCTGTGACACTTTCTGCAGGAACCAACAGTCACTTGCATCATAGGAGGATTTGCCACATCCATAACATTTTTGACTTTTTTCCATCATTCAGGGACATTTAGTACATTTCACATTGTAACCTTTTCTGTAGTTCTGCTGCAGTCTGTAACGATATTGCAATTGTCAATGTCCATTCTAAGGTTAGGTCCCTTTTGGACTGGAGCCCCATCTGAGAGCTTTGACTATGCATGCCACATGCAAGCCTGTTCCTTAATTCATCTGAAAGTCTATTTCAGTACTGGGAAAGTTTGTGCAGTTCTGCAGTGTATGCAGAAAGGCTTTCATCTTTTGACTTGTTCCTTTTGCAAAATCTAAATCTTTCAGCTATTACCAGAAGTTTAGGGCTCAAGAGATTTTGTAGAGTTGTCAGAATTTCATTGACTGTCTTGCTTGCTGGCTTTGCAGGGGTTACTAGGTTGCATAGGATCCATTAAGTTAAGAAGTGTAGGGGCTTTCTTTTACTCCAAGTTGTTCACATTACAATACAGGCACCTCTCTCAATATATGACTCCCAGCCTGCATTAGCACTATCAAATTCATCAACTTTCCTGACTGAAGCTATTGCCGCATTATTTTCACTTTAAATTCAGTTACTATTACTATGTACTGTTATTCACATGTTTGTTAGTGTCTATGACAGCCTTCTCTGTTCTGTTTCTCACTGTTTCATCTCTGACATTCAGGTTCGTACTTGTTGCAATTAAAAGCATGCATGTGGGAGATGGCTTTAACTGATGAATTCATGTTGTATTTGATCCTGTTGAAGGGGTTTGGCCTGAAACGTCAACCCTTTACTCCTTTCCATAGCTGCCTGGCCTGCTGCGTTCCTCCAGCATTTTGTGTGTATTCCTCATCTGTGATTCCCTTCTTCTGCCTTTTATTATGTAGTTAACTAGTTTATGTATATTTATTAGGGCACAGAAAGGAACTATTTGTCTGATTGGATCTCTGCCAAGCCCTGAAATGCAATCCCATCAATACCATTCCTCATCATTTAATTTCCCTGAAGCAGTGTATTTGGTCCCATATGTGCACCTATTAACTATAAAAATGCTTCATTTACAGAAACCAGACTAACCTTCCAGTTCATCTTTGAGGGATAGGAAGAAAGCAGAGGACCCTTCTGGTCAGAGACAATTTGCAAACACCACAAAGAGATCACCTACTATTAGAATTTGATATGAGTGCCTAGAGCTGTGTGGCAGAAGGTCTAAATACTACAACATGTGCTATTTGTTTCAAAAGTACTACCTTCTGTTAAAATATCGATCGACAGCACAATTGTATTACATTCTGATTTTCAAATATTCCACTGTTAAAGCTGTTTATAATTCAGCACAACTTTGTATCATATAACAATGAAAGCAACTGGAAATCAAGATAGTAAGGAGAAAATCATGATATTGCAATATGGGGACCCATTTGAAATCAGATTATATCTCATAAATTGGCCATTGAAGAACTTCTGTATTTCTCAGAGCCAGACCTTATTTAATTTATTTGTTCTTGTCTCTGTTTGTTGAAATGTGAACACTTTATTTAATGATTTCAAAACATTAATCAACTTAAATATTTGGAAAAGCATTTAATTTTCTAATAAGTAACTGTACTTGTGCATAATGAACTGAATGCATGCATAGTTACAGTCATACTCATTGATAAAGAATCTAGTATAGATTTTTCATTTTGCAAAGATTCAGGAAATTTGGGGGGGTAGGTGACTTCAGTTTCCAAACAGGAACTTACACCTTAATGATTTATGGAAAGAAAATATTGTTCTTGCTCAGTGAAGCTAGTACTTGTACAATCGGAATTAAACTACCATAAATAAACTGCCATTGCCAGTTGATAATGGCCCAAATTATTACCAGGAAGCTGGCAATCCATGCTCAGGAGAAAGCTTAAATTAATGCAGCATCTGACATTACATTCAGTGCTTAATAAAATACATCACAATTATTAAAATCTCCTAAAGTGCAATTCAGGAACAAACGAATGATGAATTTGTTTGCAGCAAGATCCAAATAACAGGATATGAAAAGTGAGACAAGTGTCTGAAAACCTTTTACCTTGACCCAAGTCAGCAGAAAGAGAGTTATGATTGAAGAAATAGCATCTTAAAAATCAGTACTCCTGCAATATGAGAATACAGTTCACTTTCTGAGTTAGGTAAGACCCAATAGCCAACATAAACAATTTGTAAATTACAGCTATGGGGATTTTCATAGTCAGCTCTTTGGGGTTGAGACTTGGTAGGTTATGAAGCCAGTACAGGAAGTGCAGATTTTTCTACAGATGGGAGGGAAGTAATGTGCTGTTTCCACTACTTAGAGTTTTTGTGTGCGTCTACTGCTGCATGCATCCAAAGCTCACAATATCATCCCAAACACTCATCCTTCGCATTGAACAGTCATGGAACATGGTCAGGAATTTCCAAGTGTCAATGGGAAAATTGTTTCAGGGAAGTTCTGAGAACATCTTTGTATCTGATATCTCTTCTCTTTCTTCATTTCTTCCTCTCCATTTCAGAAGGCAGATTATCCACCAACATCTTCTACAAAACCATTGACTTTCACAGCTACCTCAACTACACATATTCCCACCCTGTCACTTGCAAGGATAATATTCTCTCTTCTCAGTTCCTCTGTCTCTGCAGCATTTGTTCTTATGATGAGGCTTTCCATTCCACGACATGCAAGATGACTTCTTTTAGAAAATGCTATTGATACAGCCCTTAGCCACATCTCTTCAATTTCCCACATCTTCCTTCACACCATCCTGCCCAGATATAGCATAGATTGAGTTCCTTTTGTCCTTACCTACTACCATCCCATGAGTTTCCACATCCACAAGGTGTGTCATTTATTGTGTTCTTGCTCCTGATGTGGTTTCCTCTATATCGGTGAGACCTTATGAAGTCTGGGGAATCACTTCATCAAGCACCTTTGCTCCACCTGGCATAACAGCCAGGATTTCCCGGTGGCAACTCACTTCAATTCCACTTCCCATTCCCATTCCAAAATGTCTGTCTGTAGCTTCCTCTAGTTCCAAGTTCAGGCCAAAGACAGACCTTATATTCTGCCTTGGTAGTCTCTAACCTGATACCATGAGCATCAATTTCTTCAGATTCCAATAACCTCTCCCCTCTGTTCTACCCCCCCCCCTTTGTTTCCCCTTATCACACCGGCTCAACAAACCTTCTTTTTCTCCTTCCCCACCCTCTTTATCTGCTCATCACACCTATCAATCTAACCCTTCCCTCCCCCATGGTCCTCCATTTTTCTTTCATCCATGTGCCTTAGTGGTATCTTTTCATTGTCTTGACGTGCATGCAGTAAATAGTCTGGGTCTTGGAATGATATATGGTGGTTCAAGCAGGAATCACTGTTGCCTGCTGAACCCTGAGTTTTGGTTCAGTGAAAAACTTTGAAGAATTTCATCAACGTGAAGTGGTTCACATTTTCTAGGGTCTTTCTGTGAACCATTATTGTTGGAGGGTGATGTGGTGCAGCAGGAACAGGTTGGTAGAGATCCTTTGTCTCGAGTGCATAGTTCATCCTCCTACAGTAAATGCTTTAGAAATGAGCTGATGAAAACTTATTGCTTGGCCTTCAAGTGCTAGCAAGCACAAGCCTTCATACTGCAGCTCAACCATTCATGCTGGGGTCATCTTAGTACTCCAATGAAGGGTTCCTAACCTTTTTTTATGCCATGGACCCCTACCATTAACCAAGGGGTCTGTGGATCCCCTGCTCTAATGTGACCCCCATAATAGATCAAAGGCCATACTGCTATGACCTATATAATAAATGTTACTTATTTTAGGGAAATGGAATTGGAGTTGGGCTATTATTGTCATATGTACCAAGATATAGTGAAAAACTTCCATTTGCGTGCCATCCAGACAGATTATTTGCATACATAAGTGCACTGAACTAGTGAGAAGGAAAATAGAATTCAGGATATAGTGTTAGAGATTTTGAGAAGGTATTGTTGGTGGACAATAAGGTACAAGACCATCATGAGCGGGATTGTAAGGTTTGGGAGATCAGGAGTTCATTTTTTTAGCACATGAGGTTTTAGAGTTAGATAACAGTGGAATAAGGTCTGTCCTTGGGTCAGGTGATACCAGCTCTCAAGGATTTTCTTCCCAACATGAGGGAAAAGAAGAGAGAATGACCAGGATGGAAGGAATGCTTCCTCAAGGCAGCAGGAAGTATAGATGGAGTCAACAGCAGTGAGGCTGGTTTGATGATAGACTAAACCATGTCCACAACTCTCCCTATAGTTTCTTGGATAGAGTTATTGCCATACCAATCTGTGATGCATGCAGATAGGATATTTTCTCTGGTGCATTATAAAAGTTGCTATATTTCAAATATACACACTGTCATATTTACAGTATAAATGTTATATATGTTTGGTGTCTCCAGATTAAAATTACAAATGGAAACCATTTCTTCCACCACATTTGACAAGAAAATACTTGTAAAATTTATTTAAGAAATATATACTTTTATTGTCTATTTTCTGACTCAAATCTACCACTTTTTCCTAAGGTTTTGACTCTGCAGAGGAGGATTTGGTGGTAGCTTACATTCTTATGGGCCTTGCCCTGATAACTTTGGGCTATGTGTGGGCTTGGACAATGATCAGTGGATGAGATCATGCTGACCTCATCCTGTTCCCATCTGACACCCATACAATCACTTATTCCATTGAATGTGAGAAATTAGCAACAAGAGGAAATATCTGGCTGATTATTTCTGCTTAACCCAAAGTCATCAAGCTCGTTCGTAGCACCAGTCAATTGGTGACCTAGTAAGAACAGTACTGTTGTAATTATTGTGTATTTAATATTTCAATATTTGAGTAAATTTGTGTATATATTGTTTAAGCATTCCTGTTTGTTTAAATAAATGATTACAGGTTATATGTAAAAATATGTTAATTGCATATGTCACTACATTGTCATGTGATATGTATGCTACCTCCATGCTAAAAGTAAAGACGAAGTTACACCCACATTCCCGGGGTCCTGAGTCTTTCTTTGAATTAGTTTGATGTTTTGAAGTTACAAAACATAACAGTGATAGTATGAGAATTTTTCCTGCACAGCAAATGTTTAATGGAAGCCAACATGCTCAGTTTTGCAAACTGTACACATGCAAGCATCCAGCCATCGACTATTTCCCTGTAAACTCAGGTCTTGATTGAATAAATTTCTGTTTATGCTTCTGTCACATTGATGTACTTGAACAGTGCTATTTCCACATTCAACAACTTCTTTGTGTAACAGAATGGGAAGTGATTTACTCCATTGGAATTTTTGCTTTGGAAAGGTTTTCTACTCTGACCAGAGATATGTTGAAGAAGCAGACTGTGACTGAAAACTGTACCGTATCACTGAACTTCCTTTAAAACCAGTGTCATTATGTCCAACCTCCTTTAAAACCAGTGTCATTATATCGAAACAAAACAAGGGCTTCATCCTCAAGACTGGAAGGGCTCAGATTGTCAAACCAGCTGCAACCAATTAGGTACCAACCCACAAATCTCTGTGATCTGATAACTTTAAGTGGACACCATAAAATATTCATCAAGTATTTTCATAATTGTACAACGATAATGTTCAAGTCTATACTTTTAAACAGCACAGGTTCAAAGTTAACTGAATATTCTGTATGATTATTAGATACTTTAAATAATAGAGAATCTTTAAATCCTTAGCCTTGCTCTTTATCCTCAGTATTATACACTCAAGGGCCATTTTATTAGGTACACCTGCACATCTACTTGTTAATGAAAATACACTATCTAACTTGCCAATCATGTGGCAGCTACCCAATGCATAAAAGCTGGCAGACATAGTCAAAAGGTTCAGTTGTTGTTCAGGCTATATATTAAAATGAGGGGTGAAGGGTGAAGGCAGAGGGATCTTACAAACTGCTGATCTCTTGGGGTCTCCTTGCACAACAGTTCCTAGAGTTTATAGAGAATGGTGTGAAAAATTTAAAGAAATCCCAACAGCAGCAATTCTATGGTAATGAGAGAGGTCAGATGATTATGGCTAGACTGGTAACTCAAACAACCATGCCTTACAAGAGCGGTGTGCAGAAAAGCATCTGTGAATGCACAACACATTGAACCTTGAATTGGATGGGCTACAGTAGCAGCAGAAGATCACGAATGTACACTTAGTGGTGAAAAAATGAAGCCTTTTCCAATTTAGGAACTTGTAGTTATTAATAAGTAAGCCCTGGCTGGACAGAATGTATTGAATGTAGACAATTGCTCCCCATCCCTGTCCTTCAGTTCTCACACAACAACATTCCCCACAGATAATTATCTTACATTGATCATCTTGTGGCTTATTAGAAAGATACAATTGTGTACTGTAGGACATGTCCACTAATTTAAACTCATTTCACACAGATGAACTCTTTTGAGTTAGAAACTGCTAATCCGTTAAAGTGCCTGGATGGATAACTAATAAGAATATTTCTAACCTAGAAAAAAACACTGAAAGAAGCAATTGAGGAGTTTGCAGGGGTTTTGACAAGGACCTTTGTGTCCTCACTAGTAATAGGAGAGGTCTTGGAGGTTTGGAGGGTACCAAATATTGTGCCTTTGTTCAAGAAAGAAAATAGGGGAAATTGAGATAATTATAGGGCAGTGGGCCTTGTTTAGGAAGCTATTGGAGACAACAGTGAGGAAAAGGATTTATGCATATTTGGAAAGGTATATTCTGCTTTGGGACGTTCGGCATGGCTTTGCGCAGGGCAGGTAACTTCTTACCAATTTGATTGTGTTTTATGAGGAGGCAATAAAGGTACTTGATGAGGAGAAGGCAGTGCACCTTAGCTACATGGACTTTAGAAAGGCATTTGATAAAGGCCCTCAAGGTAGTTTGATTTGGAAGACAAAGATGCATGGGATATAGGGTAAATTGTAAATTTGGATTCAGAATTGGCTTGCTCATAAAAGTGAGTGAGTAAGGGTGGAAAGCTGTTATTCTGGCCATGATCAGTAGTGTTCTGCAAGGATAGATGGAACTCCACTGCTTGTAATATACAAACGGTATATCAATGATATGGATGCAAACGTAAATGGATGGATGAGCAAGTTTGTGGATGACAGCAAGATTGGTGGAGTTGTGCACAGTGTAAAGGACTATCAAAGATTTCAGCAACAATAATAATAATAATAATATCTTTATTTATAGAGCACTTTTCACACAGATGATGCAGATCAAAGTAATTTACAATTGGATAAATGCTGGGGAGGCTAGTGCTCATAATGAAGCTGGTTGAATTGACAACGTTTTGCAGCTTTTTCCAATCCTGTGCAGTGCCCTCCCTCCTTATACCAGATGGTGATGCAACTAGTTAGAATGCTTTCCACGGCACATCCACTGAAATTTGCGAGTATCTTTGGTGACATTCCAATTCTTCTCGAACGCCGAATGAAATATAGCTACTGTCATGCCTTCTTTGTAATTGTATCAATTTGTTGGGCCCAGGAAAAAATTTTCAGAGATGTTGACATCCAGGAACTTGAAATTGTTCACCGTTTCTACTTCTGATCCCTTAATGAGAACTGGTATGTGTTCCCCCAACTTCCCCTTTCTGAAGTCCCCGATAAGTTCCTTGGTCTTACTGATGTTGAGTGCAGAGTTGCTGCTGTGACACCACTCAACCAGCTGATCTAGCTCACTCCTGTATGCCTCCAATGTTCCCTCTAATTTTTTTTTTACAGCTGCACAGACCAACCATTGCTCTGAGCAGGATACTTTTACACAGCCAGAAAAATGTGTGGAACTTTAATAAAACATTGTATGAAAGAAAATTCCCACCGTGGTTCAACAAAGGCCATGTATGTGGGAACGTTACAGTCCCTGTGTGGCTACACACTGGTGCGGCAAAGAGAGAACAGTGCTCATCACCATCTGAAGTTCTGCCAGCAATAGTTGTGTCATCAGCAAATTTATAGAATGAGTTTGAGCTGTGCCTAGCCACACAGTCATGTGTATATAGAGAGTAGAGCAGTGGGCTAAGCACTTTGAGGTGTGCCAGATTATCAGCGAGGAAGAGATGTTGTTTTCAATCTGCACAGACTGGTGAGGAAATCAAGGATCCAGTTGCAGACAGAAGTACAGAGGCCAAGTTTGGAGCTTTTTGATCAGAACTGAGGATCTGATTGTGTTGAACACTGAACTGTGATCAATAAACAGCAGCCTGAAATAGGTATTACTATTGTCCAGGTGATCCAAGGCCAAGTGGAGAGCCAGCGTGTTTGCATTCGCTGTAGACCTATTGTAGAAATAGGCAAATTGCTGCAGGTTCACACCCCTGCTTGGGCAGGAGTTGATTCCAGCTGTGATGAACCACTCAAAGCACATCACCTCAGTAGATGTGAGAGCCACTGGGCGATAGTCAATGTGGAGATGGTAGAAAAGTTGCAGAAAATGCTGCTTGTATTAGAGGGGACGAGCAGGAAGGGCAGACTGGGCAAACTTGGATTGTTCTTAGAGAATTGGAAGCTAAGGGTAGATCTGATAGAAGTTTTTTTTTAAATTACGAGAGATGTTAATAGGGTAGACAGTTAGAATCTGTTTCCCAGGGTAGAAATGTCAAACACCAGGGGACATAGTTCTAAGGTTAGTGAGGGGAAGTTTAAAGGTGATGTGAGAGGCAAGTTATTTTATACAGAGAATTGTAGGTTTCTGGAATGAGTTACCAGGGGTAGCAATGGTAGTTAAGGCAGCTTTGTGGAGTTTAAAAAACTTTTAGATAGACACATGAATATGCAAGGAATGGAGGGATATGGATTATAAAGAGGATGATAAGATTGGCACAACATCATGGGCCAAGCGGCTTTCTCACAACTTGAACCGGCCACCAGAGGGAGGCAGAGATGACAAAGCCAACCCCTTCTTGCTCATCTGCCTGTTAGCCTAATGGTTCGTTCATTGTTACCATCTTTGCCTTGTCTGCAACCCTACATAGGTTCCTTATCCCTTGTTTCTTTGCTCAGTCTTAGAATCATCTTTTTGTATGGTTTGTATTCTGCATGGAGTTCGTTGAGCAGTGGTGTTCCGCAGGGATTTGTTCTGGGACCCCCTCCTCTTTCTCATTTTTATAAATGACCTGGATGAAGAAGTAAAAAGGTGGGTTAGTAAATTTGCCAATGACACAAAGGTTGGGGATGTTGTGGATAGTCTGGAGGGTTGTCAGAGGTTACAGTGGGGCATTGATAGGATGCAGAACTGGGCTGAGAAGTGGCAGATTGACTTTAACCCAAATAAGTTCATTTTGGTAGGTCCAATTTGAAAGCAGAATATAATATAAATGGTAAGACTCTTAGCAGTGTGGAGGATCTGAGAGATCTTGGGGTCCATGTCGATTGGACACTCAAAACTGCTGCGCAGGTTGATAGTGTTGTTAAGAAGGCGCCTGATGTTTTGGCATTCATCAACCATGGGACTGAGTTCAAGAGCCGTGAGGTAATGTTACATCTATATAAGACCTTGGTCAGACCCCACCTGGAGTACTGTGTTCAGTTCTGGTCACCTCACTACAGGAAGGATGTGGAGGAGATTTACAAGGATGTTGCCTGAATTGGAGGGAGTACCTTATGAGAATAGGTTGAGTGTGTAATGAAGTATAATGTTGGAAAATGCATGGTCATGCACTTTGGTAGTAGAAATAAATGTGCAGGCTATTTTCTAAACAGGGAAAAAATCCAGGAATCTGAGATACAGAGGGACTTGGGAGTCCTTGTGCACAATGCCTTGAAGGTTAACTTGCAGGTTGAGTCAGTGGTGAGGAAGGCAAATGCCATGTTAGAATTCATTTCAAGAGGTCTAGAAACAAGAGCAAGGATATGATGCTGAGGCTTTATAAGGCACTGGTGAGGCTTCACCTTGAGTATTGTGAACAGTTTTGGGCCCCTCATCTTAGAAAAGATGTGCTGGCATTGGAGAGGATCCAGAGGAGGTTCACAAGGATGATTCCGGGAGTGAAAGGGTTATCATATGAGGAACGTTTGATGGCTCTGGGTCTGTACTCTCTGGAATTCAGAAGGATGAGGGGGATCTCATTGAAATCTTTTGTATGTGGAAAGGCCTAGACAGAGTGGATGTGGAAAGGATGTTTCCCATTGTGGGAGAGTCTAGAACAAGGGGGCACAGCCTCCGGATAGAGGGGAGCACTTTTAAAACAGAGATGCAGAGAAATTTCTTTAGCCGAAGGGTGGTGAATTTGTGGAATTTGTTGCCACGTGCAGCTGTGGAGGCCAGGTCATTGGGTGTATTTAAGGCAGAGATTAATCGGTTTTTGATTGGACATGGCATCAAAGGTTACAGGGAGAAGGCTGGGAGTTGGGGTTAAGGAGTAGAAAAAAAAGAATCAACCATAATTGAATGACAGAGCAGACTTGATGGGCCAGATGGCCTAATTCTGCCCCTATGTATTATGGTTATGGTTTTATGTACTTGGCCTTTTCTTCTTGGAGTGAAGGAGGATGAGAGGTGCCCTGGTAGAGGTGTATAAGATGATGAGGGGCATTGATCGTGTGGATAGTCAGAGGCTGTTTCCCTGGGCTGAAATGGCTAACACGAGGGGGCATAGTTTTAAGGTGCTTGGAAATAGGTACCAAGGGGATGTCAGGGGTACGTTTTTCGCACAAAGAGTAGTGGGTGCGTGGAATGCACTGCCGGCAGCGGTGGTGGAAGTGGATACAACAGGGTCTTCTAAGAGCCTCTTAGATAGATACATAGAACTGAGAAAAATAGAGGGTTATGTGTTTGGGAAGTTCAAGGCAGTTTCTAGAGTAGGTTACGTGGTTGGCACAACTTTGTGGGCTAAAGGGCCTGTAACATGCTGTAAATTTCTATGTTCTATGTTCTATGTAAGTGAAATCTTGCATTTTTTCATAGGAATCTCTTATTTTTGAAACTCCGTGGATAATATTGTTGGATTTTGACTTTGCCTGTGTTTTTTTGGACCCTCTACCTGAATCTTGACTGCTAAGGAATCCAGGAAAGCCTTGTTGGATTTTTTCCCTGAACTTCGTGTGACTTGTCTTTGCAATTGGGTTCACTGCTATTCAGTGTGAGGGAAGTTAAAACTGAAGAAGTTACCTAGTCAGCTGTGATAGGCTTATCCAGTTCTAGGAGTGCTCTATGTTCTGTACTTTTCATTCCAGCATGTGGCCATCACTGAGGCAACTCCAACAAGCCTGTCAGTATCTTCTTGTCTGAACGTAAATTCATAACATCTGATGGTGAAACTATTGTTGGCAGGATCTCAGATGGGTGTATAGAAGTAAGATATCCCAGTTAGCTGAGTGGTGTTGTAGCAACAGCCTTGCACTCAGTGTTAGCAAGACCAACGAGCTGATTGTGGACTTCAGAAAGGATAAGATAAAGAAACACTTATCAATACATAGGGATCAGCAGTGGAGAGAGTGAGCAACTTCAAGTTCCTGGGTGTCAATATTTCAAGGATTTTGTTGGAGCAAAGAATATTAATGGATTTCCAATTGATCTGTGAAGAATATTTTGCTGTTTCTTGCATGATCTCAAGTTAATGGGGGGTGAAGTGAAACAGGCCAACCAGGGAAGCATTTGTATAGTTAAACTAGAGTTAACAATAGGGCTTTCAACAGATAAATACCTGGTGTGTTGCAAATTCAGTCACCTCACACTTGAAAGCTTGTTGGACTAGAAATACTATGTTGAAACTCGTATTAATTTTATGGTTTAAGAAAATAAATGGAAAACTCAATGAAGTATGAGAAATTATATACCAGCTTCAGTTTCCTTAATGCTTATAAAGCAGTTATGTCTGGTGATTTATGTATCAACTGAACATAAATTATAAATATTTCTCAATAAACTGCAAGAAGACGGATCTGGAGAGCATGGGGGTGGGGTGTAATAAGATACAACACAATATTCTTCACAGGGTATTTGGAACTTATTTACCCCCTTATCTTTTGAATTATGTATTGATGATAATAAACTAGACTCGTATTGAAACCCATCCAATCCTAGACACAGTAACCTAGAGTGGGGAAAGAGAGCCAGCTGCTATTTTTTGAGCTGATTTAGTGTCTGCGGCTGCTTCCACGGCCATGGGCAAAACTTATTTGTGGCTCTAAATGTTTAGAAATGTATTTGGGAGTAGCCTTCTTCAAAAGTGAGAGAGAAGGTATGACAAACTGCAACTTAAACAAAAAATATTGATATAATAAAGACATAAAGACAGAAAAACTTTTAGTTAAATGTGAGCTGGGATAGCCCAGTTAAATGGTTATCCACAGCCTTAAGGATCTGTGCTTATCCCACTGCTCTACTCTTTCTACAACCATGACTGTGTTGCTAAGCACAGCTCAAAGGCCATCTATAAGTTTGTTGACAATACAACTAATGTTGGCAGAATTTCAGATGGTGACAAGGAGGCGTACAGGAGCAAGGCATATCAGCTGGTTGAGTGGCGTTGCTGCAACAACCTTGCACTCAATGTCAGTAAGGTCAAAGAATTGATTAAGGACTTCAGGAAGCACAAGATGGGGGAACACACCAGTCCTCATAGAGGGATCAGAAGTGGAAAGGGTGAGCAATTTCATGTTCCTGAGTGTCAACATCTCTAAGGATCTATCCTGGACCCAACATATCGATGCAGTTACAAATAAGGCATGGCAGTGGCTATACTTCGTGAGGAATTTGAGGAGATTTGGTATGTCACCAAAGATACTCACAAATTTCTATAGATGTACAGAGAACATAGAACATAGAATAGTACAGCACAGTACAGGTCCTTTGGCCCAAAATGTTGTGCCGACTCTTAAACCCTGCCTCCCATATAACCCCCCCACCATCTTAAATTTCTCCATATACCTGTCTAGTAGTCTCTTAAATTTCACTAGTGTATCTGTCTCCACTACTGACTCAGGCAGTGCATTCCTGGCACCAACCACTCTCAGAGTTAAAAACCTTTCTCTAATATCCCCCTTGAACTTCCCACCCCTTACTTTAAAGCCATGTGCTCTTGTATTGAGCAGTGGTGCCCTGGGGAAGAGGCGCTGGCTGTCCACTCTATCTATTCCTCTAAATATCTTGTATACCTCTATCATGTCTCCTCTCATCCTCCTTCTCTCTGAAGAGTAAAGTCCTAGCTCCCTTAATCTCTGATCATAATGCATACTCTCTAAACCAGGCAGCATCCTGGTAAATCTCCTCTGTACCCTTTCCAATGCTTCCACATCCTTCCTATAGTGAGGCGACCAGAACTGGACACAGTACTCCAAGTGCGGCCTAACCAGAGTTTTATAGAGCTGCATCATTACATCGCGACTCTTAAACTCTATCCCTCGACTTATTAAGGCTAACACCCCATAAGCTTTCTTAACTACCCTATCTACCTGTGAGGCAAATTTCAGGAATCTGTGGACATGTACCCCAGATCCCTCTGCTCCTTCACACTACCAAGTATCCTACCATTTACTTTGTACTCTGCCTTGGAGTTTGTCCTTTCAAAGTGTACCACCTCACACTTCTCCAGGTTGAACTCCATCTGCCACTTCTCAGCCCACTTCTGCATCCTATCAATGTCTCTCTGCAATGGAGAGTGGAGAGCATTCTAACTGGCTGAATCACTGTCCAGTGTAGGGGAGGGGGGCACTGTACAGGATCAAAATAAGCTGTAAAACGTTGAAACTCAGTCAACTCCATCGCGGGTACTGTCCTTGTCAGCATCTGAGACATCTTCGACGGGTGATGCCTCAAAAAGGTGGCATCCATCATCAAAGACCCCTCATTACTCAGAACATTGCTACCATCAGGGAGGAGGTACAGGAGACTGAAGGCACACACTCAATGATTCAGGTACAGCTTCCCCTCTGCCTTCAGATTTCTGAATGGATATTGATAGATACTTTATTGATCCCAAAGGAAATTACAGTGTCACAGTAGCATTACAAGCTCATAAGTATACAAATATTAGCACAGTAAGTAAGAATTAAAGAAATGTCACCTCCAACAGTCTAACAGGAGGGGGTCATCACTTCCCTGGTCATAGGTTGACTCATTATAGAGCCTAATGGCTGAGGATAAGAATGACCTCATGTAATGCTCTTTGGAGCAGAGCGGTTGTCTTAGTCTATTACTAACAGTGCTCCTCTGTTCAGCCAAGGTGGCATGCAGAGGGTAAGAAATATTGTCCAGAATTGCCAGGATTTTCCGTAGGATCCCTTGTTCTACCACAGCCTCCACTGTGTCCTGTTTGGCCCCTATAACAGTGCCAGTCTTTCTCATCAGTTTATTGAGCCTGTTGGCATCACCCATGTTGATGCCATTACCCCAGCACACCACCACACAGGTCACAACAGACTGGTAGAACATGTGAAGGAGAGGCCTGCATACTCCAAAGGGCCTCAGTCTCCTCAGGAAATAGAGGTGACTGGCCCTTCTTGCACACAGCCTCTGTGTTGGTGCCCCAGTCAAATCTATCATCCAGGGGCTCCCCCTCTACCTCACTACTTTTTTTTCTCTTTTTGCTTATTTAATTTAACTTTTTAAAATATATAAATTTGTTGTAATTTAGAGTTTTTATTATGTAATATAATGTACTGCTGACTCAAAACAACAAATTTCAGAAAATCTGCCAGAGATATTAAACCTGATTCTGATTCTGAACTGAAATCTGTGTTTTAGTTTGCCAGTCTGCAATTGCCAATTGTGCTGATGTTCTGTTCTAAATGTCATCTGCAGAAAACTAAGACCAGAAAAGTGGATGATCTGCGTTCTGGGTATAGGTGATGGAGTCAGTTGTTACAACAAAGTGACACAAACAGTGGACCCTCAGTGAAATTAACTGCTTTTCTCATGTAATTGGACAGTAGTATGGTAATTTACAACAATGCAACGATAATTTAAAAATAAAGCTCCTTTACTGGGGTAACATGCTTAATGGTAAGTTGACACCAAAAGTAATGGATTAGCTGGAAAATATAGATGCTTTTCAGGTAGAGTTAGATATATATACAAGAGAAAAATGAATGGAAGAATATATTGCAAGCATTAGGTTAAGGAGCTTTTATAGCCGTGAGCTCTTAAACTTGCCACACTCAAAATTCTGACAAGAATTACCAATGGAATTTCTTAACATGCCTTGTTTAAAAGTATGGATCTGAATGCCAGCTTGCTGCGCTAGCAAATGATTATAATTAATTCCATGAGTGCAAAAGGAAAATTATCATAATATCCTCAAAGAACATAAAAAGAGTTAAGGATGTGGCTAACATATGACATTTTAAATAACTTTGTTAATTAATTATGATGTGAAAATGACCACAGATATATTACGGAATCTTCAATCTACATTTTGATCCTTTTATACAAGCTGAGAAAATAAACAGCCACTCTATGCCACAACAACCACAAAATATATACGAATGTTTCTGCTTCTGAAATAGTCTTGGGTGCATGGCGTAGATCCTTTTTAATTGTAACACCCTGGGGAAGGTTTCACTGATAATGTAATGGTCTTTCTGTAGAAGCACTGCTAATGTAATGGTTTTTCTGTAGCAGCAGTGTTTGGGTTATGGCTAGAGATAACAGGGGCTTTGGAATGTGCACCGTCCAATGAAGAGAGTGTTTTTTTTTCTTGTTGTGTGCCTGAGAACGAGGTGATCTGGGTCTTTTGTTTGGCGAGAGATGAAGAGAGAAGATGCCAGAAAGGAGAGGTCGTAGAGAGCAGGAAGGAGTGGACTTGGAGTGACGCTGGGAGTCAACAAAGCCTGAGGAAGTCGATGGAGGACCAATCGAAGGGAAACCATGAGCTCCAACTGTTTCATTAAAATGGGCCCTTTTCTTTACTAACCCTTTAGTCAAATTAAGAGTTATAAAGCTAAACCATTTAATTTCATATGGTGTACTGTTTGTTATTTTGTGGTACTGATTTGTAATGGGGGAACAGATCTCACAGCATCTCACAAACAAGAGGTTTTGCATCTCAGATTTCATATGTTTGGCGGGGCCAGAGACTATCTTCCCTAGATGAACACCGCCGGCCGAACCTGAGGGTTACATAAATAATAGAGGGGCTATGCATCCAACACACATCAAAGTTGCTGGTGAACGCAGCAGGCCAGGCAGCATCTCTAGGAAGAGGTACAGTCGACGTTTCGGGCCAAGACCCTTCGTCAGGACTAACTGAAGGAAGAGTGAGTAAGAGATTTGAAAGTGGGAGGGGGAGGGGGAGATCCAAAATGATAGGAGAAGACAGGAGGGGGAGGGATGGAGCCAAGAGCTGGACAGGTGATTGGCAAAAGGGATATGAGAGGATCATGGGACAGGAGGCCTAGGGAGAAAGAAAAGGGGCAAGGGGGGAAGCCCAGAGGATGGGCAAGGGGTATAGTGAGAGAGACAGAGGGAGAAAAAGGAGACAGAGAGAAAGAATGTGTGTATATAAATAAATAAATAACGGATGGGGTACGAGGGGGAGGTGGGGCATTAGCGGAAGTTAGAGAAGTCAATTTTCATGCCATCAGATTGGAGGCTATCCAGACAGAATATAAGATGTTGTTCCTCCAACCTGAATGTGGCTTCATCTTTACAGTAGAGGAGGCCATGGATAGACATATCAGAATGGGAATGGGATGTGGAATTAAAATGTGTGGCCACTGGGAGATCCTGCTTTCTCTGGTGGACAGAGCGTAGGTGTTCAGCAAAACGATCTCCCAGTCTGCATCGGGTCTCGCCAATACATAGAAGGCCACATCGGGAGCACCAGACACAGTATATCACCCCTGCCGACTCACAGGTGAAGTGTCGCCTCACCTGGAAGGACTGTCTGGGGCCCTGAATGGACAAGGGCGTTGCGTAGGGAGTGATCCCTGCGGAAAGCAGAGGAGGGAAAGGGAAAGATGTGCTTAGTGGTGGGATCCTGTTGGAGGTGGCTGAAGTTACGGAGAATAATATGTTGGACCCAGAGGCTGGTGGGGTGGTAGGTGAGGACCAGGGGAACCCTATTCCTAGTGGGGTGACGGGAGGATGGAGTGAGACCAGATGTGCGTGAAATGGGGGAGATGTGTTTGAGAGCAGAGTTGATGGTGGAGGAAGGGAAGCCCCTTTCTTTAAAAAAGTAGGACATCTCCCTCAATGCATATTTGTTTCTAAATTTTGATTGTTCAGGCACTTTGTATTATTTATCATATGCACGTTGAGAATGTTTGCATTAAAAAGGCATTGGCTTGAACCGCAAGCTATTTATTTCAGTGACAATCAAACACTTTTACTTGTCCCAAGCATGCAAAAGGAGTTGTAAAAATAAAAATTAATTTTGCCTTAATTTTCACATACTCTCAGCAATCCAGTTAGATTTAACTTTTTAGTTACGACACCACAAATATACTCTAGTCCTTTAACTCTTTGTAATATGCCACAAGGGTTCCTTATAGCATTCTAAATACATTTTTCCGATGCTAAGATATACTTCTCTGTAAATGTTTAATATTGAAATTCCAAAGTGTCCTAAAGTACATAAAAGTACTGTTAAGAGGCAGAAAGCTATATAAACACATTGCACTGGTGAATGGGCCACTGTTGTGATTAACTGAGGCTCCCTTTAATTTGATGGAGGAAAAAGAATCTTGAAAAACCCAACTAGCTCTTGACATTTGAGTGTATTCACAGTGCAACTGCCGTGTCATTGCAAAGTGGCTTTACCCTGCAGGACTCATAGTATAAATGCAGCCAAGACACAAAAGTATTTTGTATCAGGTAGCCATGGCATCTAAAGAAAATAGACATGATAAAACTGCTACACATTTATCAAGTGAATAACAACGTTTGAATGTCTGTCAGGCTATGGCTATGAAGAACCAGAATAACACAGAGTTTTACATTTTTCTCAAGTCAGCTCATAAGAGTTGAAAATGCTTGTTTCAGTAAATTCTTGGAAACACGAATCATTCTTTTCTCTTTTTCTATCCATTGTTCAGTTGCTGGAACTAATTATCATTGCCATGAAATCTATTAGGTGCACAGTCCAAAAATAATAAAAGTAATGCTTACATGGACAAAAAATGAAAAAAATGATAATTGCATTGGTGACAAATACCATGTTACAGTAGTGGAAAGAAACTCTCAGAATATACAGCAGCAGATTAGTCGATCACCTTGAGAAATTTTTTTGTCAGTTATATGGCTGGTTAAAATAGGAAATTAAGTAAGTTAGTTGTGTTAAAAAAGGAGCAAAACAAAAGTATTTAAAGAAAGTAAGCAACAGAATATGCATCAATGGTCATTTAGATTTTCCTGTGTAGTTGTGCTTTTGTGTAGTCCAGGGTTAATATTATAGAAATATTCTGTGAATTTCAGCTTATTGGTATGGACTATAGATGCTTTATTTTCCGTAGATTAAAAATTTATAGACCTGAGACGTGGGGAATATTCTTGGTAGTATTAAAGAACAAAATCAGTTTAGAATTAGCATCCTGAAATACTCCTTTAAAAGTACAGAAAATATTTTATGTTTAAACTAGACCTTAAGAGAGCTACTTAGGAAGTACAAATGTTAAAATAATAATTTAGTAGTATTGAGCTGTATCCTTCTGGGGAAGGAAGTCAACAAAATATTCAGCACATATGAAGGCTATATTGGTTTGTTAGTATTCCAGTTTTGGGGGGAAAAAAAAAGCAATTTGGCCAAATCCTATTTTCCACTTGAACAAAATACTGTAGATGCCAAAAATATGGAACAAAAACAGAAAATGCTAGCATAATTCAGTAGAACAGGCATCATTTGTGTGGAGCCAACGTGTTGGGCCTTTGACTCCTCATCCCTCTTCCAATTTAAATAATAATTGTTTTTTCACATTTCCGGTTCCCATGATGGGCCATTGACCTGAAATGTTGCCCCTCTTTCTCTTGACCTGCTGAATATTTCCAGCATTTTTGTTGTTATTTACAATCCTTGTAGGTTATGGCACTTCTAACGGATACTGCCTCAGCCATCCTTATGAGAAGCATCTTGTAGAATGAAGAGACTATAAATAAATTGCGTTTGACTATATTTCTTTAGCTCTTTCAACTTGTACTAATGTCACTATGCTTACTTTGTTCAAAGTTCAAAGTAAATTTATTATCAAATTATGTATGCTACATTGAGATTCACTTTCTTGCAGGTATTCACAGTAGAATAAAGAAATACAATAGAATCAATGAAAAACTACACACAAGCAAAGACTGACAAACACCCAATGTTTAAATGAAGGCAAACTGTGCAAATACAACAACAATAATAGTAATAAATGAGTAAATAATACTGAGGACATGACTTGCTGAGTCCTTGAAAGTGGGTCCATTGATTATGGAACACACACAAGATGCTGGAGGTACTCAGCTGGCCAGACAGCATAAATGGAAAAATACAGCCCTGCTGAAGGGTCTCGGGCCGAAACGTCAACTGTACTCTTTTCCATAGATGCCGCCTGGCCTGTGGAGTTCCTCCAGCATTCTTTCTGTATGTTGCTTGTAATTTCCAGCATCTGCAGATTTTCTCTCGTTTACCATCGTTATGGAATCAGTTCAGTGTTGTGGTGAGTGAAGTTATTCACGCTGGTTTAGAAGCCTGATGACTGAGAGATAATAACTGTTCCTGAACCTAGTAGCACTGGACTTAAGGCTCCTGTACCTCTTTCCCAATGGCATCCGGGAGAAGAGAGCGTGGCCGGGATGGATAGGGTCCTTGATGATGGATGCTGCAATGCCCTTTGTAGATGTGCTCCATGGTGGCAAGTGCTTACCTTGCGATGGACCAGACTGGACTGTATCAATCACTTTTTGTACACTTTTCCATCCTTGGGCATTGGTATTTCCATACCAGGCTATGATGCAACTAGCTAGGACACTCCCCTCTGTGAAGTTTGTCAAAGCTTTAGATGGCATGCCAAATCTGTGCAAAATTCTAAAAGTAGAAGTTTGTTTGTTGTGCAGGTTGTGTGTAATTTATGTTAATTTCAGTTTGTTAATTTATGTTTGCAATGTGCTGTGCTGCTGATTCAAAAAGCTCTTTTTAATGGCATTTATACACTGGGTATGTATGTCAGTGACAATAGGCTTGAATCTGAATGTTAACTTGAACTTGGGCAGGGGGTGAAGACCATGGATATTTAGTGTTGTGAAGGTCTGCCTATTAAAGGAGCTGTCTTTTGCTGGTCCTGTGTTCTTGCAAGGTAGTGTTGAATAGGAGATGGACATGTCAAGAAAGCCATATGTAGCCTGGCGGAGGCTTTTCAATGGCTAGCATGAAGCATGGACTCGTACCACACCACTGACCTAACTTGATGAGGCCTAAAAGTCATGGCTAATGGACCACAAGACCATAAGATATAGGAGCAGATTTAGACCATTTGGCACATCGAGCCTGCCCTGTCATTCAACCAGGGCTGATGCTTTGTTTTCTAGACCTGCAACAAGGGGTAAAAGGAGTAACACAAGGGAAACAAACTATTTGATTTCAGCTCTCCTGTAGTTGCGGCTGTATTTTATGGTACTGATAGTAGTGAATACTGCATAACTCTTGCTCCACATTCACATAAATGGTTTCCCTCCAAATGTTGGATGTTACAGTACACAAAAGCTGGTCATCCATGAAGCACTGTGTCATCAGCAGCAGAAAGATTTTATATTCTCTACAAGCCCTGTTTGTGTCCCTCACACTACTGCTACTGTCAAGCTAGGTCCTAGTTGGATGAGGATTGTAAAAGGTCCTAGTTGGACAACGACTGTGAAAAGACCATGCCGGTTGTAGCACGAGGTGTAGCAAATATCTTGATGCCAATCTGGGGAAATGCATATTAAGCTGTGGAACTAGCCACAGTCAGAGCTATTAATGAGTCAGGTCAAAACTAAGGAGTCAAGTCATACTGTGAAGAGAAGAAAGCCCTTGACTCCGAGTGGAATCATTGGAACACCGTCATGACGGCATTTTTTTTTTTAGCAGGCTTTCTTATTTTTACGAGGCCAAGTTGCTAGCTCGACGCTCAACCCAGCACGGATGGAAAGCGTGCAAGGGAGCCGGCTGGCTTCGAACTCGGGAGCCTTCACTCTGAAGTCCGGTGCTGATGCCACTATGCCACCAGCCAGCCCAAGTGATACTGTATACAGCTGGAAATATTTTCAATAGTTAAGTAATTACTAGTGACCAGAAGTTCATTGAATATCCACATATTCAATGATGGTGGAGCTCAACATGTGTGCAAAATACTAAAATTTTTAGAATAACCTTGAGCCAAAAACATACTTTCAGTTATCTGTTTTGGCCTCCTGCTTGGCTCCTCACATTACAAAAGCTAGTCTAAAGGCAATTTTAATTAAGTGCATGTGATGTCACTCAAATGCTTTGGGCCTCAACACTATCCCTGATGCCATTCTGAGAACTTGTGATCCAGACTATTTGTACTTCAAGCCAGGCTGTCTCAGTAAGGCTTCATTCCTGGCATCTACTCAGCCACATAGGAAATTCCGCAAATGGCTGTTTTTATGCCCTGACAAGCAGAACAAATCCAGTCTAGTCAGCTACCTCTCCATTAATCTACCCTCAATCATCAGCAAAGAGTTGGGATGTGAGTCACACTGCTGTAAAGCACACTGTTTCACAATAACTATCCACAAATGGCGAGTTTGGGTTTGGCCAAACAGACTTAGCCCCTCTGAGTCCAAACGTGGAAAAAAACCTGAATTCCAGAGATTCAGACTATCAACATCATCTTTATGAATTTTCAGTATCTGTGTCCATATCTGCCCTCTAATTATTCAACCAATCATATAAAAAGTATGCTACATAATTACTGGCATCTATGAAGGGAGACAGTTCTTTCCAGTCCAATCTCTGTGGCCTTGTTGTAGTCTTATATACTTTAAAATTTTACTCAGCTTCCTCAGTTTCAAAGGAAATAACTCGCTGATTTAATTTTTACTCCAAGTAGAATTCTCGGATCCTGTCAATATCTTTTCATTCCTCTGCAGAATCTGAGGGATGCCCCTTTAAAACCTTGATGAGGAGGGATTTCTTCTGCCAGGGAATAGTGAATCTGGAATTTGTTGCCGCAGGTCTGTGAAGATCAAGTCACTGGGTGTACTTAAGGCAGAGATCGAGAGGTTCTTGATTGGTAAGATGTTGAAAGGGGTTGTGGGAAGATGGTGGGAGAATAGGGTTGAAAAAGATTGCCTTCATTGAATAGAGGAGTAGATCTGATGGACCCATGGCCTAATTCTACTCCTACATCATATGGTGTTATGCTCTTACGTAGTAAAATCACATTTAACATTTAACATGTAACATGTAGCCAGGACTCCAACATTGGCCTCTCTGGTGTTAAATAGTTCAATCATAACCTCTCCATTCTTATAACTTAGAATAATGAAAAACATTAGAGAGCTAAGTACAAAGCTGAAAAGCAGGACTTCAAAGGTAGTAATCTCTAGATTGCCAGTGAGGGTAAGAATAAATTGAACTGGCAGATGATTGCATGGCTGAGGAACTGGTGCAGGGAGCAAGATTTCAGATTTCTGGATCATTGTATCTCTTCTGGGGAAGGGATGACCTGTACAAAAGGGAGAGGTTACACCTGAACCCAAGGGAGACCAATATCCTTGCAGGCAGGTTTGCTAGAACTGTTGGGGAGGGTTTAAACTAGTTTGGCAGGGCAGTGGGAGACTGAGTGATAGGGTTGTGAATGGGGCAGTTGGTATACAACAGAGGCAGTGTATAGTAAGACTATCAAGAAGGACAGGCAGATAATAGGGCATAATTGCAGTTATTGGGATGAAATGCAATGTAACAGGGAGACAAAATTGAAAATGGTAATGAATACAGGACTCAGTGTTATATTTGAATGCACGTAGTACACAAAATAAGATAAATGTTCTTGTAGCACAGTTAGAGATTTGCAGGTATGATGTTGCGGGTATCACAAAGTCATGGCTGAAAGAAGATTGTCATTGAGAGCTTAATATCCAGGGATACATAATGTATTGAAATGACAGGCAGGTAGGCAGAGGGGATGGGGCAGCTCTGTTGGTAAAAAATGAAATCCTTAAAAAGACATGAAATAGGATCAGAAGATGTAGAATCATTGTGAGTAGAGTGAGTAGAGAACTGGAAAGTTAAAAAGACACTGGGAGTTGCATACAAACCTCCAAACAGCAGCCAGACTGCAAATTACAACGGGAGATAGAAAATTCATGTCAAAAGGGCAATATTATGATAGTCATAAGAGATTCAATATGCAGGCAAATTGGGGTAAAATCAGGTTGGTGCTGATTTTGAATCCCAAGAGAGAATTTGTAGAATGCCTGTGAGCTGGCATTTTAGAACTGACTAGGGGATCAGCTATTGTAGGTTGCATGTTGTGTAATGAACCAGATTTGACTAGGGAGTTTAAGGTGAAGGAATCCTTGGGTAGTGATCATAATGTGATAGACTTCGCCCTGAAATTTGAGAGGGAGAAGCTAAAATGAAATGTGTCAGTATTGCAGTGGAGTAAAGGGAATTACAGAGCAATGAGAGAGGAGCTGGCCAAAGTTGATTGGAAGGGGATACTAGCATGGATGACAGCAGAGCAGCAATGGCCGGAGTTTCTGGGAGCAATTAAGAAGGTGCAGGATAGAAACACCCTCAAAGAAGTAGTAGTATTCTAAAGGCAGGATGATACAACCATGGCTGACAAGGGTTGTCAAGGCCAACATAAAAGCAAAAGAGAGGACATGTAATAAAGCTAAAATTAGTGGAAGTTAGAGAATTGGGAAGCTTCTAAAAACCAACAGAAGGCAACCAAAAAAAGCTATAAGGAGGGAAAAGATGAAAGGTGAAGGAAAGCTAGCCAATAAAATCAGAGGATACCAGGAATAATTTCAGATATGTAAAGAGCAAAAGAGAAGCAAGAGTCGATACTGGACTGCTGGACATGACACTGGAGAGGTAACAATGGTGGACAAGAAAGTGGCAAATAAATATTTTGCATCAGTGAGTGCAGTTACAATAACTAGGGAGAAGGTGCTTGGGAAGCTGGAAGGTCTGAAGGTAGATAAGTTACCTTATCTATTTGTACTACACCCCAGGATTCTAAAAGATGTAGCTCAAGAAATTGTGAAGGCACTTGTAATGATCTTCAAAGGTTTTGGAGGACCAGAAAATTGCAAATGTCACTCCACTCTTCAAGAAGGGAAGAAGACAAAAGAAAGAAAATTATAGGCCAGTTAGCCTGACATCAGTAGTTGGGAAGATGTTGGAGTTGATTAAGGATGAAGTTTGGGGTATATGGAGGCACATGATAAAATAGGCCAAAGTCAGCATGGTTTCCTTAAGGGACGGTCTTGCCTGACAAATCTATTAGAATTAATTGAGGAAATAACAAGTACGATAGACAAAGGAGAATCAGTATATGTTGGTACTTGGATTTTTGAAAGTAATTGACAAGGTACCTCACATGAGGCTGGATAGCAAGAAAAGAGCCCATGGAAAGATAGCAGCATGGATAAAGTAATGGCTGATATGCAGAAGGCAAAGAGTGGGAGTAAAAGGAGCCTGTCATGGTCCGGTCCGTAAAATCCGCATTCCGGTTCACGGTCCAGTTCATCGATCCTTATTCCGGGTTTTCCTGTTTTCCCTTGTTCCACTGGGTGCCTTAATTGAGGCACCTGATTCTTGTTTTGGGCTGGCACATAAATACCTCTGCAAACAAAGGAATTCCTGCTAGACTGTTCCCTCCCCTTCTTTCTGAAAGCTTTGCCTGCAACCTCATTAGTATCCCCATCAAGTTCAACTGCTGGAGTGAGACTGGAGCCTTGCCACACCAAGATAAGGAACTATCTATTGTTGAGTTTGGAACTGTCTATTTGTGTCCCCGTGGTTAGTGTCCGTGTTCTGTGTATGAGTTCAGGCCCTACGTTCTGTGCTCCCCAAGGAGGGGTCCTGGCTCTGTGTTCCCTGTTCCTGTGTTCAAATCCAAAGTCCTGTTTCCTGTGTTCCAAGTTTCAGGTGCTGTGTTCCACTCCTGTCCAAGTCAAGGCTTCCTGTTCTCATCCTGTCCATGTGCCTTTCCCCGTCCTGTGCTGGAGATTCCCCGTCCTGTGCTAGATCATTCCCATCCAGATCCTCGGCAGTCATCCCGGCCCCGTGTCGTAGAAAGAGTCCTGGCCCCGCTCTCCAAGGAGGAGTCCAGGTCCCATACCCAAGGGCCTAACCAAGCGGAGTCCAACAGCCAAGTCCTGCCCAGCACTGGGATTCCATCGCCCAGTCCAGGTGTCCCTAGTCCAAGCCATGGCTTTTTGTTCTCATCCTGTCCATATGCCTCATCCTGTGCAGGAGTTCCACATCCAGTCCTGTAGCCATGTCTTGTCCTC
Organism: Mobula birostris; assembly: GCF_030028105.1. Taxonomy (NCBI): domain Eukaryota; kingdom Metazoa; phylum Chordata; class Chondrichthyes; order Myliobatiformes; family Myliobatidae; genus Mobula; species Mobula birostris. The sequence goes on from NC_092375.1 coordinate 161,587,508, forward strand.
ACTTAGATCTGGGGTCTGAGCCAGAGTCAAGACCCAGGTTCTGGGTCCCTGTCCAGTCTCTGGCTCAGAGTCCTATCCCAGGCTCTTAGTTCCAAGTTCCTTGTCCTGGTCCCGCTTTCTTAGTCTTGGTCCTAGCCCAGACCCGGTGTCCTTGTCCTGTGCCAGACCTTTGTCCATGTCCAGTGTCGTTTCTTCCTGACTTCCCTTGCTTTCTTGATAAACCTTGTCTTGTTCCTAGAACTTCAGTGTTTGTGTCTTGCATTTGGGTCCGCTCCCATCACCCCCTTGTAAGAGAGCCTTTTCTGATTAGCTGCTGGTGACTAGTGGTGCTCTGCAGGGGTGGGATCTCATTGAAATTTTTCCAGTGTTGAAAAGCATAAATAGAATGGATGTGGAGGGAATGTTTCCTATAGTGGGGGTGTCTAGGACCAGCATGCACAAACTCAGAATCATTTACATTGGAGATGAGGACTTTCTTTAGCCAGATGGGGGTGAATCTGTGGAATTCATTGCCACAGTGTCTGCGGAGGCCAGGTCATTGGGTGTATTTAAGGTGGAGGCTGATAGATTCTTGATTAGTCAGGGCATGGAAGGTTACGGGGAGAAGGCAGGAAAATGGGGTTGAGAGGGAAATGTATCAGCCATGATGAAATGACAGAACAGACTGATGGGCTGAATGGCCTAATTCTTTCTATGTCTTATGGTCTTATAATGGAATATATGAAGCTGACTATCAAATGTGAAACTGTTTAAATGTCTGAACAAGTCATCATGGCTTTGAACACCAATAAGGTCTCAGTAATGAATCTTGGCTGAAAAATATTTGTGTCTATAAAATTGACTTGGTAGAAAGTAAAAGATAAGCAAATTATTTTAAAGTTCAGGACTGATTCTATACTATTAGGGGGGGAAACTCATTTTACCACTCAATTAATACTTGCAGTTTTAGTGCAACAAATATACACTGTACAAAACAAGCTACAAGATGGTTTGAATGATTTCTTCAACTTATTGCCGCCTTTTGTGCTTTAGCTGAGCATTGCAACACATCCCCTGGTAGTTCACTCAATACGATGATTTCCTGTGTTGCATTGACAAACAGTGGAGTGGTTTTTAACCTTTCATTAAATCAGAGTCTTGGTGTTTCCTGCTCTATGGCCATTAACCTTGGCTGAGAGAAAGCAATCCTTCCTGCCTACTGTTTTACCAGTTTCTCTTTATGGAGCACAAAGGGTGTTTTGTTTTTCCTTTATTCACCTGCCACATTTGCCATTTCCACTGTCTCTTCCATCATCTCTAATACTCTGGGTGGCATGCCCTATGCAGTCCTGTCTATGATCTCTCAGAATGTTCTGGAAACCACTAACCATGTGTAAATTTAACTCAGGCAATTTGTATTTGTGATGTGTTATACAAATCCTCCTACCATTGCATATTTCCCTCTTTAAGGTCTGGAAAATTATTCCTGTGATATTATGAGGAACACAATGCAATACATGGAATAAATAAAATGTACTATTTCCCCTTCAACCACTCAGATAGTCAGGATGCACAACTGCTCCTCCCTCCCCATCATCCTCAGCCTGGGCTTCACCCCCACCCCAGGGCTGTGTGCTGAGATTATTGCTGTACACTCTGCTCACACATGACTGCACAGCGAAATAGCTGAGCAACCACATTGTCAAGTTCTCCAATGACACAACAGAGGTGGGACTCCACCAGCAACGATGATATGGCCTACAGGTAGGAGGTGGAAGAGCTCAAGCCCTGCTGCCAGGCAAATAACCTTTCCATCAATGTCAGCAAGATAAAGGAACTCGTTATTATCTTCAGGACAACTCGCACCACTCACACTCCCCTTTACATCGGCTGCACATCGGTGGAAACTGAAAGCAGTTTAAACTCCAGGCGGTGCACATCACACACAACCTCTCATGGTCCCAGGACACATCCTACACAGTCAAGAAAAGTCACCAACACCTATTCTTTCTGAGGAGGCTGAAGAGAGCTGCACGTCCATAGTTGTGTAATTCTACAGATGTGCAGTAGAGAACATCCTGACAAGCTGCAACAATACTTAGTACAGAAACTGCACTATGGCAGACAGGAAGGCTCTACAATGGGTAGTGAAAACTGCCCAACACATCACTGGCACCAGCCTACCCACCCTTGGAGACAGATCTACAGAAAGGTGCTGGTAAAGGGCCAGTAACATCATGAAGGATTCCACACACACCCTGCTCATGGGCTGCTTGTCTCACTCCCATCAGGGAGGAGACTAGGTAGTATCCACACCAGGACCACCAGACTCAAAAACAGTTACTTTCCCCAAGCAGTAAGGCTGATCAACACCTCCACCCACTAACCCTACACCACTACTTTATTATTTCCCATCAGTTACCTTATTTACAGCCTAGCATTACATCATGGATATACAATCAATGTATATAAAATATTCTATGTATTTATATTTTAACACACACAAAATGTTGGAGGAACTCAGTAGCTGAGTCCCTTCTTGGATGGCTCAGGGACAGGAATGGTTACTTTGAGTGCCAGGCTTTAGATGTTTTAGAAGTGACAGGGAGGGAGGCAGGCAAAAGAGGTGGGGGCGTGGCACAGTTGATCAGAGATAGTGTCATGGCTGCAGAAAAGGAGAAGACATGGAGGGGTTGTCTACGGAGTCTCTGCGGGTGGAAGTTGGGAACAGGAAGGCGTCAATAACTCTACTGGGTGTTTTTTATCGATCGCCTAATAGTAATAGGGACATTGAGGAGTAGATAGGGAGACAGATTCTGGAAAGGTGTAATAATAACAGGGTTGTCGTGGTGGGAGATTTAAATTTCCCAAATATCAATTGTCATAGAGTGAGGGGTTTAGATGGGGTAAAATTTGTTAGGTGTGTTCAAGAAGGTTTCTTGACAAAATATGTAGATAAGCCTACAAGAGGAGAGGCTGTACTTGATCTGGTATTGGGAAATGAACCTGGCCAGCTGTCAGATCTCTCAGTGGGAGAGCATTTTAGATCTCCTTTACCATAGAATTAGAGAGGGATAGGAACAGACAATTTAGGAAAGCGTTTAATTGGAGTAAGGGGAAATATGAGGCTATCAGGCAGGAACTTGGAAGCATAAATTGGAAACAGATGTTCTCAGGGAAATATACAGAAGAAATGTAGTAAATGTTCAGGGGGTATTTGCGTGGAGTTTTACATAGGTACGTTCCAATGAGACGGAAAGGATGGTAGGGTACAGGAACTGTGGTGTACAAAGGTTGTTGTAAATCTAGTCAAGAAGAAAAGAAGAGCTTACGAAAGGTTCAGAAAACTAGGTAATGATAGAGATCTAGAAGATTTTAAGGCTAGCAAGAAGGAGCTTAAGAAAGAAATTAGGAGTGCCAGAAGGGGCCATGAGAAGGCCTTGGTAGACAGGATTAAGGAAAACCCCAAGGCATTCTACAAGTATGTGAAGAGCAAGAGGATAAGATGTGAGAGAATAGGATCAATCAAGTGTGACAGTGGAAAAGTGTGTATGGAACTGGAGGAGACAGCAGAGGTACTTAATGAGTACTTCGCTTCAGTACTCACCATGGAAAAGGATCTTGGCGATTGTAGGGATGATTTACAATGGACTGAAAGGATAGTATATATAGATATTAAGAAGGAGGATGTGCTGGAGCTTTTGGAATGCATCAAGTTGGATAAGTCTCCCGGACCGGATGAGATGTACCCAAGGCTACTGTGGGAGACAAGGGAGGAGATTGCTGAGCCTCTGGTGATGATCTTTGCATCATCAAAGGGGATGGGAGAGGTTCTGGAGGAAAGGAGGTTTGAGGATGTTGTTCCATTATTCAAGAAAGGGAGTAGAGATAGCCCAGGAAATTATAGACCAGTGAGTCTTACTTCAGTGGTTGGTAAGTTGATGGAGAAGATTCTGAGAGGCAGGATTTATGAACATTTGAAGAGGCATAATATGATTAGGAATAGTCAGCTTGGCTTTGTCAAAGGCAGGTCGTCCTTACAAGCCCGATTGAATTTTTTGAGAATGTGACTAAACACATTGATGAAGGTAGAGTAGTAGATGTAGTGTATATGGATTTCAGCAAGGCATTTGACAAGGTACCCCATGTAAGGCTTATTGAGAAAGTAAGGAGGCATGGGATCTAAGGGGACATTGCTTTGTGTATCCAGAACTGGCTTGCCCACAGAAGGCAAAGGGTGGTTGTAGATGGATCATATTCTGCATGGAGGTTGGTGACCAGTGGTGTGCCTCAGGGATCTGTTCTGGGACCCCTACTCTTTGTGATTTTTATAAATGATCTGGGTGAGGAAGTGGAGGGATGTTTTAGTAAATTTGCTGATGACGCAAGGGTTGGAGGTGTTGTGGATAGTGTGGAGGGCTGTCAGAGGTTACAGCGGGACATTGATAGGATGCAAAACTGGGCTGAGAAGTGGCAAATGGAGTTCAACTCAGATGAATATGAGGTGGTTCATTTTGGTAGGTCAAATATAATGGCAGAATATAGTATTAATGGTAAGGCTCTTGGCAGTGTGAAGGATCAGAGGGATATTGGAGTCCAGGTCTATAGGGCACTCAAGGCTGCTGCACAGGTTGACTCTGTGGTTAAGAAAGTATATGGTGCATTGGCCTTCTTTAATTGTAGGATTGTGTTTAGGAGCTGAGAGGTAATGTTGTAGCTATATAGGATCCCGTTCAGACCCCACTTGGAGTACCGTGCTCAGTTCTTGTCACTTCACTATAGGAACGATGTGGAAACCATAGAAAGGATGCAGAGGAGATTTACAAGGATGTTGCCTGAATTGGGGAGCATGCCTTATGAGAATAGGTTTAGTGAACTCGGCCTTTTTTCCTTGGAGTGACGGAGGATGAGAGGTGACCTGATAGAGGTGTATAAGATGATGAGAGGCATTGATCGTGTGGATGGTCAGAGACTTTTTCCCAGGGCTGTAATGGCTAACACAAGAGGGCACAGTTTTAAGGCGCTTGGAAGTAGGTACAGAGGAGATGTCAGGGGTAAGTTTTTTTTCGCAGAGAGTGGTGAGTGCGTGGAATGGGCTGCCGGCGACGGTGGTGGAGGCAGATATGATGGGGTTTTTTAAGAGACTTCTGGATGGGCACATGGAACTCAGAAAGATAGAGGGTTATAGGTAACCTGAGATAATTTCTAAGGTTAGGACATGTTCGGCACAGCTTTGTGGGCCGAAGGGCCTGTATTGTGCTGTAGGTTTTCTACGTTTCTAGGTTTCTTCAGGGATGGAAAGGAAAGGGGAAGACGCCAGAATAAAAAAAGTGAGGTTGGGGAAGGAGGACTAGCTGGAAGGTAATGGGTGAAGCCAGGTGGGTGGAAAAAGTAAAGGGCTGAAGAAGGGATTTGATAGGAGAGGAGAGTGGAGCATGACCTGCTAAGTTCCTCCGGCATTTTGTGTGTGTTGCTCTGGATTTCCAGGATCTGCAGGATCTCTTTGTTTTAATATGTATTGCATTTTTTATGGTGTTCTTTATATATTGTGGGTTTTTTTTTTGCTTGCTACATCAGATCTGGAGTCACGATATTTTTGTTTTCCTTACATTTGTGTACAGGATATGACACTAAACAACCACAGTTATGTTATGGAGTCATACAGTCACTATAGAACAGAAACAGACCCTTCCATTCATCTAGTCTGTGCTGAACTATTATTCTGCCTCGTTCCATTGACCCATACCTGGGCCAGAGCCCTCCATACCCTTCCCATTCATGTACCTATCCAATATTTGCTGAAATATTAAAATTAAACCCACATCGATCACTTCCCCTAGCAGCTCGTTCCACAGTCACATCACTCTCTCATGTTCCTCTTAAATATAATTCAGCTGCAAGATAATTTAATATAATAGTTATAGGAATTTATAATCCCATAAAATTTGAAGTTGAGTGAACTGTTAGAAAAACGTCTGCCTTGCACTTATCTGGAAAGTACGCTTCTTTTTGCGAAGTCCAGATATGACTGTACTGCCATCTGCTGGTACATTCTGTATATTTAAATATTAATATATGCTTGTGGACATTGGACAGCACCACAGGATGAAGCAAACAAAAAGGCATCAAGGCGAGCTACATAAGAACTCCTGCATGGTTGGTTGATGAGATTACAACATGGATGAGGAATTGCTGTGAGATCTACTGTTTAGTCAATCGATACAGATTTATCAGCTATTGTTTTATTGGACATTTACTCTTCTTTAAGTACTTTAATTTATTTACATATTCAGCTTTGTATCAGGCCCTTCCAGGTCAACAAGCCTGTACCCACCAATAAACCCCTTTGACCAATTATCCTGCTAACCCACACATCTTTGAGATGTGGGAGGAAACCAAAGCAGCTTGAGGAATCCCATTTGGTAACGGAGAGAAAGCACAAACACCTTACAGACTGTGGCAGAATTCAGCCTGGGTTGCTGGCACTGTAATGGTGTTATACTAACCTCAAACAGAGTGTCAGGCAGTGGGACTAATCGTGAGAATGCCAATGGAAGAAAGACGATGTTTCTATTTTTTTAGAATTTTTGCTCTGATTTAAATTGTAACAGGTGAACTGGATCTATTCCTGATATAACAATCCTGTTACAATTCCAGAATATTGTGCTGTGCTGTTGCAGTTTCTGCTAAATTAAAATAACACGTTTCAGAAGATACCTGTAAATATAATGTATGGGGTTTACAATAGATCTATAGTAATATTTGAAGAAGCACTTGCCCTGAAGAGAAGATTTTTTGCATGGTGATTGTATTTAAATTGTTTGATGACAATTTTCAGATGGATTTTTGGATTCATATGGCATGCCACCCTGAATTATTGGTATTTGTGGTGAAGATGGAGGAAATATCATAGAAAAGATGCGTTGACATTGGAGAGGGTCCAGAGGAGGTTCACAATGATGATTCCAGGAATGAAAGGGTTATCATATGAGGAACTTTTGATGGCTCTGGGTCTGTACTTGCTGGAATTCAGAAAGGTGAGGGAGGATCTCAATGAAACCTTTTGAATGTTGAAAGGCCTAGACAGAGTAGACGTGGAAAGGATGTTTCCCACGGTGGGAGAGTCTAGGACAAGAGGGCACAGCCTCAGGATAGAGGGGAGCCCTTTCAAACCAGAGATGTGGAGAAATTTCTTAAGCCAAAGGGTGGTGAATTTGTGGAATTTGTTGCCACATGCAGCTGTGGAGGCCAGGTCGTTGGGTGTATTTAAGGCAGAGATTGATAGGTTCCTGAATGGACATGGCATCAGAGGTTACAGGGAGAAGTCCGGGAACTGGGGTTGAGGAGGAGGAGGTGAAAAAAAGGATCAGTTGTGACAGAATGGCAGAGCAGACTCGATGGGCTAGATGGCCTAATTCTGCTCCTATATCTTATGGTCGTATAAGAATTATGGCAAGGGATTAGAAACTGCCATAGTGTCCATTGTTTTGTTCAAGAGTGAACTGTGTAAGTTGGGAATTAATATTTATTTCTCTGGCCAGATGATAGGATTTTGTGCAGTAATTCTGGTGGAATGACGGGATGTAATACTAGCAAATCTGTTGTTGTGAAGACTAGAATTTGGAAAAGCTGGAGAAACTTCTAGCTTTCTTCCAATTAACTTCTCCCAAGAACAAAGGAGGTACATCAGCCTGACAATATTATAACTATGTGTTTAGGACAAAGTGTCAGGACGTGAATAACAACAGTATCATGCCAGGAATCCTCTGGTTAAGTTATTATCAAATACAAATGTTAGATTGGGGAATTCAGTCTCTTGAGTTAGTTTCAACAAATCAAAGCTCTTCTGTCTCTCAAACATTTCTTCCTAGTTGATAACTGCCTCTTGATATTTCAGATTTGATCTTTGCAATTAAGTCAATGGGGGTGTGAATTTGCAGTTGTCTTTGCCCTGTGTGTTTGGTGGAAGTATTCTCTTGATTTAATATGAAGGCTATATTAATAATCCAAAAGACTATTATCAAAGTTCAAAGTAAATTTATTATCAAAGTACATAAATATATATCACCGTATACAACCCTGTGATTCATTTTCTTGTGGGCTTACTCAGTAAATGCATAATAGGATCAATGAAAGACTGTACCAACTTGGGCGTTGAACCAGTGTGCAAAAGACAACAAACTGTGCCAACAAAAATGAAAGAAATAATGATTGTAGGAGCCATGTATCTATTTTCTTACTGGTATTGCATTCTGTGTTGCATGTTTATTATGGGTAATTTGTCACATGGGTTGGGGCATGGTAGGAGCAAAGATTTTAAGTATATATTCATGCCTTGTCTTTGTCAGTCCAGCTTGGATAGAGCTAAGGAGTAAGCTAGGGGGTGATATCTTTTTATTGGCCACTTAAGATTGCTTAAATGCACTTAAGATTGCTTAAGTACACTTGAATATTCTTGAATACATTTACAAATGATTGGCTTAAGTATGTTTAATATGCAGAGACTGTTTACTTCGTTATATCATTAGTTTTAGTTTCATTAGTTTTTATCATTTCAAGATTGTTTTGCTAATTTAAAAGATTGAACTTATTCTTCAACTTTGGAACTTTATTATTGGATTGAATAGTAAGTCATGCAGGATCATTCCCACACCCCCATGCTTAGTCTCTGTGTGGTTTTGGTTTATTTAAGTAATTGCTACAATAATAATAAATAATCAAAAATATCAAGACATGAGAACAAGAGTCCTTGAAAGTGAGTCCATTGGTTGTGGGAACATTTCAATGATGGTGCAAGTGAAGTTAGGTGATGTTATATCCTTTGGTTCGAGATCCTGAATGTCGAGGGTTAGTAACTGTTCCTGAACCTGTTAGTGCGAGTCCCAAGGCTCCCGTACCTTCTTCCTGATGGCAGCAGTGAGAAGGGAGCATGTCCTGGGTGCTGGGGCCCTTGATGATACAGTAGATGCTGCTTTCCTGTGACAGTGTTTCATGTAGTTGTGCTCAATGGTGGGGGGGCTTCACCCATGATGGACTGGGCTGTATCCACTATTTTTTGTAGGATTTTCCGTTCAAGGGCATTAGTGTTTCCATACCAGGTTGTACGTACCCAGTCTATATACTCTCCATTAAATATCTATAGAAGTTTGTCAAAGTTTTAGATGTCATGTTGAATCTTAGCAAATTCCTAAGGAAGTAGAGATGCTGCCGTGCTTTCTTTATACCTGCACTTGCATGCTGGGCCCAGGACAGGTCCGCCAAAATAACACTAAGGCATTTAAAATTGCTGACCTTCTCTACCTCTGATCTTCCGATGAGGACTGGCTCATGGACCTTTGGTTTCCTTTTCCTGAAGTCAATAATCAACTCCTTGGTCTTGCAGACATTGAGTAAGAGGTTGTTGTTGTGACACCACTCAGCTGATTTTCAGTCTCCCTCCCATATGCTCATTCATTACCAACTTTGATTCAGCTTGTGACAGTGGTGTTGTCAGAAGACTTTGATATGGCTTTGGAGCTGTGCTTAGTCACACACTGATTAGTGTAAAGTGAGTAGAGCAGGGGGCTACAAACACAACCTTGTGGTGCACCTCTGCTGATGGACATTGTGAAGATGATGTGGACAACTGGAAACTGACTGGGGTCTGCAAGTGAGGAAACTGAAGATCCAATTGCACTAGTAGGAATTGAGGCCAAAGTCTAGAAGCTTAATTGATTAGTTTTGAGGGGATATGAATGCTGAGCTGTAGTCGATAAAGAGCATCCTGATGTACGCATCTTTGCTGTCCAGATGTTCCAGGGTTGATTGAAATATGTAATTTAAACTCAGTTAATAACTCTCAATTTTAAAAAAAAATAGCTAGTCTGAGCAATGATGACTATAAATCTAACAGATTCTTGTAGAGAAATCCATCAGGGGAATAAATATTTCATTTTGTGCAGTCTGGCCTTGATGTGACTCCAGGAGTTTGTCTTATTCTCTTATCTTCTCTGAAATGAATCAGAATCAGATTTATTATCAGTGATGTATGATGTAAAATTTGTTGTTGGAGGGAGCAATGCAGTCCAAAGACGTAAACATCTATAAATTACAAAGATAGATAAATAGCGCAAAAAAAAAGAATAACAAGGCAATTCATAGTTTCATGGACTGTACAGAAACCAATTGGCAGAGGGCAAGAAGCTGTTAATAATAATAAATAAATAACAAAAATATCGAGAACATGAGAGGAAGAAAGTGAGTCTGCTGAATGTGGGCACAGTTCAATGTTAGCACGAGTGAGGTTATCCCCTTTGGTTAACTTGCTCTTTCCAGGGAGATTAGAACTGGGCATTAAGTGATAGCCTTTCCAGCAAACACACTTCCCCAGTGAAAGAAACAGGGGAAAAATATCAATATGGCTAACACCACTTTGAAGTTCTTCCTCATTTGTTTTGGACTCCCTCAAGGTAGAATATTGACTTTCTATATCCACTCCAACAAGTTCTTTTAATATTTCTGCACCTCAATCAGATTATCCTCCAGCTTACTTTGTATTTCCTGTTGAATTTCGTATTTGGAACCAATACTCATGTCCAACCTCTTAAACACTGCTTTAATGCATTCAGAGATCATAGAATTATTCAATGTGGAAACAGGCATTGGCCCAGCTCTTTGCAGAACCTGGGCCTCTGAACCTCCCGCTGCAATTGGATCCTCGACTTCCTGACTGGTAGACCACAGTCTGTGCAGATTGGTGATAACATATCCTCCTCACTGACGATTAACACTGGCTCACTTCAGGTGTGTGTGCTTAGTCCACTGCTCTACTCTCTATGCACATGACTGTGTGGCTAGGCGTAGCTCAAATACCATCTATAAATTTGCTGTTGATACAACCATTGTTGGTAGAATCTCAGGTGGTGACGAGAAGGCGGACAGGAGTGAGATATGCCAACTAGTGGAATGGTGCCGCAGCAACAACCTGGCACTCAACGTCAGTAAGACGAAAGAGCTGATTGTGGATGTTAGGAAGGGTAATTTGAATGAACTCATACCAATTCTCATTGAGGGATCAGAAGTGGAGAGAGTGAGCAGCTTTAAATTCCTGGCTGTCAAGTTCTCTGAGGATCTAACCTGGTCCCAACATATCGATGTAGTTATAAAGAAGGCAAGACAGTGGCTATACTTTATTAGGAGTTTGAAGAGATTTGGCATGTCAACAAATACACTCAAAAACTTCTATAGTTTTACTGTGGGGAGCATTCTGACAGGCTACATCACTGTCTGGTATGGAGGGGCTACTGCACAGGACCGAAAGAAGGTTGTAAATCTAATCAGTTCCATCTTGGGTACTAGCCTACAAAGCACCCAGGACATCTTCAGGGAGCGGTGTCTCAGAAAGGCAGTGTCCATTATTAAGGATCTCGGAGGTACAGAAACCTGAAGGCACACACTCAGCAACCCAGGGACAGATTCTTCCCCTCTGCCATCTGATTCCTAAATGGACATTGAACCCTTAGACACCACCTCACTTTTTTTTTAATATACAGTAGATCTGTTTTTGCACGTTTTTAAAAATCTATTCAATATACATAATTGATTTACTTGTTATTATTAGTTTTATTTATTATTATTACTATTTTTTCTCTCTCTCTCTCTTAGATTATGTATTGCATTGAACTGCTGCTACTTAGTTAACAAATTTCACATCACATGCCAGTGATAATAAATCTGATTCTGATTCCTGCAATCTGGAGAAATTTGCAGTGCTGGTGAACCTAAGGCTACGTCCACACTACACCGGATAATTTTGAAAACGAAGATTTTTCTCTTCGTTTTGACCCTCTGTCCATACTGAAATGGCGTTTCCATCTCCCGAAAATGGAGCTTTTCTAAAACACTCTCCAGTTTTCAACTCCAACTTTCAAATCCCTTACTCACTCTTCCTTCAGTTAGTCCTGACAAAGGGTCTCGGCCTGAAACGTCGACTGCACCTCTTCCTACAGATGCTGCTTGGCCTGCTGCGTTCACCAGCAACTTTGATGTGTGTTGCTTGAATTTCCAGCATCTGCAGAAATCCTGTTGTTTGAGTTATAACGCGCAGTCAGTGTGAACGGCGTGAGAGTTAAATCGTAAAGTGAGCTTTTTTGACTAGATCCCCTAAAATGATTTGATTGAGTCTATCTTTAAAAATATTAATGTCAGAAATACTGCGCAGGTTTGGCGGCAGAAGATTCCAATTTCTTGTTGATCTTGGGTAGAGGACGGCTTCATGCGTGTGTTGTTTACTTTATTGTTTACGTTAATAGTTTATTTGGAATTAAACATCTCCACGTTCTCCACTGCTCTGCTGACTTTGTAGTCATTTTTAACTCGCAGAAACAGCTCGACTTCATTGTCTGTCTAAACAAAGAAGTCTGGTCTGATTTTTCCAGCGGAGGTTTTCCTTGTATTCCTTGAAGACATTGTTGAAAACTTTCTTTCGCTGTTGTTGTTAGTACTCTAGTTTTTGACCAATGAAAATAGCACAACATCACCGCGGAAACCTAAATATTATACCGTTTCCACTTCGCTTGTTTTCTGTAGATGTGTCTGCGAATGCCCAGTAGGAGTAGATTTGCCAAAATATCTGTTTTAGTGTGGACAGAGATATTTTGAAAAGCGTGTAGTGTGGACGCCCGTCGTTTTTACTCGAAACCGGCATTTTCAAAATTATCCGGTCTAGTGTGGACATAGCCTCAGAGCCTGGAAGTTTGACATGCTGCTAATTGCCACCATTAAGTTATCTCAAATCTACCTATCAGAAACAGTCACTTTATTTCACACATCCCTTCTCCACACAGTCTCATATGGAAATGAACTTGTATTTCTCACACTCCCAGTTCCGACAAAGGGTTGCAGGCCCAAAACATGAATGGTTTCTCTTTTCACAAGTGCTTCCTAGTCTCCTGAATTTTTCGAGCATTTCTGCTTTTATTTTAGATTTCCAGCAGGTTTTTATCTCTGTTTCCACTGTATATTCCAATGTTGCTTCCCAACAGGATAGAATGGGACAGGAGTGGTCCATTTAATTGGAGAAGCAGGTGGTAGATTTCGGTTATGAGATCCCTTCTACACTCACTGCTCCCCACTGAAGTTCAAGTTATGAGAACAACCTCTCCATGTCCTCTATAGACCTGTTAGCCTGACATCAGTGGTTGGGAAGTTGTTGGAATAGATTGTTAGGGATGAGATTATGGAGTACCTGGAGGCACATGACAAGATAGGCCAAAGCCAGCATGGTTTCCTGAAAGGGAAATCCTGTCTAACAAACCTACTGCAATTCTTTGAGGAAATTACAAGCAGGGTAAACAAAGGAAATGCAGTGGACGTGGTGAACTTGGATTTTCAGAAGGCCTTTGACAAGGTGCTGCATATGAGGCTGCTTAGCAAGATGAGAGGCATGGAATTACAGGGAAGTTACTAGTATGGGTGGAGAACTGGCTGGTCAGCAGAAAACAGAGTGAGAATAAAGGGATCCTATTCTGGCTGGCTGCCGGTTACCAGTGGAGTTCCACAGGGGTCGGTGTTGGGACTGCTGCTTTTTACGATGTATGACAATGATTTGGACTATGGTATTAATGGACTTGTGGCTAAATTTGCTGATGACACAAAGATAGTTGGAGGAGTGGGTAGTGTTGAGGAAACAGAGCCTGCAGAGAGACTTAGATAGCTTAGGGGAATGGGCAAAGTAGTGGCAAATGAAATACATTGTTAGAAAGAGTATGGTCATGCACTTTGGTGGAAGAAATAAACAGACAGACTATTATTTAGATGGGGAGAGAGTTCAAAATGCAGAGGTGCAAAGGGACTTGGGAGTCCTTGTGCAAGGTATCCTAAAGATTAACCTCCAGGTTGAGTCGGTTGTGAAGAAGGCATTCACTTCTAGAGGTATAGAATATAAGAGCAAGGACTCTATAAGGCACTCGTGAGACCACACTTGGAGTATTGTGTGCAGTTTTGGGCTCCTTATTTTAGAAAGGATATACTGACATTGGAGAGGGTTCAGAGAAGATTCACAAGAATGATTCCAGGAATGAGAGGGTCACCGTATGAGGAACGTCTGGCATCTCTTGGACTGTATTCCCTGTTCAGGAGAATGAGGGGGGATCTCATAGAAACATTCCGAATGTTAAAAAGCCTGAACAGACTAGATATGGCAAAGTTGTTTCCTATGGTAGGTGATTCTAGGACAGACTTCAGGATTGAAGGACATCCTTTTAGAACTGAGATGCGGAGAAATTACTTTAGTCAGAGGGTGGTAAGTCTGTGGAATTTGTTGCCACGAGAGGCTGTGAAGGCCAAGTCATTGGGTGTATTTAAGGCAGAGATGGATAGGTTCTTGATTAGCCAGGGCATCAAAGGGTATGGGGTGAAAGAAGGGGAGTGGGGATGACTGGAAGAATTGGATTAGTCCGTGATTGAATGGCGGAGCAGACTCAATGGTCTGATGGCCTACTTCTCCTATACCATATGGTCTTATGGTCTCAACTATTTTTCCTAGTATTCCAACTAATGCACTTCTATCTGGAGCACTGATTTTTTGCAGAGTTTTGAATCAGGACAACCACCTCCGGAACCCAATAAATTTAAATCACTTTAAAAAAAAGTCCTCACTACCTCACTGCTACAGCCAGAACAAAAAAAAAATCAATCCACGATAAACAACAGGAATTCTGCAGATGCTGGAATTTCAAGCAACACACATCAAAGTTGCTGGTGAACGCAGCAGGCCAGGCGGCATCTCTAGGAAGAGGTGCAGTCGACATTTCAGGCCGAGACCCTTTGTCAGGACTAACTGAAGGAAGAGTGAGTATTGAAAGTGGGAGGGGGAGGGGGAGATCCAAAATGATAGGAGAAGACAGGAGGGGGAGGGATAGAGCCAAGAGCTGGACAGGTGATAGGCAAAAGGGGATACGAGAGGATCATGGGACAGGAGGTCCGGGAAGAAAGACAAGGTGGGGGGGGACCCAGAGGATGGGCAAGGGGTATATTCAGAGGGACAGAGGGAGAAAAAGGAGAGTGAGAGAAAGAATGTGTGCATAAAAATAAGTAACAGATGGGGTACGAGGAGGAGGTGGGGCATTAGCGGAAGTTAGAGAAGTCGATGTGCATGCCATCAGGTTAGAGGCTACCCAGACGGAATATAAGGTGTTGTTCCTCCAACCTGAGTGTGGCTTCATCTTTACAGTAGAGGAGGCAGTGGATAGACATGTCAGAATGGGAATGGGATGTGGAATTAAAATGTGTGGCCACTGGGAGATCCTGCTTTCTCTGGCGGACAGAACGTAGGTGTTCAGCAAAGCGGTCTCCCAGTCTGCGTCGGGTCTCGCCAATATATAAAAGGCCACATCGGGAGCACCGGACGCAGTATATCACCCCAGCCGACTCACAGGTGAAGTGTTGCCTCACCTGGAAGGACTGTTTGGGGCCCTGAATGGTGGTAAGGGAGGAAGTGTAAGGGCATGTGTAGCACTTGTTCCGCTTACATGGATAAGTGCCAGGAGAGAGATCAGTGGGGAGGGATGAGGGGGACGTATGGACAAGGGAGTCGCGTAGGGAGCGATCCCTGCGGAATGCAGAAAGAAGGGGGGAGGGAAAGATGTGCTTAGTGGTGGGATCTCGTTGGAGGTGGCGGAAGTTACGGAGAATCATATGTTGGACCCGGAGGCTGGTGGGATGGTAGGTGAGGACCAGGGGAACCCTATTCCTAGTGGGGTGGCGGGAGGATGGGGTGAGAGCAGATGTATGTGAAATGGGGGAGATGTGTTTAAGAGCAAAGTTGATAGTGGAGGAAGGGAAGCCCCTTTCTTTAAAAAAGGAAGACATCTCCCTCGTCCTAGAATGAAAAGCCTCATCCTGAGAGCAGATGTGGCGGAGATGGAGGAATTGCGAGAAGGGGATGGCGTTTTTGCAAGAGACAGGGTGAGAAGAGGAATAGTCCAGATAGCTGTGAGAGTCTGTAGGCTTATAGTAGAATTCAGTGGATAAGCTGTCTCCAGAGACAGAGACAGAAAGATCTAGAAAGGGGAGGGAGGTGTCGGAAATGGACCAGGTAAACTTGAGGGCAGGGTGAAAGTTGGAGGCAAAGTTAATAAAGTCAACGAGCTCTGCATGCGTGCAGGAGCAGCGCCAATGCAGTCATCGATATAGCGAAGGAAAAGTGGGGGACAGATACCAGAATAGGCACGGAACATAGATTGTTCCACAAAGCCAACAAAAAGGCAGGCATAGCTCGGACCCATACGGGTGCCCATAGCTACACCTTTAGTTTGGAGGAAGTGGGAGGAGCCAAAGGAGAAATTATTAAGAGTAAGGACTAATTCCGCTAGACGGAGCAGAGTGGTGGTAGAGGGGAACTGATTAGGTCTGGAATCCAAGTCCAGACGGTGTTGGCTATGCTGGTGTGCTAGCAGGATGTTCGGAGAAGTAATTAATAACATCTGTTTCCTTATAAATATTTTTGTTTTCTCCTAAGCTTATTAGCAGAATGCAGATGGCTTCTTGTTGGTTATATTGTGGAAGGGGAGGAATTTAATTCATTTAATTTGTATTCAGACTTGAGTCAATATTAATACAGCTGCATAACTTTGACTCTGGCATACCAAAAGCTATTGATTGTGTTGAAGGTCAGGTAGTATGAAGGTCCGGCTGCATGGAGCACCAACACCAATGTAAATGCTCAAGTCCCTATAATCAATCAGCAAGGGCAAAGAAAATCGACAGAAATCCTTTTTATGTTTATTCATTCATAGGAATTGGATATCATTAAATGCTTGAGCCCAATTGCTCTTGAGCTGTGAGATTGTTAGTCTACTTCATAATGAAGTCAATAGCATTCATTTGGGTCCAAAGAGTCATATATGGACCAAACTGATTAACAGTGTCACCTGTTTTCCTGACGATCAATTCCATTGGGGAAATGAGAGTTATTAGTATTCTGGTGTTATGTGAATATTGCAGATATTAACTCTAACAAGAACTAGGCTTCAGTTCTTAATGTAAATGGAAATAAGTTCAGGAAGCTTGCAATTAGCCCTCAGCCTTTTTTTTTGTAATTTGCACACAGCAAGTTAACTCAGTATTCTTATCCCTCAGTTACCTATTAGTCTACTGCTCCCAGGTTTGACTTTGCAGCTCTTCTTAAAGGCATAACATTCACTATTTCAGTCACTGCTACCTTACTTGTGGCTTTGATGAAAATATCTCAGCCAGGACTCCCAGAAGTTCTAGTCCCATTTGCTGATAACACCAGGATTGGTGGAGTTGTGAATAGAGTAGAAAAGATATTGATAGGATGCAGAACTGGGCTGAAAAGTGGCAGATGAAGCTTAATCCAGAAAAGTGTTAAGTGATACACTTTGGAAGGATGAACCTTTGAAGGCAGAATACAGAGTTAATGGCGGGATTCTTTGGGTCCAGACCAACAGATCCCTCAAAGATGCTGTGCAAATTGTTAGGGTGGTTGAGGCACGCTGGCCTTCATTAGTTGGAGGATTGATATCAAATTGAACTTGAAGAGCAGTGAGGTAACATTGCACCTCTGTAAAACTGGTTAAACCACATTTAGATTATTGTTCAGTTCTGGTCACCTCATTACATGAAGAATGTGGAAGCTTTGAGAGGTTACAGAGGTGATAAAACAGGATGCTGCCTGGATTAAAGATCATGTCTTATGAGGATAGGTTGAGTGAGCAAGCTTTCTTCTTTTTGGAGCAAAGAATGAAAGATGATGTGAAAGAGGTGTACATGACAGATAAGAGGCATAGTTAGGGCAGACAGCCAGAAGCTGTCCCAGGGTGGGAAAGGTTAATAAGAGTGAGCAGATACACCAGGGACATTTAGAGAATCTTGAATAGGCACATAGATGATAGAAAAATAGAGGGCATTGTAGGAGAGGACTAAATTGATCTTGGAGTTGGTTACAGTGTTGACACAACATCGTGAATTGAAGAGCCTGTACTGTGCTATACTGTTCAATGTTCATAACTAGTAATATATCAGTATATTTGTGAAGCCCAGGGAATTGTGTGCAGGATGGTCAAATGGAAGTGCTTGAGGCCAAATACAGATTGAAGCATTATTCTATACAGTGCTTGGAATACAGGTTATGCTGACATTATCCATGAAAACTGTCCATTGCAAACCCAAGAATAGAGAGCTGTAGCTTTAATAGCTTCCAAAACCAAACTCAATTCCCCTACAAAACAAATTTTAGTTCCGGGGGGAAATGAAAATCATAAAATCAAAACAAAACAGTGACTATAATCTCCTTATTAGTTACTAAGGACCTGTGCTGATTAAGTTGCTTGAGTGTTCATGAGATCTTTAACCTCTTACTTCAGCAATCTGAGGTACCAACCTGTTTCAAGCAGGCTTCAATTATACTCGGTTTAAGAAGAAAGTGGCATCCTGCCTCATCCTACTTGTGTCCAGTGCTTTCAGAGATTGGTGATGAAACATATCAACTGCCTGAGGAGCAACTTGAATTCGCTCCAATTTGCCACATGTCACAACAGGTTTACAGCAGATGCCATTTCATTTGCTCTTCACTCAACCTTGGAACATCTGGACAGCAAAGATGCATACATCAGGATGCACTTTATCAACTACAGTTCGGCATTCAGTACCATCATCCCCTCAAAACTAATCAAAAAGCTTCAAGACCTTGGCCTCAATAGCTCCTCGTGCAATCAGATCCTGATTTCCTCATTTGCAGACCCCAGTCAATTCAGATTGGCAGCAATATCTCCTCCACAATCCCCATCAGCACAGCTGCACCACAAGGCTGTGTGTTTAGCTCCTGCTCTACTAGCTTTACACATGACTGTGTGGCTGAACACAGCTCCAATATCATATTTAAGTTTGTTGACAACACACCACTGTCCTTGGCTGAATCAAAGGTGTGACTGAAAATCTGGCTGAGCAATGCCACAACCACCTCTTACTCAATGTCAGCAGGCCAAGAAGCTGTCCTCATTGGGGGGGGGGGGGGGGGAGGGAGGGAAATCAGAGGTAGAGAGGGTCAACAACTTTAAATGCCTCGGTGTTACCATTACAGAGGACCTGTCATGGGCCCAGCACGTAAATGAAATTACAAAGAAAGCACAGCGGCACCTCTACTTCCTTAGGAGTTTGTGAAGATTTGGCTTGACACCTAAAACTGACAGACTTCTATAAATGTGTGGTGGGGAGTATATTGACTGGCTGCATCACAGCCTGGTATGGAAACACCAATGCCCTTGAATGGAAAATCCTATAAAAAGTAGTGAATACTGCCCAGTCCATCACAGGTAAAGAACACATCTATACACAGCTATGTTGCAGGGAAGCAACATCCATTATCAGATACACTCTCTACCCAGGTCATGCTCTCTTCCTGCTGCTGCTGCCATTAGGAAGAAGGCATAGCAGGGTTTCCCAACCTGGGAAATACATACCTGTTGGATAATGCAACACTCACCACACGCTGGAGTAACTCAGCAGGTCAGGCAGCATCTGAGGAAAAGATCGGTCCATGTTTCCGGCTGGGGTTTTGACTGATCTTTTCCACGGATGCTGCCCGACCTGCTGAGTTCCTCCAGTGTGTTGTGAGTGTTGCTTTGACCCCGGCATCTGCAGATTATTTTGTGTTCCCGTTGGATAATGGTAAGGCATTAAAAAAAAGGTTGGGAACCCAAGATGCAGGAACCTCAGGACTCACTGAGTCTATAGATTTAAGGACTCTTCACCTCATGTTCTCTATTTATTATACTGATCCTTTCTTTTTGTACTTGCACAATTTGTCGTCTTTTGCACTGGTTGCCTGCCCTGTTGGTGCGGACTTTCATTGATTCTATTATGGTTATTGGATTTATTGGGTATGCCCACAAGTGAATGTATCTCAGGGTTATATAAGGTGACACATACATATGTACTTCGAAAATGAAGAATCAATATTTAAGAACGATATTCCAGCTTTATTAAGTTGTAACAATTCTAGAAACCATTGAAAATGGAATTACAAAATACCTTAACCGTTTTATAACTGTTCTATCTGAACATCTGTGTAAAGAGACAATACTAAAACTGTGATAGGTTATCTGCCTCCTGAAAGAATAAATTCAGAACTTTTCACTAGATTTTAAAACATTTCTTTAATACCACTTTAACAACACAGAAATTCTCAAATCTACTTATCAACCAAACAGCTCATATTTGAAAAATTTTTTTGATGAATTTGCTGGTTTGACCTAACTAACCCTACACCATAAATGAATTAAGGCATGTGTCAAACATTCAACTAAAGAAGACCCAGGAAGTAAGACAAATTACTTCGAAAATGTAAAAATACAATTCACAAAATAGCTAAAAATTCATTTCTTAGTGTTTGTCCAATACAAAATGGGACTTATTCAAGAAGTGCGGCTGCATTGTGTTAAAATAAACAGCCAGAATTCATTTTGAAAATTACATCAGCAGAGTTTGCATAAAATGTAACAAATTTGGTCTGATCCCTTCCTTCCAACCTTAAATCTACAATTATGCTATGGCAAGCCGTAATTCAAGCTATCACACAAAGAGCATAGTTAGGAGATTCTCCTGCACGGCAAGAAATAAAGGTTCAACTCTTCTATTAAACAACTGAAAACCATCTCACATGATCCAATACTGTAGTCAAAATACAATCTGACAATTCATAATTGTACAGTATTATGCATTAGCAGCTTGTCAGTTACCAAAATAGACAGGATTAAATAGAATGAAGCACAGATAATGCATTACCACTGAGAAACATTTGGAAATGGTCAGTGATTAATGTATTTCTTATTAAATTTATAAGGTTGTTTTACTCTAGCTTCTAAGTAAAATTCTTTCACCAATATTACATAGGTAAATCCAATTCCACAAAATCTACAAGGTACAAAAGAATGTGTACAAATTTAAATGGGTTTCAGCAGAACCAGCATAATTATACACTAACCTGCAATATTCAAACATACTATTCACTGAAACAGTACACTAAGAATTGAAAAATTAGGTATTTTCCAAATTAAGTTACACATATAGGACATAGTAGGTCACCTATTTTTTTGTAAGCCAGACCTCAAGTGATTATTGTTTTAGAATTCATGCATAAATCATTTTCCTTTACAAACAAAGCAGTCCTCCTTGCATCATTTACATCAGTGCATAATATAGTCAGTGATTCCTTTAACTTCTTGCACGAACAAACCAAAGTACAGCAGACACAGTTGGGAAAATGATATTCCAATTTCCCAATTCACTTATCACCTTAACCGAATGGAGTGATATTCTTAATGTACTAAATATTCAAAACAGTTCAGAAATATTTCAATATAGTAGGCCATTAAGTTGTAAAATACTATCATACACAAAAATGTTACTGACATATGTGCCAAAATAATGAGGTATCAATGCATCCTTCAGAAAGTTGCCAAAGAGAATTGCTTTTAATGAACATCATTCTGCTGAAGTCATTTATGGGTCAATAACCTAGTTTTCAGTAAGAGTTTCATCTAGTATTCCTTGACCAGAACAGAATACAATTTCATTATTTGTTGATGTTATTGCAGAGTTCCTGTTGACATTACCACTTCTAGAGAGAAATGTGCATCAATGTTATAGTTCATCCTGAAAAATAAAAAGAATTATAACCAACAAGGAATAAAAGAATATTTAACAACTAAACACCTGTAAAGCAAATTGCAATAAAAATACATGGGGCGTACTCTTCAAAAGAACAAATGCAAGTTTAAGTATTACAATTTAAATAAAGGATCATGTGCACACTCTTTGCTTTAGTTTCAACTAATAAGTAGATTGGGTGGGGTAGAGGTAAGTCTCTACCACAGGAGATGCAAGGGGTTCTTGCCCTCTGCTAGCCTGCAGGTCACCATTAGGCAAGGTGTTGCACCTTCTCGGCCCCCTGATCAGGGTCACATGAAGCCATGGGACCAGGTGGTGAATAGTCAGATGGGCAGCTGGTGCATATCACAAATCCTGACTATGCGACCAATGATGACAGACAATCTCTGAAGTGTATTGATAATGGTTGGGGCCACTTGTCTTGTAAGGACACTGCCCAGAAGAAGGCAATGGTAAACTACTTCTTGCCAAGCACAATCATAGTCATGGAAAGACCATGGTCACTCACATCATACAATATTTCACTTAATGAATGAACACGTAAATCTATTAAAATCAATCATTTATTTCTCTCTCAGGAAATACGATAATTTGGAGAAAATCTATGAAAGTCTATATTCCATACAAACTCCTGTATATAGTCACTCAATTGGCTGAATGGTCCATTCTCATTCTAAATTTTCTTGCCTATATACAAGTTTCTATGTTCCACAGTACAGTAACAAGACTGTTAAGGCTACAGAATTAAAATAAACTTACAAATAGTTAGGACAAGTTGCATTTATTTTCACTTCGCAATTCATTATATACAAATGTAAAATAAGGATACAATGATAAATCACAAACAAGAGAAAATCTACAGATGCTGGAAATCCAAGCAACACACACAAAATGCTGGAGGAACTCAGCAGGCCAGGCAGCATCTCTGGAAAAAGATGTTTCAGGCAGGACTGGCTAAAGGGCCTCGGCCCAAAACGTCTACTGTACTCTTTTCCTTAGATGTTACCTGGTCTGCAGAGATCCTCCAGCAATTTGTTTATGTTGAACCATTGCTAAATGTTAATTTCTATTGTAATTATCAATGTGGATGAGATGAAATATTATAAATCATTTTCAGATTAGTGTGGTTTCATTTCATTTTTAGAAAGGTAATGAGAAAACTCACTCCTAAGAAATGTCTGTAGAAATGTTAGATTATTTCAAAAGAAATTAACCTTGAGTTCAGGTGGTGCAGGCATTTCAATCTATTCTACACTATATAAAAGCAGATTACCTTTTCAGTTGAAATCGTGCTTATCTTTGGCTGCAGCTCCTCCAACCTTTTTCTCAGTAGCTCCGATATCACTTTAGTATCTCTGCTGTTTATATATTCACCTGTAGCACTTTTCTGCAAAGAAAAGCATTACATATTTATTATGCAAAACTGTATATGAAAAAGTGTGGATAGAACATTAATAACCAGGTAGTGTTTATAAATTTGTCATTTTCATTTCAAATAACAATTTATATCATAGCTCTTGATAATGCAAATTCCTAAATTCAACAAATCATGAAAGACTGTTTATCAAAATGGAAACCTTTAAAAATAAACAATGAAGGGCAAAACAAGTTATTTAGGCTCATTGTAAGCAGTTTTTCATTAACTAGTTTTCTGTTTTGATCACAGAACTTGAAGAAAAGCAGTTTGTTTATTTTGCTCCATCATTTGGTTTTGCCGGATGGCATATTATTCCTGGCTTAAAAGTAAACTCTTCGCAGAATACTGGAGCTGGAATTTAATAGAGCAAGTATTAATTTAATAATGTTATGCAACACCAATCAATTCTCTGGTTCAGAAAGTTGAAAAAAAATAGAAACATCCAATGTTGTTCTCATCTAAACTAAGTTATTAATTTCAAAAATCCCAAATATTACATTTTTTCCATTTTCTCCAATTTTATTAATCTGATATCTCTTTGCACTTTCTGTATACTACTATTTGACTAATTTACCTCCTTCCTGCTTCTTCAAATCTCAACAGTTACAAAGAATATGCCAAAGGTCCCAATCTTTGTTGCCCAGCTGCCTTATTGCCCTTGTTTCCCTATGGTCAACTTGCATTTCCAACAGGTTGCTAAGCAAAACTCTTTTCAGGTGAAGAAACTCTTAATGGCTGTTGTGCGATGCCTCAGACCAACAATTCAGTACCTTTTTTTCTCCTTGAAAAGGATAGAATTTAACTGTAGGGTATGCTCTGATACCAGCAGTTTGACAAGTATGTGGGTTATTCTGACAGTCCAACTTTCCTGCTTTTATTTTGCCTTTGAATGCCTGAAAGAAAATGACATTTAGATTAAATGAACAATAATTCGCCCTCTTTCTAATAATAGTAAGTTTGCCTTATGATTAGCTGCAATTGCAAGAATATGTTTGCAAACCTTTTGCAATTACCTGGTTTTCTGCATGAATTACTCATAAAATGTGAACTGATCTTGATCTAAATCACAGTAACAGACAAACATAATCTGTTTAAACTATTATCACACTAACAATTGTACTTTTCATGTCCTTATTGAACACATTGTTTAATGATTCACAGTCCAGGCAGGAATAAGTTTGTAAACCCTTGTATTTAATAACTGGTAGAACCTCCTTTAGCAGCGATAACCTCCATTAAACATATCCTGTAGCTGCTGATCAGACTTGCACAGCGGCGTAGAGGAATGTTGGATCATTCCTTCATACAAAACTATTCCAGTTCATTAATATTTATGGAATTCCTTGCATGAACAGCCTTAAATTAAGCTTCAGGTGACAGACTGTTACCCTGACAATCTCCTGTAAAATGTCTTGATACAATTTTGAATTATTCCCTCAATGATTGCAAGCTGTCCAGGCCTGAGGCAGCAAAGCAGCCCCAAACCATGATGCTCCTTCCACCATGCTTCACAGTTGGATGAGGTTTTGTTGTTGCTGTGCAGTGGCCCCTTTCCTCGAAACATAGCAATGTACACTTCTGCAAAACTTTTGTCTCAACTGTCCACAGACCACTGTCCCAGAAGCATTATGGACCATCCAGGTGGTCTTTTGCAAACTTGAGATGTGTAGCAATTAATTTTTTTTTTTTGGAGGGCAGTGGTTTCATCTGTGGTGTCCTTCTATGAACACTATTCTTGTTCTGTGTTTTTCTTATAGTGGGCACATGAACAGAGATTTTAGCAAGCTCTAGAGATTTCTGCAGGTCTTTTGCTGTTACCCTAGGATTCTTTTTCACCTCCTTCAGCATTGGACGTTGTGCTCTTGGTGTGATCTTTGCGGGATGCTCACTCCTAGACAGAGCTGCAACAATACTGAACTTCCTCCTGCGGACTGATTAACATTCAGGTCTTAAGAAATGCTTTTGTAGCCTTTTCCTGCTTCATGCATCTCTACAATTCTTTTTCTAAGGTACTCTGAAAATCGTTTTCATCGAGGCATGGTGCACATAACGAGATCTTCTTGAGAAGAGCAGGCTCTGTCAGTAACCTGACTTTGTACGTCTTTTTTTGATATATAAGGCAAGGCACCTCTACAACCCACAGCACCAATCTCACCTCATTGATAGGAATACCTGATTCCAAATAGCTTTTGTAGAAGGCATTACTCTAGATATTCATATATACTTTTTTAGAACCCAGACTGTGATTGTTTAGATGGTGTACTCAGTATTGATGAGAGGTAGTAGAATTGTTTGTGTGTTATTAATTTAGGCAGATTGTATTGTCTATTATTGTAACTTAGATGAAGATCACACTACACTTTATAAGCAATTAATACAGAAAACCAAGTGACGGCAGAGGGTTCACAAACTTTTTCTTGTAACTGTATGCCATGGAAGTTATTACATTGCTGCAGCAGCACAGTGCAATACATAAATGTTATGTTGGGTAACTAGAAGAATATAAAAATAAATATGTAGTGCAGCAGGTCAGAAATTAACTTTTCAGGTTGAATATTTTTCATTGAAACTGAATGGTGCTGATACAAACAAGAAACGATTAAATTCAATGTTCTGCTCTGAGGGCTGTAAGTTTTCATCCCAGACCTGGGTGAATGCTCACTCGAAGTGACTGTTGGCATTATAGTAGTCTCTCTACCAAGTGCCATTCTCTCCTATGACTAAGTTTAGAGGGTGGCCTGATCTAGGTTTTGTTGCTGTGGTTTCATATTTTTCCCCACTTTTTCTGATGGACTGCACTGAGTTCGAGGTATGTGTAGTGCCTTTGAAATGGCCTTGTGCCCTTCCCCAGATTTGTGCTTCTCTATTATCATTTCCCTAACTTGCCTCATTTTCATTTTGGTTTGGTCTGCTGAATATCGACCATACTGTTGGACCTTACAGAGGAAGAGTATATTTATTCATGTGATCTTCCAAATTTCTACATCAACATATTGGGTGAGTTGGTAAGATAATGTATATGGTATTGCATCTGAGGAAAATTAGCATAGTTATTACAAATGGGATGAATACTTATTCAGCCTTACAATTTTTTTTTATCTTTAGTAAATTGTTGACTGCTTTTGGAATTTTGATTTGACATGATGCATTGTTTTCTAGATTAGCTCAAAAGCTCTTACTTAAATATATTCTAAACTTAGAAAATGAGACAGTAAAATGTGAAAATAGCTGCAGGGGCTGAATACTTTTTCAAGGCACTGTGAATTCACATTGAAGAAAAAACAGATTTTATCCTTTATTACTAGTCAATGAAAGTAGTCAATAAAAAGGTGAAAGGTCATCACTAAAGTAAAGAAAAAGCAGAATCCTCATATTCTAACACATTCTGAGCTGAGGGGAATTAAACAGGTACAGGAACAGGTCTGTGTAATGCTTGTCAGCTCAGAAAGTGTTAGAACAGGAGGATCAGACAATGAGCAGGCAGGTGAATAGTTTAGCTCATGGAGGAGCTGCGGAGCAGACTCGATGGGCCGAATGGCCTACTCCTGCTCCTTTGTCTTGTGATCTTGTGATATGCAGTTTAGATTGGCATCACGGTCACCACAGACGTCATGGGATGTCACCAAAGACTAGCAAGTTTCTACAGATGTACCATGGAGAGCATTCTGACTGGTGGCACTGCCGTCTGGTTTGGAGGTGCAGATGCACAGGATGGAGGAAAACTGCAGAGGACTGTACACTCAACCAGCTCTGAGGTGGGCACTAACTTCCCCACCACTGAGGATGTTGTCAAATGGCATCCATCACTATGGCCCTCACCATCCAGGACATGCCCCCTTCTCATTAATAGCATCAGGGAGGAGGCACTAGAGCCTAAAGACACACAACATTTCAGGAACAGTTTCTTCCCTTCTGCCATCAGATTTCTGAACCCGCGAGCACTTCCTCACCAGTTTGCTCTCGTTTTCTGCACTACTTACTTCTTATTGAAACTTGTAGTAATTTTATAACTTGCACTGTACTGCTGCCACAAAACAACAAGTTTCAAGACCTGGACGATGGGAGTAGGCAGTTCAAATGGCTTGGCACAGGCTAGATGGGCTGAAGGGCCTGTTTCTGTGCTGTACTTTTCTATGAGTCTATGTCAGTGATAATAAATATGATTCTGTTCCGAAGGGCCTTTCTGGTAATGTACTTTTCTATATAGTGGCGTCAAAGATTACAGGGAGAAAGCAGGAGAATGGGGTTGAAAGGGATAGTAATGCCTGTAATCAGCCATGATGGAATGGGCTGAATGGCCTAATTCTGCTGCTATGTCTTATGGTCTTTATCAAGAGTCTAGGTGAATACAGAACTTGCAACCCATCCTTGCAAACTTCTGACCCCCTTTTCATTGCATCAATTGAATGACAAGGCAGATATCCCACCTCTCCCGGAAGTTCCGGGAGTCTCCCGCATATTAATAGTGGCTCCCTGATGCCCGCAAATTATATACAATATCACGGAAATCAATTTTTTCGAGGGCGAGTGAGTGCGAGAGAGAAAGCAAAAGAGAAAGCGCGAGAGAGCGCGTGAGAGCAACCACGAGAGAGCGAGCGAGAGCGTGCCATGGGAGAGTGTTCCAAAAAAAGAAAATATAAAACATACGTCACCCCAGACTACACTAAAGTGTACCCCTGCCTAATAGGGGTCAAAGTAATGACAGTGTTGCTCACTGCGCTGTTTGCAACAGTGACTTTTCTTTTGCCCGGATGACTGTAAAAGACATGTTGAGGTGAGTTTAACAGGTGTCATTCGTTTATTAGCATAGCTAACGTTATTTAAACTAGCTGGCCAGCTGCTAAGGAGCTACTCTATTGCAGACATCCCACCTCTCCCGGAAGTCTCCCGCAAATTGATGGTGCTACATCCCTGAAATGAGTTTTTGCAGGGTGGGATGTCTGACAAGGGGATTAAATATCTTCCCACATTTTACCAAAAGAAGATGTAGTCACACAAATTTTGAACACTACTTTTGGAAAAAATGGTAAACAAGAAGAAACACAGGTTACTACATCATAATAACAAGATATTTACCCGAGCAAGAAGTTCAAACTCTGGAGCAAAGTTCTGACAGGGGCCACACCAGGGTGCATAGAAATCAATCACCCAGTGGTCCTTTCCCTTTAATACTTTGTTTTTAAAGTCTTCTGGTGTTAAGTCTATGGAGGTTTGAGGAAGAAATCTGAATAAAGAAAACATCAAATGAAAGTTGATCAATTAAAAGCTAGAGTGTTTAGCAGTTTATACCAATGACATTTCCCACTAACTTCTTTGTGTTGAGATTTACATGAAAACATAAGATATAGTGGGACCCTTCCAATCTTTTCGCTAGTTCAGTGATATTATGCCTGAACTGCATGTCAACTCCATTAATGTGCACTCCATGACACCCTTAATAAAAATATACCTATCCTACTTTTCAGTTAGTCCACTATCCATTAATTCTTCTACAAAATGAATTTTAGATTTCCACAACCTTACAAGAGAAGGTAGTAACACCTTACTTTGTCATATTTTCTAATTTAAATTGTGACCCTTTGAAGATTATTCCCAAGAAATCCATTTTATCCACATCTACCCCATAAGTTCTTGATGATTTTAAAATACTTCAACAAATTCTCCTTAAAATCACTTATAAATTTGGATTGAAATGTAGAATTCCCAATTACTCGATCACGGCTCTTTACCGAATCACTAGCTTTTCCTTTTCATAGCCCAGGCCCCATAACTTTCATAATGCTTTATATTGCAAAAAATTGATACTCCCCTCTTAAATATAGAATTGAGCACTTAAGCACTTCCAATGGATTTTTCTTGAAACAGTGTTACAAACTGGGCTTTTCACAACATATAATCAGAATTCTGAATTCTAAAATCTTAGTTTTAGAAATAATGTACTTTTTAGCATTTTTAGATTTGTAGCACTCACAGTATATTCTTCATCAATTCATTCAATGTAGTGTGGTCACTCATACTTTGTAAGGTAGCTGTAACTTTTTTTTCTGGACATAATTCATGAATATTGTGGTACATATCTCATTAAATATGTCCAATTTTAAAATGAGCTTAAATTTTTAACATTTTTATCTCAGAAAAGCAGGTCTTTTTGAAATTTAAATGTCTTTTGTTTAAATACAATAGGACAATCGTGAGCTTGTTTCATCTGTTATTTTGAAGCAGAGAAGTGCTACATTTCAATCCATGATCATTAGTCAGCTCCAAATGAATAAATATTTGAATGTATCAATTTTAAAAATCATCCTATAAGATCTTAAGCAGGAGTTGAACTCTGACCTTACAGCTGGCGCTGAAAGCATAGCATAGTGTTTAATGCACTGCTTTACAGCTCTAACTGTAAGATTCACTTCCCTCTGTTGTTTGTACGTTCTCCCTGTGACCGACTGGGTTTCATTCAGGTGATCCAGCACCCTCCCACATTCCACAGACGTACGGTAAAATCAGTTAGTTGTAGGCATGCTATATTGGTGCCAAAAGCGTAGCGACACTAGCGGGCTCCCCAGTAATTCCTCACTGATTTGATTTGTTGCAAACGATGCATTTCACTGCAAATTTCAATGTACAAGTGACAAGAGAAGGTAACCTTTAATAATCTTTTAAAAGTTACCTGAGTGCCCAAGATCCAAGAGACTGCGCATTTCTGGACCAACCATTATAGCTACTGTAAGAAGAAATATGAAATTGTTACTCAGTTCAAGAGTTTGAGAATAATTGCAGTTAACCATAGAATCAAAACAATTCCTGGCAAAATTGTTGGTTAACATGCTTGACACAACCACCAAAGACTTACAAAGTCATTTCTGCCCAAGATTACTTTAATCACAAGTATTCCCAGTAATCTTCTCTTGGGATTTCACTAGTGATTACTAAAGCAAAGATTTATGCATCCTCGAGGTTTGCCCATATTTAATTTCATTGCTCCTTCTATATTAACAATGTCTTTAGACCATTGACCTGTTCCGAGGCTTTGCTTCCAAGTACGTTAACTGTTTCAAGGCTATATTTTTGCAATCTCTGACCTCTCCAATGCAATGTTTCATAATCTTTAATTCACCTTAAATATATTTAATCACAGCGTGCTTCCCATCGACCAGTCTACTAAACCCCACAGTAGCTTTTGTGTTCGAAAAAACTAATCAACTTTGACCATCAATTTTGCTATGTACTGTTTCCATAATTAACTCATTAAGATCCCCTGCTGGGTAAATATTTAAAGATAGGTGAAGATTCTTTAATGTAGAATTAAAATGCAACTCTCGTGTAGCATCTACTACCAAATGCAACCAATCTTCATAGGGAATATTCATTTAATACTGAATTTTGGCAGTTATATATTCTGGATCTGGCCACTAATAGCAAGAACAAGACATAATCAATAAAGCGTGACCATTAAAACCACAATAATTAGCAAATTTCACATTCTACAGAGTAGAAAAAAAAATCAACATCATGTTACTGGCCAGGCTTCAATTAAAATTTCCACAATGATTGTTTACCAATCTGCTATGCTTTCCAATTCCTCATGTAAATATGTTGTAATTTTGGGCAGGTAATTAGACATACAAAGCATCTGGATCACATGCTCAAAGTTAGCAGAAATGTAGAATTAAAAAGGCAGCTGAGGCAGAAGTAGATAAAGGATTAGTGATTCTGGGGTGGCATGACAGGGAATGGTGCTGCCTCACAGTAACAGCAACCAGATTTGATTCTGACCTCTGCTCTTTGTGTGGAGGCTGTACATTTTCCCTGTGAGCACAAGGTTTCCTTCAGGTGTTTTGATTATTGCCCATATTCCAAAGATGTGCTGGCTAGTAGGTTAGTTACCCTACGTGTCAGTGGTAGGACAGAGTGTTGGAGGGGAAGGAGCAGGGATTAATGGAGTTGTAAGAGAGCAGATTATTAAGAAATAAGTGGAGAAATGCAAGTGATGGGAATGCTTTGAGAGAGGTAGGCTTTCTACCTAAGGAACTATGAGAATATGCAACTTTCGGGTAAGCCATTACTTAGAGGTTAAATTAACTATGAATTAAATAATTATAAAATACATAAGGAAAGAAGCTTTTAATAATACATACTGGTATTTATAAGCATTATTAGTGTTCAGTGGGAAGAGTCGTATCTCTGGGTAGGACTGCACATTTTCTTTCTGACACAGGGAATAGTACTTCTGACAGTCCATGCTTCCTACTTTGACCGTTCCATTTAGCATCTACAAAGAGAAGCCAGCTACATATTAGTATTCAAATAATTTGGGGAAAATTGAGCCTTGTGAAGTCTACTGGATACAAAAGTTTGAGTGTTGTACTTACTAAGTTACATACACTACAATTACACTTTAAACCTAATTTACCAGGAGGGATTGAAATATAAAGTTTATTGTCTACAACACAAGGTCTTCAAAGCCTTTCAGATTTGTCTATCTTGGACCGAAATTGGAAATTAGGTCACCTCCTTAATTTTTCTACTTTTTAAATATATGCAAATCCTTAATGTGCAATTAGAAATGCTCTTTCTTCAGAACACAGGAAAAGCTAATTCTGTTGAGCCTGTATACTAATTGGCTCAATATGTCTTTTGGTGCATCCACAATGCAGAATATCTGAGCAGCATTCCTGTAATATCCAATACTAAGTTCTTTTGTATCTTAGGCTTTCAAACAACTACACATTCTGTTTATTGTTACAGGACAGTTGTCATAGAATGCTCTGAAACATTATTATGCTCTATTTTAAGGGGGAAAAAAAACAAACTACGCCTTCAGTGACGCAAGCACGAGGAAATCTGCAGATGCTGGAATTTCTTCTAGCTCTTCTTTCAGTTAGTCCTGACGAAGGGTCTTGGCCCGAAACGTCAACTGTACCTCTTCCTAGAGATGCTGCCCGGCCTGCTGCATTCACCAGCAACTTTTATGTGCGTTGCTTGTGCCTTCAATGATATGCAAAACAGCCAGTGAGTAGCTGCTCAAAATGCTGGAGGAACTCAGCAGGCCAGGCAGCATTTTGTGTGTGTTGCTCAGATTTCCAATATCTGCAGATTTTCTCTTGTTTATAAGTAGATGCTGACATCTGTATCAACTGGTCAGAGATCTGTACATTATAAAAATACCATTGTTGATTTTGAGACTGACATAAATGGGATCAAATGTCTGTTTTTGAATCATAATTGCTCAGAGGGGTGCGGATGATCAGGATGCTTAGTTCATTCACCTATTCCATCAGGATAGTTATACATATTTTAGAAAGGTTACTACTCACATCTTCAGTTCAATCCAAATCTCAGGAGAACTAATTTATTAGGTTGATTTTACACTGATTTGACAAAATGAATTTTAACAGGTTGATGGCCCACTGAGGACATTTACAAAACACTACGTTGCAGGAAGATGACATCCATCATTAAGCACCTCTGCCATCCAGGTTGTGCCCTCTCTCCCTGCTGCCACTTATACCCACACGTCAAGTTTCAGCAAGAGCCTTTTCTCTGTCATCAGGCTCCTGAACCAACCTGAAAAGTCTTTACAGTACTTCACCATTTCTTTCTTCTCTCTCTCGAGTTTCAATAATGTCATTATGTTTATCATAGAAGTTATGTTATGTTTAAGGTAATCCAAGCTTTCGTTAACTTGTGCTGGTCATATCAGTAACATACCCATTACCTGGCAGCTTGTACTACTTCCTCTAACACCCCCTCCCGCAACCTTCTTGATCTGGTCCCTTCTTTTTCAGTCTCAATGAAGGGTCTCGGCACAAAACATTTTTTTATTTCCTTCCATAAATGCACCCTGACTTGCTGAGTTCCTCCAGTATTTTCTGGTGGGTTGCTTAAGATTTCCAGCATCTGCAGAATCTTGTGTTTATTGTTTAAGTAAAATGGCATTTTCAAACTAGTTTAACAATGAAGCAATTGACATAAATTCAACTAAATTGTTCTATTTCTTCCTGTATCTGCTCAAGTATGTCATTCCTTTCGTTAACTGACCAAAATTGCACTTCTTTGGATTCTTTACGACATAGAATAGTTGAGCTTCTGGTGCAAATGTGACACAATTCTGCACAAGTATTCCGGACAAAAGGCCAGCACATATTAGTTTCCATAAACGCAAAATTTTAAAAATTCAACCAGTGCTAATGTCACATTGTGCAAAATCTTTTACTACATTCATATATTTTTTAAAGTAAAATTAATAGCAATAAAGCATGAAATAAAAAGCAATTCATTGTGTGAGTCACATTAAAATGAAGGCAATAGCCTAATGAAGCTAAGATTGCTTCAAATCATTAGAAATTAATTTGAAAGTTATTTCCAAATAACTTAGTATCACATATTAAATGTGAGGAGGAGGAGAAGACAGTGACGTGACGCAGCGCGCGTGGCCACTCCGGTGCATGATATCTGTATTCTGTCAAGTAGGGTACCGTGCACAATTCTGATTTGATGGAGACAGACGTGAGAGTACGGAGGACATCTGGAGAAACTTCTGAAATGCCCACTTTGCTGCTGCCACTACTGTGTGGTCCGGAATCTCCACAGGAGAACACTCCGAATCCTCAGTTTTGGTTGTTTTGGCGGCCGGGGTGAGGTCGAAGGCGCTCGGCAGAGGATGGCGCTCAGGAGGCTGTATCAGAGGGGCTGGTCGGAGGCTCGAAGTTTTTGGATGGACGGACTCAGTGTTGCTGTTGTCGGGTGCTTCCAATGCATCAGCAGTTGTCGGTGCCTGGAGGTTTATGGCAGGGAGTTTCTCCCTTTTGTCGCCTGCTATCGGGGACTCGGGAGTCCATCAGGACTTTGAGACTTTTTTTTTTTACCGTGCCCATGGTCTGCTCTTCATCAAATTATGGTATTGCTTTGCACTGCTGTAACTGTATGTTATAATTATGTGGTTCTGTCAGTGTTAGTCTTTGGTTTGTCCTGTTTTTCTGTGTTATCACTCTGGAGAAACATTGTATCATTTCTTAATGCAGGGGTCCCCAACCTTTTTTGCCCTACGGACCGGTTTAATATTGACAATTTTCTTGCGGACCGGCCGGACCGGGGGGGTGGGGGTGGGGCGCGGAGATAGGGCTGCCAACAGACAAGAGTAGCAGTCAAAACGTTGGGGTTACCCTGAGAAAAACTACAATGACCATGAAGCCTTGCGCGGGCACCAGTGTGTTCGTGCCGATTTCTTTTCTGCAAATTGTTTTTGGCGATTCTGTTCGGGGGGGGGGTGTTAATCACTACTGCAATATAGGTGATAAGTGACTAATACACTCAATTTCGTTTCTCAAAAGGTTTATCTATTGAATTTAATGTTAAACACACAGCACATATTTTTCTCGCATGAATATAGCAATAAGACCATAAGACAAAGGAGCAGAAGTCGGCCATTCGGCCCATCGAGTCTGCTCTGCCATTTTATCATGAGCTGATCCATTTTATCCTATTTAGTCCCACTGCCCCGCTTTCTCACCATAACCTTTGATGCCCTGGCTACTCAGATACCTATCAATCTCTGCCTTAAAGACACCCAATGACTTGGCCTCCACTGCTGCCCGTGGCAACAAATTCCATAGATTCACCACCCTCTGACTAAAAAAATTTTTTCGCATTTCTGTTCTGAAAGGGCACCCTTCAATCCTGAAGTCATGCCCTCTCGTACTAGACTCCCCCATCATGGGAAACAACTTTGCCACATCCACTCTGTCCATGCCTTTTAACATTCGAAATGTTTCTATGAGGTCTCCCCTCATTCTTCTAAACTCCAAGGAATACTGTCCAAGAGCGGACAAATGTTCCTCATATGTTAACCCTCTCATTCCCGGAATCATTCTAGTGAATCTTCTCTGTACCCTCTCCAACGTCAGCACATCCTTTCTTAAATAAGGAGACCAAAACTGCCCACGGTACTCCAAGTGAGGTCTCACCAGCGCCTTATAGAGCCTCAACATCACATCCCTGCTCCTATACTCTATTCCTCTAGAAATGAATGCCAACATTGCATTTGCCTTCTTCACTACCGACTCAACCTGGAGGTTAACTTTAAGGGAATCCTGTACGAGGACTCCCAAGTCCCGTTGCATCTCAGAACTTTGAATTCTTTCCCCATTTAAATAATAGGCAGCCCATTTATTTTTTCTGCCAAAGTGCATAACCATACACTTTCCAACATTGTACTTCATCTGCCACTTCTCTGCCCATTCTTCCAATCTATCCAAGTCTCTCTGCAGACTCTCTGTTTCTTCAGCACTACCGGCCCCTCCACCTATCTTCGTATCGTCAGCAAACTTAGCCACAAAGCCCTCTATTCCATAATCCAAATCGTTGATGTACAATGTAAAAAGAAGCGGCCCCAACACGGACCCCTGTGGAACACCACTGGTAACCGGCAGCCAACCAGAATAGGATCCCTTTATTCCCACTCTCTGTTTCCTGCCAATCAGCCAACGCTCTATCCACGTATGTAACTTTCCTGTAATTCCATGGGCTCTTATCTTGTTAAGCAGCCTCATGTGTGGCACCTTGTCAAAGGCCTTCTGAAAATCCAAATATACAACATCCACTGCATCTCCCTTGTCTAGCCTACTGGTAATTTCCTCAAAAAATTGTAATAGGTTTGTCAGGCAGGATTTTCCTTTAAGGAATCCATGCTGAATTCTGCCTATCTTGTCATATGCCTCCAGGTACTCTGTAACCTCATCCTTGACAATCGACTCCAACAACTTCCCAACCACCAAAGTCAAGCTAACAGGTCTATAATTTCCTTTTTGCTTCCTTGCCCCCTTCTTAAATAGTGGAGTGACATTTGCAATCTTCCAGTCCTCCGGAACCATGCCAGAATCTATCGACTTTTGAAAGATCATCGCTAATGCCTCCGCAATCTCCACAGCTACTTCAGTTATCAGGTGAGGACAAGAGAGCTTGAAGTAAGTGTTGACTGAACTTCCAGTAGAAGTGGTAGAGGCAGGTTCGATATTATCATTTAATGAAAAATTGGATAGGTATATGGACAGGAAAGGAATGGAGGGTTATGGGCTGAGTGCAGGTCGGTGGGACTAGGTGAGTATAACGTTCGGCACGGACTAGAAGGGCTGAGATGGCCTGTTTCCGTGCTGTAGTTGTTATACGGTTATATAAGTCAATAGCATCATAACATTTTAAGTAACGTTTGGATATTAAACACACAGCACATATTTTCCCCGTATGAACATATAAAATCATTGCAACACACCAATATCGCTGAATCAGTGGGAGCCCTGGGCTTGTTTTCCTGCAACAAGACGGTCCTATCGAGGGGTGAT
Organism: Mobula birostris; assembly: GCF_030028105.1. Lineage (NCBI taxonomy): Eukaryota > Metazoa > Chordata > Chondrichthyes > Myliobatiformes > Myliobatidae > Mobula > Mobula birostris. The sequence goes on from NC_092375.1 coordinate 161,623,910, forward strand.
GGGAGACAGCGATACTCAAAGGGGGTTCCTTATATCCAGTCTATTCCGCAATTTAGTTTTCGTTGCATTCATTGCAGAGATATGTTGGAAATGGAAGCAATGTTTTCAGTGCTTTTGTGGCTATCTCAAGATAGTCAGCCTTGACTTTGATCGAGAATGCCGGCAGAGATGTTATGTCAAACATACTTTTCAGCCCGCCGTCATTTGCAAGCTCAAGGAGTTGATCTCCTTCCCGTGCTGACATGGATGACGCGCAGGTAATGACCTCGCGTGCGTTCAAGCTCAGCAGTGGGTGTGACAGGGAATGCGGAAAGGTGCAGCTGACTCATATCGCCAAATCAAATCATTTCCTGGTAGCGCATGCTTTGCGGCCCGGTGGTTGGGGCCGCTGTCTTAATGCATGCATGCGTTTCTAAATTTCAATAAAAGAGGACTGAGTGTTCTCATAATCTAAAATTCAACCAAGTTTGGGTTCAAGTAGTTTGAAGCTGACTATTTTACCCCTTGCATTATTTGAATGAAGATGAGTTTATAACAGCCTAATTTAACCCTTTGGCAGGTGCAAAATAAAGGTGCTTTACTTACCCTGGCCATCCTCTTCCATTCTGGCATCAACGCTTGGCAAGGCCCACACCATGGAGCATAGAAATCCACCATCCAGACTTCATCTTGTGACCTCCTTATAACCAATCCTTCAAAGTTTTCTGGTGTCAGTGTAACGACTGAAGGATTTATGAGATCCTATAAGTAAATAAAAATAACAAAACAAAATTTATTAGCTAACTTAAAATAATTACTGAAACAAATTCAGTTTGCATAAAAGCTTCATACCTGAATAAATTCCAAAAGTTCATTGGCTGTGTGATGGCCTTCATACTCATGAACATTGGACTGGTTGAATATCAAAGTTGTTGGATAAGCTTGGATACCATGCTGGAAAGAAACAAAATTATTAATCCTGAGTTTTCCTTCCCCCAATCAAGCCTCATTTCCCAGACATATTATTGTATAAAAAGTTTTTCTCTCTTTAGTTACCTCCATCACTTCATTTCCAAAACTCACCATGGCTATCCGCCTTCAGAGCCCCAGCTATTCCCTAACCTGATGACTACAAGGTTTTTCTCTCCTGCCTCAGGACTATTTGGTTCACTGGCCTTTCAAAGTTTACATCATCACTTACAGGCCAGCTGAATCCATTTCAGGTGTTCCAGGTCCTTCAGCAGTCATTTACCTTCTAGTGCAGGTGGCAATTCAGGTCCTTTATATATACTGTATATAAATTAAGTTGGGCAAAATGAGAGGAAAAAATAATGAAGCAGTGCTTATTCAGAAATCTAGTGGTGGAAGGGAAGATGCTGTTCCTGAAACATTGAGTGTGTGGCTTCAGGATCCTGTATCATCTCCTTAATGGTAGCAATGAAAAGAGGGCATGTCCAGAGCGATGGGGGTCCTTAACGATGGACGGCACCTCTTTGAGGCTGTTGTACCTTTATAATTGCATCAATATGTTGGGCCCAGGATCTAAACGTTAACATGCAGAAACTTGAAACTGTTCACCCTTTCTACTACTGATACCTCAGTGAGGACTGATGTGTGTTCCCTTGACTTTCCTTTCCTGAAGTCAAAATCAATTCTTTGATCTTACTGACATTGAGTGCAAGGTTATTGCTGCAACGCCACTCAACCAGCTGATCGCTTTCGCTCCAGTACCCTTCCATCTGAAATTCCGCAGTCATTGTATTGTCAGCATATTCACAGATGCCCTTTGAGCTGTGCCATCCACACAGCTGTAGGTGTAGAGAGGGTAGAACAGTGAGCTAAGCACGCATCCTTGAGGTGTGCAGTGTTGATTACCAGCAAGGAGGTGGTGTTATTTCTAATTCACACACACTGTGGTCTCCTGATGAGGAAGTCAAGGATCCAGTTGCAGAGGGAGGTACAGAGGCCCAGGTTTTGAAGATGGGATAAACTTGAGGACAACTTGAAAGACCGGCTCAGGACAGAGGACTCTGGCTAGCTGCTGTTGGCAGCCTATGCCCCAGAAGCGTTTTAACACGAAAGAGCCCTCTGCCCAGCATAGTACTCACTGACATCCCATTGAAAAAAAAGTTGATGACGTAAGGTAAGACAGGACTACAAGAGAGAACTGAGAGACTGCTGTGTATTATGTCTCACCGAAATATGGCTTACCACATACTTCATCTGACTGCACCATACAACTTGAGAACTTCTCAATTCACTTGCTGTGGCAAAGAGTATCTCTATGTAAAGTTAGAAGTAGAGGGGTCGGCTTCTTAACGCCTCTTAGTGCTTGGACATGATGTTCTTGGTGAGTTCCAATTCACCTTGCTTCAAATATTTAACAATGAGGTGTCACCCATTCTACCTGACACAGGAGCTCACTTCAAGCTATCCTGACGGCTGTCTACATCTCACCTCAGACAGATATGAAGCCGAGACTCAAACACCCTGAACCATTGCTATACAACCATCTAAGACACCTACTGAGCCAACCACTCCTCCACCCCTACACCACCATCCACACTTTGGTAGATCAGACCACTAGGCTTAGCTCCCTCCATGCAAACAGCAGCTGAAACATGAGGATCTGGTACTGAAAGTCGTACAGCGCTGGTATGAGGGTAGATGAACTTCAACATGACTGCCTTAAGTTGGTAGAATAGTCCATGTGCAAAGACTCAGCTTCCGGCTTAGATGATTTTTGTCACAACTGTCATAGACTTATCAACAAGTTTGTTGAGAACCATGTACCAAAGAGGACAATCCAGGTGTTCCTGAACTGGAAACACAGATAAACTGGGAGATCTACTACCTACTGAAGTCTAGGACTAGAACATCCAAATCAAATAACTATGACTGTTTACAAGAAATAAAGATATAACCTCTGTAAAGCTATCAGAGATGCCAAGAGTCAATTACAGTCCAATTTCAAGTCCTAGACCAGCCATCAGTCGTGGCAGGCTTATACGCTATAACAGGCTACAGAACAAAGTTGGGCAGCATCACCAGCAACAGCACATCCCTTCGCAATGGGCTTAATGCATTCCATGCACATTTTGAACAGAAGGGGATTGTTATGTCACCACCCACCCTGACAGGCTCCAGTGCACCTAAACCCACAGTCACCATTGCAGGTGCACAATCAGTCTTCTGGAGAGTGAACCCATGGAAAGCATTTGGCATGGATGGTGTACCTGGCCGTGTCACTGTGCAGATCAACTGTAAGAGTATTTGCAGACATCTTTAAACTCTCACTGCTTCAATCTGAGGATCCCACCTTCTTTAAGACCACTATCATCTAGGTACCAAAGAAAAACAAGGTACCATGCCCTAATGACCATGATGCAGTGGCTCTGATACCTACCATCATGAGGTACTTTGACAGGCTGGTCAAGGCACCTACTAATTCCAGCCTTCCAGATGACCTTGATTCACTGCAATTTGCCTTTCAATGAAACAGGTCTATGCCACATGCCAACTCCCAAGCTCTACGCTCATCTTTGGAGCATCTAGACAGTAAAACTTTTATGTTGGACTATTTATTGACTACATCTCTACCTTCAATCCTATAGTTCCAAGTAAACTCATTGGCAATCCCTGATATTTGAGTATCAACACCTCTCTCTGCAACTGGATCTTCAATGTCCTGACCAACACACTGCTATCAGTAACGACAGGTAGCAATAGTTCTGCCAAGATTATTTTCAATACTGGTGCTCTACAAGGCTGTAACCTCAGCCACTTACTCTACTGTACACTCATGACTACTTGAACAAGTCTTGATCCAGCTCCATCTATAAGTTTGCATACAAACTTTCAAGTAATGGCGAGTTGGAGTACAGGAAGGAGATGAGCTTAGTAACATAGTTGCATAACAACAGCCTTTCCATCAATGTCAGCAAAACAGAAGAGCTGGTCATTGACTTCAGGAAGAAGGCAGCGCACATGCTGCCGTTTACATCAATGGTGCTGAAGTTGAGAGGATTGAGAATTTGAAGTTCCTGAGAGTGAACATTACCAACAGCCTGTCCTGGTCCAACCACTTAGAGACACCACAGCCAAGAAAGCTCACTAACACCTCACTTCCACAAGAGTCGAATGAAGTTTGGTATGTCTTTCTCAAAATTTACCAATTTTTAGTCAATGCACCATAGAAAGCATCTTCTCTCAGTGCATCATAGCTTGGAGTGACAAATGCTCTGCCGCTGACTGGTAGAAACTGCTGAGAGTTTTTGGCATAATTCAGGATATCAAAGAAAACCAGTCTCCCCTCCATGCACTCTGTCCACATTTCTTGCTGACTAAGTAAAGCAGCCAAGATTATCAAAGGTCCCATCTATCCTATCCCCTGTTCTTCCCTCTCCCATCGGGCAGAAGATAGAAAACCCTGAACTCATGCTTGGCAGGCTCAAAGACTGCTTCAACCCTGCTGTTTTCAGACTATTGAATGATTCCATAGTACGCTAAGATAGACTCTTGACCTCGGTCTACCTCGTTATGATCTAACGTCGTATTGTCTGCCTGCACTCCCCCTTCTCTGTACTACCTCCATGCACAGTGTAATAAATTGATCTTTATAAACAGTATGCAAGACACGTTTCTCACTGCACCTTGGTACATCTGACAATAATAAAAAAATTCCCTCCTGGAACACTTACCCTCAACCTCTCTGTGCTCAAAGAATTGCACCAATCCCTAACCCACTTTCCTCTGCAGATATTTGAACATGCAATCCATCAGACTTTTGCCCGTCTCTCTTCCAACTCCTTTCATTTTGGTTCACTTTGATAACCATCCATCAGTTCTCATCAAAAATCACAGACAGCAATCTTTTCTCAAGCTCCTTGAGGCCTTTGATGACACCTTCTACTATTCAGTTTAGCAGTGTAGTCTCCTGTCTAGGTCAACAGGCTAATGATTAAAATCTCATACCAGTAACTAGAACAGAAATGTAGGAGAAAGTCCCGCGAAGAAATAGGAAGTGCTACATTGTCTCAGGTGACACCATTTGGATGCATTCTCATCAGCCCATCATGCCCTCCTCACCTATCACCCAGCAGCCTCTATTCCCTTTCTCCCACCACTCGCCACCACCCCCTCCCCATTAACTGTGATATATTGACAATCTTTCCTTTTCCCTTTCAATCTTGATGTCAAACCTTGACCTTCATCACCAACACTCACATTTTGCCTCCATTGATGCTGATTAACCCACTGAGTTCCTACAGTGTTCTGAATTTTGTTGAATGGAAATACCCAACAGTCTAGGCAGCATCACTATTCCAAATACATCCCCAAGTAAATCAGATTTATAATGTTCACCTCTTGCTTAAAGCCCTGTGTGGCTTTGACCCTTTCTATCCTATCATATTGCTATTGCAACTGGCCATAACGCTCTGTCCTTGACTGGCATTTCTGCTCCTCCTCCTACGATCATGAAGTGCATTCTAGCCTCCACAGCAATTAAATCTCATTCTTATATCCTCTATCTCTATCTACCTTAAAACGCTGTCCTTTGGCAAAAAAAAATTAACCCTGGTTTCTTTCACACTTTCAAAGCAATTGAGGCACTCTGTAAGTGTCAAATAATACAAAAAAAAAGCCTGTGCTTACTTTGTTACACAAATCTTCATGAATTGTACAATCCAATGTTCCAAACTTAAGTTGCCCAACCAACTGTTTGGAAGCTTTACGTAGTTCTGGCAAAAGGGCTCGACAAGGAGGACACCACTAGAAATGAGAAAGTGATACCTTTTAGCTTTGAATCACAAATACATTTATATATTTCATTTTATATGACACCAATAGTACTGTTTTACAGTTTCATGCATGCAATAGATAGACATGATCCATTATGGTCATAATTTTTCATACATTTTTAGTGAATTTTTATGAATTTAATGAATTACCCTTCGCTTAACATGCAATTATTTTCTCCATTGTAATATCTTGCATCATATCAAACATTGTTTGATTTAACATGGACTCATTCATAGGAGAAAATTAATGGGAACTTTGTAATGTTTAAATATATTTTAATAGCTTCCTTAAATTTATAAGGTTATTTCTTTTTTGTTTCATGAGAACTCAAATTAGTTGATAAATTTGATTTTCCTAAATTATACCATACACAACCCTATTAGGTACGAGGAACATACCGGGAAAGTAAACATCACTTTTTTTTCATACAATGACTGTTAGCAACTGATAACAAAAATTTGTTTGCAGTATTTGGTTGTAGAAGCTTAAAGAACAACCTAGAGATAAAACATATTTTGAGTACAATGTACATCATTTAATTATAGAGAATGAAACTAAAACCAGCATGTCTCTGTTGATTATATTACCCCACAGAGCATCCTTGTATACTTTTACAAAACATACATGTAAAAATCATACATGCACTTAGAAATCCTTGTAAAGTCTTAAAGCACTTCTTCAGGTAAAGCAATAAGATGCAAATTATGTTTTATTACTAATTATTTATTAGCTTCATAAATGAGCCTTACTACTTTTTTCTTAATACATTTAACATTGTTCTTTTGCTTTGTCTCTATCATGACACAGACTTAAAAATCAAGTGGGATGGGAACGGATGGGGTATTACCTATTCTGAAATGGAAGCACTTTTCCTCATCTTTCTGTCAATCATGTTTTGTTGCAGCAATATGTAACAGAAAGAGCCACTGCCCATCTATTGCTCACTACTGTGTAATGCAGAAGCTGAAGATATTCGGAGGTCAAATAAGACCATAAGATATAGGAGCAGAATTAGGCCATTTTATCTTCTATTGTACACTAACTGTCTGTAACTAGGGAATGTGCAGATTAAGTGCAGCCATGGCATAGGCATGAGACAGGTTGGACCAAGTACAGAAAGGTTTCTTCCATTTTGGGAATAAGAGTGGCTGTTACATTAACATGTTTTACAAATAATTGTAGAAATGAAGATTTAAAAAAAAATTTCTCTGCAAGTGCTAAGGAATGATCCTACACAGTATCTGTTAGTGGTCAAATGTGTTGCATCTAATGAAGCCATTTTAAAAATAAAGCATCAACTTATATGTAGGTAATGCTGCCACAATGCAGAGAAAAGGTCCTCTATATTGTAATAAGAATATTCAACAGATCAGGCAGGATCTGTAGTGAGAAAAATAGAGGTACTACTTCATTCCTAATACATAGGTTTAAAGATGCAGAGGGAGTACAGCAGAGATAGAAGAATCAGAAGACAGATCTGCAAGACAGGGAAGAGATTAAATGACAAAAGATATGAGAATGCATAGGGATAGATGAGTCAAGAAATGGAATAGGCAACTAATCTCAAACGAGGATGTAATTTTATCTTAAATGATTTACCTCTTCTATCTTATCTTTTTTTTAAAAAAAGTCTTGCAACACTGCTGTCTTCACAGAAATTTCCTATTTAAAAGGTAATCTGTTCGATATTTTCCTTTCTGATTCTCTCTACTCTGATCACAAACAATATATATGAGATTTTTATGCTAAACATGATGGGAAAATTGGATTTCATTAAGATGGAGCAAGAAGGTTACAGTCCATGAAATTACTCTGCAAACAAACACTGTGGTTAAGCAAGAAGGTGCTTACTGGTGCAAAGAAGTCGACAAGCCAAGGCTCTCTCTGGTTCTTCGGAAAATTCTTTGGATTTAAAGTGATTACAGGTGCACTGATGCTCTCTCTAGCAAAGGACACGATGTCATATAGAACCTTTTTGCCTTAAGATACAACATAGAAGAAATAATATTAATGGAAACCATAAATCAGGAAAGAATTAGTTTTCATATTTAATTTGTATAGTTAGTGAGAGAATGATGAAGTAGGAGAAAAGACAGCCTAGCTTGAGGACTTTTTTTGTAGAAGTTATAAATGCATTATATTATAATGTAGGAAACCCAAAGATAATTCACTTCCAGTAAGTTACTTCTCAAGTGCATTTGATGTCATTCTGCAGCCAAGGCTCCAGCAACATTCATGAGGTACATGGCTAATGTCTTTCGTTCATGAGTTAAAATGGTAACTTTGTTCAGCAATTCGAAGAGAAATCTTTGTTGTTTTCCAAATGTATAATTTGCTCTTCTGCCCAGAATGCTAGATGCCCACCCAAAAGGGCAGATAGGGTCTTGATTTAATGCCTCGCCAGAAAGGGAACCATAATTGTCCACTTCATTTTCACAAGGAATTAAGGATGTTAAACGACCTTAGTTTGCCCTTAACGTACAACTTTGTCCCTTCCTGAGATCTCGACCTTTTGCTAGGATTTTGTTCAGTCGTCAATGTTTGTCCTTACAGATTACGCAAGGAAGTCTGGAATGTAACATCAATTCATATGTGATAAATACTCTACCACTAAGTCAAAGTAATGCAACACAATGCAAACCATTAAGAAAAAACATACTTTGTAGTGTTTACCTACTTCTAGCCATAGATAAAATACATTCGAAAATAGTCAAGCATAGTTAAGAAAAACTTGTAGGTAAAAGGCACTCAAAAATGAGGAACATTTCATTTTTAGGATTGCCTATGTAACATGAGAACATGTAGAATTTCATACAATTAAGTGTGAGGTAATGTAATTTGTGAGTGTAAATGAGGCTAGGAAGATCTTTGGGAGTATTGAGGAACAGAGGGACTTTGGCATGCAAATCCAAAGATCTTGAAGGTGGCAGCACAAGTAGATAATGTGGTTAAGAAGGTATATGGGATGCTGGCCTTTATTAGTTGGACACTGAAAACAAGCATAGGGAGGTTATGCGCTAACTTTACAAAATAGTGATCAGACCTCAGCTGGAGTACTGAGTGCATTTCTGCTATCCACACTAGGGAAAGGGTATCATATTACTAGAGAGGATGCAGAGGAGATTGATCAGGATGCTGCCAGGATGGAGCACTTTTATGAGGGGGTATTGGAAAAGCAAGGTCTGTTTTCCATAGAGTGGAGAGGCTGAGAGGGGACATGATTGGGGTATGTAAAATTATGTGGATAGGGCAGATTGCAAGACTCTATTCTCCTTATCAGACATCAATACAATAAACATACATAAACTTAGAGTAAGGGGTAAGAGATTTTGAGGAAACGAAGGCAATCATTTTCACAGAGAGAATGATTACTTGGAATTCACTGCCAGAGGAAGTGGTGAAAGCAGAGTCATTAACAACAGATAAGAGGTGTGTTGAATTACTCAGAGGCTGTGGGCCATGTGCTGGAATATGATGAGTGTGCACTGTTCAGCTTGAACCTGATGGGCCAAATGGCCTGTTTCCATACTGTTTGACTCTGTCATTATGACCTATATAAGCCCTTACCATGATGAATTTCAAAGGCATGTGTTCCGCTGCCTTTGAATATTACAACACAAGGCTGGTGTATATAGAGATTCTTACAAATACGTGGTCCTGCATGGCAGTCAAAAGTTCCAACCTAGAAATAGATCATTATTAGTGTTCAAAGTATTTATTTCATGCGTATGCCACAATTTTAGGAACTTCTCTTTCGTCAATCTTAAAAAAAAATACAAATCTCCATTTTAAACAGAATGACAGGAAATTATATGAAGCTTATAAGCATGTTTTTTTTAATGTGTTGAGGCAGTCACTGATTTTTCAAAGGCAACTTGAAGTTCGCTATTAAGAAAGAATATTAAGCATTCTTAAATCCTGTCATCCATGCCTGAAGATTTTGGCTGCTGGCTGGAGTATTCTCAGCAGTGCTGCCTATTACGTTCAGCAAATTGCTGGCTATTTGACTACGTGACCACTAGTTGGACATTTCTGCCAGATTCAGTGCCATATTAAGGACTATAAGAAGATCTAGCATCTTAGCACAGTTATAAAATCTTAGTAATTCATTTAGAGTAATGTATGAGCTATATGCTAAAGGAGTTGGAACAGTGACAGAAACTAATTCTGAGAACATTTACACACAGCTGAGGAGCAAAACTAACACACAATTCTTCAAAAATGAATAAACAATAAAAACTGATAGCCATAACCTCCCACAAAATAAAACACATTTGTCAATTGGCCAAAAAGGAATTAAAATTTTGCTTCCATCAGCAAAGAAATAATATTTTAAAAATGTACCACATGACATCTTCAAAAGACTGCACTAAACATTCGTCAGACTTTCATTAGATCTGGATTAAAACAAAAGATTTGTTCTTTTGTTATTCCACCTTGATCATATTTAATGGAATGAGATCCTAAAATCAGTACCTACGAATCCCAGTTCCCCAATGTCCACATTAACTCTTCTGGACTATGTCTGCTGCATTCCATTATACCTATCAATCCATTAATTTGTGGTTGGCCTTGAGATCCCTTATCTTAAGTGGGGGTTGGGGAGAGGAAAGACTGCTAACTCAACAATCTTCAGTCAATGGCAACACTAAAATGCATATAAATTGAAGATTTCTAAAGCATACATCTGCAAACTTCATCTAAATCACCTGAAACCGAAACAAATGTTAAGTGATTGTGTTTGTAAAATCATTTCACTGCATCATTCCTGATGGCAAAAATAAAAAGGAACATAATTGTGCTTGAATGTCTGAAATTAAATTTTTTACCCATTATTTGGATATGAACTTGGACTGCGAGCATGGCAGCCCTCTTGAGCTGCAAATAATATCATTGATTAAGCATGATTCAATTATCAATCCTTAGTGGTGGCAGTAAAATGATAGTGAGACAAAAATGGTAGTTTTCAATTTCACATAGCAGGGCTACCAAGGCTAATTGTAAACAGAGCTCCTACAATGCTAATGAGAATCAAATAATTCACCCACAGACTTGACATTAAATCTGGGCCTCATGACCTTGTACCACTCCGTTCCTACACTGCCCTAACAGCAGTTAAATTGTACATTCCCTGACACGCTTAAGTTGATTTGAGCAGTTGTACCTGGATGTTGTCACTTTGTAGAAGAGTCTTACACTTTTTAAACTCGTATTCACCAGTCTCTGTTGTGTCACCAAATTTAAAGAAAACCAGCCATCGATGATGGGCTAATTTGCTCTAGTGTAAAAGAAAAGAATACTGAGCTGATTTTGTTTCTTCGCTGATTATGTCAATATTGCATTCACTCTATAATTATTCCAAGTTTCATTCAGCAATACCTGGATAGAATGTTCCGTGAGCTTCTCCAGATCAGGCAAATGCTGCATTACCTCAGTGTAAATTTCTCTGGCATCCAGGCTATGGAGAGACTATGGAAAAAAAATGCTTTTCTTAAAAAGCTAACGTTTAAAAAAACATTTACAAAAGAATTCCCAAATAAATTTACAGATTGCATGCAAGACGCATTAATTTGTGCTCTCCTCAAGAGGGGGTTTCTTGATTCTTAGATCATTGGTGCAGCATCTAGATCAATAACCACTTGCTGAGTACACATGAAAATGTACTGACGATGCAAGTATGGAATGCTGCGGACAATGCATTATTATGCACTTTTATTATCCTAATTATCTCTCCACCTTCATTTTAAGTCATTATAATCAATGTAAAATGTAGGATGTAATGTAAGTGCGAAATGTAAATTACAACAAACCTTTGCAGGAGCAAAATCTGAGCTCTGAGGATCAATCTATCAAATAAGAAAGCGATTAGCTACAATTTTAACAGGATAGCATACCATTCGTAAGCAAATGATGATTACTTAAGAGTTTCCCAGGGTCAATGTGTTGAAAGATCATTAATCTGATCCTGTACTTCACCAAGAAAGGTGACAAATGTGCAGAATACAAGATCAAAAGGAGTTGAAAGAGCTGTAATACTGTGGAGACAGCATGTGAATATGGCAGTATTTACATTTGAATGTGTCACAAACATTGACTTTGAGGCTGCTGAAGATCAACCGAAATGATGATAATAGCGGTCAAGTCTCAAGGTATGAACACTCAACAATCAGGAAACTCACTTTGCATACAAATACATACCAAGATTTTGTCTTTCTGGTCAATAGTACAACCAGGCGGAAAATAAAGTGTTGTACTGGTGGTTATTTCTAAGTCTTTGCAAAGTTGAGCCTGAGTTTTACAATCCATCCAGCCTACTTTAACAAGGCCTTCCTAAGAATAAAACAAATTAAAATTGGACTTGATATCTAATATTAAAGGGTTTATATCAAAATAACATGCACTTGTTCTAAGATTGCTCAACTTTAAGCATAAACACTCCAATATTTCCTCCACATTTATAGACAAAAGCAAATTTAAAAGCAGTTAACATGACTATTTCCTCCTATATAAGGAACTACCATGTCTGCTGACTGATACCCAGTGTGGAAACTTTAACACAAATCTGTGTCATACAATTTGGCAAGACATACTACACAAATTCTAAAATGCGATTTAACCCATATCACCATGCTCAGGAGCTGTAATTTTTTAAATCAATTTTTAGTTCAATTAAATAATGGACAGCAGAAATGGCTGGTATATAGCTACTCTTCAAATCTAATTGAACCAAATCCAACAAAATTTCAGGCAACTCTGTCTCTTGTCCCTAAAGCCTTCACTTAGGCTAACACCTTTCCACAATATGAAAGTCCACGATTTCATTTCATAATGACATGGAAGGGTTAAGTGTGTCAACAAAGAGGAACATTTTCAACTATGGAATGCTCACTGAATATTCTTACAGCATTTACTGGAACTTACCTAAACATTTTATGATAGAGAACCAAACACAAAAAAATGCTGGTTCTTCATTTATAAACCATAAAGAATGAAAAAACTGTAACTCATCTGTACACAGAATAAATGGGATGAAACTGGAGCAGACAAAAAGCTCTGGGAATTAACTAACTACAAGTCCAACAAGTACAAACTTTAGGTTCACATTTGGCTACAAATATTTATTGAATATGTCTCCTTCATTTTTGAAGGTATTACTAATGAATGGTTACTGCCACACTTCACCTACAAGTTTAAAACAGATTAGTCTTGCTAATCTATTGAGATAGATGCTATTTTATGGTAATACTAATTTAGTTTTTACCTTATGTTAATTAAACAGACAATCAGTAAGATTCACTGCACAGTAGTCAGAAGTGAAAATGGACAATTCTCTCCAGCTGATTTGCAGGAAAATAAACAGTGAACTTCTCATCAAAAGGGGACTAACCTTACACTGATAAATTAGTGTCAATAAAGATCATTTTAAAATTAACCACAAATTTGATTACTCTAAAAGGCAAGTGGGAATAGTATACTTTCAATGAATAGAAAACCTAAATAATATTGATGAATAATAAATGCATTGAGCACATAGGATATCAAGTATTAATTTTGTAACACTAAACTTACCAGCATTCCAGCTAGCTTAAGTTGGGTCTGTGAAGACAAGCAATCTAAAATACAAAAAGAGGCTTTGTTATGATAAATGTTCTGTAGACTGTGGTAAATGGTACATGGGTTTAACATTTTACTTTCCAGACCTTGTCAGCAGAACTCAAAGTACTGTAATCACACATTATTGGTCTCCTCCACATTAAATTATTCAAACCACCCTGTTGTATTCAAGTGCTTTATAGTTCTGCTTTACTTGTCCATCCAAGACGTTAATGTCATCTTTCACTACTTATTCCATCCATATTTACTTTTCTACATTCATGCAGCACTTAACACTGCACCACACCCAGTATTTGATTTGAGATTTCCAGGCCCCACCACCGCCCCATCCACCCTCTCACAGTCATGCATGCTGCGGTCATTGTTCTCAGTTTGTTGCCTCCTAGTTTAAGGTCTGACTAGTGTGTGGTACAGTTCTGATAATGGATGGAATTCAGATACTGGACTTAAAGGAAGTCAGAAAAATCAAGTGAAAGGAAAATAATATATCCAATTCCATTATTCAACACCAGCAAGCCTCAGATCCAAACGCATGAAATTAAACATTGTTATTACCTCCTATTTCTTCACAGAAAGTGACCAGCCATCCAATCCCTGAAGAGTATGCTGAATTGAAAGCACTTACAAAATTTCCTACCAACAAGAAGGTTATGGTTAAAACAACACTGAACATTCCTAAATTTCAATATTAGTTGATAAAGTTGAGTGGCATTTATCATATTCAACTACCTTGTCTAGTTGGTTACTACTTATAAATGAGTAACAAATTTTGCATCATCGCATTCTGACCTGAAAACATTATCTGAAGCACAAGACTGCTAATGACCTCAGTTTTTCCAGAATCTTCAACAAAAATAACAAAGTCTCTGCTGAAAAGGCTAAATTTAGTCACATCAGAGAAATACAGGCAACCTTCACATTTGGGTAATGGAAATTGTCCTTTACAAAATTCACAAATCACTACTCACATGGAATAAAATTTGCCCTTACAGAACATGTTTAAACATAAATAAACAAAAATTTTAATTTGTGTTTCTCTATGGAAGTTATGTGGCTGTGTTACGAAAACAGATAGTCTTAGAATTCAACACCCCACACTATTTCCCCCCCACCATTCCATACCAGAACAAGGAGGCTGCCTGTATTGTACATAATGGACCTCAGCTATTCTTTGTTGGGTGAAGAAAATCAATTTTAAGGATACAGAGGACTAATTCTGAACTTAAGAAAATAGTTTAGCTTTCTTTTTATGTCAGATCAAGTACCTACCCGTCCATAATTCTGTCACTTGGCTCGTGACATACTTCATGGCAAATTTAACAAGTTCCTCCTTGGAGCGATCTCCAAAATATTTCACTGGACTCTAAGAGATATCATTTTAAGAATTAGCCTAATAATTAAAGATATGGCTCCAAGTAAATCCATTTTATTTTCATACACCCTGAAATATTGTTAAAAAATCTCAAGCCTAACCAATCCCGAAGGGTCTTGGCTCAAAACATCGACTGTTTATTCATTTCCATAGATGCTGCCTGACCTGCTGAGTTCCTCCAGCATTTTGTGTGTTCTGCTTTGGATTTTCAGCATCTGCAGATTTTCTCGTGTTTGCCAAGCCAAACCATAGTACTATAGATCATGCATAACGAGTACTTTCTCAAAACAATTAAACTTTATACTTGAAACCACTTGTTTTTGCTACCTAAAATTAATGTGATTTATGTTTTAACATGGGTCAAACTAGAGCAGCTTTAGTTAATTAACTTAGCTAAACGCCAAAGCATGTTGAAAAATATTGCTTAATTCTTACCCCTTCTCCTTTAAAGATGTATAAACTTGGGTAACTGGTGATTCCTTTGGAACGACACAACATCCTGTTATCCCCACAGTTCACTGCTCCTATGCGGATTACTCCATCCATCTCTTTGGCAAATTCTCTCCACTGGGAAGTGGAAAAATAATGCAAGTTTTCATAAACATACTATGAAAATTGAACATTATAAGGTTCACGACATTAGTTTTAGTAAGTGTGATCACAATGGCATTAAACATACCGTAGGTGCCAGATCATGGCAGTGTGAGCACCGAGGGAAATAGAAGTTTACAAACCATAACTCTCCAGAGTTAACTGCAGCATCTGTTAAGCAAAACAAAGCAGCACAATTAAACTCATCCATATAGAAATAGTTACAGCATTTAGATTGTCAGGTATCAGAGTATGAAACTTTACTAATAGAAAGACTTCAGCTTGATCAATATCTTCTTGGTAGGCTATTGCAAGTATTCATACTTGTTAAAGTTTTAGGAGTGATGGAAATGTAAGAAGACATTTTTGATTTTGCCCAACGATAAAAAGCTAACTTATGTAGATACTCAAAACTTATTATAGGTTAACAAATTATTTTAAAAAATTAGGTTTGTGAGAATTAGTAAACCCAGAAATACCCCATAGTACACCAAGAGAAATTCTGAAAGTAAAACTTGATTGTGTCTAAGAAACCCAATTAGTAGATTGGTTGCTTCCATTCCCCTCCCCATGAAAGCAAGTTTGAACCACACACAATAAAAAAAATCTACAGATACTGGAAATCCAAGCAACACACACAAAATGCTGGAGGAACTCAGCAGGCCAGGCGGCATCTACGGAAAAGAGTAAACAGTCCCTTCTTTAGACTCAGTCAGAAAGCTGCGGGGCTGCTGAGTTCCTCCAGCACC
Organism: Mobula birostris; assembly: GCF_030028105.1. Lineage (NCBI taxonomy): Eukaryota > Metazoa > Chordata > Chondrichthyes > Myliobatiformes > Myliobatidae > Mobula > Mobula birostris. Next base: position 161,640,017 of record NC_092375.1, read on the forward strand.
TTGTGAATGTTGCTGAGAGCAAGTCTGAAGTTGAGTCATGCTGATCTGAATATAGCATCTCCTAATAAACATTTTACAGGGTGACATTATTAGAAGTTTGCCACAGGCTATATGGCTGACCTCAGCAATGATTGTTTTTTGGAAAATAATTAATATAAAGGTTAAAAAATGGGCATCAAATTCCAGCAACCTACAGCAGAATACAAATGAGTCTGAGTATTAAAATTGTTCGGTTGTGTCTATTTCATGGGGACTGAATGACTTGTTGCTGAAAGTTTTCAGCATTTTCAGATCAGCATGTTGCATTCATGGTGACAAAATATGGATTTTATTTTCAATACTTTTGCTAACTTTCCAGCATTGAAAAGTAAGAAGGGCGAACTTATCAACTTTGGAAATAATTTATCACATCATATATTAAATTAAAAATTAATAAAAACAGTCCAAAACATTACAAACAAATCTGAACATGTTGGGACAGCTAACATTAAAATTTGGTTGAAAAGAACTGGTAAGCGCATACGCAACAGATCTCAAGAGATATTATATTGTTTACACAGAAGTTATTATAATAAAATTAATTATAACAAATAAGGCACAAAGCTTTCCATATGGGTTCTATTCTACAACTAATTTCCTGTAACAAACATACCAAAGTCCTCTTTATCCAATGTTACAATTTCAACATCATCATCATAGATACCTAAAAGAAAAAAAAAGGGCATGGGAGAAGATAAATTTAAGATATCCTTTGTAGTTATTGATCTAAACTAACAAAAAGGTTGTATGTATTATGCTGTCATCTTAGTATTAATGGCATCAAATACATCAATATTCTACGAGAATTAAATAGAGGATACACAATAAAAGTGAAATGTTTTTTCCATGTAACACTCCCTTGAAAAAAAAGTTTTTAAATATTTCGGAAGAAATGATTCAGCATTATAGAAATAAACAAATAAAATATATTTTCTTACCAAAATCATAACGATAGAAGTTCCAGCTTTCATACTGGCCACCCTGGTGATCTTGCAGGCCTTTCTCACCATATTTGTCATACTTTTTCCGAAGATCCTCATCTTTTAAAACTTCATATGCTCTATTTATTTTCAAAAAGTTGTCATGTGCATCTGGATTATTCTGCCAAGACAGGAAAGTGAAAAATGCAACTGTTCCAGAAATAATGATTGTTTGAGAAAATCCAGCATTTAAATTTTTCTTTTGAAAACTGCAAACATCATATGACCAGGCAACGAGCTCATTTAATAAAACAGCTTCTATTCATGCATTACTTTTGATGGACCTAACCACAATATAATCCTCTACTAAGCCATCTAGGGAGATATTAGGAGAATATCAATTAAGCTTAGTTTTAGAAATAGGTTGTTAGTATTTTAAAAAAGGAGGGGAAAAAGTGTAGAGGTTTAAGGATAGAGTGCAAAGATAGTGCCTCAGAAGCTGAAGGAACAGTCACCATAATAGAAATAAATATTAGGGAGTGACCAAGAATCTAGAATTTGAGAAATGCAGATTTTTTTGGAACACCACATAATATGAAAATAACTAGGAAAGTGAAGGGTAAGACCATATAGAGATTTGAAAACATGGATGCCAATTTCAAAGCCAATGTAGGCAAACAAACATGGGGATTATTAGAATTTGGTGCAAACCTAACAGTTATGGATTTTTTAACATCGGCATAATTAAGTTCTGAGGTAATAAAGGTTTTCTTTCAGCTGAAGGAAGGGCAGTTACCAGATTTTTAGAGAAGCCAAATGCTGGTCTTTCTGATGACTTAGCAGAGTGGTTAACTAACTGGATTCATAACCAAAATTCTCAACCATTCATCCCTGGCAGCTGGAAAATTTAAATTTAAATCATTAAATAAACATAATTTATTTATTTTAGATAGCCAATGTAACAGAACAATTAGATTGTTACAAAATCCATCTCTCACATCCTGCAGTCTGCCATCCTTGCTCAGTCTAGACTATTTGTGACTTCATACCAACCATTACATTTAACTGCTTTCTCAGTTCAGGGGCAATAAATGCTGACACACTAATATCTCCAAACCCTGACTGAATGAAACAAAACTGCAATGTGGTCCAAATCATCATGGGGTTAGGTCTAGTTCCAAGGCTGGGCACAACCAGGTTTGGTTTCATATACTTGCTAAGGAGGATGGAAACATTATTTATGGACTAACAATTGCGGATCTGGTAAACATTCATCAGGTTTGACAATAACAAATTCAGTTTCTCCAATAGACAGATTACCAAAAAGTGCAGGTTATTAATTTTGTGTAACACGAGGATGATATTTAATTCTGACGCAGAAGGTCTAAGAGTCTGGATTAATCAGGATAGCGATGAATCAGCATTTTCTCATTCAAGGACCACTGAACTTGCATTTCAAGCATATTCATGCAGCAAAATGATGATTCTTTCTTCAGCGTTTCTTGACAGTAGTCTGATTTTGGACTCCTCGTGCTATATGTATGGGAGGGCTTCTTCAAGCAGACTGATCTTGTGATGATGATGCCACTCAGTATGTACAAGTGCAACTTTGTTTTATGTCTTGTCTGATCAGACTATATGTAGATATTGTGTAGCTATACCCTAATTTTAACATCACTGGCCCTGCCCTTCAACGTAGCACAGGACTACCAGCCTAGAAAAGAAACAAAGTCAACAGAAAACTATATTGCACTTAACACAGCTTGAGTTTGTAGAACCACAAATGCAAAGGAATCCTCTGGCACATGGTGAATCAAAGCAACACAAAACAGACTTATAGCAGCAGTGGAAGGCATTGTTTGGCAGAGGGACAGGCATGGAGCTCACCAGCAATAGTAGGAAAGAGTATGTCAGCTCAGGGAGGCTGCAGTGTCAAATGTCTACAATGCAAGTTCAGGGTCCTTAAAACAGAGCTTCTGAAACATTCACCAGCCACAAGGAAAGGATGGGGAAAGGAAGGCAACAATTCTGCTGACAGATGTCAAATCATAAGTGTAACAAATACTATTGGATCTGCTTAATCCTCTAAATGTCAGGATGTCTCATGACAAGTAATTCAAAAACTGAATGAGCATTACAATCCTCAATCACTAAAGATTGTGAAGTGTTTTAAATTTAGGAAAATGCAGACAAAGGTTTGGTGCAGCTATTATTTTTAATAAACAAATTACTATAAATTTCACATTTAGGTGGAGATGTAACAAAGATTTTTACTCCTCATGTATGTGAAGGATGTAAGAAATAAAGTCAATTCAATTGAGGAATTCTGTGGAACAAGATTGATGGACATTTTAACACTGTGTGTCAAATACCTACATCCATGGAATAAGCAGGAAATAATTACAGCACTCAGTGACAGTGCCTCAGGACAGAACAGCATGGAACAGTCAATATCTAGGTAGCCAGTTCTTCTAAAACATTCCAACTATGATCCACAGAATTGTACTTTACTCCTGTATTTGACCCTTTAGTGACCAAGTGTTTAGTGTGCTTGCACATTTCATCTGTTTGCAGGTTGAGGGATGAAACACTAACTTTCAGGACGAAGAAGAGGAAGAGAAGAGAGTAAATTCAGATGGCAGCTACCACGAGCATCCCAAATAGATGCAGATAGTCAGAGAGATTAGTGAAAAGGGTGTGCTTACAATATCTCACCAACAATCGCAGTAGACAATCCAAGTGGGTTTAAGAAACAAAACAAACTATTGTCAATGTAAATCTACACCCAAAGCAAGTGAACACAACAGCAGACTGTCAAACAACTGGAATGCTACTGTAAACCTAAACTACAAATGTGAGAATGCATCTTGAGTCTTAGCTGGATATCTTTGATTATGGATCATCAATTGAATATCAGGATAAGTATTCATAATTACTAGTTTTTTTGCAAGCTATTAAAATTTAGGAAAGTACTTAGACTGCAAAATACTAGGCAAAGAATAGAATCCCCATGAAAAGAACTAAATTTGAATAAAGTTCAGAAAAATGAGATCCTGGGCAGGTAGTGCTTTTATTACCTGTGTGGTATTTGAACAAATGGAAGAAGTTCACAGAACTGAAAGAGGTACTGAACACTTTATTTCCCTTAAGAAATCAGTAATAGTCAGCAGAATAGTAACTGGAAGTCTGGCCATGCAGACTTTGAGACTGAAGAAATGCAAAGATCACTGATGGCAATGGAAGCATTCCGCTGAGACACACAAAAGGAATTGGCAAAGTGGAACTATTCTTCTCAGAGAAAACTAGATTTTGGAGCACAGTTCATTAACAATCTGTTGTACAAGATTGCAAGAGGTTTTTGAAGAAATCATTGACGTGAACATACCGGCTACTGCAGATAATCGAGAAATAAGGTACTGCATTTATTGAGTTTGAAGGCGAAGTACGTAGTTGCAGACACAGAAATGGGATAACAAGATAATAAGTCAAAAGTAGCTACATTGTTCTTCCCTTTAGTAGCAATAGGAATTCATTTAAGGTACTTAATAAACCAGAGAATGCAGCTGATAGTAGTCTTCTTGTCATCTCAGGTACCAAGAGATGCAGTTGATCAAATGGTTAGCACTTGTGACAAGGGAAATAGGAATGCAGAAAGCTGATAAAACAGCAACTGAAACAAAATTGGTGCATTATGTCAAATCTCTGAACAAAGTGAAGGTGAAGAACTTGGACCAAAGACCTTGGTCAGAAGCAAAAATATATTCACTCTGAAGATCGTTCAGGAGAGGAGGCACCAGAAAAGACACAGAGACTTCTGAATGGAATAGAGCTCTCAGAAAATGGAACTAAAATCAGAATAATTGGGAATATTCACTGAGTCATTTGAACCTTAGCAGATGAGTCTTTAGCGCAGGATATTGACCATCTTGAAAATGAAGGAGCACATAAACTTGGCAAGGTAAACATAGAACACTTCATTATTGAAGACAATAATTGACAGCAAAGCAGAACATAGCAAGAGGGTTGAAAAGCCCAGAAAGAGAGATTGCAGTGTCTGGCTCTAGCTGTGTTAAGAAGCATGTCAATTAGATTTGGACATAGATCTAGAGCATGTAAACAGCAACAGGTGAAACAAATATTCACTCTACCGTACCATCCCAACTGTAATAGCAAAGCAAACTGTTTATGCTACAGGTTGGCAGGTGATAAAAGCTTGCCAAATGTGGATCTTAAAGGAAACAGTAAAAAAAAAATGAGAAGGTTGAGAGAGACTGAAGTCAAAGTACAAAGTTCAGAGTACATACATGTCACTATATACAACTCTCATATTCACTTTGTTATGGGCATTCACAGCAAATACAAGAAACATAATAGAAGCAGACTGTACCAAAAGGACAAACAACCAAAGTACACAATAGAACAAATTATGCAAATATAATAATAATAAATAAGCAGTAGAGAACACAAGATTAAGGGTTCTTCAAAATGAGTTCATAGGTTGTGGCAACAGATCAATGATGGAGTGACCAACAGACATAAAATGCTGGAGTGATGGAGCAAGTGAAGTTATCCTCACTGGTTCAAGAGTCTGATGGTTGGGCAGCAATAACTGTTCCTGAACATGGTTGTGTTGGTCTTGAGTCTCCAATACATTCTTCCTGATTACAGCAGGATGGGATCCTTGATGATGGATGCTGTTTTCCTGTGACAGTGCTCCCTCAAGATGTACTCGATAGTAGGGAGGGCTTTACCAGTGATAGATGTAGCCATATCCAATATCTTTTGTCAGATTTTCCACTCAAGGGCATTAATGTTTCCATACCAAGCCATGATGCAACCAGTCTTCAGCACACATCTATAGGAAATCTACAGGATTTCGTCAAAATTTTAGATATCATGCTGAATTTCTTCAAAAATTTAATAAAGAGGCACGGCCATGCTTTCTCCATAATGGCACTTAAATGATAACACTGAGGAAGTTAAAGTTGCTGATCCTTCTCACCTCTGATTCCGAGAGATCTGGTTCACGAACTTCCGGTTTCCTTCTTCTGAAGTCAATAATCAGCTTCTTAGTCTTGCTGACATTGAGTGAATGATTGTTGCTGTGGCACCACTCAGCCAGATTTTCAATCTCTCTCCTATAAACTGAAACGTCATCACCTTTGATTTGGCCAACAGTGGCGTCATCAGCAAACGTAAATATGGCACTGGAGCTCTGCTTAGCCTCACAGTCAGAAGTATAGAGCAGGGGGCTTAGCACAACCTTGTGTTGCGCCTGTGCTGATGGAACTTGTGTTGGAGATGTTGTTGCCAATTCGAATTGACTGGGGTCTGCCAGTGAGGAAATAGAGGATCTGGTTGCACAAAGAGGTATTGGGGCCAAGGTCTAGATTGGTTAGTTTTGAGGGGATGATAGTATTGAATGCTGAGCTGTAGTCAGTGACGAATATCCTGATGTATGCAGCTTCAGAGTCAAAAAGTTCCTGGGTTGAGCAAAGAACCAATGAAAAGGCACCCACTGTTGACCTGTTGTGATGGTAGGCAAATTGGAATGGATCTAAGTCAAAAAAATCTCAAAAAAAGAGTTGTTATGTTTCATCACCAACCTCTTAAAGCACTTCATCATATTTGATGTAGGTGCTACCAGATGATAGTCATTGAGGCATGTTACCATGTTCTTCTTAGGCACTGGTATAATTGAAACCTGCTTGAAGCAGGTGGGTACCTCAGACTGCCGAGGCAGGTTGTTAAAACTATTAGGCGAACACTCCAGCCAGTTGATTAACACAGATCTTTAGTACTCGCCCAGGTACCCTGTCTGGGCCAGATGCTTTCTGTGGCTTCACCCTCCTAAAGGATGCTCTCATGTCAGTCTCAGATACTGAAATCACAGTCATTGGGGGCTGTGAGAGTTTGTGAAGGTCTCTGCAAATTTTGACAGTCAAAACAAGCATAGAAAGCTGTGAAGCCTTATGATTGCTTGGTTACATTTTGTAAGAGTTGATAGCATTCAAGCCCTGACCCAACTGTCGAGAATTTTCAGACTTCCACAGAAACAATCTGTTGGAAGATTGACAGAATTGTTCGGACTTGAGGCATCAACAGTAACATCTAGTTCCAGGATGGGCAGTGAAAGACATATCAACTTTGACTCCAAATAATCCAGAAAGGAGGAATCATGTTATACCAGATGTAGTAAGAGAAGCAGAGCCAAACTTGAAAGAATTATGAGATGGTAAACTAATTCACCTGAAGATTCTGAAGCTTTTCTAATACAAGTCTCACTCATATCAAAGAATACAAAAACCTCGAGACACTGAACCTTTACAAGCCAAATGTCAAGTAAAAGTCCTTTTCAGCTTGTATGCATGGCGAACTCGGAACATGTCCATTCTCCTTAAAAATTCATATTATGCATGTGGATGTTTCTCTAAATGGATAGATCACATCATGACGATGTCATTTAGGATACATGTGCCTCCATCTTGGATAGAATATGGGGCATTTTTAAACATTCATTTTATAGCTAATGTGTAAAATTCAGTTATTAGCCAAATTTAACATGGCTGGCTCTAGACTTTTGATATCAGAATATTATGATCTAGGAAAGTTTTGGCAACTGTGACAATTCTTCAGCACTTGGAAGTTGGGAACCTGCCTAAAAGAACACCTCCAGTTAGGATCTGAGCAGTTTCTAAATGAGCTATAACAGAGAGGAATGGCTATGAGTAACAAAAGGAGGTTGCATTCTTTTGGCAGTACATTTAATTAAAATGTTGTTGTCATTTTCCGATATTTTAGTTTGCTTTAAATTTAACTTTTTGACTTCTGATTTTTTGAATTTTAATATTTCCTGAAGGTTGGGCAAAGTTTTTCTCTAGCTGTTTCACAGGCAGTGAGGATCAAGTCAACACTTTGACAAAAGTTGATACTGGGGAACTACAAGTGTTGAGTAGAGACTTACCAGGTAAGTCAATGAGTGTCAAATAAGGGTAACTTGTTGCTAGCATGAAATTTAGTGACTTTATAGTTCAAGAGCAAAGTACTCATTTCAATCTAGACACATTAAATTATTTAAAAAACAACTGGGGATATATCATTGTGTATTACACTGCATTTTCTTTTAGTGCTGAACTGATAGATCATTTCTATATTTGATCCAGCACAAGATATCTCTCACACTATATTTGAAGCCGTGGATCAAAACCATCCCACTTACTGGATTTTTATCAGGATGCATTGTGAGTGCAAGCTTCTTAAATGCTTGCCTTATCTGTCGATTAGTTGCACTTTTAGACAGTCCAAGCAATTTATAGTAGTCTCCATCAGTGCACACTAGAACTGCTAATGCTGTTATAATAAAGAGAAACAGAACTACTTTGTTTGAAGATTGTTTACAGCTCTTTGAATCATGAAATATAAGATTAAGATGATCCATTTTGAAGAATAAGGTTCCAGTTCACTTTATGGTTGTTGTATAACTCTGGTACTGGAAGTGTTTTGATAAATTAATAGCATCGTTCTTGATCTTCGTTTAGAATAGTACCAATATCATCAAGTTTTAACAACAGGTTTTCAAGATGTCTTCAAATAATCTGCAAGCAAAAAAAAACATTTACATCCTTCACATACTTTGGAGACAGCAATTACAAGAAACAAAGAAATTACATATTAGCACGATAGACTTACTATAGACTTCTATGTGAAAAGGACAGATTGGAACAGCAGCTTTAACATTTTCTCATCAGTCTTCATAAAGATGGAATTCAACCTATACGATCAGTTCTGCAGCTAGATAGTAAATGGACTAACTGATTGCTTTCTTTCCTCTCCACTACCCCCATCACACAATATTCAATCAGTTGTCTTATGTAGCAATGAAAATTAAAATAATGTTTGGAGTTTCAAATTGTTTGTTCAACTATTTGTTGTCCATGTCAGCAATGTGCTCTAGAAAATTCCCCGTTCAATTACTACCCATACTTAACCAATTGTATCTTAATGATATTGTCTTTGGCCTCGGTCCCTCCAAGCAAGGGAGCAGAAAAAATATTAGTCAAAGATCCTGCTTGTCAGAGAAATGCATCAGCATAGATGAACACTAATCTTTAAATGTTTTACATCAACTATCAGGGTATAATCATACTGTGAAGATATATGTGGAGGAAATCTGTTCAGGAGAGAGCTGTGCTAGATGAGAACAATGTCTACTGTGCCACAGAGAACAAGCGGCAGCAGTGAAAGGAGAGAATGAACAACCAAAGACCACTAATGACAGCAGTCACTTACTCTTGCCCACACTGTACCAGAATCTCGAATCGGTCTCTATGGCCACCTGAAGAGCCACCAATAGACAACCCCTTAGGAGAACAACATACTCAACTTGAGTGATTGCACTACTACTACTACTGAGAATGGGAAAAAATGGAGGAAAGCAATGAGTTTATCAATACAATGTTAGTGACTGCTGTGATATTTGGATTATGATAAAGGATGAGCAGGAGGAAATTTTAAACATAACATCACAGAGTGTGATCTTTGACCTAATTGGTTAAGCCCAGTGTTGCTTGCGTATATTCTGTAAAACAACCACAATAATTGAATAGTTAATGTGGCAGTAAAATAATTTTTACACCAATACTTTTAATTGGACTGTAGATCATTGATGAAATCCAATACAATTAACACTACAGAGAAAGTTTCAAGATTTAACATTGCTCCTGAATTTGACTATCAATGATGTTGTGAACAGTAGAGATGAAAATAAAGATACATTAATATACGTTTGTGTTAAATAGTAACTTCAGTGACAGCAAATGGGTTTTGATGTCAGCAATTCAAGCCACTAGCATTGAATCTGATAATGACACAACTGTCTAATTGATACCGGAAATAATGAACAAAATTCCAATTTTTAAATGTGCAGATAGGGAATATAACAGGGGTTAATTGGTGCTACAACTATATAAAGATCTGGATATATCACTCCTTGGTAGGGCACTGAAGAGTGAGGTACAACAAAGGGATCTGGGAATACAGGTACATAATTCATTGAAAGTAGCCTCACAGGTAGATACGGTCATAAAGAAGGCTTTTAGCATATTGGCCTTTATAAATTAATGTAGTGAGTACAGAAGATGGGATGGTATGTTGAAGTTGCACAAGACGTTGGTGAGGCCTAATTTCATGAATTGTGTGCAGTTTTAGTCACCTACCTACAGGAAAGATGCAAACAAGATTGAAAGAGTGTACAAAAAATTTACAAGAATGTTGCCGGGTCTGGAGGACTTGAGTTACAAGAAAAAAATTGAATAGATTAAGACCGTATTCTTTAGAACGTAGCAGATTGAGAGGAGATTAGATAGAGGTATACAAATTTATTAGGGGTATTGATAGGGTAAATGCAAGCATGCTTTTTCCACTGAGGTCGGGTGGGACTACAACCAGAGGCCATGGCTTAAGGGTGAAAGATAAGAGATTTAAGGGGAACATGAGGCAAAGCTTCTTCACTCAGAGAGTTGTGAGAGTGTGGAATGAGCTGCCAACACAAGTGGTCCATGTGATCTCGTTTTCAACATTTAAGAGAAGTTTGGATAGGTACATAGATAGTAGGGATATGGAGGGCTATGGTCCCAGTGCAGGTCATTGGGAGTAGGCAGTTTAAATGGATTTGGCATGGATTAGATGGGCTGAAGGGCCTGTTTTTGTGCTGAACTTCTCTATGACATTTAGAGGAACAAGAATCTGGCCAGATGGCCCACAATAATCCTATGATAGTAAAAGTAGCAGTCTATAGTTCAACTTTAAAACATGTTATTTCTATTTAGGGATGAAAGTAGCTAGAGACAAGCCTAGTACTCCCCATAATTACTGATTTCAAACAAGGAGCTTATGTATTCTTACAGCATTTTTACAGTCATGCAGGACACTAAAGAACCTTGGCTGGAAGAATGCATCAGGCTGGACTCTTCTGTTAAACGTGACTAAAGTTGAATGCCCCACACTGGCTTGCAGCCAATACAGCAGTCACTGTAGTCTTTCCAGCAATATAGGTAGAGGGGCAACCAATTCCTAGAAACAGTAATGCAATAATTGATCAGCATATGTGATGTTGATTATATGGCATACTGATCAGGTTACAAAATGATTCATTTTGCCAGTGAGAAGGTGAATGACAGCAAATAGTTTCTGCAAGTTGCAATGGTGTCATAATACAGTAAATACAACACACTAATAGATAACTTGTTTATTTTTGTAAATAAATTGGACTAAATTGTGTTCCAGCTTCATTTATTGATCAGATTTACCAGAGTTTCAAGAGAAACTGGGAAATGTAATTCCATTTTGTTTCCTGTGTCTTTCTCCCAGGACAAATCTGAAACTACATAGAGTAACTCTGCAGAGTAAATAAGCTTAAATGTGAAACAAAGAATGGACACCCCTTTGTTTTGAAGTTAAGCTATTGGAATAATAAAGGACAAAGTTCTAAATGGAGCTCTAAATATCAGTTTGGGAATTCAAATTTAAAAATTAATGCTTGAGGTGGGAGTGGTGAAAATCTAGTTACTAACTACTTCAGAATGTTTAACAAATTCTATTGAAGACTTTATCTATTCCAGGGAAGTTCTGCAAAAATGATTCCATTGTACACAGGTTATCAAGTAATTTTATGGTAGATATATTCAAATTATTTTGATATGACTTGTTGACTTTCACTGACAACACACTTTTGCCCTCATGGTACAACAGATATTGTATGGAGCATTTAAAAAGACAAAACTAAAATAATTGGCTTTAAACAGGAGGGTAACATTTAAATATCCCAGTACCTTTTTTTTGATTGGTATTTTACAACTCAACTTAAGATCATTTTTAACATAAAACAAAATACAGAATGCTTTTGGACACAACTAAAACATTTCCTAGACAATGGATTATGAAATACTCAATAAAACTCTGGAAAATCAGTAATTTGAAGGATTATTGGAAACCGATAATTAATGCTGGACCTGGCAGACATGCCCATGTTCTATGAAGTAAAAAAGTTCACTATGAAAGTAACGAGTTGAGTGCATTAGCTTATTTAACAAAAATGTTGTGCAATTCAATACAAATATTAAATGTACACAAAGCATTTTGACAATGTTACCTAAATTATTAAAGTAAGGCTGTATAATAAGCACTGAACAGAATCCATTGGGTTACTTACTGCAAACACAAAATTATCAAAAGCAACACAAAATCCTGGAGGAACTCAGCAAGGCAGGCAGCATCTATGGAAATGAATAAACAGAGTCAACGTTTCAGGACCAATGAAGAAGGATCTCAGCCTGAAACGTCAACTATTTATTCATCTCCAGAGATGCTGCCTGACCTGCTGAGTTTCTCCAGCATTTTGTGCGTGTTGCTTTGGATTTCCAGCAGTTAGAATTAAGAGTCAGAATTTTATTTCTTACATCTATCTCACAACATGAGGGAGTAAAAATCTTTATGTTGCATCTCTGTCAATTTGTACAAGCAACAAGGGAAAAAAAAGAATATTGCCCAAACACCAAGATTGTATATGTAATTGTTTTGCATACATGTTCAATCAGGTATGCAATCAGATCAATGTGTATTGATAAATCTGATGGCCTGGTGCAAGAAGTGGTCTCGTAGCATGTTGGTCCTGGCTTTAATGCTGCGGCACCATTTGTCAGACGGAAGCAGCTGAAAGAGTTTGTGGTTGGGGTGGTTGGAGTCGCTAATGATCCACCAGGCCCTTTTTATGCACCTACTGCTGTAAATGTCCCGAATAGAGGGAAGTTCACATTCACAGATGTGCCAGCTGTCCGCACCACTCTCTGCAGTGCATCTGCAGACTTTCTCATGTTTACAAATTTATCAAGACTTCAATTCCCAAATGAAAACATTGTCTGCATTTAATCTTACTGTTCCAATTCATGTGGAAAAATGAACTTTATTTATGTTTTAAATTACTATATGAGATGTTCAATTTATCATCCCAGTTCAGTATTACTATCCGCACAATATGACACAAGAAACTTGATATAATGCTGGACAAAGAAACTCACTGATGCATCCCATCTCTCAACCACAGGTACACAGTAGCTGCAGTACATAATTTCTACAAGAGTTATTCAAGCTAGCAGCTCACCACAACTCTAAAGGGAAAAACACTAGTACTATAAATGAACAAGCTAAACAGACAGGGAAAATATTTTCACAAGGTAGAATCTAAATTTAAGGACAAACAGAGTTTGATATTTTTTGGATTAATTGAATCAAAGAGTAAAATGCCAAGAACTTAATGGGAGAGTTCTTCAAAGTAGTGTCCTACACCCAAATGTCTTCAGCTACTTCATCAATGATCTTTTTGCCATCAGAAGTTTGAATTAAGAATGTTCAATTTCATTCACAGTTCCTCAGTAAATGAAACAGCTCTTGCCTACATTGAACAAGACCAAAACAACAGAGGCAAATAACAAGTAACAAAGACGCCATAAAAGTGACTCTCAAAGGTAATCTCTAAAAAGAGCTGGGCATCCAATTAAGAAGATAGCACTTGGCATTTAATGACATTTCCATGGCCAGATCCTCCACCATCAATATTTGGGGGGGGGGGGGAGAGAAGGGTCATAATAATTACAAGCTCTATTGGACCAGCCATATAAATGCCATGAATTATGAGAGTAGGTCAGAGATTGGTATCCTACAAGATGCCTCCTGATAGCAAGGCCTGTTCCCCATTTATGATGCCCAAGTTGGGCATATGATGGAATGTGCTCACCCCCAACAATTCTAAATTTCACTCCATCCTAGATAAGCTAGTTTATTAGCTTGGCACTCCATCAACAGCCCAACACCTATTCTAAGCATCGTCAGCACACAGTGGCTGTAGTTGTCACTTTTATAAAATGTACTGCATTTACTCACCCAGGGTACTCTAATGGTGCCCAAAATCCACCACCACTACTGATGTTACTGGCTTGGACAACAGGCAGCAGGTGAATGGAAACTTTATCCCCTCATGGTTCCCTATCCACGATGCATACATCCTGTCTTTCACGATTGCTAGATCTAACTCCCACAGCTCGTTCTTCAACAGTCTACTGGGAGACCTGTCATTAGAATGACTCGTAGTTCATGAAGACTAGGAACCAGCGCCATCAAGGGCAATTGAGGATGAACAGTTGACTGTGACCTCTAGTATACTGAAGATCCTAAAATATGAATGAAAAAAGCCCACCAACCTTCAAGCAGAGGCAAAAAGGCTATCAACTCAAGAATGGCTGATACATAGAGTAAAACAGTTTTACCAGATTACATAGCCCATAATGGCTGTGGGCTCACTGGCTTCTATAGATGCAACTTTTGTTAAACAAAAAAGCAGTGAGTTCATCTAATGTGACATTCATGAACATTCATGAAATATTCTTTAGACTGTACAACTGCTAACCTAATGAACTGTTAAAACAGGCATAAAAAATGTGTATTTTCCTGAAGTATCCACATTCACAGAGCTAATAACAAAAAGTTTGGCATATTACAAACGCTTGTACATGCAAATGTCCAAGCATTAGCAACTAATACCAAAATATGCTGGGCTTCTGGGTTCAAAAGCAGAATCCACAATTTAACTGTTTTCTATGCCAATAGACACTGGCTCTTTATATTGTTATACACTTAAAAAAAATTAATAAAGGAGGTTTTTTTTGAGAAGTCCAGTGACTGAGAAGTTAGTATTTTATGTGGAGATCCTATGTCAGGATAAATTCAGACAAGATGCATACTCTTTAAGACTTGTGGGGGAGGAGCAAAAAAAAAGGGAATCAAGTATCAGATACAGTACCGAAAAACATTTAATGACTTACAAATAGATTATCTGAAACTCATGACAACAATTTTTATCTGGGGAAAGGAAAGGAAATAGAAATACCAATAACAGTCAGAAACAGGATTTCCTGATCTTTCTTGGCACCTTTTCCAGCTCCGGGACCGAGTGATGACATTATAACTTCAAGGCCAAATGTCAATCACTACCTTACTTTTCTATTTCATTTCCATCTGTTTTTTAGATTTCTTTTATCCAAGAATCCCATCCAGCTTGCTTCCTCTCATAATTCTCCACCAGTATCCAAAAGGAGTGGATAACCTTCGTGCATCGACTTGTTGCAACGAACAGAATTAGCTCCGATCAATATAAGACAGCTAGCAAACGACTGTTAGGAAAGCCAGTCTTTACAAAATGACAATAATTGAGCAGAGCCATACAGAGGCCAGACATTTGGAACCAGTACTCACATTCTGCCTGCAAAGTTCTATGCAAAAAAGAGGTAAAATTATTCAACATTATCATGGAATATGGTTGAAGTGAAGAGTAGACACACTTAACAGGAGGTTGGATGTGCATCTAAGGGAAAGAACAGAGGTTCTCATTTATATATTAGACTTAGAGTCCTGCAGTTCTGGTCAACCCATTGCGGGAAGGGGTGGAGGCTTTAGAGAGGATTCAGAATAAGAATCAAGTTCAATACCGGCAAATGTCTAGAAATTTGTTAACTTTGCAGCAGTAGTACAATGCAATACATGATAAATATAGGAAAAAAAACTAAATTAAAGTATATATATGTAGCTTAGATAGTAAAAACAAAGTAGTGTAGTATTCATGGGTTCAATGTCCATTTAGAAATTAGATGGCAGAGGGGAAGAAGCCTTTCTTGAACCACTGAGTATGTGCCTTCAGGCTTCTGTACCTACTTCCTGATGGCAACAATTGGTAAGTCCTGGGCGGTCAGAAGAGCTTTACAAAGAAGCTGCCTGCAAGGTATTAGCTACAAAGTTAGACAAACTGGATTGTTTCTTCTGTAGTATCAAAGGTTGAAGGGAGACTTGATAGAAGTTATTAGGAAAGGCATAAATAGGGTTGGCAGCCGGAATCTTAGCTTCCAGAGTAGAAGTGTCAAATACTAGAAGATATAGCTTTGAGATGAGAGAAAGTTTAAAGGGATGTGCGAGGACGTTTTCTCCCTCTCCTCCCACAAAGAGTAGTGGGTGTCTGGAACATGCTGCCAGAGGTGGCAGGGGATAGTAAAGAATGATCGAGGCGTTCAAGAAGCTTCTATGCAGGGAAATAGATGCGGATCACGTGGATGCAAAAGAAATTAGTATTACGCTCAAAACAGACATCTGGGGCGAAGGGCTTGTTCCTGTGCTGCACTGTTCCATGTCTTTCAGAGGAAGCAGCATGAACCTGCTCTGTGTTTATACTTTACACAATCACTCAGCTATTGAATGAGCCCCATCGACCCAAGTTGTGATGAAAGGCGACTGAGCTGAGAAGCCAACTCAGTTGCCGTCCGGCCCGCAAAGTGACCCCAGCATTCTCCTGTTACTCTGTCAGCGACGCCGGGTGGCTGCAATCCTGGTGAAGCGGCTCACCCGCCGGCCTCCGGCAGCGCTGATGCCCCTCCAACTGGGGAAAGACGTCGCGATCAAAAGAATTCTCCGCAAGAGCAGAATGCCCCTCTCACCCCCTCTAAAAGTACAGACCAGCAATAAATGTCTAAATAATGGGAGACAGCACTCACTCACCCGCCAGCCAGCCAGCCTGCCTACCTGCCGCTGGGATCTCCTTTCCGCAGCTACCCCCCCGGACACATCTACCCGCTACACAGGCAGCCGGACGCCGGATGCATTTCCAGGACACGCACGACGGTGGCAGTGACGTCAGCCCACCGCCGATCGCCACGTGGAGGGAGGCGGTGCCGGTCGGCCAATGGTTGGGCGCCAGGCAGCGGGCGCGGGCGCGGGCGCACAGCTGCAGGTTGGTGTAACAGCCCTCACCGGCGATGGGTGAGACTGACAACTGGTGCGGGACATGTCACCCACGCAAAAGCTAATTGAAATACTAAATACTGATCACACCTGTCGGAAGAGGAAGAATGACTAGACGGTCAGAACCTACTTGCCCGTGAAAGAAAATCTTTTTATATACAACTACTCCGATTTCCTCAAAAAACTTTACAAAGAGTTTTGCAGCCGTTCAAGTATTTCTAGATGTAGCTATACAGGAAATGCAGAAAGCAATTTGCATACAAACTGTTCTGTGTTTACCGATGTCCAACGTGTACTTACGAATTAACTCATGATATAAAATTCAGAAATCTATGCATATGCTTTCGTACCTACGAACAATTTTCCTGGCTTTGTTAAAAGTTTGAAGTAAATTTATTACAAAAGTACATGTGTGTCAACATATTCAACCCAAGCATACTCAAGACAGCTATAGAAATCTGTTTGAATAATAACCACAAAAGAATCAGCGAAAGACCGCACCAATGTGGGCATTCAACCAGTGTGCGAAACACAACAAACTGGGAAAATACAAAAATAAATAAATATTGAGAACATGAGATTAAGAGTCTTTGAAAGTGAGTTCGTTGGATGTGAGAACATTTCAATAATGGGGTAAGTCAGGTTGAGTTATCCCCTTTGGTTCAAGAACCTGATGGTTGAGGGGTAGTAACTTCCTGAACCCAGTGGTGTGAGTCTTGAGTCTCCTGTACCACCTTCCCATTGGCAGCTGCAGGAAGAGAACATGTCCTAGGTGGTGGGTGTCCTTGATGATGGATGCTGCTTTTCTGTGGCAACATTTTATGTAGATGCACTCAGTGGTGGGGAGAGGTTTATCCATGGTGGACTGAGCCTTATCCACTACTTACAGAACTTACTCTTAAAGTGCATTGGTATTTCCATACCAGGCTGTAATGCAGCCAGTCAATATACTCTCCACTACACATCCATAGAATTTTATCAAAGTGATAGGGTGTCATGTCGAATCTTCGCAAACTCCTAAGGAAGTAGAGGTGCTGCCGTGCTTTCTTTGTAATTACTCTGGTTTCTTTCTCCTGAAGTCAATAATCATCTCCTTGATCTTGCTGACATTGAGTAAGAGAATGTTGTTATGGCATCACTCAGCCAGATTTTCATTCTCTCTCCTATCTGCTGTTCATTACCACTTTGACAGTGGTGTTGTCAAACTTGAAAAAGGCATTGGAGCTGTGCTTAGCCACACAGTCATAAATATAAAGTGAGTAGAGCAGGAAGCTAAGCACACAGCCTTGTGGTGCCCCTGTGCTGATGCTGAGTATGGAGCAGATGTTGTTGCCAATCCGAACTGACTGGGGTCTGCATGAGAGGAAATCCAGGATCCAATTGCACAAGGAGGTACAGAAGCCAAGATCTTGGAGCTTATTGTTTAGTTTTGAGGGGATGATGGTATTGAATGCTGAACTGTAATTGATAAAGAGCATCCTGATGTTCATACCTTTGCTGTCCAGATGTTCCTGGGTTGATTGAAAAGCCAATGAGGTGGCATCTGCTGTGGATCTGTTGCTCTGACAGGCAAATTGGAGCAAATCCAAGCCATTTCTCAGGCAGAAGTTGGTATGTTTCATCACCGACCTCTCAAAACACTTCATCACTGTGGGTGCAAGTGCTTCTGGATGATCGTCATTGGAGTAGGTCACCACATTCTTCTTCGGCACCGGTATAATTGAAGCCTGTTTGTGGCAGGTGGGTACCTTTGACTGTGGAAGCGAGAGGTTAAAGATCTCAGTGAAAATTCCAGCTGTTGATCAGCACAGGTCTTTAGTACTTGGCTAGATACCCTGTCTGGGCTGGTTGCTTTTTGTGGGTTAACCCTCCTGAAGGCTGCTCGCACATTGGCTTCAGAGACTGAAATCAGAGGCGGTGGGTGTTGTGATGGTTCCTCCATGTTTTGACAGAGAAAGTGAGCATCGCAGACATTGAGCTCATTTGGAAAAAAAAACCCTGCTGTCACTTATGTTGCTTAATTTAATTTTATAAGAGGTGATAGTACTCAAGTTTAGTCGGGAATTACCACTTTGCCTGTGAAATGGCTTTCTGGAGATCGTACCTACTTTTAGTAATTGCTTCTTTGGAGTATTGTATATTCTTGAGACTATTCATTACAATGTGGCGGAGTTGTGATTACCATATTGAATGATTTCTGTGTATTTTCTGACTAATAGACACAATCAAGGATGTCTGGAAAAATGGAAGTTGTTTGTTACCCAAGAACTATCTGCTTTCAGATTTCCTTTAATGTTGTGTGAGGACTAAGTAGTGGACTAGACATTGAGGAAAACACACTAGACCACTGCTACACCACAATAAGGAATGCCTATCGTTCTTTCCTGAGACCGCATTTTGACAAATTGGACCATTTGGCTGTATTCCTACCTGCAGACAGACAGAACTAAGAGGGGGTGGTGGGAGGAGGAAACGGTTACGGGATTGCCTTGAGTCAGCGGACTGGGCCATGTTCAAGAACTCATCTGAGGACCTGAATGACCATACCAGGGTCATTTATTAGAACAGCTGTGGATGAGAGTGTCCCCATGAAATCGTCCAGGGTTTTCCCCAATCAGAAGCCCTGGATGAACAACGTGGTCAAAATTTGCTGAGAGCCAGATCAGAGGCAATTAATTCTGGAGATCAAGAATACTACAAGAGGTGCAGGTATAATGTCCAGAAAGCAACCTCTCGGGCAAAGTGGAGATTCCATACTAGACAGGAGTCAATGACAGCTGTGACAGGGTTTGATTGCCATAAACTCTTACAAAGTTAAATCTTGCAACGTAGGGGACAGCAGAGATTCACTTCCAGATGAGCTCAATGCCTTCAGTCCTGCCGAAGGCCCAAAACATCGACTGTACTTTTGTCTATAGATGCTGCCTGGCCTGCTGAGAATGCCTTCTATGCTCACTTTAATCACTAGAACAGGGAGGAACCATGTTTCCTGATGATCCTTTGGTCTCAGTATCTGAAGGTGACGTGCGGGCTGCCTTCAAGAGAGTAAATCCAAGGAAAGCATCCGGTGGGGATGGAGTACTTGGCCAAGTACTGAAGACCTGTGCTGACTAACTGGCTGGTGTATTCCCAGATAACTGCAATCTCTCACTTCCGCAGTGTGTGGTACCCACCTACTTCAAGCAGACTTCAATTGTACTGGTGCCCAAGAAGAACTTGGTAACCTGTCTAAATGACTATCGCCCAGTGGCACTTACATCCACAGTGAAGTGTTTTGAGAGGTTGGTGTTGAAGCACATCAGCTGTCTGAGTAATGTCTTGGATCCTCCCCAATTCGCCTACCGAAGCATCTGCTGTAGACCTGCTGCTATCTCTTTGGCTCTTCACACAACTCTAGGACATCAGGACAGCAAAGGTGTATACATCAGGATGCTCTTTATTGACTACAGCTTGGCATTTAACACCATCATCCCCTCTAAAGTAATCCAAGGCTTAGGCCTCAATACCCCCTTGTTCAATTGGATCCTGGACTTCTTCACTTGTAGAGCCCCCCAGCTGGTTTGGATTGGCAAAAACAATCTCCATCAGCACTGGAGCACTGCAGGGATGCATACTTAGTCCCCTGCTCCTCTCGCTTTACACCTCTGACTGTGTGGTAAGTACAGCTCCAATACCATTTTCCTGTTTGCTGATGACACCGCTGTTATGGGGTGTATCAAAGCAGGCAATGAATCAGCATACAGGAGGGAAATTGAAAATTTGTCTGGTGTAATAACAACCTCTCACTCAATGTCAATAAGACCTACGAACTGACTGTAGACTTCAGGAGAGGGAAACCAGAGGTCTATGAGCCAGTAATCATCAGAGAATCGGAGGTGGAGAGGGTCAGTGACTTTAAATTCCTGGGCACCACTATCTCAGAGGACCTGTCCTAGAAACATAGAAACCCTACCACTCAATACAGGCCCTTCGACCCACAATGCCGTGCTGAACATGTACTTACTTTAGAAATTACCTAGGGTTACTTATAGCCCTCTATTTTTCTAAGAAAAATGTCCTGGACCCATCATATAAATATTATTATGAAGAAAGCACAACAGCGGCTCTACTTCCTCGGGAGTCTGCGGAGATTCAGCATGTCATCAAAAACCTTGGCAAACTTCTATAGATGTGCAATGGAAAGTGTGCTTATCGACTACATTATGGCCTGAACAAGGAACCGAAAATCCTACAAAAGGTAGTGAATTTGGCCAGTACACCCCAGGTAAAACCCTCCCAACCATTGAGCACATCTATATGAAAAGTTGCTGTAGAAAAGCAGCATCCATTGTCAAAGATCCTCACCACCCAGGCCATGCTCTTTGCTCGCTGCTGTCATCAGGTTGAAGGTACAGGTGCCTCAAGACTGGCACCACCTGGTTCAAGAGCAGTTACTACCCCTCAACCATCAGGCTCTTGAACAAAAGAAGATAACTACACTCATTTATCTTGTTATTTCATGCTCGTTATTTTTAGCTATTTATTTATTATCTGCATTTGCACAGTTTGATATAGTTCCTGATGTTTACAGATCTTGTTTACAGTTACTGTTCTATCGATTTCCTAAGTATGCCCGCAGAAGAAGAATCTCAGGGTTGTATGTGGTGACATAGAAACATAGAAAATAGGTGGAGTAGGCCATTCGGCCCTTCGAGCCTGCACCGCCATTTATTATGATCATGGCTGATCATCCAACTCAGAACCCCGCCCCAGCCTTCCCTCCATACCCCCTGACCCGCGTAGCCACAAGGGCCATGTCTAACTCCCTCTTAAATATAGCCAATGAACTGGCCTCAACTGTTTCCTGTGACATGCATGTACTCTGATAATAAATTTTACTTTGAACATTGAACTTTGAACTGGACAATGAGGACAACTTCCTTATTTAAAATTGTGCTTTAGAATCATTTAAAACTGCGTGAGTGGACAAGCAGTCCTTCACACAAGGGAGCACTCCCACAGTTTTGCATTCAGCCCCATTAAAAAAAAGATATACCAGCAAAATTCCTCATGATGACAGCAAAAAGGAAATGCATTCCTCTTATGATTACAGTGTTCAGATAATTTTACTTCTGGTCAGATTAAGAATTTGAGACAAATAGAAGATTGAATTAATGATTAGTGGGGCATTGTTAGTTTCAATATAGTATGAGAATTCTGTTGTTCACAAATAATCATGGCAAAAAGAAACACTCTCTACCGAAGGATGATGACCAAAATCAGTTCATGACATTTTTAAGTGATGTGTGGTACTAAGGATTCTCTGAAGAGCCTAATTGCTGCATTTGGAGCATATTCAATGTGTCAACTGGCCTATGTCTTGTGGTCTATTTCATCTATCACACACAATAACTGTTGGAATTTGAAGCAATCCATTTACATAGGTTACCCATCTCCAGCTGGTTTAGAGAAGTTTCTTATTTACAAGTGCATCATCGTCAAATGTCAGGTACTGGCATTTGTTTCTGCAGCTCCTCCACAGCCGCTTCTATTACTAATCTTGAATATGCTTTCTTCAGAAGCAAACCTTTCTCTCAACTCCTCTGTGTGCTTTTCACCAGCAAAGAGTAATAAAGTAAAGATATACTTCTAAGTAGACTTTTCACTATCACATGAATGATGGTAAGACTGGTTAAGATGTTATCAAACTTCCTTGCACACCAGCCCCTCTTAGTGGTTCAACTGTAGATTGAAAAGGAGTCAAATGTTTCTGAATACATGCAACTCACAGTTTAGTACTTTAAATATTTTTCAAATTACTGGGCACTTTAATTTTGACAAGTGATTTCAACAGCTAATTATGATGTTGTATTTTCACTAAGCCAGGAATATTGATTGTCATCCAGTGTAACTATTCAAAGGTTTGAAGGTTTATTTATTATCAAAATAAGCAAATCTGAAATTCTTCTCCAGGTAGCTATGAAACCAAAAAAAAAAAGGCAGCACTACCGTCAGCCCCCAAACCTGCCCCCTCCCCACACAAAAACACAAAAAAAGGAGCAGGCACATCTGCCCCCAAATCCATTCTCCTGCACAAAAGAAAAACAAACAAAACTGAACAGGCACATCAAAGCCCAAATCCCTTCTCCCACACAAAAAAAAACAGAACAGGCTCATTGACCCCCAATTCCTCCTCTCTGCACAGAAAAATGTGAAAGATTGGGCCAAAACCACAGAATATTAAAAAAAACCCACAAGAATGAAAAAAAGTCCACTGTCCAAGTCCAAATCCAAATCCAAAACGCAGAAAACCTGGGTAACATTCTCTGGGCACAGCCACAGGCTCTCCCCTCTCCATTAGCAGAGCAATTAAGAAACAGGCAGTCAGAGCTTACGCTCTGCATACACCTCGATGCTTCA
Source organism: Mobula birostris (assembly GCF_030028105.1). NCBI lineage: Eukaryota > Metazoa > Chordata > Chondrichthyes > Myliobatiformes > Myliobatidae > Mobula > Mobula birostris. Next base: position 161,663,212 of record NC_092375.1, read on the forward strand.
TTCTCCCTCATGGTTTTAATTGGCAAACAATGGAAGCTGTAATCAGTGAAATGGAGTTGAACATTCGCTTGTGCCCTGTCCAACAGCCTACCCGCCATGAGGTTTGTGCATGCTGCCTCTGCCTTCCGGAATCCTCTTGGAGACTGAAACAACCAAAGGTTCTCCAAACTGCAAATCATAGGCTCCAACAGTCCCAGAATCACATCCAAGACAAAAAAAAACATAAAAGACAAAAGAAGTGAAATGTATAGTTTCATGATCTATCCAGAAGATGTCGACCCAAAAGAGCATTGTATGCAGGTGCTATCTTAACCGTAAGTATATTTTCCAGTGTATTTTGATATTCTTGTCCAATGTTCTCTCAAAACCTTTTCAGTCTTTCAATTCGTACATCATACATCTGAAAATATCCAACAGTCTTGATTGGAGAACATGCAATGCCAGCTGGAAATGCGGGAATAGGAATTCTGGCACACGTGTGTGATATGAGCAAGACATTCAAAGCTACTCTGATTTTTAAGGATTCCTTTTGCACATTTTCTCCAGCTTGCTTGCATAAGTTAGGTCTGTAATATCAGCTGAGAAATTTATATTCTTTTGTTTTAAGTAGATTTATTGAAAACATCTGTTTATTCTGGTACAATACAATCTGCTTTGATTCCTTTAAACTCAATATATGGTTAGAGGAAACAGAGGCATATGTAGGTCTTTCAGCCCATCATACCTACTCTGCTATTTAACAAGAATATGATTGTGTTTTACCATAATGCCACTTTCCTATCATAACCACCATATGCCTAGATTTCCTTAAAATTCAAATAGACAATAATTATGCATTGGAAATACGGCGGATTGTGTTTAACTGGGACACATTGGGATGAGTATATTTTGGCTCAATTAAGCATGTGCCCCAATTAGCTGAAGTTTCATGGAAATAGTTACAAAGGTATAGAAAAGTCAAGAGTACTGTTTGACTGAGTAAGAAGTTATGTATTTAAATGAAATACAGAACAAGTTAGAACATTACCAATACTTCTGGTGGTTGTCCATCACGTCCAACGATGACAGGTAACCCGTGTAAGAGTTTTTAAAAAGTGGAAAAGCCATTGCATTGGGGCAGTTTCACTCACTGGATTGTGCAAGTCTGGGTCCAGTGAGTGTGAGCAGACCTCACAATTGGGGTCTTCCCTGGTTGCAGTGGATGACCGTGACTTCTTCTGTGCCTTGTCATGCTCTTCGCTCTCCACACAGCATTGCAGAACTGCCGTCCTGGCCATTGAATCTCACTGTAAATCTCATCCACCCAGTCTGCCAGAGATGTCTTTGCATGTTGAGTCAGGCATGTCCCTATCTTACCGGGCTACGAGACCTGCTGGCTACCCTCAGCTAGTAGCCCGCCTGTTGAAGCAGTTTACCAAGATCTGGCCGCTGTCACATGCAAACAACTACTTGTAGCCACAAGGGAGAGCTGTGTGTCCAGAAGCATCCAAAGGTAACTTTCAAGATGAATGTCAATAACTTCAGTAACTTGCTGAAGTAGTGAAATTGTTTTGTTTTTACTCCTAGCCATTTCTGGCATTTTCAAGCCTGAATGCTTGAAACTGCAGTGAGCAAAACAGTTTCAAATTGTCTTACTGCTTACATCTCATCAACTACAGTGACAAAAATCATTGCTTTTTGAACACAAACACATGCAACTATTTAAAACTTCACTCTCAGCACGATGTCGTGTCTAACGGCAACATAAGCTCATGCAACTGATTCTAGTTAGAAGCTGTTCAGCAACAGGCTCCTGTCCCAATTAAGTGGCAAAATGTCCCAAATAAACAAAGGGAATCCTGGCTATTTTCTTGATTAGTTTTTTCTCTTTAAGAGTTGTCCAAAATAAGCAGATACCCTGATTAACCAATGGCCCAATTAACCAGAATCCACTGTTACTGCATTTCCATCATCAGTCTTGTAAAGGTGAAACAAGTTAAGAAGCAATATTAAGTATCAATCAGCAGATAAAAATTACACTTCTTTAGGTCATTGATTAACTTCATATGTTCGTGGAGCCAAGCCATTTGTAACTATTGTTTCACAGTTTGTTCTCACACAAGATAATTGGGAAGTTGAATGCATGCAGTATGTTGACCAGAAGTTACAATCGTTACCAACACCAACCTGCCCCTGCTAAACAAGACCCTGGAAAACAAGGGCTATTTCCCATCTCTCACTATCATATACAGTACAGCCTTCAGTCATGGGTGTTCCAAGACTGAAATCTCAAACTAGAAGTAAAGTCAAAATCTCCTGTGCAGCAGTGATTCCATGTGGTTCTGAGACTTGGACTACCTGCAGCGGACACCTCACAGCACAGGAAAAATACCAAAAACGTTGTAATCGCAAAATCCTCCAAATTAATTTGAATGACAAATGATCTACCATCAGTGTACTCTTCCAAGCAACATCCCTATCACTGAGACCCTATATGCATTCCTACAGCTCTATTGGGCAGGCCATGTTATTTGGATGCCTATCTGCAAAATCTCTGATATATTCAGGATACACAGGAGACCACAGATGCTGGAATCAGGAGCAGTGGATGCTGGTTGACCGGTTAACTCCTTCAATAGATTGTTTGTTGCTCTAAGAATATTCATGCTGCTCAAATTCTGCCTTAGAAAATGATTGTCTCACAGAGAAGAAGATTCAAAGATGTTCTCAAAGGCTTGTGGAAATGCAACATCCACCCTAACTCTTCCGAATCTCTGAACTAAGAGTGCTCAAAATGAAGAAGGAATGCTTAGATGGCAATGAGAGGCTGAAATTCAAGCATAAGATGTATACAAAGGCCCCAGGTAAACATTAAAGAAGCACACTGCCTCACATGTTAACTGCCCCTGCCCCAGGTTAAATATCCCATCAGTTTCCTCCTGCCCTATCAGTGGAAGAGTCTGCAGTTATCTTACTTGGGCTCATCAGTCATCTGTAAGGAAAATGGCCAGATCAGGAATCAAAAACTCAGGTTACTGGGTTAAATATCCAGCAATCTACCACTGGGAATTGCGAGTGAACCTAATTGTAGAAACCACGCTGCAGACAGGAGCTGACGTGCATATTCAAAAGCCAAGATGACAAAACAGGCAACCAGTCCAAGTCAAAAACGCAATAATCCAAACACAAATTCAGTAATTAAAATCTTGATGCACAAATAAGATCCAGAACTGGCAGGCAGTAAGTAGACAATAAAACAAAACACACACATATTAAAGGCTCTTGCTACTTACAAGATTACTATTTAAGACTGAGCAAAGTGAGGTTCAGGAAGCAGGGTAAATAGGCATAAATTGGGAACATGTGCAGTCAATGATCAGTAACGAGTTCATTCAGTTTGAAAAAAAACCCTTAGGGTTTGCCTGCCCCTGCTGGTCAACCCCGGAATAGACCGGAGTCTTACGGAACCAACAAATCATTCTTGATCTACGTTAACAGAAATATGATGTTTCCTGGCACCTTTTGTGCTTTCAAGATGTCCTGAAATTGAAAACATAAAATAACACGTTGGACAGAGACCAATTATTGAGTTACTTTTCAATTTAATTAATGGTTATGTAGACATCATCAGTGGAGCTATATGAACCACTTTTCATGTAATAGAAATTACCCATCATCGAACTTTCCACCGTGGTTATAGAAATGACTGACATACACAGACTAAAACTCCCTTCTGCACTTTGGCAGCGGAATGGTAATGAAGCAGTGAGTTCCCACCCTGCCTTTCCCATAACCATGAAGTTTATTAAACGTGTACATTTGTGATTAATGCTCTCACATCTCCAAAAGCGGTCAAGTTTGAATGTCTGCAGCCATTCTCATATTTAATTAAAGGGTCTATTTTGTTTTTGGATGAATCTTATGTCAAGGTAGGTCCCTGAAAGTATTAAAAATCCCGTAGGGATATTTTGAAGATCGGGCGAATAATCTCTGGTTACCCTGAACTCATCTCTCTAAACTCCAAGGTGCACTTGATCATCTGAAGTAAAACAAACGCGAATAAAACCCTTGAATCATGTATCTATATTTCCAGCAATGCAGTCAGGATTAGTATCTCTTCCAATTCACTCCCTTCCCGAGCTGCGTGAGAATTCCTTTCCCTGGATAACTTTCTGTTTTATGTTCTGTGCAACGCCTTGGAAAAGCTCGTTATCTGAGGGAAATTGCATGCGCAATTTGTAGTTTATTAACGCACGAAGGTAGGAGCAGATGATGCTTGGCGTTACTTCACCTTTTTCTTGCAACGTTCCAACTGAATAAGTTATGCTTGGGTGTGCAGAGAAAAGATGACATAATAGTGGACCGTTATGAATTTTGGCGGTGATGGGGGCGGGGTAGGACATTCAACACAGTAATAACTAACAGGGGTTACCTATCAAAGGCTAATGGTGATTAGTGGAATAAAAAGAGAACCGTGATCACAGTTTCATCTCCCACAGGGGTATGTGCTGAGGTAGTCTGGTGTGAGAGATGCCCGGTGTGGATGTTGATGAATCCAGAGCTGACAACAGAGCCTCTGCTTCTCTCCGTATGGGCACTGTATCGTCTATTCGCGCTAGACTGGGTCCGAGCGAAAGACGGGCCCCGTCCGCAGCTCAGGAGGCACGGAAGGGCGGAAAAGCGAAAGGATGCCTCAGTCCCTCATGGCAAGCAGACCCTGGAAGGAGAAGAGCCTCCAGTTCCCGGGATACTGCTCCAAGTTGTGGAATAGTCGCCAGCCAGCAAACAGGTAAGGAACATCACGACAGCATCTTCACCGTCGTTATCACGATCATTGGCGACGGGAGATCGGAACTCCAAGAGAGGTTTTTTTTGTGGAATCTCCGAATAAACGTGTTCACAGATCGGGCAAAATAATGCCCAGGGTTGCTGAAAAATCATTGACAATTCGTTTGTATGCTATGTGTTAAATAATTCGATGTTATTTCCTTATATTTGACAATATTCTATCGGTCTCCTACACTTTCTCCCGCTAAGCGCTTTAACTCCCCGAGAGGAACATAAGCGCAGAAATATTGATGGGGGTATAATTCCCAAAAGACATTCGTCTACTGGTGATCAGGGTAAACTTTCAAGCCAAAGATTCCGCTTTGCTTAATCAAAGTGTTTGAATGGTGTCATATTATAGCCCAATACGCAGCAGTATTTTGAGTCGTAAAAACACGAAAAACCAAATGACAATGAGATTAATTTGAACTCGAAATATGGCTATGTTATCAGACCCTTTACGTGGAGTAAGTTTCCCGATGTTTACCTGCTGTGGGGACAATCCAGTAACAGTACTTTTGATGTTTGTCTCTTGCATGTGAGCCGCCCAGTTATCCCGACAGCCCTGGGAATCATGACGTAAGAACACAAGACGATGTTTTGCTTCCTTTCAATAAGATAATTGCTAATTTATTTTGCACCAGACTCATTTTCCTCCACTAATCCTTAATCACTTGATTCCCTTAATATTTCAAAATGCTCTACGCTATTGTGTTGATAATTGAAAATAAATTACTATTCCCTTGGGGACAGATTCTGCTCTTCTCCCGACTGAGTGGTCATCCCCAAATTTTGAGACAGTAACCTTTAGTTTTAGACATGAAAAATATCAACGTTGCATCTAATTTGTCAAATCTCTTAAGCATTTTTATATACCACAGCGATCACATCTTATCTTGTAAACATTGAGTGCTCCTTGCGTATACTCTCAAATCTGTCCTGACAACAAACTTGCCAATCTAGGAATGAATCTGTTGAATTTTCTCTGTACTCCCTCTCTCACAGCTCATTCTTTCTTGGTAGAAGAGAGACTTTTACACAATATTCCAGATGTGATCTCACTGGGAGTCTATGAAATGAGAACAAGATGATTCTACTCTTTACACCGATTCTCTTGCCACAGGCTAAAGTGTCATTTGCCTTTGCGATTGTTTGCCGAATCTCAATGTTACCTTTACCCATGTTCCTCTGAATGACTCCTCCTAGTTTCTTACTATTTAAAATGTATATTTTATCTATTAAAGTGGATACATTCAAGTTTTTCCATATTTTATTCAATCACATCTTTCCCTTTCAAATAACCTGTTCATATGCCCCTGAAGCCTCTCTGTATCCTCCTCATTGCCTCCAAGTTTTGTGTCACCAAAACATATATTACAAAATCACTGATTGATTAATAGATTGTGATCATCTGGGACTAGGCACTGAACTGTGGCACACCACTAGCTGTAATCTCTAACCAGAAAATGACTTGTTTATTTCACCATGAATCCTCAATTTCCAGAAATATTTCACCTACCAGACTGTGTACAATAATTTTGTTTAATAATTTCTTGCATGGCACTTTATCGAAGATCACATCAAATTCCAAATACATCACAGTAATTGTTTTTCCTATGTATTCTGCTTGTTACACTCTCAAAAAAAATTCCAGCTTACAGGTCAAAATAATTTTTCCTTTCATACACACTGGTCTCAATGCATTTATTCTTGAGTTTATACCAGTGGCACTTTATCAAACTAATGTTTCAACTAGCAAATAAAAAAAAATTATCAGAAAGGGGCTACTACTTGATTGGACTGAAATGAATGAGGATGGAAAACAAATCTGGGTGTCCTTATTGAAAAATAATTTAATAGTGGTTATTGCCAACGGTGTGTCAGTCACTGAGTTGGAGTTGGAGCTGTGTCTATGACTCAATAGTTTTTTATAGAGTGAGCAAAATTAATTTGCTTTGTAAGTAGTCTATTATATGAGCAGATGAAACAAGCAACAACAATTTCTTCTATCTATTTAATTCATTTAGCAATACAGAGTGGAGTAGGCCCTTCTGACCCTTCAATCCTACCTGCCCCAGCAACCCTGATGAACCCTAACCTAATCATGTGACAATTTGCAATGACCAATTAATCTACCCAGTACATCTTTGGACTGTAGGAGGAAACCAGAGTACTTGCAGAAAATCCATGCATTCCATGGGGAGGATGTATGGCGACTCCTTACGGAATTGAATTCTGGAATGCCCTGGTCTGTAATAACGTTGCACTAACTGCTACACTACCATAGCATACCAAACATCATGGGTTAATGCAGATTAAAGCAGGATTACTTACCAATTACATTCATAAAATCAAATGTCACAGAATAGTAAGCCTGTTTGATTGACAGGGAAGTTATCCACTCATCTGCACTCTAGCTGGCTAAAATGTTGTCATCATACACAAGCAATTTTTTTTTTAATGTTTTCAAAAGCAGTGTAGCAACTGTGAAAGAACAGAGCAGCAACCAGTATAATTGAGTGGATGGAGGATTAAATTATGGGAAGTAATTATGTAAATTGGACTCAAAAGTATTGGTGAAGAAATGGCTAAAATATCATGTGATAGCTGTGTTATGTTTAAAAGTGAATAGAAACACTAGATCATTACAAGCTTCATGTTATTCGGAAGAGCAGAATGTGAGGGTTTGCTTTTGAAGCAGAAAGGATAAATCGAAAACTGGTTAGATTAGATTATATTAGTTTGTTGTCATATACACCAGGGTGCAGTCAAATTCTTTTGCTTGCATGAATCTCAGAGTAAACAGTGTACACGATAAGAATAAATGTAACAATACAATGACAAGTGCAAAATAGCAGAATAGTGCAATCTGAAGTAGAACACAAAGAATACTAAAGAGACAATAGCAAACTAATGAGATTGATACTGGGAAGGGAATGTGAAAGAGGTGATTGGTTCAGGAGTCTAATTGCAGAGGGGAAGTAGCTGTTCTTCAGTCTGGATGCCCAGATTTTCACACTCCTGTATCATCTTCTAAAAGGTAGAAATGTAATGACCAGGGTGGTCCTTGATAATGCTTCTAGCCTTCCTGAAGCAATGCACTGTGGAGATGGATTGGATGGAAGGAAGGAAGTGACAAGCCGACCAGGGACAGGGCTGTGTTCACCACTCTGCAGCTTTGGTCAGGCAGGAGAAGACCATTGGACTACTGACAAGATAGAGGTGAATTCTGTCAGTAGATAAAAGGGATAACAAATTTTGTGTGTGTGTGTGTATACACTTATGAACTGGTTTTTCAGGTCCCAGGAGCAGGCTTGAGCTCAGTCTGTCAGATGAGTACATCATGAGGTGTAAATCAAAAAGCAGTCACTGTCACATTTCACCTTGACTGAGAATACCACATGTTCCATGTGATCAATGGAGAAATTCTCAGGTTGTTTACCTGGGTCAGGTGAATTGTGAGTGATCCATGTTTAATTTCAACAGTGAACTTGTGAAGTATTAAATCCATGGAATAAACTTCGAGAGATAATGCAAGAGGCAAGTGTTGAATGATTCTATTGCAAAATAGATTTATTTCACAAAGTAATACTCTGATAAACAATGAGTTACTTCAGATGTGAGAGAGACAGGAATTTTAGAGCTATATTTTCCAAAGTTCTTCACTGTAGTAGTTCTGCTTGTATTTTTTTGTGGTTGTCTATAAGTAAGATTGGGGGAAACGTGAGTATGTCACTGTAAGTGAGAACGGTGGGTTAAGGATAATACTTTAACTGCTCCTCATAACTTCACAATGAGAATAGTGATGACCTCAAAATGTACTGGTGTTCAATGGTGTATTGCTGTTCCAGGACAAGGCTAACATTGATGCAATTTTATTTTTTTTTTCATTCTGGACAATTCACTTCTGATGTTTGAATTATAAATTTTAATTGAAATCTGGGTAATAAAAATCATCACAACTTTAAACAGAGAACTGGGTGACCTAAACCCATGGATGTCGAAATGGAAGATCATCAGGGTCTCTCTTCCTGCCACTACAGACATTTACACTACATGCTGCATCCACAAAGCAAACAGCATTATGAAGGACCCCCCGCACCCCTCATACAAACTCTTCTTCCTCCTGCCATCTGGAAAAAGGTACCGAAGTATTCGGGCTCTCACGACCAGACTATGTAACAGTTTCTTCCCCCACGTCATCAGACTCCTCAATACCCAGAGCCTGGACTGACACCAACCTACTGCCCTCTACTGTGCATATTGTCCTGTTTATTATTTATTGTAATGCTTGCAATGTTTTGTGCACTTTATACAGTCTGGGGTAGGTCTGTAGTCTAGTCTAGTGTAGTGTTGTGTTATTTTATGTGGTTCAGTGTAGTTTTTGTATTGTTCATGTAGCACCATGGTCCTGAAAAATGTCTCATTTTTACTGTGTACTGTACCAGCAGTTATGGTTGAAATGACAATTAAAAAGTGACTTGTTATACAGTATAGATCATCTGCCACATGAAACACTGGGTTTCATATCAGAGGTATCCAAAAATATTTTAGCTTTTTTTTAATGAATGCAGCTGTGTATTCCTATACCAATTAAAATGTCTGGCTAGTTTTACAGTTTAGCATATTTTCCAAATCAGTATATTGATATGTAGATGGTCCCTGTCTGAGATTCCTGATGCCCGGTTCAGACAGTGATTCCATGGATTGTTCACAATGCCAGGGAATGGGGGGGCGGGGGGGGGCAAGTTGCTTAACTCTTGCACTCATATTATAACATTTTGCTTATCTTCTGAGTTGTCACAGGTTACAACAAAATTCTTATCATTTTTTATTTGCCACTTGTCCAAGGCAGTCACAATGATGAATGGGATGGCCATCCAAAATCAGGGCTAAGTAACTTGTGACCTATTTCCCTGCTTTGTTAGAGACCTTTGGATAAAGTGAAGAACATTATTTTGGATGGACTGCACAGTTTGAGTGTAGCACATATTGTGCTCCAAGTAAATGTGACCAGAAACATGCTTAAAGGAGACGAGCCAGATGCAGAGAGGTTTGAGGAGCTGACTCTGCAGCCTTGTAAATATTAATACTTCAGGTCAGTGGCCTTGCATTGGTTCTGATTTTAAACAGTCACCAAAATAATTTACATGCATGAAACTGCTTGGCCAGGTATCTTGGTCTCCCTTGCTGACCCAGTGCATCTTGAGTCCAGTAGTGTGCTCCAATTAGAGACTGTCTCACAGGCAGCACTGTGTGAAGGTCCTGTCCCCAGTAGGCCCCTCACAGGCAATGACAATTGTCAAGTTCAGGGTTTGCCCTTGTAAAAGTTGTTATAGATGTTTTAGAATTATTTTTGGAGATATTTCTTCTCTGAACCCTCTCCAATGTCAGTATATCCTTTCTAAAATAAGGAACCCAAAATTGCACACAAGTGGTCTCGCAAGTGCCGCCTTGAGCCTCAACATCATATTCCTGCTTTTGTGTTCTATACCTCTTGAAATGAATGCCAACATTGCATTCGCTGCCTTCACAACCAATTCAACCTGGAGGTTGAACTTTAGGGCATCCTGAACAAGGACTCCCAAGTCCCTTTGCATCTCTGCATTTTGAATTCTCTCCCCACCTAAATAATAGTCTGCCTGCTTATTTCTTCCACCAAAGTGCATGACCATACACTTTCCAACATTGTATTTCATTTGCCATTTCTTTGCCCATTCCCCTAAACTATCTAAGTCTCTCTGCAGGCTCTCTGTTTCCTCAACACTACCCACACCTCCACCTATCTTTGTATCATTGGCAAATTTAGCTACAAATCCGTTATTCCCATTGTCTAAATCACTGATGTGCACCTTGAGTCCAGTAGTGTGCTCCAATTAGAGACTGTCAAAGGCCTCCTAAAAATCCAAGTACACCACATCTAGTGCATCTTCTCTGTCTACCCTGTTTGTAATTTCCTCAGAAAATTGCAGTAGGTTAGTCAGACAGGATCTTCCTTTCAGGAAATTATGCTATCTTTGACCTATCTCATCATGTCCTCTAGGTACTCCATAATCTCATCTCTAACAATCAATTCCAACAACTTCCCAACCACTGATGCCGGGCTAACAGGCCTACAGTTTCCTTTCTGCTGCCTCCCGTCCTTTTTAAATAGTGAGTAATATTTGTAATTTTCTAGTCATCCGGTACAATGTCAGAATGTATCAATTCTTGAAAGATCATTGTTAATGCCTCTGCAATCTCTCCAGCTACTTCCTTCAGAACCCAAGGGTGCATTCCGTCAGGTCCTTTATCCCTCAGTTTGGCTCTTCCTCAGTGTATCTCCAATTTCTCTCAATTATGAGTTGCTGCTTTTGCATCCACCACATCTACACCCCCAACAACTTCACATCCAATTGTGATTACTCCTTCTGATGCTCTGACCCAAATTTCCAGGTTGCAATTTTCCCTTGTCTACAATTGATGCCCTGCTCTCACCACACCCACCTCTATGGGGCACTTGCCTCCCACAACTTATTTCATTTCATCTGTTTGTTCTAAAGTTCATGTAAAGGAGGTCTTCGTGAACATTAAATGTGCAAGATGCATTCTGTCATATGTCATACCTTGTAGACAAGAAGAATTGAAATGTCAGCTGACAGATGTTTTGGATGTGCAAATGTTGTAATGATGTTCATTATCCTTTTGGTGCTGGAAAGAATATATTCTCAGATCCACAGATATCCTGTGAAATGTTGAAATTGTGTACTTGCCGCCCCCCCCCCCCCCCCGCCCCGCACTCCCAGGCTCCCTGACATTTCATATGAATGTATGCAGTCCTATCAATGGTCAGAACATGGTGCAGCCTTCATGTGCAGGCTGATCTTCCAGTCATCCTTAGTTCTCCAAAGCAGGAATCTCTTTCTAGTTAGCGAGCACCTGAGCTATCCTCTTTCTCCTGGCTTGCTTATGATACTTCTGAGGATGGGAATTTATTATGTACAAGCACCATATCAAGCTACTGTTCAGTGTGCAAAGTACTGAGATCTGCAAGTGCCTTGTTGTTCTGCTAGTGTAGCCTTTCTAGGCCTGAAAGAAAGCAGCCACATGTAGAGAGAAGGGGAACAAGTTATAGGAGCATCTTTATACCGTCTGCAGTTTGCGACTCTGAAGTTTAGTTGGGGAGGGGAATGGATTGTGAGAAGGAAATTGGGTCTGAGCATTGTTACGAGAAACACAGGCTTGTACTGTGAGTGTTACTTTACGAGTGCCTGCTGTGGACTGAGAGAGTGAGACTGGACAAGCTGTTGGAACTTCAGCTTGTCACTGGTATGGTTTGGAACTCTTTGGTGCCCAAAAGGTTGGGTTGATTATTGGCACGTAGTGCACAAAGGATGTGTGACTGTCACTTCGTATAATCCATATGTGTGGATTTGTTGGAGTATCCTGTGGTACCACTTTTGTTGGCCCTTTACCTGGAATTGGGGTGTTGTGGTAATCACTTGAAGACGATATTCCTGTGATGGTCACCTGGTGATATTTTTAAGTGGATTTCGGAACGGCTCGACGGACAAGATCTTCGGTTATTGCATTTACCCAGAGGGAATTTGTGGAATTTGATGTAATCACCTACTCTCTACATTATATCCTGGATTACAAATCTCTCCCCTCACTCACTTATTTTGTGGATTACTGAATATTATTAACTTGCCATCTTAAAACCTTAAGAATTATTCCTAAGCTTGATAATTTGGGAGCTATATATACGCACACATATATATGCATAGCACTGTTAACTTCTGTTTACTTCATTTAAGTTACTATATTTTAAGTAGCTACTAATAAAGATAGTGGTTTTAACATTAAAACCTGACTCAGTGTATAATCTATTGCTGCTGGTACATAACAGTATGCTGTCATTTTCAGAGTCTGTTGGGCACTGACTAATTGGCTGCTGCAGATACGTGTGGCACCATCTCCTTCCTGATGAGCTGTTGGGTTCAGAAAACCCTGTCTCTTGCTGTCAGCTATTTCCTGACTTCTCTAAATTCATTATCAGGATACATGTGTATGTCTTCATGTACTAATCTAAGATTCATTTTCTTGTGGGTATTCACTGTAAATATACAAAAATAGAATAAATGACAAATTACACACAAGTAAAGAATGACAAACAATCAGTGTAAAATGCAACAAATTGTGCAAACACAAAGAAAAAATGTTATAAATAAGAAGTAATAAATAATACTAAGAACATGAGATGCAGAGTCCTTGAAAGTGAGTCCATAGGTTGTGGAATCAGTTCATTGTTGGGGTGAGTGAAGTTAGGAGCCTGAAGGTTGTGTGGTGTAATAACTGTTCCTGAACCTGAGGCTCCTCTATCTCCTTCGTGATGGCAGCAGCGAGAATAGAGCATGGCTTGGTTGGTGGGGGAGGCCTTTACTTGTGATGGACTGGGCTGTATCCACTACATTTTGTAGGTTTTCCCGTTCAAGGGCATTGATGTTTCCAAAGAAGGTCATGATGTAATCAGGCAATGCGCACTCATCCATGCATCTATAGAAGTTTGTCAAAGGTGTAGGTGACATGGCGAATTTTTTGCAAGCTCCTACGAAAGTAGAGGCACCTTCTTTGTAATAGCACTTATGCCTAGACCTGGAGTGGAAAGTATATGAGTGAATAAGATGTGATCTGACTGTCAAGGTCAAATAGCTAGTGACACGTGGATGTTGTATTTCTTACAACATTAGTTTGGAGATGAAGATTAAGTTGAACCTGCATTCATTTCATGGATTGGTGCATAGGTCAGTTGTTGGTAGTACTCACTGACCTTAACCAAGTTTATCATGTAAATAGAACTTGACTCTTGATGTTGGCTTCGCTAGTACTTAATCATATTGCCATTTAGTTACCTGCTTGGAACACCATTTGAGTTCTTTCCCCATCAGGCAAAGCTCACTAATCTAGTAATTGCCCATGTCTTTCCAAGATCCAAAATTCCTTGGTTTGATCTTTTGCCACCAGTTATTCCTACAACTTTGACTGATGCTAGTCACTCATGAAACTGGCTTTGTGGTTATGCAATAAGCAGTTGGTGTTTGCCTGTTAACTAAAATCCTAATAATGAGTTAGTGCTGCAAATTCCATATGCATTCTGCACAGCTTGCTATGGGCTTTCTAAATCACAGTGATCCCAACTAATGTTATCCAGAATTCAGTCACCAATTTCCTAGCTGTCAAGACAAAATTGCTTCCTGTCTGTCCCATTGCCTCAGCTATCCAGTAGTGTGGAATGGTACGGAGGAAGAAGAATGTGCTGTTCTTGTTTTACTGCTTTGATGAATCTTAAAGTTGTATAATATATACATTGATAATAAATTAACTTTAAACTTTGAACTTTTGAGTGATCTCTTTCAAAATACCCATTTTTTTGAACTAGGAAAAGATAAGAAAGTTACAGGGTTACAATAATTCTTCAATATTTTTCTGTTGTATGCAGAAATGTTGAAACATTGTAATTGTATACTGTGCAACACACATCGAAGCTGCTGGTGAACGCAGCAGGCCAGGCAGCATCTCTAGGAAGAGGTACAGTCGACGTTTCAGGCCGAGACCCTTCAGTCCTGATGAAGGGTCTCGGCCCGAAACGTCAACTGTACCTCTTCCTAGAGATGCTGCCTGGCCTGCTGCGTTCACCAGCAACTGACTAGTCCTGACGAAGGGTCTCGGCCTGAAACGTCGGTACCTCTTCCTAGAGATGCTGCCTGGCCTGCTGCGTTCACCAGCAACTTTGATGTGTGTTGCTTGAATTTCCAGCATCTGCAGAATTCCTGTTGTTTGAATTGTATACTGTGAACATGTTATTGAGATATTCAAGAAAACATTAAAAACAAAAGGCATTTTGAATTAGAGACCAAGTGTATGGTATAAAAATTAACATTGCACTGTGTTATGAGAGATTACAACTGATTTGGTCTTTAATTGTATACATTGCAAACAAAGATTTAAAAAAAACTGGACTGTAATTCCTGAGCATTTTTTATTACTGTTTCATTCATGATCATTTTATGCTTGTAGTTGTTCATGTTTAGATGATTTTGGGTTGTTTTTAACCAATCTGCATCGTTCAGTAAAAATAATAATTGGTGTGTTAATGAGGCCAGGTTGAACAGCATGTATTCTTGTAATGTACAATTTCAATAAATCCACGAAAACCATCTCATAGACTTTGTAATATCTAGAGGTTTTATCTTTGAGAGATTTCTGCTTGCTAATATGATCTGTTGTATACGCACCCGTATTTTGCTTGGGGCATTTTACTTAAAAATGTATTCTCTTATTTTTTTTTTTAATAAAAATAGGAACTATATCACTCCAAACTGTCACTCTGCTTAACTGTGGAGGATTTGGAAATTTTGGGGTTGGTTGTGGAAAGGGAGAGAACATTGAAATATTTTCTGACATAAGCAGCAATATTCAAGCTTCTAAGATGAGGGAAATATACAGTTAATGAAGGGAGCATAATTCACCTCCATCTAATGCTCAACTAAAATGTGATTTTTGCAGAAACTACAAATTCTACAACACTAGATCTGTATCACAATTTTGTGGCTGGAGTCACCCCTCCCCCTGCCGCCGAAAGACCCTCTTTGCTTTAGATTCTACGTTTTAGACAGAGAGAATAAGGTGGCAAATAGCGGTGGCAGCGGCAGGATAGGAGGTGTTGGGGGTGGGGGAGGGTAGGAATGTTACTGTTCAGCAATCTGCGGCCCAGTGTAGATGAATGATTAGTGACCATCAGTGGCAAAGTTGTTAGGGAAGGCTAACTGCCTGTGGAGATTTTGGAGAGTCAGCAGAATCTGCTGGTGATTTAAAATAAAATGTGGTGAGAACTGCTTTTGAGGCTGGATAGGGCTGAATGTCAGGGCCACATTTCCTCCTAAATTGGTGTTTCTCTGAAGGAGTGAAGCAGCCTTACCCTTAGCGCAATTAGTACTTAATGCTTCTCTACTTGCACACTGAAGATTGATGGATGAAGAATAGCTGCAGCTGGTTCTTAACAGGAGCCAAATGCTTTTGTAAAGTATTTCTATAAATTAAGAGGTTTCTCCCTCCTCCATTCCCCAGAAATGGCATTTTTCAAATTACAATCATTAAAAAAGTGTCACCAATACTGTTAAACAATTTTGTCTACATCTTGTCTACAGCTCAAGTGCAGTTGTTTCCAGCTCATTCAGAAATACAGGGAAGCCTCTCCCTGCACATCATCCAAGGTGGCATAACTGAAAAGCATGAAACTCTTTAACAAACATTTCCATTGACTCTCAGGGATTTGCTTTATTGTCTGTGATTATGCCACACCACATATTTTCCATTAGTTAGGGATGAAGGAATAAAGACATTGCCTGCTCTGATGAGTCAGACCACTGGATGAAAAGGCATTATTAATTAATCTTAACATATGTAAATCTTTGTTCAAAGTGAAACCTATGGAATAGTGAAGTGGAGAGCACTAAGTGTCTAAGTAATGGAATAAGGATTGAATGAAATATAGAAGTAACATCCTTTCTGAAGATTAAGTTCAAAGTAAATTTTATTCTCAGAGTACGTATATGTCACCCTGTACAACCCTGAGATTCATTTTCCTGTGGACCTACTCAGAAAATCTATAGGATAGTAGTTATAATAGGATCAATCAAAGATCAACTAGATTGCAGAGGAAAGGAAACGCTGCAAATGTAAATATAAATAGCAATAAGTAATGAGAAAATGAAATAATAAGATAGAGTCCTTAAAGCGAAATCATTGGTTTTGGGAACGTCTCAATGGATGGACGCATGAGTGTAGTTATCTTTTGTTCTTGAAGAAAAATAATCTGCAAATGCTGAAAAGTTTGAAATAAAACAGAAAATCCTGGAAAATCCATCAGGATGAGTAGTACCTCTACAAAAGGTAGTGTTCCCCAGCTTCTCTTCTACTTCAACAACTTTTGCTTTCCCTTTGGCAGTTTTCCAGCGGAAGTGGTTGAGGCAGGTTCGATGTTGTCATTTAAAGTTAAATTGGATAGATGTATGGACAGGAAAGGAATGGAGGGTTATGGGCTGAGTGCAGGTCGGTGGGACTAGGTGAGAGTAAGAGTTCGGCACGGACTAGAAGGGCTGAGATGGCCTGTTTCCATGCTGTAATTGTTATATGATGAAAGGCCTTCAGCCAGAAACGTTGACTGTTTCCACCGATGCTGCTCGACTTGCTGAGCTGAGTTTGCCCAGCATTCTCTGCCGTTACTTGGGAAGTATGGAACAGAAGCTGACACAGCTCGCTGCACTTTTCTGAATGCAGTCCAGAGAAGTCCAGATCAGTGAAGCATTGATAAAATATGAGCTATTCAAATGAGGGAAGAGGCTGATGGATATCTTTTAAGGACTCTGGACTGGGCCACTTACTGCCTTTGCATGTTGGCTTGAGCGTCATGACAGTCCACCTGTGCTTTTAAAAAGTGCACTAAACATGTATGTTGCATCATTCCACCCCCTTTTTAAATAACACCTCTAAAATTACACTTGCATACATAAGATTGTATCATCTATTTCCAATATGAAATGCTACAATTAGTTAAATAGTGATACATAACCAAAGCTACATCTTTGTGACCTATCTCCACTCATGAGATAACTGTCTCCAATATTTAAAGCTCATTCAAGAATTTCTTGTCAGACAATGGCTTCATCGTCAGGCTGATATTCGTATGTCTTGTGTCTCATCTGTATGAGATCAGTGAAATCTTTAATGGTGCAGCTACCCTCTATATTTTAAATAAATAAATAATTCTGGACTAGCTGTTTATATCTTCTAGCTTTTCTTCTGCAGAGGGTATTCGTTCAAGAGGGTGAACCTCACCGCCCACAAGGTGTCAGGCCTTGATGGTGTACCTGGTAGGGCATTGAAAACCTATGCCAACCAACTAGCAGCAGTGTTCAAGAACATCTCCAATCTCTCACTGCTGCAGTGGGAGATTCCTACCTGTTTCAAAAAGGCAACTATTATACCAGTGCCCAAGAAGAGAAGGGTGAGCTTCCTTGACAACTCACACCTACTGTGATGAAGAGCTTTGAGAAGTTGGTCATGGCCAGAATCAAGTCCTGCCTAGACAAAGAACTGGACCTGCTACAGTTTATTACAATAGATCTACAGCAGATGCAATCTTATTGACTCTCCGCTTGGCCTTGGACCACCCTGGGCAATAGCAGTAGCCATGTCATACTGCTCTTTATTGGTTACAGCTCAGCGTTCAACACTATCATACTCTTGGTGCTAATCAACAAGCTCCAAAACCTGGGCCTCTGTACCTTCCTCTGTAACTGGGTCCTTGACTTCCTCATTAGGAACCACAGCCAGTGTGGATGGGAAATAACATTGCCTCCTCACTGACAATCAATGCAGGCACACCTCATGAAGGTGTGCATAGCCCACTGCTCTATCTCTGTACACCCATAACTGGGTAGCTGGGCATAGCTCAAATGTCATCTATAGATCTGATGATATAGCTATTGTTTCTGAATTTCAGATGGTGACGAGGTGTACAGAAGGGAGGTAGGTCAGCTGGTTGAGTGGTGTTGTAACAACAACCTTGCACTTAATGTTGGTAAGACCATGAAATTGATTGTGGACTTCAGGAAGGGAAAATTGGGGGAACAGACACCAGTCCTTATTGAGAAATCAGCTGTGAAAAGGGTGAATAGCTTTAAGTTCCTGGATATCAACCTATCTGAAAATCTATCCTGGGCTCAACATATTAATGCAATTATAAGGAAGACACGATAGCAGCTATATTTGATTAGGAGATTTGGTATGTCACCAAAGACTCCAGCAAATTTCTATAGATGTACTATGGACAGCATTCCAACTGGTTGCATCACTGTTCAGTATGGAGGGGCCACTGCACAGGATTGGAAATCTGGTTCTGATTTTGAATTACTTGCTATTGAGGTTTGTCAATATTTTCATTGCACTGAAAATGCTAAATCATCATTCAAGTGTTTCAGATTGCTCATAACGAACTGTTCTTCTCTGAATAAAAATGCATCTGTTGGAAGTCTAGAACAACAGAAGAAAATGGTGAAAATGCTCAAACAATCAGTCAATGTCTATGGAAAGAGAAACATGCGTTAATGTTCAGGTCAAAGGCTCTTTGTTAGACTGGATATGAAAAGTCATAAAATCATGCGACAAAGAAGCTGGTCCTTTGGCATAGGTCCATGCTGGTTATCAAGTACCTGATCAGGTTAATCTCATTTAACATGTTCTCCGACCTTCTACACTATGGTGATTTAAATGTTCATCTGGGTGGTGCTTAAATTTGTGAAGGAATGGTTGAGGAGTGCATTTCAGATTCCAAACAAAAGCTTCCTAAGATCCTCTCTAAACCTATCGCCCCTTAACCTAAACCTATTCCCAATAGTTCTAGATATCTGTTCTATGGGAAAAATTTCCTTCAATCTACCCTGTCTGTCAGTCTGCTTCTCTGCTGTACGACCTTTTGGCCCAACTCACCCATACTGATCAAGATCTAAGCTAGTTCTATTTGCCCACTTTTGACTTGTATCCTTCCAAATCTTTCTTATTCCCGTACCTGTTCAAATGTCTTCTAAGTGTTGTCACTGTGCCTGCTTCAACCATTTCTCTAGCCGTCATGCAAATGTACCACCCTCTATGTGAACAAATTTGCCCCTCAAGGTCCTATTAAATCTTCCCCTCTCAGCTTAAACCTATACCCACTAGTTCTTGATTTTCCCCCATCTCTGGGAAGAAGACTTGTATAATTTTTTTTAATGTATATAACAAACAGTAAGGGCCCCAGCGTTCATTGTTATTGTACCCCACTAGTCAGACTTTTTAAATGAGGAAAACAACCCTTCATCATCCTCTTTCTCCAGTTAGCAAGACCATTTTGGATCCAGTTTGACCCTTTTTCCTGGTCCTGAAGAAGAGTTTTTGATCTGAAGTGTTAGTTTTAATTTCTTTTTCACATGCTGTCTGATTTGTTGATTTTTCTTGTTTTCCACCAGCATTTTCTGCTTTTATGTCCTTTAATTGGGGCATCTTGCTCTGGTCTAATACTCTGATCTGCTTTTTAGCTTTTTTTAAAAAAGAGATTTATTTCTAAATGTTGTGTGGCCTCTGCAATGGGCTTGGTGCTGGACACCAAGCCCTTTGCACTCACTAGTATCTCACTGCTGTGATAATACAATATTTGTTTTAAATGCAGCTGTGAAATAAAAATATCCAACTGTCTAGCCCTTGTTGTTAGCACTCTTATGGGTTGCACCACAAATCTCTGTCTTGTTCCCTTGTAATGATCTTATTATTCCCTTGTAAGTGAAAGTCAAATCAAAAATACTGCAGATGCTGGAAATCTGAAATAAAACAAATTGATGGAAACTCTAAGTTCATAGTAAATTTATTAAAGTACATCTGTCACCATATACAACCCTGAAACTCATTTTCTTGTGGGCATACTCAATAAATCTATAATAACCATAACAGAATCAATGAAAGACTGCCCAATAGGGCCTTCAAAGTGTAGAAAACAACAAACTGTGGAAATACAAAATATGAACTACTAATAATAAATAAATAAGCAATAAATATCAAGAACAGTATGTGAAGAGTCCTTGAAAGTGAGGCCATTGGTTGAGGGAACATTTCAATGATGGGGCAAGTGAAGTTATACCCTTTGGTTCAAGAGTGTGATGGTTGATGTGTATTAACCATTTGTGACCCTGGTGGAGTGAGTCCTGAGGCTCCTGTACTTTCTTCCTGATGGCAGCAGAGCATGTCTTGGATGGTGGGAGTCCCTGATGATGGATGCTGCTTTCCTGATAGAGCTTTTCATGTAGATGTGCTCACTGATTGGGAGGGCTTTATGTGTTATGGACAGGATCATATCCATTACTTTTTGTAGGATTTTCCATTCAAGAGCGTTGGTGTTTCCATAGCAGGCTATGATGCAGCCAGTTAATATAATATCCACTACACATCTATGGAAGTTTATTAAAGTTTTAGATATTATGCCCAATCTCCTAAGGAAGTAGCTGTGCTTTCTTCATAATTATACTTGCATACTGGGCCAAGGAAAGGCCCTCCAAAATAATAAAACCTAGATATTTGAAGTTGCTAATCCTCTCCACCACCAGTCCTCTGATGGGACTGGATCGTGGATCTCTGATTTCCCTCTCCTGAAGTCAATAATCAGCTGCTTGGTCCTGCTGACATTGAGTCAGAGGTTATTGTTAGGGCACCACCCGGCCAGATTTTCAATCTCTCTTAAATGTTGATTCATTACCACCTTTGGTTCAACCTACAATCAGTGTGTCATCAGCAAGCTTAAATATGGCATTGGAGCTGTGCTTAGCTGCACAGTCATAAGTGTAAAGCAATTCAAGTAGCATCAGTAGAAAGAAACAACTAATATTTCATAAACACAAGATATTCATACAAAATGCTGGAGGAACTTAACAAGTCTGACAGCATCTATGGAGGGGAATAAACAATTGACATTTTGGGCTTCAGCAGGACTTGAAAGGAAGGCATGTTTGGAACCTTTTATCAGTACTGCACAAGCTTCACAAACCTCTTCAAATAATTGCACCTGAACTGCTGTTGGTATATTGTTATTTATCTGCCCTCATGGAGAGGGTGATATCAGGCCTGCACAGGCATATCCCAGTCTCAACCAGCTAACAGGAGTCGCCTGCACTTGTTCCCAACTCATCACCTGCAGCCTATTTAAACCTAGCTCTCATCCACAGTCCTTTCTTCACCCATCAAACCAGCTAGCCTCAACCAAGCCTTCATAGCCTTCAGTTATGTTGTTGCCTTATTGTGTTAAGTATCTGTCCTCTCTTGTTTTGTGGTCCATCATGGCTTGTTATTTTGCAATTTATTCATAAAATATCATTCACTGTTAAATTGTCTCCACTTTGGGTCAAGACTCTTTTACATTTCCTGAGAGGTGGGTAAACCAACGATTGACCCAGCTAAAATTGCTCACATAAACCAAGTTGTCTATTGACCGGAGCACATGATCCTGAAACAGCATGGATCATGTGCTTGCTACTTTTAATAAACTCTCCATCTTGATACTGCAGCCCCATACCAGTCAGGTCCTCCTTTGGAGTCCTGGATTTCAGTGCCCAAAACTTTTCAATGGATCCCCAACCTGATACCACAACTTCCTTTCCCAGAGCATCTATGGATTGAGCCAAGATTACCCTCACCAGACTGGGTGAGCTCTGACCTGGGTTGCCATTAACTGGGACAATAAAACCACCATGTGCAATAACCACAAGAAATTTACTACTGGGATGTGCCAAGTTTTGACCATTTGGGAAGTGGAAAGGGGGCAGCAGATCAGATATTTTGCCTGTATCAAGGCTCAAGCTTGGTCCTGACTTGCACCATGGAATTCAGGATCCTTGCAGTGCAGTACAGCTGGAATGTGGGAGTGCTGCTGATTCATTACCATTGTGGCCTCTCAGAGCACTTGAAAGACCCTAACCCTATCCCCACCTTCTTTATAGGGCCTCTGCCCCTTCCCTCTTCAGTCCTGATGAAGGGTTCTGGCCTGAAACGTTGACTGATTTGTTTCCACGGATGCTGCCTGACCTGCTGAGTTCCTCCAGCATATTGTGAGTGTTGCTTTGACCCCAGCATCTGCAGAGTATTTTGTGTTTACGAAAGACACTTCTATCCTGGAGATGCCCACTGACCTCAAAAGCCTTATCACTCTGGCCCTCTGAATTGACAAGCATTTTATGGAATGACCCTTCAGATCATTAGCCAGAACCCAACTTCCATTCCTAGATCCATTTCAGGCTGCAGAACCCTCATTATCAATCCCTGCAGAACCCAAGAGTGCGAGTGTCAGTGGACAAACAACCTGTGTGCTTACTGCACAGCCACAGAACATCCACAGATCAAATGCACAGTGTGACTGGGGAAAATGGTCCAATCAGGTAGAGACGAGGGGCTTTCTATCTGGTCAGTTTCCCTGGCCCTTTGTTCCAGCACCATAGCCTGATTCACTCTTTCTGTCTTCCTCCATATCCTGAAGACTCTCCACACACAGGAGACTCTGGTGTGTTCCAGCACAGCAGGCAACTTTCTGGGCTGGACTCTGTGTGCAGCTCAGACTCCCTACTGAGCCCATCTCTCAGCACTTCTGCATCATGGCCGTTGACAGAGAGCCCTTGCACTTTGGGATGGTTAGAGCACATACATAGCCTGTGCATATTAGCATCGGCAATCACCACATGTCTATCCATTTCCTCCTTATCAACTCACCCAACACTCCTCTCATCGTGGTTACCGCTGGCTTGCCACTCACAACCCACACTTTGCCTGGTCGTCTGGTTCACCGCAGAGTAGGGGATCCACCTGCTAGGAATACCGTTCAAGTTTGTCATCTGACTGTACATGTACACAACTCAATGAAACAACATTCCTCTGGTCTATGCCTATGGTCCACTCATAAAACAAGTATCTCACACACACAGCACATTAAATAAAATATTACCATAAATAAGTTAATAAAATATAATCTAAAGTCCACGTACTACACAGCACAGGTAAACAGCTCACTGTCCTGGTGCCAAAACCTCGGTGGTGGCAGGGTATTCATTAGTCTCAAAGCCTGAGGGGAGAAGCTATTTCCAGTCTGGAGTTCTCCAGTCCACCTCCTCAGTATCTCATTTGACCCCCATGTTAAATATCCTTATGTCCTTCCCCTGTTTTGTCTGGGGCAAAATGCACAACTGTCTGTACTGCTAAATACCTTTTGTTTTTTTTTTTTGGGATTTGCCTTTTCATGTAATATGCACCACTTTGTGATAGTTGAAGGACCAGGGCTTATTAAGGGAAACATTATGAGGCTGAATGGTTGCTATGGTCTTAATGGTAAAGCTTTATAACTACATGGGTTCCTAAAGGTTGTTATACTGCAGCTGAGGGTGGTAGCAGGGAAAAGCTCTCACTACCTGTTAAATACTCCCAATGGCGTATGTCTCATAGCCTCTGACAACCAAGTCCCGCTCCTGGCTATCATGTGTGGCTTAGCTACTAAGGTTGGCGGAACTGTTTCTACTGACTGTGCCTTAAAATCAGTCGCTTTGAGCAGATGGGGCTTGTCATGCATGGTTTAGATTATGAGAACACTAAGTCCTCTTTTATTGTCATTTAGAAATGCATACATGCATTAAGAAATGATAGTGTTTCTCTGGAGTGATATCAGAGAACAGGACAAACCAAAGACTAACACTGACAGAACCACATAATTATAACATATAGTTACAGCAGTGCAAAATAATACCATAATTTGATGAAGAACAAACCATGGACACGGTAAATAAAGTCTCAAAAGACCCCGAGTCATTCGACTCCCGAGTCCCCGATAGCAGGCAGCAAAAGGGAGAAACTCCCTGCCATAAACCTCCAGGCACTGTCAACTTGTCAATGCCTTGGAAGCAGCCGACTACAGCCAACACTGAGTCCATTCGTCCGAAAATTTAGCTTCCGACCAGCCTCTCTGATACAGCCTCCTGAGCACCGTCCTCTGCCGAGTGCCTTCGACCTCGCCCCGGCTGCTGAAACACGCAAAGCTGAGGATTTCAGGGCCTTCTGCTCCGGAGATTCCGGTTACCACATAGTGGCAGCGGCAGCGAAGCGGGCATTTCAGAAGTTTTCCAGATGTCCCTCTGTACTCCCGCGTCCGTCTCCATCAAATCAGAATTGTGCACGGTCCCCTACTTGACAGATAACAGAAGTGGCCGCGCATGCTGCCCTCGTGCCACTATCTTCTCCCCCTGGCAGTTGTCTAGGAGAAGGAATAGTCTGACCTCAATCCTCCATTGCCTTACGGCTATACCCACTCATGGGGAAGGCTTCGGGCGTAAACCCTGAGGAAAAAAATCCAGAGATGGATTCACTAAGGCAGTCCCATGCTGACTGGGAACTCCTGTGACACTGCTGGTGTCAAACTGTATTGGTGTCTGATGCTCCTTTGGATTCATAAGCTGTGTGGAGAGGGGGAGCCTGTTACATGGGCAACAGCTTGCTCTCCATGTTGTACTGCCCTGGCTTGTGTATTATGTAGATAGCTGGGATGCAACATCCATGGTCGACCCCAATCACCACATCACTTGCAGTCTTTTGCACTTGTTGCACCTTCTGTTTTCTTGCTGAGCCCACTTTCATCATCCAGCTGTGATAAAGATTGACATCGAGAGGCTCTACCACCTGTATTTAAATACCATTTCCACGGTGGCCATTTTGCACCCTCCCTTACTTATATTGGGTAGTATTGGATGAATTCTCCCTTTTCCATGTTTACACATTTGCACCACATAGAGAGCAAATGGATGAGACCAGCTACATTTCTCAAGCTTATCAGTATATCTGCATATCCATGACCTACTGTTATCTCTCATTACCAGAGGAATCCTTTCTCTGTTCTCTTTACTGATTACTGCACAGTTACTCCATCAGCACCAACATCCCAAATGTGGCCAGCATAGCATATGCAGAACAAGTAACTGAGGTACAGCTATCAACAGAAAATGCCTTACTGAAGGATGTCCATTAACAATTAACATCAGTGAATGATATAACATGGTATAAAATGTCATATTGCAATAAAGTCTTAAAATTGCATTAACTCATGTCTATACTATGGGTCATAGGATTATGTAACAGGATCTTAGGTCATATGTCATAGGATTCCAACTAACAGTGGTGTTTGATCTGAAATGGGGAAATGAACCTGGCCAGGTGTCAGGTCTCTCAGTGAGAGAGCATTTTGGAGATGGTAATCACAATTCTCTCTCTCTTACCATAGCATTGGAGAGGGATAGGAACAAGTTAGGGAAGTGTTTAATTGGAGTAAGGGGAAATATGAAGCTATCAGGCAGGAACTTGGAAGCATAAATTGAGAACAGACATTCTCAGGGAAACGTATGACAGAAATGTGGCAAATGTTCAGGGGATATTTGCATGGCGTTCTGCACAGGTATGTTCCAATGAGATGGAAAGAATGGTAGGGTACAGGAACCATGGTGCACAAAGGCTGTTGAAAATCTAGTCAAGAAGAAAAGAAAAGCTTACAAAAGGTTCAAAAAACTAGGTAATGATAGAGATCTAGAAAATATAAGGCTAGCAGGAAGGAGCTTAAGAATGAAATTAGGAGAGCCAGAAGGGGCCATGAGAAGGCCTTGGTGGGCAGGATTAAGGAAAACTCCAAGGCATTCTACAAGTATGTGAAGAGTAAGAAGACAAGACGTGACAGAATAGGACCAATCACGTGTGAGTGCAAAAGTATGTATGGAACCAGAGGAGATAGCTGATGTACTTAATGAATACTTTGCTTCAGTATTCATTATGGAAAAGCAACTTGGTGATTGTAGGGATGACTTGCAGCAGACTGAAAAGCTTGAGCATATAGACATTAAGAAAGAGGATGTGCTGGAGCTTTTGGAAAGCATAAGGTTGGATAAGTTACTGAGACCGGATGAGGTATATCCTAGGCTACTGTGGGAGGTGAGGGAGGAGATTGCTGAACCTCTGGCTATGATCTTTGCATCATCAATGGAGATGGGAAAGGTTCTGGATGATTGGAGGGTTGCAGATGTTGTTCCCTTATTCCAGAAAGGGAGTAGAGATAGCCCAGGAGTCTTAGTTCAGTGGTTCGTAAGTTGATGGAGAAGATCCTGAGAGGCAGGATTTACGTACATCTGGAGAGGCATAATATGATTATGAATAGTCAGCATAGCTTTGTCAAAGGCAAGTCGTGCCTTATGAGCCTGCCTGAATTTTTTTTTGAGTATGTCATTAAACACATTGATGAAGGTCGAGCAGTAGATGTAGTGTATATGGATTGCAGAAAAGCACTTGATAAGGTACCCCATGCAAGGCTTATGGAGAAAGTAAGGAGGTGTGGGATCCAAGGGGACCTTGCTTTGTGGATTGATAATTGGCTTGCTCACAGAAGGCAAAGAGTGGTTGTAGACAGGTCATATTCTGCATGGAGGTTGGTATTCATTAAGTACCTCCACTATCTCTTCCAGTTCCATACACACTTTCCCACTATCACACTTGATTAGTCCTATTCTCTCACATCTTATCCTCTTGCTCTTCACATACTTGTAGAATGCCTTGGGGTTTTCCTTAATCCTGCTTGCCAAGGCCTTCTCATGGACACTTCTGGCTCTCCTAATTTCATTCTTAAGCTCTTTCCTGCTAGACTTGTAATCTTCTAGATCTCTATCATTACCTAGTTTTTTGAACCTTTTGTAAGCTTTTCTTATTGACTATATTTTCAACTGCCTTTGCACATCACGGTTCCTGTACCTTCCCATCTTTTCCGTCTCATTGGAATGTACCTGTGCATTATGTCACGCAAATTCTCCTGAGCATTTGCCATATTTCTGCCATACATTTCCCTGAGAACATCTGTTTCCAATTTGTACTTCTGAGTTTCTGCCTGACAGCTTCATATTTCCCCTTACTCCAATTAAACACTTCCCTAACTTGTCTGTTCCTATCCCTCTCCAATGCTATGGTAAAAGAGATAGAATTATGATCACTATCTGCAAAATGCTCTCCCACTGAGAGACCCAACACCTGACCAGGTTCATTTCCCTTTTTCAGATTGAACAGCACTGTTAATTGGAATCCTGTGACATATTTAAATATTGTTTCAGCTGATGCCCCTTACAAAATGTCACAGGATGCAAGTACTTTGTTACTGAATTCGAAATGCAGACAAAGGTAAATATTAAGGAGAAAGATGTGATTATGTGAAACTTTCACTTTTTACATGTTTATTTTTAGAAAATGTTTTAAATATTGGAGTATTAATATTCAAGAAATGAGTACATTGGTTAAAGATGGAGATTGCTCAATATCTGATTAGTGACTGTTGTGATGACTCTTCATTATACTGTACTTTGGGCTTTAATTATGCAGAAAAGCCCACAAAAATCTGATTTTAATCTATTTCATAAGGTTTGTGAACATAACACAAGGTACAGTAATTTACATTTCATAGATTTGTAATATTTTCAAGAAAAAATGAAGACGATTAATAAAAGCGATCACAGCTTCAATACACCATTCTGATTCACAAAATGCAAATGGCATGTAATTTTGGAGCCTTCAACATACGAGTGGGCCTCTTCATGAGAGATAAAAAGCATAATGAAAGTGGTAGGACACTTAATTCCTAGTGTAATATTCATGAGGCCACTCAACAGCCCCATCAGGTGAACTATGCCATGTGCAGTTGACAGTTCACCTGTAATTTACTGCATTTGTATGCAAATCCTGAAACTAGAGAACAATTATTTTCCAACCAATTATTGGATATAGAGCAGAGAATTAAAGCTGGGATTCAGTGCACAGAACAGCTTCTGTTTTGAACCTAATGATTCCAGAGATAGCATAGTTTCTTGTGGCTAATTTTTGGCTAGGGCAGCTCCCTAACATTATAGTTCTCTTTTATCATGCATCTACTTTTGTGGTTTAACATGAGTACCTTTACTGTGGACTGCATTTTTTTTTTTTTTTTTTTTTTGATGATATTGTAGAGCATGAACATAATGGTAGAAAGAATTCAACATTTATTTTGATTGCATAGCTCAGGCATAATTTGTGCGTGTGTACATATACAAAAACGTGAAGCAATAAGGTTCTTTAAGTTTGGCCTCTTATTGTTGAAGTAGATCTCTTGTCAGCCAATTATTCCATTTCTATGTATTATTCATTCAAATTCATGGGGTGAGGACATTGATTTATTGGCAATCCCTAATTACTTTGCGCTGAGGAGGATGGTGACGTTGGAACCACATGTAGGTAAGGATGGAAGATTCTTAAGGAGCAGTGCCTCAAAAAGGTGGTGTCCATCATTAAAGACCTCCTTCGCCCAGGACGTGGTCTCTTCTTATTGCTACCACCAGGAAGGAGGTATAGAAGCTTGAAGGCACACACTCAATGATTCAGGAATAGCTTCTCCCCTCTGCCATCCGATTTCTGAATGGACGTTAAACCCATACGCACTACCTCACTACTTTTTTATTTACCTTTTTTTTGCACTACTTATTTAATTTAACTATAACATATTTACTGTAATTCAGTTTTTCTCTCTATTATTGCATTGCATTGTACTGCTGCCACAACGTTAACAGATTTCATGACATACACTGCTCATATTAAATCTGATTCTGCTTTTGAAGGATATTAGTGAACAAGTTGAGTTCTCTAAAATCAATTTTTAAAAAAAAAAAATCAGAGTGAAGTGTCTGAATTTGATGGTTCTTGTTGCTAATGTTCACTGATTTGGTTTCGAATCCAAGATTTATTTAAATACTTGGAATCAAGTTCTCCAGCTTCCATGCAAGGATTCAAGGTGATATTTTTGATCAGTAGTCAAGGCACTGTTAGCTCACTAATCACCCCTTTGCCCTTGTACCCTATGTTGGAACAGCGATTATACTTCAAAAGGCATAAGATGATTTGGGGTGTCTTCAAAGTTTCTGAAAGAGGCAATATAAATACATGCATTTTATCTCAATAATTTTGGCTTCATTTGTGTAAAAAAAAAACTATTGCATTAAGTACTTTATTTGTTTATTTTTTGTAGCCTTTTTGAGCAAGGGGTGGCATGGTGGTTCGCACAATGCTTTACAGTACAGACAACCCAGGTTCAATTCTTGCTGCAGTCAGTAAGGAGTTTGTACATTCTCCCCATGACAGCGTGGGCTTCTTCCAGGTGCTCACACAGGTTTCCTCACACAGTCCAAATACATACCGGTTAGTAGGTTAATAGGTCATTGTAAATTTTCCCATGATTAGGCTAGGGTTAAATCGAGGGCTGTTGGGCAGCATGGCTTGAAGGGCCAGAAGGGCCTATTCTGTGCTGTATCTCAATAAATAAGTTGCATCTCCCTATCAAATGGTATTAAGGCTGCATAATTTTTCTCTGACAAAAAGTTTTTGTTTTGTAGCTCTCGGTAAAAAGAGTTAACATTTCATAAACTGTTTGGATGACATTTGGCATTGAATCACTAAATTTCAGTGGTCTGGTTGAGTGGATTGATATCCTGCTGAACCAACACTTTTCTAATTGAATATCATTTAAGTAGCATTTAGATACAACTTCCTTTGTTTGAATATGGACGACTTCTTCACCACTTGTATGCAGTTAATGTCATTCTTTACAGTTAAACATGTTTGTGTTATTTAGCAAAGGATGTGTTGGTGTAGTGATTATGTTGCCAGACGAACAGACAAGGATGTGAATCCCACAGTGTGGCTGTGAATAAAAAAAAACTAAATAATTATAGGATTATTGGAAAAGCGAATGTTCTTCAGTGAAGTGGATGGGCAGTCTTTACCTAGATGTGATTCTAGACCAGGGGTTCCCAGCCTATTTTATGCCATTGACCAATACCATTAAGCAAGGGGTCGGTGACCCTCAGGTTGGGAACCCCTATTCTAGACCCAGCATTGAGATGAACTCTTAGTTGCCTCCTTTGTGTAGGGGAAAACGAGGGGGAGACAATAAATGCCAGCACCACTACTGATGTCCACATCCTTTGAAGAGTAAACTAACGAAGAGTGAATTCATCATGGACCAAACCTTGCTTCATTTTCTCTCATCTAATCTTTGGTTAAATTATCAGATCCTAATGCTGGTTTTTCACTACCCCCCCCCCCCCCCACCCTCCTTTCCATCATCCCTTTTTTGCCTTGTTGGCAGACGGTATTTTGTGGAATTAAGTGCATTTGATAAATATAAGGTGTCCATCTTGAATTCTCATTTATTGATGTAATTCAACAACATTGTGATATTAATATGCTTTTCATATATGAAGTAGTTATTTCAATTCTGTGGTCGTTAGTCTCTCAATTTATCAGACTATTTCTAGGTCTGTCTTTTGAATCAATACAATCTGCCTGTGATATTAAAGATCAGTGATCCAGATCTATAGCAAAAGAAGTTCAGGTACAACTTACAAAAGGCTAATTCAGGAGCGAAAAACAATTCTGATTGAAGTTAGAGACAGAATCAGATGCACATCAGCTCAGGCAGGGTTTGCTGGCCATCACTTCCTACAAGGCAAAACCTAACATCATGAATGGCTGTGATGTTTCACTGCCAGATGAGCTCAATGTCTTTTTTAATGCACGCTTTGAAAGGGAGAATAAAACCACACCTGTGTGAATCCCTGCAGCATCCCTGTCTTGGAGACTGACATCGGAATATGCAAGGCGTCATGCTCTGATGATTTACCTGGTAAGGCACTGAGAACCTGTGCCAGCCAAGTGGTGGGAGTGTTCAAGGACATCTTCAAACTCTCACTACTGCAGTTGGAAGTTCTCACTTGCTTCAGAAGAGTGACAATCATACCAGTGCCCAAGAAAAGCAGGGTGAGCAACTTCAATGACTGTTGCCCAGTTGCACTCATATCTACTGTGATGAAGCCCTCTGAGAGGTTGTATATGGCTACAATCAATTCATAAGAACATAAGAAATAGGAGCAGGAGTAGGCCATCTGGCCCATCGAGCCCGTCCCACCATTCAATAAGATCATGGCTGATCTGTCCGTAAACTCAGCTCCATCTACCTGCCTTTCCCCCATAACCCTTAATTCCCTTACTATGTAAAAGCCTATCTAACTGTATCTTAAATATATTTAGTGAAGAAGCCTCAACTGCTTCCCTGGGCAAAGAATGCCACAGATTCACCACTCTCTGGGGAAAAACAGTTTCTCCTCATCTCCGTCCTAAATCTTCTCCCCTGAATTTTGAGGAAATGCCCCTTAGTTCTAGTCTCACCTACCAATGGAAACAACTTTCCTACTTCTATCTTATCCATCCCTTTCAAAATTTTGTATGTTTCTATAAGATCTCCTCTCATTCTTCTGAATTCCTGAGCATATAATCCCAGGGTCATTTTCTTTATCCTTTTATAAGTTCCCTGCCAATTTCCTCATTAATACCCTGCTGACTAATTAGCATTTTGTGAAATAGTTCCCAGCCTTTTACACTTGGAATGGAAATCAGGAATATGGATAGTGACAGAGGCAGATTCAAATGTAACACCTAAAAGTGAGCAGTGTAAATATTTGAAAAGAGAGAATTTTGCAGAGCTGTGGACAAATCACAGAGTGGAAGTTGGTGGGACACTCTTGCAGTGCAAATATATCCATGTTGCAACCACACCATCATTTCCAAATAACAGCATAATATTTGATAGCAACATACCTTCCTATTCACCCAAAATATCATACATTTAAAAAAACAACTATTATGCTCAGTATCCCCACAGTCCCCTCTTTAAAATCGAGGATGAAGAACACAAGCAAAGGTCAAATTTATCAGGTGGGATACTGCACTCTACTTCTAAAATACACTGGATAATTTATTATCTTTCTGTTCTATCCTGTGCTTCATTACTGGTTAATCAATTCCTGCCTATGCACGGTCCTGGACTGCTGCAATTTGCCTATTGCTACAATAGGCCTACAGCAGGCGCAATCTCACCGGCTCTCCGCTCGGCCTTGGATCACCTGGACAACAGCAATACCTACATCAGACTGCTGCTTATTGATCACAGCTCAGTGCTCAATGCCATCGTACCCTCATTACTAATCAACAAGCTCTAAAGCCTGGGCCTCTGTACCTCCCTCTGCAACTGGATCCTCACCTTCCACAGCAGGAGACCACAGTCAATGTGGATTGGAAATAACATCCCCTCCTTGCTGACAATCAACACTGGCGCACCTTGAGGATGTGTGCTTGGCCCACTGTTCTATTCCCTTTACATCCATGAGTGTGTGGCTAGGCACAGGTCAAACCCCATCTTTAACTATTGTTGGCAGAATTTCAGATGGTGATAAGGAGGCATACAGTGGTGAGATAAATGAACGGGGGTGAGTGGTATCACAACAACAACATTACACACAAAGCCAATAAGACCAAGTAATTGATTGTGGACTTCAGGAATGGGAAGTCAAGAGTTTACACACCAATCCTCATTGGGAGATCAGCAGTGGAGTGAACAGTTTCAAATTCCTGAGTGTCAGCATCTCTGAAGCTTTATCCTGGGTCTAATACATTAATTCAATTACAAAGAAGGCATGGCAGTAGCTATCTTTCATTTGCATTTGAAGACACTTGGTTGGTGTCCCAATTTCTACAGATGTACTGTGGAGAGCATTCTAACTGGTTGCATCACTGTCTGGTATGGAGAGGCCACTGCACAGGACCGGTAAATACTGCAAAAAGTTGTGAACTCAGTCAGCTACAGCATGGACACAAGCTTCACCAGCTTCAAAAAGCGATGCCTCAGAAAAGTGGCATCTGTCATTAAGGACCCCCTCCCCATCATCCAGGAGTTGCCCTCTCTCTTTGCTACCATCATGGAAGAGGTACTGGAGCTTGAAGACACACACGCAGCATTTTAAGAACAGCTTCTTTCCTTCTGCCATCAGATTTCTGAAGTCCAGAACTTATTAGCTCTACCTCTCTACTCTTGACCCACCCTTCCTTCCTTCCTTTCTTAATGGACAATGAACCTACGTACACTACCTCACTATTTTTTCTTTTTCTCTCTTTTTGTGCTGCTTATTTAATTTTATATATTATTGTAATTTATAGTTTTTATAAGCTATGTATTGCAATATGCTGCTGCTGCAAAACAACAAATTTCATACCATGTGCAGTGATATTCAATCCGATTCTGATTCAGTTTTCTCTACCGATGAATCTTAATGGGCTGAAGAAAGGTCAAGAAAGAGGTACACTGCCGAATGGTTCGAAAGCTCAGTGATGTGGCTCTAGTGCCCTCTAATGGACACATTGCTTTATGGCATCTGAACGCAGTTCAGAATCAGGTTTGTTATCACTGTTTTATATGATGTGGAATTTGTTATTTTGCAGCAGCAATTCAGTGCAAAGATGTAAAATTACTATAATTTATAAAATAAATAAAAATGCAAAAACAGAATAATAAGATGGTGTTGATGGACTAATTAAAAACCCAATGGTGGAGTGGAAGAAGCTGCTTCAGAATTGAGTGTGGGCCTTCAAGCTCCAGTGGTTGTAATGAGAGGAGGGCATGCCCTGGACGGTGAGGGTCCTTATGGATGAATGTTATCTTCTTGAAGCACAGCCTTAAGAAGATGTTCTTGATGTTGGGGAGGATTGTGCCTGTGATGTAGCTGGATGAATCTGCAACTCTCTACAGCCCCTTGTGATCCTGTGCATTGGAGCCTCCATACCAGTCTGTAATGCAACCAGTCAGAATTCTCTCCACTGTACATCTGTAGAAATTTGCAGGAGTCTTTGGTAACATACCAAATTTCCTCCAACTGCCAACAAAATATAGCCGCTGGCATGCCTTCTTCAGGATTGCATCAATATCTTCAGCCCAGGGCAGATTCTCAGAGATGTTGATACCGAGGAACATAAAGCTGCTCACCCTCTCCACTGACCCCTCAGTGAAAATGGGTGTGTGCTGATGAAACAACTTTCCCTTGTTGAAATTTACAATCAGTTCTTTGGACTTACTGACATTGAGTGTGTGGTTGTTGCTAAGACACCATGAAATCAACACAAACACGAGGGATTGCAGATGCTGGAATTTCAAGCAACACACACAAAAGTTGCTGGTGAACACAGTAGGCCAGGCAGCATCTCTAGGAAGAGCTACAGTCGACGTTTCAGGCCGAGATCCTTTGTCAGGACTAGACAAAGGGTCTCGGCCCAAAATGTCAACTGTACCTCTTCCTAGAGATGCTGCTGGGCCTGCTGCGTTCACCATGAAATCAACAGATCTTTCTCCCTCCTGTATGTCTTCATGTCACCATCTGATAGCTGTTCTGCCTGTGAGAGAGAGGCGCTGAAGGTATCAGTGAGCAAAGGAGATGTGCATTCTAACAGTGAGTGATTGCCTTGTTATCACAAGACTGTTGGATATTTCTAATATGGAATGCTGCAAGTCTGATTTGCTGGTTTATCAGTGGATGGCAGAGGAGCTGCATAGTTATGGTCGTGGCGAGGACTTGGTCTCAAGCCACTGTGTCATCTGTTTACAACCGCTCAGGAGAGAGGTGTTAGAGTTAGTGTGCTCCACGCGAGTGCTGGGGGCAGTGTGGCGTGGCGTCCAACCTGGAGCTGGTGCTGCCCCCTAGTGCTTGCTTGGTAGAAGACAAGCCATATTGTGTTGGACAGCAGACAGTTGCCACATTCAAATGGCCTCCAGGTCTTGGACTAACTTACTTGTGTGAATGTATTTTACTAGTATCTTGTATGTATGCTTGCTATCTTTTATGTGCTATGTACTTTGTTTCAAAGTTCAAAATAAATTAGAAGTACATATACGTCAGCATATACAACCCTGAAATTAATTTTCTTACGGGCATATTCAATAAAGCCAATAACCACACTATAATCAATGAAAGACCATACCAACAGGGCAGATAACCAGTGTGCAAAAGACAACAAACTATGCAAGAACAAAAAGGACAAAAAAAAAGAAAAAAGAAAATAAACATGAAGAACATGAGATGAAGAGTTCTTGAAAGTGAGTCCATAGGTTGTGGGAACAGTTCAGTGAACTTGTCCCCTCTGGTCCAGGAACCTGATGGTTGTCCTGTACCACCTTCCTGATGGCAGCAGTGAGAAAGGAGCATGAGCTGGGTGGTGGGTGTCCCTGTTGATGGATGCTGCTTTCTTGCAATAATGCTCCATTTAAATGTGCTCAATGGTGAGAAGGGTTTTACCCATGATGGACTTGGCCATATCCACTACTTTTTGTAAGATTTTCTGTATAAGGTGTTTCCAGACCAGCCTGTGATTCAGCGAGTCAATATACCCTGCACAGTTATGGATCTCATGCCAGATCTTCACAAACTCCTAAGAAAGTAGACGTGCTGCAGCGCTTTCTTCTTAGTTGCACTTGTGTGCTGGACCCAGAACAGGTCATTTGAAATGTTAACACTGGGTTGCTGACCCTGTCCACTTCTGATCCTCTGATGAGGACTGGCTCATGGATCTCTGGCTTCCTCCTCCTGAAGTCCATGTTCAGTTCTTCGGTCTTGCTAACATTGAGTAAGAAGAGGTTGTTGCTGTGGCATCACTTAGCCAGATTTTCAGTCTCCCTCCTATATGCTGATAGGACCTATGACGGGTGTCATCAGCAAACTTAAATATGGCATTGGAGCTGTGCTTAGCCACACAGTCATAAGAGTACAGCGAGTAGAGTAGGGGCTAAACACACAGCCTTGTGGTGCACCTGTACTGATGGGGACCCTGGAGAAGATTTTGTTGCCAATCCAAACTTACTGGGATCTGCAAGTGAGGAATTTCTACATTTCAGCCTAGTTTGGACGCCCCTCCTCCTGCCTCAGTTTTGGCATGGCGATGAACCTTTGTCACTAACGTTGCCGTACGTGCTTGTACCTTGGCCCCAGAGTAACGCAGCTTTATTTGACTGTACTCATGGTTATTCATGTATGGTTGAATGATAATTAAACTTGAGTTTGAACTTGAGCAATGCCAGATTTCGTAGGGGCCACAAGTAAAAGACAAGAAACTGGGGGCCACAGGTGTTTCTGAATGGGCCATGATAAGGTTTGTGTTTTAATTAAATATTACTGGAATATATAAATCAAAAAGAAATGAATAGATTTAATTTGAACCCTGAATGAAATGAATGGGAAAGTATGCCAGATGATGTAAATTATTCAGCAGAACACCTTAGCCGGTGTGTGTGTTGGGGTGGGGTGTGGGTAAGGTGGTGGTCTGGCACATCAATTGTTATCTCTGCTCCTGCTTGACCACGCAGAATTCACTGTTCACACCCTGCTGGGCAGCCCACCTTAAACCCACTCCAAATCCATTCCCTTCACTGATTGTACAGCGAGCAGGCAGGTGTGAGCCAGCACGATACCCTGCAAAGTGCTGCTCCAGCTCGTGATTGTGAGGAAAAGGAAGATGATTTAGAATGGCTTCTAATGCATACAGAGGTCCAGTGGTTATTCAAAAGTAATTGTCTTTGTCGCTTTGTTGCAGTTTGGCATAGTATTGTAGCATTTCTAAGAGATGAGCAATTGGAGAACAAATTATCACTGCTAAGTCTGACATATTTTACCTGTCAGATATGATTGGAAAAACTGAACTTATTAAACAAACAGTTACAAGGGAAAGAACTGCAATCTCATATCATACAAAGAAGCTATCACCACTTTCCTTGGAAAATTCAAACTTCTCAGCAGCAATATTGAACATCTGAAGTTTATGCAATTTCTTTCATTGGCCACTCTTAAAATAGAATTGCAAGATTGTGTATCTTGATCATTTGAAACAATCGTACACAGATATGGAATTTTGGTTCAGAAACCTGCTGGAGATGTAGATTCCAGATTGGATGGTAGATCCATTTAGGGTGAACATGAATGATGTTGGCACCACATTGCAAGAACATCTTATTGAGCTGCAAAGAGATATAGCAGCTCAAGCAAATTCAAACACAACAGGCAAAATTTCTGAATAGTGATATTCAAAATAAGTTTCGACAGCTCTGAGAGAAAACAAAGTTGTTTCTTTTTGGATTTCCCACCTCTTATCTAGTTGAATGTGGTTTTATTCAAGCTCTTCACTTGCTATCTAACCTCATAACCTCCTTGATGTGAAAAGAGAGATCTTCGACCATCCTTAACTGTTGCAATCAAATATTCAAAATCTTGTATGTTTGTAACAGTCACAAGGATCTCACTGAGTACCCAAAGTAATAATATTAAGCGCATTTTCATTGGTGGTTGAGATAATATTATAAATATATTATAAATAAAGGATCCTAGTCAGAGCTTTGAAGTAGTTTATTTTTCATATACACCTGTAACATTATATTTAACATATACCTACAACCTGTTGAAACATATTAACTTGTATATAGTTGATTGAAAAAACTTCAGCAACTTACGGAAATTGTGGAGGGTGGGGGCCACAGAAGTAAATGAAAAAGGTCCATGAGCAGAAAAAAGTTGATAACCACTGTGGTAGTTTCCAACAACAGTGGTATCATTTGATACGAGGGCACCAATGCCTAGGAATGTAAGAGGCTTCAGAAGGTTGTAGACTCAGCCAACCCCCCCATCACGGGGACAAGCCTCCTCCCCATCAAGGACATCCAATGGCACTGCCTCAAGAGGGTGGTATGCATCATGGTGGACCTCCACCATCTGCGACATACTCTCTTCTCATTATTACCAATGGGGGCCTGAAGACCCACACTCAGTATTTTAGGAACAGCTTCTTCCCCTCAAATTCCTGAGTGGTCCATAACTTATGAGCACTACCCCTTTACCCACCCTTCTTTCCTTCCTCTTTATATTATTTACTGTATATAGTGCCTTGGTTGTGAGTGAGTAAGTAAGAAGAAAAACTTTTAAACCAGAGCATGAGTAGGTTATTGATGAATGTAGTTTGGCTGTATAAATAAGTAAATAATATGCTTCAGTTTCTGGGGCTGCCAAAACACTCGAGCTAATTTAAGTATAGTTACTGTTCTTTTGGGAATTGCCCTACAAACTGTGATGTGATGAATGGTCTGTTAGTCTGATTAATGATGTATACCTCCTCTGCTATTTCAAATAGTAGAATTTTAATTTTTTTTTATTCTAAAACCTCTGACACCCTCAACCCCTTGGAGATTTGATGGAATGGGCTAAAGATGTCAATGGAGAAACATCTCCTGGTGTTGGGTATGAACCTTGCAACCTTTTGACTCCTGGCCAACTCAGCCATAGTTGATGTGGATTTTTTTAATGATGTGATTGGATTCTGCTAGTTTCTTTCGTTGCTCATAAAGGAAATCTAATATATATTTTTCAGCAGTGTGAGTAAAATTTGGAAATGATGATCAATGAGTTGGGAACAGAGGTAGGGAACTAAATGAATGGTTGACATCTTGATGTGAAAAACTTAATTAGTTTCTGGAGCAAATACAGAGATTTTCAGGTGGATGTTTAATAGTGAAAGGCACTTGAGGTTATCATAGAGGGATCAGAAGTGGGGAGAGTGAGCAATTTTAAGTTCCTGAGCGTCAATATCTCTGAGGACCTAAACTGGATGCAACATATCAATGCAGCTGTAAAGAAGCAAGACGGAGACTATATTTCATTAAGAGTTTGAGGAGATTTGGTTTGTCAAATAAAACACTCGAAATCTTCTACAAATGCACCATGGAGAATATTCTGACTGGCTGCATCACCATCTGGTATGGGGAGGGGGCAGGGAGGCTACTGCACGAGATCGAAATAAGTTGTAGAAACTTGTAAAATTAGTCATCTCTATCATGGATATCAGCCTCCATCATATCCAAGACATCTTCAAGGAGCGGTGCCTTAGGAAGGTGGTGTCCATCATTAAGGATCCCCACCACCCAGGACGTGCCCTCTTCACACTGTTACTGTCGCGAAGAAGGTACAGAAGCCTGAAGGCACACACTCAGCCTTCAGGAACAGCTTCCTCCTGTCTGCATCTGATTTCTAAATGGACATTGAACCTATGAACACTAACTTACTACATTTTTAATTGATTATTTTGCATTACTTATTTTACCTTGACTATTTAATAGACATACACACACACACACACACACACACACACACACACACACACACACACACACACACACACACATATAATACACATACACACACACATATATATATATACATACATATATGTGTGTGTCTGTGTGTATATATACACATACACACACATATATATACATATACATACATATATATATATGTGTGTGTGTATGTATATATATACACATACACACTTAGTTTTTTTTCTCTCTATTTATTTATCATGTATTTCATTATACTGCTCTGTAAAGTTAACTAATTTCATGACCAATGCCATTGATATTAAATCTGATTTTGATTAACTTCACCCTTCTGGATCTTTTGTGGAATAAATGGGTATTTGGATTACTTCCTTACATAGAAGTCAATTAGGCCACCTGGTCAATACCTACGTCAAGCTGCTGTTGATGTTATTACAGCTCTGGATTCAACACCATCATCCCCTCAGTACAAATCAACAAGTTTCGCAATTTGCCTTCTGCAGCTGGCTCCGTGCCTTTCTCATCGGAGACCCCAGTCAGTGCAGGTCGGTAATAACATCTCTTCACTTACAATCAACCCAAGCACAACTCAGGGATAGGAGCTTAGCCCACTACTCTGCTCCCTTAAATTCAGACTGTGTGGCTAGGCACAGCTTAAACACCATCTATAAATTCACCAATGACACTACTGTTGTAGGCAGAATCTCAGATGGCGACGAAGAGGCATACAGGATTGGCTAGTTGAGTGGTGTTGCAACAACATCCTTGCACACATTGTCAGTAAGAACAAGGAAGGGGAAGTTGGAAGAACACACAAACGAGTCCTCATTGAGGAATCAGCAGTGGAAAGGGTGGGCAGTCGAAAGTTCCTGGGTGTTGATATCCTGGAGGAACTAACCTGGTCCATGGTATTGACGCAATCATGAAGAAGATGCACCAGCTGTACTTTGTTAGGAGTTTGAGGAGATATGGGATATCACCAGACACTCTAGCAAATTTCTATTCATGTACGATGGAGAGCATTCTGATTGGTATAGAGTCTCCAATGCACTGAATTGTAAGATGTTGTCAACTCAGGCAGCCCCATCATGGGTAAAAGCCTCCTCACTATCAAGGACATCTTCAAATGGCAGTGCTTCAGGAAGGTGGCATTTGTAATTTAGGACTCTCATCATCCAGGACATGCTGTCTTCTCCTTATTACCGTTAGAGAGGAAATACGGGAGCCTGAAGATGCACGCTCAGTGTTTGAGGAACAGCTCTGCCATTCCGCCATTAGATTTCAGAACAGTTCATGAACTTGTGAGCAGTACCACACTTATTCTTTTGCTCAACAAATTCATTTATTTATGTATTTATGACTGACATAACAGTAATTTTTTTGTCTTGCACTGTACTGCTCCCTCAGAACAACCAATTTCACAGCATACATCAGTGATAATAAACCTGATTCTGACTCTGTTTCCTAATAAATAAATACCTCGCCCTCTCTTCTTAACCTGGAACGCACCATGTATTAATTCTCTCTCACTCTTACTCTCTCACTCTCCTATTTTGCATATTCTTTTTCCACTTACCTACACCAGGGGCATTTCATAGTGGCCAATTAATACATCAGTTCCTATTTTGAGAGGGAAAACTAGGCATAGGTGATCAGGCTGGAACCCAGATCTTTGGAGCTGTAAGATAGGGGAAAGCTTGATCAGATCCAGCCTCTATGTCAAGAGATAGTCAATCCACCTGGGTGCCAAATTCACTCAAGCTTGTGCTGCTTTAGCAGGCAAAGTTGGAAGGGGAAATCCAGGCCAAATGGTACAGTTTTGAAGGAGGTAACAGAACAGAAAGAGCCAGGACAAGAAAAGATAAATCCAAGATCAATTCATTATTGTTGAATGTTGTATTGGCTTGCCATTAAAGTGGTTTTCAAAGAAAATCAAAGAACAATTCCACAGAAACCCAAGCTTTATAAATATAAAAAAAAACTGGACCTTTCTTCATAAGTCACTGGTTAGATTTCATGTGGACCATTGCATCTGCTTTTTGGAATCCCATTTGAAAGGGTGATAAAGTTTAAGAGCAGGTGCAGGTGAAACATTGGTATCAGTAATAAGCGGCTTTGACGATTCACTTTGAT
This sequence comes from Mobula birostris, assembly GCF_030028105.1. Taxonomy (NCBI): domain Eukaryota; kingdom Metazoa; phylum Chordata; class Chondrichthyes; order Myliobatiformes; family Myliobatidae; genus Mobula; species Mobula birostris. Next base: position 161,704,823 of record NC_092375.1, read on the forward strand.
TGGAATATCTGGGTTTGTTTTCCTATAAAGCAGAGAGGTTAAGTGGAAATTGAATGTAGCTGTTCAAAATCAGAAAGTTCTTTAATTAAGTTGATGAGGTAGAGGCTGGTTCCACCTTCAACTTAGCAAATCAGAAGCTAAGGGGTTGGTACGGTTGAGAATTAGAGGGCTATGGCAAGACTTGGATAATGAGCATAAGGAGAGACACACTTTATCAAATACATAAACTGTTGTGTCTATGGGAGAAGGGCGTCAAACAAGGGAAGAAACTATTTTACTCAACTTTGAATTGGGCAATTATTCCTTGTATCTTGTTGGAAAACATCATTCTGGGTTGTGTAGGTTTTGTTATCGTTATGAAAGAATTGAATGTATACTCTTACTGTGTGAAGCATATAAGATTGAAAGAAATCAAATGCAGGCTTTATTACACTCTTTGGGCTTTGATAATCTTCATTTAGAAACTTTAAGTTACAGGAGTAACTTTAATTCACAGTATTGTATTTCATTACTTACATTTCATAGGGCTTTTGCGGTAGCTTAGCTTTCATTTGAAGGAAAAGTAGTAAGGGTTTTATCCCCCCAATTCTCTACACCACACTCCAGTCCAGTTGGTGGCAGTAATGCACCTTTAAGTTGGACTTCCAATTGCCATAAAAAGTCAGAAGGTAAGGCAGCTGTCCTACTGGTGGGAAGACCCACAATGTGATGAAGCAGGGAAGGGAGTGGTAATCAAGTGAATGGTCCCTATCTGGAATGCATTACCAGTGAGCTAGGTAGAAGCTAATTCAATCATTGCTTTTAAAAGGGAAAGGTTTTATATTGAAAGAATAAAATCTATATAATTATGGGTAAAGAGCAGGTGATTCCAATTAGAATTGGCCATCTCTTCATAGACCTGGTGGTGGCAGTTGTCCGTCGTGTCCGACAATGATGGGAAACCTGTGCGTGAGTTTTTAAAGTGGAGAAGCTGTTGCACTGGGGTAGTTCCACTCTCTCTGCCTCAGAAGTCTGGGTCCAGTGGTACAGACAAGCGTCACAAACTGGGGTCTTCCTTGGTTGCAGTGGATGACCATGACTTGTTCTGAGCTTGGTCATGCCTGTCGCTTTCCATGGAGCATTGCAGTATCACCTTCCTGGCTGTTGGATCTCACTGCTGGAGCTGGCTCCACATGTTAGGACAGACATGTCCACGTCTCACTGGGATATGAGACTGCTGGCTATTCTCAGCTGGGTTGGCTTGACAAGTGTACCAGCGTGTGGCTGCTGTCACATGCAAACAGTTACTTGGAGCCACAGATGAGAGCTGAGTGTCCAGTGGGGACCAAAGGTGAGTGGGATGCCCTGGACTGGACATGACAAGCCCTTTCACCAGAGGTGCTATCCCTCCCTGGACATGCCATGCACCCCTATGGACATGGTACACAATAGGCATGACGCTGTTTCCAGGCAGTGACTGAAAGACTTGCTTTGCAATTTGGTAAATTAGTTTATTGTGAAATACAGTGAAGTACAGTTAAAGACTTTGCTTTGTACGCCATACTTACAGGTCATTTCATCACATCAGTGTATTGAGGAAGTACAAGGCAAAAGCAATAAAAATGCAGAATAAAATGTTATAGTTACAGAGAATGTGTAGTGCAGATAGATAACAGAATACAAGGTGGTCAAGAGTCTTATCTTATCCTACTACGGACTGTCCAATCGTCATTTTGATGCTTGAGAACATTTGTGTGCCACTGCCTGCTGCTTACCCTTTCCACTGACAATTTAAACTTGCAAAACAACTCTACCTTAACTATATCTCTCCCATCCAACCTAGTCATTCTCCTCTCCATCCCCAACCTAATCTAAGGCTATGAATATTACTGTTATTCTTGTATCTGTGAGTGGTAGAGGGGAGTTGTTGCACTTCACCCTTGTATGCTTCATAACCTCACTGCAGAATCTTGTCAACTGCAGTATACTCATCATCAGTGATCATATTGCTACATTTTATGCACCTGGACAGACTGAAATACACAAGTGTCTCTGAGTGGCAATCTTACAAATTTTTTGTTGGACTGTGCCCATTGCATCCTTTGCAAAAGTCATCCAAGTTGCTGCTGTCTTCTTTTCCTTCAGCCTTTGTCCCAGTCCCACAAACTTGCACTCCAACATGAGCTTCTAGACCTTCTGCTTCACTTGGTGTTCCATTGCTTTCTCAAGTACTCCTGCTCTGGTCTTTCTAGTACAGGAATTCCCAACCTGGGGTCATAGAAACATAGAAAACCCACAGCACAATACAAGCCCTTTGCCCACAATGCTGTGCTGAACATGTACTAACTTTAGAAATTACCTTGGGTTATCCACAGACCCCTCGGTTAATGGTAGGGGTCCATGGCATAAAAAAGGTTGGGAACCCCTGATCTAGTATATGTTTATATCATTTTGTTGTATGTGATTTGTGTTTGACTAATTGGTGGGCAACTGGCGCAGTGGGGTAATGTTTCAGCTATAGGAAACGTGTATTAGTTCAGAAGTGGTCTTTGTAGAGACTTAAATTTATGGGGAGGGGTCTGGGCTGGAAATAAAGTTCAGCCAGAGGTATGAGAGAGTATGTTACAGAACAGTTACATGTGGAGAGGAAAAAAAACTATGGAAGGTGCATTGAAAGCAGAACAAAGAGTCAGGGTGAATACTGGAGGAAGGAATAATCATTCGGCATTTCCTTTCTCTATACATCAGCTCCTAAACCAATTATTTTCTAATGTTATTAATTATATTTAGAATTAAATGGAATAGCATTATTTGTTTTTTCCAATTCTATGCTATTCCATTTTGTACATGAAATAATTTTTCTGCCTTTTCTGAATTCAGTATTTATCCTGTCAATGTTGACATGCATGAACACCTTTAGTTATTTTTAATACATGGATTCTTTACATTCTCACGACACACACACACACACACACACACACACACACACACACACACACACACACACACACACACACACACACACACACACACACTTGCTCCACTAGGTTCTCTCTGCTTTTCACCCGTGCTGGTTATACAATTTGTCCTATGCTTAAATGCTGTCAAAGCTTCGGCTTAATCTAAGTAAAAATACATTCTTATTTAGATTAAGCATGCAGGATTAGTGCAACAAACAAGGTGCTGGAGGGACTCAACATCCGTGGGAGTAAAGAAATTGTCAATGATCTGAGTTGAAACTCTGTATCAGAACTGGGGGTTAGTATATCCTTTCAAGTCTTACTTAATCAGAAATGCTCCCAAAATTACTTAAATGTTTAATCATAGCAGATTTTACCGAACCCAAAGAGGACAAAATGTTCTCATGCTGTTTTAATTAAACTCCTTGCTACTGATTTAAGAACATTTTCTGGAGACTGTCTCTCCATTTAGTACACTAGGTGGCAGGGTATTCTATATTTCAGCAGGTCCATTGGGAGCTTTGATGAGGTAACATTTTCTTGTGGTCTTTTTAAGTGGTAGCATTCAAATGAAAAACACAGTTTACGTGCCTTTACAAGATTATCTCTGTAATTTTTTTATTATTAAGGCTAGAGAGATTTTTGAAAAAAAGATAATTACAGTATAGCTTAGTAAGGCACTAAAAATACAGATCTCATTCTCATTGTGTATATAACAAGAAACTTGACTTTGAATTTGATCTGAAATTCTGGACCATTGCTGTAAATTTCATTTCCACAGAAGCTTTTCAATTTGATCTGTGATGTCATAGTGTAACGATACTTGGTTCGGCAAATGGCTTTTGCATATACCGCTCAACAAAGCAAATTATCATAGTTGCGGAAATGTGAAATAAATTGGAAAATATTAGGAATGCCTAGCACATTTTGCAATTATGCAGAGAGGAACAAGATCAATAATTCACATCAATGACTATTACTCTGCATTGATTACCCAGTTGAATTCAATAAAATGAATACTGGGAGGTGAGTATAACTGACTGCTGGTACTCTTCATGTACAAACGTATTTAGTGCTACCAACCGAAGAGAAGTTCTCTCCCTATGCAGAAAAACCTCAGTAGGATAGCGAATGAAACTGTATCTGAGGTTAGGGAGAATTGTTAATTCACAAAACTACCTGCTCTCAGCCCATAGATGAGCCATTGCAACTTGTAAATTCAAATGCACATATTTAAGTCCAAAAATTTAGGATTGTTTCCTAACTTTAACCAATTTAAACCAGTTATGACAATGCTTTTGCTGGTCACTTGGACATGTCTGATGGGATAATGGTGAATCAGTTATGGTAGAATGAAATTATCATAGAGCCTGAAATGTTTACTGCATTTGAAAATGTTTGTTTCTAAACTTTATGTCACATTGCAGATTGTGATAGATCATAATACACAATTCCAGAACTGTCAGTGTAGTAGCTGAAGGTAGGCTGTGTCCCAGTTATATGGTACTGAAGCTTTCTTGCCATAATAAAGTTATATGATCTTTAAGGCCACTACTTGTATACTCGTGTGACACTTTCATATTTACACAGAAATCATTCCCTCTTCTCTCCTTCCATCGGGCAGAAGTTATAAAAACCTTGAACACGAGGCTCTAGGACACTCGAATTGACCTCTTGTATGATAAAGATGAGCTCTTAATCTGTCAGTCTGCTTTACCATGACCCTTGCACTTTGTCCCCCTGCACTGCACTTCCTCTGTAACCAAAACACCATTGTCTGCATGTTATTATTGTTTTCTCTATTGTGCTAGCTCAATGTACAAACTGTATGTTTGAAATGATCAGTCTGGGTGCCTGCAAAATCGGGCTTTTTCCTATTTCAGAACCAGCGGCAGTAATTTGTGAATTAATTTATTTCCTTGTGAGAAACAATTATAGCTTTAGCTTGTTAAATAGCTTATTCAAAAGCTTAGACCTTTACAATTGCCTTTCAGTTCTTTTCTGTTGTGGTTATTTCCTGAAGAACCTATCAGATCTTGACTAAAGAGTCTATTAACATATCCTCTTTATTTTTGTTGATTCCAGGTCCACAACTGGGATAAATGCATCAACGTATATTTCTCTTATATGTTCAAATATACCTCTTGCATTTTGCTCAATCAATATAGATATTTGTAAGACACTTTCAATTAACTCAAGATATTGCTTTAGACCACAGCTTTGTGCTTTCTCACCAGTCTCCTACTTTTATTCTCTTTCATCAGTCTTGACACCTATTTTTTTTTGTTGTTTCGTTTGATTTGTTTCCCTTTGCATTTTCCCATTTGCTTTATTTTTCCTGCCATCCCCTTAGTCTCTCCTCCAGTCAGATCATATTAAACTCTCAGTCTATGACATTCCAGTTCTGCTAGAATGAAACCTACGATGGAATGTGTTGTACAATGTTTGAATAGTAAGTTAGCCAGCCTATCTAATTGGAACAGCCTTGACAAATTCGCTTCTTCAAGAACACCTGCAAAACATGTAGCGACCTTTTCTGTTATACCACTGAAGGCAGAGTGATAAGAAGGAATTAGACAGTAAGACCATAAGACAAAGGAGAAAATTAGGCCATTCGGCCTGTCAAGTCTGCTTGGCCATTTTATCATAGCTGAACCATTTCCCCTCTCAATCTTATTCTCCTGCCTTCTCTCCATAACTTTTCATGCCCTGACTATCAACCTCTGCCTTAAATACACCCAATAACCTGACATCCACAGATACCTATGACAATGAATTCCACAGATTCACCACTCTCTGGCTAAAGAAATTCTTCTTCATCTCCATTTTAAATGGTTGTCTCTCTATTCTGAAGCTGTGCCCTCTGGCCCTAGACTTCCTCATCACAGGAAACATCCTCTCCACATCCACTCTTTCTAGGCCTTTCAACATTTGATAGATTTCAATGAGAATCCCCCCTCAGTCTTCTAAATTCCAGTGAGTACAGCCCCAGAGCCATCAAACACGGCTCATGTGATAAGCTTTTCATTCCTGGAATAATTTTCGCGAACCTCTAAACCCTTACCAATATCAGCACATCCTTTCTTAGATAAGGGGCCCATAACTGCTCACAATACTCCAAGTGAGACCTCACCAGTAACTTGTAAAGACTCAGCATTACATCACTGCTTTCATATTTTAGTCCTGTTGAAATGAATGGTACTTTTGCATTTGCCTTCCTTACCACTGACTCAACCTGCAAGTTAACCTTCAGGAAATCCTGCATGAGGACTCCCAAGTCCATTTCCAACTCTTATTTTTGAATTTTCTTCCCATTTAGAGAATAGTCTGTGCTTTTATTCCTTCTACCAATGTGGATGACCATACATTTTCTGACACTGTATTCTATCTGCCACCTCTTGGCCCACTCTGCTAATCTGTCTAAGTCCTACTGCAGCCTCCTGTCCCTCCACCTTTCTTTGTATTGTCTACAAAGCCAACAATTCCATCATCGAAATTGTTGACATATAATGTAAAAAGAAGGGGTCCCAACAACTAACCCCTGCACTAGTCACCAGCAGCCAACCAGGAAAGGCTCCCTTTATTCCCATTCTTTGCCTCCTGGCAATCAGCCAATGCTCTAACCATGCTAGTATCTTTCCTGAAGTACCATGGGGTCGTATTTTGTAAGCAGTCTCGCGTGCAGCATCTTGTCAAAGGCCTTCTGAAAATCTAAGTACACAATATCCATTGATTCTCCTTTGTCTAGCTTGCTTGTTATTTCCTCAAATAATTCCAACAGATTTGTCAGGCAAGATTTTCCTTTAAGGTAACTATATTGACTTTGACCCATTTCATCATGAGTTATCTACATTCAGACCTGTCAGCTTCCAGCGCACCTTATCCCTACTAATAGCAGCTGCACTCACTTCTGTCCCCTGATACTGTCTTCCAGCTTACTGCCAGTGTCTTCCACAGTGAAGACTGATGCAAAATACTTAGTTCCACCTGTAATTTCCTTGTCCCCAATTTCCAGTGTCATTTTTCAAGCGACCTGATATCTACTTTTGCCTCTCTTTCACTCTTTATGTATCTGAGGGGAAAAAAACTTTTGGTATCCTCTTTGATATTATTGGCTTGTTTTCCTTCATGTTTTATCTTTTCCCTCATTATGGCTTTTTAGTTGCCTTCTGTTGGCCTTTAAAAGCTTCCCAATTCTGTATCTTCCCACTAATTTTTGCTCTTTTATTTACCCCCTTTTGCTTTTGTTGTCTTTGACTTCCCTTGTCAGCCACAGTTTCCTCTTCCTCCATTTAGAACACTTCTTTGAGATGTATCTACCCTGTGCCTTCCGAATTTCTCCCTGAAACTCCAGCCAGTGTTGTTCTGCTGTCATCCCTGGTCATGTCCCTTTCTAATCAGCTTCAGCTAGCCTCCCTCTCATGCCTCTATAATTCTCTTTACTCCACTGTAATATTGATACATCTGACTTTAGTTTCTCGCTTTTAAATTGCAGGACGAATTCTATCATATTGTGATCACTGACACCTATGGTTCCTTTACCTTAAGCTCCCTTATCAAATCCTGTTCATTACACAACACCTAATCCAAAATATCCTTTCCCCTAGTGGGCTCAATCAGAAGCTGCTCTAAAAAGCCATCTTGTAGGCATTCTACAGATTCTCTCTTGGGATCCAGCTCCAGCCTAATTTTCCCAAAGTACATGCATATTGAAACCCCGAAGACAATCGTAACATTGCCCTTTTGACTCACCTTTTCTATTCCCCATTATAATTTGTACCCCACATCCTGGCTCCTGTTCAGAGGCTTGTGTGTAATTCCCATCAGGGTCTCTTTATCCCTTGCAGTTTCTTAACTCTAACCACAATGATTCTACACCTTCTGAACCTATGTCACCTCTTTCTAAGCATTTGACTTCACTTTTTACTACCAGAGTCATGCCACCACCTCCGCCTACCTGCCTGTCCTTTCGATACAATGCGTAGCCTTGGATGTTAAGCTCCTAACTATAATCTTCTTTCAGCCATGACTCGGTGATTAAAGTATTCTCAATATCATTGTATTTCATGAAACATTCAAATAGAAAATTGGTGAACCAGTGTCATTTTAGTCAGTCGCTATGTGGTAGATTGATCTTAGCTTTTCAATTGTGTTTCTCTGTTATGCTGGATGCCATGTATTTAACTATAATGTACTTCAGGTATGCATCAATGAGGATTAGGGAATTGTCTTTGCCTTCTGATAATAATCAAAACATATTCTCTGAAATGTCTATGTTAGTTTACTCTATGTCTATGATTGTCATGTGGTACTTTCCAAACTCCTGACAAAACCAAAAACTATTAGCAAGAATTCTTCTAAGTTCATTACCTTTTTATAAAGCTCTGATAGTATCTTTCATATTTTTATTGTCAATATATTCTGCATGTCCATAATCAATCTTATCAGAGCATTGGGAATAACTATTCTACATACTCTCTCCAGGCACACTTGGTTAATGGGCAGTTCAGGTATTCATAAGATGTTGTAGCTGTACATTTTGAAGACTTATAAAACTGACACTACCACTGAGTTCTTAAATTCATTTTAAGAGCTGGTCTTGCTATGTCATCTAATTTCTGCAGCTGTGGTTTAACTGTTGCTATCTAATAGGTGTGTTGCAAAATTCATGCTTTCATCACCACCTCAATATCTTCAATCTGGAAGATCTATTCAATTAGATAGCAGAATTGGAACATTAAACTGCACATTTTCAGCTTGTAGCTGCCTTTTGTTGGAATTGCTGATTCTTTTGTTTTGTAATGGCGAAAGTCTCTGTGATCAATGAAATGTCTCAAGATAAATTGATGAAATTATTCCACTCTAAAACTGAGATCGTGTTTCCTTCTCAATACACATGTAGGTTTTGTCTATGTTTATTCAGGGAAATGTGCTACTGGTTTCTCTTGGACTCCATCTACGATGTGGCTTGAGACAGCACCTACCACACAGTTTTGGGTGCATCACATGACCTTGTGTATCTTCATGTCATATTGAACTGACAGTGACTTACTGTTTAAACTCGGCTAACATCGATCTCGTGTTTTATGCTGGTCCTTGATCCAACTCCATTTCTCATTCTTAATAATCTGATGTGGTGGTGTAAGCACTATTAGATTCACTAAGAATTTGGGCTATTATTGAATCATTTCCCATAAAGATTCTGAAGCTGTGATGGATATTCACTGTCTGGGACCAGAGGATTTTTTTTTTTTTTTTTGCAAAACTCAGCTTTCTCACACAGCAGTTGACAGGTAAACTTCCAGCCAATATTCTTTGTTCAGCTTCTTGTCTTAAATGGAAGCCAGTCATCATTTCGTAATGTAAATGGCAAGTGATAACCAGTCTGAAGTTAAAAGGACAGCTTTGCAAACAAACAAAACTGTCTTTGGAACACAGGATGCTGTAAAAAGGCATCTGAAAAAAAATCAAATGTATGTGAAATCTTCCAAGTGCCAGAAAAGCAGTATAAATGTAAGAACGTAAGCAGTCTTTTGAAATGGTTACAGAACACCAAGAAGAATGTCAGAAATATGGGGTGACTAGAATGCATTCCCCCTGCCGTCGAGTTCTATGATGGATGAGTCATTGGTCTGCCTGCAACTCATTGGTGTCTTATTAGCTTATAGGAATTGTACCTATGTTTTGGAAATCATTTGTGTTTTAGAAGTCATTTGTAATTTGGAAATCTTTTATAAGATAGAATTCCTCTGAGTCTTAAATTTGTCTGGATTTAAACAGATATCACTAAAAATAAATGAATTGCTTTTAAACTATTTTGATAGTATCTTCTTCTCAGTAGGGATGGGGAGCCCACCACTCAGATAGTGGGTATTGGCAGTTAAACTCGCCATGGAGGATGAAAGGGAAGGAAACTGGACTTTGAGTAGGTGGTTTCAGAATAAACTCCCTTTAGTGAGTGTACCCATTGCTCTCTATATTGAACAGAGCTTAAGTGTTTCATTTGAATTTAGAACTTCAGTCAGCAAACCCAATACCATCACGGAGCCTCTACCTTTTGTGGTCTCTTGAACTTGATATTTTTATTTCAAAACAGACATTATTCATTAAGAAAATGTACGATGGAAGAAATAGTGCAAAGCAAAACCTTAAATTCATGATTGTTAAATTTCAGTCATGTAAAATGTTTGAAGATAAACAGACATAGCATCATTGCTTCTCACGTAACTCCCTGAGGTGGTACCCCTTTCATTTTTTTTCAGAAACTTCCCCACGCAACTGTGCTTTTCCATATGTGGTAGCAGAAGGAGCCTTTTCCCCTGAGCCTTGCCGGTGGCTGAATCAAGCTGCAGTGTATCCCCTAGCGTGTGCTCTTGCAGCCTGAACAGTGCCAGTCTGCAGCACTCTATTGCAGACATCAACAAATTTCAGGCAGACCAAAGGGCATCCTTCAAAGAGCTCATAACCTTTCAGCAGTGCTTGATGTCTTTCTCAGTATGTGACCCAGAGAGCAGCCTGTAGATCAGAGAGTACTCTGTCACGTGACTACTGAGATGAACTGAGTCATGCACCCTTGCATCAGTCTCCACACTCTCTTAGTGAATCTTCAGTCTGCAAAAAGGTAGGTGACTAGTATTTCTTGTGCACCACAGCCATACCGAGTGCAACATACATTGATGATGGCTCTGATTGGGAGTTCATCTCTCCCTGCCAGCCAAGCAAAGTCTTGGTGCTTGATGGTCAGATCTAGCCATGATGCACTCTGCTATATGGTCAAGACAATTTGTTCAGGAACAAACACACAGAATCCATAGCGCTCTCTGATGGACTTGTGGTCAAGGGTGTTTACTTGGAAGAACTCTTCCACAAAGGACAGGTAGTGTGGAAATGTTCAGCTGACTAGGGTGTGGTGTGGCAGAGGGCCAGCCCTATTTTCTGCAACAAAGGAAACAGGTAGAACCACAGCACCTGGTGACACTACCCATGATCTTTGGGTCCACATGCCAACTGGTACAGACAAACGAGGTGGCATCAGGATGAGGGCAATGTTGGGTACACTTTTAATCCCAATCTTGGGTGATTTGTGGATTGTGACCCATCAGACTCGCTCCATTTTGGACCCACAGATAATCTGGAAGATGTCTTAGAAGATTACTGAGGCAGGGAACAGGACACACCTTTGTATCCATTGGCATCTGCATTCTGTCAGAGATAATCACTTGTTGTTATGTTTATGATTCACGTCAAAGTGGTGGAAGCTTTTAAGAGTTTCCTCTATATAGATTATCTTGCACATTGAAGTCAAAGTTGAAAGTAAATTTTATTATCAAAATGCACATATGTAACCATAGACAACTCTGAGATTAATTTTCCTGTGGGCATACTCAGCAAATCTATAGAATAGTAGCTTCCCCTCCCCCTTTCCCCTTTTGTTTTTTTCTTTCTCCCTCCGCCCCCCCCACCCAATAGGATGATGATGGTTCCTTTCAGTCAGTTAGTGGGGTTTCTGAGGATACTCCACTCCTCAGAAAGGAACAGCGTGTGTGTGAGTGGATTTTAGGTGAGTTGGGGGTTGCACAGGTGCAGACCCACCCTCTCCACATCCCCTCCCAGATCCAGTGGCATGGTGTGGTCCAAGACGGCTGGGGGAAGTTCTGTTGCAGTGAATGGCCAGACCAAGCTTTAGTGCAAGGGATGCCCTCTCCGCGCTTCATGGCACATGTTTGCTAGATGGCCGATGACCCTATGAGAGGGTTCATCCGCCCTTTGACAGATCTTGTTTATCGTCCTGCAGGGTGTCTAGCCACCCTCCCCACCAGGCAAGCCTGGTGGGGGGGGGCCGGTTTAGTCGCCGACCACCCGACCATGCGACAGGTAGTACTGGGTTACATGGTACCAACAGCACTCAGACGAGTGACCTGACCAGAATAGAATAGTAACTATAACAGGATCAATGAAAGATCAGCCAAAGTGCAGAAGAGAACAAGCTGTGGAAATGCAAATATAAATAAATAGCAATAAATAACGGGAACATGAGATAATGAGATAAAAAGTCCTTAAAGTAAGATTATTGGTTGTGGGGAAACATCTCAACGATGGGCAAGTGAGGGTAATTATCCTCTTTTATTTAAGAGACTAATGGTTGAGGTGTAGTAACTGTTCTTGAACCTGGTGGTGTAAGTCCTGAGCCTCTTGTACTTTCCAACTGATGGCAGCAATGAGAAGAGAGCATGGCCTGGGTGGTGGGGATCTCTGATGATGTATGCTCCTTTCCCTTGTCAGGATTTCGCGTAGATGTGCTCAGTGGTTGGGAGGCTTTAGCCGTGATGTACTGGGCCGAATTCACTTCCTTTTGTAAGATTTTCAGTTCAAAGTCATTGGTGTTTCCCTACCAGGCCATGATGCAATTTGTAATCTCTGCCTTTGAGGATCTTGTCAGCTGTGGATTTGAAGATCTTGATTCCATGCTGAAACTTGGCACGAGACTGTTAACTGTCTTTTTGTACATTTAATTTGGAACCTACCTGTTACAAATCTAGTTGTACTGCAAATGATTCCTACTTTGGTAGTACTATTCACTACAGCTGATGTCGCCGCTGAATGTCTTGTAGCTAATTATTTTTGCCATCTTCAGACATGATTATTCCTGCATTTTTGTTCAGAACTGATGGTCTATCACCCTCCATAAGCTTGAGTTTATCCATATTGTCCTGCCTGTATGTTATCTCTCATTTCCTGCAACTTGTTCTTAATACCTTTGCTTTTTGAACTATACCCACACTTATAAAACCATAGAATTATTACAATAGAGGAATCGATTTAGCCCACTGTGTACATGCTGACTCATTGGAAGAGCAATTCACTCGTATCATCCCTGTCACATTTTCCATAGCCTTGCAATATTCTTCCTTGCCACGCCTTTGCCCAGCTCTCCCTGACAATGGAACTCATCCCTATCCCATCTTCAGTCTGCACTCCAGATTCCGTTCACACAGAGTTTACAGAAAAAACAAATCATTATATACTGTAACTCACGGATGCTTCCTTTTGTACGTCCTGTCCTCAATCTCTCTACAAAATGCAACAGCCTCCTTCTCTGCATTTTAGCCATACTTTCAGATCTCTCCTCAACTTTTCTTTCAAGGAAATAGTCCCAGCCTCTCCAATCTAGCATTCTCCAGCATTTTGTGTGTTACTCTCCAGTCTATCCTTGTAAATGCATTGCTCAATCCAAGTGCCACACTTGTACAGCTTTACAGAGCAGTCTCCATTACAATGAATTGATCAGTATTGAGCACAATACTTGCAGAATTTTAAAAGTTCAGCAGGATATTCTTGCTTTATAGTCCGTGCCTTTATCAACAAAGACCAGGATTGTTTATGATTTGTTCACTACTTTTTCCTTCTGCCCTGCCACTTCAATGATGTGTATCCATGTCCTTGGGTCCTTTGACTCTGTCTGGCAAAATCTTGAATTTAATTCACTCGTCCTTAAATTCAGCTTATTGAGATCTTTCGCTTCCTGCTTCTGTGATCTCTCTTTGAGAGATCTGTACTCCCATTCTGGTCTCTTGATTATTCCTTAATTTCTTTACTGTGGGTGGCCATGTCTTCAGTTGCCTGTGGTCTAGACAGATTTTCATTTTTGTATTTCTGAGCCTCTGACCTTCCTTGAGCTGCACTTAAAACTGACCTCATTGTGCAGGCCATTATTTGTCCAGTTATCCCCCAAGGATCTGAATGCATTATACAATCATGAAATGTAGTTGTTTTTTGTGCATGAATGTTTGAAGCACATCTGAAAGAGCAAACATTTGCTGTGACTTCAATGAAACGCAATTTTGGAAGAGTAGAAGGCAGGGTTGTCTACCATGAGCACAAGTGATCAAAGTCAGCATTTTCCAAGTAATTTGATGAAAGCAGCAGTGAAATTAGGTTTTTCTTTGTCCTATCATATTGGTCCTTTTAATGAGTTGCCATGACATCAGAATATAAATCAAGATCAAACAAAGACTAATTGTCCCATCAAAGCTTGCGCTTCTAGGGCTGTAATTATCCATTATGATATTCAGTCTTCAACTGAACACTCCAAAGCCTTGCACATTGCCAGGCCACCACTTCCCATTGTCTACAAGGAAGAAGTGTATTTCTCTTATTCTGAATGACACCAGGCAAAAGAAGAAAGGTTGTTACTCATGAGGTGTTCTACTTTTATCACCAAAAAAAATTAATTTTATATGCTAGCTGATTATTTGATCTCGGTGATGTGCATTCTGATCTCTAACAAGCTGCAAAGATGTAATGCATTTCTTTTTATCCTGCTTCCTTTTTATCTTCCTTCTGTATGTTGCTAAGTCACCTCACCAAGTTCCAAGCACTCTCTTCTCCAGCTCACTGATAGCATCTGAGCAACAATTGAAATACTTGGGAATCTTTTGCAATCCTCCTTGCTTCTTTAAGATGACATTTGCAGGTGCAGCAAGGATTGTATAAGATCCCCATCTTATTCTTTTGTCTTTAAATTTTTGAAGTTTTGCAAAATGAAGTAAAGTACAATGTAGAGTAGATTTCATGGATTTAAGAAAGCATGCAGAAGTCAGTGGGGGGGGGAATGGAATTAAGGATATCTTTTTTCATTGCTATTTAATTCATTAAGAGCAACAACAATATGAGGCAGTTTCCTTAAGAGTATTTTAACTTTTATAAATTCTGTATTTAAAACATAAAAAGAAAACACCAGAAATCGATTTATGTTTCAGTTTGTTGCACTGATAAATGAAACTGACTGAATGCGAGAATCATCACACATTCTCAGAGCATTGTGGAGAGGCAGAGGCAGACACATTGTAATTGGCTGATGAGCTGCGAGATGCACATCCTGTTAAGTGCTGGATTCACTCAATGGTGAAGCCTTCTAGCCCAAAGGAGTGTGGTTAGGTTTAAAAGCTGATTTTTTTCAGTGCAAGTGCTGCATGTGCTAGCAAGCCTAAAGCAAGACCAGTTGGATTACGCAAAAATATCACAAACATTGGGATGAAGAAGTGTGGATTCGATAAAGATCACGATGCTTTCAACATTACAAAAATAAGACCTACATTAGGTAAGGGAAAATATTTTCAAAATTAATCTTTCCTTTTGTAGCTTAGTGTTTTTCATGGTTCAGCTATTGTATCAAACTGATCACTACTATTATACTTTTAAATTGGATAGTTATTTCCATATATTTCTTAAGTATAATAATTATTTGGCTACAACAGATTAAGTTTTACTTATTGATTTAAGACACTGCTACTTATGAGTACATTTAACATCAATACTTACAAATTAAACAGAAAATATCTAGTTCAAATCTTAAGGAAAAATATTTGTATGAACAGTCTTCATAATTGTTAATTGCATATGATCATGAAGAACAAATCTGGAACATTTTAACTAAAATTTATTTGTTTTTGTAAATAAGTAGGATATTTTAAAAAGCATGTGGATTTGCAATGAGTAGGCAGGTAGAATTTTCCAGTCTTCCATCCTTTCAATTTGTAGTTGGGGAATGTGATTGTAAGTATACAAGCAATCATAATCAAACATGTTATTTAGCTGCTCAGGCTGCCTACAGCGTGTGCATTAGCATTTTGCTTCATTTGTGCTATCTGAATTAAAATCCAGGAAGTTGGAAGCAACAATTGTTTTTCTTTCATTTAATGGAAGCCTCAAAATAATCCACCTTCGTAAAACAATTCCCATCCTAAAATATGCATAGTAGTTTCTGCAAAGACA
Organism: Mobula birostris; assembly: GCF_030028105.1. Classification (NCBI taxonomy): domain Eukaryota; kingdom Metazoa; phylum Chordata; class Chondrichthyes; order Myliobatiformes; family Myliobatidae; genus Mobula; species Mobula birostris. The sequence goes on from NC_092375.1 coordinate 161,720,536, forward strand.
TTTATGCTTGTATTCTAACATTTAAACAAAAATGAAAGGAGAAAAGTTTACACTACTTGATTCAGTTTTCTGTTCGGGCTCATACAATTGTTGCAAAATGAATGGATTTGTGTGAATTTGATTAGATTTCTAAAATTTGCTGAATGTCTCAAATCAAAATCAGCAGTAAATAGTGAGCATTAGAAACTGATAAGTTGAAGCATTTTCTGTACATTGATCATGTTTCTTATTTTAATACTTTGCTTCCATCAAAAACTATGCCTCTAAAAAGGATACTACAGCTTGTGGCACAGTCTGACTTCATTTGAACTTCTGTAAAATCAATGCTTTTATTTTCACAATTTCTTTAATAAATTATTTTTAAAATCAAAGATCTTCAGAAGTCAAAATACTATCCTTTATATAATGCTATACATTCTAAATTGTGGAGATTTTGGTCGCCATTTTTCAAATTCAACTTTTATATTTTGATGTGAAAACAAATGTTAGCATTGGCACCTCTTGCTGACTTTAGCATATGATGGAAATGCACAAAATAGTCTTTTAGGGGCATCTGTTGCCAAGCAACACAAGACAGCTGGCTTCTTAGGGGCCACATTGTTAACACAAGCATGCCATACATTAAGATAATCAAAACCAGCTAATGTGTTAGTTGCTTTCTTTAGAGGTCTGTTTTTTTTATTGCATTGAACATGATTCATGTACTGGCATGCAAGATGAAAATTTCAGAGCAAATTGAAACGAAGCAGCAATTACTTTAAACATAATGAAGCTCTTAAATATAGAACATCTGAAAACCTTTGAAGTTTTGAAACAATTGCATAAATAATGTCAGGACGTGGGAAGGTTAGAACAGTTTAACTTGATAATAGAGTGGAAGATTGGGGATAGTATTTGACTTGAGGAATGGAATTGAGAAGACAAAAGCAAGCCAGATGCTGGTTCAGAGTGCTTGTGATCTTGTGTATTTCCATTAACTACTACTGTAGGCAGATCTCTTTATGCCAGATCTTGAGCAAATTGAGTAATTTTACCATGCATCCACCACTACTTCGGTTTGCTCAAAGTAATTAGCATCGTAAGGCTTTTGGTCTGTATTTTCTAGGTTGCAATTTTCTTTTTTCCTGGTGGTAAAAGATAAATCTATTGTCCCCAATGAAGTTGCAGTCCACTACTTGTGTCACAAGATCATGGTGGTACTTGACAACAATGTAATAACTGTTATATGTTTGGATTCAGAATATCTTCAAAATAAAATCAGGTATAGTTTGTTTACCTCATTAATAATTTTACACAATCTTACTATCAGTTGGATAGAAATCCTCATGTCTTTCACATTAATCTAAGAAATCTTTTAAAGAGACATGAAGTGTGTATATACACCATATGTGCTGAATTGAAATATTTAATTTTCTTCACTGGCAACATTCTTTATCCTCAATATTAAAGATTCTTAATTATTTTCAACCAATACTGGAATTTGAATAAAAGTTAGAAAATAGTTGCTTTAAATCTATAGTTGCATCATTTCCAGAAACCCCATTCTACCATCCCTGAAGAAAAATCAGAATTGGTATCTCATAGTGCTATAATCACATAAGGTGTATCAAATCTTTTGTTAAAAGACAAGTAAGTATAATCAAAACTGAGGAAATGAGGATTAAAATTGTTTAATAATTTCCATTTTAATGATAAATAGGAAAGATTTGGAAATTATGTATATAGAAGAAATTCCATAGAAAACGAAAAGTGGGAGGATTATTCTAGTGGGGCTGTATTCTAAACACCCCCCCCCACCCCCCCAACCCCACTGACTGCTCCATTAGTCAGTGGGAGCTTCAGCTCATAGTTGTAAGAATAATGGGGTTGGATTAGCGGAAGATTTTAATTTTCCTGGTATCGACTGGATCATTCAAAGTGTTAAGGATCTGAATGGATGGAATTTGTGAAATGTGTCCAGGAAGGTTTCTCAAGTCTATATATAGAAGGCCCTACTTGGGAGGTTGTAATGCTGTACTTCATTTTGGAGAACATGGCAGAGCAAGTAACTGAAGTGGCTTTCAGGATGGGAGCACTTTGGCTCTAGTGACCATAATTCTATTCGTTTTAAAGGATAGGACAGCTCCACAAGATCTAAACTGGAAACAGGACTAACTTTGCAGGAATTAGGCAGGATCTATCAGAGGTTACTTGGGTGAACCTGTCTGAAGGGAAGGGACAGAACTGCAAGTGGGGAGGCTTTTAAGAAGGTGATATCAAGTGTCTAGGCGCAGCATATTCCTGTTAGGGTGAAGGGTAAGGTAAACCTGGAAAGTTTAGGCGGAGGAGGGGCTTCCCTTCCTCCACCATCAACTCTGCTCTCAAACGCATCTCCCCCATTTCACGCACATCTGCTCTCACTTCATCCTCCCGCCACCCCACTAGGAACAGGGTTCCCCTTGTCCTCACCTACTACCCCACCAGCCTCCAGGTCCAACATATAATTCTCCGTAACTTCCGTCACCTCCAACAGGATCCCACCACTAAGCACATCTTTCCCTCCCGCCCCCCCCCCCGGCTTTCCACAGGGATCGCTCTCTACGTGACTCCCTTGTCCATTCATTCCCCCCCCCCGCCCCCAACCCTCCCCACCGATCTCCCTCCTGGCACTTACCCTTGTAAGTGGAACAAGTGCTACACATGCCCTTACACTTCCTCCCTCACTACCATTCAAGGCCCCAGGCAGTCTTTCCAGGTAAGGCAACACTTCACCTGTGAGTTGGCTGGGGTGATATACTGCGTCCGGTGTTCCCGATGTGGCCTTCTGTATATTGGCGAGACCCGACGCAGACTGGGAGATCATTTTGCTGAACACCTACGCTCTGTCTGCCAGAGAAAGCAGGATCTCCCAGTGGCCACACATTTTAATTCCACATCCCATTCCCATTCTAATATGTCTATTCACGGCCCCCTCCACTGTAAAGATGAAGCCGCACTCAGGCTGGAGGAACAACACCTTGTATTCCGTCTGGGTAGCCTCTAACCTGATGGCATGAACATTGACTTCTCAAACTTCCGCTAATGCCCCACCTCCCCCTTGTACCCCATCCGTTATTATATACACACATTCTTTTTCTCTCTCTTCTTTTTCTCCCTCTGACCCCGTCACTATACCCCTTGCCCATCCTCTGGTTTTACCCTCCTCCCCATTTTCTTTCTCCCTAGGCCTCCTGTCCCATGATCCTCTCATATCCCTTTTGCCAATCAACTGTCCAGCTCTTGGCTCCATCCCTCCCCCTCCTGTCTTCTCCTGTCATTTTGGATATCCCCCTCCCCCTCCCACTTTCAAATCTCTTACTAGCTCTTCTTTCAGTTAGTCCTGATGAAGGGTCTCAGCCTGAAACTTCGACTGTACCTCTTCCTAGGGATGCTGCCTGGCCTGCTGCGTTCACCAGCAACTTTTATGTGTGTTGCTTGAAATTCCAGCATCTGCAGATTTCCTCGTGTTGAAGTTTAGGCGGAGCAGGTTTGACCTAATTCTGCTCCTATGACTTGCGGTCTAATGAGAGATATTGTGCTTTGGTCAAGAAAAAGGAGGAAGATTACATTGGGTTTTGAAGGTTGGGAATAAATCCCTTGATAACAATAAAGAGATGAATAATTTTAAGGAAATCAGGAGGACGAAGAGAGGGAATGAGAAGAACCCTGTAAGTAAATTGAAGGAAGTTTCCAAGAGTTCTATAGCTATATTCAAAGGGCTATGCAGAGAGAAGATCCCCTTAGAGATCAGCAAGGACCACTTATGTCTCTAGCCACAGGAGATGGGTGGGATTACTGAGGAAAAACTCAGTTGCTCAAGAGATGGGGGAAATAAGAAGACATACTTTGGAGGATATTAGTATTATGATGGAGGAGGTGTTTGCAACTTCGCAGGGCATTAAGGTGGATTAATCTCCAGTGCTTGACAGTGCATTGTTGGAGATGTGAAGGTGCTGAAAACCAGAAGATAGCTAACGCTGTTCTATTGCAAGCCAGGGAACTACAGACCAGTCAGCCTGACATCAGTAGTGGAGGAGTCTGAGGGAATTCTTGGGGACAGGATCTACCAACATTTGGGTAGACAAAGTCTGATTACAGGGAAGTCAGTATGGTTTACTGTGTGGGGCGTCACAGCTTGATGTGTTGCTTGAATATTTAAGAGTTTTTTTGAAGAGATATCCAGAGCGGTAGATGAAGTTAGGACAATGGATAGGATCTATTTGGACTTTAGCAAGGTCTTTGTTAAGGTGTGTATGGTAGGTTGGTCTAGAAGATTAGATCCCGTGGATTCCAGGGTTCAAAATTGACTCAGATAGGAAATAGGATGGTAATTGAAGGTGCAGGCCGATGTGATGCAGGGATTAGTGCTGGGACCCTTGTTGTTCAATATTTATATACTTTGATTTGGATGCAAATACAGAAAGCTTGATCAATAAATTTATGGATAATACAAAACTAGGAAATGTTAGTGAGGAAGGTTTTCATAGATTATAGAGGTATATTGATCTGTTAGACAAATGTGCTGAGGAGTGGCAAATATATTTCAATACAGATAAGTGTAAGGTGATGCATTTTTGACAGTCAAACCAGTGTAAGACATACTGTGAAGGGTGGGGAACCAGTTAGTGCAATAGTACAGGGAGACTGAGAAATACAAGTGCATAGTTCATTGAAAGCAGAGTCTCTGTAGACACAGTGATGAAAAAGGTGCTCATCATGCTAGCCCTCATCAGTCAGGGCATTGTGTATAGAAGTTGGGGCATTGTTACGGCTTCCTCACATGAAACCACCACGGTTGACTTCACAGCCGAACAGGTGAGAAGACAGCTGAAACGTCTCAACTCAAGCAAGGCTGCAGGACCGGATGGTGTCAGTACCAGGGTGCTCAAAGCCTGTACCCCTCAGCTATGTGGAGTACTTTGCTATGTATTCAACCTGAGCCTGAGGGTCCGGAGGGTTCCTGTACTGTGGAAGACGTCCTGCCTCATCCCTGTGCCGAAGACGCCACGCCCCAGCGGCCTCAATGACTACAGACCGGTGGCATTGGCCTCCCACATCATGAAGACCCTGGAGAGACTTGTTCTGGAGCTGCTCCGGCCTATGGTCAGGCCACACTTAGATCCCCTCCAGTTCGCCTACCAGCCCCGACTAGGAGTTGAGGATGCCGTTGTCTACCTGCTGAACCGTGTCTACGCCCACCTGGACAAGCCAGTGAGCACTGTGAGGGTCATGTTTTTTGACTTCTCCAGTGCGTTCAACACCATCCGCCCTGCTCTGCTGGGGGAGAAGCTGACAGCGATGCAGGTGGATGCTTCCCTGGTATCATGGATTCTTGATTACCTGACTGGCAGACCACAGTACGTGTGCTTGCAACACTGTGTGTCCGACAGAGTGATCAGCAGCACTGGGGCTCCACAGGGGACTGTCTTGTCTCTCTTTCTCTTCACCATTTACACCTCGGACTTCAACTACTGCACAGAGTATTGTCATCTTCAGAAGTTTTCTGATGACTCTGCCATAGTTGGATGCATCAACAAGGGAGATGAGGCTGAGTACAGGGCTATGGTAGGAAACTTCGTCACATGGTGTGAGCAGAATTATCTGCAGCTTAATGTGAAAAATACTAAGGACCTGGTGGTAGACCTGAGGAGAGCTAAGGTACTGGTGACCCCTGTTTCCATCCAGGGGGTCAATGTGGACATGGTGGAGGATTACAAATACCTGGGGATGCGAATTGACAATAAACTGGACTGGTCAAAGAACACCGAGGCCGTCTACAAGAAGGGTCAGAGCCGTCTCTATTTCCTGAGGAGACTGAGGTCCTTTAACATCTGCTGGACGATGCTGAGGATGTTCTGGGTCTGTGGTGGCCAGTGCTATCATGTTTGCTGTTGTGTGCTGGGGCAGCAGGCTGAGGGTAGCAGACACCAACAGAATCAACAAACTCATCCGTAAGGCCAGTGATGTTGTGGGGATGGAACTGGACTCTCTCACGGTGGTGTCTGAAAAGAGGATGCAGTCTAAGTTGCATGCCATCTTGGTCAATGTCTCCCATCCACTACATAATGTACTGGGTGGGCACAGGAGTACATTCAGCCAGAGACTCATTCCACCGAGATGCAGCACAGAGCATCATAGGAAGTCATTCCTGCCTGTGGCCATCAAACTTTACAACTCCTTTCTTGGAGGGTCAGACACCCTGAGCCAATAGGCTGATCCTGGACTTATTTCATAATCTGCTGGCATAATTTACATATTACTATTTAACTATTTATGGTTCTATTACTATTTATTATTTATGGTGCAACTGTAACAAAAACCAATTTCCCCCGGGATCAATAAAGAATGACTATGACTACTACAAGTCATCGGTGAGGCCACACTTGGAGTACTGTATACGGTTTTGGTTACCCCTGTTACTGTTTTGGAAACACTGAGTTAAACTGGAAAGGGTGGTAAACTGGATCAGCAAAATTGCTGATGATACAAAGATTGGAGGTGTAGTGGACAGTAAGGAAGGTTTTCAAAGCCTGCAGAGGGACTTGGACCAGCTGGAAAAATGGGCTGAAAAATGGCAGATAGAGTTTAATACGGACAAGTGTGAGGTATTGCACTTTGGAAGGACAAACCAAGGTAGAACATACAGGGTAAATGGTTAGGCACTGAGGAGTGCAGTGGAACAGAGGGATCTGGGAATACAGATACAAAATTCCCTAAAAGTGGCATCACAGGTAGATAGGGTTGTAAAGAGAGCTTTTGGTACATTGGCCTTTATCAATCAAAGTATTGAGTATAAGAGCTGGAATGTTATGATGAGCTTGTATAAGGCATTGGTGAGGCCGAATCTGGAGTATTGTGTTCAGTTTTGGTCACCAAATTACAGGAAGGATATTAATAAGGTTGAAAGAGTGCAGAGAAGGTTTACAAGGATGTTGCCGGGACTTGGGAATCTCAGTTACAGAGAAAGGTTGAATAGGTTAGGACTTTATTCCCCGGAGCATAGAAGAATAAGGGGAGATTTGATAGAGGTGTATAAAATTATGATGGGTATAGATAGAATGAATGCAAGCAGGCTTTTTCCACTGAGGCAAGGGGAGAAAAAAGCCAGAGGACATGGGTTAAGGGTGAAGGGGGAAAAGTTTAAAGGGAACATTAGGGGGGGCTTCTTCACACAGAGTGGTGGGAGTGTGGAATGAGCTGCCAGACGAGGAGGTAAATGTAGGTTCTTTTTTAATATTTAAGAATAAATTGGACAGATACATGGATGGGAGGGATATGGTCCATATGCAGGTCAGTGGAACTAGGCAGAAAATGGTTCAGCACAGCCAAGAAGGGCCAAAAGGCCTGTTTCTGTGTTGTAGATTTTCTATGGTTTCTATGGTGCAGAAAATATTTGAGAATGTTGCCAGCACTAGAGGGCCTGGGTTGTAAGGAGAAGTTGGCTAGACAACATCTTCATCCTTCGGAATTTAGGAGAATGAGGAGCAAACTTGCAGAAATGTTTAAATTATGAGAGCCATGGATAAGATGGATGCTAAATCTTTTTGTTAGCATAGTGGAGTCCAGAAGTAGATTTGGGCTGAGAGGGGAAAGATTTAGTGGAGATTTGAAGGGCAAATATTTCATGCACAGGGTGGCGATGATGTGGAACGAGCTGCCAGAGGAAGTGGTTGAGGCAGGTTGAATCGTATCATCTAGAAAGATTTTGATTGGTATATGCAGGGCAGGTCTTAGAGAGATGTGGGCCAGGTGCAGGCAATCTGGACTAGCTGGGTGGGCACTATGCCGGCATGGACTCCTTTGGCCAAAGGGCTTACATTTGTGCTGTATTGTTCTATAACATTTTCATAAGTAATTTCATAATTCCTGTATAAATTTTATACTTCCAGTCAAAATCCTCCACTATTAGTACCCTGGGGGTCACCGTTACCAGAAACTGTGCTGTACCAGCTGTTTAGATATGACAGCAGGTGAAGGTTTCCCTCTCCAGAAGTCTACAATCAGTTCCTTGGTCTTATTGACATTGAGTGAGAGATTGTTGTTATTACACCACTCAGCCGAATTTTCAATTTCCCTCCTGTATACTGAAAGGCAGCAGCAAGATTTACCTTGTGCTTAAGTTGCAATAATTTTGGATGTGTTTTCAATTTGCTACAGATTGAACAAGCAGCTTCTCTTTTTTCCCCCTTTGGATTGTTGGATTTAAATTTAACTCAGTTAGCTTGTTTCGATGAGGCAACTAATTTATTTCCAACCTAAAGGTAATCCTTTGAGGTGGACTTTTCTTAGTATCTCCAGTAGCTCAGCTTGTGGATGTACCATGAACGTTAGTTGGCCATGCATTTGAATAAAGTGAATCCTTTGCATTCATATTGTTGCTGTTTACGAAGGTGGTTATCCTGGTTGTACTACTATCGACTTCGGTGTCATGACGGGTGAGTGGAAGCACCTGAATGAGTGCATGAATGTTGGATAGCATCAAAACAGAATTGTGGGATCTTTATATTCTTGAGGTTAAGTAGTAATTTCAGTGAAATGTTTAGTGGCAGTAAGCAAACCACATTGTAAAAGGGGAGGAAGAAAATACTGTGAGGAAATTAAATCATTCTTTTAACCTCTGGGGGAGGAGAAATGCTCATTGTTATTTCAGACCAATTATGCACATCCATGCAATGGTAATTTTTGTTTTACAATGAGAATATAAGAATTTTGCAAAAATGGGAGCAGGAGAAGGCCATTTGGCCCTCGAGCATGCTGTCTCATTTTTTAGAGATCACTCTTTACCTCAATGTTATTTTCCTGCACTAGTCCAATGTTCCTTGATTCCCTTAAGGCCCTGAAGTGGATTGATCTATTTTGAATGGACTCGATTGAGTAGAGAAACCTAAAGATTTTTCATCTTCAAAGTGCAGAGAAAGTTCTTCTCATCTCCAACCGGAATGGTTGAATTCTTATTTCGAGACTATGACCCAGCTTGGCGGTTGCTCCTCTCAGAAGGTTGTTTTCCTGTGCGGATGATCTGTTAGTTTCTGTGCCTGAGAGAGGGTTTGGGAGTTTGATGCTATTGTTGCTGTTTTTTTTTTTGCGAGGGAAGGGTTTGGGGATTTGGGGTTTTTGATGATCTAGCTGCTGTAATCTGGATGGGTAATCTGCTAGATTTTGTGTGAGAGGGGGTTTGGGGATCTGGGGTTTGATGTTCTAGATGCTGTTTTCCATGTGGGCAATCTGTTAGTTTTTTGAGCAAGGGACGGGGTGGGGGTTTGGGGTTTCAAAAGTACACTTAATGTCAGAGTAATGTATACAATATACATCCTGAAATGCTTTTTCTTCACAACCATCTACGAAAACAGAGGAGCGCCCCACAGAATGAATGACAGTTAAATGTTAGAACCCCAAAACCCCCTCCCGCAGCTCCCCTCCCTCCCATGTGTAAGCGGCAGCAAGCAACAATCCCCCCTCCTCCCACCAGCAAAAGAAAAGCCTCAGCATCTGCCACCGAGCATTCAAACATGCACATAGCAACAGCAAAGACACAGACTTGCAGTTAGCTCAAAGACTTTGCGTTTCACCCGGTATTCGACATACCCCAGGCTCTCTCTCTCTCCTTAATAAGGGAGAAAAGGGTGTCTCTGTTTCACAGTGAAGAGGGGAGACATAATAAACAACTCACTGGTTTATGATGTTAAAAGTCCATTACATTGCTTTTTTGAGCTCTGTGCCCAAAGATCTTGGGTCTCTGGGCACACAGCTGTAGATATTCCAACTCCCCCGACAACACACGGATCTCCTGCCATGACACAGATCTTCAATCCGCCCGTCTCCAGAGCCCCGAGATCCTAGGCCTCCAAAGTTGAGCCGAACTCTTAGGCTGAGTCCTTGGCGTGCCGAATAACGGACAGTTATGAAACCCTGAGAATGAGTTCCATTCCCGCAAAGAACTGTAGTCAGCGTCTAACTCCAGGTCAGGGTCTTCAAAAGAACCTTGAAAGGGAAAAATAGGGATATTAAAGATAGAAATAGAGCTGTTTCCGAAGATGCAAGCAAAGGAGTCGCTGTTTAGTGCCATTGTCACTTCGCTCCGGCCTTCGTGTTTGTGGGTTTCGTTTCCTTTTTCTTTATCATGAGGGGTGGCTGATGTCTTCCCTTTCAACAACCCCCATGGTTTTTCTGTATTTCATGGCTATCTAGAGAAAACAAATATCAGTGTTTTATTGTACAACCATACTATGACAATAAAATGAACCTTTGAAAACTGAACCTTTCTAGCTAATTTCTAAAGTAAGTATATGTTCGGCAGAGCATTGTGGGCCAAAGGGCCTGTATTGTGCTGTAGGTTTTCTGTGTTTCTATAGCAGAAGAACATGGTGAAGCACTCACCAGGTACCACTGTTGGATATTCCTCATGCAGCCAATGGTCTCGGAGAATATACATAGAAACATAGAAAACATACAGATAACTTTTAGCTAGCTAGTTAGCACACAACCCTGGAGAAAGTTCATCACCTTTTCCTTGGACATTGCATGAATATTTTTTTTCCTGGGATGACATCTTCAATGCAATATTGTTTCAGTATTGCGAGTAAACAATGTGAAGCAAACTGGATTGTTTATGCAACACTGAGCTTCACCGATTACGTGCACGATATAGACTAATATTTGATGGGCTGTTTTCTTTCTTTTGCATTATATAGTAGTATTGTGTTTGTTATAGTTTAAAATATTTTGTAAATACCATTTCTATCAAACTTTATATTGGTGTGAGTTAAATTATTGTTGCCTGGAAAATGGTAAATTCTCATGGGTATGTCAATGTTCACACAAGTAATTGCCTTCAGCTTTCTTTGGAAAGTTCATTCAAACTTTGATGTTTGCGAATCATATTTACCCGAATCATATTTACCCTAGACATGTTTGTTTAATGGAAATAAATCTCTCATCGTTATTCCCCATGCATTGTAGACTGGTGTTGCTGTTAGACTGAATTCACAGTAAAAGCTAACTCATCACAAGCGTATGCTGAGTGGGTTACAATGTACTGTACACAATCACAAATCTAAAATCAGGCTGCTAAATAAAATTTGATATTGTTTTCTTCATTTTTTTTTAATGTGCTTAAATTATTCCTAAACTGTCTGTGAGCAACTTTTCTTTCAAAACTATTACTTCAATCCAAGCAATGTATTGATATTATTTCCCAACTGCATGCTTTCCTTTGCTGATGTCAGGAGGTAACGTCTAATGCCACATGTACTGTATACAACAAATAACCAATCCTCATACCTCGTACCCCATCCGTTATTGCCCATCCTCTGGGCTTCCCCCCTCCCCCTTTCTCCCTGGGCCTCCTGTCCCATGATCCTCTCATATCCCTTTTGCCAATCACCTGTCCAGCTCTTGGCTCCATCCCTCCCCCTCCTGTCTTCTCCTGTCATTTTGGATATCCCCCTTCCCCTCCCACTTTCAAATCTCTTACTAGCTCTTCTTTCAGTTAGTCCTGACGAAGGGTCTCGGCCCGAAACGTTGACTGTACCTCTTCCTAGAGATGCTGCCTGGCCTGCTGTGTTCACCAGCAACTTTTATGTGTGTTGCTCATATAAGCTGTCTTACTCCCCCCAATGCCCATGTTGCCAGATTCATTCACATCTTAACCTAGATGAAATGAAATTTAATCCAAATAAACACTGGCATTTGTAGTCATTGTTTCTTGACCCTGGCTGGACCTTCATTACTAATCCCAATTCCTCCCTGGTCATGGTTTCAGTTGAACTAAGTTGTTTGCTGTCTCTGTATTGTATTTGATTTCAAGGTGTTCTTCCAATTCTGAAGTCCTTTCCATCACAAAGACTGTCTACTCTCACCACACTTGCATTGCGGGCTTCTTTTCCAGTCACAGCCCATCTACTGTAGTGCTGAAACCCTCATCCATGTTTGGTTGGCTCCAGGCTCTGATGATTCATGGAAGGTAGATCTATTTACTTTTTATCCTCTCCATTTGAGCGTCCAGAACTCTGCAGGCCAAATCCAGAATTGTCTACATCACATCCACTCACTCAAATAAATAATGAAAAATGATATAAATGAATCCTACCAAATTATGCAAACTATCTCCTGCATAGGTCATCTGTTTCAAATATTTCATCTGCATAAGCAGATGGCATGGGCGAAAAATAAGATCCACTGCAAAAGTGGTGAGGATTATGAGTGAAGTGCACAGCTTCTCTCTGTTTTCACTGGCTTCCTGTCCTATCCTCCATTCCTCCAGTTCTCATTCTAACTCTGGCACTTTGAGGTAAAAACTTAATTCTTTTTACAACCTTTTCTTCAGTTGTCAAGATTACTAATCAAGAGCTTGATCAGCTGCCTTAATGCCTCCTCTATCAACTCAATTAAAAAAAAAAGTAGAACCCTGACATGTAGTCCCTCAGACATGCTCCATCATTCAATAAGACTACCTTTGTTCTTTTACCTCAATGCCACTTCCCTCTACTATAAGACATACTGTAGGAATAGAATTAGGCCTTCCGGGCCACTGAGTCTGCTCTGCCATTCCATCATGATCATGGCCAATCTACTATCCCTCTCAATGCCATTCTCCTGCCTTCATCCCGTAACCTTTAATGACTTTGCTAATCAGGAACCTATCAATCTCCACCTTAAATATACTAAATAACTTGGCCTCCACAGCTGTCTGTGGCAATGAATTCCATGGATTCGCCACCCTCTGGCTAAAGAAATTCCTTATCATCTCTGTTCTAATGGGACGTCCGAATATTTTGAGGCTTTACCCTCTGGACGTAGATTCCTTGACTATAGGAAATATCTTTTCCATGTCCATTCTACCTAGGCCTTTCAATATTTGATGTGCTTTAATGAGATCCGTCCTCATTCTTCTGAACTCCAACGAGTACAGGCCTAGGGGCATCACGCACGCCTCATATGTTAACCTTTTCATTCTTGGGATCATTGTCATGAGCCTCCTCTGGAACCACCAATGCCAGCACTTCCTTTCTTAGATAAGGGCCCGAAACTGCTCACAATACTCCAAGTGCAGTCAGACCAATGCCTTATAAGCCTTCAGCATTATACTGTATTATTGCTTTTTTATTGTAGTCCTCTTGAACTGAATGCTAAAATTGCCTTTGTTATTTGTTATTTTGCCTTACCACTGACTCAATGTGCAAGTTAATCTTTAGGGAATCCTGCGTGAGGACTCCAAAGATCCTTCGCGCCTTTGATTTCTGAACCTGCTCCACATTTAGAAAATTGTCTATGCCTTTATTCCTTCTGCCAAAGTAAATGACCACACAATTCCCTACGCTGTATTCTATCTGCCTCTTCTTTTCTCATTCTGCAGACACTCTGCTTCCACAATACTACCTGCCCTTCTGCTGAACTTTCTATTGTCTGCAAACTTAGCTGCAGAAGCATCAATTCCATCGTCTAATTATTAGCATATAATGTGAAAAGAAGCTGTCGTAACATCCCTAGTCACCAGCAGCCAACCAGAAAAGGACTATCTTTGCCTCCTGCCAGGCAGCCAATCTTCTATCCATGCTAGTGTCTTTCCTGTAACACCATGGGCTCTTACCTTGTTTAGCAGCCTCTTGTGCAGCATCTTTTCCAAGTCTTCTGAAAATCCAAGGAAACAAAATTTTATTGATTCTCCTTTGTTGATAATGCCTGTTATTTCCTCAAAGAATGCCAGCAGACTTGTCAGGCAAGATTTCCCCTTAATGAAACCATGCTGATTTTGGCCTATTTTATCATGGAGCTCCAAGTACCCAAAACCTCATCCTTAATAATGGACTAACCACTGAAGTAGGGCTAACAGGCCTGCATGTTCCTTTCTTTTACTGCTTAAAGAGTGCAGAGACATTTTCAATTTTCCAGTCTTCTGCAACCATTCTAGAACCTCATGATTCTTGAAAGATCACCACCAATGTCTCCACAATCAAATCAAGTTTAATTAACATTCAAACCATCGATACAGCTGACTGAGACAGCGTTCCTCTGGACCAAGGTGCAAAATCATACATGCACATCCAAAATAATGAAAGAGAGAAAAATAGGACATAATCACACAAGAAAGCACATTTTTACTCCAAGATCCTGACAGACAAGTCCTGCAAATTGATGGTTCCCAGCAGCCCAGCCTCTAATTCTAGGGATCCAACACTGGAGGGCAGTACTGATAGGAGAGGCTATTCTCCACCAAGCAAAGATGCCACACTACACTGCCTCCAGCGTTTTCCCCTCACCTGGCCCGCAGCAGCAGGCAAGCCCACTGCTTGAGGCCTAGTCCTTGCTACAAGAGAGGCAATGCTACTACCTCGGCTCCTGTCTCACCACCAAACAAGGGAAACAGGCCTGTGGCGATCTATGTCTAACAGGGTCTTGCGATTGCAAAAGGAACATCCAAGACAGTTACTCATGGTTTCTCTGCACACCTCTGTCGTGCACCAGCTCTGGTGCCTTAAAGTGGCAGGCAGCAGCACGGCCTGCACCCAGGTCAGCTCCTGTGAGCCCAGTCCAGCTCCTTCCAATACCTGATGGCCTGACTCTCCTCCTGCAGTCCATTGGCCTGACTTTCTTCCCACAGCCCGATCTCCCATCGCAGCCTCCCCTTCTCTGGATCATCAGCCGGCTACTCTGACAATGAGCAGTTCACTAATGTAGTACACCTGCTGTACTCGTTATTGGACTCCAGTATAGACTTATGATTAAAAAAAGTACATTTAACAAAGAGAAAAGAACTTTTGTTGGCCCACGAGAGGCTACTACATCTACATGCACCACCATTTTACCAGAAGTTAAGATCTCTTCAGCTATCTCTCTCAGAACCCTGGGCTGTAGTCCATCTGGTGCCGGTGACTCATCTGCCTTTAGACCTTTCAGCTTCTCAAGCACCTTCTCCTTAGTATGAGCAACCACATCCACTTATGTTCCCTGACAACTCTAACTTCTGGGATACTGCTGGTGTCTTCCACAGTGAAAACTGATGCAAAATTCTAGTGAATTTGTCCACCATTTCTTTGTTTTCACATTGTTACCTCTGCAGTTTTCCAGCGGTCCGATATCCACTCTTATGACTCTGTATGTATCTGAAGAAACCTTTGCTATCCTCTTTTATATTATTGCCTATCTTACTTTCTTATTTCATTTTTTTCTCTGCTTATGGCTTTTTAGATGCCTTCTAATGGTTTTTAAAAGCTTTCCACCAATTTTTGCTATATTATATGCCCTCTCTTTTGCTTTAGTGCTGTCTTTGACTTCCTTTGTCAGCCACAGTTGCCTCATTCTCTATCTTTGGTATGTATCTATTTTGCACCTTCCAAATTATTTCCAGAAACTACAGTTTTTCTGTTCTGCCACCATCTCTGCTAGTGTCCCCTTCCAATCAACTTTGGCTGTCTCTTCTGTAGTTCTGTTTATTCCATTGTAGTTCTGATTTTAGCTTCTACCTCTCAAACTGCAAGGTGAATTCTAACATATTATGGTCACTTGTCTTTTAAGGGTTCCTTGACCTTGAACTCCCAGATCAAATTTGGTTCATTACACAACTCCCAATCCAGAATTGCCCAGTGGGCCACAAGCCATTTTGCAGACATTCTACAAATTCCTTCTCTTGGGATCCAGCACCAAGCTGATTTTGCCAATCTATCCACATATTGAAATCCACCATGACTATTGCAATATTGCCCTTACTAATATTCAAATCTCATATCCTTTTATTCCCTGTAAATCCCAAAATCTACAAGTAATTGAATATACTCAGCAACTTGGTCTGCAAAGCCCTTCTTGAGTAAAGAAGTAAATTCTTCTTGTTTTAGTCCTCAATAGGTGAACTGTATGAAAATATTAACTCTGTTTCTCTTTCTACATATGTTGCCTGGCATGCTGAATGTTGGCAGGGTTCTCTGTCCATATCTCAGGTTGCAGCATCCGCAGATTCTTGATTTGTGATCTAAGGACTTGATATCCTTAGATGGGGTATACCAGACCTACAAGCCATTTTCCAGGTGTGGATCAGAATCCTTTATAATTGCATTAAGATAACTTCCGTTGTGTCCTCGATAATGTTTTCCTTTCTATTTGTTTGTTTTTCAGTGATTTGTGTTCAAAGACAAATCTGAATACCAACACTTTACCATCTCAAAGTTCAAAGTAAATTTATTATAAAAGCACGTACTGCATGTGATTAGATTAGGGCTAATTTGAGATTGCTGGGGCAGTGCGGCACAAAGGGCTGGAAGAGCCTTCTCTGCATCATATTTATAAATAAATAAATATGTCACCATATACTGCCCTGTGATTCATTTTCTTGCAGATATGCTGACGTTGAAGTGTGCATAATTAGGCACTTGGTAAGGCCCAATAAAAAGAATTCAGCTTTAAGTGGAGCAGCCATTTTGGGAGAAGGCCAGTGTTAGAGTGGGGAGTTCAGGCTAGGCTCGGCTCCTAGAGGCTTCAGCGTGGAGAAGAAGAGGCTGTAGGTAAATTTTATTGATTTAATTTTTCTTTCTTCCATATTGTACAGTTTGAGCAGGATAGTGGAATGCTTCACTTGTGGAATATGGGAAGGCGGGGAGTGTTCCACTATCCCTGACAACTACACCTGCAAAATGTTCATCCAGCTTCAGACCATTAAGGAATTGGAGCTGGAGCTAGATGAACTCTGGATTACTTGGGAAGCTGATGGGTTGATCTACAGGACATACAGGGAAGTAGTTATATTCAAGGTGCAGGACTCACGTAACCGGGTCCCTGTGGGAGGGCAAAAGCCATCCAGTGCAGGGTAGCCCTGTGGCTGTACCTCAATGACAGGTAATCTGTTTGGGATACTGTTGGGGGGAGGGGGTGAATACCTAACACAGGAAAGCCACAGTGGTCAGATCTCTGGCACCGAGTCTGGCTCGGTGGTTCAGAATGAATGTGGGGAGAAGAGGTGAGTTATGGTGATGGGGGATTTAGTGGTGAGGGAAACAGCAGAAGGTTCTGTGGATGGGATTGAGATTTCTGGATAGTATGTTGCCTTCCAGGTGCCAGGGTCAGATACATTTTAGATTAATTTTCCAGGGTTCTGTTGTTTTAAGTATGATGGAATGGAAGGGATTACAGGGGAGGGGTGGCTTTACTTGTCATGGATAACATCACAGCAATGCTCAGACAGGGCAGATTTGTCTACTGAGTATATGTGTGGAATTTAGGAATAAGAAAGGGATGATCACATTAATGGGATTATATTATAAATCACCCACCAGTCAGTGAGATTTAGAGGAGCAAATTTGTAGAAAGTTTGCAGATCATTGCAAGAAACATAGGGTTGTAACAGTAGGTGAATTAAAATTTCCACATTGATTGGGACTCCCATAGTTTAAAAGAGCTGGTTGGGATTGTTTGTCAATTGATTTCAGGAAAGTTTACTTAATTAACACATAGAGGTCCTGAGATAACCTGTTGAGGTGAAGCAAGACATGCAACTTTATATTTTAAAAAAAGCACAGAGAGAGAAGGAAGAGTTTAAAAAAAAAAACAGTGCAGCACATGCTTCTTCAGGAAGGGACAGAGATGGTAGAGTTTTTAAAAAAAGGAAGTAAACAAATGAGTTCATGGGTTCATAGAGGGTGAGTAACAGGTGTTAATCAAAAATAAATTAAAAAGGAGCAGAAATGGCTCATTACATCAGAAAGATAGATGCCTTTGATTGCACAAAGGATAACTGGATTTTGTATACCAAGCAAAATGAGCTATACTTTGAAGCAAATGAATTAGACAATAAAAAGCGAGTGCCAGTTTTGGTGAGTACACTAGGTGGAAAAGCATACAGATTGCTTAAATATTTGACCACTCCAAACAAACTAGCCGAAATGAGCTTTGCTGATATTCTGAAAGTAATGCAGGAACATTTAGAACTGAAACCATTGTTGAGTGCGGAATGCTTCTGGTTTCATAAGTGAGAAGGAAGGGGAGTCCATTTCAGCATATATAGCTGAACAGAAGTTGTCTCAGCATTGCCAGTTCAGTGATAGGTTTAGTGATGCACTGGGAGATTGTTCAGTTTGTGGAAACTTACAAGAGAACATTTAAAAACAGTTCCTTAGTGAAAAACAATTCACATTTAAAAGAACAGTGAAATAGCTGTATCAGTGGAAACAGCAGACAGAGACTCAACTGAATTGCAATCAGGAATGAAAATGAGCATGAGCAAAACTGTAATGTCTAAACAGAAAATGGCCTGTCCGAACAAATTGTAGCAGGGGCTCATGTATAGTAGGCTAATACAGGTTCAATGGTGAAACCTGCAGAAAATGTAACAAAGTAGGATATATACTAAGAGCAATTCAGCAGACAAAAATAAATGAACTGCACAGAGAAGATAAAAAGATTATAAAGTCAAGTTACAGTTTCAAAAAGAGCACTGATCTGCATGCTGTTGAAGAAAAATCTGATGATGAGAGTGATGCACGAGTGAGTAACCTTGAGACTTAGTGTGAAAATTAACAAGAGGCAAACAATATGGCTTACACCAGAAGTGAATGACAAATCAATTAAAATGGAATGGGATACTGGCTCGGCTGTTACAGTCAGTCCATAAAACGAGCTTTAATGGCACTTCAAAGATACTGAACTGAAGCCTACAGATATCCAACTAAGAACCAATACTGGAGAAAAGATAACTCCTGTGAGAATGACATCAACAGGAAATACAACAACCATCAAGCCACACTGGGGTTGAATGTGGTAAAAACAGGCGGGCCAACACTATGGGATGCGAGTGGCTGAGACAACTACAACTTGATTGGAGTTCCATCCACAATCTGCAAGCCACAACCTCTGAAATAGAGTCAACTGAAAGCAAATGAAGAAAGGTGCTTGATGATGCCACAGGATGTTCAAGGATGGCATTGGAAGGCTCAAACACATAAGGGTAAAATAGTGTTAAATGAAAAGCCACACCCAAATTTTTCAAAGACTTTCCGGATCCATATACTATCCATGATAAAGTAACCAGTGAACTAGATCACATGGAGGCTGAAGGCATTCTTTTCAAGGTTGAGTGGACCCCATGGGCAATGCCAGTGGCCCCAGTAGCTAAGAAGAATGGATCTGTCAGGATTTATAGTGATTTCAATGTCACTATCAACCCAATACTGAAAGTAGAGCAATACCCTCTGCCTAGGATAGAGGATACCTTTGCAAACCATTCTGCAGGAAAACCCTTCAGGAAAGTAGACTTAGCTGAGGCCTACATACAGATGGAGATGGAAGAAGAGTCCAAAGCGTTTTTCACCACAAACACTCACAAAGGATTTTATCGCTATAATAGGCTTATTTTCGGATCTGTACTTGCACTCTGGCAGAAAGCTATGGACTAGATATTGAAAACTGCACAGAGTTACCTGGAAGCCCCAAGGCCAAATAATATGTCATAGTTGTCGTACTTTTTAGGATTTGTCAATGACTATAACAGGCTCCTGCCAAATCTGGCTACAATGTTCCACCCTTTGAACTCATTACTACAGATAGGGAAGAAATGGCAATAGACAAAGCTTTCAAAAAGATAAAGGAAATCGTGACATTGGACACTGTACTCACACATTATGATCCACATCATCCATTAAAGATTGCCTTATGGTATAGGTGCAGACATGTCACATGTTCTAAGTGATGGAAGTAAATGCCCCATAGCCTTACTGCTGCAATTAAAAAATTAAGCATTAAAAATATGCAGTGGAAATCCCAGTTCCTCCATTTTTACCAGTGCTGGGATGAACTTGCCCTTGACAGAGATTATTTTATGCGGGGATTAAGAGCTGTTGTACCATCTAATGTGAGAACATCTAATGTAAGTGTTGGAGGAGCTACATGTCAGTGATATAGATAGATAGATAGATATACTTTATTAATCCTGAGGGAAATTTGGTAAACCCGAGGGTGTGGTCATAATGAAAGCGTCGGCTCAAAGCTTTGTCTGCCTGGGATAGATCAGCAGATCAATAGGCAATAGGTGCAGGAGTAGGCCATTCGGCCCTTCGAGCCAGCTCCGCCATTCACTGTGATCATGGTTGATCATCCACAATCAGTACCCTTTTCCTGCCTTCTCCCCATGTCCCTTGACTCTGCTACTTTTAAGAGCTCTATCTAACTCTTTCTTGAAAGAATCCAGAGAATTGGCCTCCACTGCCTTCTGAGGCAGAGCATTCCACAGAACCACAACCCTCTGTGTGAAAAAGTTTTTCCTCAACTCCGTTCTAAATGGTCTACCCCTTATTCTTAAACTGTGGCCTCTGGTTCTGGATTCACCCAACATCGGGAACATGTTTCCTGCCTCTAGCGTGTCCAATCCCTTAATAATCTTGTATGTTTCAGTCAGATCCCCTCTCATTCCTCTAAATTCCAGAGTATACAAGCCCAGTTGCTCTAATCTTTCAACATATGATAGTCCCGCCAACCCAGGAATTAACCTCGTGAACCTGCGCTGCACTCCCTCAATAGCTAGAATGTCCTAGAGTGTCCAATAGCTTGCCATGCACTATTTGGGATGCCACAATGTTCAGAAGATGCCAAGAATAGCACCTCTTTAACCCTGGGCATGGCCTGCATTGCCCTGACAGAGGGTTGATGTGGATTTTGCTGGACCATTCATGGGTACAAATTTCTTGGTAGTAGTGGATAAGCTACAAGGTGGCTAGAAGTGTTCCCAATAATCTCCACTATAGCCTCACACACAGCTGATGCATTGAGAGGTCTTTTCTCAAGAACTGGTGTTCCAGGGCACTTAGTCAGTGACAATGGACCGCAGTTTGTTGCGGAACAGTTTTATTTATTCCTGAGAATGAATGGAATAAAAATATTACATCTGCACCCAGCTACAAATGGCCTGGCAGAAAGGTCTGTCCGGAGTCTAAAGAATACACTTCAAGCAACGTCACCAGAACAAAAGAAACTGAATCAGAATCTTACCAATTTCCTCCTTGCATATCGAAATGCAGCACACTCCACAACCAACAATGCATCAGTCATGCTGTTCCTGGTTGTCCCTTATGCTCACACTTGGATCTCTTCAAACCCAATCTCAGAAGGAGTTTTCAGGACAAACAGCTGAGACATATTGAGGTCTCCTCAAACAAGGAGGTTCAATGTTTCACTCCTGGACAAGCAGTCCTGGAGAGAAACTTCAGAGGTAATCAAAAGTGGGTACTTGGAAAGATTAAGGACAGAACTAGATCACTCTACTATGCAGTGGAGATTGTGTTTGATGTCATCTGGAGGCAACTTGTCTCTCAGTTAAGGAGAGCGGAGTCAATGGTTAGAGAAGAAAGGTGGCCAGAGCTGTCAGAGCCACTTCCTGCTGTCTCCGTGTCAACTCCTACGACCTCCATGGAGAAGGCTCCAGAACCTGAGATTGTTTCACAGCCATAAGCCTTAACCTGCCAAGCTAAGTGACCCCCCTTGTCAGGAAAGACGTTATCCCACAGAAGTAAGAAATCCTCCACAATGATTAAATCTTTAGGCCTGAATGGGACAATTTAAAATTTACAATAATGTAGATGACTTCGTAGTAATTGTATGATATAATTAACTGTGTATATATTTGAGATGTATTTGAGATGCATTCCATATTGAGTTGGAGTTGATAACTAAGCAGGGAGGAGTGTTGTGTATTTGATATTTGAGTAAATGTATTGTTTAATTAAGCATTCTTGTTTATTTACATAATTCCTTCCGGGTTGCATATAAAAGTATGTGAATGGCATACATCATCACACCATCATGTCATAAGTGCATGACTTACTTAAGATGAAATGAAACTAAGAGTAGACACATTATTCCCAACTCTGTGTTTTCCTTTCAAATAGTTTTACGTCTTGGAGTTACAAAACGTAGTGGTAATGAAGTTTTAAATGAACCTGAGATGACTACCTACCTGTTCAAGTGCAGCAAGGCACTTGAGTTTTCCTGTCAATTAGTTTTCTGTTTTGGAGTTACAAATCATAACAGAATTACAAGGACTTCTACAGATATTTTAAGAGCAAAAGGATTGCAAGGGAGAAAATTGGTCCTCTTCAAGATAGTGGTCATCTATGCATGGAGTTGAATGGAGATGGGGGAGATCATAGATGGATTTTTTTGCATCTGTGTTTACTCAGGAGACGGACACAGCCTTTAGAAGTGAGGCTTAACAGCAGTGAGGTAATGGACTGTGTACACATTACAGAGGAGGAGTTGTTTGCTGTCTTGAGGCAAATTACACCATAAGACCATAAGATATAGGAGCAGAGTTAGAATAGAATATCTTTATTGTCATTGTTGTGGAGCAATGAAACACAGTTTAGCAGCTCAACGTTTTGCAGCATGACAAAGAATATATACATAAAATAAACTTTAAAACATCACAGTGCAGTCCAAAATTAATAATGTATGGGTGGGGGGGGGGGGGGGTAGGACTATTGCACACCTGCCATTCCTGGAAGTGTGATGCATTTAGCTGCCGCCGTCTTAGGAGGGGGGCAGGAGAAGGGAAGGAGGTGTTATACATTTCACTGCTTGTGGGTAGAAGCTGTTAAGGAGTCTCTTTGTTTTCGTCCTTAATGCTCTGTATCTCTTCCCAGAAGGTAGAGGGGAAAACAGGTGATGTCCAGGATGAGTGGGATCCTTTGAAATACAAGTAGCCTTCTTTTGAAGTCTGCCAGTTTAAATGTCTCTGAGGGAGGGTAATGTTGTGCCAATAACCTGCTCTGCTACCCTCAACACCCGCTGCAAGTCCTTCCTGTTCTGTTCTGTGCAGCTGGCAAACCACACTGCACAGCAATACATCAGGAGGCTCTCTATAGAGTTAGATCATTTGTCCCATCGGGTCTGCTCCACCATTTCATTAGGGCCGATCCAGTTTCTCAATCCAGTCCAATCTCCTGCATTCTCCCTGTATCCCTTCATGCCCTGACCAATCAGGGTTGTATCAACCTCTGCCTTAAATATACATAAAGACTTGGCCTCCACAGCTGCCTGTAGCAAAGAATTCCACAGATTCACCATCCTCTGGCTAAAGAAATTCCTCCTCATCTCCATTCTAAAAGGACGCCCCTCTCTTCTGAGGATGAGTCCTCTGGTCTTTGACTCTCCCACCACAGGAAACATCCTCTCCATATCCACTCTATCAAGGCCTTTCACTATTTGATAGGTTTCAATGAGGTCACCCCTCATTCTTCTGAATTCTAGTGAACACTGGCCCAGAACCATCAAATGCTCTTCATATGACAAGCCATTCAATCCTGGAATCATTTCCACAAACCTCTGTTGAACCCTCTCCAGTTTCAGCACATCCTTTCTAAGATAAGGTGCCTAAACCTGCTCACAGTACTCCAAGTGAGGCCTAACCAGTGCTTTATAAGGTTTCAACATTACATCCTTGCTTTTATATTCTAGTCCTCTTGAAATGAATACTAACCTTGCATTTGCTTTCTTCACCACAGACTCAACTTGCACATTGACCTTTAGGGAATCCTATGTCTCAGATTTTTTGTATTTTCTCTCCATTTAGAAAATAGTCAACCCTTTCATTTCTTCTATCAAAGTGCATGACCATACACTTCCCAACACTGTATTCCATCTACCATTTCTTTCCCCATTCTCCTAATCTAAGTCCTTCTGTAGCCTAGTTCCTCAGAACTACTTGCCTCGCCACCTATCTTTGGGTGAATAAATCCCTAAGACCTAACAAGGTGCTCCTCTGAGCTGTGGGTGGCTAGTGCAGGTATTGCTTGAGCCCTAGTAGGGATATGGAAATATGCCTTAAGTAATGGGTGAGGTGCCAGAGGATTGGAGGACAGTTAATGTTGTTCCATTGTTTAATAAAGACTCCAAGAATAAACCAGAAAATTATAAGCTGGTGAGCCTCTCATTAATAGTGGGAAAGTTATTGGAAGGTATTCTAAGGAACCGGATATATAAGTATTTACTGTAGATAGACAGGGACGAATTATGGGTCGTCAACATGGCTTTATGTGTGGTAGGTCATGTCTACGAATCTTGTAGATTTTTATTTTTGAGGAAGTTACCAGTAAAGTTGATGAAGGCAAGGGAGTGGGTGTTGTCTACACGGACTTTAGCAAGGCCTTTGACAAGGTATGTGAGTGTAGTCAAGAAGTTTCAGTTGCTGGGGCTTCAAGATGAGGTATTAATTGGATTAAACTTGGCTTTGCGGGAGAAACCAAAGAGTGGTGGTAGATGGTTGCTTCTCTGACTGGAGGCCTGTGATTAGTGGAGTACCAAAGGGATCAGTGCTGGGTCTGCTGTTTATCATTCGAGTATAGAAGAATGAGAGGGGATCTCATAGAAACAATTTGAATGTTGAAAGGGTTGGACAGAGTAGATGTGGAAAGGTTGTTTCCCTTGGTGGGTGAGTCCAGGACAAAAGGCCATAGTCTTAGAATTAGAGGGTACCCAGTTAAAACAGAGATGAGGAGAAATTTTTTTAGCCAGAGGGTCGTGGATTTGTGGAATTCGTTGCCACATACAGCTGTGGAGGCCTGATCATTGAGGGTGTTTAAGGAGGAGATTGACAAGTATCTAATTAGTCAGGGTATCAAGGGATATGGGGAAAAAGCCGGAAATTGGAACTAGATGGGTGAATAGTTTAGCTCATGGGGGAGCTGCGGAGCAGACTTGATGGGCCGAATGGCCTACTTCTGCTCCTTTGTCTTGTGATCTTGTATCATCTATATCAACAATGTGGATGATAATGTCATAAATGGATCAGCAGATTTGCGGATGACTCCATGATTGAGGGCGTACTGGACAGCAAAGAAGGCTATCAAAGTTTGCAGTGACAACTGAACCAACTAGAAAATAGGCTGAACTATCAGATGGAAATTAATGCAGACAAATGTGAGGTGTTACACTTTGGGAGGGCAAAGTCAGTGAGCAATAGAGTACTGCGGAGTATGGTAGAACAGAGGGATCTGGGAATAGAGATCCATAATTCCCTCTAAGTGGAGTCACAGGTAGATAAGGTTGTAAAGAATGCTTTTAGCACATTGGCCTCCATAGATCAATGTATAGAGTGTAGGAGTTGGGATGTTATGTTGAAATTGTATAAGATGTTGGTGAGGCCTAATTTGGAGTATTGTGTGCAGTTCTGGTCACCTACCTACAGGAAAGATGTAAATAAGACAAAGAGTGCAGAGAAAAGTTTCAAGGATGTTGACAGGACTTGAGGGTCTGAATTGCAGGAAAAGCTTGAATAGGTTAGGATTCCCTAGAATATAGAAGATTGAGGGGAGATTTGATAGAAGTATTCAAAATTATGAGGGGTATAGATAGGGTAAATGCAAGCAGGATTTTTTCCACTGAGGCCAGAACTTTTTCCACTGAAACTGGAATTTTAGGTCATGGGTTAAGGGTGAAAGGTGAACTGTTTAATGGGAAAGTGAGTGGAAACTACTTCACTCCGAAGGTGGTAAGAGTATGGAACGACCTGCCAGAGCAAGTGGTAGATTTGGGTTTGATTTCAACATTTAAGAGAAATTTAGATGGGGACATGTATGGGAGGGGTCTGACTGCAGGTCAATGGAACTAGGCTGATGGTCCAAGTGGAGGTCAATGGGATGAGGCAGATTAATAGTTTGGCATGAACTAGGTGGGCTGAATGGTCTGCTTTTATGCTGTAGTTTTCTATGTTTCTATGACTCTATTCATAGTACAACAAAAAATTTTTCAAATCAATGAAAATCTATACACAAAGGCTGAGAAATAACCAATGCGCAAAGGCGGTCAGACTGTGCAAATCCTGAATAAACAAATACATAAGTAAATAGAAAAATAAACCGACACTGTGAGTCCTTGAAAGTGAGTTCATAGGTTGTGGAATCGGTTTAGAACTGTGGCGGGTGAAGCTATCCGTGTCAGTTCAGGTGCCAGATTATTGAGGGTGATAAATGTTCATGAATGTGGTGGTGTCGGACCAAAAGTTCCTGCACCTCCTTTCTGATGGCAGCAGTGAGAAGAGAGCATAGTCTGGATGGTGCGGGTCCTTGATGAAGGATGCTACTTTCTAGTGATGGCAGTCCCTTGTAGACGTGCTTGACGGTGGGGAAGGCTTCTCCTGTGATGGACTGGGCTGCTTCCACCATTTTAAATCCTTTTTCATTCTTGGGCATTGGTGTTAATATACTAGGTCATTTTACAACCAGTGAGGATAATCTTCACTGTTCATCGATAGAAGTGTGTCAAATTGTGGATAACATGCTGAATCTGCACAAACTTCTAAGAAAGTAGGGGCGTTTCTGTGCCGCCTTTGAAATTGCACTTAGGTTCTGGTCCCAGGACATCTCAACTGATATGATAATGGATGTGGAATTAAAATGTGTGGCCACTGGGAGATCCTGCTTTCTCTGGTGGACGCGTCCCATTGCCGTTCTGATATGTCCATCTACGGCCTCCTCTACTGTAAAGATGAAGCCACACTCAGGTTGGAGGAACATCACCTTATATTCTGTCTGGGTAGCCTCCAACCTGATGGCATGAACATTGACTTCTCACACTTCCACTAATGCCCCACCTCCCCCTCGTACCCCATCCGTTATTTATTTATTTATTATTATATATGTATTCTTTTTCTCTCTCTCCTTTTTCTCCTTCTGTCCCTCTCACTATTTTCCTTGCCCACCCTCTGGGCTTCCCCCTCCCCCTTTCTTTCTCCCTAGGCCTCCCTCTCCCATGATCCTCTTATATCCCTTTTGCCAATCAACTGTCCAGCTCTTGGCTCCATCCCTCCCCCTCCTGACTTCTCCTATCATTTTAGATCTCCCCCTCCCACTTTCAAATCTCTTACTAGCTCGTCTTTCAGTTAGTCCTGACGAAGGGTCTCGGCCTGAAGCGTCGACTGTACCGCTTCCTAGAGATGCTGCCTGGCCTGCTGCGTTCACCAGCAACTTCGATGTGTGTTGCTTGGAATTCCAGCATCTGCAGATTTCCTCGTGTCTGGTCATTAGAAATGCCGGGGCAGGCTGTTGACCACGCCCCCACCCAGAACATCACAGCATTAATTATTTAAATGTTAGCTATTTATTTATTGTTTTACCTTTTAATGTACTGTAATTTCCAATCTACTATTGCTAACTTGGTCTTTATGCCTTTGTATTTGTTTTGTTTCAATTTTAGGCTGGCTTTGGAATGTACTAAATCATTTAAATTTGTTTAGAAAATTCATTAAAACTCTGTTTCGTGCAGCCCTTGGGATATATTGCCATTTTTCCCATGAAAACTGCAGTTTAAATGTAATTCTCTGCTGGTTTTCCAGGTGATTTCAAACAAATTTGTAATGGGTGATTATATGGGGTGAGATTTTATCATGCAATGCATATTACCTAATTAACAACATGGAACTCTGAAACACAAAAAAAAATTGCAAACATCTTTCTGTGGAATCTTGTAATTCTTTTAAACGTTTAGAGCCTCGTCATTTCCTCTGTCCCTACACTAGTGTAAGCGGCTAAGGAACAATTTGATCACTTTTTACATACATACAGCCCACCCAGGAAACACTCAGACTCTTCTAATCTTGCCACGAGAATTTGCGTGTCTGCGGAGACTAATTTATGTGGGTGCAGTGGTTGCAACTCAAGTTAGCAAGGAAAGTCTTGCTTTATTAAGGTGTGTTAGAAGTGTTGTTTAGTTTTACAAGCATGATAGGATCACTGTCAATATTAAATATCAATATTATTACCAATTGAAGTTATTAAGCACAGCTGAGCAGCAAATGTATATAGAACACTACTGCACCGTACAGGCTATTTGGTCGACTAAGTTGTACTGACCTCTTAACCTACTCTAAGATCAATCTAACCCTTCTCTCCTATATTATCCCTCATTTTTCTGTCGTCAATTTGCCTATCTAAGAGTTTCTTAAATACCCCTATGCCTCATCATCTTGTATACCTTTATCAAGTCACCTCTCAATCCTCTTTTGCTCAAAAGAGAAAAGCCCTAGCTGGCTCAGTTTATCCTCACAGGACCTGCTTTCTAATCCAGGCAGCATCCTGGTAAATACTCTCTGCACCCTCTCTGAATCTTCCACATTCCAAGTATGGTCTAACCAGGGTTTTATAGAGCTGCAACATTATGGCTCTTGAACTTAGTCCCTTGTCTAATAAAGACCAACACAACTTATGCCTTCTTAACAACCCAATCAACTTGCACAACAAACTTTGAGGGACGTGGAGCTCTCCTCTGTTCCTCCACACTCAGAATCTTGCCATGCTCCCTTTTGAGGCAAGTCCCATTCCAGAACGTCAAGAACAAAATTGAGAGGGCTACAGATATTTTTAAACCAGGGAGGAATAAAGTAAAAAAAAGTATAGAAATACACAACCATTTCAGAAATCATCTATGAAAAGGTGCAGTATTGACATTCTCACCTGACTATGGTTGGTGTAACAAATAGGCAATTGTTGAAAGATTAGATCTAAATCTGCTGTTCTTCTATAGTTTTGGACAATTTATTGTCAATTCAAGTATACTGTTGTTGGATCATTTATTTTTATAGGCTGGTTTTGTTTATTTAATGAGCAGTTTTATTAATTTGGACTTTTGCCTAATTTCCCTACTGTGACTGACTCATTTTGCAGTATGACTTTTTCCATACTGTTTTCTCTCTTGTATGAGGTTGCTTAGTGCTGCCAATGAACCTGCTAATGAACATTGCTCATATTTTGGAAAATGTGACTCTTGCTACTTAATTTGCTTGTCACCCAGCACAAAGCTGACCACTTATCCTGTGATGCTGTTCTGAATACATTTGATAACGCTGCTATTTTTCTGAAGTGTCCAATTGCTGTTCTGTGATGGCCGCATTGCCAGGTCGGACTCTTCATAGACAATTTGGGAAAGCTACTCCTTGGGTTCTTAGCCTTTATTACCAGTGTTAAACATTACCAATTTGAGTTTATTTAAAGCCCCTGGTACGTACTTTCCTCATCTTTTGGAATTTTGGATACACGTTGCCAACTAGCTAATTCCTTCTACTGTATAGGCGAGATGTACCATATAATGAGTTTTTGTTTGCAGTATTGATATATAAAGTCATACATTACTAATTTGTGGTTTCATTTTGTTTCTCTAATATTGCCATTATATTCACCATTAAGGACTTTCACCATTCAGGTCATGTCCACTTTTCGTTAAGACCATGAGGGAGAAGGTACAGGAGCCTGAAGACCCACAGTCAGAAGCAATTGCTTCCCTTCTGCCATGGTCTATTCAGATTTCTGAACTGTCCATGAACACTGCCTCATTATAACTCACACCAAATGCTGGAGGAACTCAGGAGGTCGGGCAGCATCTGTAGAAACGAAGCGAGACGTCGACTGTTTAGTCATTTCCAAAGGTGCTGCCTAACCTGCTGAGTTACTCCAGTATTTTGCATGTGTTGCTTTGGATTTCCAGCATCTACAGACTTTCTTGTGTTTATGTTTATGATTTACTGCCTCATTTTTTTTTTTGCACAGTTTATTTAGTAACTTCTAGTGATTTTTGTCATGCACTGTGCTACTGTCACAAAACAACAAATTACAAGTCATATAGGACAGTGATAATTAACCTGCTACTAAAATAATCTTTAGGCATGAGCTACGTTGATTCAGTTTTAACTCTGTCTCGAATAATGTTTGTTGCATTTCTACTACACGGTTGTAGTTAGGCATGTACCTACAAGTACTTGCCTCTTTGGATCCCCTTATCCCTTCACCCCTTTCCTCATTCTATCACCTTACCTCCTCACTTTTCTCACCTCCTTCATCTTGTTCCCTCACCAGCTCCCTCCATACAATCTCCCCTTTGGGTTAACTTGCTTTCCTTGCCAGATCACATTTTCATTCACATATTTCCCTGCCTTGCTTGGGTTCTTCCACTCCCAGGCTTTGCTGCTCCTCATTTCACCACCTCCTCACTTTGTGTTGGGCACGTGGCCAAGTAGATAAGGCGTTCGTTTAGTTACCTCAAGGTCACTAGTTCGAGCCTCACCTGTGGCAGCGTGTTTGTGCCCTTGAGCAAGGTACTTAATTACACATTGCTCTAGTCTGTGCGAGGAGTGGCGCCCCACACAGACTTCCAATCTGCGCCTTATAAGGCATGAAAACGCCTGACGCAGGCCTCTCATGGTCTGAGTTGACGTTCCCTCCCTCCCTCACTAAATCTTGCCTGCCTCCCTCTCAGCTACTTTGCTTCTCTTACTCTTTCAGCTTCTGCCATTCACCTTCCCTCACATGTCTGCCTCACCTCCCTCGGTTACTACGTTTCCTCTTCTGCACCTGCTCTTGCATCTCCTCCCTCACCTCACTCCCCATCTTGCCTTAGCATGGTACTTTTCCCTTAGTTCCTTCTGTCTATGTTCCCTCACCTGCTTCCCCTCCCCTTGCCTTTCTCATGGGCATGGGAACCAGAGTGAAGGGACTAAGGATAGGATGGATGGTAAAAAAGAAAAGATGGCATTCAGTCACACCGTCAGAAGGGGTAGGCAGATGATAGGACAAAATTGCAGCCAGCAGTGTGAGTATCAGTGCATTAGGGATGTAGAATCAAAAAGAGTAGCAAGTACGGTACACAGTGTTATATCTCAGTGCATGAGTATAAGAAATAAGGTGGATGATCTTGTTGCGCTTTTACAGATTGTTGGGTATGATGTTGTGGCCATCACCGAGTAGTGGCTGAAAGGTAGTTGTAGTTGGGAGCTGATTGTCCAAGGTTACACGTTCTATCAAAGTGATAGGAAGGTAGACAGAGGGGTTGGTGTGGCTCTGCTGGTAAAGAATGGCATCAAATCATTTGAAAGATGTGACATAGGATTGGAAGATGTTGAATCCTTGTGGGTTGAGTTAAGAAACTGCAAGGGTAAAAAGTTCCTGATGGCAGTTATATACAGGCCTCCAAGCAGTAGCTGGGATGTGGACCGCAGATTGCAATGGGAAATAGGAAAGACGTGTCAAAAGGGCAATGTTATGGGAGATTTTAACATGCAGGTAGATTGGGAAAATCAGATTGGTAGGATCCCAAGAGAGTGAGTTTGTTGAATACCCATGAGATGGCTTTTTCAGAGCAGCTTTCTGTTAAGCCTACTAGGGGATCAGCAGTACTAGATTGGGTGTTATGTAATGAACCAGAGGCGATTAGGAGCCAGTGATCACAATATGACGGAGTTCAACGTGAAACTTGATAGGGAGAAAGTAAAGTCTGATATAGCAGTATTTCAGTGGATTAAAGGAAATGACAATGGTATGTGAGAGGAGTTGGCCCAAGTAAACTGGAAGGAGATACTGGCAGGGATGACAACAGAGCAGCAATGGCTTGAGCTTTTGAGAAAAATGAGGAAAGTGCAGGATAGATGTATTCCAGAAACAAAAAATTACTCAAATGGCAAAATAGTACAACTATGGCTGACAAGGGAAGTCAAAACTAATGTAAAAGCAAAAGAGAGGGCATACAACAAAGCAAAAATTAATGGAAAGACAGAGGATTGGGAAGGTTTTAAAAACCTACAGAAAGCAACCAAAAGAATTATTTGGAGGGAAAAGTTGAAATCTGAAAGCAAGCTAGAAAACAATATCAAGGTGGATAGTAAAAGCTTTTTCAAGTAGGTATACAAAAAAGATAAGAGAAATGAGAATGGATATAGGACCACTAGAAAATGAGGCTGGAGAAATAATGGTGACAAGGAGATGGCAGATGAACTAAATCAATATTTTGTATTAGTTTTCACTGTGGAAGACACTAGCAGTGTGCCAGGTGTTGACTGGTGTGAGGGAAGAGAAGTGAGTGCAGTTACTATTACAAAGGAGAAGGTGCTCAAAAAGCTGAAAGACTTAAAGGTATATAAGTCACCCAGACCAGATGAACTGCACCCTCGAGTTCTGAAAGAGATGGTGGTAGAGATTGTGGAGGTATTAGTATTGATCTTTCAAGAATCATTGGACTCTGGCATGGTTCTGGAGGACTGGAAATTGCAACTGTCACTCCACTCTTTAGGAAAGGAGGGAGGCAGCAGAAAGGAAATTATTTACCTGTTAGCCTGACTTCAGTGGTTGGGAAGATGTTGGAGTCAATTGTTAAGGATGAGGTTATGGAGTACTTGGTGACACAGAACAAAATAGGACAAAGTCAGCATGGGTTCTTTAAAGGAAAATCCTGCCTGATGAACCTGTTGGAATTCTTTGAGGAGATTATGAGTAGGATAGATAATGGATGTTGTACATTTGGATTTTCAGAAGGCCCTTGACAAGGTGCCACACATGAGGCTGCTTACCAAGTTAGGAGCCCATGGTATTACAGGAAAGTTACTAGCATGGTTAGAGCATTGGCTGATTGGTAGGAGGCAACGAGTTAGAATAAAAGGATCTTTTTCTGGTTAACTGCCAGTGACTAGTGGTGTTCTGCAGGGGTCAGTATTGGGACGTCTTCTTTTTATGCCGCATATCAATGATTTAGATGATGAAATAGATGGCTTTGTTGCCAAGTTTGCAGATGATACGAAGGTTGGTGGTCGGGCAGGTAGTTTTGAGGAACCAGGAAGGCTGCAGAAGGATTTAGACAGATTAGGAGAATGGATAAGAAATTGGCAAATTAAATACAATGTTGAAAAATGCATGGTCATGCACTTTGATAGTAGAAATAAATGTGCAGACTATTTTCTAAATGGGGAGAAAATCCATAAATCTGAGATGCAAAGGGACTTTGGAGTCCTTGTGCAAAACAAGAAGGTTAACATGCAAGTTGAGTTGGTGGAGAGGAAGGCAAATGCAATGTTAGCAACCATTTGAACTGTTCCAGAATATAAAAGCAGGGATGTGATGCTGAGGCTTTATAAGGTACTGCTGAGGACACGCCTTGAGTATTGTGTACAGTTTTGGGCTCCTCATCTAAGAAAAGATGTGCTGGCATTGGAGTGGATTCAGAAGAGGTTCACATTGATTTCAGGAATGAAAGGGTTATTATATGAGGAACATTTGTTTGCTCTTGTCCTGTACTCGCTGGAATTTAGAAGGATTAGAGGGGGATCTCAATGAAACATTTTGAATGTTGAAAGGCCGAGACAGAGCAAATGTGGAAAGGATGTATCCCATGGTGGGGGAGTATAGGACAAGAGAGACAGCCTCAGGATTGAGAGGCATCCATTTAAAACAGAGATGCAGAGAAATTTCTTTTGCCTGAAGGTGGTGAATTTGTGGAATTTGTTGTAACAGGCAACTGTAGAGGCCAGGTCATTGGGTATATTTAAGGCAGAGATTGATAGGTTCTTGATTGGCCACGGCATCAAAAGTTATGCGGAGAAAGGCCGGGGAGGGGGACTGAGGAGGAGCAAAAAAAGGATCAGCTGTGATTGAATGGCGGAGCAGACTCGATGGGCCAAGTGGCCCAATTCAGCTCCTATGTCTTATGGTCTCATCTTTCTGCCTACTCCTTTATATCCTTTGCTCATCTTCTCTTTCTGTCCTCGTTTGAGCGATTTCCTCATCTCTTGCCTCTCCACCACCTCTTGCATTTCCCAGTTCCTTTGCCACCCTTCCCTCACCTGCCCCTCTCTACTTGCCTGAACTTCCTCAACGTTGTCCCTCACTTGCTCCTTGTTTCTCTCAGCCGCTTCCCTCCCTCTAGCACCTCCACTTTGCCTATCAGTGGTGACCTCTTCT
Source organism: Mobula birostris (assembly GCF_030028105.1). Classification (NCBI taxonomy): domain Eukaryota; kingdom Metazoa; phylum Chordata; class Chondrichthyes; order Myliobatiformes; family Myliobatidae; genus Mobula; species Mobula birostris. The sequence continues at coordinate 161,754,234 of NC_092375.1, forward strand.
GCTGTGGATCCTTTTCATGTCTATATTTTCCCAATCCTGTCCTCACAGCATTGGTCATCCATTCAATGCCTTGGGAATCCATTCTCTTCTTTGCTGACACCCGAGTCTGGATAGGCAGGCAATGTTTTCCCTGTCAAGTATTCACACCAACTTTCCCTCTACTTCTGAAAATGCACTCTCAGGATTAAATTGACAAGTCATCATTTCTTTTTCCTACAAATGAGAGAGTTTATGAGAGATTGTCACTAAAGTCCAAGGGAATCCCTGGAAACACAAAAGGGCCTGCCTAGTTATTTTAGCCCCAAACCCAGTGGAACAGCACTGTCACAGACTGTTAGCAATTACTGATTAAGGAAAAACAGTGAAAGTTTTTCAGCTGCATTTACTATCTTCGGGTTTTTTTTCTGCATCTCTGATTAGATTCATTGGTCACTATGGAAACTGCAGCACAAGGCTGTATCCCTAATTGTATGGTGGAACTTGTCACATGGTTTTGTTTTCCCACACACACATTATGCCTTCTTGTGCTAAAGTAGTTTTTTTTTGTACATTGTGTAGCTTTGGAAAATGATCCCTTAAAATCATCATACTCTTTGGATGATAGCACCTTGTAAAAATGAAAATTGTTTAACATTCGCCCATTGTAATTGTTTTTCTTCAATTGGATCCAAATTTTTGGAGACATTTCTCAGGATGATTTATTGATATTGCTGTACAGGAATCTTCATTTGATAAATATGAAATGAATATTATGAGCAACAGTTCTGTGTCTTCAAAGTTGCTTGGAGTATCTGTGCATATTTCAATTAGAAAGTTTAAACGGTGTGAATGTACCTGAAAACCTGGTACTGAACAGCTATAAACTTGGAGGGAGAGAGGTGGAGAGCACATTAACTGAGTTGATGCTACTACTAGTTAGAACCTTGGGATTATTTTGCTCACCATGTTTTTTGATTAAGTATTTCAACAGCTCCTGCTGTTAAGTTCAAATGTTCTTCACTGTTCACAGTGATTTCATCCAACTGTTTAACTGAGCTATTTTGCATTTCCAATAGCACTTCAATATAAACAGGGAATGCTGGATTTACTTAATAAATGAGAAAAAATTCTGGAAGATGAGCAGAATTATTGTTTCTTTCACTAGAATGGGGAACCAATGACCAGATATTATAGGGAGATGTAAATTCCTCATGGAACTTCCAGCAAGTTTGAGACTCCAATTTATATAACTGAATTTGATGGCTGTTGATCACGAGTGATTTTCTGACTGCACTTCAATGCTGCATGACTCTTGGAGCTCAGTAACAGACCTCAAAGTCACAGAAGAATTCATTTAAAGATATATGCCTCGTTACACTGGGGCAGACAGTTCTTCTGCTTTGATTTCAATGGCAGAGCAGTGTGAGAGATTAAATTGTTATTTTTTTAAAACTTATTCTTACGAGTTGATTTTGATTACTTTTGATGTTTTCATGATTAATATCTAATTGTAATAGGATGTTTTAAACTGCTTTTGAATGTGGAGCTTTGATAGATGGCTGAATAAGTTATTAGGCCCTATTGTTTTCAACACGTCTGTGGGTTTATTCCAGTTCCTCGTGCCACCCCCCCTCCCACCTTTTCCTGGTCCTCCTCCATCCTCCCCCTATTCCCATCCCTTTTCCTCGTGCTTTGGAATTTACACATCTTCCTGCAAAGTGGGGCCTCCTGGCTCAGTTATCCTTGTGGCTTTGTAACATCTATTTGCAAAGAGAATAACACAGATAAATCTCAGTTTTTAGAGTAGCACTATTACAACACCAGCTCAATTCCTGTCACCATCTGTAAGATGTTTGTAAGTTTTCCCGGTGACCGTGTGGATTTCCTCTGGGTGCTCCAGTTTCCACCCACATCCCAAAGACCTACGGGTTAGTAAATCGGATAGCATGTGCTCCTTGGTCCAAATAAGGCTGTTATAGTTCTATACTTCTAAATAAAGAAATAAAGTTTATTGTTTTAACTTGTTCTACCTCAATGCATGGAATAATGACTTGATTGGAATGCACAGTATCTAAAGTAAGTTTTCCACTGTGTCTCAGGACATTTGACAATAATAAACCAACTCTAATGCTTCCATATTGCACGCCAAGATGATTGGTTCCTAATGGACTTATTTCTGAGAGCAGCTAGTTTCTGCAGAATCCCTAATGCCCTTCAGGGCCAAGTACTCCCCTCCTTGGTGAGTTCAAAGAGCTAAAGAAAGCACTAACCCATAATTTAACCAAAACAACAGCTAGTAGAAAGCAACCAGCAATAACCTTCAAGTATCTGAAGGTCCATTTTAAAATGTGCAATCTCACTGTTAATCCTCCATCTGTGTTTTCAAGAGGGTGTTAACTAGAGCAATGAAGATTATGCAGCACTGGCATTGAATCAGCGTTATACACTTAAATCATGTTACAAATTGCCTACCTAGCCCCAAGAATGATAGAAACTTAAGAAATTTAAAGCAGAATTAGACCATTCAGCCTTTGAGCATACTTCACTATTCCAGATGATTATAGCTGTGACAATCCATTATTCCTGTGGTCTTACAATTTCCCTTAAAGCCTCCTGTGAACTGAAATCTGTCTATCTCCTTAAGCATGTTAAACGTGTTGTAGAGGATTACACAGGTTAATCATTCTGTGAAAAAACTTCTCCATCTCAGTCCTAAATGTTTGGCTGTATTTCTTGATACAGTGACACCTGTTTGTAGATCCACCATCCACAGGAAACATACTACCTACACTCAACCTGTTGAGCACTGTCAGAATTTTGTATGTTTCAATAAGATCTGGTTGGATTCCTGTCAGCTTTATTGGACATCAGCCAAGTCAATCTAACAGCTCTTCCTTTGACAGTCCTGCCATTCCAGGAATTGTGTAAGGAACCCAAAACTTCATAAAATATTCCAGATATCTATTGCAGTGGTAACCAGATATTCATGTTCCTGTGCTCCAAAACCTCTCTCAACAAAATCCAGCATCCATTCAAAGGTGCTTACGGTGCCTACATATTTGCTTTCAGTGACAGGCGTACAAGAATACCCAGGTTCTTTTGTTAATCATCATATAATAGTCTGCTTCTGTGTTTATCCTAGCAAGACAGGAAGCTTCACATTTATCCACATTACAGTGCATCTGGCATGTATTTGCCCACTCACTCAACTTGTCTAATTACCAAGCTTCCTCAAAAATCTCAAATCCATCCAGTTTACTGTTGTCAGCAAACTTTCAAATATTACATTTGGTCCCTCATCCAAATCATTGACATATTTTGTGAATAGTGGGGCTCAAGCATTGATTGTAGCTCATCAATTGCTAACCTGACAAAGGCCTATTTTTCTGAATGTTTCTTGTCAATTCATGACAGAATATTACCTTCAGTCCTATGTACTTTAATTTTGTAAGCTCACCTCTTGTGTGGGACATTCTATTATCAATTATCTAAAGTAAATTCTATTATCAAGGTACATATATATCACCATATACAACCACAAGATTCATTTTCTTGTGGGCATACTCAAAAAATCTAGAGAATATTAACTGTAACAGAATCAATAAAAGACCACCCAAATAGGCTGTTCAGCCAAAGAGCAGAAGACAGCAAACAGTGCAGATGCAAAAAGAAGAAACAATAATAATAATGTATGCCGTAAATAAGCAATAAGTATTGAGAACATGAGATGAAGAGTCCTTGAAAGTGAATCCATCGCTTGTGGGAATATTTCAATAATGGGGTTCGTGAAGTTTTCCCTGTTGGTTCAAGAACCTAATGGTTGAAGGGTAGGAACTGTTCCTGAACCTGGTGGAGCGAATCTTGAGGCTGCTCTACCTTCTTTCTGATGGCAGCAGCATGAAGGAATTTAAAGTTGCTATCCCCCTCCACCTCTGATCCTCTGAGGATTGATTCATGGACTTCTAGTTTCCTTCCTCTGAAGACTATAATCAGTTCTTTGGTCTTGCTGACATTGAGTGAGAGGTTGCTTAAATGACACCACTCAGCCAGATTTTCAATCCTCCTCCTATATGCTAATACATCACCATCTTTGATTTGACCTACAACAGTGGTGTCATCAGAGAACTTGAATATGGCATTAGAGCTATGCTTAGCCACACAGTCCAGTCATAAGTAGAGTAGGGGGCTAAGCCCATAGCCTTGTGGTGCACCTGTGCTGATAGAGATTGTGGAGGAGATGTTGCCGATCCAAACTGACTGGGGTGATTATAGTCGGCCACTGGTGGTATGTAAGTTATGGTCAGGATCATGGATGAGAACTCCCTAGGTAAACAGAATGGATGGCATTTGACTTAGGTAATTCAAGTTGGGGGAGCATGAATTCAACAAAACCACCACATTCGAACACTGTTGAGCATTTATCATAAAACACAGTCCTCTTCTTTTTGCTTTTTCCAAATCAGTAATTTGGTCCATTCTGTAAACTGAGAAGCCCTGGTATCTGATCGCAATATCTGGTGTGCCTGGAGGAAGTCACATCCTGGTCAGGCATAGAACACTACAGAATTTCTCTGATAGAGCAGTCTTCAGTTTTGTTCTGCAGCGACTGCACATTTGCTAACAAGACACTTTGTACAGGAGCCCTCATCCCTCTACACTTCAGCCTGGCTTGTAGGCCTCACTTCCTGCCATGGCAATGAAATTTTGTCCTCTAAAAGATGTTGTACCTGCATGGCCCACTGAACCCTCCAGCTGATCGTGACTTCTGAAGATCATTAAAAGTACATTTCTTAGAGGGAAGTTGCATGCTGCAGATTGCAGGGGGAGTAGTTCAAAAGAGGTATATTTAAAAAAATATTTGGAACAATTGTGGGTAGCCCACAGAACGTTGCTGATTATCACCATCTAGTCTTCTTGTGGATATTAGGAAAATATCTGGTCAAATGCGTACCATAAACATGCTTGCATATGCAATAGATAAGAAACAGGATTCCTGGTGGTGAAATACTGCATAAATTTTACATTTGCACTTTTACAAGTAATTAACCAAGATGCATCAGATCCTTTTGTCAAAATTTGTCATGAGAACTTTACATTTTTAGAGTATATGAATCACGTTTCAAAACTGGACCAACACCTTTGACTACTCTTTCCTATGCACATATCCAACCTGGTAATTAATCACCCCCAAATAAATTACTGCATTTTATAATTTAACATTGATTGGTGATTTGTTTCTTTATATTGTTATGAAATTCAATATGAAGTTTAATTTAATTATTACATTGAAATTACTTGCTTAATTCAATAATTTACCTCTTTCATAATCAGCTATTCTTTCAAATATTCTATATATTCAGCATTTTATAATTCAGCAATCCTTCATTATTAATATTGTCACATTTCTGAATATTAAAACTATCAAAGAATATACTTCAATGATTTACATTTTCTAAGGATGGGCCAAAGTACTTCATGGCCTTGTATGTGCTTCTGGATTGCACTGATAAATTGCAGGTGGGTTTAGAAAAAAGTGAGCTGAAGAATTCATGGATATAATGGTTGTCACCTTCCAAGATCCCAAGGTCGTAGAACTGTTTTCACAGACACTGAGGTAGCAAGTATAACCTACTTTGTGTATGAGAGATATTAGTCACAGAGAAAATGTTCAAGGAAGTGGTCTAAGGGCACTTAGAAAATGATTATACTTTTGGGCAGAATCTGTCAAGAGTTTAAAAAAAATATTGTCCCAATCAGAATAGATAGGATAATACAAGTGGATCTGGTGTCTTCAAAAGGCTTTTGATAAGGTACCACACCTGTTTAACTGATTTGATAATCTCTTTGCTGCTTTCTACACTTACAGCAGGTCACTTTTGGTTTTCTATCCCCTTTTTTAAAAAAAAAACACTAATGTAGATGCAACATTCCCTTGGGCTAGATTACATACGTGATTTATTTGATGCGTGTTGGAACTCTGACATCACACCTCAAAACATGCTTCCGTCATCATTGATTAGAGTCTTAAATTTGATTTAATCTTTGCGAAACCTGGCATTGCCAAAGTACCTGTTAGTAGTTGTCCAACATTTGCTGCTTTTTAATGTGTGATTTTCAGTTGGCTGAAGTGGGGCCCATCTGCTTACCTAAGATTATATGATTTTTCTTGAAAGTTTTGTTGTATACATTAGACTTCACTTTCCATTTTAGACTCAGCTATTATCTTGTGCAAGTGAAGAAAATAAGCCATGAAGATTGAAAGCTTTGCAAGAATATGTTTTTGATCCTGCTAGAATATAATTAATGATATAAATGTGTAATGGAGAATTGAATTTAGGAAAAAGACCACTTAAATTATATGAATTAGAAACAGAATTAACATTTTAATCTGGTACAGTATATTTCTTAAGATTGTGTACAAATTATAATGTATATGTTAACTATTTAAATATACTCCATATAAACCGTCCCTAGATTACACAAAGGTCCGTTCCTGAGAACTATGTCGGTCAGAAGCGTTCACTTTCTATTGTAACATGCATTGTATTAATCTTGCTATAATTTTACCATATTTGATTGAATAATCACCCAACAGCTATCTATAATTATTCTAATAGAATATATACAGTATGTAGTCATAAATACCATAAAATAAGCAGCATGATAGAGTTGTGGTTAGCCAACACTTTATAGTGGTAGTGAATGGAAGATGGGGGTTCAATTCCCACCGCTAAATGCGAAGAGTTGGTGTACTTTCCCTGTGACTACATGGATTCTGATTGTTTTGTTGTCAATTCTGGACTTCCACTTTATGTTTTAAATTTAATTCATTTTCTTTTAAGACAATTTCGCATTGATCTTTTATTAAGTCTTCAAGAAAATAAAGGAAAAAGAGTTTAGAGTGAAGTTTGTATGCTGTACTTGTATTCTCTAAAGAAGGGAAATACATCTGCTGTGTACATACATCTACTGATGCTTCTGGACACACCTTTAGTGATGTTCCTGGAATCATCGGGTGTTTCGGGTCTTTCAACATCATACACCCTCCTCCAGATGACCCAGCCAGGGCTGATCAGACCCCAGCTTGTGTCCAGATGGCTAGCTACTTATGACTCCATGGCTCCCCTCTTTTAAGCCACAGCCATCTTGAGGCACTCTCATAAGTAGAAGTCATGCACTATCCAACTGATGTACCAGAGACCTGAGAGATGGTATTACAAGGATTACCCCTCAATAATAATGATCAGTTAGGCACAGAGAGGATCTGTATTTACTCACAAGTACCGTTATTGGCTTAGCAAACACATAAATTTACAAAGGTAAATTATTGTGCCCACCCACTAGGTTTCTCTGACTCTCCATGAACAGTTAAAGAAGAGAAAATGTAATATCTTGGAGAAAGGAGTCAATGTTGGTCAGGTGTTCTTAATCCCACTGCCTGTGCTCCTGAAATCCTCCATTCTTAATCTTTTCTTTATCACATGATGTTTCAATTTCACTGGTTTAAGGTCATCTGAGTGACTTGGTCAGCTTCCCATTGGACGTGGCCCAAAGTTACTAACAGTATTGCTTTAAGGCTCTCCCTTCTGCCTTGTGACCTAGGTAATGTCTTTTGTTCTGTCCAACTCAGACTGATTCATACCAGTTCAACCAGGTCAGCCAAACAGCGGACCTATATGATCTGATCATAGGCTGTTCTTCTGTATGCCTGCCACTTTACATAATAAACAGTTTCTTATCTGTGAATGGCTTCAAGTTTAGCCGATCATCAGCAGAAACTCCTTGCATTTATGTTCAATTGCTCTGATTAAGTTAGCCCTGAACAAGAACCAGTTCACAAAATGGCAGCTGCAAGAACAGACTCACAAAATGGCTCCCTCCATTTCTGCAACCACATGACAAGAACAAAGAGTTTTGTTTTGTCTGCTTCCACTGCCTTTGCCTCATTCCTGTTCATTGCTTTGTACAATTAGGTATTTCTGGCCAACAATGGTATCCGGATTGAATGTATACTGTGGTTATAAGCTTTTATTTCTAAACTCTGATCAGTAGATCCGATCATCTGGCTGTCCTCCTCCTACTTCCATACAGGCAGAGGCTAAGGAGCAAGTAAGGACAGTGAAGAGGTGGTCGCAGCAGGCAGAGGAATTGCCACAGGACTGCTTCGAGTCAGTGAACTGGGCCATGTTCAAGGACTCATCAAAAGATCTGAATGAATACGGCACAATTGTCATAGGCTTTATAAAATCAGTTATAGATGGGTATGTCCCCACAAAATCATTCAGTCTTCCCCAACCGAAAACCCTGGATGAAACAAGATATATGCAATCTGCTAAGGACCAGATCAGCAGCATTAAGGTCTGGCGAACAAGTAAAATGCATGAGGTCCTGACACAATCTCTGGAAAGCCATCTCACATGTGAAGTAGTAATTCCATTCTGAACTTGAATCTCAGAAGAAAGTTTGACAGCTGTGATAGAGATTGAATGCCTTCACCTTCTACAATGTAAAACCAAGTCACATATGTGACAATAGGATTTTGCTCCCAGATGAGCTCAATGCCTTTTACGCCCGATTAGACCAGGGGGGCACCTTCACAAACTCCCACAGCTCCTGATGACCCTGTGACTTCAGTCACTGAGGTTGATGTAAGAGCATCCTTTAGAAAGGTGAATCCACGGAGAGCATCTGGCCTAGACAGGGTAGATGGCTGGCTACTGAAGACCTGTGCTGATCAACTGGTGGGAGTGTTCACTGATATCTTTAAATTTTCGCTTTGTCAGTATCAGGTACCATCTGCATCAAGCAGCTTCAATTATACCCGTACCCAAGAAGAACGTGGTAACCTGCCTCAATGGGTATTGTCCAATAACACTCGCATCCGCTGTAATGAAGTGCTTTGAGAGGTTGGTGATGAAACATATCAACTCCTATCTGAGAAGCAACTTGGATCTTCAATTTGCCTACTCTCACAACAGGTCAACAACAGATGCCATTTTATTGACTCTTCACTCAATTCTGGAACATCTAGACAGTGAAGATGTATACAGCTCAGCATTCAATACTATTATCCCTCAAAAGTGATCAATAAGCAGCAATACTTGGGCCTCAGAACTTCCTTGTGCAATTGAATCCTCAATTTCCTCACGTGCAGACACTAACCATCTTCTCCACAATCAATAATTGTGCCACCAGACTGTGTGCTTAACTCAGAATCAGGTTTATTATCACCAGTATGTGATGTGAAATTTGTTAACTTAGCAGCAGCAGTTCAATGCAATACATAATCTAGCAGAGAGAAAAGATAAATAAAAAATAAAATCAAACAGTAATAATAAATAAAGAAGTAAATCAATTATATTTATTGAATAGTTTTTAAAAAATGTGCAAAAACAGAAATACTGTATATTTAAAAAAAGTGAGGTAGTGTCCAAAGCTTCAATGTCCATTTAGGAATCAGATGGCAGAGGGGAAGAAGCTGTTCCTGAATTGCTGAGTGCGTGCCTTCAGGCTTCTGTATCTCCTGTCTGATGGTAACAGTGAGAAAAAGGTATGCCCTGGGTGCTGGAGGTCCTTAATAATCGACACTACCTTGCTGAGACACTGCTCCCTAAAGATGTCCTGGGTACGTTGTAGACTAGTGCCCAAGATGGAGCTGACTAGATTTACAACCTTCTGCAGCTTCTTTCGGTCCTGTGTAGTAGCCCCTCCATACCAGACAGTGATGCAGCCTGTCAGAATGCTCTCCATGGTACAACCATAGAAGTTTTTGAGTGTATTTGTTGACATGCCAAATCTCTTCAAACTCCTAATAAGGTATAGCCGTTGTTTTGCCTTCTTTATAACTGCATCGATATGTTGGGACCAGGTTAGATCCTCAGAGATCTTGACACCCAGGAACTCGAAGCTGCTCACTCTCTCCACTTCTGATCCCTCTACGAGGATTGGTACGTGTTCCTTCATCTTACCCTTCTTGAAGTCCACAATCAGCTCTTTCATCTTACTGACGTTGACTCCCTACTCTACTCAGTTTATAGTTAAGATGGTGAGGCTAAGCACTGCTCCAAAGCCATATTTATGTTTGCTGATAATACCACTGTTATTGGCTGAATCAAAGGTGGTGACTGTCAGCATATTGGAGGGAGATTAAAAATCTGGCTGAGTGGTACCACAACAACTCTCACTTGATGTCAGCAAAACCAAAGAGCTTGACTACAGGAGGAGGAAACAGGAGGTCTATGAGCCAATCCTCTTCAGGAGATCTGAAGTGGAGAGGTTCAGCAACTTCAAATTCCTTGGTGCTTTTATTTTAGAGAATCTGCCCTGGGTTCAGTACATAGATGCCATTACAAAGAAAGCACGGCAGCATCTCTACTTTCTTATAAGTTTATGAAGATATGGCATGTCACATAAAACTTCGACAATTTTCTATTGGTGTATTGTGGAGAGCATATTCACTAGTTGCATCATGGCCTTCAATGGAAAAGCTTACAAAAAGAAGTGGATGCAGCCCAGTCCCTCATGAGTGAAGCCCTCCCCACCATTATGCCTGTCTACGGGAAGCACTATTGCATCTATCATCAAGGACCCCCACCATCCAGGCCATGCTCTGTTTTCACTGCTGCCATCAGGAAGGAGGTACAGGAGCCTTTGGACCCACACCACTAGTTTCAGGATCAGTTATTACTCCTCAACCATCAGGCTCTTGAACCAGAGGAGATAGCTCAACTTAACTGCACTCACCCGAACACTGATCAGTTCCCACAACCTATATACTAACTTTCAAGGAGTCTTCATCTCATGTTCACAATATTTATTGCTTGTGTGCAGTTTTCATTGAGTCCATTGTGCTTCTTTGTACTTACTGTGAATGCCTACAAGAAAATGAATCTCAGGGTTTTATGCAGTGGCATGCATGCAGTATACAGAATAAAGTAGATGAACTTATAGCACAGTTAGAGATTGGCAGGTATGATGTTGTTGGCTTCTCCAAGTTGTGGCTAAAAGGAGATCATAGTTGGGAGCTAGACATCCAAGGATACACGTTGTATTGAAAGGACAGGCAAGTAGGTAGAGGAGGTTGGGCAGCTCTGTTGGTTAAAAAAAAGAAATTGAATTCTTAGAAAGAATTAACATAGGGTTGGAAGATTCAGAATCTTTCTGGGTAGAGTTAAAAAAAACTGCGAGGGTAAAAAGACCCCAATGGGAGTTGTATATCGGCCTTCAAATAGTAGCCATGATGTAGGGTACAAATTAGAACTGGAGATAGAAAAGGAACATCAAAAATCATTGTTATGACAGTCATTGGAGATTTCAACATGCAAGTAAATTTGGAAAATCAGGTTGGTGCTGGATCCCAAGAGAGAGAATTTGTAGAATGCTTATGAGATGGCTTTTTAGAGCAGTCTGTACTTGAGCACACTAGGGGAAAGGCTTTTTTGGATTGGGTGTTGTGTACTGAACTGGATTTGATTAGGGAGCTTAAAGTAAAGGAACCCTTTGGAGTTGTGATAGAAATTGCCCTGCAATTTGAGAGGGAGAAAATAAAGTCAGATGTATCAGTATACAGGGGAGTAAGTGGAATTATAGAGGCATGAGAGAAGAGCCGGTCAAAGGTGATTAGAAGGGGACATGAGCAGGGATGATGGCAGAACAGCAATGGCTGGAGTTTCTGAGAGCAATTCAGAAGGCACAGGATATATACATCCCAAACAAGAAGTGTTCTAAATGGAGAATGAGGTCACTGTCGCTGATAAGGGAAGTCAAAGGCAACATAAAAGCAAAAGAAAGGGCATATAATGTAGCAAAAATTAGTGGGAAGTGAAAGGACTGGGAAGCATATTAAAAGCCAACAGAAGGCAGCTAAAAAGCCAAAAAATGAGAAAATAAGAAATATGAAGGTAAGCTAGACAACAAAATAAAAGAGGATAGAGGAAGTTTTTTCAGATACATAGAAGTGTAAAAGAGATGAAAATGGATCTTGAATCACTGGAAGATGATGCTAGACAGGTAGTAAATGGAGATAAGGCAATGCCGGAGGAACTTAAATATTTTGTGACAGTCTTCACTGTGGAAAACACTAGCGGTATGCTAAAAGTTCGACAGTGTGAGGGGGCAGAAGTGAGTGCAGTTGCAATTACTTGGGAGAAGGTGCTTCGGGGAAGTTGGAAATTATGACAATAGATAAGTCACCTGGACCAGATGGGCTACACCCCAGGGTTCTGAAAGGGGTAGCTGAAGAGATTGTGGAGGCATTAGCTATGGTCTTTCAGGAATCACTAGGTCTTGGAGTGTTTCCTGAGGACTGGTAAATTGCAAATGTTATTCCACTCTTTAAGAAAGGAAGAAGGCAGAAGAAAGGAAGTTATAGACCAGTTAGCCTGATATCAGTGGTTGGAAAGATGTTGGGCTCTGTTACTGAGGATGAGGTTTCAGGGTACTTGGAAGCACATGCTAAATAGGCCAAAGTCAGCATGGTTTTCTAAAGGGGGAATCTTGCCTGACAAATCTGTTGGGATTATTTGAAGCAATAACAGACAGGATAGACAAAGAAGAGTCATGGATGTTGATTATTTGGATTTTCTGAAGGCCTTAGATAAGGTAGATAAGGTTCCACCCATGATGCTGCTTAACAAGATAAGGGCTCATGGTATTGCAGGCAAAGTAATAGAAAATGTAGAAGATTGGCTGACTGGCAGGAGACAAAGCATGGACATAAATGGGGCCTTTTCTGTTTGGCTGCCAGTGACTACTGGTGTACCGCTTCTATTCATGTTGATGATTTGGATGAAGAAATTGATGGTTTTGTGGCCAAGTCTGTGGAGGATACAAAGATAGGTGGAAGGGCAAATGGTGTTGATGAAGCAAGGTGTCTGCTGAAGGACTTTTAGAAATTGGGGAAATAGGCAAAGAAATGGCAGATGGAATATAATGTCGGAAAGTGCATAGTCATGCACTTTTGTAGAATGAATAAAGGCATACTCTATTTTATAAATGGGGAGAAAATTTTGAAAATCAGAGGTGCAGAGGGACTTGGGAGTCCTCATGCAGGATTCCCCAAAGGTTAACTTGCAGGTTGAGTCAGTGGTAAGGAAGGCAAATGCAGTGTTAGCATTGATTTTGAGAGGACTAGAATACAAAAGGATGTAATTCTGAGGCTTTGTAAGGCATTGGTCAGGTCATACTTGGGTATCGTGGACAGTTTTGGGCCTCTTATCTAAGAGGATGTGCTGGCATTGGAGAGAGTCCACAGGAAGTTCATGAGAATGATCCCAGGAATGAAAGTGTTAACATATAATGAGCATTTGATGGCTCTGGGCCTGTATTTACTGGCGTTTAGAAGAATGAGGGGGGGATCTCATTGAAATCTATGGAATATTGAAATGTCTGGATAGAGAGGATGTGGAGGACCAGAGGGCATAGCCTTAGAATTAAGGGACATCAACTTAGAACAGGGATGAGAAAAAAAATTTCTTTAGCCAGAGGATGGTGAATCTGTGAAATTCTTTGCTACAGACAGCTGTGCAGGCCAAGTCATTGGGTATATTTAAGGCAGAGGTTGATGGGTTCTTGATTAATTAAGGCATCAACATTTATGGGGAAAAGGCAGGAGAATGGGGTTGAAAGACATAATAAATAAGTCATGATGGAATAATGGAGCAGACATCATGGGATGAATGGCCTAATCCTAGTCTTAGATCTTATGGTCTTATAATAGAACTTCTGGGCTATTCTAAAACATTTAAGTGTAAGAGAAAGCTAGGTGCTTGGGTTTTGCTGTTGAGGACTTTACTCTTAGCTCTTTGATTAATGTTGTGAAAATCAAACATCAAATGCTTAAGTGGAATCTTTTTGGAATTTTCATTTATACATAGGTTACTATTTTTTAAATGAAATATGAACAATGAGTACGAGCATTGGTGTTGGGAAAATATTTTATGCAGTTTGAATGAATTTATAATTGAAATCACTAAATTGAAATATTTATTTTAGCAATGGGTATAAAATACACATCTGTATAGCAGTTTTCATAACCTCAGTATGTTGTAAGATGTTTTTCCAGTTGAGCCACTTGTAATGCAGGAAAAATGCCAGCCAATTTGTGTATAGTGCGAATTTAGAATTTCATTAATTCAGGAAATACTTCAGACTTGATTTTTTGCTGAAAAGCATGTTGCTTTGGTGAATGAAAGATTTCCTATTTTTAATGGAATCTGTATTCACGACAACTATTCCCAAAAGTGGAAGAGCATCAATTTGTAAACTCTGAAGTGGAATACAAATTAAGGCAAGGAAAGCACATGAATAAATGGCCAATTAGACTCCCGGGGAATAAGACCAAAAGCTACAGACCGATTGTCTCTTAGAATTCTATTGGAAATGAAAATGGTATTTTGTCAGCATACCCTGGTCCAATTATTGCTTCCCCAGACTGGATTCACCTGCAAGCACCCTTTTCTGCATTCAGTACCAAAGGCAATTGTCTGCTTTCAGTTAAATTATTCAAATTCATTATGATAATGAATGACACTAATTAAAAGGGAAATAATGTAGCAATATTCTTTCTAATTGTTTCAATTTCCTTTTCTATTTTTTTTCAGACCTTTCCTGCATATTAACTGGACCTCTTTCTGTGTAAAGTCTCTGGAATGTAATGTAGTTATACACATCCTCTTCACATTTCAACTTCCATGTTCTCTTTTTCCACCAAACTTCGTGTACTCGTTTTCTTGGATTTGAGCTACCAACTCAGCCATGAACTCTGGTGTTAATGTGGTTGCATTGTATAACTTAGCAGAACTGGTAAAATAAACAGGACCATTTAGTTGGCATCATAGTCACTCATCTTGCCAGCAGAGTCATCGTTTCAAAGTGAATGCAAGTCTATGAAGTATATATGTAGTTCAAATATAGAGCCTTAGATCATTATATTACTGTTAAACTATAATTGGCAAAATAAGTTTGATATAAAATATAGACTGCTGCCAAAGTCAGTTGACCTCACATGTCCTTTGGGACACTTGCAAAGAACACACCATGCTGGAGGTGCACATTTATTAATGAGTGTTGTACGGTTGACAGGGCATTGAGTTGCTGTTGTATTAAAAGTCCTTTCATTACTTGTGACCTGGATTAAGTGGAACATGGCTTGCCTTCTAGGCAGAGTAACCTAGATGTGTAGATCACTTTCAATTACTGTGAAATTGGACAAGCACATTGTATCTGGAAAAAAGCAATGATTTTTAAAGAATATTTGTTCCTGCTTTTTGGTCACTTTTGTTGCTAGTGGATGGTAGTTATTGTGGTGATGTGACGCATATTTTTCTTGCATGAGTTTATGTAGTAAGTATTGTATAACAGTTCAACCAGTGATTTATCAAACTGTATTAAGCCATATGGAAATATAATTTTGATAATTTCACTTTTTTTCATTATTTAGTCAGCTAGCATTTGTGAAGATGGAAACCAAACTAATGTTTCAGGTCAATGACCTTTTAAACAGACTGATTTAAAAAAAAATCACACGGTAAAAGTTAATTGACCTGAAATATTAACTCTCTTTGTCTCTCTACAGGATGTCAATATAACTCAGAGTTGTTATTCTCTGTTATAGCCTTTAGTAATATAGTCTTGATCAATGTCTACTGATTTTTAATAGCTTTTGTCAATGAAAATGGCAAATTTATAATATAGAGACACAGACATTATTGAGCATCAAAATATCCAACTAAAATAATTTGGGTAGGGGAACATAACTGATCTCTAAGGTTGAAAAGTGCCAATATTTCCCGTAGTCTCTCATAATACAGTCCACTGACTGCGATAATCAATTTTGTTCCCTTGAAAGCAGAGATCATTGAATTCAGAGCACTAATCTATGCTTGTGCTTTTAGTGGAACAAGCTCTTGATCTGCTTCCAACCAATTAATATCCTTCATAAGTAAGGAGACTTAACACTCTATACAGTATTTGGGATTTGGTCTCACTTGTGCCCTAGATAGCTGAAATATGACTTTCATTCTGTCATATTAATCAAAGGTTCATTTAATAGAAACATAGAAAATAGGTGCAGGAGTAGGCCATTTGGCCCTTCGAACCTGCACCGCCATTTATTATGATCTTGGCTGATCATCCAACTCAGAACACCGCCCCAGCCTTCCCTCCATACCCCCTGACCCCCGTAGCCACAAGGGCCATATCTAACTCCCTCTTAAATATAGCCAATGAACTGGCCTCAACTGTTTCCTGTGGCAGAGAATTCCACAGATTCACCACCCTCTGCGTGAAGAAGTTTTTCCTAATCTCGGTCCTAAAAGGCTTCCCTTCTATCCTCAAACTGTGACCCCTTGTTCTGGACTTCCCCAACATCGGGAACAATCTTCCTGCAGCTAGCCTGTCCAATCCCTTTAGGATCTTATACGTTTCAATCAGATCCCCCCTCAATCTTCTAAATTCCAACGAGTACAAGCCCAGTTCATCCAGTCTTTCTTCATATGAAAGTCCTGCCATCCCAGGAATCAATCTGGTGAACCTTCTCTGTACTCCCTCTATGGCAAGGATGTCTTTCCTCAGATTAGGGGACCAAAACTGCACACAATACTCCAGGTGTGGTCTCACCAAGGCCTTGTACAACTGCAGTAGTATCTCCCTGCTCCTGTACTCGAATCCTCTCGCTATAAATGCCAGCATACCATTCGCCTTTTTCACCGCGTGAAAAAGCCCTTTGACATGTCGAACAACGGCCAGTTGTGAAACCCCGAGAGCAGGTCCCATTCCCACAAAGAATTGTAGTGTCAGAGGAATGTATACAATATACATCCTGAAATGCTTTTTCTTATCAACCATCCATAAAAACAGATGAGTGCTCCAAAGAAAGAACAACAGTTAAATGTTAGAACCCCAAAGCCCCCCAGCTCCCCCCCCCATGCATAAGTGGCAAAAAGCAACAATCCCCCCCTCTCCCCCACTGACAAAAAAAAAAGCATTGGCACCCGTCAGCAAGCACTCAAGCGTGAGCAAAAGCAACAGTAAAGACACAGACTTGCAGTACTGCAAAGACTACATTGTTCACCCCGCATTCAACATACCACAGGCTCTCTCTCTCCCTAATAAGTGAGAAGGGAGACATAACAAACAACTCGCTGGTTTATGATGTTAAAGATCTGTTGCATTGCTTTTTTTGAGCTCTGTGCCCAAAGATCTGAGGTCTTTGGGCACACAGCCACATATGTTCCAGTTCCCACGACGCACTCGTCCGGGACTCCGACCTTCGATCCACCCGTCTCCAGAGCCCCGAGGTCCTAGGCCTCCAAAGCCAAGCCGAACTCTTGGGCTGAGCCCTTGACATGCCGAACAACGGCCAGTTGTGAAACCCCGAGAGCAGGTCCCATTCCCACAAAGAATTGTAGTCAGCATTTAACTCAGTGTCAGGGTCTTCAGAAGAACCCTGAAAGGGAAAAATAGAGATAGAGCTGTTTCTGAAGATGCAAGCAAAGGAGTTGCCGTTTAGCGCCATCATCGATTTGCTCCGCCTCCAGCCATTTGTGATAATAATGTTAAGTTTCCTAATTTACTTGCTGTACCTGTATATTACTCTTGTGTAAATTATGTACTAGGACACCTAAATTCCTCGGCATCTGTGAGCACTTTATCTCTTATCATTGAGAAAACATTGTTCTATTTTTCTGCTGAAGTGGGCAGCTTTGCATTTTTCTACTGTACCATATATGCCACTTGTCAGATCTTGAACCCATCTGTGGTTTCCTGCCTCCCTTACAAGTTGTTTTCTGGCCAATTTTTATCAGAACAATTCTTCTAAAAAGAAATGTAAGAAGAAACTTGGAATGGAGAAGAGGAGCTTGTTCTACCAAAAGCACACGCATAGATGGAGTAATACAAGTTGGACCTCTGTTCTCTGGGACTTAGGCTTAGCAAGAACAGACTTGATTGAAACTTGGTTGTGAGTTATGTTGATAGGGTGGATGTGGAAATGGTGCTATTGTAGGAAAATCGAGAAATAGATATCACAGTTTAAAAATAATAATTCATCCATCCATGGCCTCCTCTACTGTAAAGATGAAGCCACACTCAGGTTGGAGGAACAACACCTTATATTCCGTCTGGGTAGCCTCCAACCTGATGGCATGAACATCGACTTCTCTAACTTCCGCTAAGGCCCCACCTCCCCCTTGTACCCCATCTGTTACTCATTTTTATGCACACATTCTTTCTCTCACTCACCTTTTTTTCCCTCTGTCCCTCTGAATATACCTCTTGCCCATCCTCTGGGTCCGTCCCCCCCTCCTTGTCTTTCTTCCTGGACCTCCTGTCCCATGATCCTCTCGTATCCCCTTTTGCCTATCACCTGTCCAGCTCTTGGCTCTATCCCTCCCCCTCCTGTCTTCTCCTATCATTTTGGATCTCCCCCTCCCCCTCCAACTTTCAAATCCCTTACTCGCTCTTCCTTCAGTTAGTCCTGATGAAGGGTCTCGGCTCAGTTAGTCCTGATGAAGGGTCTCGGCCTGAAACGTCGACTGCACCTCTTCCTACAGATGCTGCTTAGCCTGCTGCATTCACCAGCAACTTTGTGTGTTGCTAATTCATCCATTTAGCAAGGATTTGAAGCAAAATGTTTTCTGAGAACTGTGAATCTTTTGAACCATTTTCCTCAAAGATAGTGTGAAGCAGAATCTTTCAAAATTTTTAAGCCAGAAGTGGATAGATATTTGATAAACTAGGGAGTCTCAGGTTACCCCGGGTAGCTGGGAATGAAGAGCTATAGTTACAGTCAGATCTGCCATGATCTTATTAAATGGAGAGCATGTTTGAGAGATTTTACAGCCTAGTCCATTTCCGAATTTGCATGTTCATTGGTACCTAAAACTACTTTGAATTATTTCATGTTGACATTCACATCCTGTATATCACTTTTTTAATAAAGTATTTCTTGTTTTAATGTTACTCTGGATTTTATTTTGATATTCACTTTAATTCTTTAATGTTCTATCCACCAGCCAACGGAAACAATTGTACAATATTTACAGTACACAAATCTTAGTGATTTTAAAATCTGGCTTAGATTTTCTTGTACCTTTCATGTTCCAGTAGACTGCTGAGGTTTTCAGCTCTCTCTTGTCACATATAGTGCTGACATTGTACTTTATAATGGCTCTCACTCATTCCCTTAATTGAGTTCCGGCTAAGGATGGGCGTCTTCAAACTATTCTCTCAAATGCAGCCTGAAACAATGGAGAATTTGGTTCTTCAGGGTTTAGTATATTTACATTGTTAATCCTTAAATATCAATTTCCCTTCATCGAATGCAGTAGGCTATGGGATATCAAAGGCTGTTTGCAATAATGTTCCTTTTGTGCTAAATCAATAAGTTGTTAGAATCTGTAACTTCAGACATTTAAAGATGAATTATTCTGCTATTTGCATGCTCAGATTGATTACTTGGACATGCTCTTCTACTGACTCTTGATTTCTAATTAAAATTAGTATTTTTTAGTTATTTATTATTACATGGTAAAAAAAGATATTGAAGCTCCCTATGTTTAAATTACCTGCTCAAAAGCAGCAAAAAAAAATCACAAGGATGTCATTAGTTACATGGATTTTTAGAGAGATACAGCACAGAAGCAGGCTACTTGGCCCATCAAGACCTCACCAACATCAACACCCATTTTTACACTAACCATACCCTCCTCATTCCCATCACCTGCACAATAGGGCTAAGTCACCATAGCCAATTACAATGTACTAATCTGCATGTTTTGAGGACGTGGGAGGAAACCAGTGCACCTAGAATTATAGAGCACTACAGTACAGAGATAGACCCCTCAGTCCATGCCGTTCTGGTCTTCTGCCTAATCCCATCTATCTACAACCACACCATAGCCCTCCATACCTCTTTCATCAATGTGCCTATCCCAACTGCTCTTAAATGTTACAACTGAATCCACATCTACCTCTTTCACTGGCAGCCTGTATCATATTCGCATTGCCTTCTGAGTGACAAAGATGAGAGTAGATTATGAGGATACTCAGTCCTTGTTTATTGTCATTTAGAAATGCATGCATTAAAAATGATATCACAAGAAACACAGGACAAACCAAGACTAAAACTGTCAAAACTACATAATTATAACATATAGTTACAACAGTGCAAAGAATACCGTAATTTGATAAAGCAGACCATGGGCACCGTTCAAAAAAAAGTCTCAAAGTCCTGATAGCCCCATCATCTCATGCAGACGGTAGAAGGGAGAAACGCTCCCTGTCATGAACCCCCAAGCGCCGCAAACTTGCCGATGCAGCACCATTGGAAGCATTCGACCGCAGCGGACTCTGAGTCCACCTGAAAACTTCGAGCCTCTGACCAGCCCTTCGACACTGAGCACCATCTTCTGCCGGGCACTTCGACCCCGCCCCTGCTGCTGAGCAACAAGCAAAGCCAAGGACTCGGGGCCTTCCCCTCCGGAGATTTCGGACCACACAGTAGAAGCAGCAGCAGCGAAGCAGGCATTTCAGAAGTTTCACCAGATGTTCCTCCGTGCTCTCACATCCGTCTCCATCAAATCAGGATTGTGCACGGCACCCTTCTTGACAAATAACAGACATCACCACTGGAGTGGCCGCTGCAAGCTGCGTTGCGCCGCCATCTTCTCCTCTCCTTAGATCCCCCTAAGATTCCCCTTAAATATTTCAACTTTCATCCTAAACCTATGACCTCATAATTTTGAGTACCTCTATAAGATCTCCCGTCATTCTCCTGTGATCTAGTGTATAATGTCCAAACCTATTCACCTTTCCCTATACTTCAGGTTCTCAAGTCCCAGCACTGTCCTTGTAAATTTTTTCCGCATTCCTTCAAGCTTATTGATATTTCCCTTCTAGGTAAGTGACCACAATTGCGCACAATACTCCAAGTTTGGCCTTGCTAACGTCTTGTACAACTTCAACATAACATCTCAACTCCTGTGCTTAGTGTCCTGATTTATGAAGGCCAATGTGCCATAAAGCTCTTTTGTGATCCTATCTACCCATGAGGCCACTTTCAAGGAATTGAAGAGGGACCCATGCAATCACAAGAAGAAATTGCAAACATCGCACGAGCAGCACTGGAGGTCAAAATGCAATTCTGGCCACTATTAGCTATGCCATTATGCCATTTTTTGCAAAGCAATAAAATCTGAAAAGCAAACAAACTTTTCAGTGTGTTCTCTTCCCATCATTTAGTTGATAATAAATATCTTTTTAAATAATATCTTGATTTTTGTAGCTAGTCTCTAATGTGGCTGCCAATAAAAATCAAATTATTATTAAAGGGAAGGAAAGCTTTTATCAGCATTGCTGTAAGACTATTAAGTTGTTCCCTAGTCTGTAAAGATGGATCCTTAACCTCACAATTACCTCATTAAGATCTTGCACTTTATAAACGCAAAAGATGTAACACCAGAATAAGACTATTTGGCCCATCAAGTCTGTTCTGTCATTTCATCCTGGCTGATCCATTTCCCTCCCAGCTCCATTCTCCTGCCTTCTCCCCTTAACCTCTCATGCCCGACTAATCAAAAACCTATCAACCTCCACCTTAAATATACAATAACTTTGCCTCTACAGCTGTCTGTGGCAACAGCTTCCACAGATTCACCACTCTCTAGTTAAAGAGATTACTCCTTCTCTCCATTTTAAATGATCATCCCTCTATTCTGAGGATGTGTCCTCTGGTCCTAGACTCCTCCATCATAGGAAACATCCTCTACACATCCACTCTATCGAGGTTTTTCAATATTCAATAGGTTTCACTGAGATCCCCTTTCCTTTTTCCTTTCATTTCATTTCAATCCTGGAATAATTTTTATTAACCTCATTTGGATCCTCTCCAATGTTAGCCCTTCCTTTCTTGGATAAGGAGCCCAAAATTGCTCGTAATACTCCAGATGAGGCCTTACCAATACCTTATAAAGCCTCGACATTACATCCTTGCTTTTATATTCTAGTCCTCTCAAGATAACTGCTAACAGTGCATTTGCCTTCCTCACCACTGACTCAACCTGCAAATGTACCTTTAGGGAATCCAGCATGAGGACTCGCAAGTCATTTTGGACCTCAGATTTCTGAATTTTCTCCCCATTTAGAAAATAGTCTATGCTTTTATGTTTTCTACCAAAGTGCATGGCCATACACTTCCCAGTACTGTATTCAATCTGCCAATTCTTTTCCCATTCTCTTAATCTGTTTGATCTTCTGCAGCCTCTTTGTTTCCTCAACACTACCTGCCTCACCACTTCTCTTCATGTTGTCTGCAAACTTGGCCACAAAGCCACCATCCAAATTATTGACATATAATGCAAAAAGAAGTGGTTACAACATAGATCTCTGTAGAACACCACTAGTCACTGGCAGGTAACTAGAAATGGCTCCCTTTTTTCTGATTCTTTATTTTGTCTCATACCAATCAGCCAATGCTTTATCCATGCTAGTATCGCTCCTGTAATACAATGTGCTCTTAACTTGTTTAGCAGCCTTGTGTGGCACCTTGTCAAAGGCCTTCTGAAAATCCAAGTACACAACATCCACTGATTCTCCTTTGTCTATCCTGTTTGTTATTTCTTCAAAGAATTCCAACAGATTTTTCAGGCAAGATTTTATCTTAAGGAAACCATGATTACTTTGGCCTATTATATCATGTGCCTCCAAGTGTCCCAAAACCACATACTTAACAATCAACTCTAACATCTTACCCAAACACTGAGGTCAAACTAACGGGCATAGAATTTCCTTTCTGCTTCCTCTCTCCCTTTGTGCTATTTTCCTGACCTCTGGAACCATGCCAGAATCCACTGATTCTTGAAAGACCATTAATAATTCCCTCACAATCTCTTTAGTCACCTCTTTCAGAACCCTGGGGTGTACACCATCTGGGTCAGGTAATTTAGCTACCTTCAGATATTTCAGTTTCCAATGACCTGTCTCCCTCGTAATGGCAACTTCACTCATTTTTGCCCCCTGACGAGCTCAAACTTCTGGTATACTGCTAATGTCTTCGACAGTAAAGACTGATGCAAAATACTTCTTCATTTAGTCCACCATTTCCTTGTCCCCCATTACTACCTCTCCAGCATCATTCACAAGTGGTCCAATATCTACTCTCACCGCTCTTTTACTCTTTATATATCTGAAGAAACTTTTGATATCCTCTTTACTAATATTGGCTGCCTTACCATATTCCATCTTTTCCCTCCTTGTGACTTTTTAGTTGCCTTCTGTTGGTTTTTAAAACCTCCCCAAATCTCTAACTTCCCACTAATTTTTTGCTCTTTTATATGCCCCCTCTCTTTGGCTTTTATGTTGGCTTTGATTTCCCTTGTCAGTCATGGTTGAGTCATCCTGCCTTTAGATTAGTTCTTGCTCTTTGGGATGTATCTATCCTGCACCTTTACTGCTTACTTGCATTGCACTTTCTCTGGAGCTGTTCCACTTTATTCTGAATTGTTTTTGTTTTACCTTGTTCTACCTCAGTGTACGGTGTAATGAGTTGATCTGTATGAGCAGTATGCAAGACAAGCTTTTCACTGTATCTCAGTACATGTAACATTAATATTCCAATTCCAATTCTTCAGCCCACTTCATAAAGGTGCCTCTGTGTACCTTGAGTACATTTTTCATCTGCCTTTGGGGAAAAAATAGTTTTGTGTGCTTTGTTACGTTTGCCAATTAATAATTTTGGGTGAGGATCAATCACATCGTAAATAAGTGATGTGTGAGGACAGAAGAGAGGGGAGATGCAGAACACAACTGATGCTGGAAGAATCCAGCACAGAGGGGCAGACCACATTTGGAGTACTGTGTGAAGTTTTGGTCATCTCATTACAGGAAGGATATAGGAAATTTGGCGAGGATACAAAAGAGGTTCACTAGGATGCTCTCTGAGTTAGAGGATATGAGTTATAAGGAAGGTTTAATAAACTTCAGTTGCTTTCTCTGGAGGGTCAAAAGCTAAGGGTAGACTTGATAGTTAGAAAATTATGAGAGACAAAGCTAGAGTAGATGGTGAGAATCTTTTTCACTGAGATGTGCAAGGTAAGTTTTTTTTACAGAGTGGAAGATGCCTGGAATGTGCAGCCAGGGTGGTTGTGGCATTTAAGAGTATACAATAAATTGAGAGAGAGCGATCATGCAGAGTCAGAAGAGATCTAGTTTTATTTTGCCATCTTGTTCAGTGTAGACTTCATGAGCCAAAAGGCCTGTTTCTGTACTGTGTTTTTCTATCTCTTCCTCGCTAATCACCTGCAATTAACAATCTTTCATTGAACAGTCTCAATTGTGATTGCAACACAATCATTTTTACGGTCATTCAGTCTCTCTTGGCCCTCACCTGCTTTACAGCTGCTTATTTTGTTCTGTCTATCTTTCCACCATTTCAATATGATTTTACCCCTCTCACTTGTGACAAAAGTCCTGGACCTGAAGCTTTAACTTTGGCTTCAGCTGCTCACTGACCTGCTAGCTGTTTCCAGCTTCTCGTATTTTTTTTCAGCTTACCACCAATTTGCAGTCTTGATTTCTGTTTTGGGTAGATTAGGAAAGTGCTTTCTGTGAAGATGATATCCTGTTTTGCTTCAATATCTGTCCTCTTTTAATTGAAGAAGAACTCTTGGTTTTCTTAACCACTACAAGCAGGCACATTACTACTCTCTGAATACTCGAGATATCTTAAAAACTAGGATATTTCCAGCAGGTGCATACTAATGTCATTGAAGGCATGTATTTGCCTTTTAAAATTCAGTTGGATTCAATCAGTGGGTTGAAAATCCTAGAACAATAACACTGAATGGTGATAATGTCTCTGTTCTGTGTTCACTTGAGTTGATTAAGATGTTGTGCTCAGACTTGAATTAGCCACTTTAAGATGTATATTGGAACCAAATATATCTGCTTTATACTTGGTAGTTAAAAAAACACTTATTAATCATGCTTATGCATTTCTCATAAGTATATGGCTGTTACAAATAGCTACATTTGAAACTAACTGAGACAGACTGTAAAAGAAGGTTCATTCCCTCTCCATGTGTTTAAAGTAAGTTTATTATCAAAGTACATATATGTTACCATATACTGCCCTGAGATTCATTTTCTTGCATGCAATTACAAGAAAAAAGAAATATGCCATAAAATCAATTTATCTATCTATCTAATTGTTTTGGAGCTCTGACCAGCAACCAACCTGTTCATGAGATGTTTGAGAGGAGGAAATTTCACTCAGGTCCACTGACAGAGTAGAAAAAAAAACAGGTGTGGACCATGGCAGTTTATTTGAGCTCTAACCAGTGACCAATCGGCACTTGGGATTGAATAGCAAGAGCAAGTTAAAGGAAGGCAGGGGCAAGTGCAGTGGCTATCACAGGAGGGGGCAGAGTTAGAATGGTGCTTCGAGGATTCAGCAAGGGGAGGCTTCTGTCAGAGAAGGCAACAAAGAAAAGCTCTAAGTAAAATTCTCTTCTTTATATCTGCTCAGTAGGACAGTAGAGATGCCAGGTATGTGGAAAGGCAAGGAGACCTCCGGTGCCCCTGACAACCACAGCTGCAAGAAGTGCAGTTTCAATCGAACTACGTTAAGTTGTTGGAGCTGGAACTGGATGAACTTCAGATCATTCGGGAGGCTGAGGGGGTGATAGGCCATATAAGGAGGCAATTACACCCAAGGTACAGGACACAGGAAACCGGGTGACAGTCAGGAAGGGGAAAGGGGTGAAGGAGCCAATGCAGAGTACTACTGTCACCAACCCCCTCAACAACAGGTATACCACTTTGGATCCTGTTGAAGGGAATGACCTAACAACGGAAAGTCACAACGGTCGGATCTCTGGCACTGATTCTGCCTCAGATTCAGAAAGGAAGGGGAGTAGAGGCAAGCTGTGGTGACAGGAGACTTATTGGTAAGGGGAACGGACAGGAGGTATTGTGGGTGAGAATGAGATTCCCAGATCTATGTTGCCTCCCAGATGCCAGGGTGTGGAACACCTTGGATCAAGTCCTCAACATTCTTTAGTAGGAGGGTGAACAGTCAGATGTTGTGGTCCATGTAGGTACCAATGACATAAGTAGGAAGAGTGATGAGGTTCTGCAAAGGGAGTTCAGGGAGGTAGGTGCTCAGTTGAAGTGCTGGACCTCCAGGGTTGTGATCTCAGGATTGCTACGCATGCCATGTGCTAGTGAGGCCAGAACTAGAAAGAATATGTAGTTTAGCTCATGGCTAAGGGGGGAGGGCATAAGATTTTTGGATCATTGGACTCTCTTGCAAGGAAGGTGGGACCTATACAGAAGAAGCAGTTTGCTCCTGAACTGGAGGGGGACTAATGTCCTAGTGGAAAGGTTTGTTAATGCTGCACAGTGGGGTTTAAACTAGAGTTGCAGGGGGATGGGAACCAGAGTGCCAGAACAGTTGGTGGAGAGGTTGTGGAGGCAGATGTTGGTAAGACCTGACAAAGTCAGATATCAAAAGGTTGAGTTTGATGCAACTAGTGTCCAGAGCTGCAAATATTTTAATGCAAGAAGTATCGGAGGAAAAGCCGATGAGCTTATGGCGTGGATCAACATCTGGAATTATGACATTGTAGTCGTTCGTGAGACTTGGTTGCAGGAGGGGCAGAACTGTCAGCTCAATATTCCAGGGTCCGTTATTTTAGACGTGACAGAATGGGAGGAATTAAATGAGGAGGGGTAGTGTTATTAGTCAGGGAAAGTATCACAGTGGTGCACTGTCAGGAGAGACCGGATAAATTGACTAGTGAGGCGTTATGAGTGGAACTGAGAAATAAAAATGGGGCTATATTATAGACCACCCAACAGTCTTAAATATTTAGAGTAACAAATTTGTAAAGAGATTGCAGAAACATAGATTGCAAGAAACATAAGGTTGATATAGTAGATGATTTTAACTTTCCACAATTGAATCCCGTATGGTAAAAGGACCAGCTGGGATAGGGTTTGTCAAAAGGTTCAGGAAAGTTTCCTTCCTCACTACGTAGAAGTCCCAACAAGAGAGCATGCAATATTGGATCTGCTATTCAGGAACGAGACAGGACAGGTGACAGAAGTTTGTGTAGGAGAACACTTTGCATGTAGTGACCACAATGCCATAGGTTTCAAAGTAAATATGCAAAGAGATGGGTGTAGTCCACAGGCTGAAATTCTGAAATGGAGAAGGGCCAATTTAGATGGTATCAAAAATGATTTGGCAAGTCTAGATTGGTTCAGGCTGTTTTCTGGCAAAAGTGTACTTGGTAAGTGGGTGGCCTTCAAAGACAAAATTTTGAGGGCACAAAGCTTGTATGCAAGTTTGAAAGGTAAAGGTAATGTGTGTAGGGAACCTTGCTTTTGAAGAAGTATTGAGACCTAGTTAAGAGAAAACAGGAGGTGCATAGCAGCTATAGATAATTAGGAATAAATAAGGTGCTTATAGAGTATAGGAAATGCAAGAGAAGACTTGAAAAATAAATCAGGAAGGCTAAAAGAAAGCATAAGATGCTCCAGCAGACAAGGTGAAGGAGAATGCTAAGGAACTCTACAGATATGTTAAGAGCAAAAAGGCAAAAGGACTGCAAGGGACAAAACTGGTCCTCTGGAAGACCAGAATGGTCATCCATGTATAGAACCAAAACAAACGGGGGAGAACTTAAATGAATTCTTTGCACTGTTTTTACTTGAGATGGACACAGATTCCATAGAGGTGAGGCAGTGTGGCATCAACTTCATGGGCCATGTACAGATTACAGAGGATGAGGAGTTTGCTACCCGGAGGCAAATCAGGCTGGTTAAATCCCCAGGGCCTGATGAGGCATTCCCTCAGCCTCAATGGGAGGCAAGTACAGAAATTCTTGGGACCCTAGCGAAGTTATTTAAATCATCCACAGTGATGGGAGGTTCCAGAGGATTGGAGGTTAGCCAATGTTGTTCTGCTGTTTAAAAATGGCTCTAAACATAAACCAAGAAATTTTAGGCCGGCGAGTCTGACATCAGTTGTGGGAAGTGTATAAGGCATTAGTGAGGCCTAACTTGGAGTATTGTTTGCAGTTTTGATCACCTACCTACAGGAAAGATGCAAATAAGGTTGAATGAGTACAGAGAAAATTTATGAGGATGTTACCAGGTCTGGAGAAGTTATATAGAAAGATTGAACAGATGATGAGTCCTCTGTCAGTCAGGGTCGACCATGGATGTTGCATCTTAGCTGTCTAGATATGCAAGCCTGGACAATGTGATATGGAAAGCAAGCTGCTGCCCATGTAGCAAGCTCCCCCTCTCCATGCATCTGATGAACCCAAAGGAAAGGCAGAGACTGATACAGTCTAGTACCAGCTGTGTTACAGGAGGTGCCAATTTGTGTTGAACTCAATGTAGGACTGCCTTAGGGACTCTAGCTGTGGATTTTTTTTTTCTCTGGGTTTACTCCTGAAGCCTTCCCCATGAGTGGGTATAGCTGCAATGCAGCAGAGGTTTGAGATCAAGAGCTTTCCTTCTCCTAGATGAACTACCAACCATGGCTGAAGTGACTGGTTTTAATGTGCCACCTTTGCCTTTTCTCCTGTAAGTAGAAACAGTTCTGCTGGGCTTAGCAGCTAAGCCACATTTGAAGGCCAGGAGTTGGTCTTTGTTGTCAGAGGCTATTAGGTTAGGACTTCATTCCTTGGAACATAGAAGACTGAGAAGAGGTTTGACAGAGGTATACAAAGTTATGAGGGTTACAAATAGGGTAAACGCAAGCAGTTTTTTTCCACTGGGGTTGGGTGGGACTACAACCAGAGGTCATGGGTTAAGGGCAAAAGGTGAAAAGTTTAAGGGGAACAAGAGGGGAAACTTCTTCACTCAGAGGATCAAGAGAGTTTGGAACGAGCTACAAGCACAAGTGGTACACGTGAGCTTGATTTCAATGTTAGAGAGAAGTTTGGAAAAGTACACAGATTGTAGGAGAATGGAGGGCTATGGTGTGGGTGCAAATCAATGGGACGAGGCAACTTAACTGGGTCGACATCGAGCAGATGGGCCGAAGGACACACTTCTGTGCTGTACTTTTCTATGACTCTATGATTCTATGAAAAATGATACATTAACAGACTGATAAACAACACGTGCAGAAGATAAGCCGCAAATAAAAACTATACTGAGAACATGAGTTGACAGTGAGTCTGTAGGTTGTAGAATCAGTTCAGAGTAGTGTGACTGAAGTTATCTGCGCTGCTCCAGGAGCCTGATGGTTGCAGGCTAGCTACTGTTCTTGAACCTGGTGTGTGTGGGAACTAAGGCTTCTATACCTCCTGTCTGGGAATGTGGCAGAAGAAAGAAAGCCTGTTAGCCTGATTTCAGTGGTTGGGAAGATGTTAGAGTCCATTATTAAGGAGGAGGGTACTTGGAGACCCATGATAAAATCAGCTAATGCCAGCCTGTTTTCTTTAAGGGGAAATCATGCCTGAGAAATCTGTTGGAATTCATTGAGGAACTATCAGGCAGGATAGACAAAGGAGAGTTGGTGGATGTTGCTTATTTGGATTTTCAGAGGACCTTTGACTAGGTGCTGCACATGAGGCTGCTCAACAAGATAAGAGCCCATGGTATTATGGGAAAGATATTAGAATGGATGGAAGGTTGGCTGACTAGCAGAAAGCAAAGAGTGGGAATAAAGGGGGTCCTTTTTGGTTGGCTGCCAGTGATTAGTGGTTTTCTGCAGGGGTTGGTGATGGGACCCCTTCTTTTCACATTTTATGTGAATGATTTGGATTACAGAATTGATGGCCTTGTGGCAAAGTTTGCAGATGATATGAAGATTGGTGGAGGGGCAAGTAGTATTGAGGAAGCAGGGAGTCTGCAGAAGGGTTTGGACAGATTGTGGAAATGGGCAAAGAAGTGGCAGATGGAATATAGTGTAGGGAAGTGTAGAGTCATGCATTTTGGTAGAAGAAATAAAGGCACAGACTATTTTCTAAAGGAGGAGAATATTCAAAAATCAGAGGTGCAAAGGGGTTTGGCAGATATTGTGCAGGATATCCTGAAAGTTACCTTGCAGGTTGGGTTGGTGGCAGGGAAGGCAATTGCAACTTGGCATTCATTTCAAGAGTACTATAATATAAGAGGAAAGATGCAATGCAAAAGTTTTGTTAGGCATTGGTCAGACCGCACTTGGAGTTCTTGATTAGTCAGGCATCAAAGTTTATGGGGAGAAGGTGGAAGAATGGGGATGAGTGGGATAATAGATCAACCATGATGGAATGGCTCGATAGGCCGCGTGGTCTAATTCTGGTCCCATATCTTATGGTATGATGGTAGTAGTAGGAAGAGGACGTGGACTGGATGGTAGGGTTTTTTTTGTTGAATACTGCTTTCTACTGGCAGCACTGCATGTAAATCTACTCAGTGGTGGGAGGGTTTTGTCTGTGATAGGCCATATTCACCACTTTCTGTAGCCCTTTTTGTTCCTGGATGTTGGTCTTTACATCCCAGGGCATGTTTGAAGAGCAGATGCTGTGGTTAATTTTTGTCTGACGTTCTCCTCACATGGAAGTGTGACACTTGCACACAAAATTCTCCAATTCCAGCTTCATAAACTGATTGTTCTTTGATGCTTGAGCGATTGTGTCAATTAGCTGAGAGTTTTTTTGCTAGTGAGATGAATCTTTAATGTCGTGAACCGACACTTAACACATTCTAAGGGATTTAGCAATCTGTTATGTTGGTGACTGATGTTAATCCACTTTAATTAAACAGAATTGCCTGGGAATGCAGGATATAATCTGGCCATGTTGGGTTTGAATTGATTTAGAACCCCATCAGGTGCAGGAGAAAATACTAATTACTCATTAATCCAGGCTAGGACTGAGTTCCTGATTCAAGGGTGGAAGCAGAATTATTTCAAATTCATACCACTTCACTGTGCATGACAAGGGAAACGCAGGCACAGTATTTTCTCCGTTCAGGGAGTCTAGAACTAACTGTCAAATTAAGTCAGCCTCTCAGGACTGAGATGGAAAGAAATTTCTTCAGCCAGATGGTAGTGAATATTGGAATCCTCTAGCCCAAGTACCTATGGAAGTTCAGTCATTGAGTATATTCACGACAGATCACTCATTACCAAGGGAGTTGTGGAATGTGGAGTTAGTGTTGGAAACACTAGGTGAAAGATTAGATATTTTGTTAAATGGTGGGGTAGATGTGAGAGACAGAATGGCCTTGTTTCTGTTTCATGTGTTCTTGTGCTTTGCTCCCTGTCAAGTCTCTCCCCCCCCCCCCGCTGTCTCCCCAGGCATTTTATTGATGCATGTAGATGGGGAAGCAAATAATACATTGTTACATATACTGAGTTGAACTGTGGAAAAAGTCCTATGGCAAGGAATGCTTGTGTGGCCAATTGTATTTGATAATCATCAATGTCAGGCCATTTTATTTTTATTTATTATTTTTGCAGATATTTTCCAAATGTAGCTTATTACTTTGTTTTTATTTCCCTTATGTATTATTTTTACCAGTTGTAATTATCCTTGAATGTGGCCTTGAAGACAAACTTCACATCTTCAATAGTGTTCTCATCACCTAGTACAATGATGTTCCTGGATGATGCCTATTTGTATTCTAAAACATTGTGGCTTCATTGGTGCAATTGCCAACAACCCCAGCTGTATTTACAAGACTTGAGCATTAACCTAATCTGACAGTAGCAAGGATTGTGACCAAATGTGGTGATAAACTTGGGTCCTGTTTGCTTGAGTAAATCGTTGAAGAGTATGTTAAAAACTCCACAGTTCTACTTGAATCAGAACCAAGTATTTACCCCCTATTTTCCCTTACATCAAAGGCAAGCCCCTTTCCGAAAAAATAAAACTACATCTAGATCGGAAGCAACAGTAACGTAGTTGTTAGCGCAACCCTGTTACAGCTTGGGCCATCTGAGTTCCGAGTTCATTTCCGGCATCCTCTGTAAGGAGTTTGTACTTTCTTTCCGTGAGTGTGCAAGTTTCCTCTGGGTGCTCTGCTTTCCTCCCGCCGTCCAAAGAGTAGTAGTTTAATTGATCATTGTAAATTGTCCCGTGATTAGGCTAGGGTTAAAGAGGTGGGTTGCGGGCTGGTGTGACACATTGGGCTGGATGTTCAATACTCTATCTCTAATTAGATATATTAATTAAATAGTTTGCTTTTCTTTCCACCTCTGGTTACACAGGGAACTGACTTCCAGTTTTGCCTACAAAATATAATGTATCAGTTCAGTTCTGGGATTTAACAGAAGGCTTCAAATAACTGAAACCTTTCAATTTCTATTGTAGAATCAGTCTTCGATTGCTCGCGCTGAATGTGTGTACAAGTATTGGTGGTACTTTTATCTATCTAACATTTCATTCTTTTGAAATCGATTAAATCAAATATGCAGGTGCCCAGTACAAGTAGCAGCAGAAATGAACTTCTCTCTTCAATCATAACCAAAAGGGGGCACCCAGAATCATACTTGTTACAATCCTAGTGGTGACCCAACTGTTCTGCAGCACTGACTATGCCAGAGTATAAAGAGTAATGAAGTTCACCAACCATGTTGCTGAGCAGGTACCCGGGATGTGATTGGCCTCCAGCTACATAGTCCAAGTAAGAGCAAATACTAAGGAGGCCCTTCCCATCACTGACTATTGCTTTGTATCATTGGATCCTTACGATTGTGCACAATCTGGGGGATTTAGTATTGTGCACGAGTTATCAGAACAGTGATTGGAAGTTGGCCACGTAATTTCTCTGATTTTCCTCATGAAAAGATATGTTGGAACAACTGAATAAATTGTCGCCTTCTGAGAAATAATCAGGGATTCAATTAGTAACAGGAGTACATTAAATATAGCATTCTTATGCAGCTTACTTCCTGAAAGGTAAACCATTCTGCTCTTTCTACTTTGAAATGTTTACACCAATATCATGGAGAGCAAATGGCCCCACGTCACATTTCATAAAGATGTACACACCTAACCTCACATAAGCTACATATATTTGAATCAAATTTGCAATATTTCTCCCCGTTGTCAAAAGAGAATTATTGTACTCAACATCATTTTGGCAATTTTTTAAACAAAAATCAGCTGTTCTGCATCTGTAAGTTTAATGATGATACTTTGCATTGAAGTATCAAAGATATGAGTGATAGTTTTGCAACAAATCATAACAATTCAGCTGCATTTGTTTCGCAGTACTGACAAAGTCTGCATTTTTTTTTAAGACAAGAGTTATTTGAAAACTGCATCATATACAAATATCTTTTTCTTATTTAGACAGATTTTATATTTGACATAATGATACCTATGGTTTTGTAATCTGTCCTGAATTACTAAGGAAAGAATGCTTTAACAGCATTTTGCTTTCAGAAGTTTGGTTCTAGGACAAAGACCTTTCAGCATGCGAACACTCAAATGATGTGACCCAGGCCATTTTGGATCATATGGTAATCCTTTTTCTTTTTTTTTTGGCGCATGCGTGCGAGTCTGTGCGTGTGTGTCTGCATGTCTGTGTGTACGTCCATAATGATGTCTTTTTCATGGCTTTTACAAGGCGCTGAGTGAGAGAGAGACTGTGTGGTGTGGCACGCCACTCCTCTCACAGACATTTTGCACTATTTTCCCTTTTATTTTACGAGGTCGAGTTGCGATCTCGACACATAACCCGGCACAGATGGAAAGCGTACTTGGGGGCGGACCCAACTAGTTTTGAACCTGGGAACCTCCGCTTCCAGGTCCAGCGTTGATGTAATTGCACCACCAGCTGGCCTGGTAATCCTTTTTCTATCATTTAAATCTCAGAACATCTGACAGGTGTAAGCACAGTATTACAGTAAGCTGCACCATTATCCTGTGCTATGGAAATATTTGTACCTTGAGTTTGATAGCTTTGTGACTTATATGTTGTAGCACAATGAATAATGAAAGTACTGCCCTGTACAAATGTCACGTCAAGCCTCAAACCCCAAAACTGCTAACAATATTTCACACTTAATAAAATTTTGGTTATCTGATGTCAGTAGTTTGGATGTAAGAGATAGCAATTAGTTTCTGAACTACCTACAGGATTTATTTGCAAATACTGGTAAACATGGGAAGTTAAATCTACTTGTTCACCTGGTTGTGTTGGAGAAACTTGATCCCCTCACATTCTCTTTAAATACTTCCCCTTTCACAAACCTGTCTAGTTTTAGACTCCCCTACCTGAGGAAAAAGGCTGACTATCCACCTTGCCTCTGCCACATGTTTTTATCAACCTCTCAGCCTCCTTTGCTCCAGCCAAAATGGTCCAACTTAAGTCTTCCAGTTCCAACAACATCATTGTGAATCTTTTCTGACCCTCACATCCTTCTTACAGAATGGCAACCGGTATTAAGTATAGTTTTTCAGGTGTGGGTTTTACCAGCGTTCTCTATGTGACATTTCAACTCCTACGTTCAGTGCTCCTTCTGATGAAAGTAATGAAATGCCATATACCTCCTTCACCACTTAGTTTACCTGTGTTGCTTGTGTTCCGACTTTCAGGGAACTGTGTACTATGTACTTGGACCAGAGGTGCGTCTCCGTTTTCTATAACACTCCCCAGGGCTCTGTCATTCACTGTGTACCAGATGACATAACCATTTACTGGAGCAGGTTGCATGCTGTTTTGTGTTCCTTACATCATATGTGGAGTGGAACAAATCTGATCTGTACTGATTTGCTTTTCATAATAACAGGGTTCCTCTGCCATGCTTCCACATGTCACCCAAAGCCTAAATGTGAGAGTGACTGCAACTCTTTTGCCCTAGAATAGAGCTGTACACCAAAATTTGTGTGCTCTACTCTCAATTGCCCCTCAATTCTTATCTCTGACTGTACTGTCATTCCATTAATTCAGCACCCTTCACCTATTGCTGCAATATCTTTTTAAAATTGTCATTTGATATCCTATTCTTTGTGACATGGTCTCACCAGTTCCTTTGCCACATGTCTCCAATCAATCCGGAGTTTTACTGCCAGGAAGATTATGCTCAGCAGGACCGAAGGGTTTAAACAAATGAAAATACCAATGGACCACATTTTATAATTTCTCAGAAGCAAACACTAGTGACAAAGAAACATCTTTTCATCAGATGGTCTGCTGGGACTAACACTGTTGCATCACCAGCTGAAGAAAATAATAAGCTGGCTGTTTCATGGAGCCTTAACTGTTCAAGCTATTTAATTGTCCTACAACTTTTAAGGCCACAATTCCTCTTCCTTATGCATTGTCTGCAGCTACATACATGCAAATTCAAAATGAACCAGTGTGTTTTCTTTATTTGAATGGGGTGGAAGAATAAATTTGATTGCCTAGCTTTCTGCATCTGTGCTATACATGGTGTGCTGGTTATCCATCATCTTTCAGACCCATGAATGAAAAAAAAAGCTTCAACATCCTCTCTGACTTCTTTTGCATCCCGGAACATGACTTTCTTTATGGTCTGTGTCGACCACTTTCCCCACCATTTTTATTCCAATTTTTCTAAAATAAAATTTGATCTATTAAAAATATAAGTAAAACAATACTATATATTTAAACTATATGCTTTAAAATGTCCTTTATTTAGTGCACTCTATTTTGCAACCCCTCCAGCAAAAGGCTTCAATAACCATCACTTGGAACTGGTTCTGTGCCTACTTCTCCATTCTTCAGTTGGTTTGTGAGGCCTTTGCTTGTCTGCTCTTTCAACAGTAGAGCCAAGAGCTCCATCCTTCTATACTGCAGTTTGCTGTTACTCGACTGTATTTGTCTATGTTTATTGCTGGAGCTGATGTGCATTAATCAGTTCACAATAATGACACAGCCCTCAAACAGACTCAAAAAAGGTGTGAGGGATGAGATTTAAAAACACATTGTCAAAAAAAAATCGTATTTAATTTTAACAAACAAAATAAGTGAAGAAATGCATGTGTAGATACCTAGAAGAATATGATAGAATAAATATACACTTACAAAGATAATTTGCCTTTGGTCTAATGCATTTGTGGAACTAACCTCACCTAACTTTACACTCCATGAACTTCAGGCCAGATGGTATAGAGGCACAGCTAGTTTGGTACAATGGTGCAGTTGATAGGGTTGCTACCTTACAGTTCCATTCTGACGAAGAGTCTTGGCCCAGAACGTCGACTGTTTACTCTTTTCTATAGACACCGCATGGCCTGCTGAGTTCCTCCAGCATTTTGTGTGAGTTGCTTTGGGTTTCCAGCATCTGCAGAGTTTCTCATGTTTGCTATAGCTCTTAGAGCTGTCTGTGTGGAGCCTGCACATTTGCCCAGTGAACGCACGAGTTTGTTAGCGCAGTCTCTCGACAGCACCAACGATTAGGGTTCGATTCCCGCCACTGTCTATAAGGAGTGTGTACATGGGCTTCCTCCAGGTGCTCTGGCTTTCTCCCACATTCCAAAGATATACGGGTCAGGGTTAGCGAGTTGTGGGCATGTTATATCGACACAAATCCATGGCAATACTTGCAGGCCACCCCAACGTAATTCTAAGACTGTGCTGGTCGTTGACGCAAAATGACGCATTCAAATTTAATCTTCAGTCCTTCAGTGCTCTGATTTCTTTGCATATCTGAAAGACGTGTAGGCTGTTAGGTTGATTGGTCGCTGTAAATTGCCCCTGTGTGCAAGTGAGTGGTAGAATGTGGAAGAAGTTAATGGGGACAGAATAAAATGTGATTACTATGATTGGAATCCTGATAGCCTGCATGGCGAGTTGGGCTGAAGAGCTTGTTTCTGCATGGAGTGGCTACATGATAGTAACTCCAAGAAGTGGAGTCACTGATAGGGTGGAGTGAATCAGTATGTAAAGATGTCTTCTGGTTTGTGAGATGTCCATAAAGGTTTAAAATTAATTTTCCCTGCCATCCTCACATTAATACCTAGTTGTCACTACAGATTCCAGCAGCAAGGAATCACCTACTTGCTGGAAGTCACCTGCCAATCACATGTAAATAAGAAGCTGCTCTTAAAGTCCAGCAGCAAGGACTCTGTCACTGGAGAGCAGGCAAGCACTGTGTGGAGAAACTGTGAGACCTTCACTCTGTTTTGCTTTTATTTCAGAACAGTTGCGGTAAGAATTTAATCTGAAGTGCTGAGAGAGTAGCTGTTAGTATGTACAAACATAAGATTCTGCGGATGCTGAAAATCTTGAGCAACACACTGAAGGATCTCTGAAGATTAGGCAGCATCTATGGAGGGGAATAAACTGTTGACGCTATTAGCCTAGACTCTTCATCAGCCCCGATGAAGGGCCTCGGCTCAATATGACGACTGTTTGCACTGCTCCATAGATGCTGCTAGACATGCTGAGTTCCTCCAGAGTTTAGTGGAAATATGTATAAACCTTTTAAAACCACTGATCCAAAGGCCATAAGTGGTTGCCTGCTACTGATTTTAAGTTACTTATTAATATTTGATAAGTGAGTCACAGATTTACAGTGTGTCAAGTTAATTTATTGTATCAAAATGTTCATTAACTCATGCTCATTTATTTTTAGATTAATGTGCTGAAAGTAAATGCCTTCTTTATTAATTTTATGAACACCATTACTCAAACCTACATAATGGAAAGTTTATGAAATTATGGCTTTCATTTTTATTTTATTTACTGTGTTGACTGCTTTCTTCAGTGTAAGCTTGAATATCGTATTTGAAAATCATCCAGCATATTGACTTAGTTTCATTATTTATTTCAATGTTTGTGTTCAATTGACCTCCTTGCGATGGGTATTAGAAACTAGTCATAGAACATAGAACATAGAACATAGAACATAGAACAGTACAGCACAGTACAGGCCCTTCAGCCCACAATGTTGTGCCGACCCTCAAACCCTGCTTCCCATATACCTGTCTAGTAGTCTCTTAAACTTCACTAGTGTATCTGCCTCCACCACTGACTCAGGTAGTGCATTCCACGCACCAACCACTCTGAGTAAAAAACCTTCCTCTAATATCCCCCTTGAACTTCCCACCCCTTACCTTAAAGCCATGTCCTCTTGTATTGAGCAGTGGTGCCCTGGGGAAGAGGCACTGACTATCCACTCTATCTATTCCTCTTATTATCTTGTACACCTCTATCATGTCTCCTCTCATCCTCCTTCTCTCCAAAGAGTAAAGCCCTAGCTCCATTAATCTCTGATCATAATGCATACTTTCTAAACCAGACAGCATCCTGGTAAATCTCCTCTGTACCCTTTCTAATGCTTCCACATCCTTCCTATAGTGAGGTGACCAGAACTGGACACAGTACTCCAAGTGTGGCCTAACCAGAGTTTTATAGAGCTGCATCATTACATCGCGACTCTTAAACTCTATCCCTCGACTTATGAAAGCTAACACCCCATAAGCTTTCTTAACTACCTTATCCACCTGTGAAGTAACTTTCAGGGATCTGTGGACATGTACCCCGAGATCCCTCTGCTCCTCCACACTACCAAGTATCCTGCCATTTAATTTGTACTCTGCCTTGGAGTTTGTCCTTCCAAAGTGTACCACCTCACACTTCTCTGGGTTGAAGTCCATCTGCCACTTCTCAGCCCACTTCTGCATCCTATCAATGTCTCTCTGCAATCTTTGACAATCCTCTACACTATCTACAACACCACCAACCTTTGTGTCGTCTGCAAACTTGCCAAGCCACCCTTCTACCCTCACATCCAGGTCGTTAATAAAAATCACGAAAAGTAGAGGTCCCAGAACAGATCCTTGTGGGACACCACTAGTCACAATCCTCCAATCTGAATGTACTCGCTCCACCACCACCCTCTGCCTTCTGCAGGCAAGCCAATTCTGAATCCACCTGGCCAAACTTCCCTGGATCCCATGCTTTCTAACTTTCTGAATAAGCCTACCATGTGGAACCTTGTCAAATGCCTTACTAAAATCCATATAGATCACATCCACTGCACTACCCTCATCTATATGCCTGGTCACCTCCTCAAAGAACTCTATCAGGCTTGTTAGACACGATCTGCCCTTCACAAAGCCATGCTGGCTGTCCCTGATCAGACCATGATTCTCTAAATACCCATAGATTCTATCTCTAAGAATCTTTTCCAACAGCTTTCCCACCACAGATGTAAGACTCACTGGTCTATAATTACCCGGACTATCCCTACTACCTTTTTTGAACAACATTCGCCTCCCTCCAATCCTCCGGTACCGTTCCCGTGGACAACGAGGACATAAAGATCTTAGCCAGAGGCTCAGCAATCTCTTCTCTCACCTCATGGAGCAGCCTCATGGATCCATGGAAAACACAGTCGCAACATGTTCTAGTAGTTTGCATCAATGATTTTTGATATAATGTCACTTATGAGTTGTTTCAACATGGAGATGAAGTCTAGGACAAAACACTAAAAGCTAATTATGGAACTTCACTGTGGATAGCATTGATTCTCTTTTAGAAGTTAGCACAATATACTCTGTATATACATGTAGGGTAATTCTAATTCTGTTTTGGTATGAAATTGTTTTAGGAAGTAAAATAAAGTTATTTATTTTAACAACTTGGAACCACTCCAATATGCTGAGAAGTAACTTGGATCTGCTCCAATTTGCCTACTGGAACTACAGGCCCACAGAGGATGCCATCTCACTGGCTTTTCACTTAACCCTGCAACATCTAGACAACAAAGATGCATACATCAGGGTACTCTTCATTGACTACAACTCAGCATTTGATACCATCATCCCCTCAAAACTGATCAATCAGCTTCAAGACCTTGGCTTCAATAGGTCCTTGTGCAAATAGATCCCCAATTTCCTCACTTGCAAGACCCCAGTCAGTTTGGATTGGCAGCAACACCTCCTGCATGTTCTCCATCAGCACAGGAGCACCACAAGGATGTGTGCTTAGCCCCCACTCTACTCACTTTATTCCTAGGATCGTGTGACTAAGCACAGCTCCAATGCCATATTCAAATCTGCTGACAGCACCACTGTCGTAGGCTGAATCAGAGGTGATAACAAATCAGTATATAGAAGCAAGGTTGAAAATCTGGCTGAATAGTGCCATAACAACGATCTCTTACTCAATGTCAGCAAGATCAAGGAGTTGATTATAGACTTCAGGAGGAGGAAACCAGAGGTCCATGGGCCAGTCTCAGTGGAGGATCAGAGGTGGAGAGGTCAGCAACTTTAAATTCCTCAACGTTATTTTGGAGGATCTGTCCTGGGTCCAGCGCGTAAGTACAATTATGAAGAAAGCACGGCAGCTCCTCTACTTCCTTAGGAGATTGTGAAGATTTGCATGACATTTAAAACTTTGACAAACTTCTATAGAAGTGTAGTGGAGGCTGCATCACAGCCTGATATGGAAACACCAATGCCCTTGTATGGAAAATCCTACAAAAAGTAGTGGATACAGCTCAGTCCATCATGGTCACCCCCTCCCCACCATAAAGCACATCTACATGAAACATTGCAGGAAAGTATCCTCTAATATAGGAACCCCCACCACCCAGAACATGCTCTCTTCTTACGGCCATCAGGTTTAGGAATGGTTGTTGCCTCTCAACCATTAGGCACAAGAACCAAAGAGGACAATTTCACTAGCCCCATCATTGAAATGTTCTTACAATCTATGAACTCAATTTCAAGGACTTTTCATCTCATGTTCTCGATATTTATTGCTTATTTATTTGCTACTATTATTTCTTTCTCTTTGTATTTGTACAGTTTGTGTCTTTTGCACATTGGTTGAATGCTGAAGTGATGCAGTCTTTCATTGATTCTATTACGATTACTGGTCTGGATTTATTGATTATGTCCACAAGAACATGAATGTTAGTGTTGTATATGGTGACATATATGTACTTTGACAATAAATTTACTTAGATGCTAGATAGATAGATATACTTTATTGATCCCGAGGGAAACTGGGTTTCGTTACAGCCGCACCAACCAAGAATAGAGCATAAATATAGCAATACAAAAACCACAAACAATCAAACAACAAATGCAAACTATGCCAGATGGAAGTAAGTCCAGGACCAGCCTATTGGCTCAGGGTGTCTGACGCTCCACGGGAGGAGCTGCAAAGTTCGATGGCCACAAGCAGGAACAACCTCCTGTGACGCCCAGTATTGTATCTTGGTGGAATATGGCCGGAGTCCAACAGCAAAAAGTTCAATATCCAGTCTACAAACACGTTCCTTGATCGTAATATGACCAGGATTGTACCATCCGTTGTTAACCAGAACAGTAAGCCCCCAACTCCTTTATGCTTACCGCTCTCCGTGCACTTCTGGTCAGCCCGAACGGTCCGGAAGCCATCCATGGAAAAGATGCTGATAAATCCAAGCAATTGCTGTCATTTCAGCAAATCTCTCAGAATTATCAACAGTGAACGTGTGAATAGAGAAAATCAAGATGTATATTGACTGACATAGTAATGAATATTATTTCTAGGGGAGATGTTGGAGGATAATTTCTCATGGAATTTGGACATCGTGAACGAAGTCAGTATTTGATATTTAAATTTAATTGTATTGAATTGCTGTCTTAAATAATTAACGTCATAAGCCTAGGTTGCAGTTTGCTCCATTTGAAAGATTTACAGGCAATTTCAGAGGCCAGTTAATTGGAAAGTACCTTGCTTTGGGAATGGACCTACATATAGAACTTGCTTGGCAAAAGCAACAGATCCTTCCCAGTACGTGAGAACAAATCTCGTTGAGCCATATTGGTAATTGGTTTATTGTTGTCATGAAAAACTTTATACCCTTCCATACAGATCATTTCACAACATCAAAACATTGAAGTAGTACAAGGAAAAATGATAATAGAGGCAGAATAGTATGGGCAATCTACAGAAAATGCTGGAGGAACTCAGCAGGCCTCGCCTTGTGTCTTTTTCTCCGTCTCCCCACCTTCTAACTCAGACTGCTCATCTTTTTCTCTCAGTTCTGATGAAGCGTCTTGGCCCAAAATGTTGACTGTACCCTTTTCCATAGGTGCTGCCTGGCCTGCTGAGTTCTTCCAGCATTTTGTGTGTGTTGATTGGATTTCCAGCCTCTGCAGATTTTCTCTTGATTGTGAGCAGAACAATGTGGTACGGTTAAAAGAAAGTGCAGTGTAGACAGGCAATAAGATGTAAGGCCATGATAAGGTAAATGTGAGGACATGCTCCATCTTGTCACATACGCGGCCCAGTTAATAGGCTTATATCTGGATAGAAGTTGTCCTTGGGCCTGGTGGTATATGTTTCAGACTTGCAACTTCTGCCCAATGGGAGGAGGAAGAAGAATGTTCCAGG
Source organism: Mobula birostris (assembly GCF_030028105.1). Lineage (NCBI taxonomy): Eukaryota > Metazoa > Chordata > Chondrichthyes > Myliobatiformes > Myliobatidae > Mobula > Mobula birostris. The sequence goes on from NC_092375.1 coordinate 161,796,525, forward strand.
TAGAAGTGATCTTTAATTTTGTTGGTTGCTGTTGAGAGGCAGTGAGAAGAGCAAACAGAGTTCACGGAGGGGAGGCTGGTTTTGAGATGTGTTGAGCTATGTTCACAACCCTCTGCAGTTTCTTGCAGATTTTAAACCATTGCTTGTTTGCTTTGGCACAGATCCAGGCAAGTTGTTTACGCAAAACCTTAATGACAAAGAAGCAAAGTTTTAGTCTGATTTTCAAAAGCTTATTGAATGTTTGGCGCAGTAGGATTTTCTAAAAATGTTAGCACTGAACCCAACTTCATTGGAACTAAGCTCAAGCCCAAAGGGGACCTGAGATTAATTTGAGACTTGGAGAATGGGGTATTTATGTGTGTGCTTTGAAGCGGGTGGGTAGGTGGTGAGGGAGAGCAAAGATAACCATGGTTAAATAAAGGAAGTTTAATTTCCTCTACATCAAGCAAGTTTGTTTGGCTCTTTATTTATAATATTTTTAAAGCACTAACTTGAAAGTATTTGGCAGATATTTAATATATAAATTGGTGCAAAAATATGAACAGGAAAGATGCTGGAAATTTGAAAAAGTGGTGAAAATATTCTAGGAGATAACAGGAGATAATGCTTCAAACGTACACTGTTCCTCAGTGAGATGTTTACTTTTCACTTCAGTTGATTTACAAACACTTTGATTCAGTGTACAACTGGAAAGCTTTATGTGGAAGAAAAAAATAAATGAAATGTTACAAGATTTTATTCTCTGAATGCAAGACCAAAATCTGCTAAGGAAATGACACCCCCAAATAGCATTGGGGAATTTGGGAGTAAGGTTAAGGGAGTGCAAATAGAGTGTGAATAAATATAAACCATATTATATTGGTAAAGTACATTATCCTAGACGTCCATTGGAGAATAATTAAAAGATAATGAAATCCAGGTATGGCTATGCATTCTTTATTATTTATAATGTGGTTAGTATGAGTTTTAGTTTTAAGAGGAGAAATTGCAAAGCTCATTTTGGCATTGGTGTATGCAATCAGAAGGTACATAATTAGCGCCACAATGTTTCTTCATGATTTCTGTCTTGGTGGGTATTGTTGGCTTCAGGGTGGCCAGGGCTAGGGTCTGAACAACCAAGGGCATTCCATTTTTAGGCAGATTTGGCAAAAAGGGTGGGGAGGTGGGTATTGTGAGTAAAAGAGGAAATCAATTCAATGTTGAAGAAGGGCATTGGTTCAAAACATCATGAAGGAAGATCAGGGTGGGTATAGCCAAGGAGCAGAAAATGTTTGCAGCCCCCCAACTCCTAGCAGTAACAATAGAATGGAATTCAGCAGGAAATCAGTGATGCAAACATTAAGTGTACAACTATGATCATAGATTACTTTAATCTACAAATATATTGATCAAATTAGCAATAATGCTGAGACACGAGGAAATCTGCAGATGCTGGAAATTCAAGCAACACACATCAAAGTTGCTGGTGAACGCAGCAGGCCAGGCAGCATCTCTGGGAAGAAGTACAGTTGACGTTTCGGGCCAAGACTTTTTGTCAGGACTAACTGAAAGAAGAGCTAGCAAGAGATTTGAAAGAGGGAGGGGGAGATCCAAAATGATGGGAGAAGACAGGAGGGGGAGGGATGGAGCCAAGAGCTGGACAGTTGATTGGCAAAAGCGATATGAGAGGATCATAGGACAGGAGGCCTAGGGAGAAAGAAAAGGGGGAGGGGGGAAAAAGCCCAGGTGGGGCATTAGCGGAAATTTGAGAAGTCATATCATTCTGATAAGTCTATCCACGGCCTCCTGTACTGTAAAGATGAAGCCACACTCAGGGGTTGGAGGAACAACACCTTATATTCTGTCTGGGTAGCCTCCAACCTGATGGCATGAACATTGACTTCTCAAACTTCCACTAATGCCCCACCTCCCCCTCGTACCTCATACGTTATTTATTTATATATACACATACTTTTTCTCTCTATCCTTTTTCTCCCACTGTCCCTCTCACTATACCCCGTGCCCATCCTCTGGGCTTTTCCCCCCCCCCCTTTTCCTTCTTCCTGTGCCTCCTGTCCCATGATCCTCTCAAACAACAGGAATTCTGCAGATGCTGGAAATTCAAGCAACACACATCAAAGTTGCTGGTGAACGCAGCAGGCCAGGCAGCATCTCTAGGAAGAGGTACAGTCGACGTTTCAGGCCAAGACTCTTCGTCAGGACTAACTGAAGGAAGAGTTAGTAAGAGATTTGAAAGTGGGAGGGGGAGGGGAGTTTCAAAATGATAGGAGAAGACAGGAGGGGGAGGGATGGATCCTCTCATATCCCTTTTGCCAATCAACTGTCCAGCTCTTGGCTCCATCCCTCCCCCTCCTGTCTTCTATCATTTTGGATCTTCCCCTCCCCCTCCCACTTTCAAATCTCTTACTAGCTCTTCTTTCAGTTAGTACTGACGAAGGGTCTCAGCCCAAAACGTCGACTGTACCTCTTCCTAGAGATGCTGCCTGGCCTGCATTCATCAGCAATTTTTATGAATAATGCTGAGAGGAAAGTTTTGTGATTTTAAATCAATCTGTTGAGAAACCAGTCCGAGAACAGGTTATACTTGACTGTATGTTATGCGATGAGAAAGGGATAATGAAGAACCTTGTTGTGTCTGATCCGTTGGTGATGATAGAATCCTTCATTAAAATGGAGAATGAAGTAATTCAATCATGATCAAGAGTCTTGAATCTGAACAAAAGAAACTACATACAAAGGCATGAAGTGTAAGTTGACTCTGATAGATTGGGAAGCTTTTGCTAAGTGAGTTGATGATGGATAGGCAGTGGGTAATATTTTAAAAAAGATGTTAACAGGAATTGCAATAATTATTCATTCCTGTCTGGTGTAAAAATAAGTTGGGGAAGATTAGCTCAACTGAGGTGAATGAAGGAAATTAGGGAATAATATTAGATCCAGAGAGGAGGCATATAAATCAATAGGCCTGATGATTGAGAAAAGGTAAACAAAAAGATTAATTAAGGGTAGAGGTTAGAGTATGTTAATAATCTTGAAGGGAACATAAAAACTGCTGCTATTTCCATTAATATATGAAGAGAAAGCTATTAAAAAAGACAAATATTTCACCCCTTTAGATATGGGGAATTATAATTGGGAACAAAGTGAAAATTAACCATATGCTTTGAATTTGTCTTTATATAATCACATCTGTAACCTTCCTGATATACTGGCTCACCAAAGGTCTAGACAGAAGGAACTTAAAGTAGTATATTGTAAGGAAATCAGAGTTGGTGAAATGGGCTAAAGGTAGAAACATAGTTATGGCCAGATAACCTACATCCCAGGAAACTAAAGGAAGTTGCCCTAGAAATAATGGATATATTGGTGGCCGACTTGCAAAATTCTACTTCTGGAGCAGTTTCTACAGATCGAAAGGTGATGAGTGTAGCTCCTCAATTTAAAACATAAAGAAGAGAAATATAACCTATTTCCAAAGAGATGAGGGAAAAATCAGTGATGAAGTGTGATTGCCTCTTTTCGGAAGCTTTTGTAAGGTCCTGTCATGACAAATCTCGAGTCTCCTCTTGACAATAGCTTTAAGGCTATAATGACAACCTCGTTACAGAAATGTCCAGCCAGTTGTTTCCTGAGATGGGGATGTGTTGGAGAATCCATGGAGGAGAAATTGGCTATTTTCTATCAGTGATGTCATTTGCGTTCCTACCAATTGCCTCCGGATGGTTTAATCAGAGCTGACCCAGACTACAAACCATCCTGGAAAAAGTTTTTTTTTAGCTGTCACAACACTACATTCATATGATAATTCAGTTTCACAGTGAACCAACCATTTCCACATCACATGGGGTTTGAAACCAGCTGTGGATTGATATGTGTGCATATGTGCTTTGTAGACAGATGTGTTGTCAGAAGTTTATATCGAGTTGATGAGCACTGTTTGTTCTCAATTAATCATAAAATCAATCACAATGTGACATTGTGTTTATTGATGTAGGCATTGGAGGATATGGATGGAGTTCAAGTGAGCCTCTCTTGCAGTAATAGGTTCAGGAACTTCAATCAGTTATTTATTGAGTCAAGAGCAAGGAGCTCCTTAATGCTAACCACTTACAAGCCTCTATCTGATGTGTGACATTAGACATTTTCATGACCTCTGACCAAATGTGCTATTTACATAGACACCAGTGCACCACACACAGAATAAGTTGCATTGATCTTAATCACATACTGTGCAGTTGAAACTCTGGGTCCTTTTGTGGTAAGAAGGAGCAACAGGAAACAAGATCAATATCTCTCAGATGTGTGAATAGTAGATAACATAAGAAGTATAATTTAAAAATAAATGCATAGATGTTAGATTTCAAACAAAGAAATAGTTAAAACTATTATTAGCTTTCCCTTTCTAATTATTCTTAAGGCAATGATGTTCATCTGCTCAGAGTACCCTTTTCCTTATTCTTTTTTCAGGGCCATGCAGGGCCCAGTAAAGGTTATTTCTACTCCATTGATCACTTGCACTCTGTATTGGCCTTGGCTCAGTTTGTGTTCTAAGTTAAATGTCAACAAAGCTCCTCTGGATGCCAATTCTTTCTTTACAGCTCGGTCTTTCTCACTGTTGTTTTCCATGTTGGCATGGCGGCTCCCTCTGTGTGTCAGCCATCCTGCCGAGAGCCAATCCTGCTTTTACCATCCAGAGAAGTGAGTCAGGATCACAGCAAGTTCCGCAGGGAGAAGCCTCGAACCGTGCCCAATTACAAGCTGCCTGGAGGAATGGTAGAATGGATGTAGAGCAATGTTTTCATTGTATTGATACGGTAGAATCCCGTGCCTTGTGGGCCTCAGAGTCTGATAAGCTGAACTCCAGGTGTGGGGGGAAAGCTTGGTGTGGCAGCTAACTCTAAATGATATACTTCTTCTTTATTAACAGTTGAATGATAATGGTTCATCTCTTACGGATTAAAAAAAAACAAATTATTTGGAATAATTGACCTTAGCTCATTTAATATGCACTCAATTCTGCCAGTTTAATGGATTTTCAATTGACTGGCCTATAAGGGGCAGGGAGTGGTGCAGCAGGTGTCGTACCTTTGGGATGGAGGGCATAGTGTAGGTTTAACTGGGCTGGGTAGACTGAAGGAAAAGTAGCCATATCGGGGTTAAAGAGGACAGTCAAAGGTCAAGTATTCCCAAGCTGGAGAGAATTGGGGCTGGAGGTGACAGGTGATGGGGTAAGGAGCACTAGAGTAGCTGGGATTTCCAAATGTGAGGGATTGGGTGTATTTGGGGTAGAGGTAGAAAAGCCGGGGAAGTCTGGACTGGAGTATTGAGTGGTGGGGAAATGCCAGGGTCACAAGGCTTTGAGAGGATGGCGTAGGGGAAGGGCAGAGATATTTGAACCAGAATCAGAATTATGTTTAAAATCGTTGGCATATATCGTGAAATCTGTTGCTTTGCAGCAACAGTAAACTGCAATACATAATACAGTAATAAAATGTAAATTACCATCAGAAATATAAATATGTATGTATATAATTATATATAATGTAGTGGAAAAAGAGAAAATAAAGAAAAAATAGTGAAGTAATTTACATGGGTTCATTGCCCAATCTGAAATCTGATGGTGGTGGGGAAGAATTTATTCTTAAAACCTTGAGTGTGTGTTTTCAGGCTCCTGCACCTCTCCCCTGATGGTATCAATGAGAAGAAGGCACGTCCTGGGTAATGGGGGTCCTTAATGACAGATGCTGCCTTTTGAAGATGTCCTCAATGTTGGGGAGGCTAGTGGCCATGATGGGAAGGCACAACACGGAAGACATGACAGTGGCTGTATTTCTTCTGGGCTGGAAAGAATGGTCAGGGCCAGGCAGGGGACTCTAGGCGAGAGTGGGCAGGGAGAACTTGATGATCTGGGCTGAACAGGGTGGTGGTGGGAGGCAGTTAAATATTGGAGATGTAGCCAATGTGTTCTGTTTTACAAATTCCTCATGGCTGCTGTGGAACCAAGATACAGGATTCAAGTATCTTTATCATGTGTACATCAAAACATACAGTCGTTTGTATTGACAACCACCACACCCGAGAGTGTGCTGGGGCCAGCCCGCACCTGTCACCACCCATTCTGGCACCAACAAAGCATGCTCACAATACTCGGCAGAGCAACACAGAACACAACAAAGCAATACAGCATGCAACCGAACAACAACGGCAAAACAAGCCCCATTCCTTACTCACGCCCGCAGACATGCACAATCCACTAACCCCAAGACAGCCCATATTCCTTGGCCTCCAGCCTCCAGTAGTCTCAAATTCAGACTCTAGGGTGTGGAAACGCAGACATTGGGCCTTCAACTACCTCAGAGGACTCGCAGAGATTTGTGGATCCAGGACTCTGGCCAATGGGCCTTGAGTTTTGTACTCCTGATTTAGCCCACAGGCCTTGATCTTTGGCATTAACCACAGGAACAGCCGATCAGACCTTGAACTCCAGTCTTGCCAATGAAGAGATGCTGGAAACTAGGCCTCAAACTCTGGTTTCACCAATTTGGGAACCCAGCGGTTCATCGGATCTCATTCCTTCTGCCTGCAGGAAATCGCTGACTCTGGAACCTGCCAGCCACATACAAACCCCATGGGAAGCCACCATGTTGGTCTGTTGGCTAGACCTCCCAGCCCGGTCCATGGATACCTGTCCTTTGAATGTAGGTTGGAGACTGACAATTCTGCCTGTCCTTTAATTCTCTCACATCCCTGTCCCTTAAACCCTAACTTGACCCCTAATCTGAACTCATTCCAAAACCTATGAGCTCACTTTCAAGGACTCCACAACTCATGTTCTCAGTATTATTTATTTACTGTTATTATTTTTGTATTTTCAAAGATTGACAAAAAGCTCAAGGCCTTCGGGAAGAAACAGGGCAAAACACAGGACTGGTTTGAAGTGAGCTCAAGTAAGCTCACCGCTGTCATCGAGGTAAAGCATGTTGCACTACTAGAGCATAAACGCCATCCCACCCAGGCAACACTGCAAGCGCTAAGGACAGCAAGAAGCAAGGCCCAGGAAACAACTATGTGAAAGCATTCAGTCATCATTTGACACAGGCAACATCCGTGGAGAGTACAAGGGGATCAAGAAAGCTATCGGGCCAACCCAGAGCAAGATGGCACCATTGATGGTCTTGCCTGTTATGGTTTTCAATGACAAAGGCAAGCAGATGGAGAGATGTGTGGAGCATTACTCTGAACTCTTCTCCAGAGAAAACAGCATCTCGGACAGCGTGCTAGACGCCGTGGAATGCCTACCTGTTATGGAGGATCTTGATGCATTGTCGACTGCCGAAGAGCTGAGTAAAGCCATCGACAGCCTGCCCACTGGGAAGGCACCAGGATTGGATGGCATTCCACCAGAGGCCATCAAATGTGCAAAGGGAATCCTGCTAAACCACCTGCACGAACTACTGTGCCAGTGCTGGATAGAGAGAGCAGTGCCGCAAGACATGAGAGACTGCAACATTGTCACCCTATATAAGAACAAAGGGGACAGAAGCGACTGTAACAGCTACAGGGGAATCTCCTTGCTGAGCATCGTTGGGAAGGGCTTCGCCCGCGTGGTCCTGAACAGACGGCAGAAAATAGCTGAAAGGGTATATCCCGAGTCTCAGTACGGTTTCAGGTCAGAACGCTCCACAATCGACATGATCTTCTCCCTTCGACAGCTACAAGAGAAATGCAGAGAGCAAAGACAGCCACTCTACGTTGCTTTCATTGACCTTACGAAGGCCTTCGACCTTGTGAGCAGAGACGGCCTGTTCAAAATCCTCACCAGGATTGGTTATCCTCCAAGGCTTGTCAGGATAGTTCAGTCATTCCACACAGACATGAAGGGCATCGTTCACTTCGGCTCTTTTTCAGAGGTCTTCAACATCCACAGTGGTGTGAAGCAGGGCTGTGTGCTTGTCCCCACCCTGTTCGGCATCTTCTTTGCAGTCATGCTGAAGCACGCCTTTGGAACATCAACTGATGGTGTCTACCTCCACACCAGATCGGACGGGAGGCTGTTCAGTCTGTCCCGGCTGAGGGCGAAAACCAAGGTTCATGAAGTACTCATCAGGGACATGTTGTTTGCAGACGATGCGGCACTGGCAACACACTCTGAAGAGCAACTGCAACGCCTCATGGACAGCTTCTCAAGAGTCTGCCAGGACTTCAGCTTGAAGAAGACCAATGTGTTGGGCCAAGGCATTGAGCATCCTCCCTGCCATTACCATCAACAGCTACAAGCTGGAAGTATTTCACTAGTTTACATACCTTGGTTCCACCATCATGGACAGCCTCTAAGATCCCAAGATCAACAGACAAATCGGATGAGCAGCCTCAACATTCGCCAGGCTGACAAAGAGAGTCTGGGAGAACAGAAAGCTGATGATGTACACCAAGGTTGCAGTCTACAAGGCCTGCGTCCTCAGCACACTGCTTTATGGCAGTGAGACCTGGAGCTTCTACTATGGACAAGAGAGGCGTCTCAACGTCTTCCACCTTCGCAGCCTGAGACGCATCCTGGACATCACGTGGACTGACCAAGTCACCAACAATGAGGTCCTGGCCCGTGCCCAGATACCCAGCCTCTTCACTCTGCTCCAACAACGTCGTCTCCGCTGGCTGGGCCACGTACACCACATGTCAGACAGAAGGATCCCAAAAGACCTGCTGTACGGGGAACTGGCCTCCGGCAAGAAAACACGAGCGGCCCCATCTTCGTTTCAAAGATGTCTGCAAGAGAGACATGAAGTCACTGAACATGAATGTCAAGAGGTGGGAGGACATCGCAAGTGATCGCTCTCACTGGAGGTTGGAACTACGCAGAGGTCTAAAAAGAGGAGAAGAGAAGCTGAGGCTTGCTGCTGAAGAAAAGTGCACTCATCAGAAAAACAGCACCAAGACAACACTGGGGGACAGTGCCTTCAAGTGCAGTCGCTGCAGCCAAGGCTGTCACTCCCGTGTGGGACTCTACAGTCACAACAGGCGCTGCTCTAACACAGACTGAAGCAAGACTTTCCAGGCATAGATCCATGGTCTCGCGAGACTAATGGATGCCACAATGTGCGAAAGAAGACAGTCTGTGTGTTTTTGTGTGTATGTTTGTGTAGTCTTTCATTGATTCTATTTATAATCTTTGTTCTACTGTGAATGGTTACAAGAAAATGAATCTCAACAGAGGTCACAGCTTGTTGCCATCTTGGTCACAGAAAGATAAGACTGTAAAATAATCCAGTAATGGCCTTTGGAAGAAGATTTTCAAGCTAACAGTTATACTGTGAAATACCACTGAAATTGGAGAATGTTGGCTTCTACTGCCTCCTTAAATTACACAGAGTAGATAGATACACCAAGGTACTCAGGGAAAATCTCCCACTTGAATAGAACTGTTTGAATACTGTTTGTAGTGATGAGGGTTCATTAGTATGCATTCCATAAGATGCATGGAATCAGCGGCAATTAGACCATAAGACATTCATTCATTACTGTGTGGAAGATCACTACTGATTATTGTGGAGGGTTAACTTTTGGCATTGTTGAGAAGGGATCTTTACGGTAGGTTTTTGACTGTTCTTTCTGTTAGTCGTTACACTTGCAATATTATGTGCAAGTGGCAATTAGCAATATTAACACCTCAGACAAACCTCAGCAGCTGGAAAAAATTTAGTGTGTGGTGTATTATGTCAGAAAATGAATGGATTTAATTGACTTATAGAATAGTGGCAGTGATGTATACAGTATGCGTATATATGAATATGATATCTTTTAGAGTTCAAAGTTCGAGTTCAAAGTAAATTTATTACCAAAGTACATATCGCATATGTCACCACATACAAACCTGAGATTCATTTTCTTATGGGAATACTCAGTAAATCTAAGAACCATAATAGAATCAATGAAAGACTGTATCCAGCAAGGTGGACAAACAACCAATGTGCAAAGGACAACAATCTGCAAATACAAAAGAGACAAAAATACAAATAATTGTAAAAAATAAGTAAGTAATAAATATCGAGAATATGAGATGAAGAGTCCATGAAAGTGAGTACATAGGTTGTGAGAACAGTTCAGAGATGGGGTAGTGAAGTTGAGAGAATTTATCCACTTTAGTAATAGTTCCTGAACCTGGTGGTGTGAGTCCTAAGACTCCTGTACCACTTTCTTGATGGCAGCAGTGAGAAGAGGGCATGGCCTGGGTGGTGGGAATCCGTGATGATGGATGTTACATTCCCGTGACAGCACTCCATATGCTCAATGGAAGGGAGGCCTTTACCCATGATGGACTGGGCCTTATCCACTACTTTTGGTAGGATTTTCCATTCAAGGGCTTTGATGTTTTCATATCAGGCTGTGATGCAGCCAGTCAATATACTCAGCACCACACACTTATTGAAGTTTTTCAAAGTCTTAGATGTCATGCTGAATCTTTGTAAACTTCTAAGGAAGTAGAGGCACTGCCGAACTTCCTTCATAATTGCACTTGTGTGCTGGGCCCAAGACAGTTCCTCTGAAATGATAATACAGAGGAGTTTAAATTTGCTGACCCCCTCCAACTTTGATCCCCTGATGAAAACTGGTTTCCTCCTCCTGAAGTCAATAATCAGCTTTTTGGTCTTGTCAAAATTTAGTGATAGGTGATTGTTGTGGCACCACTCAGCCAGATTTTTAATCTCCCTCCTATATGATGATTTGTCACCACCTTTGATTTGGCTAATGACGGCGGTGTTGTCAGCAAACTAGAATATGGTATTGGAGCTTTGCTTAGCTGCACTGTCATAAAACGCAGACATGAGGAATACAAGTGTTGCTTGAATTTCCAGCATCTGCAGATTTCCTCGTGTCTGCGTTTTTAAATTCATTACTGCGAAGCTTCTTCCAGTGATGCCTACACTGAAGAAGTTTAGATCTTCTCTTCGATGGGAGTTTAGTGAAACCCTCTCTCACTGCTCCCCATCTGTAATTTCTTTGGCCCTTCAACTTTTCGACCTCATTTTGACTCAGACTCGCTATTACAGCCATATCTCCTTCCTTGGAATGTGTCTCCGCCGCCAACTTACTCCAGTTGGCTTCCAGCTCTTAGATCCACCCCTCCCCCCCTGTCTTCTCCTACCATTTTGGATCTCCCCCTCCCCCTCCCACTTTCAAATCTCTTACTATCTCTTCTTTCAGTTAGTCCTGACGAGGGGTGCCGGCCTGAAACGTGGACTGTACCTCTTCCTAGAGATGCTGCCTGGCCTGCTGCGTTCACCAGCATTTTTTGTGTGTGTTGCTTGAAGGGTGTAGTAGTTTGATCTAAAACCAGTGTGTTATACCTAAACAAAGGAGACTGCAAAGGGGATAGCTAGCATAGACAAGCTATATGGTGGGGTAGTAGAAGACTTTCAAAGAGATTATTCATTAACACAAATTCCAGTTAAAAGCAAGCACAAGTACAATGTGGAAAACCAGCCTTGGATAACAAAATAAATGAAGCTCATCAAATTAAAAATTCATGTATACGTAGTTGCCAAGAATAATGGGAAACTGTTAAACTGGGAGAACTTTAGACAGTAACAAAGAACCACTAAACAAACATTAAAGCAAAGGTGGATTATGGAAGTAAACTAGCATAAAAGACAATGGTCAACGTTTTTATAACTAAGTGCAAAAACAAACTACCCAGGATGCAGAGAGTCTACAGGTTAAGATAGTGAACAAGGGTCCGGAGGATGGAGTTCATTGTTGGAAATGCGAGGTTATCCACTGTGGAAGGAAAATAAATCAGGTTCTTATTCAAAAGGTGAAATGCTGCAGTATTCTGCTGTGCAGAGTGACTTGAGAGTGCTTGTGCAAGAATCGCAAAGACTGGTTTACAGCTACAATAGGTTATCAAGATGGCAAATGGAATGTTAGCCTTTATTTCTTAGAGGGATGGAATTTAAGAGCAGTAAGGTTATGCTACAACTATACAGGGTACTAATGAGGCCACCTTTGGACTAATGTGTGCAGATCTGATCTCCCTACCTCAGGAAAGAAAGGAATTTATTTATTTATTTAGAGACATTGGTGGAATAGGCCCTTCCAGCCTTTCAATCCACACAACCCAGCAACCCCTGATTTAACCCTTGCCTGACCACAGGACAATATACATTGACAAATTAACCTATTACCCAGTATGTCTTTTGAGTGTGGGGGAAAACCAGAGCACCAGGAGGAAACCCATACATTCCACAGGGATGGCGTACAGACTCCTTATAGGTGATGACAGAATTGAACTCTGAACTCTGATGCTCCGTGCTAACCACTATGCGGCCATGGTTCCCACTGTATAATGGGTTTAGACGCTGTACCAAGGAAGTTCACCAGGTTGATGCTGGAGGTGATGGTGTTTGCCTTTGAGGAACGATTGAGTTACTTGGGGCTGTACTCACTGGACTTTGCAAGAATGAGACGGGATCTTGCAAGAAACATAACATTTAGAAAGGGATAGATAAGGAACAGCTAGGGGAGATGAAAATGAGGAAACATGGCCTGAGAATTTGGAGGATTCAATTTAGGATGGGGATGAGAAGAAACCGTTTGTTCTGTGGAATTATCTGCCCAGTGATGCAGTAGAAGCTACCTTATTAAATATATTTAAGACACAGATAGATTTTTGCATAGCAGGGGAATTAAGGGTAATGGGGAAAAGGTAGGTAAGTGGAGGTGAATTCACTGCCAGATCATTATGATCTTAATGAACAGTAGAACAGGCTCGATGGGCCATTTGGCCTTCTCCCTGCTCCTATTTCTTATGTTCTGGGCTGTTATTAGAAGGTATTAAATATAATTGATTAATAAGGATGGCAAACAATTTCCTATATCTCGCTGAGTTACTAATTGCTTTTAATAGGGAGTGCAAATAGTGTTCAGATAATGATACCAGCATGGGAGGAAGTCCTTTGGTTCAAGGCACGTATATTAGCTCTATATAAGGACAGTCCAGCTCGTCTCACTTTCTCCATCATCACAACCCAATGTTTCTTTCCTTTTGTAAACTTACCCAGAATTCTTCTGCCAGCCACCATTTGATCTGCTACTACTGTTACTCCTGGCAGAACATATCATGCCCCCACAACTCTATGTACCTGTATAAGTCCTTTCTCCGTAGCTGCATTTATGACCCCTCTGGCAATTAAGAAGTATTCTTCTTTCTCTCAGCTTTAGTCTATACTTGTGATGACTACAGATATGTTAATCAGATCTCCTTGCAACCTTATCTGTTCCCAAACTTTCTGCACATTTCAAATTCCTTGTTATTGGTAAATCTCTTCTACACCCACCTCAAGTCTTTTACACTTTAAAGTATGGCATTCAAAACCAGACAGCTATTATGGTTAAACCAGTGTTTCACAAAGATTTCCTTGCTCATGTGCTTTGTTTTTATTTGTAAAGCCCAGGATCACACATACTTCTTAAACCATCTTCTCAACCTTCACTGTAATTTACAAGGAACTATGTAGGTATATCTTTCTGCCAGAGCAGGTGCAACAGGCCAGATGATCTAATCCTGCTCCTATTTCTTATGTTCTTATTCACTGTTATTATACCTGATCATATATATGACTCCTTCTGACTTTTCGTACCAAAATGTAACACTCCTCACTTTTCCTCATTAAATTTCATCTGCCACCATTCTGTCCATTCAATCATCTTGTCTGTAATCTGATTGCCGTTATCACCATCCTTGAAATCCTGTACATGATTGTGACCTGTTCAAGTCATGAACTGTTTCCCCAAATAAACTGAAACATTAGTAGTGGGTAGAGGTAGTAACAGAGACTACAGATTCCACATAATTTGCCAAAAAACTAGTGGGTACAGTGCAAATTGTGGTGCACCTCCTGAATCAAATTGAAGAGAAATGGAGAATTACGGAGAGAAAATGTTAGGTCTATGTGGAGATTAATTGTATTTTCAAACAGGTGATACACCAAGATGGGTCAAATGTTCTCCTATCTTTCAAATTCAAGTTTAATTGTTATTCAACTATACTGTACACATGAATGCAGCCAAACGAAACAGCATTCCTCTGGGTCCAAGGTATAAAACACAGTAACATTGCACATATAGTTATGGTAGCAGACAAACAGTCACAATGAAATAATATCGCCCAAATCCCTGAGTAGGATGGGCTGTGGATTGATGGTGCATGGCAGTGAACACATGAGGACCGCACTGAATGGTAGGGACCAGCCCCCAGACCCCAGCCCCCAGCCCAGTATAAATTTTAGCATGCCCACAGAGGCACATTATTCAGAAAAACATTGCTGCATGCAGTGGCATCTTGCAATTCATTAAGAGAAGAAAAAAAATAGGAGTGAGAGTAGTCCTCTGGCTTCTCAAGCCATCTCTACCTTTTGAAAGGATTATGGCTTTTCTTATTTTTGCTTCAGCTCTGCAACCCTGCCTGATCCTCTTAAAGCTGCATTCCTCTGATCCAGAAATCTCTTTTGGCCTTTAAAATACTTGTGACTCAGCATCCACATATTTTAGGATGTAATTAGAGTTCTGTTGTTTTTATTTATTGAAATTTCAAAATAATTTACTCATATAACCGATGCAAAGAGCCTACCATGGAGTACAGGTACTACCATTTCCAAGAAAACATGTCCACTATTTACTTTCAATTTGAGGTTTAATGTCACATTTAGTTGTGGTAGGTAAGTAGGCAGCCATCAATCCCAGGCGATCATGGGTTTGCACCTCTGGTGGACTGTGTCCTCTCCAGGACACAAGCCTGGGCAGGAAGATTTGAAGAACCAGCTATTGCCCATGCAGTAGGTTCCCCCTCTCCACGTCACTGATGTAGTCCAAGGGAAGGGCAAGTGCCGATACAGCTTGGCACCAGTGTCGTCGCAGAGGCTGCCTGAGTGAAGTTGTAAACAACATCAAGCTGCCTTAAGGAGCCTAGCTCTGGATTTCTTCCTCGGGGTTTTTACTCCCAAAGCCTTTCCCATGGGTGGGTATGGCCACAAGGCAGCGGAGGTTTAAAATCCGAGTTTTCCTTCTCCTAGGCAGGCTGCCATTCAAGGCTGTTGAGCCCCACCTACATGAAGCAACTGGTTTTGATGTGCCAGTGGTCCGCCTTTTCCCCTTCTCTTGTCAGTAGAAACAGTTGTGCCGGGATCTTATTCAATGGCTATTACTTTTTTTTCTAATCTTACTGCTTTTGCTTTCTGTATATAAGTGCGGGGAAAAAGTCCTGAGATTAATGAAAGCAATGATCTTTACTTAGTTGGCAGCAACTGATGTCGGTACTAACTTTTAAACTGATCTTCCCAATGATAGTAAATATACATATGCTAGCAGTAGACAGATGAAGTCAGGGTTGGGGGAGAGGGAAATGGCAATCATTTGTCTACGATAGCTGATGTTAATATCAGTGGAAGCCACAGTCCTTGGAAAATAGCCTTCTACCTCAGCAACATTAGTTAATTGTCTATGTTCTCAATGTTTTTTTTTGCATTAGGGTAGACAAAGATTGTGTCACAGCATTCATACATTTCAAGGTTCAGACCATATGCCACAGGGAAATTGTTGGCACAATAAAATGCAGAGGGAAAAGGCTGTTTTTTTTGAGTTAATGAAGTAATAAAGTATTAAAACTAAAATATCACGGTTGAATGAAGAGAAATCATATAATTGTAACATATTGCGTTTTGTTTTAAAGTTCCTGTCTGATTTTCTATCTGCAGATGATGATTCCCATGCTCCAGCTGCAGCACGCTTCTCATTGAACAAAGAGAACCCAGATGGACATCTGGATGATGGCAATGGGGAGGGAAAATCTCATGCAGACCTCGGAACTGCACTTGGAAGCAACACCCCAGAAAAATCGGGAATCAGGTCAGAAATACACCATTAAAAATTAAAAGAAATCTGAAAATATGAAATTAAACAGTAGTACAGCATATCATTTTGTATTTGTGGAGGGGAATGATGTGTTGTGATGTTTCCGGTACATCTCCATGTAGGCAGACAGATGGAAATTCGTCGGTCTTTCTATTCAAACTTCCAGCTTGACCTTTTTATGATTTTTTTTAAACCAGAATTTAGTACTTGGTTTGAAAAAAGTGATTTTCACCATACATTCAGGATGCAGAGCAGAAGGACATCAGAAATTTGAGCACAAGTAGCCCATATTGGTTTGATCCACCATTAAATGACAATATGGCTTATTCACTACCAGAAGTTCATATTCTTATTCAATCTCCAAACCCCTTAATTTCCCCAGACTCCAAAATCTATTGATCTGACCTTTGAATTTGCTCAACTTCCGCACATTCACAGCCCTATGGGTTAGAAGATTGCAATGATTCACCGTCCTTTTCACCTGAGTTATATAACTGACCACAATTATGTTCACTTGATTTACTGTGAAGAAGCCCAGCAACTTAGCAACAGCAGAAAAATATATTAGTTAATGTAATTGGAACATTTCCAGATAAGGTAGCCTATGTTTGACATAAATCTTTCCACCTTTCAATATTGTACATTAGCAGAATCCCAAACTTGCTGATAAATCCCTCTTCTATTAATGTACTGAAAGTTCACCGTGTACTTTGCACTGTTATGTTTCTCCTTGGTTTCTCTCACCTAATATTTCAGACTTTTTCCTGAGATCTTTATCTACTATGATGTTTGCCATGGTCACACACACAAAGGTGGGAAACACGGATAGAGAACAAAGGAGCTGAGCTCTATTTGATACAGCAAGGAAGGTAACAGAATGTGTTCTCCTTGAAGCCGTTCCAATCATTTCATTGAAAGGAATTGACAATTAACTAGTGTCCTTGTAAGTACACAAGGTTCATTGTTGCACATGACCAGGTTAGGAAAGGCTTGTTCATTGCTCAACAGAATTACCTTGGAAGTACTTTCACACTATTACTCCATGTTTTGTGGCAAATTATCCTCTAGCATACAAAACTAATATTTTTTGGAGTAGTGCATGTGCACGTCCTAACATTACAGGGGCGTATGTGTGTGTAGATTCATCACCTCACTCTGTAATTGTAATGATTATTAGTGGAAAGGCCCCTCCACCCACTCATACTCAGGCCTGTGTTTTATTGAAGAGATGATTCTGAGTGCAGCTTTGTTCATATTTTAATAAGAATTCAGCTTAAACATTAGTGAGCTTAAGAGATTTCCACAGTCAATTTCATTTCCAATTACTATTGTGATGTTATGATGTTACAGTTAAAATTCTCCATTGTGCTGGAGCATATAGTACAAAATTAAATTAAATGTGAATGTTATTTCTGTGAGTGTAGTGCAAAGACTTTTGTATTCATTCCAAAGAATATGATAATTTCGATATTGGATGGGTAGTGGTGCCAATTTTTACCCTAGCCAAACCATAGTAGCTATTCATCGCAAATTTATAGTAGCCACCATTGCTTGCTGACAAATATTTGTGTATCCAAAACAATATACTGGCCTTTTATATTGAGTAGACAGATCAGATAGTAGGTGCCAACCAATTGGGGAGATATCAGTACAGAATACGTATCTAGGATGTGTTTTGCTGGCTTATAAAATTATTTTTAATGGATTTGGACGCATGAGAATACTTTCCTGGACCAGGCCAAAGTTGCCTTAGAACATCATTTCATTCAGCTTCTCAGCTGGAGATCATGAACTTAATTTAACCACATCCTTCGAGTTTTACCTTTGCCGACAGCAGAATGGCTGTCTGATACCTGATAGTGAATATACATTTAAATTGATTATTAGAAGGATCATAAAAGTTAGAGTAAAAAAAACACTGAATAATTGATGGGATTCTGGAATTCAACTGTCTGAAACAATAGTTATTTGTACCTGGAGTGTTGTAATGTACTGGAATAATGAACCAAGAGCTTGGAAGAGGGAGGTATTTAAAGCCAAATCTCAGCTGGCATTGAGAAATGGCTTTATTTTGTGCTGTACCTGATTTTGCTGATGCAAGTAATGCAGCGAGGGTCTAATTAGCATGGAGCCCAGCCCTCAAAATGGCTTCCAAATTAAAGTATACATCCATGTGTACCCGAGCGAAAATAGTAAGGACATTTTAAAATGTTGCACTGTCATCTTGGTGTTGACTCCAAACAAAGCAAACAAGATGTAGGTACATTGATGAGCCCTCCACACTTAAACATGAAGTTGGTCAATAAGGATAAATGGAAAAACGATAGAATGGAATAGGCACCCATTTTATCTCCATCTTGCAGGCTAAGTATGGCTCAGCAGGTCTGTTTCTAACCTTGCTGAAAGCTACTTGCTAGGTATCACAATTAACCAGTCAAGCACATAAATCACCATGAAGTTGTACACACATGAATATAATACAGAAAGTCTAAAATTAATTTGATTGTTTACCCTGGGCATTAATTGTGCTCCGAAGGTTTAACTGCTGCTGTATCTGTCAGATGCACTTGTCAAAAACAAACACTTGCCTTAAAAAAGCAATGGCCACTGTATATGGAGTGGGTGAACTTTTGATCCAAATGAAAATGTAGAATCTGAAATAAATGAAGGATTTTTATGTTATATTGATCACAACAAAGCAATTGCTGTTATTTAAGATGTGTTTCCATTACTTAATTTGCAAATTTTCTGCATTTTTTATCATTAGCAATGCCACAGTGGTAACTGAAAACACAGGATAGGGTTTTTGTTCACCTGGCAAAGGTGATACATTTATCAACTGATTACATGCTAGTTACTAATATTGATGAGATAAATCAGGTGTAGCAACAGCAAAACCACTGGGATACTGAGCTGAAGGAGTTAAAGTCACAGTGATGTAATTCTGAGCCAGGACTGCTTGTCAATAAAGTTATAACACATTCATACACACCTGCTTAATTTCACAATATTAATGGAAAAATCATTCTGCTGGGCTAAAATTTTAGAAAATATTAATAGAATGCAATTAGGCAGAGGAAGTCTGAAAAATCTTTTCAATGTTAGAAGAGCTAATGTGGGCAAATTTACATGTAACTGGCGTTTCAAGATTGTGATTAGAGTAAGATTGTAATTACAAGCAGAGTAAAAAATGTTCCATCACTTTCTGAAATACGAGACCACAGGAAGCAATGGAATCCCCTTCCTCCTTGTATTCAACAAGCCATTAGTATAATATTTTAGTTGAAATTAATTTCACATTAGGATTGCTAACCATCCTGATAATCATAAGCAACTTAAGTAATTGATCCTGCCCCTCAGGTTGGTCTGATTAGTGAAATGGTCCAAAGTGGCAACCTCCAAAGACAGGCGTAGCCCCCCTGGCCAGCCTCAGGGTCGCTCAGCTCGCTATCATCTAGGGAAACAGCCCTCGGCCCCATCAAACTGAGTAATTAGTTTGTGTGGATGCTGTGTGATGTACCCCATCCTACCCAAATAACAGACAATACACCTGAATCGATTAAATGATTTACAGTTTATAGATATTACTGGAACTATATAATTAATAGAGAGTAAAATATAAAAGGAAAATAAAAGGCGCCACACTTATCAAAGTTCAATCTCTTTGTGCACAAATAGTTGGAGCTCAAGACCCTCCTTCACCATGCGATCCCCTCGGACCACCTTGACCTGCCACCCGGGACAAACAACAGTGGTCGACCAGACGCTCCACATGAGTCCGTCTCTGTCTCCTCTCCTCGCCGAACACCCTGGACCTCGGAATCCTGCTCGGGGTCCGACCTTGTTAGCGGACTCACAGCACCTGGTCCATCCTCTGCCTCTCTCTCCCGCCTTCTCCCCAAAAACCCGCGTGTCACAATATCTTACAGACACACCAAAAGCATAACAACTATCCCAATTGGTTCGTAACACCTTCTTATCAGTAACATGATCCAACCAAACTGCTAGCGGGAGGACTTTCTCAGCAGTTAACATAACAAAGAAGCCACTTCAATTATAACATAACAAAGAAGCCATTTTAATTAGACTACGCAGTGATGTAAAAAAAAAAAGAAACCCCTTACACAGGCTTGAACATTTTCTTGTATGGTATGAGAGTTAGAGTTCTGATAGAATTATGACATCTCTCATTTTCATCATGTCCAACTTTAATAGAGCATAGAACATAGAAATCTACAGCACATTACAGGCCCTTCAGCCCACAATGTTGTGCCGACCATGTAACTTACTCTAGAAGCTGCCGAGAATTACCCTACCGCATAGCCCTCTATTTTTCTCAGCTCCATGTACCTATCTAAGAGTCTCTTAAAAGACCCTATTGTATCCGCTTCCACCACCGCTGCCGGCAGTGCATTCCACGCACCCACCACTCTCTGAGTGAAAAACTTACACCTGACATCCCCTCTGTACCTACTTCCAAGCACCTTAAAACTATGCCCCTTCGTTTTAGAAACATAGAAAACCTACAGCACAATACAGGTCCTTCGGTCTACAATGCTGTGTCGAACATGTACATACTTTAGAAATTACTTGGGGTTACCCATAGCCCTCTATTTTTCTAAGCTCCACGTACCTATCCAAGAGTCTCTTAAAAGACCCTGTTGTATCCATCTTCATCACTGTCGCCTGCAGCCCATTCCATGCACTCACCACTCTGCGTAAAAAAAAAAAAAAAAAAAAAACAAAAAAAACTTACCCCTGACATCTTCTCTGTACCTACTTCCAAGCACCTTCTCGTGTTAGCCATTTCAGCTCCTGGAAAAGCCTCTGGCTATCCACACAATTAATGCCCCTCATCATGTTATATACATCAGTTAAGTCACCTCTCATCCTCCGTCACTCCAAGGAGAAAATGCCAAGTTCACCCAACCTATTCTCATAAGGCACACTTCCAAACCAGGCAACATCCTTGTAAATCTCCTCTGCACTCTCTCTATAGTATCCACATCCTTTCTGTAGTGAGGTGACCAGAACTGAACACAATACTCCAAGTGGAGTCTAACTGAGGTCTTATATAGCTGTAACATTACCTCACGGCTCTTGAACTCAATCCCATAGTTGATGAATGCCAACACACAATACGCCTTCTTAATAACATTGTCAACCTGTGCAGCAGCTTTGAGTGTCCCTTGGACACGGACCACAAGATCTTGCTGATACTCCACACTGCCAAGAGTCTTACCAATAACACTATATTTTGTCTTCAAATTCGATCTATCAAAATGAACCACTTCATACTTACCTGAGTTGAACTCCATCTGTCACTTCTCAGCCCAGATCTGCATCCTATCGGTGTTGCGCTGTAACCTTTGACAACCTTCTAGACTATCCACAGCACACCCAACTTTTGTATCATCAGCAAACTTACTAACCCACACTTCTACTTCCTCATCCTGGTCTTTTATATATAAAAAAAATCACAAAGAGGAGGGGTCCCGGAACGGATCCCTGCAGAACACCACTGGTCACTGTCCTCCATGCAGAATCGGAACCATCTACTCTTTGCCTTCTGTAGGCAAGCCAATTATGGATCCATGAAGCAAGGTCTCCTTGGATCCCATGCTTTGCATGGGGAACCTTATCAAATGCCTTACTGAAATCCACATACGCCACATCCACTCCTCTACCTTCATCAATGTGTTTTGTTGACTCTTCAAAAAATTCAATCAGGCTCCGAATTAAGAAGTGAATAATGAATCTTAAGCAGGACATAATATCATTAAACCATTGAGCATGAGTGGGTGGGGCAGCATCTCTCCACCTAGGAAGAACTAACCGTCTAGCCAAGAGAGAGGCTTAAGATAATGTTCGACGTTTAGTCGGACTCAAATGCATGTCTACTTCGCCCAACGTGCCAAAAAGAGCAATCAGAGGGTTAGGTTCTAACTGGCAATTAAGAATATGGGATAGAGTTGAAAAAACATCTCTCCAGAATCCTTCTTGAACACACCTAACAAACTCCACCCCATCCAAACTCCTTGCTCTAAGGAGATGTCAGTCAAGATAAGGAAAGTTAAAATCTCCCATCACAACAACCCTATTATTATTGCAACACACATCAAAGTTGCTGGTGAATGCAGCAGACCAGGCAGCATCTCTAGGAAGAGGTACAGTCAACGTTTCAGGCCGAGACCCTTCGTCAGGAGGGTCCGACAAAGGGTCCTGACGAAGGGTCTCGGCCTGAAACGTCGACTGTACCTCTTCCTAGAGATGCTGCCTGGCCTGCTGCGTTCACCAGCAACTTTGATGTGTATTGCTTGAATTTCCAGCATCTGCAGAATTCCTATTGTTTGCTACTATTATTGCACTGTTCCAGAATCTGTCTCCCTATCTGTTCCTCGATGTCCTTTTTACTATGGGGGGGTGTCTATAAAAAAAACACCCAGTAGAGTTATTGCCCTCTTCCTTTTTTGACTTCCAGCCACACTAACTCATTAGAAAATCCCTCTATGACTTCCTCCTTTTCTGCAGCCGTGACACTATCCCTAGTTAACAATGCCATGTCCCCACCTCTTTTGCCTCCCTCCCTGTCCTTTCTGAAACATCTAAAGCCTGGTACACTCAGCAGCCAATCCTGCTCCTGAGACATCCAAGTCTCTGTAATGGTCACAATGTCATAGTTCCATGTATTGATCCACGCTGTACGTTCATTCGCTTGTTTATGATACTCCTTGCATTAAAATAGACACATCTCAAACCATCAGACTGAGTGCATCTTTGCTCTATCATCTGCCTATTCTTCCTCACAAACTCCCTGCATGCTCCCTCTACTTGTGCTCTAACCTCCCCATCCTCTGCCTATTCACTTCGGTTCCCATTCCCCTGCAAATCTAGTTTAAACTCTCCCCAACAGCATTAGCAAACCTCCCCACCAAGATAGTTGTCCCCCTCAGATTCAAGTGCAACCCGTCCTTTTTGTACAGGTCACACCTTCCCCAGAAGAGGTCCCAATGATCTAGAAATCTGAATCCCTGCCCCCTGCTCCAAACCTTACGCCACATATTTATCTGCCACCTCATTCTATTCCTCTATTCACTGTCGCGTGGCACAGGCAGCAATCCCAAGATTGCTACCCTTGAGGTCCTGCTTCTCAGCTTCCTTCCTAACTTCTGCATTCTGCTTTCAGGACCTTCTCCCTTTCTCTACCAATGTCGTTGGTACCAATATGTGTCGCGACCTCTGGTTGCTCACCCTCCCATTTCAGGATATTTAATTAAAATATATCATTTTCAAATATTTTCATATTTGGTATGAGCTTGCCTTACCTCCATGTTCGCAAGGACATTTACTACTGCTATTTGGAATCAGAGGAAATAACTTCAAAGTTCGAAGTAAATTTTATTATCAGACTACATCTATGTCACCACCTACAACCCAAAGATTCATTTTCCTGCAGGATTCTCAGCAAATCTATAGAATAGTAACTATAACAGGATCAATGGAAGATCAAGTAGAGTGCATAAGACAACAAACTGTGTAAATGCAAATGTAAGTAAATAGCAATAAATAATGAGAACATGAAATAACAAGATAAAGAGTCCTTAAAGTGAGATCATTGGTCGGAAGAACTTCTCAATAGATGGGCAAGTGAGTGTAATTATCTGCCTTTGTTCAAGAGCCTGATAGTTGAGTAGTGGCAACTGTTCTTGAACCTGATGGTGCATTTTCTGAGGCTCTTGTACCTTCAACCCAATGACAGCAGTGAGAAAAGAGCATGGCCTGGGTGGTGAGGACCTCTGATGATGGATGCTGCTTTCCTTCTACAGTGTTTCGTGTAGATGTGCTCAATGGTTGGGAGGGCCTTAGCTGTGAGATAGTGGACTGAATCCATTATCTTTCGTAGGATTTTCCATTCCAAGGCTTTGGCATTTCCATACTAGGCTGTGATGCAGCCAGTTAATATACTCATCACTACCCATCTATAGAAGTTTGTCAAAGTTTTAGATATGATGCTGTATCTCTGCAGACTCCGAAGGAAAGAGAAGCACTGTGGTGCTTTCTTCACAATTGCATTTACATGCTGGGTCCAGGACAAGTTGTCTGAAATAGTAACACACAGGAATTTAAGGTTGCTGACCCTCTTCACCTCTGATCCTCCAATGAGCACTGGTTCATGGACCTCTAGTTTCCTTCTCCTGAAATCTTCAATCATTTCCTTGGACTTTCTGACATTGAGTGAGAGATTGTTGTTATGACACCACTCAGCCAAAGTTTCAATATCCATCCTGTCTGCTGATTCAACACCAGCTTTGATGTGGCGCACAACAGTGATGTCATCAGCAAACTTGAATATGGTGTTAGAACTGTGCTTAGCCACGCTGTCATAGGTGGGGGCTAAGCACACAGCCCTGTGGTGCATATCTGCTGATGGAGATTGTGGAGGAGATATTTTAGCCAATCCAGACTGATTGTGGTCTACAAGCAAAAAAATCCAGGATCCAATTGCACAAGGAGGTACTGAGGCCAAGGTCTTGGAGCTTATTGATTAGCTCTGAGGGGATGATGGTATTAAATACTAAACTGTAATTGATAAGGAGCATCCTGATATAAGCATCTTTGCTGTCCAGATATTCCAGGGTTGTGTGAAGACAATGAGATGGGATTTGCTGTGGATCTGTTGCTCTAGTAGGCAAATTGGAGTGGATCTAAGTCACTCCTCAGGCAGGAGTTCATATGTTTCATCAACAGCATCTCAAAACACTTCACCACTGTGGATTTAAGTGCAACTGGGTGATAGTCATTGAGGCAGGTCACCATGCTCTTCTTGGGCACTGGTACAATTGAAACCTGCCTGAGCCAGCTAAGTACCACACACTGGTTGAAGCTAAAGGCTAAAAATCTCAGTGAACACACCAGCCAGTTGATTAACACAGGTCTTTAGTACTTGGCCACTTGACCCCATCAATGAACTGTTCCCACAAACTATGGACTCATTTTCAAGGACTCCAAGACTCACTTTTTCAATATTTATTGCTTATTCATTTATTATTAATATTTTGTTTTTTCATTTTGTATTTGCACAGTTTATTGGCTTTTGCATATTGGTTGTTGTCTGTCCTATGGGGGGGGGATGGTGTGGTGTTTTATTGATTCTATTGGTCTTCTTGTATTTATTTAGAAAGGGAAGGTGAACGGGATCCAGGCATAATGACAGAACAGGAATGGGAATTGAATTTAAAATATTTGGTCACAGGGAAGTTCCACATGGTGTATGGAGCAGAAGTACTTGACAAAGCAGTCCCCCAATTTACAATGGGTCTCACCATTGTAGAAGGGGCCACACTGGGAGCAACAAACACAAATGACGACCCCAGCAGATTTGCAGGTGAATTGTTGCCTCGCCTGGAAGGAGTGTTTGGGACCCTGAATGGAAGCGAGGGAGGAGGTGTATGGGCAGGTGTAGTACTTTGGTCGCTTGCATGGAGAAATGCCTGGAGAGAGATTAGTGGACAAAGGAATCACGGAGGGAGCAGTTCCTCTGGAAAATGGGGGGTGGGGTGGAAGGAGATGTAAAGATGTGTTTATTGGTAGAATCCTTTTGGAGGTGGTGGAAGTTGCGGAGGTTAATGTGTTGGATGCGAAGGCTGATGGGCTGTAGGTAAGGACATGAGGAACTCTTATCGTCATTATGATGGTGGGAAGATGGGGTGAGCGTGGATGTATGGGAAATGAAGGAGATGCGGGTGCGGGCAGCATCAAGAGTAGAGGGAGGGAAATATCATTCTTTAAAGAAGGATGGAAAGCCATATCTTGGAAAGAAACTGAGAAAAGGGAATAACATTTTTACAGGAGATAGGCTGGG
Organism: Mobula birostris; assembly: GCF_030028105.1. NCBI lineage: Eukaryota > Metazoa > Chordata > Chondrichthyes > Myliobatiformes > Myliobatidae > Mobula > Mobula birostris. Next base: position 161,822,293 of record NC_092375.1, read on the forward strand.
AAGAAATATCGTTGAGATAACTATGGGAATCATTAGGTTTATAAGAGATGTCCGTTGACAGTTTGTCCCCTGACATGGAGACAGAGAGATCAAGAACTGGATAGGAGGTGTCAGAGATGGCCCAGGTGAATTTTAGGGGAGGATGGAAATTGGAGGCAACATCAATGAAATTGACAAGCACAACATGGGTGCATGAAGCAGCACCAATGCAATTGTCAATGTAGCAGAGGAAGAGTTGGGGAGTACGTCCAGGGAAGGCTTTGAACATAGCATTCTATGTAGTTGATGAAGAGGCAGGCAGAGCTTGGGCTACTCCTTGGTTTGGAGAAAGTTGGAGGAGGCGAAAAAAATTGTTCAAGGTGAGGACAGTTCTGCCAGATGGAGGAGCATGGTGGTAGAAGGTGGACTGGTTGGCTTTGCTGTCAAGAAGGAAGCGGAGAGCTTTGAGACCTTCCTGATGAGGGATAGAAGTGTAGAGTGACTGAACAACCATGGTGAAAATAAAGTGGTCAGGGCCAGGGAATTGAAAGTTCCTGTGTTTCTGTCAAGAAAATTAGTAACTAACCCTAGGCCCCACTTTTTAATTTAGGGATATCCCCCCTTCTCTCTCAGTCCTCAAGAAGGATCTTGATCCAAAACATCTGACCTGCTGAGTTCCTCCTGCATTTTGTGTGTGTTGCTTTGGACTTCCAGCATCTGCAGATTTTCTTGTATTTTAAATGTTCATAATATTATGCAAGGCATATGTAAACAACTTTCCAGGGGTTCTCCTGGGTTGAAATGTCTAATACTAGAGAGCATGCTTTTAAGGCGAGAGGAGGAAAGTTCAAGGCAATATGCAGGCAGTTAATTTTCACATGGAGAGTGGTGGGTGTCTGGAATATGCTACCAAGTGTGGTGGTGGAGTAGATATAGCAGAAGTGTTAAAGAGGTTCTTGGAAAGTTATTCATTAGCTTAAGTAGCTGAAGGACCTTTTTCCTGTGCAGTACTGTACCATCTTCTATCTGGAAGTAATCACCTGGTTGTTCATGGATGTTATTGCACAAAATTTAGCTGCTATCTTTTTTCTGTACCATATATAAAATATACTGTATTTTGCATGGTTTCTCAGTCCACTTCAACAGCAGCCACCAAACCTAGAACCACAAACAATAGCAAGAACTATACTTCAAAAGAACTTTATTGGAGGCATCCTGAGGTGGTTTTCTCATTTTTTTTTCTTTTCCTCTCTTTCGCTGTTTCCTTTATTCTTTTGGTTCATTCATAAGTTTATTTTATACTTAGTTTAGTTTGTCTGTGCATCAGTGAGGATTCTTCAATCTGATTTGTAGAAACAAAACCTTTGCTGTATTTTGTCCTGTTTGCAAATGCTTTCTATATCGGCTAGGGGAGCTCCACAAGAATGAGGTGTCAGATGAGAGGAAGTCTGTACTCAACAGTTAAACAAATCTTGGTGGTCAGTATCATTATCAACAGTGGATATCTTTTCTATTGCTATCAACTGTGGTTCATTGTACCTGAATAACTGAAGAAATGCCAATCACTGTTCTCATTGCTACCATCAGGAGGGAGGTACAGAAGCCTGAAGGTGCACACTCAACAATTCAGAAACAGCTTCTTCCCCTCTACCATTCAATTCCTGAATGGACATTGAACCTATGAACACTATCTCACTATTCATTTCTTTTTTTGGACTACTTATTTAATTTATTTATATATATATATATAAATGTGTGTGTGTGTGTGGGCACGTGGCCACAAGTGGGTAAGACATTGGACTAGCTACCTGAAGGTCGCGAGTTCGAGCTCCAGCCGAGGGGACGTGTTGCGTCCTTGAGCAAGGCACTTAATCACCCATTGCTCTGCGACGACACTGGTGCCAAGCTGTATGGATCCTAATGCCCTTCTCTTGGACAACATTGGTGTCACGGAGAGGGGAGACTTGCAGCATGGGCAACTGCTGGTCTTCCATACAACTTTCCAGGCACAGATCCATGGTCTTGCAAGACCAACGGATGCCTATACACACATATACATACACACACACAGTATATATACTGCCTTAATTCAGTTTTCTTTTTCTCTATTATTATGTATTGCATTGTACTGCTGCCACAAAGACAACAAATTTCACAACATACCCCATTGATATTAAACCTGATTCTGATAAAGTGGTAATTTGTTGTATTTAATGAGAGAATTATGTACTTCTGCTTAACACAGCTAAGACAAAACATCTCATAACTATCAGAAATTGAGATTGGGAATTGGCACAGTGGGTGAAAATTTATCTGAATAATTTTAGCAAAGTGTGATTTCATGAAAGAATTAAATGTGTTTTCTGCCTGATTAGCACCTCATTCCTCACTTTAAACATTAATTACCTCCACCATCAGCGTATTACTGTGTACAATCTACACCATACTGCTGCTGCTTCTTTGGACTATTCTAACAACATCCCCGAAACCAACATTCTTGATTAGCAACAGGGACAGGCTAGCATGCATGTGGGAGCTTCCAAGTCACATGCCATCCTATCTTTGCAATACATAGTTGAAACCTGAATGTTCCTATCTAATAAGGTCATGAGACCATCTTCACTAGAAGGTCTGCCACAGTGCACCACCGTGTAGGAAGGTGGCTCACATAACCTTCTCAAATACTTTGAGGAAGGCAGCACATGAAATGCAGTTAACTGCGAAGTAAAATAAATCAACAAAGTAAGATCTCAGTTAAAATCTTACTGATCCTATTATTTTGAAACCTGCCAAGTTCCACTCAGTTACTAATGATATCATTTTCCTACCATGACTGCTTAAAGACTTTTTGTTGATGATAATTTCTTGATGCACTTTCAGTCTGGGAAACTAATCCATTTGGAAACGCATTTAATTTGCTGCTGGAGGTGGCAATGTTTTTTTTTAAAAAGCTTTTTTTTTCTGCTGCTGCTTGCTTTTAAGGAGATGTGCTACCCTTTTTAATTGAAAAAAGATAAAACTTACCGAAAAGAATGGATTGAGATGGCATTTGTTTGTCAGGGATGTCATTTTGCCTGTAGAAACTTGCCTCCAAATCTTGAGTTATCAGCAGGCTCTCTGTTGCACAATAAGAGCTGTGACATGTTCTACAATCTAGACTGGCACTGGATTAGATAAATGAAATTATATCAGTGGCAGATGTAAGTCCAAAGGTTCCCAAAGAATCTGGAGTAATAAAGAATCAGTGGGTCAAGCAGCATCTGTGTGGGGAAAAGAAATGTCTGTGTTTTGTGTCAAAACCCTATATCCTGAGAATGGTTGGATTGTCTAAATGGGTGAGTGAAGCAGGTTCTTTTGCAGCATTTAAAATGTATACAGATTTAAATGTTTTGAGCAGCACAATGGCAAAATTAGTGGAGTTGCTATCTCACTGTAGCTGGGACACTGGCTCAATCCTAACCTCTGGCGCCATATGTGTGGCGTTTGCAAATTCTGCCTGTGACTTGCATGGCTTTCCTCCAGGTACTCTCATTTCCTCTCACACCTCAAGGACTTGTGGATCAGAAAGTTAATTGGCTACTGTAAATTGTTCCTCATGTGTAGGTGTGCAGTAAAGTGTGAAGAAAGTGGGAAGATAATGTATGATTACTGTGGCCACTGTAAATTGATCCTAGTTTGCAGAGTATGAAGACAGTGGGAAGAAAACATAGTTGACGTAGGATTAATGTAAGTGGGTGGTTGATGGCATTGCATTGCTAGTGGAAAAAATGGCTTGTTTCTATGTCGTATCTTTCTATGTCTTCAGATGAGCACTTAATTTGCCAAGGCAAAGAAGGCTATGGACCAAGTGCTGGTAAATAAGATTTGAAAAAAAGATCATTGATGGTTGACTTAGACATAAAGAGCTGCGGTGTCTGACTTCATGATTTTGTTTAGGAAGTTATCCTAGAATTCAATAACAATTCATAATAATATCACTTTCAAATCCTGATTTCTGCGAATGACACATTTTACATTTACATGAAACTCTTCAGCAATTAAGGAAATATTATTTCTAATTATCAATCTGGAGTAAGCAATGTGACAAAGATCCATGTTTCCTTTCTTGGCATGCTGATTATCTTTGTAATATCCACAATGAGGCAATAAAATTTGCAATAATTGTAGGTGATTGTCACCAGCTTCACACTGAGCATCGTTATTTTATCCTTTTGGTTGTCACCATTCGATTTTATTTCCGGTGAGAAAGGGGAAATGCACATTTGCTTCAATTTATTTACTATGCACCAGGAATGCTTGTTTTGATCGCAAGACAGAGAATACTTGTGAGTTAAATTACGGCATGTCCATTCATTCTTAACACTTAGCTATATGTAGAAAAGATGACCGAAGCTTTAAAATTGTCAATAACCATGTAAGCTTTGCTATGATATCAAAGATTGCATTTGATGAAAATTGCTAAAACTGGTTGAAAAAAGTGATTTAAATCTTCACCTTAATTTCTATTTTCGACACTTCAGATGTTGCATACTGTTCAATGCAGCAATTATTTTAACATTTGGAAGAAGTATAAAGAAATAGAAAGTAAAATACTGCAGATTCTGGTAATCTGATGTCTGACAGAAAATATTGGAAATGTTAATAGGTCAGGTAAAACTCTGGAGAGAGTTTATTTTCAGGTTAATGACCTTTGACCTGAATTTCGGAAAGTTAAATATCAAACACTATTTAAATTGCCGAAGGGAGGGGACAGTCATGATGGGTGGAAAGCAAGAGAAATTGAACCGTGTAACCGATGGTAGTGCCAGCTAAGAAAGGTGAAGTCTTGTTTATCATAGTGAAGACATGGCCAGAGGAAATGAATGAACACAGAGAAGAGATTAAAATAGAGGAAAGGAATGAGAAAAGAGTTAGAGCTCTGAAATCATGAAATGCATAACTCTGGAGTTACAAAATGTCTGAAATAAATCATGGAAGACTGGAGAAAGTGAGCATGCCAAGCAGTACCTATGGTGAGAGAAAATGAACCAGCATTTCAGATTGGTTAGCATTCATTGGAACTAGGACCAGTGAAAATCAAAATTCCATTTTTCTCTGCCTGACCTGATATTTTCAGCCTTTTAGTTATAAACAATGTATTGTGATTTTACCTTGCTCACACGTTCTATGGAACGTCTCACTGTATTTAGACTGAAGTAATTGAGACTAAAGTTAATCTCCTTAAATGATGCAAATTATGCATGTAATCTAGGCGTCAGTTGATCACTGCACCCGAATTTCTTTTAGGTATATTCTTCTGGCTCCATCTCAAGGCTAAGTAGCCATATATGTGAACATCCACAAAATTGCTTTAGTTCAAAATCTACTTACTTTCCATCTCTTCCCCCTCCCCCCACCCCACTCCACACATACACAGCATGCTTGATCTCTAACTTTTGCTAGTTCTGATGAAAAGGTATTACCAGAATTTCAGATGCACCACCAAACAGGGCCGTATTGCCGTTTTTTTTTGCTGGAGCTGGGAGCTTGTTGGTGGAAGGTATTGATTGAGATCAGCCCCCTTTTTCTGTTTCTCTGAATACTTCTTTATGTTTTCAGTAACAGTCACATTCGAACTCTAAGCTTCAATATATGGATGTTCTTGACCAACTTGTGCATAAATATTGGCTGGACACTTTAAACCAATGGTAATTCCAAAATATGATGTGGATTCTGCACATAGATTTATTTATGCTGATATTTGTATTACTGGAGACATTCTAAAAAACTTACACAAATTAATGTTGTTAAAATGAAATGACGATGAGGCAAAATGTCTGTTGTAACTTCTCAATTACACTTTTCACAGGAAACACCATCTCAATGTTTACCAAATCCTATTTATTGTCTATGAGCTCAGTGCAGTCTGTCTTTACTTATCATATGTTACATTTTTAACCTTTTAAGAGGCCAGGGACATGTATATTAGTAGCAAAATAATGTATTAGCCCAAATTCTATCACATACAACAAATAGCCAGTGCCAGCCATTTAGATTTATCCACAAACTTTCACTGCCCTCCTGTGATGGAATTTGTAAATGAAATCAATTTCAGTGCAACACCCTCCAAAAGAGATTTAACGGTCTTAATGAGGATGTTTTACTGGTGTATATAGAAGGTATACAAGGAAGATTAAGTTAAAATTATTGAAGCAATGTCATGTCCAGAAAGCAAAGCAGAAAAAGGTAATATCTGATGGGGTTAAGAGACGAGGATGAAAAAGAAAATTAGTAAATTGAACCATGCCATTTAGAATCCACTTAAATTGGAATGGACAGTCTTAAGTTTTCTGGTGCCAGTTACTGCAACTTCATTCTGTTCCATTTGTTTCATTAGTGACTTCTTCAGTGTAGTGGTGTAAGCAAATTGTAACATTATGTTGCAGTAGTACAAATCATTGGTGAGGCTGCACTAGGAATACAATTTTGAACACTCTATTTAATAGGAAGGACTTGGTTAAAGTGGAAAGAGTGCAGAAGAATGTTGCCAAGACTGGAGGGCCTGAATTATAAGCAGAAGTTGACTCGACTAGCTCTTTATGCCTTAGAACAAAGGAGAATGAGGAGTGACTTTATATAACTGTTTAAAATTATGAAAAGCGTAGATAAAGTAATTGTCTTTTTCCCAAGGTAGGGGAGGCCCAAACTGGGGCCCATAGATTGAGGGTGTGAGGGTTTAATATTTAAAAGGGACCTGAGGGGCAACTTTTTCACGTAGGGAGTAGTGAGTATATGGAACGAATTGCCAGAGGATGTGGCTGAGGCAGGGTTAATAGTATCATTTAAGAAGTACCTACGCAGGTACATGGAGAGAGGGGCTTGGAGTGGTATGAGCTGAATGCCGGAAATTTGACCAGCTTGGTGGGCAGCCTGTTAGACATGGACTCACTGGGGTGAAGGACCTGTATCCATGCTATATTGCTATATCACTGTAAGTTCGTGATTTCCACATTTAATTTTGCATGTGTAATTACTATCCAATTTAAACTTCAAACAGCAGTATTTTCTATCTGAACCAAAAAGGCAGAAATTTGTCCTCTTCCTCATCCATTAAGTATGCAGCATTAATGCAATTCTGTCATGAATTAATGTGTGTGAACAGTATGCAAGACAGGTTTTTCACTGGGTCTTGGTATATGTGACAATACTAAACTAATTTACCAGTTTAGTTGCACATTGGTTGCTCTACAGTTTTGGTTCCCTTGACCTCAAAGCTTTCCTTTACACTGGCAGTTTCATACCGATTGCTAACTCACATTACAAAATCAATTAGCGCCACTTCAATGAAGCAGCATATTTTTGTGCAGCGAGTGACCCCTTGCCGAACAGCAGGCCACGTTATCATAGCATGTTGATTAATTGCACTTGATAAATCATTTATTGTTCAGGAAGTGACAAGCTCTCCGAATCACCATTACCAATGGATTTGTTTGGAATGTGAGATTCTGAAAATGCTAAAAATCCAGAACAACACACACAGAATTCTGGAGGAGCTCAGCATATCAGGCAACATCTACGGAGAGGAATACTGTCTCTGCAGATGCCAAAATGGATTTCATTGGTTGTGAAGCACTTTGTAATGATCTAATTCTGCAATCAGGCCATTGTGAACTCCCTTTCTCATTATCTATTCATTTTCATTGGGTCCCAGAATGGTGGGCAAATTCTGTGCAGCACAAAGGAAATGAAGTATTCTTCACTGATGGCTTAAGCAGACATCTTTTTCCTTATTTGAATTGGTGGATAACATATTATATACTATCCCCTGCTGCTCTCTTGAAGTGAACAACTAACCATTGCACTATTTGAATACAAAGAGCTTTTTTGTAGGGCCATCTCCTCATGTCACAGGATTTTCTTCTTTTGATAATGAGACCCCTGATCATCTTCAGTGACACTGAGCATGAATTTCAAGGCTTCAATCTGCCTAACTGTAGGCTATTCTGCTAACAATACCCCTACTTGAATCACGTGACCTGATTAATGTCTTCTGCTGCAAAGTATTTTGGTAACAGTGAGGTAAATAGCTCAAAATTCAAGGCTCCTGAAACCTCACACTTGAAGAGGACAAATGCACATATACAAACTGGAGAGCTTAATGCATCATTGGCCTGATCAATCATAAGTAAAGAAAAATAATCACTGACTTTGAAAAAATAACCATTAACTTTGTGACTTGTAGCTACACATTCATTTTTATATCTGAATATAAAAAAATCAATATTATAAGGCTCCTGTCCTGAAGTTGCATGACTTATTGTGATTGATGTCAAGGGAGATCGGCTTGTATGAGTAAAATAGCAATTTTATCAGCTATTTCTCAGCTGCCACATTAAGTTTTTATTTGGGTCACAATTAACAGTAGTCAAAATGTTCCTGAGCAAATCTGGTCTGTTTCAAGGCAGTATGTAACATTTGTTCTATCCAATCCCAAGTTCTTTCACCATATTTTCCAATGGAGAGCTGAAGTAGTGCTCTGGTGCAAATAATGAACTTGCGCCAGGTTTTTATATGATTACTGTTTTAATTATTATGTCAATGGAAATCCATTCTCTTTAATTAGGAATTAAATAGCTAAGTTTACAACAAATCTTACACTACCAGCTAAGGTTTGTTCATTCTCTTGCTGCAATAAATGTATAGCTTCCTTGCCATAAATGCAATTTTCTTGGTTGTTGATGTTTTGTTTGATTTCTGTGATTTTCAATTAAGTCTAGAACCACCTGATTGATTCCTTATATTTGATAGTGACTCTTCTTTCTCGGCTATCAGCCTGATTCTTATGCTTCTGTTGCTCTTTAACCCCATTCAAAAACCGTTGTTGCCATTTTGGACCATGAATTTTGTATCAGTTCTGTCAGGCAAAGTGAGATCACACATCATTAATTCTTTTCCCTGCTCCCACTTCAAACCTGGTGATTTCTTCCGGGTTAAATTAAACCAATGGTTTGCATTCTCCATTTGCCTTCACATTCTTCTTGTTTCTGAATGTTCCAAATGTTCCCTATTCTAAAGGATCGCTCCTCTAGTTCCGGACACCTCCACCATTGGAAATACCCTCTCCGCATCCACCTAATCTAGCCCTTTCAACATTCGGTAGCTTACATTGAGATCGCCCCACATTCTTCTAAATTCCAGTGAGTACAGGCCCAAGGCTGCCAAACACTTCTCATATGATATCTTCATTCATTCCTGGAATCATCCTTGTGAACTTCTTTTGGACTCTCTCCATGATAATTCATCTTTTCTGAGATAAGGGCCCAAAACTGTTGACAGTACTGACAGTGCGAGGAGGAGAAGATGGCGCAATGCAGCGTGCAGTGGCTACTCCGGTGAATGATATCTGTTATCTGTCGAGTAGGGTGCCGTGCACAATCCTGATTTGATAGAGACAGACATGAGAGCATGGAGGAACATCTGGAGAAATTTCTGAAATGCCTTATTCGTTGCCGCTGCTACTGTGTGATCCAGAATCTCCAGAGGAGAAGGCCCTGAGTCCTCGGCTTTGCTTGTTGCTTGGCGGCCGGGGCGGGTTTGAAGTGCTCAGCAGAGATGGTGCTCAGTGCTCGGTGTTGGAGGGCTGGTTGGAGGCTCGAAGTTTTTGGACGGACTCAGAGTCGGCTGTGGTCTGGTGCTTCCAATGCATCGGCAGTTGTCGGCGCCTGGAGGTTTATGGCAGGGAGGGTTTCTCCCTTTTGCCGCCTGCTATCGAGACTATCGGGAGTCGATTGGAACTTTGAGACTTTTTTTTTTACCGTGCCCATGGTCTGCTCTTTATCAAATTATGGTATTGCTTTGCACTGTTGTAACTATGTTATAATTATGTGGTCTTGTCAGTGTTGGTCTTTTGTTTGTCCTTTTTTTTTTGTGATATCACTCTGGAGGAACATTGTATCATTTGTTAATGCATGCATTTCTAAATGACAATAAACGAGGATTGAGTGTCCTCATAATCTAAAAAAGTGCGGCCTGACCAGTGTTTTGTAAAGCCTGAGCATTATCTCCTTGGCTTTATATTCTATTTCCCTTGAAATGAATGCCAACATTGCATTTGCCTTCTTTACCACAGACTCAACCTGCAAATTAACCTTCAGTGAGTCTAGCACTGGGTGACGGTCAGGAAGCACACTGTGGTGATAGGGAATTCCTCATTTAGGGGAACAGACAGGAGGTTCTGTGGGTGAGAATGGGATTCTCAGATGGTATGTTTCCTCCCGGGTGCCAGGGTCCAGGATAACTCAGATTGAGGTCCCTAGCATTCTTAAGTGGGAAAGTGAACAGTCAGAAGTCATGGTCCATGTAGGTACCAATGACATGGGTAGGATGAGTAATGATGTTCTGCATAGGGAGTTCAGGGAATTAGATGTTATGTCGAAGGACAGGACCTCCAGGGTTGTGATATCAGGATTGCTACCCATGCCACATGCTAGTCAGGGCAGAACTAGGAAGATTATGCAGTTTAACATGTGGCTAAAGAGTTGGTGTAGGAGGGAGGGCATAAGAGTTTTTGAACATTGGGTTTTCTTCTGGGGAAAATAGGACATGTACAGAAGGGACGGTTTACATCTGAACTGGAGGGGGATTAATATCCTAGCAGGAAGCAGCATTTGTTAATGCTGCACAGTGGGGTTTAAACTGGAGTTGCAGTGGGATGGGAACCAGAGTGCCAGAACAGTTAGTGGAGAGGTTGTGGAGGCAGATGTTGGTAAGACATCAGAGAAAGTTAGGAATCAAAAGGTTGAATGTAGTGCAATTGGTGTCCTAAGTTGTGTAAATTTCAATGCAAGAAGCATTGTAGGAAAGGCAAAAAATAGTGCTGAAGGTGAGGTAGCTGGTTTACAAACAGAGGCAATGTGTACTGAGGAGAGGCTGTTGATACGGCAATATTGCAGTCAACAGGATGAATTGCAGTCAACAGGATGAATTGCAACATTAAAGGTGGAAAAAATCAGAAAGGGTGACTACAGGACTGAAGGTGTTGTAGTTGAATGTACGCAGTATACAGAATGAGGTAGGTAAACTTGCAGCACAGTTGCAGTTGAGCAAGTATGAAGTTGTAGGTGTCACTGATTCATGGCTGAAAGAAGGTTATAGCTGGAAGCTTAATGACTAATGCCCAAGGATGCATCTTGTATCAAAAGAACAGGCAGGAAGGCAGAGGGGTAAGCGTTGCTCTGTTCAGAAGAAAACTGAAATCAAATTATTAGAAGCAGATGACATAGAGTTCGAAGGTGTTAAACCATTGTGGACAGAGCCATGGAAAAGCAAGGGTAAAAAGATCCTAATGGGAGTTCTATACAGATCCCCAAACAGTAGTAAGGAGGTGGTCTACAAATTACAATGGGAGAGAGAAAATGCATGCCAAAAGGGCAATGTTGCAATAGTCATGGTGGACTTCAATATGCAGGTAGATTGGGAAAATCAGGTTGACGTTGGATTATGAGGAGGAATTTCTAGAATACCTAAAGGATGGCTTTTTAGAGCAGCTCATGGTTGAGCCCACTAGAGGATTAGTTATTCTGGACTGGGAGTTGTGAAATGAACCAGAATTGATTAGAGAGCTTAAGGTAGAAGAACGTTTGGGGAAAGTAATCATAATATGATCAAATTCACCCTGAAATTTGAGAAGGGGAAGCTAAAGTAGATATATCAGTATGACAGTGGAGTAAAGGGAAATATAGAGACATGAGGGGAGAGGTGGCCAGAATAGACTGGAAAAGGACACTGGCAAGGATGATGGCAGAGCAGCAATGGCTAGAATTTCTGGAAGCAATTCAGAAGGCAGAGGGTATACTTTATACTTTATTGTTGCCAAACAATTGATACTGGAACGTACAATCATCACAGCGATATTTGATTCTGTGCTTTCCGCTCCCTGGATTACAAATATTAAATATTAAAAATAGTAAAAATTAGTAAATATTAAAGATTTAAATTATAAATCATGAAATAGAAAATAGAAAAATGGAAAGTAAGGTAGTGCAAAAAAACCGAGAGGCAGGTCCAGATATTTGGAGGGTACGGCCCAGGTCCAGGTCAGGATCCGTTCAGCAGTCTTATCACAGTTGGAAAGAAGCTGTTCCCAAATCTGGCCGTATGAGTCTTCAAGCTCCTGAGCCTTCTCCTGGAGGGAAGAGGGACAAAAAGTGTGTTGGCTGGGTGGGTCGAGTCCTTGATTATCCTGGCAGCACTGCTCTGACAGCGTGTGGTGTAAAGTGAGTCCAAGGACAGAAGATTCATTTGTGTGATGTGCTGGGCCGTGTTCATGATCTTCTGCAGCTTCTTTCAGTCTTGGACAGGACAACTTCCATTCCAGGTTGTGATGCACCCTAGAAGAATGCTTTCTACGGTGCATCTATAAAAATTAGTGAGGTCTTTAAGGGACAGGCCAAATTTCTTTCGTTTTCTCAGGAAGTAAAGGGGCTGGTAGGCCTTCTTGGCAGTGAACTCTGCTTTGTTGAACCAAGTCAGGTCATTTGTGATATTGACCTCGAGGAACTTAAAGCCTTTGACCTGTTCCACTTGCGCACCACCGATGTAAATTGGGTCGTGCAGTCCGCTACTCTTTCTGAAGTCAGCAACCAATTCCTTCATCTTGCTGACGTTGAGAGATAGGTTATTGTCTTCGCACCATGCCATCAGGTTCTTAATTTCCTCTCTGTACTCAAACTCATCATTACCCGAGATACGGCCTACAATTGTTGTGTCATCAGCAAATTTATATATTGAGTTTGATGGAAACTTGGCTACACAATCATGGGTGTACAGTGAGTACAGCAAGGGGCTGAGTACACAGCCTTGTGGGGCACCAGTGCTCAGAGTGATTGTAGAGGAGAGCTTGTCCCCTATTTTTACAGCCTGGGTCCTGTCTGTGAGGAAGTTGAAGATCCAGCTGCAGATCTGAGTGCTAAGGCCCAGGTTCTGTAGCTTAGGAATCAGTTTATTCGGAATGATGGTTTTAAGGGCAGAGCTGTAGTCAATGAAAAAGAGCCTTCCCAAAGAGGAAGAAGTATTCTAAAGGAAAGATGACACAACAGCGGCTAACAAGAGAAGTCAAAGCCAACATAAAAGCCAAAGAGAGGGCTATAATAGAGCAAAAAATATTGGGAAGTTTTTAAAAATCAACAGAAGATAACTAAAAAAGTCATTAAGAAGGTAAAAATGGAATATGAATGTAAGCTAGCCAATAATATTGAAGAAGATACCAAAAGTTTCTTCAGATACATAAATGTAAAAGTGAGGTGAGATTGATATTGGACTGCTGGAAAATGATACTAGAGAGGCAATTATGGGGGATAACGAAATAACCAACTGAATAAGTATTTTGCATCAGTCTTCACTGTGGAACACACTAGCAGTATGATGGAAGTTCCAGGTATCGGGGGCAATGAAGTTTATGAATTAGAGGGAAGGGACTTGGGGAACTGAAAGGTCTGAAAGTAGATAAGTCACCTAAACAAGACAGTGTACACTCCAGAGTTCTGAAAGAGGTGGCTGAAGAGATCATGGAAGCATTAGTAATGATCTTTCAAGAATCACTAGATTCTGGAATGGTTTTGGAAGACTAGAAAATTGCAAATATCACTCCACCCTTCAAGAAGGGAGAGAGGCAGAAGAAAAGAAACTATAGGCCAGTTATTTTGACCTTGGTGGTTGGAATGATTTTGGAGTTCATTATTAAAGATAAAGTCTGGGGTACTTGGAGGCAGATAATAAAATAGGCTCAAAAACGCAAAATAAACTGCAGATGCTGGGGTGAAAGCAACACTCACAACATGCTGGAGGAACTCAGCAGGTCGGGCAGCATCCATGGGAAACATCGACCGATCTTTTCCATGGATACTACCAGACCTGCTGAGTCCCTCCAGCATGTTGTGAGTGTTGCTAATTAAATAGGCTGTAGTCAGCATGGTTTCCTCAAGGGAAAATCTTGCCTGATAAGACTATTGGAATTCCTTGAAGAAATAACGAACAGAATAGACAAAGGAGAATCAGTTGATGTTGTGTACTTGGATTTTCAAAAGACCTTTGACAAGGTGCCACACATGAGGCTGCTTAACAAATTATCAGCCTGTGGTATTACAGGAAAGATTCTAGCATGAATAAAGCAGTGTGTCACGGTCCGGTCCGTGGACTCAGGACTCCGGGTCTTCCAGCTGTCCCTTGTTTTGGTTGAGTTAATCATAGGCACTTGATTCCCATCTTGGGGCTTGGAATATAAGTAGCCTTGTGGTTGAGTGTGGGCTGCTGATTTGTCTTGTCAAGATCCCCTGAGAGAAACCTGCCAGTGGAAGGCTAGAGCGGCCACTTGCTGTCTTTAGGCCGTGTTGGGGAACCATCCCCTCTTGGAGCCTTGCTGTCAGTAGTTGGAGCTGTCTTTGTGGTAGGGATTTGCCTGTTTCCCGGGCCAGCTGAGTGGCTGTCAGCCACTCTGAACTAGGTAGGGATCCGGCTGTTTCCATAGCCAGCCTAAGTTGCTGACGGTAACTGCGACTTGGAGAAACCCCGATGCAGAGATGGAACTGTCTGTTGTTCTTTGGTGTTTGTCTCTTCTTGTCCTCACTTCCTTGGGGTAAGTCAGGCCGTTCTGCCGTTGCTCTGTGAGTGGACCTGTCTTGTCTTATCTTTGCCTCTGTTGGGTAAGTCCGGCCATTCTGCTGTTACCCGACGGAGGGACCTGTCCTACCTTGGTGTGGAGATTAAGTTGAGTCCCGGCTTGTCTAAGGATAAGGCCCGGCTCTATGTCTATGTACTGTCCAGTCTCGTGTTGATGTCGTGTTAAAGATGAGTCCTGGCTTTTCGAAGGATAAATCCCGGCTCTATGTTGATGCACAGTTCCCAGTCTGTCTCTGAGCTCCAGCCTCCGAGTTATCAGCTTCCACATTCCAAGACCGGAGACCCCAGCCTGCAGCCTCAAGACCGGAGACCCCAGCCTGCAGCCTCAAGACCGGAGACCCCAGCCTGCAGCCTCAAGACCCGAAACCCCAGCCTGCAGCCTCAAGACCCAAGACCCAAGCCACGTCCTGTCCTGTAGTCATGTCATGTCCTTGCCTGGTTCTGGGGCCCGAGCCCGAGGCAAGACCCAGATTCTGGGTCCTTGTCCAGTCTCTGGCTTGGAGCCCAAGCCCGGGTTCCTAGTGCATAGTTCTTTGTCCGGGTTCTCTGTCTTGTCCATATCCTAGCCCATGTCTGTGTTCTTGTCCCTGCTCCTTGTCTGTATCCTGTCACATCCCTGCTCTAGTCAAGTCCTGTTCCTTGTACTTCAGTGTCTGTGACTTGCATTTGGGTCCGTTCCCTATGCCTCCATTGTGACACAGTGGTTGGATGGCATGAGGCAAAGAAGGGGGAATAAAGGGAGCCTTTTCTGAATGGCTGCCGGTGACTAGTGGTGTTCAACAGGGGTCTGTGTTGGGACCAATTCTTTTTAAATTATATGTCAATGATTTGGATGATGGTGTTGATGGGTTTGTGCAAACGATATGAAGATTTGAAGTGGTAGGTAGTTTGAGGAAGAAGAGGCTACAGGAGGACTTGGATGGATTATGAGAATGAGGAAAGGAATGGCAGATGGAATACAGTGTTGGGAAGTGTATGGTCATGTAGTTTGGTATATCATCATAAACAACCTTGAGATTCATTTTCTTGTGGACATTCACAGTAAATACAGAAAACACAATTGAATCAATGAAAGACCACACCCAGCAGGATAGAGAAGCAACCATTTTGCAAGACAACAAAATGGGCAAATACAAAAGAACGAAAAAAGATAATAATGATAAGTAAATAAGCAGTAAATATCAGGAACATGAGAAGGATAATCCTTGAAAGTTAGTTCATTGTTTGTTGTAACATTTCAGTGATGAGGTGAGTGAAGTTAAAGTAGAGCCACTGGTGGTTTTTTCATATAGCATCAATATGTTGGGCTCAGGATAGAACTTTTTTAAGGTTAGCACCCAGGAGCTTGAAGATGCTTATCCTTTCCACCACTGACCCCTCAAGATACAACACTGGGCAGTGCGGGAGGTTGTTCCTGCCTGTGGCCATCGAACTTTGCAGCTCCTCCCGTGGAGGGTCAGACACACTGAGCCAATAGACTGGTCCTGGACTTATTTTCCATCTGGCATAGTTTGCATATTGTTGATTGATGGTTTGTTTGGTTTTTGTATTGCTATATTTACGCTCTATTCTTGGTTGGTGCGGCTGTAATGAAACCCAGTTTCCCTCGGGATTAATAAAGTATATCTATCTATCTATCTATGAGTATTGGTGTGTGTTCTCCCGACTTACATTTCCAGAAGCCCACAATCAATTCCTTGACAATAAGTTTGAGGTTGTTGTTGCAACACCACTCAACCAGCCGATCTATATCACTCCTGTACACCACCTCATCACCATCTGATATTTTTTCAATGACATTGTCGTTTGAGAGTTTATAGATGGCATTTGAGCTCTGCTTAGCCACACAGTCACGAGTATAGAGAGAGTACAGCAGTGGCATATGCACCTATCCTTGAGCTGCTCCTGTGCTGATTGTCTGCTGGGAGATGTTATCACTGATCTACACTGGCTTTAGTCTCCTGATGAGGAAGTCAAGGTTCCATTTGCTAAGGAATATATTGAGGCCCAGGTTAGAAACTTGATGATTAATACTGAGGGATAATAGTATTGATTGTTGAGCTGCAAATGATAAACAGTATACTCTGCTTAAGAGAACCTTATTCTGCAGCAGTGAGATGTTGAGGATGTTCTTGAACACTTCAGCCAGTTGGTCAGCATAGTTGTCGGTGCCCTGCCAGATTCAAAAACACTTCCAAAATCCGAGTTTTCTATTAACCATATCAAGACTTTAGGGGGTTATCAAACATGAAATGAGCATCGGTGGTGATCAGATGCCCATTAAATACCTCACTGTGTTCTCTTCTGTGTTGTAGTGGGTATATATTAGGTAGCCAATCCGTTAATGCTCATTTGATCAGTGCAAAATGGATAAAATTACCAGATCAGCAACAAGCAGTGCTCCAAAACAATCTAACCTTACACTAGGAAAAACAATAGGATGAGATCAGGATGAAGGAGGATTCCCTCTCACAAGCAGCGTACACAAGGAGAAGGATTGGACAAATGACAAAAGGCTAGGCAATAGTAAAGTACTCCACACAAAATGCTGGAGGAACTCAGCAGGTCAGGCAGCATCTATGGAAAAGAATAAACGGTTGATGTTTCGGACCGAGACCCTTCATCAGGTCCTGAAATACATTGTATAATTTAAAGTCAGAGTCATACAGTAGAGAAAGTCCCTTCATACTATCACACCAATGTCGGCCATCAGGACTATACTTTTGTGGTGTTAGTAAAGTTTGGGTTGAATGTGTATGAATGGGAGTGCATAACAGGAGCTTGCTCGGGTGGATAGGAGGGCAATACTGGCGGGGATGATAGCAGAGCAGAGATGGCTGAAGTTTCTGGGAATCGTTCACAAGGTGCAGGATAAATATGTCCCACAGTTGTTCTCAAATGACAAGGATAGGCAATTATGGCTAACAAGGGAAGTTAAGGACTGCATAAAAGCCAAGGAAAGGGCATATAATGTAACAAAAGTGACTGGGAAGTTGGATCATTCAGAAGTTTTTAAAATCCAACAAAAGGCAACTAAAAAGCCATAAGAAAGGAAAAGATGAAATATGAGGGTTAATTAGCAAGAATATAAATCAGGATACTAAAAGTTTTTTCAGTTATATAAAAAGTAAAGGGGAGGTAAGAGTTGATATCGGACCACCGGAAAATGATGCTGGTGAGGTAGTAAGAAACGGCGGATGAAGTTTGCATCAGTCTTCACTGTGGAAGACACTAGCAGTTTGCTAGGGGTCCATGAGTGCCAGGGAATATGAGTAAGTGCCATTGCTATTACAAAGGAAAAAGTGCTACACAAACTCAAAGGTCTTAAGGTGGGTAAATCACCTGGACGAGACAGACTACATCCCAGAGTTCTGAAAGAGGTTGCTGAAGAGATAGCACATGCATTGGTTATGATCTTTTAAGAATCACTTGATTCTGGCATGGTGTTCCGGAGTATTGTGTTCAGTTTTGGTCACCAAATTACAGGAAGGATATTAATAAGGTTGAAAGAAGGTTTACAAAGATGTTGCGGGGACTTGAGAAACTCAGTTACAGAGAAAGGTTGAATAGGTTAGGACTTTATTCCCTGGAGCTAGAAGAATGAGGGGAGATTTGATAGAGGTATATAAAATTATGATGGGTATAGAGTGAATGCAAGCAGGCTTTTTCCACTGAGGCAAGGGGAGAAAAAAAACAGAGGACATGGGTTAAGGGTAAAGGGGGAAAAGTTTAAAGGGAACATTAGGGTGGGCTTCTTCACACAGAGAGTGGTGGGAGTGTGGAATGAGCTGCCAGACGAGGTGGTAAATGCAGGTTCTTTTTTAACATTTAAGAATAAATTGGACAGATACATGGATGGGAGGTCTATGGAGAGATACGGTCCGTGTGCAGGTCAGTGGGACTAGGCAGAAAATGGTTCGGCACAGCCAAGAAGGGCAAAAGGCCCGTTTCTGTGCTGCAGTTTTTCTATGGTTTCTATGGTTCCAGAGGATTGAAGAATTGCACATGTCAATCTACTCTTTACGAATGGAGGAAGGCAAAAGAAAGGCAATTATAGGCCGGTTAGCCTATCTTCAGTGGTTGGGAAAGTGTCGGAGTCCATTGTTAAGGATGAGGTTTTGGGGTACTTGGAGACTAATGACAAAATAAGCCAAAGTCAGCATGGTTTCTGAAAAGGGAAATCTTGCCTGACAAACCTGTTAGAGTTCTTCAAGGAAGGAACAAGCAAGTTGGACAAAGGAGAGACAGTGGATGTCATTTACTTGGATTTTCAGAAGGCATTTGATAAGGTGCCACACATGAGGCTGCATAACAGGATCAAATCCTATAACATTGCAGGGAAGATTCTGGCATTGATAAAGGAATGGCTGACAGGCAGGAGGCAATGTGTAGAATTAGAGAGGGCCTTTTCTGGTTGGCTGCCAGTGACTAGTGGAGTTCCTCAGGTGTCAGAATTGGGACTGCTACTTTTCACATTGTTTGTCAATGATTTAAATAATATTGATGGCTTTGTGGCAAAGTTTGCGGATGATACGAAGATGGGTGGAGGGGTGGGTAGTGCTGAGAAAGGTCCACTGCTGCCTTTTATCCTCGGGCAGCGGACCTGATTAAATTCCGTCCTCTCAAAACTTCTGATGTCCAAGTTTGAACAAGTTAGGTCTTTAGGTCTTTATTCTTTGGAGCGTAGAAGGTTGAGCGGGGACTTGATAGAGGTATTTAAAATTATGAGGGGGATAGATAGAGTTGACGTGGATAGGCTTTTTCCATTGAGAGTGGGGGAGATTCAAACAAGAGGACATGAGTTGAGAGTTAAAGGGCAAAAGTTTAGGGGTAACATGAGGGGGAACTTCTTTACTCAGAGAGTGGTAGCTGTGTGGAACGAGCTTCCAGCAGAAGTGGTTGAGGCAGGTTCGATGTTGTCATTTAAAGTTAAATATGATAAATATATGGACAGGAAAACAATGGAGGGTTATGGGCTGAGTGCAGGTCGGTGGGACTAGGTGAGAGTAAGAGTTCGGCATGGACTAGGAGGGCCGAGATGGCCTGTTTCCGTGCTGTAATTGTTATATTGTTATATGATTATATGGTCCAGGTTGGCTGCTGGTCAAGGACACCTTCAAGAGGTGAATGCCTTATGAAGGCAGCGGTCTTCACTAAAGACCCTCACCACCTGGGACATACCCTCTTAATGCTACTGCCATCAAGACACACATTTAGTGATTCATAAATGACTTCAGTACAATTCAGCAACATAAACTCATTATTCCTTTTATTTTTGCACTATTTATTTTGTAATTTACATTATGTCTTTGCACTGTACCACTGCAAGGAAAGAGACAATGAATTTCACATCACATAAAACCTGATTCTGAAATAGAAAAAGAATCTGGAATCTCTACATCAGCAGTAGTGATCATGAAACAAACAGATTTTCATTAGAAGACCATTAGGATAAATAGATTCCTACAGCAATCAAACTCTTCCATCGTTATCTGGTCTCGTCTTTGTTTCCAGATCAATGGGAAATGATTAACTCCTCTTTCCCAGTCATCTGAACCAATTTTATAAAGAAGGACATGAAAATTAAGTACAATGATCATTCCTGGCAAACACCCAGGCTCCATACCTGGACAATTCAGACAAGGGTCTATCAACCCTGAAAAGAAGTTCCTAGGTGAAAAATATTCAGATAAATGTTGGTGATAATCACACAGCCATTTATTTTAGACAATATTCTAGACTCTTTTGTTCCCATCTCTGGATATGTTCCTTTGCACCAATACAACAGGTCCATTAGAGGTGTTGCAGAGTGATATCTGGTTTGACGTGAATGGTTCTGGGAGCTACTAACAATGAATCTGAACCAAGTAGTTAGTTCTATATTCATTTAAATTGTGGGTATAGGGAACCTCTAAAGGCAAAAATTTATTGTCCTTGAAAAGGTAGCATTGAGCCATTTTCTCGATCCACTTCACTCCTGGTAAAGATATATCCACAATGCTTTTGTGAGAGAATTCCAGCATTTAGATGCAATGATATATTTAGACATCCCAGGTGCCAGGGCTAGGGATGTCTCAGGTTCGATCCATGGCATTCTAAAGGGGGAGGGTGAGCAGCCAGAAGTCTTCTACGTATTGGCACCAATGACAGAGGGAGGAATGGTGAGGAGGTCTCGCAGAGAGATTTTAGGAAGCTAGGTTGAAAGCTGAAAAGCAGAACCTCTAGGGTAGGAATCTCTGGATTGTTGCTTGTGCCATGCACCAATGAGGGTAAGAATAGCTCAATTTGGCAAATAATTGCATGCCTGAAGAACTGGTGCATTGGGAAGGGGTTCAGATTTCTTGATCATTAGGATTTTGTCTGGGGAAGGTATGACTTGTACAAAAGGGACGGGTTACACCTGAACCCAATGGCAACCAATATCCTTGAGGGCAGATTTGCTAGAGCTGTTTGGGGGGGTTTAAACCAATGTGGCAGGGGAATGAGAACAGAAGTGATGGGGCAGTGTGGTTTATAAACAAAGGCATTGTGTAATGAGACTGCTAGCAAGGAGAAGTTGATGATAGGGCAAAATTGCAGTCAATGGGATGAGTTGCAATGTAAAAAGGGGACAAAATAGAAAAGGGTGATGAATACAGGACTGAAAATGTTATATTTGAATGTACGCAGTATAGAGAATAAAGGAGATGTAGCAGAGTTACAGATTCACAATTATGATATTATGGGCATCACTGAATCATCACTGAAAGATTATAGCTGGGAGCTTAACATCCAAAGATAGGCATTGTATCGAAAGGACAGGCAGGTAGACATAGGGGCAGCTGTGGCTCTGTTGGTAAAAAATGAAATCAAATCATTAGAAAGAGGTGTAGAATCATTGTGGGTAGAGCTAAGAAACTGCAAGGATAAAAAGACCCTGATGGGAGTTATATATCTCTGAACAGTAGCAAAGATGTGGTCTACAAATTACAATAAGAGGTAGAAAATGCATGTCAAAAGAGCACTGCTACAAAGATCATGGGTGATTTCAATATGCAGGTAGATTGGGAAAATCAGGTTGGTTCTGGATCCCGAGAGAGGGGTCTATAGAATGCATATGAGATGGATATGGATTTTTAGAGGAGTTCGTGGTTGAGACTATGAGGGGATCAGCTATTCTGGATTGAGTGTGTGCAATAAACCAGAATTTATTAGAGAGCTTAAGGTGAAGGAGCCCACAGGGGAATAGTGATCATAATGATATAGAATTCACCCTTGAATTTGAGAAGGAGAAGCTGAAGTCTCATATATCAGTGAAGTAAAGGGAATTACATGAGCATGAGAGAGGAACTGGTTAAAATAGATTGGAATGGAACACTAGCAGAATTGACTTCAGAGCAGCAATGGCTGGAGTTTCTAGGAGCAATTCAGAAGGCATAGAATAGATACATCCCAAAGAAGAAGAGGTATTCTAAAGGCAAGTTGATGCAGCCATGGCAGACAAGAGAAGTTAAAGCCAACAAAAAAGCCAAAGAGAGGGCATATATTAGAGGAAAAATTAGTGGGAAGTTAGAGGATTGGGAAGCTTTTGAAAAAACTAACAGAAGCCATAAAGAGAGAAAAGATGAAATGTGAAGGGAAGCTACCCAATAGTATCAAAGAGGATACCAAAATTTGGAGGCACATGATTAAATAGGCCAAAGTCAGCATTGTTTCCTTAAGGGAAAATCTTGCCTGAGAAATCTGTTGGAATGCTTTGAAGAAATACCAAACAGGATAGTCAAAGGAGAATCAGTGGATGTCGTGTACTTGGAATTTCAGAAAGCCTTTGACAAGGTGCCACACTTGAGGCTGGTTAACCAGTTAAAAGCCCATGGTGTTACAGGAAAGACACTAGCATGGATAGAGCATTGGCTGATAGGCAGGAGGCAAAGAACAGAATAGAGGAACCCTTTTCTAGTTGGCTGCCAGTGATGAGTGGTGTTCCACAGGGGTCTGTTTTGGGATGGCTTCTTTTTACAGTATATTTCAATGATTTGGATGTTGGAATTGATGGCTTTGTGTCCAAGCTTGCTGACGATATGAAGATAACTAGAGGGGCAGGTAGTGCTGAGGAAGTAGAGAGGCTACAGAAGGAATTAGTCAGATCAGGACAATGGGCAGAGATGTAACAGATGGACTACAATGTCAGAAAGTGTATGGTCCTTCACTTTCATAGAAGAAATAAAGGCATAGACTATTTTTGAAATGGAGAGAAAATTTAAAAACCCAAGGTGCAAAGGGATTTGGGAGTCCTTATGCAGGATTCCCTAAAAGATGGCTTGCAGGTTTAATCAGTGGTGAGAAAGGCAAATGCATTGTTAGCCATCATTTTGAGAGGACGAGAATATAAAAGCAGGGATGTAATGTTGAGCTTTATGTGGCACTGGTGAGGCTTCACTTATGAGCAGTTTTGGGCCCCTTATCTAAGAAAGGATGTGTTGACATTGGAGTGATTTCAAAGGAGGTTCACCAAAGGTATTCCAGGATTGAAAGGCTTATCATATGAGGAATGTTTGATGGCTCTGGTCCTTTACTCACTGGAAATCAGAAGAATGAGGGGTAATCCCATTGAAACCTATCGAATGATGAAAGACTTTGACAGAGTGGATGTGGAGAGATGTTTCCTGTGATGGGGACGTTTAAGAGCATAGGGCACAGCCTCAGAATAGAGGAATGTCCATTTAATATGAAGCTGAGAAGGAATATCTTTAGCTAGAGAGTGGTGAACCTATGGAATTCATTGCCACAGGCAGCTGTAGAAGTCAAGTCACTGGGTATATTTAAGGTGGAGGTTGATAGATTCTTGATTAGTCAGGACATGAAAGGATACGGGAAGAAGGCAAGAGATAGGGGCTGAGAGGGAAATGGATCGGCCATGATGAAATGGCGGAGTAGACATGATGGGCCAAATAGCTTAATTCTGCTCCTAATGTTTATGGTCTTATGGTCTTACATACCAAAAATCAAAGTGGTTTGTACATAGTGCAGTAACCATGTTCTCTGTTCTCCTTGTTGGTAAATGTTATAGGTTAAGGAGGTGAAACTGGAGTAGCGGAATCAAAATATTGTGGCATGTTTTTTTTAAAAATTAGTACACAATACCCTAGTGGTGGGGGAAATGAATGTTTACAGTAATATATGTGGTACCAACCGAGAGGAGCATGGTGATGCAGTGGTTAGCAGTTTGTCCTACAGCTCCAGCAGCCATATTCAGACCTGTGTGTGGAATTTACATGGCTCAATGGGTTTTGCTTCTTCCCACATCCCAACAATGTGCTGGTTAATTAATCGTGTACTGTAAAAATCATAGCATATTATGTGCCTGAAGAATCGGAGGATTTGATGGATTGAAGAAGAGTAAGCAGCAGCAGCAGTGAAGTGGAATCTGATGGAATTGTTTCTCCTGTGAATTTCATGGACCTGATGAACCAAATGCCTCTTGTTTTAATGCCATAATAAATAATTAAATTAATTGCATTGTCCTGAATGCTGATAAGCTCCTAGACAGTTGGAGCTGCACTCTAGGTAAATGGAGAGAATTCCCTCAGGCATCCGATTTCTGCTTTGTAAATGATGGCATTTACAGATAAGTCTGATGAGTCACTCACTGCAGTGTGCCCAACCACAGAGCTGCTCTTTCAGCCACAGTATTTATGTCTTGTAAATGGTCATCACACTCAGGTTTTGATTTGGCAGTAGTAATGTCACTAAAAATCAAGGACGAATGTCGAACCTGTCTTGACCTGTGACCTCTGGTTAAATACAGGCATGAGAAAACCATCTTGATGATTAAACATCTATCTTTGGCTGATAAATCAGTAACACCCCGTTTTGAACACAGCTTGAGAGAGAAATTTTTAAAAAATGAGTCGATGTTTGGGTTTGAGTTTGAGCACGCAAGGAGTGAGTTTGAGCTGTCGCTCTCCTTGATGCGGATGGAGTAGGTGTCTGGAATTCCAGACATACGTGATTATCGGTGTGGACTGTAGTGTCTATTGGTCTCTTCCAGTTTTCGGTATTTTCTTTTTTTGTTGCTGATTGGCAGATGGGCAATATGTTACTTTTTTGGGCAAGGGAGTGGTTGGGGATTTGAGGCATGATGTTTTTCTGTGTGAGCGCTCCACTGGATATTTGTGTGTGAGGGAGGTTGGGGGTTTGATGTTATTGTTGTTGCTTTTTTGCATGGGAGGGGCTTGGGGGTATGGGGTTTGATGCTTTAATGGCTGTGATCTGTTAGTTTTTGTGCGAGGGAGGGGTCGGGGGGCGGTTTGGGGTTTGTGAGTTCTGTTTCTTTTTCTTTGTGTGGGAGTGAGGTTGATGTATTTTCTTTCAATGACTTTCATAGTTCTTCTGTATTTCTTGGCTATCTGGAGAAGAGGAATCTCAGAATTGTATTCTGCATACATAGTTTGATAATAAACTGAACCTCTGAACCTTTGAACTCAGTTACCTTTCAAAAATATTTGAGCGTCTTGCCATTCTGCAGTGGTGAGAATATTGTTCTTTATTGCCACGATGAACTGCTATTTCTAAAGCTGGCAAATATAATACACCCACTTTCTTTGTTTGTCCTTTCCTTTCAATTTTATAGATAGTATAACATTTGTTTAAAAAGTTGTGTGATCATTGGTGATGAATACAACTGTGTAACCTTGTGTGACCACGGACTATTGACACGGGTTCATAAAGTTGGGTAACACAACACCAAAACAAAATGCTTCTGAAATTCAGCAGTCATCATTTTTTTTTGGAGCCATCTAAAGGGCCGGGTGTTCCGCAATGCTAGGTGACATGGTAACGTTGTGGTTAGCACAATGGTTTACAGTACAGGCGACACAAGTTCAATTCCCATCACTGCCTGTAAAGAGTTTGTATGTTCCTCTGTGACCACACGGGTTTCCGCTGGGTGCTCTGGTTTCAGAGACCTATTGGATGGTAGGTTAGAAGATTAATTGGTCATTGTAAATTTTCCCATGATTAGGCTTGGATTACATTGGGGGATTGCTGGGCAGCCTGGCCCATAGGGCTTGTTCTGCGTTGTATCTCAATGAATAAATAAACATTCAAGGTGACTGGCCAGTAAACCTAGCCTTTGCTGCTTTACTTCATGTGCAAGGCTAGCCATGCCTATGACTCCATGATTGTGAGGTTTAACACAGCAACGTGATGATTTTTCATAATATATTTCACCTTCATTTAATACATCATCTCGCTGGGCACCTTTTTCATTGATTCTGAATTTTGAAGTGAATTTTAAAGTTAATCCTCAGTGTCTTCTACACTGAGGATTATTCATCTGAATCTTTCTTTTCTGATTTGAACATGTTTGTGTGAAGCAGTTTTTAATCAATCATCACATTGATTATCCTATCAGCAATGTACTTTTGTGTTTCTGTCTTATTTTGAATAATTTATTTTTCATTTTATTTATAGTCTGGCTTATTATCATATACCCCTTGAGGATCAAAACTGATTTGAAGAAGCAATTGTGTAAGCTGTAGTTAATTACAGGAGTTGAAAAAATGAATAAAGACTTTCTTAGTCACAGTGTTACAGTTTTTAACATTTACTGCAAGTTAAATATGTGTATTCTCAAGCAAATGAGTTGGACAGTTGCAAAAAAAAAGCCTGCTACATAAAAAAACACATTTGAAGAGTCTAATTTCATCTCTTGAAAATACTGCAAAGTATGTCACATACAATAAAGTATTTTCAGGTGTGATGACATTTATAAATTTGCCAGTCATTTTACAACAGATGATAGTAATGTGTAAAACAAATGGTGAGTTAATCTGCTGGCGTATTAATTGGCTAGATTTTAATGCATATTGTCATGTTGGTCATTGTAATAGCTATATTTGTAGACTTTATCACTGCCACAATAAAATCATGTCAATATTGGGTTGGCAGTCATTAGGACTAGATGATGCGAAGCTAAACTATTGCAGTTTTAATATAAATGAAATTAGTTTGCCCTAGAAGGAAACAACAGGAATTCTGCAGATGCTGGAAATTCAAGCAACAAGAGTTACTCTTCCTTCAGTTAGTCCTGACAAAGGGTCTCGGCCTGAAACGTCGACTGTACCTCTTCCTAGAGATGCTGCCTGGCCTGCTGCGTTCACCAGCAACTTTGATGTGTGTTGCTTGCCCTAGAAGGAATTAGAGTTCGTTTGTCTTTGTTAAACATCAATGTACTAAAATTCATAATAAAAATGGAATAAAAAATCATTTAGATTTTAGTGTAATATCTTTTGCAGATCAGCCTGCCTCCTACTTACTTTTTAATTGACCATTATATTTCAATAATTGCACTACTGTATTATATTCCAAGCAAGAGCTCTACCAGTAAGCTGCTAATCACTTCATTTGAATTAACTGGTACCTTTTGGCAGCTAATGACCTTGGCATATCATATTAATTGCACTTTATAAATTTTCTTGAAATATATCTGAATGCACTTTAAATATGGGATTTGTGTATCTCTGAGGATACAGTGTACTGATAGTTTGCAGCTGCTAAATCTCTAGGTTCAATAACAGTTACCTAGTGGGTATAGTTGCTAGGAGAGGGTGACTTCACCATCAGCTGTTATCAGTTTTTTAAAAATTACAACCTGTGGAGCTCCGTGATTTCCCATCTTATCTGTTTGCTGTTTTCAAAGGTGATGTGGGTTGGGTCTGTGGTGAGAACTCCCAATTTGTGTCTCAACATTCTACCTGGATTTATGAAGATGTTATTGTTTCTTTTCCTTATTCTGTGAACACTGCAGAGCTATTTGACAAGTATCTTTTTCTGTCTTCAGTACAGAAGGGAGGTTGTAGTAATGACTCAGTTCCTAATTTTAAAGCAAGTTCATTGGATACTTATCGGTAAATAAGGATCTTCTGAAGAATCTAATAAACTTAAATGCCTTTTGCAGATCTCTTACGGAAGCCTGCATGTGTTTACAGCTTTAACATCTGTTTAATCTGTGGCAATTGTTTTATATTAGCAAATTAAACCTTGGCATTGCCAAGCATTATTCAGAACAATCAGCTTTGCAATGAGATCAAAAATCAATCCTGATCCTTAATTAAAAGAAAAAAAACGTTATGGAGGGTAAGTGTTGTGAGATGTGCCTAATGATAGGGAGATTGACCTGCAAAAGGGAGATTTAAAGTTGCTGTATTTGAGTCTAAACTGTAGCTGTTTTATCACAGAATTTTCACCATGGCTACCTCGTCTGCAGAGAACAAGGAATCTGGCTGCAGCTCTCTGGAGTTCTTAAGACCAGACAATCCTGAGAAAATGTGGATTCGCTTGCAAGGATTGTAAGTATTATTTTTGTGATCAAATTTTGGATTTTTGGACATGAACTATTATTCCACTATTTTTCATGTTGCATTTAAAATGTTGCATGATGCAAAGAATTTCTCTTTGATTATAGATACTTCCCTTTCATGACCTCATGCAATAATGAATTGATTACCAACAATGAAGTGATTATTAAGTATTGTTGTAGTTGTATTATTAGAATAATTCACAAAATGAATGCAACTTTTTTTCTAAATGTAATGCTAAAATCATTACTTTCAGTGGCTGGTTGCATGGATACCATTGGAAATACAGTACATTGTTTAAACAATTTATCAACTCAATGGTCATATAATGTAGACTTCCCATCTTTTATACAATGTAATTATACTTGTTGGCAATCAACTCTCAGCTGTCTCCTGGGTTACGAATTCCTGACTTACAGACACCTGTATATACAAACCTATAAACATACTCCCATAATATTAAATTCAACTGTCCAATCTACATATATATATTTGTTCTCAACAATGGCAGAACTGGTTACATTCCTCTATCTCCCTCCACTCTTGGTAATTGTTTACTCTCAGTCGATGTCATTCATTAGAGTATTGTGGAGGTATGGTTACCATATCAAGTTTTTTTAAATGTGTATTTCCAATTTATGGACGAAGTCAACCCGCTTGTATCCCTGTTTCATGGGTGTCTAAGTAACACCATCACCTGTGCATGTGTTTCTTCTAGTTTAATCCCAATAAATTGTTATCTATAATATTTCTGCAATAACAGATTTTCAATTGCCTTGCACCATCCTCTGCACCCTATGTGTCTAGTGGTAAACTTCTAGAATTTTCTGGGCACATATGCCTTTTGATTGCTGTCTATGTCATAGTGTCTCTAAAATAGCACTAAAAAGAAAAGTTGTGTAGTAAATAATTTTGGCCATTGCTTATTCCTTGCTTTTGGCTCCACTCCAAACATGAACCATACCACAAAACCCCTTTGTAACCAACTATGAGTAAAAAGAGCAAGCAATGGACAGAACTTTGAAACTTAAACTGATCAGAAGACTATTCTAAAATTGCAGAAAATTATTTGCAATCAGATTTCTGTGGAGTAGGAGAGATTGTAAGATTTACTTTAAATTTATTGGTCCATTGACTTGCTCCATGTGCTCTCACATTAAAACGCTTCAGCAAAGGTGGCAGAAAACATAAGCAGCCCTGGTAATTTCAATTATTTCATTCTCCTGGACACATGTGTATTGGAAATGACATTAAACAAACTTGAATCCTGAACAAACAGAATGAATATTCTTTGAACACAGGGCGGCTGCAGTTTTGCTACATCCTTATGAATTCTCACATCTTCATCATGATGTTTTGAAGACCTGACAGAAGTGGAATCTACAGCAGATTGCTTTTCTTTCGATTGATGCCAATGTTATATGTTATCCAATTATTGACAAGATGACAGACTGGGGAAATCCATTGGAAGCTTACTACTCAAATACTAGACACTTTATCAATGAAATTTAATAGAAATAGACTAAATGATGCATCTAGGGCAGGGGGCTGGGGGCAAGAGGTGATGGTGATGGGACTGCTAATTGATGCGTAGCTTGCTTTGGTTTTCTGGGAAAGCTGGTTTTAAGGTATTACATTGATCTTCTGCTTTTGAGGTTCTTAAAGTGCTGGAAAGAAATTACCAGGGCTGCTTATTTTTTTCTGTCACCTTTGCTGAAGCATTTTTAATGTGGGAAGACATGGAGCGAATTAGTGGACCAATAAATTAAAAGTGAAAGCTACTATCATTCGTACTTAACAAAAATCTGGTTATAAAGGTTTTCTGCAATTTTAGAATAGTGTTTTCATCAGTTTGGCTTTTAAAATTATGTCTTTGGCTTGTTTTTTTACCTACAAAATAAGTCCAAAAATTGAATTTATTTGCCTATAAATTAAGGATATTATTCATGAGATCTTTCATAAAATACAGTTCTTTTTAATATTGTTCAACTAATTTTTCCAATATTTTAAAACTAATTGAATCTAGTGGAGAAACTGCTTTGGATTTAGATATTTAAGAATGAAAAGTGATCTTGGTTTCATGCATGTGAAAATGAAAAAATAGTCTCATGTATCTCCTAATGAAATAAATTGTCTTGCTATTGAAGTTGGTGATTGAAATGTCTTTTTAGATAATCTTTTAATGAGAGAGAATTGGAGCTTAAGATTGCTACAGAGCTTCATTTTCTTTTCTATCTGAGGTTATAAGATTTAGGCAAGCAATAATTCTGCAATTCTTGACTGCAAATTGGCATCTTGTTGGATGCAGCAGCTAAGACAATATATGAAGAATTACTTCTCTGCTTCTGGAGGATGTGTAGCATGGGATGGTGATATAACTAAGAAAATTATTAACAAATTTGTATGTTGTATCTCAGCATCAATGCCTTACAGTCATTGTTTAGTTATTATAAAGAAGCAGTTTCTGCCTATTTTTTAATAATTGAATTTTACAAATTTAATTACATCTTATCAAACCAGTTTTTTTTTCAGAAGTGAATTTGTAAAATTGTAGTCAAACAACCATCTCAAAAATTTTGTTGATAGCATGTTAGAATTGATGTCTCTTTGAAGGATAACATTCAATAGATTAGACTGCTGCTGTGGAGAAAAAACCCTATTGAATGTTTCAGATTGATAATCTTTCATCAGGACTGTCAGCTATTTCTCCCTCCACAGGTGGTGCTTGATCACTGATTTTTTTTTCCCAAATATCTTTTGTCCATTTCCATTTTAAATTATTTTTTTAAATTTTTGATATTTTCACTTATTTTTGTTTTATGGATAATATCTAAAATTTCATGGAGACCTTTAATTAGACAGATCTTAGATCAACTAAAAATAGCAAGTAATTTAATGTTTGATAAAATTTTACAAGCAGCTTTATTTCATGAAATAATTATTGACATTCACTATGGCTAAGCAACATTTCAAAAATGACTTATCTGGCTTACATATTTGACTGTAATTCCAGGGGCCACAATGGATCAGGCAGCATTTGTTCAAAGAGACCTTCTCAAGTTCAGGTTTAATTATCATTCAATAATACATTAATATCCACGAATACAGTGTTACTCTGGGGCCAAGGTGCAAAACACAGCACCATCAGTCACACACAACACAAGTGGCACATATAAGACCGCAGACACACATAAGGTAGCAAAAACAAATAAGATGTCAGTAAAATACAGCCACACATGAAATATATAGTCCAAAACCCTGAGACCATAAATGTTGCAGCAGTCTGCAGTCGAACACAATATGGTTTGTCTTCTTCCAAGTGAACACTGGGGGGCAGCACTGACTCCAGCTTGGAGGTCATTGACGTTAAGCTTTACCACCTCTCTTCCCACCCACTGACTGATCTGCTAAATGCTTACAGCACTCTTTTATTAATATTTGAAGTCTCCTGCATCAGCAGTATTTTTCTTTCTGTTGATTTGATGTGAGAAAAGGTGATTGACATTCAGATTAGTGGAACTCACCACATATGGCTTCTTCTCCAATCTGTGGGTAATTACTGTGGTTCAGAATAATTATAATTATTCTGGTTCATCACTCTGAGGATTGTCACCTTGTGGTGGACAGGCTTGAGTTCTTGAGGTCCTGAGAGTGATGCCGCTTGGAACTTGGCTCCTGGTGGGGTCACCAATGGTGGTAAGGTCAAAGGGCAGGTTCCAGACATATAGCAATTCAACCAAGACATCACTGGTGGAGCTAGTGAGAGATGGTGACACATTGCAATGTAGGAAGGCTGCAGCAGTGAAGGGTCCCCAGTCACTTGGCACTTCATGCCACGGGACTCAGGCCCCGAGCTGTCAAGGACCACGTGGTGGCTATACATGCATCAGCCTCTCCATGTTAAACAAAGTCACTCACAGGCATTCTGCATTAAGGAAATAACTCCTTAGAACATCGTACTTGACTTGAGTGATCATATTTTTCCTATTCTAGTTCAAATTCTAGACAGCAATCACATTGAAAGGAAGAGGAACCCTGCCAGGCCCTGACTTTATCTCAGAATAAATCCAATTAAAGGTGGTCCCACCATACAAAGTGGCTGTGCTCCATATCGAAATCTTCCCATCAAATCCCATGTTATAAGTGGAAATAGATTCTTCTGGGATGTTTTTCTGTCATATTAAGTCAATTTATTGGTGATAACAAAGTGACCTTTCACTAGTTATGTAATGGTTGAGGCTAGCATTAGACTTGGATGGACAAATCTCCTGGATTAGGAAATGGGAATATCAGGGAGAAGGATAGAATTCAATGATCAGTGTTCCTGGGAGAAAGGTGATATGCAAGGACTTCAGATTAAAGTAGTGAAGGTGGAGTAAGGAGCTAAGGGAAGAGCTGGCCATGGCTACGGCAGCTTTCCACGCTGCAGCGCATCAGAAAAAATGCCACACAGGTGAAGAGTCTGAGATGTCTGTTTACATGCCTTCACAATGGAGAGGATGTGGTAAGTGAGGGACTTAGCTATAGATGTCAACCTAATTGAAGCAAAAACGTATCCAAATCTTACTGCCTCACATCATTGAATGACTAAAACAGAAAAAAACAAAAGATATTGTTTCTTTCGCACTGTTTGTTTGTTTATTTCTGTGTAATTTCTGCAAGAGCTTATTTTATTCAGTGTCTCATTTTGGTTGGTGATATGTGAATTCTGTAAGGGCAACTTTCCATTCCCAAAACTGCCCTAATGTAGAAGTTGTCTGTTTTCCTTGACCTCTCCTCATCTTGGAGAAAGCACTGCCAAATTTGCTTCTCTTAGACCAGTGAACTTTAGAATAGTGATCTCTACCTAATGTGTTTCTTCCTATTTCAAGATGCATTTGTCTTCATATTGAAGAGGGAATGATGGCTAATGTTGTTTTTCTTTTACAGACAGAACTACAAAAACACATCACAAAGGTAAGGGCATTTATTCTGCACTTTAAAGCACTGTGAGATATTATTTGAATTTATTCATGTGTCTTTTACATTGTTGAATCACGGTATTTCCAGAAATCTGCAGTGTTGGATACACTTGGAGAAATTTGATTTACTTGATCAATGGTTTTGTTAAAACTTAACATATCGCCGAATGTATTTTTAGAAATAACCTATGAGAGTTTGGCTGGTAATGCAGTTATATTCTCTAGACATTGAAATATGACGTACCATCAGGAAAGCTCATGAAAGTGATATTAATATACGCTGCAGATCAAGGTATATTTGTGAGACTCGTATAATTCCATTCATTAAACTCACACTGGGTACCGATTCACTTTAATGAGCTGGAGTGCCCACTCACGGTGTATCATTATGAGTTTCACGGCACCTTATTATAAGTTTGAGTTTTAAGTTGAACTTCCACTTGCTCTGCACGAGGTTATTGACTTTCAGATAAAGGGAAAGGCAAGGTTTTGCAGGAAAACAGAGGTGCTCCTGTCACTCAGGTTTTTATATAGCGCCAAAGTGATTGTCATTTAGCCCTACTGAGAAATGTAAGGGCATGCAATCTTGGTCAGAGGTAGGTTTAAGTCTTTTCTAAAAGGAGGAAAATAATAATAATAGAGGGTCAATCAAGTTTGATGAGGAAATTCCATCGCTTGGAACTTGGCGATTGAAAGCATGGCTCCTAAAGATGAAGTCTTGAACACTTTCATGTTACTTGTCCTTTATGATCTATATTTGTCCAAGTGGCTATTGCCTTTCCCTTGCATTGCAGTCTTCAAAAGCTTAAACTGACTGGCCTGTGTTTTCTGAATGTATCTCTTTATATTTTGGAATAATAATTTTGAATGTTAGTTATTCAGATTTGAGAGTTCTTTCCTGTATCTATTTAAGGAAGAAAAGAAGATTCCAGTATATACCTTTCCGATTTCTGTCGGTTGCAATACAGGTCATCCAGACTGAATAACTAATCCATATTAAGTACTGTTAGCCTTTCTAATAACTCTTTATCTCAATTCAATCCCGATTGTGTCTTTATTTATAATGGTATTGCGGAAAATCATTCGCTAAGCACAAAGCTAAGTATTCATTTAGGATCCCAGATATATCTGTTGCCTCCACCATAGACCTCTATTTTGATCCCTAATTGGGACCATTGACAATATTTTATGCTCTTAGACCTTTGCACTCACTTTTGTTATCTTTATTTATTCTTGGGCTAAGAATTCTTTTCTCCTTCCTTCTCTGTACTTCGATACTTGGCCTGATTTTTCCTTCTGATTTGAATGTTGATACCTATTGCATGCTCTTTTGTGGTTATCCTGCACTCTACCTTCATCTAAGTAGCTCTGGCTCTGGATATAGAGTCAGCAGAAATAGATCAAAGCAGGAACAGTCTCTAACACGGATTTACTTTTGGATTCTGTGATAACTTTGGAGTTCAATCTTGGAAGCCCTGCCTCTGCCCACAAATTAAGACAGCTATCTGTTGGTCAGTTGCTGCTGATGGTGGGGAAGGTGGCAGTTCTTTCCCTTAATTTCCTTCTCACTTTCGCCTTCCGACTTCCAAAATAGAACTCCTCTCTTGAGGAGGGGAACATAATCTGACTTAATTCTGCCTTGCTTCTCCTAGTTTGTGGCAATTCTCTTAGGACGAACTTTCAGTTTGCCTTGTTTTTTTGACCACACTGAGTCCAACAGTGAACTGGGAACAGAGGTCCTCTTTAAGAAAGATAAACAAGCATCTGCCTTTTCCATACAATGTCCAATCCAGTCAAATTAGTTGTTGCCTGTGAACGAGTACCTCAATGATGGTGATGTTACTTCCACTTGAAGATGTGGACATTTCTTCGGCCCTCTGGCTATTTGATGCATTGGGTCTTTGGGAAGCATCATTGGTAGTATCCCTACATCTCCTCTGCCTATTGTCAGTAGATCATCCAGGTTGTTCTTGATCAGCCTGAGGGTATGATTTCCTTCAAGGATGTTTCATGAAATATTTTCTGTTGGAGCTTTGAGGGATATTGATAATGTTAACTCATGGTTCCGGCATGCCTCAAAGCACAGCTTTTATTGAGGTTTAACTTGGTTTTTAAGGTGTGTTAATCTAAGTTTGGCTTAAAGTAGTGTGAGGCCATGACAGCTAGGCCCAAAATAGGCCAAACATCCTGCAGGGAATCCTAGCATTATGCCTATTAGTATAAGTTTCAATTTACTGGGCTATTACTCATTTCTGATAACACAGATCTCCCTTTAGCTTTGAGATTCAGGTATGACTCACTCTGACTTTAGTTGGAGGGTGATATCATTTTGACGTATGTAATGGGATTTTTCAGTTGATATAATCTTGGACATGAGCATCACAGTGGTCAGCAAGTGACATAGCCAATGGCCTCAGCACTTTGCCAGAGGACTGACTTTAAATTTTTCTGGAAAAAAATCACCGTCCTTGAAACCTGCAGGTATGGCAGGAATTCTCCTGGAGAATTCCTGGCTGAAGATCTTTATGACTGCCTTGTGAAAGGAGCTGGTGCTGGTATTTTTTTTTAATATTAATTCTACCTGGTTATGTTTTCTCAAAATGATACCGATTTTCCTGATCTAACAGGTTGATGCTATTTCCTACAGTTATCATTTTCATGCATAATCATTGTGATGCCAACATCCTTTTGATCTGCAGCTTCTATGAACATAATGAAGGAGATACATCTGTTTGAAGCAAAAGAATTTCTATGTAGTTTTGTACTTCTCACTTTGTCTAATGATGGTGTTCTTATGACTTATTCATGTTCTATGCATTAGCTTAAAAGGAGTCTGCCCTTCTCTCTTCTTTTCCCCTAGAAGCACCTTAACAAAAACCTGATTACCACCTGACTCTATTATTGGATGTCCACAGAAAATGATCTTGACCTCCTTGGGAATACAAAATAATCTGCAGATGCTGGGGTCAAAGCAACACTCACAACATGCTGGAGGAATTCAGCAGGTCGGGCAGCATCTGTGGAAAAGATCGGTCGACGTTTCAGGCCGGAACCCTTCGTCAGGACAGGGTACCGGCCCGAAACGTCGACTGATCTTTTCCACGGATGCTGCCCGACCTGCTGAGTTCCTCCAGTGTGTTATGAGTCCTCCCTGGGAATGTTGGTCAGAACTTGATCAAGGTCTGAGTAGATTTCTTCCAATACAACCTTATCAGGACTAAGTCCAGGGGCATACAATATGTGTTGATTCCATCAGCAGGTTGCTTTTTCTAAGCATGTAACAAAGAGTCAGAAGATTCACCATTGATTCCTATAATGAGCTCTAATTGGAATGACATATTAGTTCTGTCTTGTATGATGTACCTGTCCACTGTGGGTTTTCCTCTCTGCTGAACACCTTGTCTCACCAGGCAGTAAAGTTGATATTGACTGGCCATCTGTTGTATCTGATGATAGTTAGATTTGTGCAGTATTGTGTGTTCGTAGGTGGCTGCTGAGTCCGAGTTGTGAGTGATACAGAGAACCACAATAAGCACGTGGAAACTGTGCTGGATCTGGAAGCTGTGCCACTGTTATTGTTTTCCTTCTTTGTCAGGTATTGATTAGTACAGCTTAGCATCCCTCCTCCAGGTTGTTGTGAGTGGTTCTATCCAAGACTCACTAGCCTCTCCAGTCTTGCACCCTCAGTTCCAGCTGTTTTGGTACCAGCCCAGCGTGTGCAATGCTAGCTTTCACCCAGTCTTTGAACCTCTTATGGGGCCTGCCTCGATTGCTCTTGCCCAGTGAAAGCTCACTATATAGTAACTGCTTGGGGATTCAGGAATCCTTCATGAGTATGACATGCCCTGTCCACCGAAGCTGAGCTTTTACAATCATGGCCTTAACACTTGTAGTTCCCGGCCGGTTGAGGACCTCTAGTTTAGTGACTCGGTCCGGCCAAGCGATGCAAAGGTTTGACTACGTACATGGAATCCTTCTAGCATTTTGATGTATCTTTTGTACAAGGGAGTCCTGAGGACAACAGCTTCACAGTTTTGTGGACAGGCGGATGTTGTGCAGGTTCGACATGTGCGATTGCAGTGGAGCAAGGCTCTGGCTGCCTTCCACATTTCTCAATTTTGTTTTTTTGTTGGTGGTAGAGTGGCTGGTAGCAGCTGATCCAGGGACAGGTTGAAATAGGACATCTGCCTTGATAAGGCTGACAGTAAGACCAAAGACACGCGAGGCTTCATCAAATTTGTTGACAAATAGCTAGCTGAAAGTCAGACTCAATGTGAGCTATCAGAACACAGTTGTTGATGTAGAGGGATTCAAGGATGAGTTTCTTGACTAACTTTGTTCTGGCACTCAGACAATGAAGGTTGAAGAGTCGACACCCCCCCCCCCCCCCCACCCACCATTCAAGGTCTTGGATTGCATGGTTAAGCACATATGTGAAGAACAGGTTGAACAGCACAGGGGCCAGCACACACTCTTGCTTCACTCCATTTGAAATATTGAGTGGTTTGAATTGTCACCACTTGAGAGGACTTGGCCAATCATATTGCCATGAAGAAGGTGGATGAGGTTGATGAATTTTCGTGGGCATCCCAGTTTTGAAAAGATTGTCCAGAGTGCCTCTCTGTTTACGGTATCTAATGCTTTATTTAGATCTACAAAGACAATATACAGGTCTAGGTTGATATCATATCTTGTAAATTCCCTGGCAATTGTAGTTCTTCCTGGTTGTACTTAGCTTTCTGCCCCGTAGAACAGGACAGTCTCAGCTTTTGGAAGTCAATGCCCTCCTGTGGTTTTGAGTGTGGAAAGCATTTCCCTGGACATGGTCATTTTTGGTCATCTGGACTTCTCCAGTCTTTCTATTGTGGGGTACAAAAGAGGATCCTAAAAAGAGTAACAGATTCCAATAGTAAGGACCAAAATTATGGTCCATCTCAGTCCACATGCAGATTGATCATGCAGCCACCAGAACCCATGAACAGATGTGCCTTTGTGAGTCCAGACCCTGTCTCTACTGGGCCATCACAAAAAGGCGCAGCAGACAGTATTGACATATTGAAGCCTCCAGATAATTTCTTTCAACCTGGGAACTTGGTACACTTTGGTTGCACAATCCTAACAGCCAGGAGATTTAGCGTCCAGTGCTCGGGCGAAGTTCAGACATCTGTAGATTCTAAATATATATCATTACTTATCCTCTTCAACAGTTGTTGGAA
The DNA here is from genome assembly GCF_030028105.1 of Mobula birostris. Lineage (NCBI taxonomy): Eukaryota > Metazoa > Chordata > Chondrichthyes > Myliobatiformes > Myliobatidae > Mobula > Mobula birostris. The sequence continues at coordinate 161,860,444 of NC_092375.1, forward strand.
GCCAAAAGTTCCACTTTTGACTGATCCATTATGGAGGACTTTGTCTTCATCAGAGCCCCATTTCTGGCTTGTTTCATGGTCAATAAGATGTTTGTAGCAGCTACATATGGGGGACTTGATTGCCACAGTAGTTCACCCTATGTTATAGAAACCTTAGCGTAGAGACTCTAGTGAAGAGGATGTGAAGTTGTTTAAAAGGTAAAATACTTGGATTATCTTCATTTAAAGAGATCCCACCTCCTGTACAAACATTGTTGTTTTAAAGTTCAATTTAAATTTATTATCAAAGTTCATGTATGTCACCATGTATAACACTAAGATTCATTTTCTAGTGGGCATACTCAATAAACCTATAGAATAATAACCATAACAGAATCAATGAAAAACCACCCAGCCTGGGTGCTCAAGCAAAGTGCAGAAAACGCCAAACTGTGCAAATACAAAAGAAAGAAATATTAATGGATAAATAATAAGTATCAAGAATGTAAGATGAAGAGTCCTTGAAAGTGTGCCCACTGGTTGTGGGAACATTTCAATGATTAATCAAGTGAAACTGAGCCTGGTGGTGTGAGTCCTGAGGTTCCAGTATCATCTTCCTGATGCCAGCAGCGAGAAGAGAGCATGTCCTGTGTGGTGGGGGTTCCTGATGATGGACACTGCTTTACTCTGACAGTGTTTCATGTAGATGCACTCAATGATAGTGAGGATTTTATCTGCGATGGATTGAGCTGTATCCACTACTTTCTGAAGGATTTTCCATTCAAGGGCATTGGTGTTTGCATACTAGTCAATATACACATATACTGAATTGCCCCCAATCAATATACACATTTACAGAACATTGTTCTATAGAAGTCTGTCAAAGTTTTAGGTATCATTCCAACTCTTCCATAGAAGTAGTGGCATGGTCATTCTTTCTTCGTAATTGCACTTGGCCCAGGACAGGCCCTCCAAAATAAATACCCCAAGGAATTTAAAGCTGCTGACCCCTCCATCTTTGATCCTCCAGTGAGAACTGGCTTATGGACCTCTGACTTCTTTCTCCTAATGTCTATAATCAGCTCCTTGGACTTGCTGACATTGAATAAGAGGTTGTTGTTAGCCAGATTTTCAATCACCCTTTTCTATGCTGATTAATCACCACCTTTGATTAGGCATATGATAGTGGTGTCGTCCCCAAACTCGAATATGGCATCGGAGCCGTGCTTAGCCACACCATCATAAGTGGAAAGCAAGTAGAGCAGGGGCTAAGCACGCAGCCTTGTGGGACACCTGTGCTGATGGAGATCATGGAGGGGATGTTGTTGCCAATCTGAACTGACTGGGGTCTACAAGTGAGGAAATCCAGCATCCAATTGTACAAGGAGGTATTGAGGCCAAAGTCTTGGAGCTTATTGAATAGCTTTGAGGGGGTAATGATATTGAATGCTGAGCTGTAGTCGATAAAGAGCATCCTGATGTATGCGTCTTTTGTGTCCAGGTGTTCCAGGGTTGTGTGAGAAGCCAATGAGATGGCATCTGCTGTGGACTTGTTGCTCCAGCAGGCAAATTGGAGTGGATCCAAGTTTCTTCTCAGGCAGGAGTTGATCTGATTCATCATCAACCTATCAAAACACTTATCATTGTGGATGTAAATATTACTGAGTGATAGTCATTGAGGCAGGTCACCACAGTCCTCTTGGGCACCGGTACAATTGAAGCCTGCTTGAAGCAGGTGGGTACCTTGGACTGCTGAAGTGAGGGATTAAAGATCTTAGTGAACACTCCAGCTAGTTGATCAGCACAGGTCTTTAGTACTTAGCTTGGGACCCCATCTGGGCCTGATGCTTTTTGTTTGTGGGTTCACCCTTCTGAAGGCTGCTCCCACATTAGCCTCAGAGACTGAAATCAGAGGATCACCGGGGGATGTGGGAGTTTTGATGATTCCTCCATGTTTTGACGGTCAAAGTCAGCATAGAAGGCATTAACTTCATCTGCAAAGCCCTGCTGTCGCCTATTTTGCTTGATTTAACCTTATAAGAGGTGGTAGTATTCAAGCCCTGACACAACTGTTGAGCATCCTTCATCGATTCAAATATAGTCTGGAATTGCCACTTTGCCCGTGAGATGGCTTTCCAGAGATTCTACCTGGACCTCTTGGAATCTGCTTCCTCACCAGATTTGAATGCCTCTGATCTGGCTCTCAGCTGATTGCGGTTCTCACGGTTCATCCAGGGCTTCTGGTTGGTGAAGACTCTGAATGATTATGTGGGAACATACTTGCCTACAACCATTTTAATTAAGTCAGTTATAATTGTGGTGCAGTCATTCAAATCCACAGATGCCCAATCCGCTAACTTGAAGCAATCCTTAGCCTCCCATGACCACCTCTTTGTTGTTGTAATCTCTGGAGCTTTACTCTTTAGCCTCTGCCTATACGCAGGTAGGAGAAGGTAGGAGAATGATTCCATTTACTGAAATGTGGTCTGGGTATGGAATAGTTGGCATTTCTTGTCTTTGTGTAACAGTGATCCAGTGAGTTGGAACCTCCAGTGCTACAGGTTATATGCTGATGTTAATTGGGCAGTATTTTCTTCAAAAAAGCCAGGTTGAAGTCCCCATGCATGATTTGAAATGTATTTCTTGTTTGGAGATGGCATCATGCAGTAGCTCAAGTGCTGGGTTTTAGTTGGCCTCTGGGGGTATGTAAACTGTGGTCAGAATTATGGAAGAGAACTCCACAGGTAAATAGAATAGATGGCATTTGACCGTTAGGTGTTTAAGGTCGGGGGAATATGAGTTCGACAAAGCTGACACGTTGGAGCTACACCAGGAGTTTATCATGACACACACATTTTGACTTTTCTGAATCAGCAGTTCGGTTCATTCGGCAAACCGAAGTTTGACGACTGCATCTAGTGTGCTGGTAGACATCCAAGTTTCGCTCAGACATAGAATATTTCAAATGAGTCCCTCATTTTCCTCTGATACAGCCATCTTGCTCTCAGGTGCTCAGTTTTGGTCTCAGCGACTGCACATTTGCTAACAAGATGCTGGGTAGAGGGGACCTGATCACTCTGTGTTTCAGCCTGGCTTGGAGTCCCCTCGTCTTGCCTCACTTCCAGTCATGGCGATGAACCTCAGTCCATTTAAAGGTGCCGTATCTGTTTGATCCACCAAGACCATCAGACAATTGTGAAATCTGTAATTCATTAAGTTCAGTTAGAAGTACATTGCTTAGAGGGAAATTGCTTGCTGCAGATTGCAGTGAGAGTGAATCGAAAGAGGTACATTTAAAAGTATTTAGAAGTATTGTCTTTCACCCACAGAACATCTCCATGGTTCACTGCTACCATCTTTTGTGCAGAAATTTCTTTTCTTCTGAATGCATTGAATTATCTGCCCCAAAAGAGTGATAGAAGACAGATCATTAGGTATACAGGTTTCCCCCGCCATCCGAAGGTACAGCGTTCCTATGAAACGGTTCGTAAGCCGGAATGTCGTAGTTGTTGGCCCAGATCAGAGGCGATGCAATTAGATGCCGGGCGTCACCTAATTAATTAGCATGTTTATTTCGGCTTTTTTCCTAAAGATGTGCTGTGTGCCTCCCGGCTACCGCTGCATTCTCCGCGAATCGGTATCTATCCGTGGCCTGGGGGTTGGGGTGGTGGGGTACTGGGGTGTCATCTCATCGTCATCGAGGCAGGCAGCTCATCTTCTCCTATGTCTGCCTGCCTCGATGTTGAAGGTCGAGGTTCGTCGTCTGCTGTGGCTGATGTGGAAGGCTTGAAAAATGACAGTATGCTTGACTGCTGAGCCTCGTGCATTTTTCTATCATACAGTTCATTGTAAGGACTCAAGCCATCTTGCAAATATGCCCTAAACCAACGTACCCTTTCAAAATTAAGGTCGTACTTTATCATTGCAGTGAAAATCTCACGCAGTTGCTTCATGTTCAGTTCCTGGACAACTTCACTTTCGGTCCGTTCACTACTACATTCGGTTTTGATTGTTATCCTTTCCTCTTCCAATTGCATCAGCTCTTCATCTATCAGTTCTTGGTGATGGGATGCCAAAACCTCTTCAACATCATGTTCGTCAGCTTCCACAAACCAAACTCATTTTGTCCTTACTTGGTTCACCATGATCGAAATGCTTAATTATGTCTAGTTTTACGCTAATTTTAACACCCTTACGAGCTCTTTTAGGCTTTTCCAATACCTTAGAACTCATCTTGCAAACAGCTGCTCACAGGCACGTGTTTAAGCAATGCCGGCGAGAATGCAGTTCCGAATCCGGGGGAGAGCGGCTGCTCGGGGCACGAGCTGCTTTTTTCGTGCGCTGCCTTTTTTCGTAACAGTGAAAACAGGGAACTAATGTGGGTCTTTCGTAACAATGAGGTTTCGTAAAGCGAACGTTCGAAAAGCAGGGGGACACCTGTATTTAAATATATACTAATAAAAATTTGAAGGATCAAGGAATTGTGGGTTTGGGGAAATAGTACAGAAGAGTTGAGGCCGGCCTTTGGCATATTGAATTGCAGGGCAGGCTTGAGGGGTTGGTGACCTACTCCTTTTCCAATACTGTCGATTCCAAATGACTTTGCTCTTCCTTAATTCACAGAAGTTAGGAAAATTACTATTTTTATTCTAGATTTCTCCTTGACCATCTCTATAATTAACAGAATCTTTATAATATTATGACCACCATTCCCAGCAAATGCTGCTTTACTTTACAAGATCAAATAAATTTGGTCCCAACTGTTTTGCCAGTTGCTTTCAGAATGCCTAGACAAAGTGTTATTGAAGCTGCTTATAACTCTGGTTGCATTTTTTGAGGGCAAATTGTGGAATAGATAGAAAAAAGGTGAGGGCAGGCTTAAAAGTTATAGCTGGTCAGTACAATTAGTTTGGCATTTGCCTTCTACTGCATGGAGCTCTTCAGAGCAGGTGTCTCAGCTTTAATATGTGGCTTTGTATTCAGGTGGCATCACTGGGTGAGTTCCTGTATCATGATTGTAAAGTCATTTACTTTCCCTTAATGCAGTAATATATGAAGTAAAACTTACTTTGGTTGAAATACATTTGAAGAATCGCCTAGCATTACAGTTTGTCAAGCGATTCATATATTTTGCTGCTGCTAATTGAATCTGTTCTAGCTTCTTTTGAGCAGAGCGCTTTCAGTCGTATTAGTCATTTGCCAAAGTATGATCTGCACCTGTAGAAAAGTATTAATGTCAGCAGATGGCCACATTGCTTCTGTCACACAGCCTGACCTCCTCTTCCAATGTGTGCTTTGAGTTTGCTAATCCTGGAGGCAAAAGATTGCAACATTTAAAACTATGACTGAAGACAACCTGTGTAGCTGTCCAATAAAAGTATTGAATGAATCTTCCTATTAGATCCTTTGAACTTATCGCTGATTACAGCTCAGAGTCCTAGTCAGAAGGCACGGTAACATGCCTGTCTATCCACGCCATTAAGCTCCCATTTACACTTATCTGATTTTATTGTCCATTCATTCACATCACTCCCCCACCCCATCCCTCAATTCTCCCAGTCATTTCTGCCTCAGAGGCAATTTTCACTGGCTGATTTATCTACCAAATTGCATTGCTTTAGGATATGTGAAGAAATGGAACATCTCAAGTAAACCCATGAAGTTAGCGAGCAGGTGTGTAACCAGGGCTCTGCAACGAACACAACATGAGACAGCAGCTCTACTAGATAGCCCAGTGTCACACTAACATCATCAAGCTTGCTGTTACCACTCATGTTACATTGGCCAAAAGTGTTCCAACCGGTGGCCTGCATGAAGTGAGCTAGACTGTGCTCAGACCATTTCTGTCTTTGCACTCAATTCCTGTGCTGACCCAATACCACATGTTTTACACTCCTGTTGGACAAGGCATCTTCTAAGTCTTGGTGCTGCATTCATTCCATGAAATAGAGCAGCCACTGGGTGGTGATTAGGATGACGAGGCCTCAGACAGTGGATCATGAGGACCCACCATCGGTCACCTTGATGTCCTTTCAACAGCTCACGTGGGCCTTTCACCATTTTCAAATGTCTCTAATAATTTCCTTAAAAGCATGGATAAATGATAGAAACTAATTGAAACTTTAAAATTAAAATAAATTACCTACATCTATCCTGGCAGTTCAGGTTGGCAACTATGTTGCTGTGTGGAGCAAATTAAGCAAATGGCTCCTAATCCCTTCTGCCTGCATTTGGTCATATCCCCCCATTTACTACATATTCATGTGCCAATGCAGAGAGACCTCCAGTTCTTTCCCGATTTTCACTCAGCATTGTGTAGGGAACAGATTAAGAATGAAAACAACAGGAATTCTGCAGACTAAGAATGAGTTGGCCCACACACTTCAGCTCGCCGACATTCCCGCAGAACCACTGGCTGGCAAGCAGCACAATCTGGCCCAGTAATTACTTTGAAATACATATAATCCCTGTTCTAAATTTCCTGTGTCGCAGCCTTTGGAAGTGGATGCTAAACACAAAAGGGACAATAGCTTGATGTTACAGCTCTCTGATCCAATTTTGGTTTTGCCATTCTGTGCTGTCAATTGGCATACATCAGAGATTATCAATTCGTAAATCGGTGGCAGAAAATATTGCTTTGCCCCAGCTTCAAAAACAACTTTCTGTTAGACTTACAACAGCTTGCCACCTACAGAGTTCTTTTTATTTCAAATTATGTGAAATATGTAATATGGAAACAACTTTGTTTGCTCCTTTGCCTTTAGTATTATACACCAGCCGTTAATTTGTATAGATAAACTGCTTCATTTCCATTCTTTTAGAAGTATCTATTATCAATTAGCTTTCAGTTGGATGGTTTAACCACTAGCAGTAGAAATTCAGACAGAAACAAATACAACATTGCGTTACTTGTCCAAAATTCTTTACTGTTTAACACTTGCAAAACCATTTTACCCCTCAATCCCATGTGCATGTTAAGATTTAATAAATTGCATCTGCAGTCACTGAGCTATGTCCACAATTAGTTTTACTTCGTAATCAGAAAGGAGAAAGTGTGACATAATTAAATGTGCAGTTTATTATTTGAAGAACCAAAACTACCAAATTAATATTCTTAGTGAAGTTCCCTGACTACAACTGAAGCAAACACATACAGGCTTCACAAAGCTGTTTATTAGAAAATTTATAGCTACAAGACAAATTTGGTGCTAAATGAAAATTATTATCTTTGCTTTGCCATATGTACTGTTAATTAGACTAAAACTGATATACAATTTTCAAATTATTGAAGTTGATTACTAACCCCAAGGTAATGCTTCATCCCTACATCATGTGATCTGTAGTAGGCACCAGTTCAATTCAAGTCGTGTTGTTGCCAGGTTACCACTTTAGTATTTTCCTACAAAAACAAATCATGTTTAACCCTTGAAAAACAGGGTGGTAGTTTGACTACTAATATAAACTAAGTTAAATGTAGGTAGTTATTTTATTGTAACAATAGAATACATAGCCTCAAGATTTGGGGGAGTAGATTTAGGATGGAGATTAGAAGCAACTATTTTTCCCAGACAGTGGTGAATCTATGGAATTCTCTGCCCAATGAAGCAGTGGAGGCTACCTCAGTAAATGTATTTAAGACAGGGTTGGATTTTTGGATAGTAGGAGAATTAAGGGTTAAGAGGAAAAGGCAGGTGGGTGGAGATGATTCCAAGGGTTGATTAGCCATGATCTTATTGAATGGTGGAGCAGGCTCAATGGGCCAGATGGCCTACTCCTGCTCCGATTTCTTATGTTCTTATGTAAATATTTTAAAGACAGCAGCTCCATATATTCTCTTTTAGTAAAGTTGATAATGCAAACTATTTTATCAAAGGTTTTGAGAATACTAAATTCTTTAGCACTAAGGTTTAAGACACTTAATGATTCATTAAAGTGCAATGAAACTACAAATAAAACATTTATTGAATAATTCATACTGGGATAAAATGACTAGATTTTATCATGCTGAAGTCAGGCCAATATATAATCATTTAAGTTAAAAGATACTATAGAATCATAACAGCATATAATCATTGATGTAAACAAGGGAAAAGTACGAACAAGCTGTTATGTGCAATAATTACTAATATAATCAACTGATTAAATACTTTGAAATCTTAACTCTGAATTTAAATGTGATTTTTTAAAATATTCAAATATCTGCCATCTATAAAAGTTTGTTAGTGATCATATTGCTTTCAGTTGAACTCAACTGATGTATATAGAATGAAGGTGGGGTGGGTGTAAAATGATTTGTCAGTAATATTGACAAGTAATGTTCCTTTCCTCCAATTAAGTTGTACATTTAAAATTTTGCATTGTGGAATGTTGGAACGTTGTGACTGCATTGCAATAACACAGTACTATGATCTGGAAGATAAAGGTTGGGGTGAATGCTGACTCTCTTTAAATGACCTCTTCTCTTCAGCATTTAGAAACTTAAGATCTCCATCACAAAGCTGGTTGTTTGAGCCTCCATCTAAAATGGCTGCTCTATGTAATATCTGCAAAATAAATGGCAGTAATTCACCACATATTCCATCTGGATTCCCTCCAAACTAATGGCATGAACATCAATTTCTCCTGGTAATTTTTGTCCCTCCCCCTTCCCTCTTCAGCTGGCTTGTGGCGTAGTGGCATCAATGCCGGACTTCGGAGCGAAGGCTACCGAGTTCAAACCCAGCTGGCTCCCCAGGTATGCTTTCCATCTGTGCTGGGTTGAGCATCGAGCTAGCAACTTGACCTCATAAAAAAGAAATTGCCTGCTACAGAAACATCAACAGCAAAAAGTTGGTGGCCTATGCGCTGTTGTGAGCTTAAAAGGCAATTTCCTTTCCCTTCCCTCTTCTATTCCCCACTCTGGTTTCTTACCTATTCTCACCTGCCTATCACTTTCCCGCTGGTGCCTGATTTGCTGAGGTTCTCCAGCACTTTGTAGGTGTTACTAAACTGCCTCTTCCTGATCTATGTGTCTCCAATGTTTGGGTATTAAACCTGTGATTTGAATCAGTGGATTGGTTTTGTGATTTGTATTATTCAAGGGAAGGAGTGATTAAACAAAACATCACTATATAGTTATTTACCTATATTATATTTAAGTGATGATTATTTTTGGATTACATTTTGGATCGTAATTCGGAGTGCTTACTTAAGCATGTCACCCCTACTGGGACTTAGGTTGCCAACAGCAGCTTGTCCATGTCCTCTGTCCTGGGCCAATCTTTCTTGATGTCCCCTGGTGTAGCTCATCCTTGAAGATCCTTCTTCTTCCAGGGATGAGGTCTTTGGACCTTCTGTTGGCGTTTCTGGGTTTTTGTGGGATGGGGTTGTTAGTCCCATGCTCAGCTCTCCTCCTTTCACAGCTGGACTTGGGACCATCCATGGCGGAGATATTCCAAGTGTATTGCTTTGGATGTGGATGTGACCAAACAAAGAGCATTCTGCATAATGTGTGTTGAGAGAATAAGAGTGACATAACTATTTGCACTCAAAATTACAGAATTATGAAGCTGGATCTCCATTGGTCATCCAAATTTTAACATCATTTAAGTCAATATACTTATTTATCCGCCAAATACCTTGCACATTAAATACACCAACCATCTGTTAATCTTTCTTGTGTTTTAGATTCGCTTTGACGTTGACCAAACTACTTTTACAAAAATAGTGAATTTCAATATTGTACCACTTTTGTCTGAAAATTGCATTTTTAAAGAACAGAAAAATAATTCTGTTCCTTAAAATAATTTTAAATCCATTAACAGTCAGAGGAATAAACATTTGCCTCCAGTCCTTATTTCTTACCCAAAGGGCAACTGTCAATTCAAAGTGCTAAACCAATACACCTCATATATTTCTGTCCTTTCCAGTTTGAATAAACACTCTTTAAGGAATTCACCTGGATGCACATTCCATTTTATCATCAACATTGACAGCTTTTCATTCACTTTTGGAGATTGCAGGGGATTGAAATGCAACCAAGAATGGGCAGATATGTTAGATCACTCTTACCTTCTCAGTTATATCCTATTAGCTTTTATCTTGTCTGTTTTAATCATGCATCATGTATACATACACTTCGAGGCATATGACAGCTTGATAATGTGGCCCGATAAATTTACTGAGGGTGTGGTGATTGAGGAGTTTCAGAACTGAAATGTTGAGTAATGATAAAGGGACATAACAAATGGAACATTGGGTGGAACAGTAATCAATGGGTAGGGTAGTAAAGGGGGTCTTTAACCTACTTGCCTTCATATGTAGGGATTTGATTACAAGTTGAAACATCACATTACAGCTGCACAAGATATTGTTAAGGATACACTTGAATATTGAGGGCATTTCTGGCCACTGCACTATAGATGGAATGTGATAGAGCTAGAAAGAGTGAAGAGGAGATTCTTGAGAATGTTACCTTGAATGGAGGGCATCAGGTACAAAGAGAGATTAGGCAGGGGAGGTTTGTCTTCTCTACAGTGCACGGTGCTGAGGGATGATTGTATAGAGCCTTATAAAATTACAATGAACATGGATAGTGTAGATGTTCAGTATTTTTCTCCAGGGGTAGGAGAGTCTAACGCTTTGTGGCATAGGTTTAAAGTGAGAGGAAATATATTTAATGTACAATTGAGGTGCAAGTTTTTTTCACTTCTGGGATGGTGAGTATATGGAGCAAGCCCCTAGAGATGGTGACAAAGGTGGGCACAACTATTGAGTTTCAAATGAATTTTTATGTGTATGTAGGAAAGGAAGGTTCAGAGGCTTATGAACCAAATATGGAAAAATGGGATTAGTGTAGTGGGCATGTTGATTGGCATGGGAAAGTTAGGCCAAAGGGCCTTTTCTCATGCTTTATAACTCAATGACTGAGTCAGCATGTATAGAAAGTGAAATAGTTAACAGGTTTGGTCCAGGGGCCTTTGTTAGACTTTAATGGGGATTAAAGTTCAAAGATTCCCCACAATTTTTCCTCCCAAATCTACCCTTAAGTTGAGTATCATAAAATTGCAGATGTTGGAAGTCTGAAACAAAAACAGAAAATGCCGGAAACACTCAACAGGCCAGTCAGCATGCATGCAAGGAATTTTTGCCTGATCTACTAAGTGCTTCCAGTTTTTTTCCTTGTTTTTGATATCGTTAAATTGCTTTGGGAGATTAGCTGCTTTTTCTATCATTATTCCTTTCCTAGCCATTGCACTGGAAAAGGAGTTTACAATATCTTGGTTAGGCTGAGAACATCAGCCTGAATAGCTCAGGATAGCAGCACACATCAGTTTTACATGCACTGAGGGTGCTAAAGGACATCTCAATCAAATTTATCATGAGATTTTTAGGGTCACAGCTTTGCCATAACTGTGCAACTGCACAAGACCAATGGCTCTCCCCTGACCTTGTCAAGTGAATGGAGGTTGTTGTGAATAGGCTGAGCTTTTGGCAAGCACACTTCACTGTGATACTATTCTGAAATTGACAGTGTGGAAAATCTGATTGCTGCGGATTAGAGGACCAATCTGTTACTGTTCGTTTCATGCTAAAGCTTTGTTTTGCCCTTTGTGGGCGATACAGGATGGCTAGAATGGACTAGACCATATAAATACTGGAAATAGTGTTGTTCTGCATTGGAAGCTATGATGTCTCTGCAGGTTATAATTGATTTGAGCAAGTCCTGATCCCTGGAAACTTTACAGCTTAGAGATGATGATGGAGTGGGGATGATGTGAGAAGCAGGCTGAAAATGTATTTATTTTAATCAGGAGTACATTGTGGAAAAAAATATTGGCTGCCTGTGGTACCCCCTCCTAAGTGTTCGGTACCATTGAGCTCAATGCAATTTTGAGTTTTTAATACTTTGAACATTCACAAGATATAAGAAGTCATAATGTAATTTCATGATGTACATTAGTTTAAGATGACAAGTTGTATTGTTTTTATGTCCAGGCCGCGCAATCGGAAGAAATTAAAATGTTAAGGAAGTTAATGCTTCAGATGTGTTTCTTAATATCTTACCAAAATGGGAACTTCAGATACAATCGACAATAATTAGAATTTATGGGGAAATACCAAGCTTTACTTATCTTACTTCATAAGAATTTTGAACCAGTTGTACAATTTACAGATAGTATTGTAGGGCACTGGATTAATGGCAAACCCTTAGTATATAGAATGCTAAAGAAATTAGTTAGGTATAACATTAAAAACAATAAGAGTGCATTTTTCTATCATTATTACCAAATTCACAATGCAAAAAAAGGAGCAACATATGTTATAATAATTGCAGTTAATTAGAATTTATTTTTCTCATTGACTAATAATATGAAAAAGGAATCTGTCATAAAACAGACTTAAGATGTAAAATCCTAAATAGTTTTATTACAGATGTTTAGGAATTTGTTCCCAAAAAAGTAGATACGCTGCCTTCTGATGATAGAAATGGGTGAGTGCAGAAGTGAACTGAGAGCTTGAAGTGATCTGAATTGTGTCATTATCGGTTTATTTGTGAATGCCTGATTTGGCACAATTTGGCTCACTTCGGGTTCAAACGTGGCTGTGCTGTATATGTGCATACTGTTCCTCTGCACATGTGCAGTGCCATTTTCTTCATTCTCCCTCTGCAGCACACATATCAAAATGTCTCCTTTCATCAGCACGATTTGTGTTGCTACTAGCCATTCTTCGCACTGAGGCCTATGTTCTGTAACTGAGGCCACAACTGCAATATGCTTCCAAAATACGTTCAGTTAATGATAGAATTTCTTTTTTTTAGGTGTGTTTTATCTTCTGTTATTCAGTCATAGTACTTGCTTTGTCAGGAGAAAATATCAACAAGGCCGTAAGCCTGTTTTTAATTTTTGGATGATCATTGTAGCAGAGTCCACCTCATGAGTTTTTGTGCACTATGTAACAATGATCAAGTGTCAGCTACATGGTTCTTCTGATCTACACAACCTAGTGTTTGAGAGAGTACATAATATGTTTATGGAGGGTCCATTTAGATGATCATTCCATAAAACTTGTTTATGCTGATATATCATATGCGTTGATTTGTTTGAGTGAAATTATGTACTGGGTAATTAGTATTTCCTGGAGGCTGAATTGCATAAACCCCAATAAACAAAAGTGGTGACGTGTGATCAGTGTACACTAATTGTGTACCATAGACCACACACTTACTTCTCACTGCCTCTTCATTATAATGACTCATCTGTGCAGTTTGTCCTCACCCTGCTGTTCTGTGGCTGAATCCATCAATAAGCATCCAGTATTGCTACCTACTTAAAGCTCCCCTTTCAAAGGAAAGATGGTTTGTGGAGCATTGCAGGTAACAATCTGTGAATACTAATCATAGGACGTAAACAGGTAACAAGAATTTTCAAATCAAACCAAGTTTAGTTATCATTCAAACCATACATACAGTAGATACAGCTGAACAAGGCAGCATTCCTCTGGGGCCGAGATGCAAAATATTCAAAATAGCAAGCAAACATTCAAAATAGCGAGCAAAGAAGCATATTCACTTGGAAAAAAAAGTGCTATATATAGACCAAGACCCTGGGTGACAATGTCCAGCAATTGATGGTACATTCTCCCGGCAGTTTGCAGAGACATGCAATCCAGCCTGTCATTCCACTGCTCGAACATGGGAGGGCAGCACCAATGGGAGAGGCCAGGACCCAGCTGAGCACAGATACTACACTGTAACACTTCTGTGCCTTCTCACCTGGCCTGCAGCAGCAGGCAAGCCCAAAGATTGAGGTCTAGTTCTCGCTACAACTGAGGCTACTTAGCTCCCATGTCATCTGTCCCACCACCAGACAAGGGAAACAGGGCTGTGGCAACTTACATCATCACTGTCCAACAGGGTCTTGCAATCACAAGTGAAGTCTCCAAGACAATCTCCCACGGTTTTACTGCACCATCTTCGATGCTTCCAAGTAGCAGGCAGTAACACAGTCTGCAGCCAGGTCAGCCCCTCCAAACCCAAACCGAATCGTCCGATATCCCGACTGGCTCCTTCCATAACACAACTGTCTCCTTTCCCAATATCCGGACTGGCTCCTCCGACTTCCCGAGTGGCTACTTCGACACCTCGGCCAGCTCTGCACCAACACCAGCCCAGCTACTCCGATCCACAAGTAGCTCACTGATGGAGTAGCCCTGCAGTACCCAACGTTCTTGGAGTAGAATTGTCTTTGGATTTAAAAAAAAACAAACTTTACTAAGAAAAAGCACCTTTGGTTGGCACTCCGAGAGGTTGCTGTATTTGCACGCGCTGCCAGCTTACCAGAAGTAACCGTAATATTGGGACACCTCCCTGTGTTCTTAGTGAAGGAAGTGGAAAAGATGAGGTATTCCCCATGTTTCTGGTGGTCAGAGGCCCATGCAGCATGGGTCTTCCCACTACATTGAGGAGAAAGTGGTGCTGGTCATTGTGTGCAATGCCTTAAATGAGACCATGCATTGCTTTTCATTTTTGTAATTTTGGCTTTGTGTTCAAGTGAGTGCTGTGATAATCATCAAAGGGAAATTATGATGGTCACGGAAATAAAATACTTATTGGAAAATGTCAAAAATCAATTTGATACTATTTCATTCATGGCAGAGCAACTAACTGCTGCTACTGGTGGTGCACTGCTGATTAAGAAGTTTGTATTGTGTCTATTAGTGATGCCATTGGATGCGTTGGCTCAGAGGTTGTTTGAATGCTCTCCTGTTCCCTGGTAACCTGCTTCTTCCCCTCCCCTGTCCATGCTGCACAGCAGCTTGCTGCATAGCTGGTGGCAAAAGCTGAGCCTTCATCATGCTGGATGTTGCCGGCCGGTTATGGATCACAGCAAAGCGTGAAATAATTGGGAATGGCTGAGGAACAGGTGGCACGGCTGACTGCTGCAAACCGCCACTAGAATATCAGGTATTGTCTTGCATTAAAGAAAAATGCAGGCATTGAAGAAGCACACAGTCCTCGCAAACATTCTTGATTCTCTAAAGAGGAGCATCCTGAAATTAAATTATCTTTTTCAATAGTGAAAATGAGAAAGCCTTAGAGAGTGACCTTGTGATTGTAGTACTGCATTGCAAATGGTGTGAAGCCACTAATGTCTTCAGTACGAGTTTAGAAAGAGGCAGTTTAGAAACTGGTCCTGCTGATTTCTGTGGTTGGAGTTTGACCTGCAGCAGGAGACAAAGTTCAGTTGCTGTTGTTTAACTGGGACGCTTGCTCTCAAGCACCTGGGTAGATGTGGCCCACAATTCATCTATCTGTTCCAGATTCTACCTTTCACCTATTCTCTTGGGCAAAGTTACTGTGGTTGGTTAACCTTCCAGCCGATGAGTCTTTGGCAAGTGGGCAGAAACTCTTGCAATCTCATGGGAACATCCAAACTCCACATAAATAAAGACAGAGATCAAGATTTAGCATAGAACTGCATTGCTCAGAAACAAGCCCTTCAGCCCTGAAGTTGTGCTGGACTAATTAAGCCAATGATGCCTAATTAAACTAATCCCTTCTGCCTGCACGTGTTCTATATTCCTCTAATCTCTGAATATTCTTGTTCCTGTCTGAAAGTCTCTTAAGGATCTCTGTTGTATCTGCCTCCATCACTACACGTAGCAGCACAGACCACTCTGTATAAAAACACTTGCCCCTTACATCTCTTTGAACTTTACTCTTCTCACATTAATTATGTGCTTAGCATCCTTCTTTCTCAAAAGTCGATGAGTAGCACACGGGAAACGTCAGCTTGTGTTGGCGCATTTCCCAGAGTGGCTGACGGGTCTCTTTCACGCTGGCTGCAGGTGAAGGAAGCCGGCCAATTGGTTGGAGCAACCCTCTCCATCCATTGAGCTCTCTTGGCAGCCATCGATGTGGGTACTTCCTGCTCTTTGCATGTCTTTTCGAAATGCCAGACTCCAGGTGGCCCAACTGTCTGTTGTTCACATCAATGCTTGCCAGTTTCAGATCCTTTTTGCAGACACCCTTGAACTGAACCAAATGGGTGTGCAACCCTCTGCCAACTGCCTATACAGCAGGTCCTTTGGTGTTCAACAAGAGCCCATTCCCCTGACATCCTAACCATCTGAGCCGCCTCTAGCTGGGGATGCCTGCACATTGTAAGACTTCTGTATTGGTGGTTCTGTCCTGCCATGGTAGGTGCAGGATCATCTGATGCAGTGCAGGTGAAAGCTGTTCAGTTTCTTCTCTTGGCTAGCACAGATGGTCGAGGCTTCAATGCTGCAGAGGAGAGTACCAAGAACACAGGCCTGGTACACACACAAGTTGGTATTCACAGTCAGATGGCTGTTGCTCCACACTCTGTCTTGTTCAGCCTTGCCCTGGCTATTCTGTTGCTCAGCTCAGCATCAAGGGACAGAGTGTTTGTGACGGTTGACTCAAGATAGCTGAAGGAGGCAACCACCTCTAGAGTGTGACCATCGACAGTGATGGGTGGGAGGGGGTCAGTGTCCTGGGACATGACATTCCTCTTCAAGCTGGTGGTCAATCTGAACTCCTTGCAGGCATGGCACAGGTGATTGATGAGATGCTGCAGTTGGGCTTCTTTGTGGGAGGTCAGTGCTGTGTCATCAGCAAACAACAGCCTGTGAATGATGACCCCTCGGATCCTGGAGCAAAGGTGAGCAGTGTTGAAGAGTTTGCCATCAGCTCTGGTATGTAGGTAGACGCCCTCAGCGCACTCTCCAAAAGTTTACTGATGCAGCATGGAGAAGATGATGCCAAAGAGTGTCGGTGCCAGAACATATCCTTGCTTTACTTTGCTTCTCACTGGGAAGGCTTCCGAAGTCGCACTTTTAAAGCAGAAAATACTGTGCACGTCTTCATGGAAGGAAGTGATCATGCCCAGCAGTTTTGGAGGGCCGTCTATCTTCTGCAGCAGTCTGAAGAGCCCACTTCTGCTAACCAGGGCAAACACCTTTATCAAGTTAATGAATGCAATGAAGACTGTTTTTTGCTACTGTCGATGTTTCTCCTACAGCCGGCGTAGTGAGAATATCACACCCACACTGGATCTGCCTGCTCTGAAACCACACTGTGACTCTGGGTAGACACATTGAGCGAGGTGCTGCAGCCTGTACCAGAATGATTTGGGCCAAGGACTTTCCCACGATGCTGAGGAGGGAGATGCCGCGGTAGTTGTTAAAGTCACTGTAATTGCCCTTGTTCTTGTACAAGGTGACAATGTTGGCATCTTGCACGTCATATTGTACGTAATCTTTCTCCCAGGGAAGACAAAGGGCCTCGTGCACATGGTGCAGCCATGCTGGTTTGCCACTCTTCAAAACTTCCGGAGGGATACTGTCATTTCCAGCGGCCTTCATGCAAGCAAGATTGTTGATTGGTTTGCTGAGTTCTTTTGGTGTTGGCAGTGCATCTAGCTCCTCCATGACTGGTATATCTGGGATAGCCTCGAGTGCAGCGCTTGTGACCCTGTTGTGGACTGAGTACAATTCTACAGAGTGCTTGGCCCAGCATTGAAGGTGCTTGCCTTGATCAGATGTGTCTTCTCCAATTTTAGATTCTGAGAGGCAGTCTTGATGACAGAGGCACATTAAATGTGGTCGCTGGTTGGCATCCATCTGTCTTGAAGGACAATGGGTGATGATCATCATCACCACAAACCTGGGCAAAAGGTACGGAAATCTAAGATGCCCAGTCGCCAAGATCACCGTCTTAGCCTCACCAGTATAGATCAAAGGAAATTTTGTGAAGTAGTATGTTTGGCACCAGCTTGGCTGCAGGAGATGCCAGAATGATGTTCAATAATGTCCAGCTGCCTTAGGGGCTCCACTCTGGATTTGCTGACTATGTTTACTCATGTACCCCTTATCTATCCTGAGACTGCCCACAAGGCAGTGAGACTATCTACCCATAGCTGGGGATCTGGTTTACGAGACGAGCACCAGGGCATGTCCACACACCTGCCTACATGCTATGTGTGGAGGGGCCAGACCTCCTCCCCTTCCTCTGTAGTTCAGCCTGAGTCTCAAAGGAGTTCAGTTTCCATGTGTCATCAGCGAGGAGGCACTACTTGAGGCTTGATGTTGGAGAGGCTATGTACTGGCAGGGAGAGACTTACACATTCAGCTCTCTGTTTTGCAAGACTGCTAGCCAGCGGTGGAAGCTGAAAGTGAGAGTGTCAAGCACTACCCACTACACTACCACACTAGATGTGTTACAACAACATTTTGAACCTGGGGAGAAAGATGCTGGCTCTCTACTCTATGCCTCTCAAAATTTTATAAATTTCTATTGGGGTTATTGGAACTCTGAGGTAACAGCTCTATTGTGTTGCTTCTATAGCAAAATTCAAACAAAAGATACTATAATGAGCCTTCAAGTGGCTAACGTTTCTGGTAATAGCACTAGTAGGGTTGAGGAGAGTCCAGATATGACCATTGTGCTGCCTATGGTGGAGCAATTTGAGATGTCCCCCTTCAGAGCTGTCATCAGATTGAACGAAAGGAAACCTGAATCAATGGTTACCATGGCATTAGGAAAATGGAACAAAATAAAGATCAATGAACTAAGTTCTGAAGCTAGAGATTTTTTTCAATAAATAAATTGTAACAAATGAGCTTTTGTTTTCTTTTGAACAGAGTATGACAATGCTGCAAAAAATTAAGGGATTTAGATGAAAAATCTGTTTAAAAGTGGTGGTGAAAAGAGCAAAAGCTTTTAAGTTTAGTCCATGATGAGAGGACAAAGCAAAGTTTTCCCTCCTTATTCCAAATATGGCATAAAGATCTGCATTACTAAAGAATTTAAATATATTGTCTTCTATTATAACCTAAGTTGTTGCCACTTTCATATTCTGACGATTTTCCAATTGTGTTCTTTTCTGTGTAGAACCATGAAGAGTTTTCTCTCATATAATTTGGGAGATAAGTTACAAAGATTCAAATAAATTAATTCTAGCACCACTATGATTGAATAAATTTACTATCTTTACCTTCTATCACTCCATCCATAACTACATCTTGAAACAACATTCAAACTTCCATTGCTACCCATAGCTTCTAAGAAAACACGCAGATTGAGCTCCTCCACCCTCCGCTTCTTGTCCTTGCAATTGAGCAGTGCCTCAGCTAGAAGGTTTACGACTCACTACTTTCTGCCCAGTGGATATATTTGGTTCTGGAACAAGAAGAGGCTTTCATCAGTTAGAAAAGAGTTGTGGATCTTGAAGAACTAGCTGTTCATCTGAGTGAAAGGCCTTTTTGTCAACTTCATTGCTGGTTCCAAATCCCAGATGTTTGTTTAGCCACAGGGGTATATGTATAGCATACCTCCATGACCAAGCATGTACTTGTTGGGTTGATAATAGCTCAGCTTTGGATCTTTGCTTGTTGAATACTTGTTTGAAACTGATGTCACTTGACCTGAAATAAAACTAAAAAGGCTGGAAATACTTAACAGGTCAAGCAGCCATCTGTGGAGAGTAAACCAACATTTAAGGGATTCAAAGTACATCTATAATCAAAGTACAATATGTATGCAGTATACAACCCTAAGGTTCGTTTCCTCCACAGACAGCCACAAAATAAAGAAAACCATGGAACTTGTTCAAAGAAAAAGAAACATCAACCCCTCCCCACACATGCAAACAAACAAATCAGCAAACAGCAACAAGAAAGACCGAGTGAAAACAGAATAAAAAAACATAAAATTGAAGAGTCCATATTCAGATCAGTTCAGTGTTCATTATCTGAAGGCTTCCCTGATTCAAGGTTGCCCAAAATAGCAACAGAAAAAGGAGTGGCCATGAATTACAGTCGAGTCCACAACCGCAGACTTGGAGCTTCGGTACCATGCTCTGACAGCATCGAAGGAGAGAGAGACCATTTGAACATGGGGCTTCCCTCGGGAGCAGTGAGCGAGAGGGAGAGAGAGACCATTCAAACACGGGGCTTCCCTTGGGAGCAGTGAGTGAGCGAGAGAGAGAGAGAGACTGCCACATGCAGGCAACTTGCCCCAGAAGCAGTGAACGAGAGGCTAGTAGATGGCGCTGAACGCTTGCTCAGCTTCTGCACTGGCCTTGATTTTTTTCAATCTTTCTTGACACTTTAATTAACGAGATCAGTGAGAAATTGAGTTGATCAAGGGCTCACACCCCATCTCTAAGCTTCTTGGCCTTGAGACCGATCGCCTTCTGGAACCGTCTCGGAGACAGTAAAGCGCTACATCACTCAATCAGCCTGAAAATGCACCGTCAAACTATAGATCATCAGTTCCATCAGTACCAGAACGACACTTGAAAGAAAAAAAAGACATACTTATTTGAATTGACTTTATTACTTACATCCTTCATAGACATGAGAAAAATAATATCCTGATGAGCATTTAAAATGTTTTGCTTTAGCACCACTTTTCATTGCCGATGCTTTTAATAGTTTTCCTTCCACTAATTCAAGTTGTGCTTCTTTACAGCCCATAAACTGTAAAGGTTTTTCATTGTGTATTTGAAAGTTTTCAGCTTTCTTTTCCAGCTTCACTTGCAGTTCTTCAGCATTTCTAAAGTGCCATGTTTTAATTAGCAAGTGGAACACTAAATTATGCCTGTGACAATACTCCTTATCACTCACGTGTCTGCCATTATACCATTGCCACCGGATTTAATGGCACATTCTCTTTATTAAACACTTTCAAGAGCAATGAATCCATTAGGGCAGGAAATGTAAATTCTCACAATAGGTTGAAGGTAATGTGCCGCTTTGTTTTCAGGGGCATCAAGTGAATAGGTCAATGTCCTTTCCATCAAGGTAATCATCCCAAAATACAGGAGAATAGGAGGTAAATCACGCCACCATTGGGGTACTCTTGAGAAGGACTGCGTTCACTCCAATCTAATGGAGTTATTATGGAGATACAAAAAAACAGCAGGAGCTAGGATCTACTCTAGAGGGAAAATAACAAGCTGTTGGAGGAATGCAGAGGATTAGGCAGCTTTTACAAAGATAAAGAGATAGCTGATGTTTTGGGCCGAGATCCTGCATCACATCTGAGGGTATAAAGAGTAGATGGTCAATATAAAGAAGTGAGGGGGAGGGTTGAGGCAGTGTTAGGTGGATGCAGGTGATGGACAGAAGGTTGAGCGGAGGCAGCAGCAGAGGCTGGGAGGTAAGGTGATAAATGGAGATAACTAAAGACTGCATATTATGGTATGATTTGAAAAAGAAGAAGGTAGTGAGTAGATCCTGATGGATACAGTGGGAGGGGAGAAATAGAGGACAAAGTGGTTTGCATGTGAGGATGATCGACAAAATATCCTGGTGGGGAGGTTTGCAAGGGCTACTGGGGAGAGTTTAAACTAGAATAGCTGGGGGGTGGGAACCGAACTGAAGTGATGGGGGAAGAGGCGGTTGGCTCTCAAATAGAGAAAGCTTTGAGACAGTGCGAGAGGGAGGAGAGGCAGGTGATAGAGAAGGGACGGGCTCAGACCGATGGTTTGAGATGTGTCTATTTTAATGCAAGGAATATTATGAGCAAAGCAGATGAGCTTAGAGCGTGGATCAATACTTGGAGCTATGATGTTGTGGCCGTTACAGAGACTTGGATGACTTGGGCAGGAATGGTTACTTCGAGTGCCAGGCTTTAGATGTTTCAGAAAGGACAGGGAAGGAGGCAAAATAGGTGGAGGTGTGGCACTGTTGATCAGAGATAGTGTCATGGTAGCAGAAAAGGAGGAAGTCATGGAGGGATTGTCTACAGAGTCTCTGTGGGTGGAAGTTAGGAACAGGAAGGGGTCAATAACTTGCTGAGCGTTTTTTTATAGACCACCCAATAGTAACAGGGACATCGAGGAGCAGCTACGGAAACAGTTTCTGGAAAGGTGTAGTAATAACAGGGTTGTTGTGGTGGGAGATTTTAATTTCCCAAATATTGATTGGCATCTCCCTAGAGTGAGGGGTTTAGATGGAGTAGAGTTTGTTAGGTGTGTTCAGGAAGGTTTCTTGACACAATATGCGGAAAAGCCTACAAGAGGAGAGGCTGTACTTGATCTGGTATTGGGAAATGAACCTGGTCAGGTGTCAGATTTCTCAGTGGAAGAGCATTTTGGGGATAGTGATCACAATTATATCTCCTTTACCAGAGCTTTGGAGAGGGATAGGAACAGACAAGTTAGGAAATTGCAGTAAGGGGAAATATGAGGCTAGCAGGCAGGAACTTGGAAGCATAAATTGGGAACAGATGTTCTCAGGAAAACATATGGAAGAAATGTGGCAAATGTTCAGGGGATATTTGTGTGGGGTTCTGCATAGGTACGTTTCAATGAGACCAGGAAAGGATGGTAGGGTACAGGAGCTGTGGTGTTCAAAGGCTGTTGTAAATCTAGTCAAGAAGAAAAGAAGAGTTTATGAAAGGTTCAAAAAACTAGGTAACGATAGAGATCTAGATGATTATAAGGCTAGCAGGAAGGAGCTTAAGAATGAAATTAGGAGAGCCAGAAGGGGCCATGAGAAGGTCTTGGCAGACAGGATTAAGGAAAACCCCAAGCATTCTACAAGTATGTGAAGAGCAAGAGGATAAGATGTGAAAAAATAAGACCAATCAGGTGTGACAGTGGAAAAGTGTGTATGGAATTGGAGGCGATAGCTGATGTACTTAATGAACACTTTGCTTCAGTATTCACTACGGAAAAGGACCTTGGCGATCGTAGGGATGACTTGCAGCGGACTGAAAAGCTTGAGCATGTAGATATTAAGGAAGAGGATGTGCTGGAGCTTTTGGAAAGCATCAAGTTGGATGTCACCGGGACCGGACGAGATGTATCCCAGGCTACTGTGGGAGGCGAGGGAGGAAATTGCAGAGCCTCTGACAATGATCTTTGCATCATCAATGCGGAGGGGAAAGGTTCCAGAGGATTGGAGGGTTGTGGATTTTGTTCCCTTTTTCAAGAAAGAGTGTAGAGATAGCCCAGGAAATTATAGACCAATGAGTCTTACTTCAGCGGTTGGTAATTTGATGGAGAAGGTCCTGAGAGACAGGATTTATGAACATTTGGAGTGGCATAATATGATTGGGAATAGTCAGCATGCTTTGTCAAAGGCAGGTTGTGCCTTACGAGCCTGACTGAATTTTTTGAGGATGTGACTAAACACATTGATGAAGCTAGAGCAGTAGTTGTAGTGTATATGGATTTCAGCAAGGCATTTAATAAGATACCCCATGCAAGGCTTTTTGAGAAAGTAAGGAGGCATGGGATCCAAGGGGACATTGCTTTGTGGATCCAGAACTGGCTTGCCCACAGAAGGCAATAGAAGGCAAAGAGTAGCTGTAGACGGGTCATATTCTGCATGGAGGTCGGTGACCAGTGGTGTGCCTCAGGGATCTGTTCTGGGACCCCTACTCTTTGTGATTTTTATAAATGACCTGGATGAAGAAATGGAGGGATGGGTTAGTAAATTTGCTGATGACATAAAGGTTGGTGGTGTTGTGGATATTGTGGAGACCTGTCAGAGGTTACAACAGGACATTGATAGGATGCAAAACTGGGCTGAGAAGTGGCAGATGGAGTTCAAGTTTGAGGTGGTTCATTTTGGTGGGTCGAATATGATGGCAGAATATTGTATTAATGGTAAGAGTCTTGGCGGTGTGGAGGATCAGAGGAATCTTGGGGTCTGAGTCCATAGGACACTCAAAGCTTCTACGCAGGTTGACTCTGTGGTTAAGAAGGCATACGGTGTAATGACCTTCATCAACAATGGGATTGAAATTAAGAGTCGTGAGGTAATGTTACAGCTACTGTAGACAGGACCCTGGTCAGACCCCACTTGCAGTACTGTGCTCAGTTCTGGTTGCCTCACTATAGGAAGGATGTGAAAACCATAGAAAGGGTGCAGAGGAGATTTACAAGGATATTGCCTAGATTGGGGAGCATCCCTTATGAGAATAGGTTGAGTGAACTCAGCCTTTTCTCCTTGGAGTGACGGAGGATGGGAGGCGACCTGATAGAGGTGTACAAGATGATGAGAGGCATTGATCGT
Source organism: Mobula birostris (assembly GCF_030028105.1). Classification (NCBI taxonomy): domain Eukaryota; kingdom Metazoa; phylum Chordata; class Chondrichthyes; order Myliobatiformes; family Myliobatidae; genus Mobula; species Mobula birostris. The sequence goes on from NC_092375.1 coordinate 161,884,459, forward strand.
GTGGATAGTCAGAGGCTTTTTCCCAGGGCTGAAATGGCTAGCACGAGAGGGCACAGTTTTAAGGTGCTTGGAAGTAAGTACAGAGGAGATGTCAGGGGTAAGTTTTTTATGCAGAGGGTGGTGAGAGCATGGAATGGGCTGCCGGCGACGGTGGTGGAGGCAGAAATGATAAGGTCTTTTAAGAGACTCCTGGATAGGTACATGGAGCTTAGAAAAATAGAGGTCTATGGGTAACGCTTGGTAATTTCTAAGCTAAGGAAATGTTCGGAATAGCTTTGTGGGTCAAAGGGCCTGTATTGTGCTGTAGGTTTTCTATGATTCTATGTTTCTTCTAAAATGAAACAGGAGGGGATTGTGAAAGAAACTGGATAATGGGAGTAGAGATTGTTGTTGGAAAGAATGTGGTGTGTGAGAGCACCTGCTTAGATCAATCAGAAGAAGAGAGAGAAAGGACATTTTGGGTAATTCCAATTTTGGGAACCCGTCTCTGTCCCTTTCGCCTTCTGATCCAGCCTGGTCTCTTGTACCTCCCCTTTTCTGTAACCAATCCCCCTCCACGTGCCTCCATCTGCCCATCAATCGCTTTTCACGCAGATCCACCAATCAGTTGCCAGCTCATGCCTCAACAACCCACCTATCCCCATCACCTTTACGTTGACTTTCTATCCTTTATACTCTCAGTACTGAAACCTCAAATGTCAACTACACCTTTGCCTATGGATTCTGCCTCACACACTGAGTTCCTTCAGCAGCTTGTTTTTCTTTATGCTATAAGAAGTCATTAAATGTCTTGAGTTTCTGACGAATGTACTGACTGCTTCAGCATTTGTTACCATAAGATCTGGAGCCACACTCTTGATAGATTTGCTGTGCTCATTCCATAGGTATTTGATCCCTTTGCCACCTTACATCTCTTCACAATATATCAACAAATGGCCCAAATTGTGGGAGTCTTTGCTGAAACTAAATGGTGCCCCACATGACCCCTTCCTCACTGCCAGTCACAGACAAAAACACCCACACATACTTAATCAACTAACGTATTTTCAGCTCTGCAGCTAAGTCCTGTTTTTCTCTCCCTGACCCCTCACCCCATGGTAGCAATTTAAGTGTTGTAACTTCTACCTGCTGTCCTCCCCAATAGTTAATGGACGGTGATTAAGGAGGTCATTGAGCCTATGCGAACTCAGAGCAGTCCTTTTGATCTGTTTTTGTGTGCCCTATTTTCCTCTCATGTCTATTAACCCTCTGGTTCCCCTACTATCCAGCTGCACTAAAGGTCACTTACAGTAACCAATCAATGTAGCAGCCAGGGATGTGCGAGGAAACTGGAGTGCCATGTGCATTTCTAGCTGCCCCGCTATAGGAAAGATGTGATTAAACTTGAGACGGTGCTAAAAAGATGTTCCTGTGATGTCTCTTTGTCTGTCCTCGCTGGAATTCAGAAGGACGATGAGGGAACTCATTGAAACCTCTCGAATGTTAGAAGGCCTCTCTTCCTCCCCACCCCCCCCCCCTTCTCTCTTGGAGGACTCGAGTAATCAGGAGAGGTTGGTTAGGTGAGGTCTGTATTCACTGGAGTGAAGGAGGCTGAGCGATGGCATGGTTGAGGTGTATACAATAATGAAGGGCAGGGATAGGGTACAAATCTAGTACCTGTTTCTCATGGGGCAGCATAGTAGCTTAGTGGTTAGCACAATGCCTTACTGTGCAGGGGACCAGGTTCAATTCCTGTTGCTGCCTGTAAGGAGTTTGTATGTTTTCCCCATGACCGCGTGGGTTTCCTCTGGGTGCTCTGGTTTTCTCCCACAGTCCAAAACCTACCAGTTGGTAAGTTAATTGGTCACTGTAAATTGTCTCGTGGTTAGGGGCAGTCACGGGGATTGCTGAGCGGCACACCTCAAGGGCCGGAACGACCTATTCCGTACTGTATCTCAATAAAAACAATTCTCGGGGCATTTAAAACTGGAGGGCGAAGGTTTGAGGTGAGAGGGGGACATTTAAAGGGGATCTGAGATGATAAATATTCCACATAGAGTAACTGGTATCTACTGACAGAATGAGAAGGAGGCAGCAACTGTAACTATTGTAATGATATTTAAGAGGCATCTGGACAGGTACTTGAATGAGCAAGGCACAGAGAGAGATGGCATGCGGGATCAGTATAAGTAGACATGATGGCCAGCATCAAATGGTGGGCCAAAGGTCCTGCTTCGATGCTCTACAGATTCAGGACTCTATCCTACCAGAGGGTAAAGCCATGTGGCCACAGGGACAACATGCACTGCCACCAAACCTGGTTCAGCGGAATTGTGAAGCAGCATCAGTGTGGTGTCACTGTTGCTCAATTACTTAGGTGAGGCCAGCATAAAACGTGTAAATATTATTAACGTTGCCACTTAGGCAAGTAAATATCCTGCTTCAGATTTGTCTGGTTCGGGCTTGAGACTCTTTATGCTGTTTAGATTTTTCAATCAGTGTATTAGGTTAATGGATGTGACCTGAGCAATCATTACCTCTTGCAAATGTGGGCTGAATTTAACCGTCTCAGTTCTTTGTTTGCTTTGGAAACTGGCAGGACTCATATGTTCAATAATGCCATGTCATTGTGACATTTTAGCCTGACCAGTAAAGTTAACTAATGTGACCAAATTTAATTTGTGCACTTGGATTGAGAGAAAAGAATAATAACTGCATTGGCCTCCTGAGTTTTAGCATATAAATTGGACTACTACTATGCCAGTGGATTAAATTTCATGCTTGGAATAGTTAGCAGCTTTGGGTTTCAATTCCCTTCAGAAGCTCTGTGATTTATATAGTGCAGAGGAGAAATGTATTCTTTAGATAGAATTTCTAGACACAAAGTATATCAAATAGAATTTATAAAGGATGAAGAAATATATTCTCAGAAACTTTGCTTCCATCATTTGCTGTTTGCCTCTCTCTAGAGAATATGATCTCAAGGCTTAGAATAGCTCTTGTCCACGTTGTGTGTCAAGGCTTGTTGAATTATTGGGTTTTGCTGTGTTGTATAGGCTCAGAAAACTAAACATCTGGGCTGGGCCTTTGATTTTCTTATATGGAACAAATAGTCTTCACTTTGCAGTAGAATAGATCTCTGTGAAAGCAACAATGGCAGTAAGATGGACAGGTAGCAGCTCACTACCTGCAAAGGCTCTCCTATCCCCATCCACTCTGTGCACCAGTGCAGGTGAGCAGTGGAGATAAAACCAGGCTGCTCAGCAGCACCCTCTAGCGAGGCAGGCATCTCCATTCTGTGCTTGGAAAGAAAATAAGAAAAGATAGTGATGATTTACAGATGATAGTGCTATTGGTTGAAGTCTGAAAATACTTACAAGGTGTGCACACAAGAAATTCTGCAGATGCTGGAAATCCAAAGCAACACACACAAAATGCTGGAAGAACTCAGCCGGTCAGGCAGCATCTGTGGAAATGAATAATCAGTCGACGTTTTGGGCTGAGAACCTTCATCAGAACTGGAAAGGAAGGGGGGAAATGGTGGGGGGGTGGGAAGGAGGCCAGTGGGAAGGTGATAGGTGAAGCCAGATGGGTGGGCAAAATAAAGGCCTGGAGAAGGAATCTGATAGGAGAGGAGAGGGGACCACGGGAGAAAGAGGAGGAGGAGGAGAACCATGAGAAGTGATAGGCAGGTGAAAAGAGGAAATGGCCAGAGTTGGGAATCGAAGAAGAGGAGAGGGGAGGGAAAAATTATTTTCTTAGAAGGCAAAATTGATATTCATGCCATTAGTGTGGAGGCTACCCAAACAGAATATAAGCTGTTGCTTCTCCACCCTTGGCACAAGAGGAGACCATAAACTGATATGTCAGAATGGGTAGCCACTATGTCTTGAGGAACTGAATTATAAGGAAAGGTCATATAGGCTAGGACTTTATTCCTTAGTGCATAGGAGGCCAAGAGATGATCTTATAGTGATGTACATGTAGGGTATTGATAGGGTGAATGTGCTTAGTCTTTTTCCCATAGTTGAGGTAACAAGAACTAGAGGTTTATAATGAGAGGGGAAAAAATTTAAGAGGAACTTGAGGGACAACTTCAAGCAAGCAAAGGGAGGTATCTATGTGGAATCAGCTGCCAGAGGAAGTGGATGAGGCACGTACAATAAGAACTTCTAAAAGGCAGTTGGACAGGATTGTAAGGTTTAGAGGGATATGGGCCAAATGCTGGCAAATAGGACCAGCTTGGATGGGGCATCCTGGTAGGCATGAACTGAAGGGCTTGTTTCCCTTTTGCATAATTTTATGACTCTGTATTTAGGTTTAGTGTCCTGCCTTGTAAATAAGCTTGCTCTTTCTGTGTATTTGTGAAAGCATAGAAATTGGTGAGAAAAATGAGTTCCCAGATAGTTTTGCATTTTTATTTATTAATTAGTCTCACAAGGTAAGTTCTAGGTGAGCATGTGCCATCAAAGGAGATCTTTTCTGGGACCATGCACATGAAATCTCATCTGTCAAAAGCTTTTGAGAGAACTGCAAGAGTGCAGAGCACGGCAAGTCATAGTGGTATTGATTTAATGTGATGATCACATGCACCAAGTTTAGGCACAGTATCAGTACTGAGAGGGGCACCATAGCTGACGTTGTGACAATATTAAGAACTTCATCATCTAAGACAGACCTCAAAGACTAATCAGTCATATATCAAATGAATGGGCACACTTTTCAGCCACTTATAGTACTGTGCAAAATGTTTAGGCATATATATCTCAAAAACTAGAGTGTCTGGTGCCTGTGACTTTTACAACGACTACTACTACTACTTCGACTCAGGTCTTGGGGGCCTTTTGACAGTACTGTATATTATGTCTTTCCAAAGATCAAAGATTTTTTTTATCGAAGTACGTATGTCACCATTTACAACCCTGAAATTCATTTTCTTGTGGGTATACTCAACAAATTTATAGAACAATAACTTTATCAGAATCAATGAAAGACCGCCAAGCTGGAGCATTCAACTGGTATGCAGAAGACAACAACCTGTGCAAATGCAAGAAGAAACAATAATATAAGTAAGTAAGCAATAAATATCGAGAACATGAGATGAAGAATTCTTGAAAGTGAGTCCATTGGATGTGGGAACCTTTCAATGACGGAGCAAGTGAAGTTGAGTGAAGTTATCCCATTTGGTTCAAGAGGCTGATGGTTGAGGGGTAAGAACTTTTCATGAACCTGCTGTTGTGAGTCCCAAGGCTCTTATACCTTCTTCCTGATGGCCGCAGTGAGAAGAGAGCGTGTCCTGTGGTGGCGGGGATCCCTGATGATGGGTGCTGCTGTCCTGCAAAAACGTTTCATCCAGATGCGCTCAACGGTTGGGAGGGCTTTACCCGTGATGAACTGGGCCATGTCCACTACATTTTGTAGGATTTTACGTTCAAGGGCATTGTTGTTTCCATACCAGGCTGTGATGCAGCAAGTCAATATACTCTCTGCTACACATCCATAGAAGCCTTTCCAGTTACTAAATAACACTTAATACTACTGAACCAATACAAAGCTAATTACTCTTGTCCTTAACTGCCACTTCATGATCCTCCGCAATCGACACATCATTGTCCGGAACTTCTGCCACCTCCAAAGAGATCCTACCACCAATATATCTTTATCTCTCTCGCTTCTCTGCTTTTCCATAGGAATCACACTCTCTGTGATTCTCTAGTCCATTCTTTCTTCCCCAATAATCTCCCTCCTGGCACTTATCCCTGCCAACGGCTGAAGTACTTCACCTGCCCATTCACCTCCTCCCTCACCTCCATTCAGGGCCCCAAACAGTCCTTCCAGGTGAGGCAACCCTTCACCTGCAAATCTGCTGGAGTCGCCTATTGTGTCTGGTTCTCCCAATGCAGTCTCCTCTGCATTGATGAGATACGTCGTAAATTGGGGCACTGCTTCATTGAGAACCTCCGCTCCATCCACCAAAAGCGGAACTTCCCAGTGGCCAAACATTTTAATTCCGGTTTTCATTCCTGCTCAGCAATGTCGGTCCACAGGATCCTCTTGTGTCTGGATGAGGTCACCCTCAGAGTGGAAGAGTAACATCTTGTATTCCGACTGGATAGCCTCCAACTTGATGGCATGAACATCCATTTCTCCTTCTGGTTTTAAAAAAAATCCCACCCCTCCCTCTTCTTCTACTCCCCACTCTGGCCTCTTGCCTCTTCTCACCAACCAATCACCTCCACCTGGGTCCCCCTCCTCCTTTCTTTTCTCCTATGGTCCACTCTCCTCTCCTATCAGATTCCTTCCTCTCCAGCCCTTTACCTTTCCTACCAACTGACTTCACCGATCTTCTTCCAGCTAGCCTCCTTACTCTTCCCCCATCTTTTTATTCTGATGTCTTCCCCCTTCCCTTCCAGGCCTGAGGAAGGGTTTTAGTCTGAAATGTTTATTCAATTCAATACAAGTTTATTCAATTCCACAGATGCTGCCTGACCTGCTGAATTCCTCCAGCATTTTGTGTGTGTTGCTTTGGATTTCCAGCATCTGCAGAAAATCAAAATCAGATCAAGTTTAATTGTCATTCAAACCATACATGAATATAGCTGACTGAGACAGTGTTCCTCTGGGGCCAAGATGCAAAAGCATCCATGCGCATTCAAAATAACGAGACAGGAAAAAAAGAGAATATAATCACGTAAGTAAACAAAATTTTTCGTCGAAGTCCCCGAGCGACAAGTCTCGCAAATTGATGGGTCCTGGCAGTCCAGCCTATAATTCCACTGATCCAACACTGGAGGGCAGCATTGACGCGAGTGGCCACGCTCAGCTGAGCCCGGATGCCACACTACAATGCAAGCCTGAGGATTGAGGCCTAGTCCTAGCTACAACCGAGTTGGTACTGCCTGTCTCCCCAGCAAACAAGGGAAGCAGGCCCGTAGCAATCAATGTCCAACAGGGTCTTGTGATTGCAAAAGAAACGTCCAAGACAGTCACTCACGGTTTCATTGCGTCTGCATGCTGCCTTCACCCCAACTTGAAGGCACCAACTCCAGTGTCTCCAAGTAGCACACAGCAGCACAGTCTTCAGCAAGGTCAGCTCTTCCAAACCCAATATGGCTTCTTCTATAGCCCAAGGGCCCGACTTGAATCCCCAGGCCCGACGGCCCGGATCGAATACCCAGACCCGATGATCCAGCTCAAATCTCCAGGCTCAATGGCCCAGCTTGAATCCCCAGGCCCGATGGACCATCTCATCATCCCTGGCCCTAGCAGGCTAACTTGACATCAGCAGCCTGACGACCGTCTTGACATCCCTGGCACAATGGGCCATCTTGTTGTACCCAGCCCAATGACTCACCTCGACATCCTTGGCCCGATGGCCCATCTCTACATCCCCGGCCTGAAGGCCTGATGGACCGACTCGCCTTCTCCGAGTCACTGGCCCGACTTGACCTAAGGGAAAAATCACCTTTGGATGGCCCCCAATGTCACTGTGTGTATATACGGCGCCATCTTACCAAATTTCTCGTGTTTATATCTACTCTTCTTTCTGTTTCCCAAAAACCTCCTATTTTAACCAAGATACAGTACTTGGAGTACTACGCAAAGTTCTTATGCACCCTAGCTGTATTTACGTGCTTAAGACTTTTGCACAGTACTGTAAGTGAGAAGCAGGAGGAGGCCAACGATCATGGCTAGTCATCTATATCTCTACTTCAGACATACCTTTATTTCCCTTGATCTATTTAGAATTAAGAACCATATCTAATTCTGTGATATTCTGGGAGCCAAAAATTGCTGAAAACCACGAGTTGGATCAAGAAGCCGGTAGGTTGTGATATTGAATAGGCACAGTTTTTCTTTAAAGAACTTATCCCTGCAATTTTTTTTAGCGCATGCCTTGAGTGACATCTTTATGGTCAGGTAATTGAACAAATCTGCTTGAAACTGTTGGGCTCAACAAAGACAAATGCTGTGTCTTAGCCCAAAGCATGGACTGTCTTTTCATTTCCATGGATGCTGCCTGACCTGAGCTTCTCCAGCATTTTGCATATGTTGCTTTGGATTCCCAGCATCTGCAGGATTTCTTGTGTTTACTTTGCTGTGTCAGAAATGCTGCATTTAGTTCGTCACAAGCTACCGATGGAGATGAATTAAATGGTCAGAGAGGTGTTGCAAAGCCCAACTCTTAAACTAGGCTGAGAATTTACTCATGTTAGAGCTCATTTTTCAGTTGTCAAAATAAAAGCTACAGTACTCAACATGCCTATGGGTACAAATAAGTCACTACTTAATTGAGTGTGACAAGATAGGCCTTAATGCATTTGTGGTAAGATGGCAGTGCAATTCAGTGTCACTGCAGGGAAAAATAAATCAACAGTGGATCCAATGTGATGCCGGACGCATAGTATTCAGGTTAGCTGTTGAAACATCCATTGTTGCCGAAGTCTAGAAATTCATCTTAATGCTACAGAAATCCCTTGGATTCCCCTACATGCACAATGGTAACTGCCTGTGCTGCATTAGTGTGTTATGGACTTATTCCACATACCAATTATGTCATCAACAGCGGTAGTGTAAGGTAATTAAGGAGTTATTGCAATGATTAATTTCTTCATCCAAGGTACTGCTTCAGATGTGAAGCAGTGATCTTTGCTCTGAAGAAGTCATGGGTGAATGTAAAGCACTGGACCAAAATGAACTTGAATGGTAGGGGTTCTGCCAGGATCTGACACTCGGTTGTGAAGTTGTATCCAACTTTGCATTTTCACTTGATTGCTTTGGTACAAGATGCCTGAGAGGTTAGATTCGAGTGCATCCAATCTGTTGTGCTGCTGTACTCTGCATAGATTCCAGAATTGGATTAGTGGTCAGCATTGGCAGCCTTAAGCATCTGGGGGCCGATTTCCAGAGTTTAAAAAAAAAGAAAAAAAAGCGAATATTCAAGTAGGTTTGCATCAATAATGGTATGATGTCGGACTTAAATGTTGATGCATTATATGCACTTTCAGCATAATGGACAGACAGCTGAACATAATCCAAACAATTCTCTTAATTAAAAACTGAAATAATGACATTTTTTGCTTTGGAGTGAGAAGCCTCACACTTTTCAACAACTAGACTACATTGAATGGCACTATGTGTTAGTTATCAGCTGACATAAGAACAGCTTAAACAATGTCCCTCTAATTAAATTAATAACAAAAGCAATATCATATTTAATGAAAATTCACACTTTATTTTTTCAATGAACAGTATCTGAAAGTCAACTACTGGAAGTTTTCAACAAACTGCGTCTCGCACTCTTTCAGCACCACGGACAGTTCACGTAAGGCCTGGAGAGTGAACAGGAGGAGAGTAAGAGAGAGGGGGGAAGCATGCGGGAGAGAGAAATTACAATTTGTGGAAACGTCGCCTATACACATAGTCATAGTCATACTTTATTGATCCCGGGGGAAATTGGTTTTTGTTACAGTTGCGCCATAAATAATAAATAGTAATAGTAATATTACTATTAGTAAATAGTAAACAGTAATAGTCATAGAAATAATAAATAGTAATAAAATAGTAATAGAAAATAGTAATAAATAATTAAATAGTAATATGTAAATTATGCCAGTAACTTATGAAATAAGTCCAGGACCAGCCTATCGGCTCAGGGTGTCTGACCCTCCAAGGGAGGAGTTGTAAAGCTTGATGGCCACAGGCAGGAATGACTTCCTATGATGCTCTGTGCTGCATCTCAGAGGAATGAGTCTCTGGCTGAATGTACTCCTGTGCACACCCAGTACATTATGTAGTGGATGGGAGACATTGTCCAAGATGGCGTGCAACTTAGACAGCATCCTCTTTTCAGATACCACCGTGAGAGAGTCCAGTTCCATCCCCACAACATCACTGGCCTTAGGAATGAGCTTGTTGATTCTGTTGGTGTCATTTTGAGTGAAATACGTGGTTTATTTTATTATTTTAATTATAAACTTTATTTCTGCTAAAAATGTTTTAAAAGACTTACCACTAGAACTTCACCACCCTCCTGTGCTTGAGCGCTGTGAATGCTTTAATGAGCTCAACTTTGTCCAGCGATCTTGTTATTTCATGCTCAATTGATATCTGAGCAAGAGCTGACAGACGCTCCTGGCGCATGGTTGTCCACAGATGCGTTTTGATGAGCTTTAGCCTCGAAAAGTTTCTCTCTCCACTCGCTACAGTCACAGGCACTGTCGGGATGAGTCTTAGAGCAATGGTGAGTTTAGGATACAGTTCAATCAGATTGTTGCTGTAAATGTAGTTCAGAATCTGCAGGCCAGTGGTTTCTTTTGCAGGCACGGCACTGACAGCAGCCGACACCTCGCGCAAAAGGTCCTCAGCATCCACATAACCAAGTGTCCTCTTCATGTTTACGCAGCTGTCTGTCAGTGTGCGACATTGGGTGGCTTTTTTCATTTCCTCTCTTCCATAAATGAAGCCAAACAGACTGTAAAATGACTCCATCAGCTTGAAGCGCTCACTAATGCCTGTGATGGCAGAGTCCACTAGTGTAAGGAAAACTTCTCTCCTGTACCGTTCCTTGGGTGCCACTGTCAGGGAAGAATCTGCACTTAGGGACTCGTACTGGAACTGGTGTTTTGGTTTTCTGATTCGTGCAGTAGGAAAGACCATTGGCATCCCTACCTCTTCAGCTATGTCTGACATCTGTTTGGGTGGATGAAAGTCCGCTCTCTCTGTATTCCTTGAGAAATTTCAGAACCACCTCACGCTGTAGCACATCGATTCCCACTTGTAGGCTCTGGAGCAGCTTGCTGACACGATTCACCTCATGTAAAACGTTGTACCAGATGATAACAGTCAGCAAGAATTTCCATGACATGATCTCCTGTTCTAGGCCTTGGGCTGCAGATGTGGTTTCACTGTCACCTTTCTGTGTGGCATGTTCAATCAGTGACAGGAGCGCATTGCCAATGTCGGGAAGCTGGTAGCACAGGACTTTCACACTTTCCACGCGGCACTCCTGTTGCATGTTGGATATGGCCTTGAGGGTCATCTGTGGCACGTTCTCCTTTGAAAGCTCCCATCTCTGTGTCGATGAGCTGAATAGTGTGTATAGATGTTGCAGCACCCCCAAAGAAGCTCACAGACTCCACTATTGATTTTGCAGCATCGACAGTGACTAGGTTTAGGCTGTGGCTGGTGCATGGCATGAACAGTGCCTTTTTGTTAATATCTAGCACCTTCTTCTGTACCCCGCTATTTTCCCCCGCATATTGCTCCCGTTATCATATGCCTGCCCACTGCATTTTGAGATATCTAATCCTAACTTCTCCATATGTGTTAAGGAAAGGTCGGTTAAGCCTGCACCTGTTGTGTCAAGCACCGGTAGGAAACCGACAAAATGCCCACTAACAGTAGCTCCAACATTTACTTGGCATGTGACAATGCGCAGTGTCACAGAGAGCTGCTCTATGTGTGCAGCGTCAGTGGTGCAGTCCATTATCACCGAGTAGTAACGTGATTGTTTTACTCTCTCTGTTATCGCTTCCAGTGTCTTGTCTCCAATAAGTGTGATTAACTCATTTTGTATGGTTTTCCCCATGTAGTGGTCAGCAATCTCTTTTTTCTCTGCTCGTCTGATATGTTCACTCATCACTGGGTTGAACTCAGCAAGCAGCTCCCCCAGACCTAGAAAGCTCCCATTATTTGGTTCATGTAGGGTGGAATTGTGGCCACGGAAAGCAAGGTTTCGTTCTGCAAGCTGGCAGACTATGGCAATGAACCTCTTCATGACATCATTCCAGTGTTTTTTTTTCCAGCATTTGCATTTCTTGGTACGTGCTGTCCATGGCACTATTCATTCTTAAGCGCGTTTCCAGCTTGCACCAGCTATCTATGTTGGCACAGTGCACATTTGACTTCTCATGATCCTAGAGTGTGAGAGTGAGTCGCTCCCACACTCTGAAACCTCCACAAGTGAGACTGTGATTTCACTTGCTAAATAGGGTACAGCAGAAACAGAAGATTGAATCAGATGTTGCTGAGTACACTAACCATGACCGACGAATAGTTTCTCCATTTTTCATCTTCATAAGATATCTGTCCTTGGTAAAACAATGGTGTGATTGACTCTGTAGAAAGTTAATGTCCTCTAACTGAACGGGACCTCTCCTAACAATGTCGATCCACTGGTCACTGGTGATATGCGTTGGCCAACGTGCCGGATTGGTCTCTGTGAACGTTAGTGGGGCTTTCTCTCTGTCTGGTCTGCTGGTGGCAGCATCTCCCTCACCTGTCTCAGTTGTAGGACTGTCATCATGCTGTGGTGCTTGTTCATCAAACAAAGTTTGGTCATCATTATCACCATCATTGCTCTGATTATCAACATCTCCTGTACCGCTTACACTGTCACTTGGCACTGCAGCCCCATGCTGTGACGATGGTGCAGCAGCGACTGCAGTCGGTAGACCTTTTACAGATGCTGGACCAAAGAAAGATGTAACTTTTGGGAAACTATTTAGAAGTTTTGTTTTGTTGTCTAATATTTCCTGTTTTTCAGCACCACTAGGATAGGAGTGTTTCATTTTCCTCTCATTGAAAAGTAGCCTTCTTTGCTCGGAGCAATGTTTACAATTAAAGTAAATATTTTAATGTATTTTCTTAGATGTCAGTCAGCAAGCGCCCACAGGTGGTTTGGCTGGCAATAGCAGGAGAATATTGTGGCGTCTGGGAGCTGTGCATTAGATTTTTGCATGTCAGTCGGGGGCCCTGGGAGGGCGGGACCCGTTTCAGTTGAAACGGATGAAACATAGCTAAGGCCGCCTATGGTGGTCAGCAGGAAAGAGGAGCTAGAATCATTTGGAATTTGACCCCTCAGTTTTACAGCAGGACTGGATAGAGTACCACCCACAATCAATTCATTTTAGTCACTGAATCTGTAGGGTAGTTAAGGGGATGTAAATGTTTGAATTTATTATTTTAAAACAATGGATTCCAGTTAATTTGGCCATTGATTAATTGGGGCAGTGACTTATTTGGCACAACTCTTAAAGAACAATAACTAATAGAGAAAACATCCGGGATTCCCTTTGTTTATGTGGACACTATGCCACTTAATTGGGGAGGGAAGATATTGCCGAACAGGTTCTAACTAGTGTCAGCCTCATGCACTTGTGTGGCTGTTTGTTGTTACACCGTGCTTAGAGCAAACAGTTTTTAAATAGCATCAGTTGCATGTGTTTTTGTTCAAAAGGCAGTGATTTTTGTCACTGATAGTTTGTGAGAAATAAATAGTAAGACAGTTCTGAACTATTTTGGTCACTGCAACTTCAAGCATTCAGGCTTGGAGATGCCAGAGACTGTCAGGATTGAAAATAAAAGGATTTCACTACTTCAACAAGTTAGGAACTACAAAGAGTTTGAAGGTATTAACAATCATCTCGAATATTACAATAAAAATGAATATTTGGAGGATGTAATTGTCCATAACATTGTATGAAAACACTCCAAGACACTGGGTGTCTTTGCTGGTTTTGTACATTATGTACACTGGATGAATTCCTGCGTCAGTAACTATTAGGAACTAATACACAGTGTAAGAGACATGTATTCTGTGTTATTCATTTATTATGGTTATTATGGTGACTGGTCATGTTCGTGATGGTGTGGTAAAAGCAAAGACGATAAGTTACATGTTCATGCTTATTTCATGGCAGTTTGTAGATTGGGCTGGTAGAGGTCATATTTTTGATGACTGCTGAGATGATGCTCAAAAATGCTTATTTTTACTTTTGCTAATTGCCAATAAATGATTGGAATAGAGAATTCGAGTCTTTGGAGCAATCGTCAGAGCTGTGGGCGTGTCATACAGTATAACAACTCCATTTGCAGGTTTGCAGCAATTGTTTTGCTTTGATTTTAGATCAATCTTGCTGCTACACCCACAGTTTTATAGCACTGTAGTACTATTGGTAGTATTCTAATTGGTTCTGTATTTAATTTAAATGCATAATTTGTTACTCGGATTGTCTTTTTTATATATGAAAGTCCGTGAAAGTTTGGCTTATTGGGCCAAAACGTACTGGTCCCGATGTGTCCCTATTAATTGGGATCTACTATATTTTTTAAATGATTTAAGATGATTTGAATCGTCTCAAAACTTTTCATCAATGCAGAGGGTTACTTGAAAGTTCACTCATCTCTCAGACAGAGAGTCAGCCCATCCATCCTTACTCATCCATAAAAAGTGAAATTAGATCAGTGGAGAATTTCTTCAGGCAGTTGCTGGATCCACTACTGTTCCTTTGTGCTATTTTGAAAAGCTGAACTGACCACAGCCGCCTTAACACACCTCTGTTGGCTTTCTTCTGCAGCCTGTTCTACAAATGTATTGCTTACTCTTGATCCTCTCCTTGTTATGTCTGTGCACCACTACATACCAATTAAATAAAAGCACACACACGGAAGATGGCTTTAACTGGAGTATTTACGTTGCAGCGTGAGAGAGCGAACAACGTGCATGCGTAGACAACAGATCAATATGTCGTGCTAAGATGGGGTGGGGGGGGGGTGGGTTCATTGCCCTAAAAGAAATAGACCCATATGTTACACTTCCTTCCCCTTTAGATTAATGTAGTATAAACTGTATGTGTACAAAACATTCAATTTCCCTTTCATAACCCATATTCTAAATAAACATGCTTTCACAATAACAGTCCACAGCGAACTTCACAGTTCTAAGGATTCAGTTTTTTTTGGGTGGTGCTCTGTTTCTTTCAGGTTAGCACCTCTGGACCTGTGGAGTGGCATCAGGTTTGGTAGGGGTCTTGTCAAAGACAATGCTTTCAGGTTCCAGTGACTCATTGCTGTCAGTGACATTGTCACTGAGAGATAAGTCCGGTACGTGACTGTAATGTGTTTCTCTTGTTGGATGTGGTCGACTCCGATGTGTTCTTTGGTTGAGCATCCAATGATGTCTTAGTGTCTGATCTCTAACATCCCCTGTGTACGTCAGTAGTCCAGTTTTTGTAACTAGCCTACGGGGGTCCACTTGTCTTCTCGGTAATCATGCGCTGGGACTTCCTCTTCAATCTCGAAGCTCCTTGCTGCTTCACTTAGCAACTGGTTGAAAAGTTTACTTTGCACTTCCCTCTGTAGGTCTGCTTTCAGGAGGGCGATGCGAGATCTCAGGTTCCTGTTCATGAACAGCATTGCAGGTGTTTGATTTGTCATTGCATGAACAGAGTTTCAGTAAAGCTTTTCTAGAGGTTGAATAAAAAAGTCACCAAACTTCAAAAGATTAAATAAAGTAAGGAAGATGCAGGATCAGGTGATGTGCTGTAGCTGCATGATGTGGGAGCTGGAGGACCAATTGTAGTTCCTGCTGACCACATCTGCAGCAAGTGTTGGCTGCTCAAGGAAACCAGGCTCAAAGTTGATGACCTGGAATCTGAACTTCAAACACTGCGGCACATCAGGGAGGGGGAGAGTTACCTGGATTTTCTGTTTCAGGTAGTAGGCACACCCATTAGATTAGCAACCTCAAATTCGGTCTGTGGTCAGGGACAAGAGGGTGTGACTGTGAGTGAGGCAGGTAGTGGGATCCAAGAGACAGTGCTGGAAGAGACTCAGCTCTTGAGCTTGTCCAACACGTCTGAGATTTTTGCTCCCTGTGTGGATGACAGTGGGGGCTGTAGGAAGGCTGAGCAACCTAACTGTGGCACCATGGTTCAGGGAGCCACTCAAGAGGTGGGGAGAGAAGAGAAATGTAGTGTTAGTTGGAGATAGTATAGTCAGGGGAATAGAGAGAGCTCTCTGTTGCTGGGATAGAGCATCCTGAAGACTGTGTTGGTGAACACAGCAGGCCAGGCAGCATCTCTAGGAAGAGGTACAGTCAATATTTCTGGCCGAGGCCCTTCGTCCTGATGAAGAGTCTCGGCCCGAAACGTCAACTGTACCTTTTCCTAGAGATGCTGCCTGCCTGCTGCATTCACCAGCAACTTTTATGTGTGTTGCTTGAAATTCCAGCATCTGCAGATTTCCTCGTGTTTACTGAAGACTGTGTTGCCTGCTTAGTCACCCGAATTCAGAACATCTTACCTGATCTGCAGAGGAATTTGCAGTGGGAGGGGAAAGATCCAGTTGTGGTCCATGTGGGTGCCAACGACATAGGCAGAATGAGGAAAGAGGTTCTGCTGAGCGAATTTGGGCAGCTAGGGACTAAATTAAAAAGCGGAACCATAAAGGTGGCAATGTCTGGATTGATATCTGAGCTGTGTGCAAATTGGCACAGGGTCAAGAAGACTAGAGTGTTAAGTGTGTGGCTCAAGGATTGGTGTGGGAGAAGTGGGTTTGAATTCATGGGAAACTGGTACCAGTATTGGGAAAGGAGGGAGCTGTACCGATGGGATGGGGTCCTCTTGAACCGTGATGGGACCCGGATCCTAGTGAATTGCATAACTAGGGTGTGGATAGGGCTTTAAACTCAATAGTGGGGGGTGGGCTCAACAGGTTGGAGAAGTATGAATAAGGTAAAAGAGAAAATTGTGGATAAAGGTAAAGTAAAAGCAAAAGTTAAAGAAGAGAAAAGTAAGTGTGGAGTGCCGAAAAGTCAAGTGGAAAAGAGACAAAGGTCACTAGATTTTAAAGGCACAGTGAGTATAAGGGCACTTTATCTGAATGCCCCTAGTATTTGTAACAAGGTCAGTGAAGTTGTGGCGCAAATCAGTACAAAGGGGGAGGATTTAGTGGCCATTAGAGAGTGCTTGGAGGTTACAGCTGATGACCGCAACAAATGGTGAGGTACTCTTCAGCAACACCTACTGATCCTGAGTCAGTTTGAGGAGCGGAGAGCTAAACGGAGAGTACAGCTGACAGCGGACAGCAATTCCACAATGCCCTACACATGCAGCAGCTGTGGCAGAGCCTGCCGTTCCAGGATCAGCCTCAATAGCCACAGTCGATGCTGCTCGACAAACCAGTGACTACCAGAGGCCCGGTACCCACGTACCCATGGTCGACCACAACTAACGGAGGCCCCCCCCTCTCACTCACACACACACACACACACACACACACACACACACACACACACACACACACACACACACACACACACACACACGGTTGGAGGGTGGAGAGGATTGGGAATTAAATATCCAAGGATATCAGGTAATAAGGAAGGATAGGCAGGAAAGTAAGAGAGGTGGGGCAGTGCTCTTGATTAAGGATGAGCTCAGGGCAATAGCGAGAAACGATATAAAATCTAAGGAGCAGAATGGTGAATCCATCTGGGTAGAGATTAGGAATAGTAAACAGAAAAAAAAATCACTGGTGGGAGTTGTCTACAGGTCACCAAATAATAACATTATAGTGGCACAGGCAATAAACAGAGAAATATCTCAGGCATGTAAGAATGGAACAGCAGTTATCATGGGGGACTTTAACTTGCACATAGATTGGACGAATCAAATTGGTCAAGGCAGTCTTGAGAGGACTTCATAGAATGCATACGTGATAGCTTTCTTGAAGAGCATGTTACTGAACCTACAAGGGAATGTGCTATCTTAGATCTGGTCCTGTGCAATGAGACAGGTAAAATTACTGATCTCGTCATTGGAGATCTTTCCACTTGGAAAGAGTGATCACGGTATGATTGAGTTTCTCATACAAATGGAGGGTGCGATAGTTCAATCTGAAACCAGTGTATTATGCCTAAACAAGGGAGACTACAGTGGGATGAGGGAGGGGTTGGATAGGGTAGACTGGGAACATAGGCTATATGGTGGGACAGTTGAGGAACAGTGGAAGACTTTCAAGGAGATTTTTCACTGTGCTCAACAAAATTATATTCCAGTTAAAAGCAAGGACAGTAAGGGTGGGGAGAGCCAGCCTTGGATAATTAAGGAAATAAAGGAAAGCATCAAACTAAAAGCTTGTGCGTACAAAGTTGCCAAGAGTAGTGGGAAACTGGAAAATCGGGAAAATTTTAAAAAGCAACGAAGAACCACTGAGTGAGGAATAAAGAAAGGGAAGATAGATTATGAAAATAAGTTAGCACAATATATAAAAACGAATAGTAAAAGTTTATATAATTATAAAAGGTTGGCTAAAGTAAATGTAGGTCACTTGGAGGATGAGAAGGGGGAATAGATATTGAGTAATGAGGAAATGGCCGAAGCTTTGAATGACTATTTTGTATCGGTCTTCACAGTGGAGAACATGTCTAACATGCTGAAGAGAGATGATATGGATGTGATGGGAGGTGAAGACATTGATACAATAGCTATCACTAAAAAGGTAGTGCTGAGCAAACTTGTGGGCCTAAAGATAGAAAAGTCCCTTGGTCCTGATGCAGTGCATCCCAGGGTACTGAAAGAAATGGCCGAGGTTATAGTTGAGGCTTTGGTGATAATTTACGAAAATTCTCTGGAGTCTGGGCAGGTCCC
This sequence comes from Mobula birostris, assembly GCF_030028105.1. Taxonomy (NCBI): domain Eukaryota; kingdom Metazoa; phylum Chordata; class Chondrichthyes; order Myliobatiformes; family Myliobatidae; genus Mobula; species Mobula birostris. The sequence continues at coordinate 161,902,872 of NC_092375.1, forward strand.
TGTAGATTGGAAGAAACTGCACAGAAAAGGATGTAGGTAAAAGGCAGGTAACTATAGGCCAGTTATTTTGCCATTTTTAGTTGGGAAAATGCTTGCATTTATCATTAAAAAAGAAACAGCGAGGCATCGGGAAAGAAATGGATTCATCAGGCAGACGCAGCATGGATTCAGCAAAGGCGGGTCCTGTTTGACAAACTTACTGGAGTTGAGGGGGGATCTCATAGAAACATTCTAAATTTAAAAGGCCTGAACAGATTAGATATGGCAAAATTATTTCCCATGGTAGGGGAGTCTAGAACAAGATGGCACGAATTCAGGATTGAAGGACATCCATTTAGAACGGAGATGTGAAGAAATTACTTTAGTCGGAGGGTGGTAAATCTGTGGAATTTGTTGCCATGAGTGGCTGTGGAGGCCAAGTCATTGGGTGTATTTAAGGCAGAGATAGACAGGTTCTTGATTAGCCAGGGCATCAAAGGGTATGGGGTGAAGGCAGGGGAAGTGGGGATGACTGGAAGAATTGGATCAGCTCATGATTGAATGGTGGAGCTGACTCGATGGGCCAAATGGCCTACTTCTGCTCCTATATCTTATGGTCTTATAGTGTTCTTTGAGGATATAACAAGTACAGTGGGTAGAGGGGAACAGATGGATGTTAATTACTTGGGTTTCCAGAAGGCTTTTGATAAGGTGCCACATATAAGAACTTATCCATAACATATGGATGCATAGAGTTGAGAGGGGAATGTATGAGCATGTATAGAGGATTGGTTAACTAATGGAAAGCACTGAGTTGGGATACATGGGTGTTTCTCTGGTTTGAAATCAGTGGCGAGCGGTGTGCTACAAGGGTCGGTGCTGGGCCCACAAATGCCCACGATATACGTTAATGATCTGGAAGAGAGGACCAGGTGTAGTGTATCTAAGTTTGCTGATGACAATAAATAGGATAGGAAAGCAAATTGTGCAGAGGATATGCAAAGTCTGCAAAGAGGTATGGATAGGTTAAGTGAGTGAGCAAGGGGCTGGCAGGTGGGGTACAATGTTGGTAAATGCGAGGTCACCTACTTTGGAGGGAAAAATGGAAGATCAGATAATAATTTAAATGGTAAAAGACTGCAGCATTCTGCTGTGCAAAAGAACTAAGAAGTGCTTGTGCATGAATTGCAAAAGTTTGGTTTGTAGGTGCAGCAGGCTATCAAGAAGGCAAATGGAATGTTGTTCTTCATTGCTAGAGGGATGGAATTTAAGAGCAGGGAGGTTATGCTACAACGGTACAGGGTGATGGGGAGCTGACGTGAAATGTCTGATGAACAGTTGGAATTCTTCTGATATGTATTGTGCTCCATTGCCACTCCCAATTTGTTCTGGTAGACATTTCTGGTGAAGATTGTCCTCAGAGTGAAAACAGTCTTTGCTGAAGTGGTTGACTTCATTGGTATAGCCTCTGGCCACTTCAAATGAACATCCACAGCAATCAGGAACATGGAGTCCATGAATAGCTCAGCAACGTCAATATGTACTGTTTGCCATGGTGATAACAACCACTCCCACGGGTGCCTATGAGGGTGCATTTTAATCTTTTTAGCATCTGAGATAGCTTTTGGCCAAGTCTTCAATCTGCTTATCTATTCCTGGCTACCACACATAGCTCCAGGTGAGACTCTTCATCTCGACTGTACCCAAGTGTCCTTCATGCAGATTTTCTAACATTCTGGTGCACAGTTTAGAGGGAACCACAATGTGAGATCCACACATCAGCATTCTTTGACATACTGACAATTGGTCTCGATTTGCTGAGAACTCTAGAAACATAGGATTACCATGAACTGGCATCCTGGCATTCTTGCATGGTGATTTCATAGACTTTCGACAATGTCGAGTCATTCCTGGTTTCCCTTTGTTCTTTGGAATTTGTTACTGGAAACTGGTCCACCAATGTGGTGTGGAACACTTCTGCTGGGTCACAGAATGAAGACTTTCCTTCAGTTGCCAATACTGGCAGATGTGATAATCCATCAGCATTTCTGTGTTGTTTGCTACCCTCGAACTCCACGTAGTAAGAGTGGGCTCCTAGAAATAGTGCCCAACATTGTAACTGGGTAGCAGTCATCACTGGAATTCCCTTCCTGGCATTGAAAACTGGTGATCTGTCACTAGTCTAAACTTCTGTCCGTAGAGGTAGAGGCAGAACTTCTTTATTCCCCATACTAGACTAAGGGCCTCTCGGTCAATCTGTGTGTAGTTGCCTTCTGCATTCGTCAATGATCTCGAAGCAAAGGCCATTGGGTGTTCAGATCATTTTATACTATGTGACAAAATGGCTCCAGTGCCATAAGGGGATGCATTACATGCCAGTCTGACGGGCAGGGATGGGTCATAATGGGTGAGTAGTTCATCAGATGTTATTAGCCTCTTTGTTTCCTTGAATGCTTTTTCACAAATTTCTGACTATTCCCACTTTGCTCCTGTCTGTAACAATGCTTTCAATGGATGCAGCACTATAATAATGTTTGGGAGAAACAGGGTGGTAGTAGTTTACAAGGCCCAAGTATGACCTGAGTTGTGATACATTTTCTGGTTTGGGTGCCTGTAGCACTGCTTCAATCTTCTCTTGTGACTTATGTAGTCCATGCTTGTCAATGACATGTCCATAATATAAGATTTCATTCTTGAAAAGCTCGCCTTCCTCCCTCTTGCATGCAGACCATACTCCCTCAGCCTGGTAAGCACTTTACCAGGTTCTGGAGGCGCTCTTCATCATTTTTGTCAGTAAAGATGATGTCATCAAGGTAACATTGTGTTCCTGGAATATCTTGGAGCACTTGGTTGCTTGCTCTTTGCCACATAGCTGGAGTTGATGTGACACCAAAGACAAGATGATTATACTGGAACAGTCCCTTGTGAGTGTTGATTGTGAGGAACTTCCTGCTTGGCTCCTCAATCTCCATTTTCAGATAGGCTTGTGAGAAGTCAGCCGTTGAAAACTCTCCCCTGCTTGCCAAAGATGTATTCTAACAAGAGAAAATGTGCAGATGCTGGAAATCCGAGCATCACACAAAAAAGTGCTGGAGGAACTCAGCAGCATTTATAGAAACAAGAACAGTCAACATTTCAGGCTGAAACCCTTCGGCAGGACTGGAGAAGAAAAGCTGAGGCATAGATTTGAAAGGTGGGGGGAGGGAAGGGAGAAACACCAGAGATAGGTGAAATGGAGGGGGAGGTATGAAGCAAAGTACAAGGAAGTTGATTGGTGAAAGAGACAGAAGGCCAGAGAAGAAAGAAAAAATGGAAGGGGGAGGAGAACCAGAGGGAGGCGATGGGCGGGCAAGGAGATAAAGTGAGAGAGGGAAAAAAGGGATGAGAAATGGTGGTGGTGGTGGTGGTGGTGGTAGGGGGGTGATTTGCAGGGCATTACCAGAAGCTTGAGAAGTCGATGTTCATGCCATCAGGTTGGAGGCTACCCAAACAGAATATAAGGTGTTGTTCCTCCATCCTCAGTGTGGCCTCATCACGACAGTGGAGGAGGGCATGGGTGGACATATCGGTATGGGAATGGAAAGTGGAACTAAAATGGGTGGCCACTGGGAGATACCGCTTGTTCTGGCAGAAGGAGCGTAGATGCTCGGCGAATTGGTCTCCCGATCTACACCGAGGCCAGACCGGGAGCACTGAATGCAGTAAATGACGCCAACAGACTCACAGGTGAAGTATCACTTCACCTGAAAGGACTGTTTGGGGCCTTGAATGGTAGTGAGGAAGGAGATGTAGGGGCAGGTGTAGCACTTGTTCCACTTGCAAGGGTGAGTGCCAGAATGGACAAAGGAGTTGTGTAGGGAGTGATCCCTGTGGAAAACAGAAAGTGAAGGGGAGGGAAAGGTGTGTTTGGTGGTGAGATCCAGTTGGAGGTGGCAGAAGGTTTGGAGAATTATGTGCTGAATGCGGAGGCTTGGTGGGGTTGTAGGTGAGGACAAGAGGAACCCTCTCCCTGGTAGGGTGGCGGGATGATGGGGAAAGGCAGACATACGTGAAATGGAAGAGATATGGATGAGGACAGCACTGATGGTGGAGGAAGGAAAGCCCCTTTGAGAAAGGAAGACATCTCCTTTGTTCTAGAATGACAAGCCTCATCCTGAGAGCAGATGTGGCAGAGATGGAGGAATTGAGAGAAGGGGATTGCATTTTTACAAGTTGGAGGGTGGGACAAGGTATAGTCCAGGTAGCTGTGAGAATCCTTTGGTTTACAATAGACATTCTATTACTCTTCTATTCCTGGCAGGGGATACTGTATGGTACACAGCACCGGGTTGATGCTCACCTTGAAATCCCCACATCTGCGAACGGCTCCAGCCTTCCCTTTCTTGACCTTTGGGACAATGGGCTTGGCCCAATCACTCCCCTCAACCTTGGGGGGAATTCAAGATGACTCCAAGCTCTGCAGTTCAGCATCCACTTTAGGATATAATGCGTAAGGCAATGGACATGCTTTATAGAATTTTGATGTTCATGTTTCATCCAGTTCAGTTCTGGCCTTCAGACCTTTGTGTTTACCAATCCCCTTCTCAAACACCTTCTCATTAGCATTAAGCAGCTGTGCCAGTCTCTGGTTAGTGCTACCATTTGGGCTGCCATTTCCTGTTGATATCATACTGAGAGCTTTGACTGAGTGCCAGTCTCGTTGGAATTTTCTCAACCACTCACATCCAAAAAGTGCTGGCCCTCCAGTTTTCAATACATAAAGGTCTAACTGTGGTGTTTAGCCTCATTTTATTTTCATTTTGCCTTTGGAAAACACTTCTTCACTTGTGTAAATCTTTAGCATCACTGAGGTCTTCTCTAATGGTATCTTCAAAAACAGTCTGTTGTAGTCAACCTCTGGAATTATGAACAAAGGGGACATTGTATCCGGCTCCATTTTCAGTTTTACACCGGACCATCTACTGTGATCCAGATGATTTTGTGATCTGCTTCAGTTATACTATGTAGTTCTAGGCATGACAGTTCACCTTTGTCAAACTCTATGTTGTCTGTTTCTGTTTTACATTTGGTAACTTTATATATTTGCTTAGTTTCGTGTTTGAGACTTTTCACTCATTGTGCTTTTTGTCTGCTTTGCACATTCTGTCTATGTGCCCTTGTCTGTGACACTTACTGCAGACTTTTTCTTTGAACCAACGCTCATCTGCATCATGGGAGGATTTGCAACATCGATAACATCTTTGGCTTTTTGCACCATTCAGGGACATTTTGTGCATCTCACATTCTAACCTGCTTTTCTGTAGTTCTGCTGCATCCTTTGCTGCAGTCTCCAACGATATTAAGATGGTCACTGCCCATTCTAAGGTTAGGTCTCTTTCAAATAGTTGCCTGTTTTGCGTGATTTGACTATGCATGCCACATACAAGTCTGTCCCTTAATGCATCAATAAGTCCATTTCTAAAGTCACAGTACTGGGAATGTTTGTGCAGTTCTGTAGTGTACTCAGAAAGGTTTTCAACTTTTGCCTGGTTCCTTTTTGCAAAATCTAAATTGCTCAGCTATTACCAATGGTTTAGAGCTCAAGTGAATTTGTAAAATTGTATCAATTTTGTTGAACGTCTTGCTTGCTGGCTTTGCAGGGATTACTAATTTGCATAAGAGACTGTACGTTCTTGGGCCCTTTAAACTAAGAAGCGAATGAGTTTCGTTTTGCTCCTCCACGCTGCTGATGTTACAATATGTTGGGTGTAATTACGGAAGAGATTGATAGACTCTTGATTGGACATGGCATCAAAGGTTACGGGGAGAAGGCTGGGGAGTGGGGTTGAGGAGGAGGAAAAAGAAGGATTAGCCATGATTGAATTGCAGAGCAGACTGGTTGGGCCAGAAGGCCTAATTCTGCTCCTATGTCTTATGGTCTTTGGTTTAATACAGTTCAACGCTCTCCATATACGACTCCCAGCCTTCATTAGTGTTATCAAATTCGTCAACTTTCCCGACTGATGCAATTGCCACGTTATTTTCACTTAAAATTCAGTGCTTCTTTCACTGTTACTCATGCACACCCTTCAGCTTTTTCGTGATGTTTAACTCTCGCTGTTTTCGTCCCATAACTGTTGGTGCGGTTGATGATCTTCTCTGACATTCAGGTTCAATACTTTTTGCCAAATTCTTGTGTCTGTGCACAACTACATAGGAATTGAATAAAAGCACGCACGCAGGAGATGTCTTTTACTGGTGTATTCGCATTGCAATGAGAGAGAGAGAGAGAGAAAACAATGCGCATGTATAGACTACAGCGCATGCATAGACAGCAGATCAATATGTAGTGCTAAGGGGGTGAGGGGTCATTGCTCTAAAAGAAATAGATCCACACGTTACACTCCCTCCCACCTTTTCAACCCATTTAGAGTTCTCAGTGAAGGTGCCTTTCTTTGGCTAATCTTTGTGTTGCCCAAATATTAACTTTTCCTGCTGGAAGGAAAGAAGTAAAACAAGGAGAAAAAATTGCAATTGGAAATACACAGGCGACTTGACCACTCATATTTTTGCTCCATGTCACTCTGCCAAGGCATATGTTCTTCTGCGTGGCAGGGACGCACGCTCAGAACTGGAAGAATAGTTCTTTATATGCGCAGAGTGGGGTCTGCTGGCATCTGTGTAGCTGATGAGGCTTCTGAAAGGAATTCACATTGGACTGGAAACTATTTCTTGGAGGTAATAGGACCATATCTTTGCAAACTTGCAAGGGAAGAGTAGCAACACGCACAAAATACCAGAGGAACTCAGCAGGTCAGGCAGCATCTATGGAAATGAATAAACAGTCAACGTTTTGGGCCGAGATCCTTCTTCAGTCCATATTTCATGGCCTGAAATGTTGACTGTTTATTCATTTCCCTAGGTGCAGTCTGGCCTGCTGAGTCCCTCCAGCATTTTGTGTGTATTATTCTGGATTTCCAGCATCTGCAGAATCTTTATAAGTGGAAAAATCATTGAAGCTTCATCTATCTACAATGATAGACAACTCAATAATAATTTGTACTGTTGCAATAGATTTAAGGGAAAATTGATCAATTTTCATGTTAGAAATTAGTTTAAAAGTGTTTGCTCCATTAAGATATATAACCGAATTCCTACTCTACCGTTGCAGAATGTACAAAAAGTAGCTGTCATTGCATATGTCACACAATTTAATTACAAGCCTTTTATCTGCTCACACAGCAGTTCATTGTACTGACACATTGTATTTGGAGCTGTGTGTGGGAGTAACTGATCAAGTAGTGCTGAATGCTTGGCTTAGAATCAGCAGAGAATAGTGACTGTCTTTCCAAGGACGCTTCATTAATATAGTTTGTAAAGTAATGAGAGTTATTATTTTCTTGGCCTTGAACAGGTTGGAATTGAAACTCTCTTTATGAGCCCCACTATTGTCCAGTAGCACTCACATCTACATGATGAAGTGCTTTGAGAGCTTGGTTACGGCCAGAATTAACTTCTGCCCGAGCAAGGATCTGGACTCGCTGCAAAATTTGCTGACAGCCGCAACAGGTCCGCTGCGGGTGCAAACTAACTGTCCCTCCACTCAACCTAGGACCAGCTGAACAACAGCAATGCCTACATCAAGCTGCTGTTCATTGATTACAGACTGATGTTCAGTACTGTCATCCCTTCAGTATTAATGAACAAGCTTCAAAACCTGGGCCTCTGCAACTGGATCTCTGACTTCCTCATTGGGAGACCACAGTCTGGACAAATCAGTCATAACATCTCCTCGCTGGCCATCCACACAGGTGAACCTCAAGACTCATGCTTCGCTCACTGCTCTTTCCTCTCTCTCCACTCATGACTCTGTAGCTGGGCGCAACTCAAACGCCATCTAGAGATTCGCTGGGCCCAGCTCCTATTGGCAGAATCTCAGATGGTTACTAGGAAGTGTACAGGAGTGAGATAGATCAGGTAGTTGAGTGGTCTTGCAACAACAACCTTCCTGCACACAACATCAGAAGAAATAAGGAAATTATTGTGGGCTTCTGGAAGAGGAAGTCACGAGTCCTCATCAAGTGGTCAGTTGAGGAAAGGGCGTGTTTCATGTTGCTTCGTAGGATCTAATCTGTGCCCAACGTGTTAATGCTGATATGAAGAAGGCACTGCATCAGCTATATTTCATCAGAAGCTTTAGGAGATTTGATATTTCAGCAAGGATCTCTAGCAAATTTCTTTGACTGTATTGTAGAGAACATCCTGTCTGGTTGCATGACCATCTGGCATAGGGATGCCAATGCATAAGATCATAAAAAAGCTGCAGACTCCGATAGCTTCATCGTGGGTACAGCCCTTCCAGCCATCAAGGACGTGTTCAGGTGGTGCCTGAAGAAAGTGGCATCCATCATTAAGAACCCTCATCATCCTGGACATGCCCTCTTCTCATCACTACTATCCAGGCAGGGGTACAGGAGCCTGAAAATGTACACTCAACGTTTCAGGAACAGATTCTTCCTCTCCTCCATCAGATTTCTGAGCGGTCCATTAACCCATGAATACCTTCCTTTTGCTCTCTTTTTGCAATATTGAAGTATTTTTACAGATTTCATATTGTAACATTTAACATTTTTTATGAAATACACTGTACTGCTGCCTTAGAGCAACAAACTTCATGACATATGTCAGTGATAATAATTCTGATTCTCATATACAATCCTAAATGTATCTTTATAATAGAATTTTTGGTTGAGGTTGAGTGTCATAGTTTCCAAACAAGAGAAAATCTGCAGATGCTGGAAATCTGAACAACACACACAAAAGTGCTGGAGGCCAGGCAGGATCTATGGAAAAAGTATAGTCAACACTTCAGGCTGAAACCCTGCTGCATTCTTTTTCCTTTCTGACTGATTACATTTTCAAATCTCTAACATACACATAACATTATTGACAAAGTAGTAGCATCATTCAGATATATGACAATTTTCAAGTTTGGATTTTGGACTATTTTGCTTGATTAATAAAACAATTTCAGATGAGGTTGAGCTTTTCTACGGCTGCAGAACTATAATAATAAACTGAGTGTCAAATGTTTGGCATTGAAAGTTTAACGTGGACATTTCAAGAATGAATTTTGTGAAAGAAGTCAGACATCAACACTATCAGGAAGTAATATGATGGGTGGAATGAGATAAAGTTCTTAAAAAGTGACATGTTCCTAGAGGGCCAGCTGAAGACTAGATATGACCTGATGACAAATTTCATACCACTGCCGTGGTGGTTTGCATGGTGAACAGCTTGACAGATATCACTGATGTTTATAGGATTCTTCCACATGCATGGTTTTCTCTGGACCGTTTTCAATGCTGTAGCAGAAATTATGGTGAGATGTGCCTTAGAAAATTAAACCTAGTCTCCCAAAATCATTCTCATCTGATTCACCTATTCCCAGCAATTATCATCTTTGACTATCGCAATGATGGAATGTGCACACAGCATGCAAAGGATTAATGAGATGAAGACTGATGATTAATGAGATGAAGAGTGTCTTTCTAACATTCAGTGCCACAGATGTGATGAGCTAATTTACAGCACGCAGCAAGCATAGGTTCACCCACTTCTCTACTATCAACTGCAGAAGAATGCCTGCTCCTCATACACTGAGACCAAAGTAATGCACCAGCCAGTGGCCTGTTTCTCCTCGACACTAGCTGCCAGTTTATCCTGGGAAAAAAATAACATCATTTGCTACAGGACAGAAGATTTTTTTTTCTGGGTGGCAGCAGAAAGTCAAAGAACACTTGAATATTAGAAATTGTAATTGATGTGTGCAAGAGATGATGAGAGAAATGTTCTGCGGGCTTCTGAATCAGTTGTGTATTTGGTGCACGGCAAGGACTCTTGACACACCTTATGTTCTCTTTCATGGTCTGTATACTTTAAAAATATTTTTGTTGATCTTATACTGAATAATAATAATGGCCTCCTACATATATATTAAGAAAAAATAACTACCGCCATATGTATATGTCCTTCCCTATGATTTTTTACATTTGTAAGATCCAGTAGAATTGAAAGGAGCTCTGATACTGTTAAATCATAACAATCCCTTCAAAAATATGAAAAGAACAAGACCTCAGAGGTTTTCTGATTTCAGGAGTTCCCTTGTGGCACCCCTGAGTACACTTTTTCTCTGTAGCATCACAATGGTAATTGTTTCTGTTTACAGAATTTCTGTGTAAAGTGACATATTAATTCACAGGGGAATGGGCCTCAAGCCGCAGTGTCGTCTGTTCACAGCCCCCGAGGAGAGAGGTTCAGGAGTCGGTGTGCCCCATTGGAATGCTGGGGGCTCTGTGGTGTGACCTCCAAGCTGGAGTTGGTGCTGCTGCCAGTGTTCGCTCAGCAGAAGACAAGCCATATTATGTTCAACTGTAGACTGCTACAACATTCATAGACTCAGGGTCGGACTATATATATATATATATATATATATATATATATAAAATAATTTTTTTGTGTATTTTACTGATAATTTTATATGTGCTAAATGGCATTGTGCTGTGTATGACTGTTGGTACTGTGTTTTGCACCTTGCCCTTGAATGGTGTTTCATTTCACTGTATTCATTGGTATTCATGTATGATTGAATGAAAATTGAACTTGAACATGAACAGTAATAAATAGTTGTGTATAAAACAAAAGTTTAAAAGTAAAGAATGTGTAGCTGCATCCTTGTCTGTGGTTTTATGCCAAAAGTGCAGTCTGGCTGAATAAATAGCTATGTTTTAGGGTTAGCTCATTTTCTTCTGTCTAGCTTAAGTGTTGGCTCTTATTTTCCTAGGACAAGCCAGTAATTTCTCATGGGATTGACAGCATTTCCCTTCCCTCCATGAATCTATCCAAGTGCCTCTTGAATGTTGCAATTTTATCCTCCTTGACCACTTTCTCTGGCACCTCATTGCAGGTACTCACTGCCTTCTAAATAACAAAGTGCCTCTCAGGCCTCTTTAAATCTCTTCTCTAGTAACTCGAGTCTGTGCCCTCTGGTTAAGATTAATAAGAATGTTGCAAATTTACGATTGAATTCAGTCATCCATTCTAAACTAATGGCTCAGAATTTCTTGGCACCAGCAAGATTTGAAGACCCTCAAATCTCAGCAAAACTCAGCATCTATACGGGGCAGGTTTTCCAGCAGCAACTTGCTTCCATTTCAATGGACAGGAATCGATGCAACAGAGCAAGGTTAGTTTCAAATAATTTATTTTTTAATAAATGGAGTTAAATATTTTCAGTTGATAGAAGAATGTTGTAGAGTTTTAATGTGTTAATTTTTAAATAAAGTTAATTTTATTTGCTTTTGAATATTTGTGAATGTCTGCAAGATTCACAAACACCCATAGTTTCAACAATGTGTTAAGCAGAGGGCAAGATTTAAAATGCTATTAAAACCTCACCACATGATGCTATTTACAACTGGAAGGGCCTAATTTGAGCATTGCCTTACTGTTCACATGAGAGCTAACTTTGTTCTTGAAGTTGCTGATGGAAAACCTGCTCCACATAAATGTGGACTTAGTGAGTAGAGGACTTTGAAATGTTGGTGATGTTGAGAAATTCTCAGATAAGGTTTATAATGGCTGATTGTATTGAATAATAAATTTGCAACATCTTTTATTCAACTATTTTCACCTTAATAATCCCCTGATGCTGGTAAGGTCACATTTAATAACCAGCTCCAGTTACACTGACAAGGTTGTGATAAGCTCGTGCAGTCCTTGGACTGACTGTTTCACAATGACGTTGTTAAGGGAGTTTGAAGGTTTGATCGAATAATGATGAATTGAATCTTAACGTATGTCCAAGATAGAGGGTGTTGTGTTCATTGAAAGTAATGGTGCCTTTGCATTTTTACTCTGCTCTTTCTCAGTGCTAAAGATTGTAGGGAATTGACTTACTGTAAAAATAATCTAGGTGAGTTGCTATGCTATATTCCGCGGAATGCATAGACTGAATCTATTGCATGCTTGTAGTGAATGAGGTGGTTAATGATTATTGAACGCAGTGTGGAAAGAATTCTAAGTTAAATTGCTGTTACAGTATGGGATTCATATTTCCACCTTTAGAATGACCAGCTTGAAGCAAAGCTTCAGAATAACTGTGTTGTTTACTTTCACTAAATCTGCTGCAATTCGACTGCCACATGGGGATGAACAGACCTGACATCTGAGTAGACAAATGATTGATTTGGCTGTGGCAGGGCTGCCTTTCATCTTCTCCGGTCTTCTGAACTCACAAGTCAGGAGCAATTGTTGCCTTGATGGGATTGATGCCTAACAGTTTCAAGCTTGTTGGCACCTTGAGGGACAGGCAATGGGATTCACTTAATTAAGAAGCATTGTATTAGAATTTCTGAGAGGTAATTTCACAGACTCAGACTTAGGATGTGTGGTGTACTTATTAGAAAATCTCATTAACAACCTGATCTTAGTCATTCAAAAGACAGGGCAGTTTTCTTCTTTGAAGAAAAGTTACCATTTGGTTTAAAAAAATGCTTTGTGAATTACAATGCAGGTGCACAATGGTGGATTTTAAAGCAGTTCTTTAAGATGTAATTTGGGATCTAAGTGTCAGACTTTTGCATTTAGAGTGCTTTTCTGTGAGGGGCTATTTATCCGGAAATGCAGAGATGCTGTCATGAGCGATTTCAGTAATTGGATCAGGGGTTCTTTCATTGATGCTTTACAATCAAAGCAGATGGACCTGCAAAGAAGAACGTGAAAGAAAACTAGGAGTCATCTAGGTCATTCTGGCTATTCATTATGGGGTTTATAATGATTAGAGCAGCCTTTCTCAACCTTTTTGCCCTGGAGGAACCCTTGAAATAATCTTCGGGTCTCAGGGAACATCTGTCTAAAAATGATTATATCTACAGCTCACAGTATGTTAGCATGATCAGTAAACTGTAAATATAATAATCCAAAAATAATTGTCAATGTTCTTTGGAGTAAAGAATGAAATTTTAGCCAACCTTTCTTGGAAAAAAAAAGCAAGTAGTTAATCTTAGCTCACCCTTCTTGAAATTAATGTCTTTCTTTCCCTTTCATATCTTTTAAAAACTCATAAGGAAACCATAATAGGTTTCTGTTAAATAACTGACTTAAATCAAGATGGGATTTAATTTTTCTAAAGGTAGACTCGGTAGATTTAATTTAAATGATGGCTGTAAATTAATTTCTGAGTAATAAGTTCTACTACTAAATAACTTACCTCCTTATCCTTCTACTGACTGTGACTTTATTAACAAAGGCTTTACGCTGTTTGTTTTGAGATTCCAATAGCCGGTCAAAATAATCAGCACTTTTACGTGTCATATGGCTGTGATTTGTAGTTAAGTGTGCTTTCAATTTTACTGCAGCCATGGCTACATTTGTAAGGTGTTTGCCACAGCCTAGATCCAATGGAATAGGACATCTTGGATCATCAGCCCATATAAAACCCATTGATAAATAGCTTTCATTGCAAAGATGGACTTTTTTCATGTCTGTTGGTGAATTAGTGCCGTGAAATGACTCAGAAGATTGTACCATCAGACATGTCTGTACAACATAGGGGTTTATAAAATATAAAAAAGACCACCATAATAAATAACTCAATGAGAAAATCACAAAAAATATGAAAACTTCAGAATACAATTCACTTCTAACCTCCACAATCCACCTTCTGCAATGTTTACAGCAACAGCAAAGCAACAGGCCAGCAGTACAGTCGCAGCTCATAGAAATTCCTTCTTTCGAATGAAAATTTCCCTCCAGTTTTCTACTACTATGCAATGCTCGGAAAGTGCATTTCACGCAAATCATCAGCGTACCATAATCCCCTCCGTGCAATACAGTGCTTTATGAAAGCCTCTCCTATCTCATGTCAAAAGCTGAGAATCAACTCAAGCCAGTAGACGCTGTCCTACTGTGCACCACCATACTGGGCTGATAGATATCTAACGAGATTGCTAATGGGGCTGTTTGATCACTGTCCACCACTGCGAGCACTAACATCGCATGTTACACAAAGTTCAAGAAAGGACGTTTATATTTTAGTCATGATTGCTCGCGGAACGCCTAGCTACCTCTCAGGGAACTCTAGGTTTAATTGAGAAATCCTAGATCAGAGTATGGAAAGAATGACTTGCTTTGTATGGGAATTATGAGGAGAATATCCACATACTTTTACTAAACAAATCCCTCATTCCCAATCTCTCTCCTCCACTCAGTCAGAAAGTGAATGTCCTAATCCTTTGGAGCTGTCAAACTCGTGACCACCTTTTAGCTGCTGATTTTCTACACTTGTTTCCGGTTCTGGGTTTTCTAGTCGTTCTGTTATACGTAGCAACTGCTGCCTTCACTTTGTTCAGCATGCAGTTCTCTGAAGTCTCTGTACCTCCTGGGTGTATGTTACATTGTCCCCAAGTAATAAATACTGTGGGAACGCAAACACGAGGAAATCTGCAGATGCTGGAATTTCAAGCAACACACATAAAAGTTGCTGGTGAACGCAGCAGGCCAGGCAGCATCTCTAGGAAGAGGTACAGTCGATGTTTTGGGCCGAGACCCTTTGTCAGGACTAACTGAAAGAAGAGCTAGTAAGAGATTTGAAAGTGGGAGGGGGAGGGAGAGATCCAAAATGATAGGAGAAGACAGGAGGGGGAGGGATAGAGCCAAGAGCTGGACAGTTGATTGGCAAAAGGGATATGAGAGGATCATGGGACAGGAGGCCTAGGGAGAAAGAAAAGGGGGAGGGGGGAAAAGCCCAGAGGATGGGCAAGGGGTATAGTGAGAGGGACAGAAGGAGAAAAAGGAGAGGGAGAAAAAGAATGTGTGTATATAAATAAATAATGGATGGGGTATGGGGGGAGGTGGGGCATCAGTGGGAGTTTGAGAAGTCAATGTTCATGCCATCAGGTCGGAGGCTACCCAGACGGAATATAAGGTGTTGTTCCTCCAACCTGAGTGTGGCTTCATCTTAGAAACCATAGAAAAACTACAGCACAGAAACAGGCCTTTTGGCCTTTCGTGGCTGTGTCGGACCATTTTCTGCCTAGTCCCACTGACCAGCACACGGACCATATCCCTCCATACACCTCCCATCCATGTATCTGTCCAATTTATTCTTAAATGTTAAAAAAGAACCCGCATTTACCACCTCGTCTGGCAGCTCATTCCATACTCCCACCACTCTCTGTGCGAAGAAGCCCCCCTAATGTTCCCTTTAAACTTTACCCCCCTCACCCTTAACCCATGTCCTCTGGTTTTTTTTTCTCCCCTTGCCTCAGTGGAAAAAGCCTGCTTGCATTCACTCTATCTATACCCATCATAATTTTATATACCTCTATCAAATCTCCCCTCATTCTTCTACGCTCCAAGGAATAAAGTCCTAACCTATTCAACCTTTCTTTGTAACTGAGTTTCTCAAGTCCCGGCAACATCCTTGTAAACCTTCTCTGCACTCTTTCAACCTTATTTATATCCTTCCTGTAATTTGGTGACCAAAACTGAACGCAATACTCCAGATTCGGCCTCACCAATGCCTTATACAACCTCATTATAATATTCCAACTCTTATACTCAATACTTCGATTAATAAAGGCCAATGTACCAAAAGCTCTCTTTACGACCCTATCTACCTGTGATGCCACTTTTAAGGAATTTTATATCTGTATTCCCAGATCCCTCTGTTCTACTGCACTCCTCAGTGCCTTACCATTAACCCTGTATGTTCTACCTTGGTTTGTCCTTTCAACATGCAATACCTCACACTTGTCTGTATTAAACTCCATCTGCCATTTTTCAGCCCATTTTTCCAGCTGGTCCAAGTCCCTCTGCAGGCTCTGAAAACCTTCCTCACTGTCCACTACACTTCCAATCTTTGTATCATCAGCAAATTTGCTGATCCAATTTACCACATTATCATCCAGATCATTGATATAGATGACAAATAACAATGGACCCAGCACTGATCCCTGTGGCACACCACTAGTCACAGGCCTCCACTCAGAGAAGCAATTCTCTACTACCACTCTTTGGCTTCTTCCATTGAGCCAACGTCTAATCCAATTTACCACCTCTCCATGTATACCTAGCGACTGAATTTTCCTAACTAACCTCCCATGCGGGACCTTGTCAAAGGCCTTACTGAAGTCCATGTAGACAATATCCACTGTCTTCCCTTCATCCACTTTCCCGGTAACCTCCTCGAAAAACTCTAATAGAATGGTCAAACATGACCTACCACACACAAAGCCATGTTGACTCTCCCTAATAAGTCCCTGTCTATCTTGACAGTAGAGGAGGCCGTGGATAGACATATCAGAATTCGAATGGAACATGGAATTAAAATGTGTAGCCACTGGGAGACCCTGTTTTCTCTGGCAGACAGGGTGTAGGTGTTCAGCGAAATGATCTCCCAGTCTGCGTTGGGTCTCGCCAATATATAGAAGGCCACATCAGGAGCACCGGACACAGTATATCATCCCAGCTGACTCACAGGTGAAGCGTCGCCTCACCTGGAAGGACTGTCTGGGGCCTTGAATGGTGGTGAGGGAGGAAGTGTAAGGGCATGTGTAGCACTTGTTCTGCTTACAAGGATAAGTGGCAGGAGGGAGCTTGGTGGGGAGGGATGGGGGGGACGAATGGACAAGGGAGTCTCATAGGGAGCGATCACTGTGGAAAGCAGAGTGGGGGGGGGGAGGGAAAGATGTGCTTAGTACTGGGATCCCGTTGGAGGTGGCGGAAATTAGGGAAAGTAACTTTAAGATGCTTTTGGCAGTGTTACCCTAGCAGTCTTCTGTTGGCTCTTAAACTGGCTTGTTGATGCCTTGATGCAAAATTGTGCTCCTGGTCCTCATGATTTGTCCATGACTGTTGGCTTCATAGTTTCCACACCAGGAATACCAGACTCAAAAACAGTTACTTTCCCCAAGCAGTAAGGCTGATTAAGACCTCCACCCACACCCACAACCCACCACCACTATTTTATCATTTCCTGCCAGCCACCTTCTGTACAGACACTCCTGTGATTGGCATCACTTCTGGGCATACCATCAATCTATGTATATAAGCTATTTTATATATCTATATTCTATTGTGTTTTTTAAAATTATTGAGTTTTCCGTCTTATTGTGTTTTTTTGTGCTGCATCAATTCAGGAATAACAATTATTTTGTTCTTTACACTTTTGTACTGGAAGTGACAAAAAGCAATCTTGAATCTTAAATATTAACTGCTGATTAGCTAGCTTTCCCACTTCTGTAATCTCTTGCTTTTATTTGAATAAATACCAGCAGAAACCTGATAGAAGTAGCCTGTTGTTGCCAAGACAATGAAGGACACCTCATTCTCTCTCAGACAATCCCTAAAGATTGAAGATTGTTTACTTCCACTCTAGTTTGTGTACTCTGAGGTGGCTAATGAGGCCTTTATGAGGATTGCAGACTCACTCCAGATAAGAATGTAAGAAACAGAAACCATAGTTGCTTTACACAATAAAAGCAGGGGAGTTCATCCATGAAAAAAATGGGTGGAAAGTAGATGTGTATAAATTACATGTAAGAAATCGACTGGAGCAATCATCTCCATTCTTGCTGGCTGTAGCTCAGTCTTGTATGCAGCTGTTCTGGGTTTTGCCTGAGTGGTTGTTACAAGCGTAATGACAAGTAAATAAAAAAAATGTGCGCGCGTGTGTGCACTCTCTCCCTCTCTCTCTCTCTTTCTCTCTCATTCTCACTCACTCTCTCTCATTCTCACTCACTCTCTCATTCTCACTCAATCTCACTCTCTCATTCTCATTTTCTCTCTCACTCTCTCTCTGTCACACTATCTCTCTCACACACACTCACTCTCTCTCACACTCACTCTCACTCTCTCTCTTACTCTCACTCTCACTTTCTCTCTCACACACTCTCACTCTGTCTCTCTCTCTCTCTCTCTCTCTCACTCTCACTCTCACTCCCTCTCTCACTCTCACTCCCTCTCTCACTCTCACTCCCTCTCTCACTCTCACTCCCTCTCTGTCACACTCTCTCTCTCACACTCTCACACACTCTCTCTCGCACTCTCTCTCTCACACTCTCACTCTCTCTCTCACTCTCTCACTCACAACAAAGGAGATTGTAATGCTGAGGTTTTTTTCCTGATGAAGGAAGGCATTTTTAAAATTTTACTCAATTGTTCCTAGGGCATTAAGTCCATGTCTTCAGACTCCTGTACCTCATTCCTAACCTCCCTAATGGAGGTAATAATGAGAAGAGGGCATGTTGGTGATAGGGGCCCTTCATGATGGATGCCACCTTGTTGGAGATGTCCCCGACGGTGAGGAGGCTTGTGCCCATGATCGACCTGGCTGAGTTGACAACCCTCTACAACTTTTTTCATTCCTATGCAGTGGGCTGTTCATATCAGATTGTGGCACAACCAATTAGACTATTCCCCACAGAACATCTGTGGAAATTGCAGTATTATGCACAAAGCTGGTTACCACACTACAGGAAGGATGTGGTGAATAGAGTCTAAGATTCCCAGATTAGTTTGGGAGTTTGAGAAAAATGCTGTATTATCTGTGAAAACAAGAGCTATTTTGAGTGATCTGGAACACTGCCAGAAAGAGAATGCTGAAACTTGTGTAACATAAAAACTGCAAATACTGAGCATGTCAGGCCAGTATGAGGGTGCCAAAAGAGATTTGCTATGATACCAGCCTCTGGGTCCAACATATAATTCTCTGTAACTTCCGTCACCTCCAACGAGATCCCACCACTAAGAACATCATTCCCTCCCCCCCCCCACTGCTTTCCGCAGGGATCACTCCCTACGTGACTCCCTTGTCCATTCGTCCCCCCCATCCCTCCTCACCGATCTCCCTCCCGGCACTTATCCTTGTAAGCGGAACAAGTGCTACACATGCCCTTACACTTCCTCCCTCACCACCATTTAGGGCCCCAGGCAGTCCTTCCAGGTGAGGCAACACTTCACCTGTGAGTTGGCTGGGGTGATATACTGCGTCTGGTGCTCCCGATGTGGCCCTCTATATATTGGCGAGACCCGACGCAGACTGGGAGTTCATTTCACTGAACACCTATGCTCTGTCCGCCAGAGAAAGCAGGATCTCCCAGTGGCCACACATATTAATTCCATATCCCATTCCCATTCTGATATGTCTATCCACGTCCTCCTCCACTGTAAAAATGAAGCCACGCTCAGGTTGGAGGAACAAAACTTTATATTCCGTCTGGGTAGCCTCCAACCTGATGGCATGAACATTGACTTCTCAAACTTCTGCTAATACCCCACCTCCTCCCATACTCCATCCATTATTAATTTATTTATATACACACATTCTTTTTCTCTCTCTCCTTTTTCTCCCTCTGTCCCTCTCACTATACCCCTTGCCCATCATCTGGGCTTTCTCCCTAGGCATCCTGTCCCATGATCCTCTCATATCCCTTTTGCCAATCAACTGTCCAGCTCTGGGCTCCATCCCTCCTGCTCCTGTCTTCTCCTATCATTTTGGATCTCCCCCTCCCCCTCCCACTTTCAAATCTCTTACTAGCTTTCCTTTCAGTTAGTCCTGATGAAGGGTCTCAGCCCGAAACGCGACTGTACCTCTTCCTAGAGATGCTGCCTGACCTGCTGCATTCACCAGCAACTTTGATGTGTGTTGCTTGAAATTCCAGCATCTGCAGATTTCCTCGTGCTTGCTATGATATTGCCTTGAATTGAGTGTAACTATAAAGAGAGATGAGATACCTGGTTTATTCTCTCTGGAATCTAGGACACCGAGGATTGACCTAAAAGGGATTTATAAAATTAATTATAGCCATATAACCATATAACAATTACAGCATGGAAACAGCGCATCTCGGCCCTTCTAGTCCGTCCCGAACACTTATTCTCACCTAGTCCCATCTACCTACACTCAACCCATAACCCTCCATTCCTTTCCTGTCCAAATGCCTATCCGATTTTTTTAAAATGATAAAATCGAACCTACCTTTACCACTTCTACTGGAAGCTCGTTCCACACAGCTACCACTCTCTGAGTAAAGAAGTTCCCCCTCGTTTTACCCCTAAACTTTTGCCCTTGACTAATTATAGGCTTAAGTAGTCAGAATCCCTTTCTCAGGGTAGGAGTGTCTGGGACACAGGTTAAAAGTGAGAGGAGATACATTTAAAAAATACCTGAGGGTTTTTATATATATAGAAGATGGTGACTAGAATAAGTTGAGAGAGGAGGTGGAAGAGGTAGGGATAATTATAATGTTTAAAAGAAATTTGGGTTGGTAATTGGACAAGAAGTCAAAAATGTATATGTGCCCAATAAGGGCAAATGGGATTAGCACAGATTGGCATCATGATTGGCATGGGTGATTTGTTTCTTTATCAAGCCAAGTCAAATAAAATGCACTCTTGAAGTACTTTTATTACAAACTTTATCATAGTTTAAAAGGAAAGCTCATTAGGAGTAGCTGGGAGTTAGCGATAAACGTTGGCTGTTTTATTCAGTCCCAAACTGAAGAATGAGTGGCCATAAAGGGATTTGTCATATTTGTATAGGTTATTTGTTTTATCAATGAAGTGCAAGAGTGGGAAAAGCATTCTTATGACAAGTTACAACAGACTGTCTCCTATTCAATTGCATGTGGGTCCCAAATTAAATTGGAAATGATTTATTTTCAAATGTTTGTGTCACATTGATATTTATGCACATTGATAAGTGTGTGTTAATAAGAAAATTCTCTGCCATCTCCTGATCAGCAACCACGTCCTCTGTGAAATATCATAAGTACAGAAAAAATGGGAGCAGGAGTAGGCCATTTGGCCCATTGAGCCTGTTCTATTATTCAGTAAGATCATGGTAGATGTGACTGCTGACTCAATTCACTGACTTGCCTTTTCCCCATAACCCTTATTTCCTTTACTATGCCAAAGTCTATCTAACTGTGTCTTTTATATCTTCAATGAGGTATCCTCTATTGCTTCCTTGTGCAGAGAATTCCACAAATTCACTACTCTCTGGGAAAGCAGTTCCTCTATGTCTCTATCCTAAATCTACACCCCTGAACCTTGGGGCTATGTCCTAATTCTAGTGTCACCTACCAGTGAAAACAACTTTCCTGCCTCTATCTTATCTATCCCTTTCATAATTTTGTAAGTTTCTGAAAGATCCTCTCTCTTTTTCCTGAATTCCAACATATATAGTCCTAGGTGTAGGTGATTCAATCTCTCTGCATAGGCATCTCAACTTGCTGAGCCTCTCTGCACTGGCTTCAAAGTCAATATTGCCTCAAGTAAGGAGACTAGAACCACACTTGGTACTCCAGGTACTGCCCCTCAGGTACCTTGTACAGTTGCAGTGGAACCTCCCAGTTCTTAAATTCAATCTCTTTAGAATGAAGGGCAATGTTCCATTTGCAAAAGCACTCCCAAGTCCCTCAGCTCAACAGCACACTGTGGTCTTTCAGCATGTAAATAATAATCTGATCTTCTGCTTTTCCTTCCAAAGTGGAAGACATTGTATTTACCAATATAATTCTCTATGTGCCAGACCATTGCCCACTCACTCAATGTATCTTTATCACTCTGAGGACTCAACTTATCCTTGTTCAATTTGCTTTACCACTCAATTTAGCTATTATCAGCAAATGTAGGTATGCTACTCTTGACCCCCTCTTCTAAATAGTTAATGTGCATCATTAGTGCAGTGCAGTGTTATGTGTTTCACTGGAACGGGGCTGCACGAGGATATACCCGATCAGACTTTTCCCTGGACGGCTTCCAGACCGTTCGGGCTGACCGGAAGTGCACTGAGAGTGGTAAGCGTAAAGGAGTTGGGTGCTTACTGTTCTGGTTAACAACAGATGGTGCAATCCGGGTCATATTACAATCGAGGAACGTGTTTGTAGACCGGATATGGACCTTTTTACTGTTGGACTTTGGCCACACTCCACCGAGATACAACACTGGGCGGCACGGGAGGTCGTTCCTGCCTGTGGCCATCGAACTTGCAGCGCCTCCCGTGGAGGGTCAGACACCCTGAGGCAATAGACTGGTCCTGGACTTTTTTCTATCTGGCATAGTTTGCATTGTGTTGTTTGATTGTTTGTGGTTTTTGTATTGCTATATTTATGCTCTATTCTTGGTTGGTGCGGCTGTAACGAAACCCAAATTCCCTCGGGATCAATGAAGTATATCTATCTATCTATCTATCATGAACACCTTTGGATCCAGCATCAAACCACGTGGCACTCTGCTCACCATTGATTGCCTACCAGAGAAACACCTATGTATTCCAGATCTCTGCCAAGTTTAAAGTACATTTATTATCAAAGTATGCATGCTGTAAACAACAGTGAGATTTGTCTTCTTGCAGGCAGGCAATACAGTCCATTTAAAAAAAAACAATAACGACTGTCAAACACCCAATGTGCAGAGCGGAAGAGAACAAATTGTAAAACAATAAAAACAAATAACACACAGAATAAGAACCACAGACTCCACAAAAGCAAGTCCACAGCCACAGAGCCAGTTCATTGCTGAGGCGAGTGGGCTGCAGGCCACAGCTGCAGCCAATTCAGTGCTGAAGCAAGTAAAGCCTCATAGAGGAATGAGCTGAACACTAGTTTGTCCTTTGCGTAAGGTCTTGATCATTTTAATCTGACTCAGCACTTAAGTCAGCCAAACATTGGTTCATTTTTGGCCAGGGCCCTGCTGCTTCGATGCGGCCCCAAATCCACTCCAGCAATGGCCGTCACAGCCATATCTGCATTCTCAACAGATCAGTTCACTGAATCCTCCAGGATACTGCAAAAATGCCAGCTCATACAGAAGCACGATTCCCAAAGGGAAATTACAGGCTGTGGATTGCAGTGATCGTAGTCCAGAAAAAAGTAATTAATTGAGTAGTTAGTAGTTTCCTAGGACACATCATGTGGAAAGATGAGCTAGAAAAAGTCATGCTCTCTGGAAAGATCGAGGGGAGCAAACCTAGAGGAAGACCTCAGCTTATGTACATCAAAAGCATAGCCAGGTGGCTACACATCGAGGAAATGGAAGTCATCCAAAGAACGAAAGATAGATCTATATGGAAAACCATGGTCACCAAAGTCCGCATCGGATATGGTACCTAGACAGACAGAAGTTTTGATTGCTGCCTATAAAGCATCACCGTGACCCACCAGCACCATTTTTACTAGCCTTCTATTGATTGACCAATTTTCTATCCATGCTACATTACCCTCAATT
Source organism: Mobula birostris (assembly GCF_030028105.1). Taxonomy (NCBI): domain Eukaryota; kingdom Metazoa; phylum Chordata; class Chondrichthyes; order Myliobatiformes; family Myliobatidae; genus Mobula; species Mobula birostris. The sequence goes on from NC_092375.1 coordinate 161,926,122, forward strand.
TCATGTATCCTTATTTTATTGATGTTTTTTATGCAACACCTGTTTGAAATTCTAATATACAACATCCACTTGTTCCCCTCTATCCAATGTACATATTACGTTTGTAGATTCTCAAAGAACTCTAAACTGTTAATAATACCATAAGACATAGCAGCAGAATTAGGCCATTTGTCCAATGAGTCTGCTCTGCCATTTCATCATGGTTGATCTATTTTTTCACTCAACCTCAAGCCTCTGCCTTAAGTATATATACAGACTGCCTGTGGCAGTGAATTCCACAGACTCACCACTCTTGGGCTGAAGAAATTTCTCTCACCTCTGTTTTAAAATGATGCTCCTCTATTCTGAGGCTGTGTTTTCTGGTCTTAGACTCTCCCACCATAGGAAACATCTCCACATCCACTCTGTCAAGACTCTCCCACCATAGGAAACATCTCCACATCCACTCTGTCAAGGCCTTTCACTACTTGATAGGTTTCAATGAGGTCACCTCTCATTCTTCCTAATATCCAGTGAATACAGGTCCAGAACCATGAAGTGCTCTTCATATGACAAGCCATTCAAACCTGGAATCATGTTCATGAACCTCCTTTGAACCATCTTCAGTTTATCTGTAGCTATGGTACCTAATCAGAAAGAAGAGTGTGATGATTTTAAGGAGCATAGCAACTGTCACCATATAAATCTAGTCAACAATTTTATGAACCCTTTTAGTGTGCTTATTAAAACCTAGATGATCCTTCAAAGCACCAAGATACTTGATGGATTGACATAGCTCTTATGGGAAACATAAAGGCTAGATTGCACTTTTATTAGAAACTTCTGAAAGTTCAAAGAAAATTTGTTATCAAAGTACATACAGCATATATGTCACCATGTATAATTCCGACATTCATTTTTTGCAGGCATTCACATTAAATACAAGAAACAGAGTAGAATCAATGAAGGACCTCCCCAAATAGGAGGACAACAAGCAATGTGTAATGCCTTGGTTAAGAACATGTTTTATTATATTCCTACTGCTATACTGTGAAGTATTTTATTTCAGCAGCTTTTCTGCAAAACACAGTGCATTCTGTTAATTAAGCTTCATAGACTAGTGTTTTGACTTCTTCTAAGATAAGGAGCTGTTTGGTCAGCTAGGGAATGTAGTGTTAGCCATTTGGGTTTGTCTTGGTAATAGTTTGTAACATTCTGTCCAGTGGGATGCCATGGAACATTGGAACAAGTTGGGCGGGATCAGATTTCTGAGGGACAGTGGGTAGTTTTGGTTGTTGGTTATCAGGACGTGTGGAGTAGAGTACAAGGGAAGATGCTGCAGAATGCCATTCGAAGGAGAGATCCTGTTGTAAGAAGTGCTTTGTGCAGAAGAATGGTTCCAAAGAGGAAGTGCCAGTACTCCTGAGTTAACCAGTTTGTTTGAAATGGTCTTTGAGGGACGTTTGAACTGTGGCTGGTGTCTTTCACACAGAATGTGGGTTTAGTGTGAGAGTAAATCAATACACTGACTACTCCAGAAATGAGCTCCAATGTTTATGTGCGCACTTAGACTGGTTTAACTGTACTGAGCCCTTTCCTTTTTTTTAATTACCCGTTTGTTAAAGTTGAAATATCTGTATATACTCTTTCACTTTAATTTTATGCAAGGTCTGTTATTTCCAGGTGAACGATAGCTTCTCACACAATTTTCAATCTTTCTCCTTTATGCTGATTTGTCACCACCTTCGATTCGGCCAGTGAAAGTGGTGTCAGCAGCAAACTTAAGTGTGGCATTGGAGATATACTTAGCCTAACAGTGATAAGTATAAAGTGAGTAGAGCAGGGGACTAAACATACAGCCCTGTGGTGCACCTATGTCTGATGGAGATTATGGAGGAGATATTTTTGGCAATATGAACTGACTGGGGTCTGCAAGTAAGGAAATCAAGGGTCCAGTTGCATAAGGAGGTATTGAAGTTTATTGATTAGTTTTGAGAGGATGAAAGTATTGAATACCAAGCTATAGTCAATAGTGAGCACCCTGATGTTTTCATCTTTGCTGTTCAGATATACCAGGCTTCAGTGAAGAGCCAATAAAATGACCTCTGCTGTTGACCTGTTGTGACAGAAGGCAAATTGGAGCAGATTCAAGTTCCTTCTCAGGCAGGATTTGGTATGTTTTATCAACAACCTCTCAAAGTACTTCACAGTGGATGTACAGTAAGTGCTACTGGACAATAGTTACTGAGGCAGGTCACCACGTTTTTCTTGGGCCATGTTCTAACTGAAGCCTGCTTGTAGCAGGTAGGTATCTCAGACTGCCGAATGTGGGAGGTTAAAGATATCAGTAAACACTCCAACCAGTTAATCAGCATAAGTTTTTAGTACCGGGACAAATACCCAGTCTAAGCCAGATATTTTCCATGGGTTCACCCTCCTGATGGATGCTTTCATGTTGGCTCAAGGAAAACCCAGTTCCACTGAATAGATGACACATCATGAAAAACTAAATATTTACTAATATATCCTCAGTTGATTGGATAATTTCCCATAAATATTTTTATATTTACAAAGCAAACATTGTCAAAAAGGAATAAACTGAAACTTGATTTGTTCTAGCCTTCAGCACTTATGGTGGTGTGCCCATGTGTCATATTTGTTGACAGTACTCAGCATATGCCAGATGTTTGGCTGCTCTCCTGAGGTTGTCTGTAGAGCAGTAGAATTTCGTCACTTCTGTGGCTGCCCAGTTAAGAAGCTTCCTTGCTGGCTTGTGACAAGGCAGAATCCAGCAGTCATGCAGTAAGTACCTCAGGTCTTCAGGGAGAAATGTGCTTAAAAAATCCATCATGCAAATGATAGACTACACACTGTAGGAAACATCAAGGGGGTACTTTGAACTAAGCCTGATGTAATCAGGGAGGTGAAACTTGCATGCCATCTGTCAATATTCAGCTGCTGCTTTGGGTAAGGGCGGGATGGAATAGAAATTGGCTTGAAGTACATTGCCAGGAACCAATGACTCATAAAAAGCTGTTACTTCAGAATATGGTGAACAGGACTTGGTTTCAGATATATATACTTTTCTACACCACCAGCAGCAAAGTGTAATTTTAGTTTTCGCATACAACTAAGGAGATGTGACTGAGCACAGAAACTATCAAAGAATGTCATTAATGCAAGTGGGGAGGAATGTCATTAATGCAAGTGGGGAGGAATGTCATTAATGCAAGTGGGGAGGAATAGACTTTCCTGTTCAATGCTGTTCATTTTATGGGTAGGGCAAGAGAGTGATTAAGACCTAACAGGCTGGAAAACAGAAAGAAAGGGGTATTTAAAAACACAAAACACAAGGAAATCTGCAGATGCTGGAACTTCAAGCAACACACATAAAAGTTGCTGGTGAACGCAGCAGGCCAGGCAACATCTCTAGGAAGAAGTACAGTCGACGTTTCGGGCCGAGACCCTTCGTCAGGACGAACTGAAAGAAGAGCTAGTAAGAGATTTGAAAGTGGAAGGGGGAGGGGGAGATCCAAAATGATAGGAGAAGACAGGAGGGGGAGGGATGGAGCCAAGAGCTGGACAGTTGATTGGCAAAAGGGATATGAGAGGATTATGGGACAGGAGGCCCAGGGAGAAAGAAAAGGGGGAGGGTGGAAAACCCAGAGGATGGGAAGGGGCATAGTGAGGGGAACAGAGAAAGAAAAAGGAGAGAGAGAGAAAAAGAATGTGTATGTATATGTGTGTGTGTGTATATATATATATATATATATATATATATATATGTATGTAATGGATGGGGTACGAGGGGGAGGTGGGGCATTAGCGGAAGTTTGAGAAGTCAATGTTCATGCCATTAGGTTGGCTACCCAGTCGGAATATAAAGTGTTGTTCCTCCAACCTGAGTGTGGCTTCATCTTTACAGTCGAGGAGGCCGTGGATAGACATAACAGAATGGGAATGGGATGTGGAATTAAAATGTGTGGCCAACGGGAGATCCTGCTTTCTCTGGCAGGCAGAGCATAGGTGTTCAGCGAAACGATCTCCCATTCTGCGTCGGGGCTCGCCAATATATAGATGGCCACATCAGGAGCACTGGACGCAGTAAATCACCCCAGCCGACTCACAGGTAAAGTGTCGCCTCACCTGGAAGGACTGTCTGGGACCCTGAATGGTGGTGAGGGAGGAAGTGTAAGGGCATGTGTAGCACTTGTTCAGCTAACAAGGATAACTGCCAGGAGGGAGATCGGTGGGGAGGGATGGGGGGGACGAATGGACAAGGGAGTTGCGTAGGGAGCGATCTCTGCAGAAAGCAGTGGATGGTTTCATATAAAATTGTAGGTGATCTGACAGCTGAAGAAAATTTCAGTTATGCTCCTTAAAGTCTGCTTTTAAAGTTCCTTTTCTGTGCCTTATAGTGAAGAACTTGATAGCTATAGAAGCAAATGGTCAAATACCAGTTTTTATCCAGGTCATGCATTTCTGCATCTTGACACAAATGAGACTGGAAGGAAGATTCAGGTGAATCTTGCATGAAAAGAAGAGTAATTGCTTTCATCCTCCATCTACATGATCTTGTCACTGATAATTGTGATTGTGCAACTAAGGCACAGTCATAGATAGATTCATAGAGGCGTTCTCCATGCTGGTATTGGTCTTTGGCCCAGTAAGTTCATGAAAGCCATGGTTGCAACTCATCTAGTCCCTGCTATGTTTGTGTGGAGCAAGACAATGGAGTTGTATGATTAAGTGTTTTTAACTGAGTCATGTTAGTAACTGTATGTGCTGTGCGGCATAGAGTGTGTGAGCTAATTAAGATCCAGGAAAACCGCTAATGTTATACATCACCATGTAGGATTGGGGCTGTATTCCTACAACAAATGCTCACAGAATAGAAATGCCTTTTGCTTTTGCTTCAAGGACAGTGTCTCATGAGGAGTCGAGTTATTTGCAGCTTGATTTTCATTGCTTCTTCCAGCTTTGATACTGGAGTTAAAATTGGTAAAAAGTCAACATAGTTCAGGAAGATTTTCTTCCATTGCAGGAGTTGGTCTGGCTGTTCGTTGTAGAATGGCCATTTTTGTTTTGATCCTTGCTGCCAAAGCTACTTTGGCAAGACTCTGGGAAGAAGATGGCGCCAGCAAGCAATGCGACCAAAGGTGACATCCTCCAGGTGGTTTATGAAACTATTTCCCCCACTTCTTTTAAGTCTTCTTTTTCTTTCAAATGTGGAGCCTAAGATCTACATTTGGGTGGTATGTTTTCTGCTCAATTGAGTGATCTGGCACTTTGCTGCCTCCAAGGGTGTTCCGTGAGGTTTTAAGTGAAGTGTGCATCCTCCAGGCCAAGAAGCCTGGATATGGATCATGAGCCCACGATCACCTTCATTTCTCGTCCATCTCATTTTGCTGACTGAAGCATCAAGGAAGATTGAAATCATCGAGCCAAGAGCAGGAGGCGAGCGAGTGTTCAGCGCTGTCTACCAGCCTCTCGCTCGCTGCTACCAGAAGAAGGTATCTGCATATGATGGTCTCTCCCTGCCTCTCACTCGCTGTTCCTGAAGTAAGATCCTCCATTCAAATGATCTCTCTCTCTCCCCCTCGCTCGATACTGCTGGAACCCTAGGTCTCGGGCAAGGTTTAATCAACACGGTTTGTGGATTGGACTCTGTAGTTCACGTTACAATATGTTTCTGGTTTCAGGTCGCTCCCGCTTTTGTTGCTATTTTGGGCATTTTTGATCGGAGAGGCATGTAGATAACGAACTGAGGCCAACAGAATATGCTTGGACTTTTATGATTTGTGTTTTATATTCTGTGTTTTCACTCTTTTTTGCCATTTGCACGTTTTAATGTTTCTCTTTGAATGGGTTCTATGGTTTTCTTTGTTTCGTGGCTGTCTGCAGGAAGTCGAATCTCAGGGTCGAGTACTACATACAGACTTTGCTAATAAATGCACTTTGAATCTTTGAATCTTTTCATCTTTGAGCGGAGCAGGAATGACAACAGATTGGTATGATTATGTTATGCCAGTAATGATATATAAGACCATAAGATATAGGAGCAGAATTAGGCCATTCAGCCCATCGAGTCGGGTCCGCCAATGCATCATGGCTGATCCTAGATCCCACTTAACCCTATACATCTGCCTTCTCGCCATATCCTTTGATGTCCTGACCGATCAGGAAACCATCAACTTCAGCCCTAGAAACATGCACAGACTTGGTCTCCGCTGTAGATGGTGGCAGAGCATTCCACAAATTCACTACTCTCTGGATTAAAAAAAATCCTCCTTACCTTTGTTCTAAAGGGTTGCCCCTCAATTTTGAGACTGTGCCTTTTAGTTCTGGACACCCCCACTCTAGGAAACATCCTCTCCACATCAACCTTATTTAGTTCTTTCAACATTCGGTAGGTTTCAATAAGATCCCATCACATTCTTCTAAATTCCAGTGAGTACAGCCACAAAGCTGCCAAATTCTCCTCATATGTTAACCCTTCATTCCCGGAATCATTCTCAAGAACCTCCTCTGGACTCTTTCCAAGGACAACACATATTTTCTGAGATATGGGGCCCAAAACTGTTGACAGTATTCCAAGTGTGGCCTCACCAGTGCTTTATAAAGCCTCAGCATTATCTCCTTGCTTTTATATTCTATTCCCCTTGAAATAAATGCCAATATTGTATTTGCCTTTTTTACCACAGACTTAACCTGTAAATTAACCTTCTGGGAGGCTTGCATGAGGACTCTTAAATCCCTCCACATCTCTGATGTTTGAATTTCCTCCCCATTTAGATAACAGTCTGCACTATTGTTCCTTTCACCAAAATGCATTATCATACATTTCCCAACACCGTATTCCATCTACCACTTATTTGCCCATTCTTCCAATTTGTCTAAGTCCTGCTGCAATCGCATTGCTTTCTCAGCACTACCTACCCCTCCACCTATCTTTACAGATGATGTAAACTTTGCCACAAAGCTATCAATTCCATTATCTAAACCATTGACAAACAATGTGAAAATTAGGGGTCCCAATACTGACCGACTGAGGAACACCACTAGTCACTGGCAGCCAAACAGAAAAGGCCTCCTTTATTCCCACTCGCTGTCTCCTGCCTGTCAGCCATTGCTCTATCCATGCTAGTATCTTTCCTGTAATGCCATAGGATTTTATCTTGTTAAGCAACCTCATGTGTGGCACCTTATCAAATGCCTTCTGAAAATCCAAATAAATGACATCCACTGCCTCTCCTTTGTCCACCCTGCTTGTTACTTCTTTGAAGAACTCTAACAGATTTGACAGACAAGATTTCCCTTTACAGAAACTATGCTGAGTTTGACTTATTTTATCATTAGTCTCCAAGTACCCTGAACCCGTTCCTTAATAATAGACTCCAACACTTTCCCAACCACTGATGTTAGGCTAATTGGCCTATAATTTCCTTTCCTTTGCCTTCCTCCTTTCTTAAAGAGTGAAATGACATTTGCAATTTTCCATGCCAGAGTCAAGTGATTCTTGAAAGATCATGACCAATGCATCTGTTACCTCTTCAGCAACCTCTCTCAGGTCTCTAGGATGTAGTCCATTTGGTCCAGGTGACTTAAGACCTTACGTCACCTTAAGACTTTTGAATTTACCTAGCACTTTTTCCCTTTGTAATAGCAATGACACTCACTCCTGTTCCCTGACACTCACAGACCTCTGGCACACTGGTAGTATCTTCCATTATGAAGACAGATGCAAGGTAAGTTCATCTGCGATTTCTTTGTCCCCGTTACAACCTCACGAGCATCATTTTTCAGTGGTCCAATGTCAACTCTCACCTCCCTTTAACTCTTTATATAACTGAAAAAAACTTTTCGTACCCACTCATCATGCCGTGGAACTTTCAGTGTGGGAGCTACAAACTGGGCCTGCTGAGATGAATATATACAGCCATCCTGCAGGCTTAGTTTAGCTCCCACACTGTAAGTTTCACAGCGTGTACTGTTATTAACATGACTCAGTAAAAATATTTAATTATACTACTCTGTTGTTGATCTTGTTCTGTTCATACATGACAATCCCAATTTCTAGTGTTAGGCCCATATTGCTCCAAGCTCTTACCTACATGTACCTACCAAAGTGCTTCTTAAATGATACAATTGCACCTGCCTCAACCACTTCCTCTGGCAGCTTGTGCCATATACTCACCACCCTCTGCTTGGGAAAACTTACCACTGTGGTCCCTTTAAAATCTTTCCCCTCTTACTATCAATCTATGTCCCCTAATTTTGGACTCTCCTACCCTGAGGAAAAGACTATGGCCCTTATTATTTTATAAGCCTCTATAAGGTCTCCCCTCATTCTACTACGCTCTGAGGATTAAAAGGGTAGCTTGGCCATTCTCTCACTCTAACTCAGGCCCTCTGGTCTCGGTAACATCCTTGTAAATCTTTTCTGTACTCTTTCAGTTTTACCACATCTTTCCTATAACAAGATTGTACACAGTATTGTACAACAACTCATACAATTGCAACATGATATTCCCACTCCTGCACTCAGGGCCCTGACTGATGAAGGCCGGTATGCTAAACGACATTTTCACCATCCTACCTACATGTGACGCTGTGTTCAGCAATCTCTTGTACTGCTAGGTCTCCCTGTTCCATTGCACTCTCTAGTACTCTACCATTCATAGTATAAGCCCTATGCTGGTTTGACTTTTCAAAATGCATCACCTGTATTGAAGTCCATTTGCCATTCCTCAGCCTACTTCCGTAACTGACTCACGTCCCCCTGTAATCTACAATAACCTTCACTCTCAACAGCTCCTAATTTCATTCATTCACTATCTGAAAGCCAATAAAAATGTAGTCACTGGAGCCAAAGTGCTCCCTATCACTCAGTTACCTGCCATAAGAGATGGATTCACGCTGCAATGTATTGAACCTGCTCAAAATTACTGCAATTTGTGTTATTAGGGGAATCACATCTGAATACACCCAATCAATCCAGGTAAGTCACATTAATCACAATACAGGTCTAGTCTGGTGGAGGGGGAGAACACGCAGACTGGGGTGTGGTTGGAAGCTCTCCATAAATTTATAGATCCCTTAACAAGAGAGGTTACTTCAAGCAATTTTTTTTGAGGGGTATTTGCCTCGATGCATCTTTGCTCTTGGAGTATAGAAGGTAGAAATTAAATTCTAAGTTTCTGAGTAGGCTTCATGGTCCACATTGGGTAAGTATATATGCCACTTCTCGGCAGTGTACCTGTATGAGTCTTCCCCCATTGATGGTCATGAGGGAACAGGAAGATGGGAGTCCTGACCTCCGTGTGTTATCTTGAACACGTAAGTATTGAACTCAGACCCATCAACCCAGACCCTATTTTTTGCTTCCAACTTTTTCCTCCATGCTTCCAACTTTGTGATAGCAAACACATGACTAAAGTTGGTGACTTCCTTTTCCAGCCAAATGTGATGAGTATTCCTCAAATTTTCTGCTCTTTTTTATATTACACAGCAGAAGACTCAGGGTGTTCTTTCTTTCAATGCTCCCCGCTCTTTCAAAATAGCTTTCCTCTTCACAGATAATACTGTACTATCCTCAGACTAACCTCGGAATTTTAAGATCTATTCCCCATCAGTTTTAGTTTTAAAGATCAGATAATCAAGACTTCTTTTGGACTATGTCTAATAATTTATGTTGAGAGTCTTTAGCATTTTGGAGCTGCATTCATGGAGGCAAGTGAAATAACCTCTCTCACATTTTTGATTTGTGTTATGTATTCACAGGGAATGAGGTTTGTTATCTGTTATAGAAAATTCAGGTTCTTCACTGCTGTTCCAGCTGCACTACTTATGTGGTTGATCTAGGCAGGTTTGTGGTCAACGGCAACTCCCCAGGATGTTGATGGTGGGGTATTCAGTGATGTGGTTAGACCTCCCCTTAATAGTGATGATCATTGCTTGCCAAGCTGTGAAATTATGTTTATGATGGAATAGCCCGTTTCTTCAAGGATTTCCAGTGTGGAGAAACTATATTTTTGATCTATTCCAATTAGTCTGATGATAGTGTCATACAATATGATAGAAGGTGTCCTCAGGATGAAAATAAGGCAACGTTTCCTTGAGATTTGGTAATCACTTCTACCAATGTGTCCGTGGAACAATGCTTCAATTTTACAAAGGTTTAAGGAGGATGAGTTTCAATAGGTTTGTCCTATGTGTAGATTTAGTCACCCCCGGCTGTGTGCTTCAGGATTCAGGCAGCATTCAGTCAGTCTGGCCATTCTTGGCGCTAGGCTTTGAAGTCCACCATCCAGAGTACTTTTAACACACTTGATAGTTCGAGAGCTTCCAAGAAATGTTCACCATGGGACAGTGAAATGAATTAAACAACATTTTTATACATTGTTGCATCAAAAATATTCATGTCTTTATTTACAAAAGCTTTCAGATGCATTTCAAGACAATAAATTAATTCTGACATGTTTACTGATTGTTTTCATTACCGGACTGAATCTTGCGCAATGCACATGTAAGCCTGACATGTTACATAATGAAGTTATCCTGGTTTTCTGAATGATTGCATGTGGATCATGGTAATTTTACATTTAATGAGCAATTGTATAAATGTATAGTAAACTAATAACAACCCTCCTATTTCAAAACACGGTCTAGCCCCTGAGGCTTTCGCTGCAACAGTGTCTGGGTCCTAGTGCGAGGTACGATGCACTGCTTAGACAATTTAAATGTCGGCCCAGATTGGAGACGAGCCGACTTCACTTGCTCTCTGCAACCTTCACTCCTCTCTCCAGGGTGCCGGAGCCTTGCGCTGTTAAGTTGTTTGGTCAATTTAAACGCCAGTCCAGATAGACTGCAATGACAGGGTGTTCGTCGGGATGAAAGCGGAGTTCGCTTGTTCTCTGCGATGGTCACTCGTCGTTCCATGGTGCTGAGGCTATGAAGACAGTCCCGTCTGCTGTGCTTCGTGCCCGCTAGTATGATGAACTGATAAACAAGGCTTTGTGCCAACTCTGGGCTGCTCCAGGATTCAGATCTGAGGGCTCTATTTTGGTTTGGAATGCTCTTTGCTTCAATTGTTTGCATGTGCTGTGTTTTCTTTCACTCGCACATCGAGTGCTGGTCTTTTATTTTTATTTTTATACTTTCTTTCTTTAATTGAGTTATTTTGGGTTTCTTGTTTTGTAGCTACCTGTGAGCAAGCAAATCTCCAGGTTGTATAATTTATACATTCTTTGACAATATGTATGTACTTGAATCTTGAAAATATGTGTGAGAGCTGAATATGCCTATTGGAAGTAAAGTGAAAGTTATTGACTCCGGCAGAGAATCATATCCCTGATTGAATTTGGTGGGATAGGCACAAAGTTAATGTTTCCACTTACAAACAAGGTCATAAATAGAAAGGTCACTAAGAAATCAGGTGAGAGGTAAGAATTTGAAACATGCACCCACAAGGCATAATTGAGCTGAAATTTACAAAGGTATTTAAGGAAAATCGAATCATCATGAGGAAGAACAGATTAGAAGGATAAACTGATAAAGAAAGATGAAGTACATGAGTATATCAATACAGCTCCTGGGGCACAGATAAAACACATGAGTAGTTCAATGCACCTCCTAGGGCATAGACTTATTGAACCAAAAATGTTTTCTTGAAATTTTGATTCAGCGCAAGGTTTACAAAAGCCATAGGCTCTCTGCTAAATCAATCTAGAATTAATCTGCTATTGGCCTTCTCTTTATTCCCTTGTACTGTATCAACTTGCAAAGTTGTACAAAAATATGAAGTTGAAGCATGAGTAGGCAATTTGGCCCTTGAGACTTGCTTTGCCATCTTATATGGTCATGGTTGAATTGATTGTGACCTTATCTCTGGATTTCCATCTCCCCAAGTTGATACTTTGCTCCCTTATGTATAGTACCTTTGGTTTAAAAATAATCAGAACTTGCTTCCATTGCCTTTTGAAGAGAGAATAAAAATAATCACTTCATCTCTCTCTTAAATGGGCAACCACTTATTTTTAAATAATTATCCCCTAGTTCTAGATCTTCCCATGAGGAAACATCCTCACCACGTCCATTCCACCAAGACTGTTTATCATCAAATATTTTTCAATCAACTTGCTGATCACTCTTCTAAACTCGAGGGGATACAAAGCTAACTACGCAAACACGAGGAAATCTGCAGATGCTGGAAATTCAAGCAACACACATCAAAGTTGTTGGTGAACGCAGCAGGCCAGGCAGCATCTCTAGGAAGAGGTACAGTCGACATTTTGGGCCGAGACCCTTCGTCAGGACTAACTGAAAGAAGAGCTAGTAAGAGATTTGAAAGTGGGAGGGGGAGATCCAAAATGATAGGAGAAGACAGGAGCGGGAGGGATGGAGCCAAGAGCTGGATAGGTGATTGGCAAAAGGGATATGAGAGGATCATTGGACAGGAGGCCTAGGGAGAAAGAAAAGGGGGAGGGGGGAAAAACCCAGAGGATGGGCAAGGGCTGTAGTGAGAGGGACAGAGGGAGAAAAAGGAGAGAGAGAAAAAGAATGTGTGTATATAAATAAATAACGGATGGGGTACGACGGGGAGGTGGGGCATTAGCGGAAGTTTGAGAAGTCAGTGTTCATGCCATCAGGTTGGTGGCTACCCAGACAGCATATAAGGTGTTTGTCTACTATAAGATAGACATATATATATACTATATATCATACATCATACTATAAAGTAGACATACTATATAGTATGTCTACTATAAGCCTACTGACTCTCACAGCTATATGGACTATTCCTCTTCTCACCCTGTCTCTTGCGAAAATGCTATCTCCTTCTCGCAATTCCTCCATCTCCACTGCATCTGCTCTCAGGATGAGGCTTTTCATTCCAGGACGAGGGACTCCCTTGTCCATTTGTCCCCCCCATCCCTCCCCACCGATCTCCCTCCTGACACTTATCTTTTATGCCCTTACACTTCCTCCCTTACCACCATTCAGGGCCCCAGACAGTCCTTCCAGGTGAGGCGACACTTCACCTGTGAGTCGGCTGAGGTGATATACTGTGTCTGGTGCTATCGATGTGACCTTCTATATACTGGCGAGACCCGACGCAGACTGGGAGATCTTTTCGCTGAACACCTACGCTCTGTCCGCCAGAGAAAGCAGGATCTCCCAGTGGCCACAGATTTAATTCCACGTCCCATTCCCATTCTGATATGTCTATCCACAGCCTCCTCTACTGTAAAGATGAAGCCACACTCAGGTTGGAGGAACAACACCTTATATTCCGTCTAGGTAGCCTCCAACCTGGTGGCATGAACATTGACTTCTCAAATTTCCGCTAATGCCCCACCTCCCCCTCGTACCCCATCCGTTATTTATTTATATACAGACATTCTTTTTCTCTCTCTCCTTTTTCTCCCTCTGTCCCTCTCACTATACCCCTTGCCCATCGGCTGGGTTTTTCCCCCCCCCCTCCATTTTCTTTCTCCCTGGGCCTCCTGTCCCATGATCCTCTCATATCCCTTTTGCCAATCACCCGTCCAGCTCCTGGCTCCATCCCTCCCCCTCCTGTCTTCTCCTATCATTTTGGATCTCCCCCTCCCCCTCCCACTTTCAAATCTCTTACTTGCTCTTTTTTCAGTTAGTCCTGATGAAGGATCTCGGCCCGAAAAATCGACTGTACCTCTTGCTAGAGATGTTGCCTGGCCTGCTTCGTCCACCAGCAACTTTGATGTGCAAAGCTAACTATATTCACTTTCATTTCAGACATCTCACCCATTCCAGACATTCATCTTAACAAATTTCTAAATTGCTTCTAATACAGTGAAGAAGTTTAAGCAAGAAGTTTAAAGTAAATATTTTTATCCATGTACATATATGTCACCATGTACAATCCTGAGATTCATTTTCTTATGGGCAATCACAATGAATACAAGAAATACAGTAGAATCAATGAAAGACTGCACCTAACAGGATGGAGAAGCAACCAATGTGCAAGAGAAAACCACAAACTGTGCAAATACAAAAAGAAAGAGAAAAAATAAATAATACTAGTAATAAATAAGTAAATAATAAATAGCAATAAGTAAGAAAATTGAGGATCCGGATGTACAAGGAACTATTGATGCCTAGGACTTTAAACTTATTGATTAGTTCTGTGGGGATGATAGTATTGAATGTTGAGCTGGAGTCACCGAAGAACGTTCTGATGTATGTATCTTCACTGTCCAGCTGTTCCAGGATGGAGTGAAGAACCAATGAAATAGCATCTGCTGTTGACCATTGTGGTGGTTGGCAAACTAGAATGGATCCAAATCACTTCTCAGGCAGGAGTTGATAAGTTTTATCACCAACTTCTCAAAGCACTCCATCACAGTGGATGTAAATGCTCCTGGATAATTGTCATTGAGGCAAGTACCACGTTCTTCTTCAGCACCATTGCAATTGAAGCCTGTTTACAGCAAGTAGGTACCTCAGACCACTGAAGTGAGTGAATACTCCAACCAGTTGATCAGCACGTCTTTAGTACTTGTCCAGGTATCCTGTCTGGACCAGATGCTTTCTGTGGACTCACCCTCCTGAATGCTGCTCGTACCTTGGCCTCAGAGACTGAAATCACAGCATTATTAGTGGCTGTGGGAGTTTGTAAAGGTGCTTCCATGTTTTGAAGTGCATTGGCCCTCAGCAGAATGTGGATCTCATCTATCATCCAGAGCTTCTGAGTAGGAACAATTCTGAATTAATTTGTTGGACGTACTTGTCTACGATTGATCCTATACTCAGCACTCTGGGTCTGTTCTCACCATGGCCTTTCATTGACTGTGATTAAACCTTTCTACTTTTGTTCTTAGTTCCACAAGCAATATGTAAGAAAATACTATTTTCTTTCCTAATTATTTCTAAATCTGTGTAGCAGCATTTTTCAAACCATGTAGGATGAACCTAGATCACTCTGCATGCCTTATAATTATTTCGCTTGACAAAATGGACAATTTTTCATTTTCCTACAATATACTCCATTTGACATATCTTTGCCCACTCAGATAAACCATTGCAGTCCTCTTCAAAACTCACTTTCATAGCTACCATTGTGACATTGTAAATTTAGCAACATATCTTTGACACCTTCATCCAGTATATTGCTAAAACGTTGAGATTCAGCATCAATTTCTGTCATGCACCACTCATTACGTCTAATAACTGGTAAACAAAATGTAACATTTATCCCTGTTTTATTTTAGGCAGTTGTGACTACAAGTGTCCTTGGTGACACCCTGACCTGAAACGATATATTTCTAACTAACCTCAATGTCGAGCTGCTTCCCTCACTCAATTTGTACATGATGACAGCATATATACCGATGATTTAGAGACAAGTGTACATTGTTTTTCAATTGAAGATAGCAAGGACCACCAAACTCAGAGTTTTCAACAAATTCAATATCTTTGTATTCTCTTGTCCAATGGCAAGAGTCTAATGTTTCATGCCACTTCATTGCTCTCATTTCTAGTAACTCAATATTCAGCATTCTCATTGGTTTTAACGTTCTTTTAATAATAACTTGTACCCAGTTAGCATGCAGTGCTCCAAATGTCTCAAAACCAATGTCCAACATAAATTACACCTGGCTTCACTTTGTGGCTTGTAAAATGGGCACAAGTATCCATGTGTTGAATGCTTTGGTGCCAGTTAACATATGAATTTAAAGGGGGAGGGTTTGCAGTCTGAAGGGAAGGAGTACAACGCAAAATATTGATGTTTGGGATAACCGTGGGCAATTATTCTGCTTCCATTTTCTTCTTTCGTCAATCTTAATTTTTCTCTCCACATTTGAATGCTAGCAAGTTGGCATCAACAAGACCTTCCAAGGTGCAAGGGCTATCCACAAACTGTGAGCAAATCAAAAATAAGGTCTACTTCTTGCTATGGTTGCATATCCTGAGTTTTGAATTGTTATCCCTCTTGATTAAAACAGTTTAAAACCATCAAGGTTTATCCATTCCTCCTCTGCCCACACAGCTGATTGTCTTTTTTTCCCCATGTTGACCCCATCCCCAAGGTTATCAAGTCCCACTTGCCCTATCCCCTTGTGGGTGGTAGCATATGTAGTTAGAGTCTCTCTGTTGTAATTAGAACACTGTTTCCAGACCTTGGGTGATTTGCTGCTGTGCTGAAGATGTGGTGTCCTCTGCTTGTAACTTCCTCTCTGCTTGGCTGGTCATGGCTCTCTATGTAATTTTAGTGTGGATGTACAAGCAGTTGATATTAGTCTATGATAATCAGCTGTCATTCTTTACTGCCGATTATGCCACTGGCATTTAGGTCAGCAATGAAGGTTCTCCATCTCTGTCTGTTCATACCACATGCACAGATACAGAAGAATTCTTCATTTGCTGTTTCCATAACAACTTTTTTGACCAGTCAGGGTTGTTAGCCCTGAGCCGAACCCCTGAACTTGGAGGACAGGTGGACCACTCTTAGCCTGAGCTCTAACCTTTGACCATCCCAAGAGCCGAAGCACTGACTCTGACTCCAGCCAGTTGTGGTCCTCTTGGAGGAGGTGTTATTCAGTCCTGGATCTAATTTCCCAGCCTGGAAAGAGAGCTCTTTGACGGTACAAGCATAATTAGTCTAGTACCATCTCGGTAATAGCAGCAGTCTTGACTGTGACTTAGCACATTCCTGATTTTGTAATTACAAGTTTCCAATTGCTCCTAATTTTGTGCTGACTTTCCTACATTGGACTTGAATGTCCAGGGCATTCAAAGATAAACTCGTGCGCGCAGAAACTCTAGTGGATGCTGTTTTGGCTGGTATCACTGTTGTGTAAATGGGATAGACTGACCTATTCCTTGCCTGGATTGGCTTTTGAAGACCTGGGTAGGTCTGTAGTCTAGTGTAGTTTTGTGTAGTTTTTTACGTAGTTCAGTGTAGTTTTTGTATTGTTCATGTAGCACCATGGCCCTGAAAAACTTCGTCTCGTTTTTACTGTGTACTGTACCAGCAGTTATGGCTGAAATGACAATAAAAAGTGACTTGACTTGACTTAAGGTTGATTGGTTTTCATTCATGCAAGTAAGTGTGACATCAGTTTGGGCTAATTAGTTTGCTTATACTTCTATAACAGGTTATTACTGTAGATGATATAGCGCATACTTTTCTGCATTGGTTGAATGTGTTGTTATTAAGCAGATGGTTTTCTGAATATATTTCCTTGTGATCGATTGTTTTGTTACATGTGCAGAACAGTATCATATTGGTGTTATAGCTAAATCAGGAGAAATCGATGTTGGGAGCGAGGGAATGCATACTCAACCATTTTGCAATCTAGTATTATGGTGCTGTTGCTGACAAAGTTGAAGTTTGGGTTGGGCATTACTGTTTTCAGCATTTGCCTCACTGAATCTGGGTCAATTGGTTCAACTCCTCCCAACTTTCCACCTGCTCCCCAAGCTTAATGGTGGTGTTGTATCTTTTGTTTGTACCGTGTTGCAAGGCTCGCCAAGCACAATTTAAGTTGTATACGTCACTGGATTTTACGTTTCCTTTAGGTGGGTTGTGGAAAAGTGCTTGAAAAAAAAGTCATTTATGTGCAGGGTGTTGAATTTTATGTTCAAAATCTTTATGCCATTATCTGAAAAGCTTTGTTTAATTTTACAAAGATTGCATTGTTGTGCTATCATGAGATTGTTTATTCCTCAACTTCATGCCAAGTTTCCGTGGCCACTGGCAGGCTGGTCCTTTGCATCTGTTTTATGTGTGGATCTGAGCAACTAAGCATTATCCAACAGAAGCAGGACCTCACTGCTGACAGAAGCCACAGTTTGCACCAGTACTCAAAAGGGCTTCTTTTTATGACAAATCCACAGCTGCGTCCTGGTGCACTGTCAGAAGGTAACATCTTCTGGATAAGACATAAAACTGAGAACCTGAATGCTCTCTGAGGTGAACATAAATATCCATCAGCATTATATAGAAGAGGAAGTGCTGTATTTCCCATCTCCTGGCCACTACATAATCCTCAATCAACACTTTTATAAAAGAGATGACCTGGCTTTTACTCCATTCCCATTTGTGGGAGTTTCCTTGCATTGAACAGCAAGCATACTCGATAGGATAAAGAGTTCTTAAAGAAATGTAAAAGAAATTTTACAAATGTTTATTTATTATTTTTGTTCCTCCAGCAGTGTTGTCCTGCTGACCATTGTTAAGTAAATAACAGGGAGTTGCCATTGATGTTTCTTACAATAGTCTGAATGAGGTTTGTAGCTGAAAAGTAGAAGTTTTAGCAGTCTGTTGGCCGTATCCTAGACAACTCACCCTGTGACAGTAGGTGACAAATTTCAATGATGTCATCCTTTATGAATCAGAAGTGCCTGAGCTATTTCTTTCCTGAAAAGCAAATTATTTCTGTAGAGCAACAGTGGCTAGGTTGTACTTTACTCCCTCTCTTCTTGCCCACAGTAGTGCTTCTCCTCCTCCTCCAGCCCCTAAGAAGCCTGATCAGACAACCACACCTTTATAGAAAGCAGTCAAAAATAAGCCAGCAACAGTAAAATCTGCTTCTCAAGAGCCAGAATTATGTTTACACCATCAGAGATATTCACCAACAGCTTCAAAATCAATGTCAAAACTAACAGAAGAGCTCTTTCAAAAGTCTCAAAGGTCCAATTTAATGTTAGAGAAATGTATACAATATACATCCTGAAATGTTTTTTCTTCGCAACCATCCACAAAAACAGAGGAGTGCCCCAAAGAATGAATGACAGTTAAATGTTAGAACTCCAAAACCCCCTCCCCCCAGCTCCCCTCCCTCCTGCGGGTAGGCGGCAGCAAGCGATAATCCCTCCTCCCCCCATTGGCAGAAAAAGCATCAGCACCTGCCACCAAGCACTCAAGCGTGAGCAAAGCAATAGCAAAGTCACAGACTTGCAGTTATCCCAAAGACTTCGCGTTTCACCTGGTATACGACATACCACAGGCTCTCATTCTCTCCCTAATAAGGAAGAAGGAAGTGCAACACACATCAAAGTTGCTGGTGAACGCAGCAGGCCAGGCAGCATCTCTAGGAAGAGGTACAGTCGCAGTTTTGGGCTGAGACCCTTCGTCAGGACTAACTGAAAGACGAGCTAGTAAGAGATTTGAGAGGGGGAGGGGGAGATCCAAAATGATAGGAGAAGACAGGAGAGGGAGGGATGGAGCCAAGAGCTGGATAGGTGATTGGCAAAAGGGATATGAGAGGATCATTGGACAGGAGGCCTAGGGAGAAAGAAAAGAGGGAGAAGGGAAAAACCCAGAGGATGGGCAAGGGGTATAGTGAGAGGGACAGAAGGAAAAAAAGGAGAGAGAGAAAAAGAATGTCTGTATATAAATAAATAACGGATGGGGTACGAGGGGGAGGTGGGGCATTAGCAGAAGTTAGAGAAGTCAATGTTCATGCCACCAGGTTGGAGGCTACCCAGACGGAATATAAGGTGTTGTTCCTCCAACCTGAGTGTGGCTTTATCTTTACAGTAGAGGAGGCTGTGGATAGACATATCAGAATGGGAATGGGACGTGGAATTAAAATGTGTGGCCACTGGGAGATCCTGCTTTCTCTGGTGGACAGAGCGTAGGTGTTCAGCGCAACGAACTCCCAGTCTGTGTCGGGTCTCACCAATATATAGAAGGCCAAATCGGGAGCACCAGACGCAGTATATCACCCCAGCTGACTCACAGGTGAAGTGTCGCCTCACCCGGAAGGACTGTCTAGGGCCCTGAATGGTGGTAAGGGAGGAAGTGTAAGGGCATATGTAGCATTTGTTCCGCTTACAAGGATAAGTGCCAGGAGGGAGATCAGTGGGGAGGGATGGAGGGAACGAATAGACAAGGGAGTCGTGTAGGGAGCGATCCCTGCGGAAAGCAGAGAGAGAGGGGGAGGGAAAGATGTACTTAATGGTGGGATCCCCCTTTGTTCAATCCCTTCCGACCTATGTTCATGACACTTCTCACGCTCTTAAACTTTTCGATGATTTTAAGTTCCCTGGCCCCCACCGCTTTATTTTCACCATGGATGTCCAGTCCCTATATACTTCCATCCCCCATCAGGAAGGTCTCAAAGCTCTACGCTTCTTTTTGGATTCCAGACCTAATCAGTTCCCCTCTACCACCACTCTGCTCCGTCTAGCGGAATTAGTCCTTACTCTTAATAATTTCTCCTTTGGCTCCTCCCACTTCCTCCAAACTAAAGGTGTAGCTATGGGCACCCGTATGGGTCCTAGCTATGCCTGCCTTTTTGTTGGCTTTGTGGAACAATCTATGTTCCAAACCTATTCTGGTATCTGTCCCCCACTTTTCCTTCGCTACATCGACGACTGCATTGGCGCTGCTTCCTGCACGCATGCTGAGCTCGTTGACTTCATTAACTTTGCCTCCAACTTTCACCCTGCCCTCAAATTTACCTGGTCCATTTCCGATACCTCCCTCCCCTTTCTAGATCATTCTGTCTCTATCTCTGGAGACAGCTTATCTACTGATGTCTACTATAAGCCTACTGACTCTCACAGCTATCTGGACTATTCCTCTTCTCACCCTGTCTCTTGCAAAAATGCCATCCCCTTCTCGCAATTCCTCTGTCTCTGCCGCATCTGCTCTCAGGATGAGGCTTTTCATTCCAGGACGAGGGAGATGGCCTCCTTTTTTAAAGAAAGGGGCTTCCCTTTCTCCACCATCAACTCTGCTCTCAAACGCATCTCCCCCATTTCACGCACATCTGCTCTCACTCCATCCTCCTGCTGCCCCACTAGGAATAGGGTTCCCCTTGTCCTCACCTACCACCCCACCAGCCTCCGGGTCTAATATATCATTCTCCGTAACTTCCGCCACCTCCAATGGGATCCCACCACTAAGCACACTGTACCTCTTCCTAGAGATGCTGCCTGGCCTGCTGCATTCACAATCAACTTTGATGTGTGTTGCTTGAATTTCCAGCATCTGCAGAATTCCTCGTGTTTGAGAAGGAAGTGCCTCCATTTTCAATGGCAGCGATGAAAGATCCATTCTTCCTGGTAGTACTGTGAGTTTGAGTAATTTTATCTCCTGCCAGCACTTATGCTTGTAACTGGGATGTTAACATGTGGCTGATGGCTGGCCAGGGGGCATTTGCACTGTGCAGACGGATTTGTAGCAGCCAAACAAGCCAAACTTCTGTCCTCGAGTTCAAATTCCTGAAACAGATGGGGACCACTATCCTTTTGGCAGGTTTACTGGAGCTGTTGGGGAAGGTTTAAACTAATTTAGCAGTGGGTAGGAACCAGAGTGATGGGGCTGAGAATAAGGCAGTTGGTATACAAGTAGATGCAGTGTGTGGTGAACCTGTGAGCGAGGGCATGTAGATCATAGGGGAAAATTACAGTCAGTGTGATGAGTTGAAATGTAACATAAGAGCAGAATAGAAAAGAGTGATGAATACAAGACTGGATGTGTTATATTTGAATGCACACAGTATACGGATTAAGGTATTGTAGTTGGAGAATGGCAGGTATGATGTTATGATAGTCACGGTGTCTCTATGACTATCTCCCATGTCTGAAGGAAGATCACAGTTGGGAGCTTAACATCCAAGGATACACATTGTATGGAAAGGACAGGTCGACAGGCAGAGAGGGGTGGGGTGGACCTGTTGGTAAAAATTGAAAGCAAATCCTTAGAAAAGGGTGATATAGGATCAGAAGATGTAGAATCTTTGTGAGTAGAGTTAAGAAACTGCAAGGGCCTAAAGACCCCGATGGGAGTTATATACAGGCTTCCAAACAGTAGCTAGGATGTGGGATACAAGTTAAAATGGGAGATAGAAAAGGCATGTAAAAAGGATAATGCTGCACTAACCATGGGAGATTTCAATATATAGGTAGATTTGGAAAATTAAGTAGGTACTGGATCCCAAAAGAGGGAATTTGTAGAATGCCTACAAGATGGCTTTTTAGAGCAGCTTGTGATAGACCCCACCAGGAGAAAGGCAATTCTGGATTGGGTGTTCTGTAATGAACTACATTTGATTAAGAAAGTTAAGGTAAAGGGACCCTTAAGCAGTGATCATAATATGACAGAATTCACCCTACAGTTTGAGAGGGAGAAGCTAAAATCATTTGTATCAGTATTATGGTGGAGTAAAGGGAATTACAGAGCCATGGGAGAGGAGCTGACCATAGTTGATTGGAAGGGGACACTAGCAGGGATGATGGCAGAGCAGCAATAGCTGGAGTTTCTTGGGGCAATTTGGATGGCACAGGATAGATACATCCCAAAGTAGAACTATTCTAAAGGGAGGCTGACAAGGGAAGTCAAAGACAATCTAAAAGCAAAAGAGATGGCATATAATATAGCGACAATTAGTGGTAAGTTAGAGGATTTGAAAACTTTTAAAAACCAATAGAAGGAAACTAAGAAGGCCATACGGTGACAAAAGATGAAATATGAGTTAAGCTAGCCAATAATATAAAAGAGGATAAAAATTTTTTCCCCAGATATATAAGGAGTAACAGAGAGGTGAGAGTGGGTACTGAACCACTTGATAATTATACTGGAGAGGAAGTAATGGGAAGGTGAGGTTGGGATGAAGAAATAGCAGATGAACTTAATAAGTAGTTTGTATTAGATTTTACTGTGGAAGACAGTATGCCAGAAGTTCAAAAGCGTCAGAAGGGAGAGGTGAGTGTAGTTGCTATTAGTAAGGAACAAGTGCTTGGGTTAGCTGAAAGGTCTGAAGGTAGATAAATCACCTGGACCAGATGGACTGCACCCAGGGTTCTCTAAGAGATAGGCAAAGAGATGACGGAGGCATTAGTAATGATCTTTCAAGAATCACTAGATTCTGTAATCGTTCCAGAATACTGGAAAATTGCAAATGTCACTCCGTACTTTAAGATGGGAGGAAGGCAGAAGAAAGGTATTATAGGCCAGTTGAATTGAATTGATTTGACTTTATGTCT